>NW_026915813.1:0-2400000 GCF_034315485.1 Pezoporus occidentalis | reverse complement strand
TACAGGCATAATTGTAAACAACTTAACCTCTTTAAGCCTAAGAAATTAAAAATGTAAATTGCAATTATGTTCCAAGTGTAGAGTAAAAAACTAAGAATGGTTTTGCTCACTAACCATTAATGTGAGATAAAAAAAAGTAAACATTTTCAACAAATAAAATATGAAATTAAGAAGACCATGTGGAAAGTTTAGTATATCTGTATTTTGAACATCTATCAAGGACTTCTTTTTTCATATTACAAATACTTACAGAGAACTAAGACATCTGTCAACAGTAGGGTGCACAGTGTCTTATAATGGTGAAGAAGTAACAATATATCATAATAATACAGAAGAATTCAGTGAATAGTCTACTCAGAATTAATAGAACAGATGCAGCAAAAAAATTTACAAGAAGTTTATAAGAATACTAGTGTAGGTCATCTGTTACTAACCATCAAATCAGTAAAATTATATTGAACAATGCTGTTTGAGAACTTTATACCAACATTACATTTTTTTCCAACATTTTCAATCCTTTTGTCCTGGAAAGACTTGATATTGGAAGTCAATTTAGTATGAAAGCATATACTACAATTTTAATAACCTATGACAGAATTTCCTATTGTACAAAAACTTACTATTAATATTGAAGTGTGAAGTGTCAGTAGGCACAAATAGGGCAACCAAGACTCATTAATGGTTGTAATGGAGCATTTCACCTATCTGCATAGAAATTCATCCTTTCCAATGGGTGATTTAGAGAGAAAACTTCTTGACCTCACAGACTATATTTTTTATAGCAGTTGATTCTACAGCACACATGAGGGAAAGATACTCTGTCCTATGTAATGTACAAGTGTTGGTTCAAGAAGTAACTATTGCTGAGCCACTAATTAATGGTGACCACAGCATAATTAAGTTCAGCATTCTCAAGAGAGTGATTGAACCAAATGTGGGACTGTGACACTAAACTTTTGATAATGAATTTTTTTTTTTTCAGGGGGAAAGTTAGTTAAAAAACCCTAAAGTCAAAAGTGAGGAAATTAAAATCCTTACACTCAGCATGGAGGCTTCTTAGGCATCCCAGGAGTCACAGAGGAATGAATGCACCTTAACAAAAAAGAAAATAGCCAATTAAAAGCTAGTATGGCTTGATTGCAAGGTTCAAGATGTTATTTAAGACAAAATAGTAGCCTTTAGAAAATAATAATCTAGTCGTATTTAAGGAAAGGAGCAAATTTATGGAATATTAGAATTATGGAGGTAATAAGTATAAAATTAAGAGTGATCATAATAACAACCCAAAATATTAACAATATGTTTGTATGTGTCTTGGTTGGGAACTGTGAGAAAACTTGATGATTCATTTTTGCAGCCTTCAGAAGTTATAGATAACATAGATACTAGAGAAAAAATAAATGATGTTTGTATCAATACTCTTTTTAATAAAGCTGAAGTATCTGTAAAAAGAATTTAATCAAAGGAATTCACTGTTGATGCAATAAACTGAGAAACTGGAAAGCACCAGTTTACAAAGTTTTCCAAGAGCTCAGGCAGAAAAAAAGGGTAGCTGAACTGTTAGTAGGGAGTTACAATTTCATGTGAACTATGATTCTAAGCTGAAATATGGAAGAGAAATAAAGGTTTAAGAAGTGTGTCACTCAGAGAATTACAAGTGACTGTAAGTAGAATAATTCATTAGAATAATCAGTAGGAAGAAAGGTAAAAGAAAGCTGCTTTCCTAATTATTTCCTAATTTTTTTCCTTTTCTTGAAGTTGAAAGAAACCTTACCTGAGGTTGCTGAAAAAATGAGGATGCCCCTGGCTAAAGACTGACATGGCATAGACACAGAGTACAAATGGAGCAGAAAGTGTCAGAGGCAGGAACTGAAGCTTGGTGCTAGATGAATAATGGGTCTAACAGCATCAGGATGAACATCTGCCCTTTCCCTTCATCCCAGCCATGTCAGTGAGTAACTTAGCATTGACTTGAATATAGCAGGATCTTATCTGCAGGCTCTGGTTTTGAATCCAAACCCAGGTATTACAGTGGTCATATTTGTTAACCTGATAGCATTCACCATTTAAACAGGACTACCTCTGACAGAGGCACCTCTTCTAATTATACTTGATGATCCTTTTGCATAAGCTGAAACAAAATCTGGGTGGCTTCATGGTCTTTTCTGACGTTATTTTACTTCAAGACCTCAGTTATATTATGCAAAGGCTGTTCCTGTTTCCAAACAAATATTGTCCTACTCCTCAGCCAGACTTCTGCATTGCAGTAGCCTGACCTATTTCAACAGAACTGAGATTGGGATCTGAGTTACAGACTTGGATGTGACTTGCACCAAGGCCTCCTCAAACAAGTCTTATAATAAAAAGAACATAAATTGAAGAGTGTCACCTGGAAGGATATGATGATGTTCCAGTATGAACAAACATCAAGCCCTATATTTGACATACTGACTTTTGAGATACCTTATCTACAAGAATAAGTCTTATTTCATTCTCTCTTTTGAAGAGATGCCGATTCAAGATACACTTTGAGACACAATTTAACATTACAGAGACAGGAACAAAAGACAGAAAGCACATGGGCATTTAAATTTCCTTACACATTTCTAGAATCATTTTCTGAAAAAATGTGTTCTAAATAAAACATGCAGTTTGTGGTGTTGATAGAAAGGGCTTACTCACACTCAGTTTGTGTAACTTGCATAACTCACTGGATTATAGCTCTGCTTTACATGTATAATGCTGTCACTCCAAAGCCATGTCAACAACAATGCTTTTACACCAATCCATAATGTTGGGTGTTTTGCGTGTACATACATGCAGTACGTGGAGCTCCTGTCCGGATAATAAACTGTGGAACTAGACACAAAATTCCATTTCTCTTGCACCTTGACATCCTCCCATGCACTAATCCATTTCCACTGGGACTGTTTTTAACAATCTGACCCTCCCAGCAATTAAAAACAGATGCCATTTTTTTTTTTTTTTGAACAAACCTGCCAGGAAAATGTTTCTTGCTTTCCTCACAAACCTGGAATTCTGAGCCACCCTCCCACCCCCAGATTACCTTGGACTGATTCCCAGGCCATGTAATGTTCAGTCCTGGGCTAATGACTGGTTAAAATTTCAATAACCTACAGTTTGTTAGGACCAGAAATAGATTATACCATGGTAGAGGTGGGATTCCCCCTTTCCCAACACGATATGGCCTTTTTTCCTTCTACTAGGCTTGGTATAATATAAAATACCAGAGTTTAAAAGTCAAAGCTATGTAAGTGATTGTTAATGTTTCAAAATATTTCATATTGGGCTGCTGCCTGCAGCTGCAACTGAGGCCCCACTGAAAAGCTGTTGCAGAAATGTAGGGTCACAGACAGTCCTTACCATGGGCACTTTACATTCGAAAGAGGGAAAGAGGAGAAGGGTGGATGAGTTGGTGAAATGAGTTAACTGTGGTCCTGCAAGAAGTTAGTGCTGAGCTCCTGATCTACTGTCCCAGCCTCGTGAAAGCACCAACTTCCAAAATAAAAGTATTAGTTTTAACTTCCAATTTTTCAGTTGAAACTGGGTCATGGGAATTTGTGGTCTTTAGGCAATGCAGCTTTACAGGCACTGAGAAAAGTGACGCCAGCAAAGAACTTAAAAATCCTGCAGCATATGTAAACTAGCTTATTTGTATCATGATGTAAACCACCTGCTGATGTAGAGTGTCCTGAAGGTTTTATTGCTACTCCATGGTCAGCTTAACTCATGAAGTTAGATGTACATGACTCGTGTGCTCATCTTATTCCCATAGGCGTCCATTTATCTGCTCTGCTAACATATGCAGAACCTCTCTATTGACAAGATGTGAGCACTGATATGTTTTTATACTTTTTCACAGTGTGCCTGTCACCAGCATTGAACTCGTGCCTCCTGCTGAAATGTGCCTGCTTTTTGTTTAAGTAATTCTTATACCAAATGATATGTCTACACTGTGGGTGCAAATTCGTTAAGAGGACAGAAGGCAGAACATCTCCCATGACAAGAAAATAGGAGTAAAGTGATTGTTTAACCACTGTCAGTTGAGGGAAAACTAACAAACCATATTCTTCAGTAAAGCATGGGTGTTTTCCTCATAAAAGCAAGGGAGAAAACAGTTTGCCTGGCCTATAAGGGGATCCTCTATATAAGATAGGTGCAAATAGTGCTGAAAGGCAGGCCTCCTGCTCTCCACCCTTTCACTTCTTTGGAGGGATAGATCTGATCAAATCTTTCCTGTCTTCACCTCTGGCCATGGTGTTCAACCTCTAATATATAAAACCACAGCATCTTAAGAAATGCAGGGAGTTGACAGCATCTCTGCAAAGGTCACAGTAAGCTCAAAATAGTGGAGAGCTGACCTTCAAGCCACCTTTATGTAGAAGTCTTTAGATTCTGCTTTTGTCGTTATCAGCTGCATCTCAAGATTTTCCACAGTGAATGGAAATGAGACCAGCTTCCAAACACTATCAAATAACACTGAACTATGCAACTTTGCATGTAGATATTTCTCCTTCAAAAAAGTAAATGTTTGTACATAGCTGTTTTTTGTTTCATGCTTACATGGCTTTGTTTTCAGCAAATCATTAAAAAAGTGATGACTTACTGCACTGCTTTTTTAAATCTAGTCACAAACCACAATCGCTTACAGGAAATGGAATGTTTACTTGAGTTTATTATACAAGGGTCTGGATATGAGCTGTGGGATTTTTACACCTCATAGCAACGGTATTACAATTTATTTACATCTTCATGTTGGCAGCTGCACAAACTCTTATGAAATAGGACAATCACACCTTAGGGAACAGTAATTATAGGCAAAGGTATAAATAGTATAAAGAAGTGCATGCATTTGGCACTTAAGTTGAAGAGAATAGAAACTATTCTGGCAAATCTTCAAAAACACAGTCTCTTGTTCATTATGAGGGCATGAACTAATTAAACCAAACTTGTCAGAATCAGCTGCATGAATAAATTCTAGCCAACTCTGGCACAGTCATGATCCAAACCCACGAAGAGCAAAGTTGTTTTAGTGATGTCATAATTTGGACATTCAGAGTATGATATCATTTTTGACAGAATTAATGCAGAATTAATACCATATGTATAAGCATTAATAGGTATTGAATTGAACACCCAGTGATAAGTCTGTGTCGGTTTCCAAAGTAACACTCTGTTTTTTTTCTTCATAGCGCTTACACTAATGTAGTATCAGAAGGCAAATTTAAAATACATTTCAACACTTTTATAAGAAAGCATTTAAGTTTTACATCTCTGCCTCTATTTCAAAAGCTGTTTGCATAAGAAAAGCAATTAAACTTCACTGCTACATTTTTAATAGTGACAAAATTGGTGTTGTAAGAGAAGAATTTTAAGGCAATTTTAAACTTAAAAGCAATTGTCATTATTTGAGAGCTGGAAGGAGAATTCTTCTGAGGATGTGTAATTCAAATTATAAATAATTTAGTCTTTTTATACAACAAATCCTAAAGTTAAAATGTTGTTGCATTTAGCAGCTCTTTAATTCCTAGTTACTGTCAATGACCAGGTGTTACTCTTTCCCAAATGCTTTGGCTGACTCCCATCTCCTTCCTTTCCCAGTCTTGATATATTAAATTTTTTCACACTTACCCGTGATGGTTCTCAGAGTCTTCCTTTTCAGTGATATATTTTGAGGATTTATGGCTGAAACTGAGATTCCACCTTTGTCTTCAGATGTAAAGGTAAGTTAAAGAGCTAGTGAACAGAGGTTGAGTAGGTATATGGCAAAGTTTGTCAGTGGAGCTAAATATAAGAAATAAAACTAAAAGTTGACCTCTCTTGATACTTAGTATTATTGTAATAAAGTCAGAAAGGAAATTTAGCACTGACGAATGTGAAGAGTTGCATGTAAGGAAACAGCCTCCATTCTACATTCATAGTGGAGGGATTTGAACTAAGTGTTGAAGAAAAAGATTATGGAGTTCTAAGAGTATGAATGTCAGCTGCATAGTCAGTGGTAATAGAGCAAATAAAATACTAGGAATTAGTAAGGAAAAGGTAGAGAAACAAAGAGGAAAGCTTCTTTTGTACATGTGCATCCCTGGTCTCCTTGGCTTAACGAGTGTATAAAAGAAATGCTAAAGATAGGGGGAATGACAACATGGATGATGAAAACTAAGGAATGTTTTAATGAAAACTAAAGGCAATGCCAACTGAGAATACTACCACAGCACTCTCACAGTACAAGAAATAGACATTATCATGTGGTAGTCTCATATGTCAGGTTCCAAACAAATAGAGGAGGAATAATTTTAATTAGTTTTTTTTTTTTTGGTGTAATTTAACTGTAGAATTTATCACCATGGTCTAGGCAGAAAACAATGATACAAGTTAGTTTGTATGATACAAACTGGATTTGGGTCTTACCTAGCAAACCCATACACATGCACAATTCTACAGTGAGAGCAAATGTCCTGTTAATGGTTTCACTTTCTGTCTGTATACTATTGTTCAGGCTCTTCTGACATAAATGTCAGAACTCCTGATAAGCGAGGGAATTTCAAAACAGTATACCTTCTATTTATTCTCCTCTTTAGTAGTGTGCTGACCACCACTTCAATATGCCTGAGAAAGAGCAGGCATGGCCAGTAGCAGACGGAAGGACTGTGAGTGAATGAACAGAAGGACCTTTAAGTGAAATGGCTGTTTGGTGACTGGGCAATAAGCAGGTTTATCCTATGCAATGGGTTTGTTCTGTTCTGGCACGAAGATGAGGATGGATTCAAAGCTGATTTACTGACAACTAAATTCTCCTACATCATTCTGCACTGCTAGAAATGCAGCATTTGTCCTGATCACAGCCAGAACCACAAGGCCAGGTTGGTCAGAGCCTTGGGTGACATGGTCTAGGGTGAGGGGTCCCTGTCCATGGCAGGAGGGGTTGGAACTGAATGATCTTAAGGTCCTTTGTAACCCAAACTATACTATGATGGTCTAAAAGTGTTTATTCTCTCTTTCTGCTGAGTCCTTATTGCCAGTAGTCCTGTTCAATCCTAATTTTCTTAATGGAAACATTATAATTGTTCATGGTTCTATAAAGGGTACACTATGTTTTGGAGAAACATTGAGTTTGGTTGTAAGAGAAGATCATTACAAACGAAAGCAAGGTAAGGAGAAGGTTTTGTTTCCTTCACCACTTTCTTGCTGATAATTAAAAAGCAAACTGAATAAAGACTAATTTCAACTTTCCTTGATATATCTTCCGATTTTGTTTGAATCCTTTCCAAGTTCTGTAATTTTAAACAGAGAATAAGTAATGATTTCAAAAGCAAACCAGTGTTCATTGCACTTGTACCTGATTTGGATTCCACCCTTTTGTTTTTATATTAGTCCTCTGCATTTTTGATATGTCATAATATGTTCCAGGCTACCTTTTCATTGTACACCCACAAAACCAGATCCACATGGGAGGTTTCACAGAAAGCATTAAGTACGCAGAACTCCTTTATTGCTTAAGTAAGAAAAGCAAACTATCATTTACAAGGAAATCAGAGCATCAAAGGTGGAAGGAGAAAGATTTAATTATACAGTAGCCTCACATTTGTTGCATCCCATGGAAGGACTTTTCTTTAGCTCAGTCCTAAAGATTTTAGATGCTGTAATATGCAATGAAAAAAGACAAGAACTGTGAGGAACAAGCATGTTTTTTTCTATTTTGGCTACACCAAGCCAAGTTCTTATTTTTGTAGTCCGTCAAGCCCTGTTTCAGCTCTAAGAAATTGAATTCAAACTATTTTTCAACCATAGTCTGGAGCCCTTGCCTTAATTGAATGTTAATCACAAGACCTATAACTCCTGCTTATGATATAGATATGTTTGATCAAGTACGTAGTATTCTGAGCGACTTTTTCCCTCACTGCATTGGATTTCTCCCAAGCGTAAACACCAGTATGACTGCAGTTTTCACATTTCCAGTTCCCTTTTTATGGTGGTTTCCACACCAAAGTTTTCAAAAGTTCCTATTTTTTTTTTCTTCTAGGGATATTCCCTAGATGAGAAGAGTTTTTGTAAAGAGGAATGTTTTACATTTCACTCTCAAGTTAGCAAAGTCTGGACATGTTTTGCCTTAGGGAAAGGAATAGGATGGTCAGAGCTGTGAAAACATTGCAAGTATCTGTGGGTGAAACATGGTCTCAGTGAAGAAAAAATTCTGTACTCTTTATTGGGTTAAGAATTCCTCCCATTACCATGAACAAAACTGGGAAGGTTTTGAGGTAGCCAGGCCGCTGTAGTATGTTTCACAGAATAAGAGCTTGTAATGGCTCAATTTCTATGTTGATCAGCCATGAATTTGTGTGTGAGAAGGAGAGGCGACTTAATTCTTTTTTGAGACATAGCCCTACTGACTAGCATTGTAATGAAATGTAACTGTATATTTCCCCACGGGGATGGTAACTGAAAGTCTGGGATTTTTAAACATAATATTTAAATATGATTTTCAAATTACATTTGGTATGTCTTCCCATTTGTGACTATGAAGTCCAGACTCTACTTAACAAACTCTTCTTGTGTGTTTCTTACTCAGTTTTGAGATTGTTGCAACTAATTCTTCCCTGAATGTCCCCAAATATGAACCTGTAAAAAAAGTATTGTTAGACACAAAGGACCTGTCTGACATAACTGGGTTTAAATGTGATTTGCTCAATTATCATTGGGCATTATCTTAGTTAAGTGCTTCCCCATCTTCTGCAAATACACACTTGCACACACACAAATTCCAACACATGGTACCAAACTACTGAATTTGGTTATTAGATGTAGTTTTGTCAACCTTCGTATCAGGCTCACATCAGAAAATTACAGTCTTCCAGATGTTCATATATAAACCAAGGAAGTGGCAATGACCATGAGGTTATAGCCTGGTCCCTCTGAGGTCACCTGGAAATTTGCTGTAAGTATAATCAGTAGTATTAGATGCCTGGTAAGGAAGGCAAGATCAATGTGAATGCATAATAACACCATTTATCATAATTTAAAATTCAGACTAATGTTCAGTGCTTCAGCAACATAAGCAATAGGTAATCAAAGATTTTCCTTTCCCAGGGAAATAAAATATTTTTCCTGGCCTCATATGATTTTCTTGCACACTTTTTACAATGTCTCATGTATTTTAGGAGGCTTTTAAAGAGGCCTATATTTTTAATGCTCCTTTTGATGCGTTTTGTTTAAAATGTGTACTTTTAATGGGTTTAATATGCCTAGAGAGTCTGAAAGGCACCAGCAGGGAAAAAAGTCTAAACAGATAAATAAAGAATACAAATACATAGAGTACATGGTTTTCCTCAATGTCAATCCATTCATGTTAATAAGGGAGCTTTGAAGAGACCATGTAATCTTCTTATGACCTTTAAAAGAGAGATGCTCAACTTTGCTAGGTTGAAAATCACACATTGTGTCAAATGAGTAAATTAACATCTTTAGTAATAAATTTGAGCTGTATTTTATTTTGAGTTAGATTTCCAGTTAGGTCTGTTTAGGATTTCCAAACCTTTTGATACAAGGCAGCTCATTGTAAATGTTGTGAGAGTTCTGCTGGATATTCCCATCTTTAAGAGTAAAACAATTCCAAGGCTGAGAAAAAAATGTTAAGTACAGCATAGGAGCATAGACCTACATAACAGAAAGCTGGCATGGACATCAAACATCCAGTGCTCTATATACTAAGTAACCATAAAAATCCCACTCCTGAATTGGCTAAACATCTTTTAAAAAGAGAAGTTTTTATTACAAGTGCTGTCTGTGTTGCAAGACTGGTCCAGATCCTTCTCTGACACATAGGGTCTGTCTTTTTAATTCCCAGCTTAAATGAGCTTGTTAATAACTCTTTTTCTGGGGCTGGTATTTAGTATAAATAGTTCTTCAGCTGCTTTGATGTTTATATCTCATGACTAGGAAACATCAGTTCAACACCATGATGTGTTATAGATTGTCTGCTTTAAGGACCTAGGCAGAAGAGGGACCTATGCTTACTGTTTAGAATTGGGAGGAAGATGTGTTTTCAAATGCAGTTAGGGAATGGGCACACTGTAGAAAAAGGGGTTTTTATTCTCCTTAGCTGCACAAAAATGTACCATCCACCTGTGTTTGGCTAGGTTATTGTCAAATGTTTGCATTTGTAGTGAGACATTCATACATGGATGAACACCTGCTACTTTGTTCTGGTGTCTCTGTTGGTTTGTTGTGATTCTTTCTTTCATGGGTTGTAATTTTTTAATGATTCACACAAATGTTGTTGCATTCTTAATTGTTGACTTGGGTTTTAATTGCCTTTGACTGTTGAGTAACCCCAGCTGTCTGCTGTATGATCAGATGTGATTTGAAATGTACATTCTGCAGTTAAAGATGCCTATAGCAATTGTAGCTTCAGGGTGCTCTTTTATACTCTTCCTAGAATGACAGAGCTTGAACTTGCCTGATATGTTATTCAGTGTACTGATTTCAGGCCACAGGGGCTATAAGTAGCCCTTCTAAAATATATCAAAGCACAACACACTAAGCTAATTTCTTTCGTATAATCTCCTATGGTTGGTTACTAACATGAATTCTTAATCCTCTTTGCCCCTGGCATAATACAAGGGATTTTTATGATAGCACCTTTCTTTTTTTGGACATGCTTAATTCTTTGCAGTGCAGCTGTGGGTTGGTTGAAGACAAAAGATGGTGAAGTATCAGTTAAGCATGTCATTATACTCAGAACAGTCACTATGTCACAGAAGTATTTATCACACCACATTACATCATCGCTTACGGAATCACTGTAAACGCCTCTTGTTTAGGTGCTTTTTAATGACAGAGGAAAAACAATTCCTCTGCAAACAAAAACATCACATTAACAGCTGAAGTCACAGCTCAATTTGCCTTGTGGCTGGGATACACATTCCATCTGGAGCTCTATCAAGGCAGTGCAGGGAGGTCTGGCAGCTGAATAATGAACTCCAAGTAAATAGGTCATTATAACACATTGTTTCTGTGTTACTGGATTTCCACAATATGTTGGATTGGTTATGAGCTTGCAGCCTGGATTCTCATCTAAGTGAGTTAACTTTATCTTAAAAACTCTCCTGCTCAGAAGTTCTAGATTCACCTCTCCTAACTTCAGAGAGTGGATACGTCCATGTCTGAGCCATCAGGGCCACCCAGTGTCCTTCTTTTTTCCTGATCACTTCCTGACCATGTACGATAATTCATGTGTCAGCGTGCATTTAGATGTGTGCTTTCCTTAAGATGAAAAAAACTTGTACACCAAAAAAAGTACACAGGGTAAATCTTCAGAACTACAGTATTTAAAGATTTGTAGACTTCTTACCATCATTCAGCTTCACATAGAGAAAACCATACCAATGTTCAGCTAACAAGTATTTCTTTAATATATATATGAGCTTTGAACTGGACCTGAAATATTAAACAGTATTGAAACTCATCAGTGCTTATAAGAAAATCCATCAAATTTTAGCTTCTGTTATTATTTCTATGCACATGCATGAAAGAAAAAAAAATGCTTTTAACACCTTTCCAACATATTCATTGTACTTTAACTCATACTTTAGCACATACACTTAAATAACTTTTGCTCTTGATTTCCTTTGAAAGGTCATTTTGTGGTCTGCAGTATGTTCTATATATCATCTGTAATTTTTCAGAACTCAAGGCAGACAAGTCTCTGATTATTACTTGTCAAAATCAGTGAGAATTGTGCTTTGTCTGCCTTTTGTTCTACCTAAATAAACTCTTTAAGAGACAGGTTCAGTTTCTTACTCCTCAGTTTGAATAACTGGTGTTTAGTTAGATTTTTTTGAATCCCTCTACTGCATCTTCAGGTTGGCCTCCTAATTAGCAGTCTCTTATTCCCTTTTGAGATGGACTTGGGATGACCAAAAATCTGATCTGTCCAGTTAATATTTCTGGCTGATTTGCAGTTGAAGCTACTTTGCATTTGAGGCTCATACTTGCCACCGTGCCTTCTTTCTAAAACACTCATTGCTTCTGGGTGTGTTGGGTTCCTCTCTCAGACTATAAATACAAAAGACACAAACAAATATATGGAACACCAATTAGCTTTTCTTTAATCATGCTTTTAGCTTGTATTGCCTCTACAAGTTTAATTACAAGGATTCTTCTATCAATTCCTGTGTCATGTTAATCAGATTGCAGTTCTCTAAAGGCAAGTATTTCGAACATGACTATGCTCTTTCTTGCTGACAGAAAAGACCAATGTAACTTATTACAATACCCCACCTGCAGGAAGACATGTAGAGACAGACAGCCATGTCCTGGAGTAAATCCTATATAGATGTAAACTCTACAAGGCCTACAAAAGTTCTCAATCATGAAGCATTTATGACTGGACGTTTGGATTTTACGTATTTTCTTTTCTTACACACTGTTTGTAATGCTTTTTCTTGTGCTATCTCTTCTACAGTGAGCCCGTCCTTCTCTCTTTGTATTTTTCTGTTTCTTCACCACTGTTGTCTTGGAGGAAAATCTGAGCCTGGATTTTATTTTATTTTATTTCCATTTAAATCCTTAAAATGTGGAATTCTTTACTTCAGGGGTTTAAACTAGAGCCTCAAGGCTATCTTGGCAGACTTCTGTGGTTTTAGAGGATAGATTTTTCTGTTTTGTTTAAGAATGTATTGCAAGCAATGGATCTTTAGAACTTTAAGCATGCAGTAAAAAAATAGAGATGACTAATAGCTATTCAGCAAGTAATGATGGCTTAGCAATACTTACCACTCTGATTTAGCCTCTCTGGTTCCATTACTTAGGATATTTTCCTGAATTAAATTTGCCTCAGTTCTATAGCCAGCAGCTGTCCACAGGAAAATAAAAAAATGTCCTGTATCCTCCAGAAATAATGATTTCATATTTCTAATAGGTTCCTTTAACCATACAATCAAAACAGTCTCTTGTGCCCTCTAGCATGTGGGATGTCGTAATAACAGAATTCATGTCAAACAGCTAGAGAAATATAGTTAGAAAAATTTAAAACTTTTACATTAATGGTTTTTCATGTTGCTTCATTTCTGTGTATGTAATAATTGATCAATAGAAGGGGGAGAATGTGTATCCTTCTTTCCGGTTTTGCTCTGGAGCTAAAGTTGATAGCCACATTGGGCCTATTTGAATGAGGATATTCATATGAAGCCTGTGTCTGCTCCCCAGCCCCAAACAGATTGTGCTGTTTTTCCATTTGTGTCTAAGTGTCACAATATTTTGTTTCTAAACGCTTAGGTTAGCTCATCTTGAGACCAGCTGTTCTAAGGGATTTAAAGCAATGCAAGGGCATATATACTTCATATTTATTAAGTTCTAATAAAGCTGGTGTCCTAATATATTTAGCATAAAATCACCAGACAAACCTATGTCTGGTAATTTCAGTGGAGTTGTATGTCAGCCTGCAATACATTTTCTGCCCCTAGAAACTTGGCAGTATTAAGATATTTTAAGACATTTATTGCTATACATCCCGTTCATTTTTCTTCGTGGGAAAAAAATAAAAATATTTTTCACCTTTACTATTTTAAATGACATCAAAATATTTGCTAAAATTCTGCCAGTGCTGTTTGTGGCTTCTGAATAATAATTTTGTTTATTAAAGCATTTGTTTTTAACTTAATAGAGGTTTCTTAAGATCCAATATAAGTATTAAGTAGAGTATAAACAAATAAATGAAAATGACCCTAACTCTTAAAGATCAAGTAGGGATTTTTTCCTATATCTTTTATCAGTATTATATGTAAGAAAGGACTATACCAACTGCACAGCAACAGTTCTGATTTGTACCAATGTAAAATTGATCAGAACTACATTTCAATTATACGAGAATTATTTCTTAAATTCTCTTATGTTCTCTCAAACTGTTACTAGTTGAGGCTAGTATTTTCGTACACTGCTAAGGTACACCATAAGTTATTAAAGTTTCACTGTCATTCAAAGAGTGACATAACTGATTGCCACAGGAACATGACAAATTATACCTGCTGTGCATTCTCAACTGTAAATCATCCAAGAAAGTATGTTCAGGACGAAAAACATTTCTTCTGCAGTAAATACATATGTCAGGTCAGAGATTTTCAGAACAGATTGAAGATTTTTTGTTCTAAGGAGTCTAAGATATTAGAACTTTGACAGCTTTAGAGGCTTTGAGTCACGATCCACTTGAGAAACCCTCCAAGAATTTACGTAAGTAAAAGCTGTGTGAGTCATTTAAACAGTTATTTGAAAGTTTCATAGTTTAAAGATCAATTTTTGTTTTGTACAGCAAAGAAAATTAATAAATTATTTCCCTACTTCACTAAAATATAGTTTATAGTTTTGACAGTCTGAGGTTATAGTTTGCAGAATAACCAATAAATACATAGGACATACAATTTTTTTCCCCAGTATATAAAGTGCTTGACTATAAAAAGTCCCAAGGAAAAGTAATTTAAAGAGGTTTGTGCAAAGCTGTAACCAGTTATTCTCCCTGAATCAGGTGCTTAGTTTATAACAGTTTAGAAGAAACCAGAAGTTCAAAGTTATAGCTGTTAAACGTTTTAGACCCTTTTACCAGAAGTACCCTACTAAACACAGGGTGATGTTTACCATGACTATGTAACTTTGATTTTTTGTTTAAACTCATAAAACTTGAATTTCCTGATTTTGCTAGTCCCACTGTACCTAATAATATGGAAAATGTTGCTCTCCCCAAACCTTAGGTAGGTTTCTCTTGTATAAAAATATATTCTAGCCCTCATGAGTACAGTAAGCTCAGATGTAATACCTTATAAATTCACATTTTTACAGAAAAAAATAATTTTTCTAACAATTTATTGCTTTAAATATATGAACTGTTTTGTTCCCTAAACTAAGAAAAAATCCTATTTTTATGCATAGTCTTGGAAAGATATAAAGTGATGGGTGAACAATGGGGAAAACAGTTAAAAGGTTTCACAAAGGTTGTATAATTTTTTTCAGCTTTATTGGTGTACATACTGGTGGAAGTGAAAGTCAGTTTTTGTAAATGACAACAAAAAATAGGTAGAGAGTAAAAATTTGCTTGTGAAACAAAATGTGTGTGTTAGAACAGTAAGTGCAACATATTGTGCGTTTTGCATAGAAGTCAGAGCATGCTTAAATCATAGATTTTCTAAATACAGAGCATGGGAACTACAGTACTGAAGCAGCTCAGTCTTCCACATAGTCTTTTTTCTGATAGGGTTCAGCTGCTAAACTGAAGTTTGTAACAGATGAATGCAAAGTCTGTCCTGCTTATTTTAACCCAGTTGTGCAGTGGCTGACTTCTGCTTTACAATGAGAAAATTGGTATTACACAGATGGAAAGTGTTTTCTTTGAAGAAAATTTGTTAAATCTGAAGAAAATCTGTTAAATTTTAAAGAAAGTTACCAAAAATATTTATTAATCTTTTTCAGTTTAGAAGTGTTAAATTTTCTTGTGCAAAAAATTAAAACTTTTGGAAAGGAGACAATTTGATAGTATTATTTTCTGCAGGAAATTTTTGTGGAGGTTTCAATGGATATTTGTTCCTGTTTCCAGTTGAACTCTATAATTTAATATTCTTATTATTCATATATTTTCAATCTTGGTAAGCCAATGTACTCAGTGTTATTTTCTGGCAATCAAATTATACAATTGTGGATTTCTTAAAAAAAAAAAATCCCCTTTTCCATGTGGTTTGTTCCATTTTCTTCAACTGCTATTCTGCATTTAATTTGGAAAAAAAGCTGAACAGTATTTGCCCATGCAGTTTCTGGGCCTCATTCAGTGTTCTTTGTCAGACTCTTTCTTTTTATCCTCACATTTCTATTTTTTCTCGTGGAATGGAAGTGTTCCCAAGCTTTGAAACTTTCTTGTTTCCAGTTCTTAAACCTTCCTTGAGCCTTTACACTGTATTTACAGCCAGCATGCTTGAGGGCGTGTTTCCGGACTCAAACCATGCCTGACTTTAGCAATGCAGGAAGTGTTACTGAAAGCAAGGAAGGGTAGTGAATATGCATGGATGTTTAATAATTGCATGCATGCCATTATTGCCTGATGACACCATATGAAATTATACAGGGAAGCAGCAGAAGGAATAACATCCCTCCACACCAGGCCACTATACTGCTCCACTGTAATACTTTTAGTTTAACAACTGCTTTCTCTGCTATAGGAACTCAAACAGCCACTCTATGTGGACATAGATACAAGCTAACACAGAGATACAAGCTAACCTTTTTTCTTCAAGAAAATTCTCTATTTTCTTACAAAATGCATGCTATTGCATTTTCTGAGTAATAAGTAGGAGTATTGTTTGTCAAGAAAAAAGAATTAAGAAATCCAGGAAAAAAAAGTATACAAAACAAATTCTGAATTATTTTTCCTGTTCTCAGCCAACACTAAGTAAGCAGTGTAGAGATGGGAGGAATGAAAGCTATATTTGTGCCACACATTCCATTTACTAGGAGGCAAGAGAGTAGTTCACAAGTTCCATTATGTGCTCATAAATCGTAGAAGAGTTCCTTAGGTTTGTTTTAATAAACAAGTTCCACTGTCTACTGATAAATTGAACAAACCCCACTAGATCACATCTCTCAGGACTCATGGGAAAAGGAAATCTGCATCTTAGGGTTCAGCTAAGCCAACCTCCTAAATTGAGCTGGGAGAAAACAGCTGTTTAAGGTCTGTTCCAGCAGTGACAAACATCAGTCATCCATAGGCTCCGACATCTCAGTCAGAAAGACAACCACTATTATAAAAAAACAGCCACTTATGTGCAGCATGCATGGATGACTCATACTCTTCCATCTCTCCTGGCCAAGGTACCAAGTTGATGCGTTGAGCAGCACAGCAAGCCTGGTAGCTGTCTTCCTAGGTAAAACTTTTTGCATAATGGTCCCTTTAACAAAATATCTTGGTATAACCAATCTTTTTAAAATTACACTCAACAACTCAGAACCACTACATAGTAATTCCAATTGCAGCCAGTGCTTTCAAAATCCCACGCCATAGTTTGTTTTTTAAGGCAACACATAGCTGCTAACAGATATAGTAAATTAATATATTAAGCAATATCTCCTTCCCCCAGCTGCAAATTAATTCAAATGTAAGGTCTTATGAGAAATACTCTTGAGCTCCCTCCTTGGTCTATTGTTTAATTATATTGTTCTATAAAATTTGTGGTTTGGCATTACTCTAAATTATTCTATTCATACCACTGAATTTGCATTATGGCCAAGGTTTCAAAAAGCACGCCTCAAATTAAAAGGCCTAAGACCTTACTTCTATGTCGAAATGAATTTCCAAAGTTTAGAAATAACCTGACCATGAATAAAATGGGTTCCACTGCTATTGAAAGTGGTTAGTACTCAGTCCCCACATCACCCCTATCCTTGAGTAGATGGTCTTTGTGGCCATTCTGATGGAGTCATTGGCTTGAGAGAATTTAATTTTGGAGACTTATTACCCAGCTCAGTGTTTCAATTATATTTACTGCAACACCAAGCAAAGTTATGTTGTTTCAAACGAAGCAGCAAACAAAAATGGGGCATGGGGAGAAGGACTTGCTCAAACAGGTATTGCCTGAGAAAAACACTTTTGTGAGCCCATGGCCAAAGAGAACAACCTGTCAGCAGAGTGGCTTGGAGGAAAGCTGAAAATAATTTCTTTTAGGAGGCTAAAAACCTAGGTTTTTTAATGTCTGAACAGAAAGAATTGACAATGCTTTCTGGCTCTTTTTGATGAAGCCATGAGCAAGCAAGTCTTGTCCTGTGGCCCAGTGAGGGAAAGGGACAGGACTCTCTTCCTTGCTGGAGGTCACAGCCACCGCCGCACCCAGACCCCAGGAGTGGGAAATGTTCATGGGGCCCCAGTAGTCTCCTCCAGAAACTAAACAGGGTATGCAGATAAAACTGTGTTGACTCAAACAAGGCAAAATTTTTAACTTTCAGTTTGCTTAAAATTTTAAAACAGTATTTGTTTGAGGTTTATCCCAAGTGGACGACCCTGCTTGCACTTCCACTCACCCTGCCAGCCATTATTCTAGATGACTACAAAGCTGACAAACCAACAAAATACCACAGGTATTCACATGATGCTGAGGGATATTCTGGGAGATCCAAGTCCATTTCTGAGTTACCACAATATGAATTTTAGAAATGTCATGCTTTAAGAAGAACAAGAAATGGTCTGTAGTTGCTCTTACAGTCCATTGTGCTAATATTTTTGTCTACCTGCTGCTGCCAGCACAATGCTGCTACAGAGAAATAGTTATATGAAAGCAGGCATTACATTCACTTTTTCCTCATAATAGAGCATTTATTTTTGTTGGTAAGGAATAAAAAAATAACAGCAAAGCAAGGCAATGTCTTTAGAGTTGTAGAATATGAATGTATATTTTTTTTAAATTATAAGCTTGCAATGGAAAAGAAGCTTAGAACTAAAGTTCTCTCATGATTTTATTTGTATATGTACATTGAGAAAAATTTACCGTCTGTGAATATTATGGAGTAGCAGTTTTCTCTTACAGAAAGCATTGCAATTAATTTATACTGTACTTCAAGAACCTAGTTTGTGAAATTAACAACATAGATGAGTCAGAAAAAAAGATAGAATGCTCTGTCAAAATCCAAGAAAATGCATTGTAATAGTTTGAGCTATAAGTCTTCAAATTATTTCTAACATTAGTATATTATTTTATACTAATACCTAAGAATGATGGGTCAGAACTATGTCATTCAAATGTGACAGAATTTATTAATCGCTATACATTCTGGTAACACTGTTCAAGCGAAGAGCGGAGATAGAGGCTGGTGGCGGAAGGAAGATGTACAAAGAAGCAGTGAGGCAGTGCTGGTCAGTTTCACAGCGATTTCAGTTCATGAAAATCAGAATGTTTCAAGCTTCATATAGTAAAAGAGATTGAAAGAATACTGCAATAGCTGTAGTATTCATGGAAAACTCTCCATATAAGGTGGTATACTGAATTTAACAGATATCTATGAAAAATCACATGGAGAGAGGAAAAGCTGTGAAGGCCTTTTAAAATGAAGGCATACATTTTATTCGATACAATAGCGAACAAGATTTCAATAGGAGAACATACCAAATTGAATGGAAGAGCGTACATAGGTTCGTAGAACAGGAAAAAGGGCAGTTTAACTTTGTATATTAGTATTTTTATCACATATTACAGGGAGTCTTAGGAGAGCTTGTCATATTTTTGTCCTGGAAAAGATCAAAACAAGCATATAATTAAAAAATACTTAAAAATTCTTTCACTACTCTTTCTATATGTCTTATCTTTAAACGCTTTTGGGTCAGATTTCCCCAATAGCTTTACAACAGCATTAACTTTTCTTGAAATTCTTAAAATTTATATAAGAATAATTTTGGTAATTTTAAACCTCTTTTTTTGGTGAAAACATCTCTCACTTTGGAGTGCTTTGAGACCCAAAGTGAAATACTTTAAGTCTGACACCACCACGTTTGGTTTTTCCTTTCCCACTCTGGAGGATAACTTTTAAAATGTTCTCCATTTCATGAATATTAATGTTCACTTTATGAAAAACATTTGCCTATTCTGCCATCCGCTAGTTCAATGTATATATATCAAATATTTTGCACAAATACCAAACTCTAACTGTCCAGAAAGAAGCCTTACATTCCAAGTTATCTCTGGGTATCATGTCATGTGTTTAAGTTTCATGAGCCTGAACTGAAGTCAATATTTGTAAATATTATCACTGTATTTTTTCAGCTGAAGAACTCAACCTGATAATCTAGGATCCAACTGGATTGGGATCAGTGTTAGATGAAACCATGCATTATGTAGGAATTTCATGTGAAATAGGCTGTCTGAGAGTAGCGTGTGGATATATACACAAGGCTCAATTCATGTGTGGAGGACTTTATTCTTATCATCCATCAGCCAAAGTGAAGTTCTCACTGTAACTCCACTGTAAATTGTATTTAATATAAACTTCCTGAGTCAAATACCATTATTTCTGAAATAACTTGACAAATCATTTGCATATTTCCCAGAATGTCACTTTGGGATATTGGTCAGACTTTTAACCTGTGCAGAACTGACAACTGCTCTGCTCCAAATGCGCACATATTTTCGCTGTCCCCAAAGATTTGTAGGTTTGGTAGAAAAAACGAATTTTTGAAAGTAGCCCAACACACAGTATTATCCTAAATAAAAGAATTATCTCTGAAAACCGCCATTAACTGTCAGCTCTGTATACAAAACCTGCATTGTTCACTGATATATCTATGTAGCACTCAAAAAAATCATTGCTAAGGCAAAATATTGTACTACTTTAAATTACTTGTTTAATGTGTTTAAATACCCTTGATTATGGAATAAAGTAGAAATATTACTATGCAAATACAGTAATTTGATCTTAGGTCAGAACAGATTTGCAGTATGCTTTGTGATAATAGACTGAGTTCAATTTTTCTAATGGCAGAAGCAGTCTGGAGCTGCAGATCATGTCGAAACACAAACACATCTCAGGAGTAATTGTACACAGACTCAATAAAATGCCTAAAGTAGTGGACCAGATTTAAGTGCCATTTGAGTACTGCCATGGTGATAAAAATGTGCCAGAGGAGGCCTAAAAGCTGGTTGAACTGATTCTGAAGTGAAAGGGTATTAGGGTCTGGTCTCTAGTGAAGACGTGTAAAATAGCAATTTTGGTGTGGGACTGGATGCTGAGTAAAGCTCTGTCTTCCCTGAAAATATCCATCACACTGGAAATGCATGGCTGGTTTGAAGACAGTTTTCTTGTTTTAAGTATTTCTCCCCCCATTTATTGTAATGCGGCATAACAACGCTATTGAAATAGAAGGAATATGCATTTCTGGTCTTCAGTGATCTCTCAGCCGTTATAGACTGTCTTTCACTGTTCTTTCCCTTCCACAGTAAAGTGCTAAAAAAGTATAAATGCAGTATTAGGGGAAAATGAGAAGAATGAATCCCAGAGCTCCTTATAACCTGTTTTGTCTAAACTGGGTCCTGTACAAACTTTTAGAGGACCCAATATAAGCCATTTTACATAGGCTTTATATTTCATTTTCTAAATAGTTCCACTAAATTAAAGAGCTAGCATCATCAACGAGCACTGCAGGGCGAGGTTCAAAATTTCCCAGATGGTGTGAATGAAATTCTCCAACAGATCTATAGGGTTTTCATTACAGGTTCATGAAAGCACCACTAAAATAACAAGACTAACAATATATAAATAAATCCAATATATAAAAATAGATATAAAAGTGTAGATTTTAATGTACATAAATAAATATATAATTTTGTAGTGTGCAGACAAGTCAAAGCAATGTACATGTAAATGCAATCTAGTCCCTCAAAGAGAGAATACAAGAACTAATTGCTTAAGCATCAGCCTACACTTCAATGAGAACACCAAATTAAGATTGCCATAGTTGCTTACACTCTTCCTACAGATCTCAGGCATTGAATGTAACTTCCTCTAATACAGACTGTCAACAAACCAATTCAATATGACACACTTGGGCAATCTCTAGCGCCCTATACATCCTTACAAGAATGTGTATTACACATAGTCATTGTGAAAATATTTGCTTCGTAAGAAATAAACTTCATTCATTTACAAATACTGATATTTTTTAATTTCTGATTTTTCCTCAGGTATTTATGGATTACTAAAAGTGAATTAAGATTAATAAAAATGAAAATATGACTGGAGCTGTGGTAAATACAATTTAGCTGCTGCAGTGATGGAAGATTTAGAAGTCTTGGAATAAATAAGTGGTATGTTGGAAGAATGGCAAGCTGTTTAGCTGCATGGTTCCCATTATGTTTTATTCCTCTCACTACATATGATAGAATTCTTGTATAGCACTGAGCATTTGGGACTGTGTGTATTAGTATCTTCCATAAAACTTGCTTCTTTCAGATTTCACTCTAGGATGAGGTTTAGTTCTTTCTCGCAGGTCAGCAAACTGTCTAAGTACACACTGATATTCTAAGAAAAATCATATCTGAAGTATACGGGACTCCAGTTGCTTGAGAATGAGCATATCTTGCCTTGTCAGAACAAGTGCTCTGCCTTTGGTGGGAAATGAGCCCTGCCACTCTCTTAGAAAGTCCTATGGGCAAATGGCATTGATGTACTCTGGGAAAAATGCTGTGCTCCAACATGATAAGGAAAAAGGAGGGAAGTGCCAGTAATTAGATAGTAATAGCTGTAGCTGAACTGTGGTTCCTTTACACTCTGCTTCGCACATGGGCACAGCAGAAGACCAGACCCTCCTGTTGGAAATTTGAACCTTGACGCTGTGCCCTCATGCTCTGCTTTGAGATACTAGAGAAGCAGAGCACAGAGCCCTCAGTCACTATTTTCTCTTGCCTGTTCCAAGGTTTGAAATAAAACCCACTGAGATATTTCTATGGCTGGGCATTGCTTGCAGTCCTGCTGGGATGTCCCTGCAGACTGGTCTCCTGTAAGACCTACAGGTCAAGGAAATCTTGGAATCCTCCATTCCCAGAAGGTTCCTCCACAGGTTTAAGCAAGAGCGCTTAATCCTTTGCCATACTCTCACTGAAAGAATCAATCCCCAGCTTGCAAAGGGGGCTCTCATGGTCTTTTCATGTCACTGTGATGGCCTTAAAAAGACCAGTGGTAAGAATTGTGTTCACAATACCTGACTGAATCTCACACTGAAAATATAAGTTCTTTTACTGTTTTCAAGGCTAGATTATTACTGACTGTTGTTAATATACTCTCTAGTGACTGTTACTTCCTGACATTTTTCTTTACATAAATAAACCAGATTTTTCTGCATATTCATCTAGATTTAGTTTTACGCATTTTTCTTTAGAAAAGTCTCTCACCTTGAATTCAGTGTCCACCTCTCTGATTTTGTGTCTGTGCATGCACATGTGAATAGACTTACTTTTTGAATATATTTTGGGATTAATTAATCAGAAATGATAGAGAGGGTTGTCTAGCTGGTTGCCATTTACTTCTCAGAACCAAACCACTCCTTTGGAAGATAATGATAGTCTGCAGATGCCCAATTATGGAAAAATGTAATATTTTTCACATCAGCATCTCCCTTCTTGGCGCTGTCTGCAAATACTCATGTTTATGCTTTAGAGATTGCTTTCTGAGTGTCATATGATTTGATTACAGACGAGTTTTTGAAATTCTTTTGACTAAATCAGTTAAGGGAGAACTTTTGTAAAACTAGACATGTTCAGATGAATGCACAGTGACCCAATGCTACTTTGTTAGCACAATTAGATGAACCTCTCAACCATTCGAACTCCATTATTTTTAGAATTCTCCTTTAGCTAGACTATGGACAGAATCAAAGATAACTGAAGAACTTGTGAATGCAAATTCCGCTGACTTTCAGATCATTCTGGAAAGACAAAATCAAGGTTTCTGGTTTTTTTTGGTTTGTATTTTTTTTTTTTTTCCAGCATGATCAGTTCTGTCTATGGCTATAAGTTCAAAGAGAAATATACAGAAAGCTGAAGGTAAAGTTTTCATACTTCATTGGATGTAATAGGACTATTATCTCAGGAACACTTTTAGAAGTGTAGACTGGATGGTCTGTCTCATCTTTCATTTATACCTTTAGCTGCATGGCTGTGGGAAGTAAATTAGGTAAATTGAAGTTCTGATTTGGAAAATTCAAATTGGAAATGAGGTCCACAGATTGACTGTAAGGTATATAATATATTATTGGCCCTTGATGGGAATGTGCACGTGAACAGCAGGTGCACTGACTGTTTCTCCTGGATACAGAAACAAAAAATAGAATGCAAAAGCCCAGAGCCAGTATAATCTCATTCATTCCAGAAGAGCTAAATCTTTGTTTTCCCATAAAGAAAATTAGATATTGTAGACTTCAAATTGCCAAATTCTTTAGCCAAGGAAAGCAGAGATCTATCCCTTATTGGTGGGGCCACCTACTTAGTTCCTCCTCCTGACAAAGAATAAGGAAAAGAAAGGGCAGCCTTGTTGCAATAATTCTTGCATGTCTGAATTTTAATCTGTTTTCAGTATCTTCATGATGCAACTAAACTGCAGTCAGGTAAACTGGTCTAAAGTCACCCAAGCATCATCTGTAAGTATCATTTGACACAGAGATGGCTTGGTGCAAGGAAGAGTGGATCTAACATTGATGATTTGCTGTGTCAGTGCTTACCTTTTCTTTGGAAATGCAACTTTAAGCACCTTTGAAATAACCCACTCAATGGCTGGAGGGAGGAGATCTACTCACTGATGGATCTGGCAGAGTTTTAATTTATAAGTAATCTAACTTGTATTTGTGTAGAATGATTAAATATAATTGAGTCAGACGTGTGGTGGAGAAAAGGATGTGCATTCAGCGCCAGTAGGTAACTGAAATACTGTTGTGATCTATCTAAATCGATCATGCCTCCTAATATTCCAGGGACCAAGAAATATTTTTCCTTTCACCTTCAGCTGATCTTGCTGTTGTATCAACAGGGTTATTGTTGAAAAAAATGGTTATTGTTGTTGGTACTTTATCACTGGTATTTCCCTTCATTAAAGCATAATTTCCACTCTGGACTACATTAAGAAAAAAACCCATGAAGAAATAGTGCTCTGGATTTCTCTTCTTTGCATGCCTATTAAATCAAACTCAAATCACTTTGTTACCTGAAGTGTTAGTGTCGATCTCTGTAGTAGTGATCTAAAAAAATGCCCCACTGGTCATTCTAGAGAATATAATTGATGAAGTGGAAAGAAAGGGAGGAAAACCCAGAAATAACAAAATAGCAACCAAAACTTGGAAGTGCTTTATTTTACAAAAACATTCCACCAAAAATCCCATGGCAACTATATCTTTCAGAAAATCTATATTTTGGGAAATTTCCACTGCAAAATGAAACTTAAAGTGATTAACAATTGATTTTAATTACGCTTAAATCAGCCATGACAGAATTACCTTGGTGACATTTAAATTGCAGTAACCAGGTGCTGGAGTTAACACTCCCCTGAGATGACAAATGAGCATTTACACTGTCGGACGGCTCCCTGCCAGCTTACACTTGGCTCCCATTCAGACTTATTTTTTGGACAATCTTTTTTTTTTTTTTTCTCTATCAGAGCATGTTAAAATTATGCAATACTGCAGTTGGAGGAAAAAATCTTTTTTTGTTGTTTAAAATTGTGTCTTCTTTAAATCCTACTCCTGTCACTGGAGTTATGGACACAGGTCTGAAATCCATTAACACAGCGCTGTAGTTGACAGTTGATATCTGAGCTGAGATTAAAAGACAGCAGAAGGGGAAAAGGACTAAGCAGCACCGTAGTTACAGAATTACAAATGAAAGTGGTTTTATCACTTAAAATGCATTTGGTTTCTTGCCTATCTTATAATTTGCTTAATTCAGCAGTGACAGGGGCTGGGTATATTATATATGTGGATGGTTCTTGGAAATCTGATTATTAGAATTACAATTGTCAGGCTGTGGGAACACCACAGCTTTTTCCATGGGATGGAGAGCACACTCACATGGTATCTGTGCCCAGGAGCAGGGAGCTGATTGCTAAATTAGCATCACAAATAGTTTAAGAACAAATGATATTTGCAATATACCTTTTTTTTTTAAAAAACTGTAAAGAGTAAGACAAAGCCAGAGTTTAATTTTTCTTAAAGTTTCTCTGGTTTTTTTTTACTTCTTTCTTTACAAAGGATTATTTATTCCCTCTGAATGTTATTTTGTTTTTTTTTAAATAATTTCTTTTTCCCTTGAGAAGACCTTTGTACATTTTGCATCTGCAATATGAACTCATTAAACAATTAGAGAATATTGTTACTTGGAATTACAATGGCTTTAAGATTTATTTCAATTTGTTTTCATTATTTTTCATTCTTTAAATTAAACACCAACATATCTTTTTAATTTAAACGTAATGTCTTTAGTACAAGTGGTTCCTTTTTAATTTTATCTTTCTATTTCACATCTTCTGCCCTCTTTATTCTTTTGTTGTGTTAGCTTGGATTAAAATGAATCATCTTTATTTCCCTACCAGTGCAAGTTGCAATTGCTTTTCAAGTCAGTAGGAATGAAGTAGTGAGTGAGAACTGCAGGAATGCTGTCAGTTGTTTATCCTACGGCCAGCGTTATCTTAGAAGGCAGCTTCCCGAAGAAGCCGTGCTTACAGTAGCAAGGGAAGCTAGTGGTGACTCATGGCTCAGCACCCCACTTATCATACCTGCTGAAAGCCGGACCATCCATTCCCCACTGCCGGCTGGTGGGTAAAACTGCCCCTTTGCCTTGCAGAAGTTTTGTCTGGAGCCAGCACTAGCTGCCTTCCATTAACAGCGTGAAATAGCTGTCTGTCCTGGCTTGCTGATACTTCCAGAGATTGTGGGCTGGCAGAAATCCACTATAATCACATCTTTATTTAATCATTTTATCAAATCCAAGGGCTGCTCGTGGCAGTTCCAGGTAGAGCAGGAAGTCCTGGAGGTGATGGTGCCAGCTCTGTTGCTGTGTCCACGTCGTGGGGCTCTCCCAGATTTACCACCCCTGCTGAGGGGCCTGGGCAGAAACATGAGACATCTGGAGGGAGAACGCTTCGTTCTGGATCCTGATTCTGCAGCGTAGGTCTGCAGGGAAGTAACTTTTTCCTGCTTAGAACACTCGAACACTCCTTTCCTAAGAAAGTTTTCTTTTAAGACTTTTCCTAAGTGTAGCTTACCTGTCACTGCTTTATTTTATCAAAGGAAATCTGAGCCTAACATACTTTATCCAGCAATTCTTCAGGGATTGCAGTTTTGACCCAAAAGAGCTGTTACCTTCTTCAGACCTTTCCTGGCTATCCAGCAAATAGTGAAAAAAAACTCTTAGTTAATGCTTTTGAGGCTGAATCAAGCTCTTTTTTCACCACATATTCAATAGCATCAGTGGGGAGTGCCCCAAGAGGAAAAACCAAAGGCAATATACAAAACCTGCAAGAATAGAGGTACCAGATCCCATTTGCACAGGGAGTCACACTCTGAAACTGTATGTCTATTATATGCTCAACATGGCAAAGTAAATGAGTATAACTGAGAACTTGAAAGTGTATGAGAAATGAAGGATTGAAATCTACAGTTGTACACTTTTCAAAATAAAAAGGGTACTTTAATTTCTTTTTATTTATTTGTTTTATATAGTGCAACAGGTACAAGGGGGAATTTTATAAAGGAAGTGCTGGAGATAAGTAGCAAAGAGGTATGCAAATGCTGCAGCTATGAGTATTGGATAGAGTTACAGGGTATTTGTATAGTAAACAAGGAAAGACAACACAAAATTCCAACAATAAAAGCACCAGGAGTTTTAAAGTATATATTAACTTCAGGCTTTTGGATGTAGCTGTATTTTTAAAAGATAAATTTGGGGCAGAATTTGGCATTTATATTATTTGTGTTTCTGGCACTTTCCTCTGACCCAATAGCAAGATCCAGTGCAGCAGATCTTAGTACTCTGCATTTCTCACTTCCCATTTTCTATAGTTTTGCAGCTGTTTTTTTTTAGGACACTATTTTGCATGTGTAACTATGATTTTTTTCTTTTTTTTTCTTTAATGCCTCTTGCAAAGCACTTTGGGAATTTTTTTGGGAAGCCAGCAGGAGGAATTTTAATGTGATTTAATATTTTTAATATTGTATGAAATTAGGAAGCAACACAAACAGTGTTATTATACATAACTTTATTTGAGTCTGCAGCTTTTCCTGTATGGTTTCATGCATATAAATGGAATACCCAGGGTCTGGCCATGTGTTAACATCTCACATTTCCTTTCCTGCCACAAATACTGCTTATTATAATAGTACGAACTGAAATATGTATTTTTATTGCTGTTCCAAATGAATAAGAAAGTAGAAACACACAAATACGGATTTGTTTCCCAATATTACCTATGTCTGTTTTATACTCTGATAAAAGTTTTAGTTGACAGAATGCTGTATAAATGTAGCCCTGTACAATATGTTTACTCAATATTTAATGTGTGAAATTTAATAAAATAACAATTTAAACAGATAAGGATTAGTCAAATACAAAACCTATTAGAAACATTCATGTAATTCAAAATAAAATTCTCAGCCATTATCAGATGTAGGAAAACCACATAAGTATCCATAAAAAATGTTTTCAAGCTCCAATAAGTTAGATATAATAGACCTTTTTTGTCAAACACAAAAATAAATATTATTGATTTTATGAATAAATACATTTTCTTAAATGATTTAGAAAGCTCTGTTTATTCATATACAGACAGTGTTTAGAATATGTAGTAGCCAGTATGTCTGCAGATATATTTATGTTGGACTGTTTAGATTGGCTTCACCTCTGTAATAATTTATAACAGTTTCAATGTAAACCTGCCATTGAGCAGGTCATAAAGGTCCTGCATTTTAACCATCATAATTTCAGATAAACCCACGAAACTATTTCTTGCAGGAAAGCTCTGTTAATCCTTGCATATCTCTGCAATGGAATTTGGTTTTTTATTTAGGCAAATTTAAAGAGCAATAAAGGCTGCATTTTAAATGTGTTTGATACTCCAGTACTGCTGATAATTTAAAATAGCTACATTTTGTTTTGTTTTACAGCAGTAACTCCTCTTCATTGACACTTAGCAATACAAAAATTCTGTCCTTTAGTTGATTTCAGGTCTTGCTCAAAAAAGAAGGCTACTGTTAATTTTTAAATGTTTCATTGTACACTAGAAACACTAACATAAATACAGTAGTGTTTTTGCAAGCCAAATGAAGATAGATCAATGCATTTGTTTTTCACTTGATAGAAGTTTTTTAAAGACATAGATTTTAGTAGTGTGAGAATTACTTATTTTATAAATTTAAAACCCCACTGTTTTCTCAGAATGAGCTTTTTATTCCAAAATTCTACCAATACGGTAAAGTTCACTAAAATGTTTTGAATACTAAACATTTTTTATCTAGGCAAACAATTTTTTAAAAGGTGCTATATTTTATATTTTAAACAAACAATGAAGAAGAAAGGAATGCAAATACAAAAATTAATATGCTGTTTGGTCGGTTAGTTGGTTGGGTTGGTTTTCTTTTTTTTTTTAGTTAAGGAAAGCTTCTATCTTCTTTGAGCATCTTTCTTTTATACCCCAAGAACTCCTAAGGGTTTTGCCTCATGCTCAAGCTTCAGATTATGCCCAGGAAGTTCTGCAGTTCCATATTGATTATTAGGAGAGCATGGGACCTAGAGGAGAACTCTCACTCTAAAATGATGCTATCTTCCGTGAGAAATTCAATGAATCTCAAGCTTATTTTCTGTAAATACAGAAAGCTCCAGGTGGTTTTATCTTGCTAATTTTGTAAATAGCTCTGTCACCAGGGAGATCAAACATTATTGTTGAAACTATGCTTTCCTCAAAAGTGGAAAAATGGAGCCTCCATTCAGAGATATGTATGTTCCTTTATATGTACATTGATATACATAACAATATAGACTCTTATCCAAATAATGTAGATGACATTTCCTGTAACACTTTGCATCTGTATCTGAAGGATTATTTTGTATGACTGGTTCTCAAAAAACTATGTAAATCTGTTAAGCACAGCTTTCTCTCCACTTTTTTATCTGATTAAATAATTTATCCTGTATTGCATTTCTAAGGTATTTATGAATGTGAGACTGGTGCACTAAACAAGTGCATTTTTTTTTTTGTGATGCAAATAATATCAGACAGAAGAAATTACAGTTATGGGCGATGCAACTTACTGTAGCCCTGCACAATATAGTGAATAGCAGTTACTGCCAGCATTTGTACAGGCACTGGTTATTTGGTATTTCATGGTTTGAAATGTCATATTTCTGGCCAGGGCAGAAACTGGGCAGGGGAAGGGTTCATTTTTGTCTGTCCCTGTATGTGTAACTGTATCTCCAGTGGTTACTGACTGACCAGATGTCCTTTGTTTAGTAAATCCAGGAGAAAATTGAAGACCTGAATGTTGCTTTGCATTGAGGCATTTAATAAGTTGTGTTTTAAATATACGTTGAATAACTCATCTTTTCCCCAGACCCTGACTCATTCCTCAAGCTAGCATGACCAGGAGTTTAGTTATTACTGAGTGCTCAGGTTCTCCTGAATTGCACAGTCTTCCTTTTGCTTCTGGTCCAGCTTCTGCAGTTGTACGCTTTCCAGGTGTGCAAAATAATTGCTATTTCTCTTCCATGCCCTCTTCCTCTGATCACTGAAGGCTGCCAGGTTTTGTAGTTACAGTTTGGCTTGCTTGACAACTTCCAAAGAACTTCTGGAATTAGACAGTGGTGCTTCAGACTGCAGTTTGAGGGTGCGGATAGAGATACATGGCTTGTTGATGAGGATTTTCCCTTCTTCATGAAAAATTGGGTGATTTTTACCTGCTACCATAGGGGAAGTTTCCTATTCTTTTTTTTCCTGCTGGCACATTTTTATTAACTTTGCTTATAGAAATACAGAAAAACACTGAAGGCTACACTGGCTTTACTCTATAAATATTTAGGTATAGGCTGTGTGAACACATGACAGGTATAAACCAGACTCAAGTGGTCTCCAGGTTGGTGATGGTCTGTCTAAGCTAATCTAAGTATTAATGAATGTGGGACATGGTGCCTCTGAATTTATGTGTAGTCATGGCATGGTGAGCCTTTCATTAAACTGTTTTCCTAGTTATACTGTAAAACAAACTCACATTTGGCATAACAGAAAGGCTTGGCAGGAATACTGTTATATTCACAGTATAGAAGACAATGACCGATACCTTGTTTAATTGTCTCACAGCATTAGCAAGGAAGCTGAATCGTGTGCACTCTCCACCTGCATGTACACGAAGGGACAGACAGATTGACTCAGCCTGCCACACTTCACTGTCTTTTCCACAACTACTTACAGCTGTCCCCTTACAGAGTTATTAAAACAGATTTTCTGATACGCTGTTTTTTTTTTCTCTCATTCTTTTGTGTTTTTTCCAGTCTGTCTCTCTCTGACTTTTGAATTTCTTCTGTGTGTAGCATTATGCTGCCTTTGCTGAGATCATATCAAATTCTCTGCTGTGTAAATTGGCATGGCTATGAAGCACTCAGAGGTTCTTTGCCAGTTTATACTGAGAATCTATCCCTAAACACTTATACTCAGGAGTAAGAAAAAATGCTTAAATCAACAGAAAATGTAGGAGAACTTTTGGGCCCAAATCACAGTACCTTCACTTTCTTAAACTGGAGAAACTACCAGGAAGCAAGGACATGGAAAAGGAGCTGGGGGAGAGCTCGGGACACAGTCAGTCTGCTCTCTCAGCAATCAGCAGACGAAATAACAATACAAATACTTTGTTGTCAGTTCCATCAGCAAGAAGTAAGCAAGAATGAACAAATTGTTTAGTACTTAAAATAAAAATATTCTGAGTTTTTCGCTAATTCTCACCTTGGTTGTAAATCCTATAACCCTGCAGACACTGTGCTTAACTGAAAGATAAACATAGATATGGACATTTTACCACAATTCCATAAAAAATGGTAAAAAAAGAAGGAAAAGGGTTAGCAACAACATTAATGTGCAGCTGGGACAACATTCTTGAAGGTAGTGAATCAGATAGAAGAAATCATGAAGCTGGTAGGTGTGCTAATCCATTAAAAAGAGGGTATGACGTTGTCCAAATGTCCTGAGTTTGCAGGTTTGCAAAGCCAAAGCACAGGATATTGAGGACATGTTGTCTGACAGCTTTGTTCTTCTGATCACCAGTCAAGCTCTGCTCATCTCACTCATGCAAATTTACCACCCTAACTTCAGCAGCTGTGATAGCATGGTTATTGTCAGCGAGCTTTGGCTTCAAGGCCACCTAACTGGGTCTTCAGGAAAATAGACTTTTGTAGCCATGGAACAGGAAGCAGTTCTGTGCAAACATTTACAAGTGCTAGAAACTATGAATTTCACATTCACAATTACACTTGCGTCTGCCTAGGGTAGAATGAATCATGTCTTTTCCTAATAGAATGATTTATCCTATAAATATTTGTCGTAAAAACAGGACACACTATGCAAGGCAGTAAGGAAATAATTTCGTCTCTTCAATTAGAAGAAGTACTCTAATTGACTTCTGATCTTGATAGTACTATAAAGACTAACAGAAACTCTCTTACCCACTTTACACTATGTCTGCTGTGCAATGGTTAAATAAAGCTGTCATTCAGAGAAATGCTTCTCCTTGTTGAAGTGTCAATAAAATTCTTGTTGCTTAAGGGAACTCCTGATAGAATGTCTTGTGCTTCATCTGAGCATATTTCTTCTTTCAAAAAAGAAAAAGAAAGGCTCCTGGCTCTCTTTTAATTTTAGCTCTTTCCTTCAATGTTCTGCACAAATCTAAATTGCACCTGTTTGACTGCTGTGTGTGCATGTGTATGTGCACACTGAAGACCAAACCATCATGCCACAGCCAGGTTCTCCTTAAGGAATGTAAGCTGAGGTGTCCTTGAGCTTACCTTATTTCTACCTTTTGTTGTTGCTGATGGAGTTTTTCTTTTATGGCTCCCAGTTATTCATTCCCAGTTTTGTAATCATCCTGGGGCAATGTACAAAGAAACCAGAATATATAGTTTCATGCTGGTTTCATGTTTATTCAGATTTATTTTTTTTTAATGAGGTAAAAACACACAGTCAATACAAAGATAGGAGTGACAATTATAAGCTATGTGGCCCAGTTGAGAGCAAACTGAGAACTATCCAGCTACCTCCATAGAGAAAATCATAATTGATAGGTAATCTTACAGTGGCCCAGTGAATGCTCTTTTCAGGTTGTTTCATGCTGTTCGAGTATCCCAAATGTGAATAAAATGTATTTGTTACATTTTACCAGGTGAGAAGCCACTGCCAGAAACCACGTGGTGCATTTCCAGTGAGTTTTGGACAGGTGAGGGGACCCTGAGTGACGTGTTTCTTCTCTACACATATATCCTCACTGCCAGTTATGAAGTTAACAAAGGGCACTTCTGTGTTATGCTCAAATGGAGATGGTCAGAACTGTATTTATTGAAATTTGATGCAATTCTTTCTAGAAAATAAACTAGATAACTGGGGCAAAGACAGCAAAGACAGTTGCAGAGATAAAGCTGTCATATGGTTAGTTTTAGATGCTCTGTAATCCCAGTACCTGCCAGACTAAGAAATGGGAAGAATTCCAAACCATGGAGTTTGCTGAGCTCTGTGGCACCCAAGGCCAGCCAAAGGAGCTGAGCCTATTCTGTAAGCACTCCTTGGGAATGGGAAAAATCCTTCCCAGGATGCATGGAGTCTAGAATTTATCTGGAGCTCTCTAGGTATGAAAAGTGAGGAGGGGAATAGCTAATGTGTTCAAATCTGGAATAGAGTGTAAGGTAACAACATGTGTATGAGCTGAGTTGTGAAAGCAGGTGAAGAAAGAAAAGCATCACATGTCACGAGTCTGTTCTATGAAACTGGGTACACTGGTGAAATCAGCTAAAGAAGGGAATTTAAGACAAAATTCTGAAGTTACCACTTCAGGTCAATTATGCACACGCAAGCAGCCACCTCAGGAAGTAACTTGGTTACTATGAGGTCAAATACATTAGCCCTGTGTAAAAGGTAGCAGAATTAGTGCACATTTCCTTTGCTTGTGAAATAAACTTACAGCTTTTCTCATGGGGCAGTTGGGGTTCTTGAAATAGCCAATTTTCATGTCTATGCATAAGATTAACTTTTCATTCCCTTAGCTCACCCCACATTTGTATATTATTTGTTTCTGGGTTGGTTTGGTTTTTTTTTTTAATTTCAGTCCAGGATGAATTTCAGAAGAAAAACTAGTCACCTCCAGGCTGTTGGCTTTCTGCAGCCTAAGTTTTTCTGAAACCTATAGGAAGGTTCTGTTGGCATGAGCTAATCAAGAGTGCTGGTACCTTGACTGGTATTCACACAGATACTGGAAAAAGTAGTAAAGGAGATGGGTGTATGGAGGAGAAGACGATTCAAGAAGTAAAATCAGTATTGCATGAAATTCTATCAATTGCACAGCTTTCCTATATCCAGGGAGATAGATGTAAAAGGAGACATTCAGTTCTTGATTGACAGCTCTTCCATTACTAATGCAAATGAACAAGGAATGGCAAAATAAGATCAAATTATTTTGGAGGCCTTTGGGATAAAAACTTGCAGCAACAAGTGTCAAATCTGTGCTTTTTATTCATGAAAATAAAATATAGTAAATCTTCCTTCCTGTTGTATTTCTTGCCTGCAGGATGGAGTGCAATGAAGGAGTCCTTTGGAACGCAGGTTCATTTATGCACGCCTGGTCTGCCCAAGTCAGATAAGTGAGAGAAACAGAGCAAAGCAAGATCTCCAGGCACCTATAGTTTTGGAAATTTTCTATTCTCATTGGTTAATAACAGTGCCACGCAACTGTGTCTGCTGCAAACAAGAAAGCTGTGGGCAACTGTGAGCTGTCCCTGATCTGCTATCCAAAAGACAGCCCCCCTGTTTTCTAGTTGGTAAGTCTGGGATCAATACAAATTACTGATTGTATTATGCCATGTTAAGAAAAAAATTAACTTTTTCTCATTTTAACCAAGTCAAAAATGAACTTTCAGGTTTTGACTACTTATTTTATTTCTTTTCATTCTGTCTGTTCCTGAAATGGAGGCTCCTAAACTAGAGTATCAGTGATCTGACATTGTAATTAGCACATCATATTCATTTCATAACCAATACATTTATTTTAAGGGTTTTTTTTCTGAACAAGAAAGGAAACATTCCTGTACTTGCTTTCCTGTCTGGCACACATTCTAGGGAAGAAATGCTCTGGTTTTCAAATTTGTCTCACTGTTACTTTAAGAGGTAAAAGTAAACGCATGTCCAAAACACTTTACTGCTTGTAAAATCCTTATGTATTTTAATGTGTCTCAGTATGACAAAATAAGAGGATATCTTTAAGTTTAGTAAGTCTCCTTTTCCTGTGTACTTTAATTTGTTTTTCAGCATTTCAAAGTGACTGTGTGGCACTCTATACATTGTAAAAAAATATAAAAAATGGGTTCTAGAAATGCTAGTCATGTCTAAAGTGAGAATAATTGGCCCCGACAGAGAGGAAAGTAGTAATTGGAATAAGGCTTGTTTAAATAACAGTTTAAATTTTCTTTCCTTACTTTTCCGATTATATGCACTATAAAGCAGGATTTCTTTGCCCTGGGTCTTTCACAGAGTCGTTTCTGTATGCAGCATGCCCAGTGGTATAACTCAAGTAATAAGTCCAGCTATAATTTGGGTTAGACTTTGAGTTTAGCTCCCTTACATACAAATACACCATTCAATTGGTATTAACACTGTATCATCAAAATATTCAGTGGCTGAAGCAGGGCAGGCTAATTACATCCTCTAATTCTTCTAAGTTATCATCATTCCTTCCATCTGAACTGTTACATGGAAATTCAGATACAACACTAGAGGAGGAAAAACATGCTTAAAAACTTGAGGTATGAATACACTTCATGTTCTGCTAAACACTCTCCTCACTGTTAATGTCCAAGAAAGAGTAAAGTTACTATGGTTTTTAGCCCTTCCTTTATATGATTTGTGTTTCTTTTAAATATAGCTTTGCTCAGAGGTATGTAAAACAGGTGTTTTTAAAATCTTTGGATTATGTCAAAGTTTAGTACTGCAACATGGCTAAGTTTTTTTTCCAATGGAGCACATCTGTCTGCAGCAGTAGATGCAGCCCCCATCTAACTAGTAGTGGAGGTCTGTGTGGTTACATCTGCCCTCCTTCAAAAAATGTTTATGGCAACTATAAATCAATGCAAGGATTGTACTGAGAATTTGGAAAGACCAAGTGACATCTGCAGGGCAACATATGAAATCTAAATGTACCCTGATTTGCAGAACAATACATGAAAAATATTGTATGATCTTGTTAACTTCCTACTGCAGCTTTAACACACACAGCCAAAACAAAACAGACTTGCTAATCTCAGGGATCAGTTATCCTTTCAACAACCTATGATGTTTATCTCCTGAACTTTTATCTAAAACCTTCAAAGTGTCTCACTTTGATGGCTTTTGTTTGTTTGGTTGGTTGGTTTTTGTTTATTTTGTTGTCTCTTCCACCCCCAAGTATTTTTTGATTGGTTGTTCTTTTTTTGGTTTTCAAAGTTGTAGTTGAAATTTGACTCCATTAATGTGAGTGATAAACTCCTACTGGCTTTAATAACAAATAATTCAGTTCTCCTAAAGCAGTGGCTGGTTCACATTTCAAACAGTGTATTTGAAGTGTCTGAAATTCAGTATTCAAACTCATTTGGATTCTTGATGCTACCTAAGCTGTACAATGGACACCAATAATTATAATAGTTTATGATCTAGAAGGGCCATTTTCCAGTTATTTCCGTTTGGCTAAAAAAAATCTGAACACTTGCCAGAGCTATCTGCAGGAAAAATAAAACTACCTGGCAATTTAATAATACAGAGATAGCAAGATGACATCAGGCTCTTCAGTTCATCAAAATGGATATTTTGCTTTGTCCACCTTTTGCAATATAGATGATGTTATATCAGCTACTGGTGCTTTTTCACTTGTTTTTCTTTAATCTTCTATAAGGTATTAAGTATTTTTTTTTAATAACCTAGAAAATATTTATATGTGGAAAATGCTGACATTTGTTTGAATACAAGTTAACGTTAGGCATAATGTGGGGATTTTGGGAAAATTCTGACATCGGTAGCAAAATGAAAATTTTGACCATAAAAATATTTCTGTTTCATTACAATTTCTGTTTAGGTGTATTAACAATGCCTTATAAGGTTTAGTTCAGCTGTTCATATCTTTTTCTCTCTGATGAATTAGGCCTCTCCTGATGAGCTACAACTCCCAGAAGACATCGATGGCTTTTCAGGCTCGGAGAGCTGCACAGTCTCTGCCCCAAACTAGAGATGCAGCTGAAGGGGAAAGCAAACTAGCAGGGTAGGACAAGCACAAGAAGCACTCTGACTATAATTACTGTGAGCATTGTCCTCTCAGGTGTGCGGTGTTACTTTTTTGCAAGAAAGAATTCTAAATCTGGCAGCAGTCTGTGATCCTGCTCAGAGGTTTAAATAAGTTTGGAGTCTGAAGAAGCTTCATGCACAAGAGCAAAACAGTTGCATCAGACTGGTTCCAGTCTGGGTTAAATATGCCTGGCCCTTCCTGTATTGCAGATCAAGAGTTCAAGTATAAAATGACATTATGTTTTAAATTGGTAGTTTCAGTGTAAGCAGCAGCTGTAAGTGCAAAAAGCAATGATATTACCATCACACCCCTAACAGTCAAAACTGTTTGGAAATCTCATTTGTTTTTCATTAGTTACCGCAACAGTTTGAATAAAATCCTGTTCAATCTCAGCAAAGAGTACTTTGGAAATGTTAGTCTGTTATTCTTTAAACAAAGTTCAGCAGCTATTAACAGAGTACTTGTTTATGATCTTCTATAAATATTATGTTTCTGTACTTCTTTGAAAATGTGGACTTTTTAATTTCATTTTTATTTTAGTAAAAACTGTAAAATTATGACTCACCAGCTGCAGAGTGCCAAGACAGGATATTTCCCAATATATGGGGCAAACAACATTTTTATGTATTTTTGTTACCAATCATATAAAACCCAGCTTATTTTTATAAATGGCTCCATAGGCCTGCACCATAAAAATTGCATATAATTTTATCCCAGTTTTCAGGGGTTTTGGTGCCCATTACCTAGGAAATGTAAACTCTCATGTTCCTGAGCAAAGTCGACATTTCAGTGATCAGTGAAACCAACTCATTTTCATGCAGAAGTGTCCACCTTGCTTCTAGCTAGCCAGGACCTCACAACCCAGACAGAAAGCTGAACTTGACAAAAAGAGCACTATGCTGCTATGAGGTTTCAGTACAACAGCTTGAAAGGAAGTTGCAAAATTAGCACTGGACCAGTGCTGACCTTTTTCTCTAATTCCTTGAGTGTATATTCTTGTAGGATAGCCACACAGATATCACCACTTGCCTGTAAATCATTCAGAAAAAAATCATGTCTTAAGTTAATGAAGGGAGCAAACTTCATTACATTATGATGGTTGGTGTAATAATACCTATAGTGGTTTACCTCTGGAGCACTGAATGTGCCTGACCAAAAGGAGCTCTATAGAGCTATTTGTATAATTAATGTGGGGACATTAGTGGGTAGTTTAATCCCCAGATGTATATTTTATGATAGCTTAACCTTCTCCCTTATAACTACTGCTATTAAAAGCAGTAGATTTAGATTTAAATCCAAATTGAATGAGTTGTGCCACTGCTTTCACTTGTGTTTAAACCTTTCAGTGGCTTTCCTCAAAACTGAGGTAAAATTAAGTGTACCTTTATGGATTAGGACACACTAATGCATTCTAGTTTCACATAGCACCTTTGGTTTTATCACTACTTGAACTATTTATTTTTAACCTGGGCTAGATCTCTTAACGGGAAAAAAATGACATGCAAGATTTTGTCTAAAAGTATAAGTATCAGTTTAATTTTTGAAATTGAGTTTATGCTTTTGGCTCCAACTTGTTTCAAAATGTTGTCAAGACACAGTACAAAAAAAAAAAAAATATAACCTGAGTGGAAGGGAAATGAAATCCCTAGGAATTTTTTTCTTAAATGCTAAGAGCTTAAGGGATAAACAGGAAAAGCTGTAAGAGTGCTAAACAAGCTCAGAGTGCAAGTTAAGCAGGTAAGAAGCAAAAACATGAATGTGGAATTTACTTTGGGAGAAAGAAAGAAGGCTCACTTTAAAGGTTGATTGACTTTTTATTATCTTCTACAAGGAAAACTTTTGATGGCTCTGAAGAGGAGGCCGTTAAGGAAAATGAGACCTTCAAAGACAGTAGTGTGTGCAATATCACCACATGTTGTAGAACACAAGTACATTTTTAGCAGGCAATTAGCATGAGCCAATGAGATACAAACAGTGATTTGGAAATTAGCCAAAGGGAACTGAGCCAGAGAAAGGTAGGATGACTGCTGAAGGCTTAAGGTTAGAAAGAGCCAGTAACTGATCATAGGGACACAAAGGCTAGGAAAGTATCAGGAGCTTGGGCAGGCTTAGTAAATCAAGGGAGAGTGGATTAGACTTGAGGATTCTGACAGCAAGTCACAGAAAGTGTATAGAAGGAAAGGCTAAGACCACCACTGCTTATGACCTCTGTCTGTTGTTTCTTGGATGTGCACCTCTACAGAGAGCATGACTCCTGCTCCTTGCTGCCATCCTCTCACATACTGTGTGCTGCTTTTGGGACCCCAGGGCTGGACAAACCCAGGTCTCCAGCCTCTCTTCTCAGGTCAGGTGCTCCAGCCCCCCACCATTCTGTCTGTTGTCTCCTGAACACATCAGAAGGTTTCAATACCTTTCTCGTATTAGGACAGCCATAACTAGAAGCAGCATCAATGTGCGACTTAATAAGTGTGATCTACCTGAGCTTAGATAACCCTTTCATTCAATTTACTGCCTGACCCCTGTTGATAAAGCCCTGTATCTTGTAGACTTTGCTGCTGCCTACTAAGGCCCCATGTTTGTTACAGCAGAGCTGCTCTCCAGCCAGTCAGACAATCCTCAGCCTGTTCTGGTGCAGGGTTGCCAGCTCCACTGAAGGGCATGTCCTGGTTGAATTTTATGCAGTTCCTGTCAGCCTGTTCCTCCAGCCTTGCTGGGTCCTCTGAACATCGCCTGCTCCCCTCCACCTCTGTCTGGTGGTGTTGAAGGACATGTTCAGTCTCCTCCTATTCATCGACACTGGTATTCAGCAAGGGGAGAAGGCAGAGAACACTGCTCCCACAGCAATTTAGAGGCTGGAACCAGGTAATTATTTTTTTAAAGATCTTTTTAAGAAAACATGTCCACAAAAGCAACATAATGTACTGAAATTATGTGAAATTAGGCTTGATGTGACAAGCTTCCAAAAACTCACATTCAGTGGGACTCATATACAGATTGTATATGTCCTTTTTCAGGCACAAGTATTACAATAAACAAAGTTAACTTCTGAGATGAAAAGTCTTCTTACTTTCAGGATACAGCATTCACTTAAATCTTCTAGGTCTGTCATAAACTATCTTTTCAAATGGCAATAAAACGTTGCTGCATCTGGCAGCCCCTCTCATGTGATGCTGGGTTATTATTCTGCAGGCCAGGTATGACAGAGTAACAGGCTTTGTGAAATACACAAGGTATAATTCTCATGTCGTTTTCCACAGATTAGAAAAACAGGATGTGAAAGGAATGGAGTTCAGACACAAAACCAGAATGAAATTAAGAAACCCCTTTGCAGTTCATGAGGTGACCATTCGCAGGCTCTCAGTAATTTATGGTTATTCCACAGCACTGTATAAGATTAGTTCAAGTTACATTAGGCTACAGTGCTTGACTCTCACTCCGGATAATCTGACAACCAGCGCTGGGACTAATTTTGTTGTGATAAGAAATAAAGTAAGCTTTTTCTTTCACTTATTCTTTTTTTCCTGTTGAATTAAGTTACAGTGTTGTCTTTTTAATAATACTCAAGATTACTTCCTAGGCACAGGATATTACTGGAGTTTTTGACTTCTTCTCCCCAGTTGCATATTTTTTCTTTTGTTTCGCTTTATCCACTACATACTCCTATAGTTGTCTTACTTTTTAAAACCCTGGGTCAAACCAAGATTTGAGCCAGTGGGAGCATGTAGAAGTCTGTTCATAATTAACTTGCTGAATTATAAACCAGATTTTTATTTAGATTATTTGAACTCAGTCAAACTTTGGGCAACAGCAGAAGTTGGGTTAGGTGCATTGGGAAGGAAATGCATACCTAAGCAACACTTAAAATCACACTGAATACAGAATGGGTTTAATTTTAATCACATTTATATCAGGCCAGTTTATTACAGCTATGTGCAATCAGGGAACTGAACTGCACTATGTTATTCAAAATGTTAGTCACAGAATATGGAAAAAGGATGTCTTGTGTAAAACAATCAGCTAAAAATAACAGTTCGTAGCTCAAATCAAGTGAAAATTTAACACTTGAACAAAGAATTTATAAATTAAGGACTAAGACCGCAAGTGAACCTTGTAGACAGTATGTTTAGGAGACAGTTTATTTAAACACTACTATCCAACTTTCAGGTATCATCCCCATAAAGAATCCCGCCCTCCCCCCCCATGCAGCTGCCCTCTTACTTTACAGAACCTGAAATACCTTCTAATAAAGAGCCCCCATTCCTGCATTTCTGAAGGACTTCTGCGCAAGCACACTGGAGAACCAAGAGCTGCTCAGTGTCCATTTTAAGCATGTACTCTGCCAGGATGAATAGTCATTCTCTCACCTTGCCTTCCATGGTCCCCAATTTAATAGGTATATTGGAGTAGCTCCTCTCAGCTTGATGGCTGTTGAGACACTTTGTTTCCACATGTATTGTACAAGGGAGTCTGAACCAGTCTATAAGGTGACAGGCTACCTGAAGTTTTGTTACTAACCTCAGTATTCCTCTGCCTAAATCCCTGCTCTCAACCTAATGCTTTACTTTTGCTCTTGCTTTTATAAATGACTTTAAAATCCTGATACAAGTTTCTCTACCAATAAATGATGGATAGTCCACATATGGTAGACCTTCTCTTGTTTTTGTTTTTCTACTTAATATTTACTGAATACTTGAGGTATGTATGGTTTAACAGATTTTTATTGTATGTGGCATAGTTTAAGCAGCAGTGGTTGTTTCCAAGTTGTTAGAGAAGGATGTTCTGTTTGAGAACATCTGTTTGTTCACCATCTGTACAACTGTAGTCATCCAGAAAACCTGATTCAACTTATCATCTTTCTACTGACAATTAAAAGCAGAGAATCAGAAGGAGAGAGGAGGAAATACAGTCTGCTTGGAGAAGGTATTAGTTCTCGTAAAAAGCTTTCCAAGATGAAGAAAATCTTTTGATCAACCTAGCAATTGTCCCACTGCTTCATGGTCAGATCTTGCCATAAATTTAGAAATTAATGATTTATTTTGTGCATTCATATTTACCCTCATTAATAATGTCTGTCAGGCTCAAGGAAGTGACATGGTGGTGGTTCTATTTCTCTTTGTTTCTGGTGGAAAATGAATCTTCATGAGTGGTGGTTGTTTTCCTGCCTGAGAAACCTCTGCCTCCAGTTATTCCTTCAGGTCTGTCAGCAAACTATTGCCTTCTTGGACCTGTGAGTGGAACCCATAAAAGAATGAATGCCTTAAGAGCAAGACTCTATGCACTCATTTAAAATGCCATATTTTAAAAGCAGAAGGTGGTTGTTTCTGTTTTCCATGCATGCTTTATTCATCATTCCAGCTATACTTGGGTGGTCTGGAGGAAGGTATAAAAAATGTCATTTGGATATTGATTTAGTATTTCATTTTTTTTAAGTAAAAATTTTAGTTGTAATTCCAAAAGCTGAAATGGCAGTTGATGGCCAGTGGTAGTTATTTGCATAGCTTTGCTTCTGAAGAGGCAGCTTTATGCTTGGAAATTATTTTTGGATAAGTTCTGGTCTGAGCTGACACCTGATCTGTGAGACAATGAAATCCTAAGAGGTAGAATCCACTTCGCAGACTCTCACATTTTCAATTCACCCATTTTGTTTTCCTCAGCCTTCATTTCTGCCCTTCCTCAACAGTCCCTATTCATTTTTTATATATATGTATATGTTTTATTTGTTACTGAACATAAAAAAGAATAATTGCCATGCCTAAGTTTCTCTTGAATGAAAATTAAGACTAGCAAGAGTCAACTATAAGAGTCACCTATAAGAAACCAGAGTTATGTCTTAATTCTCTGCCATGAGAAAAACAGCACATTGTAAGTCTTCCACCAGGTTTTGTCACATCATGTTTCTGTAAAACCAATTTTGTTACCAGATTATATTCCTCAGCAAACACTTCCCTTAAAATCAGAGAAAGTTCAGAATCACATAAGTACTCCTGTAATATCAGAAAAGAAACAAAATAACAAACTCTGTAATTTTTCTTTTGCAGTTGTGTGACTCTTTATCCTTTCCATTATAGTTTTGAATGAATTTTCAATAAAGATGTCTTTTCATTCAAGCTCTTTTAGCATCATCCTTCATTAGAAGTCCTCACAAGCCCTATTTTGTTGAAACAAATAGCAGAAATGATCACAAAATATAATATTAAGACAGTGTCATATGTTCTTCAGATTGATAAAACCTATGAAAACACATACTTACTAAGAAAACTGTGATTGGAATATGCTTATTCTCAATTCCCTGTCAAAACTGATTTAGGTATCAATTGGATTTCTGCACGTGCCTATTTAGGGTCCATGGTGTTCATCATTTTCCTTAATGAATTAGAGGAAAAATCAGATAATCATAGGATTAGAATTAAAAAACTGCTAGGCACATTTGAAAAATGGTCTGAAATGTATGATGAAATTCATTAAGGGCAGTAAAAAATACAGGAAGTATTGCCAAGTGCAAGGTCCTACACCTGGGTTGGAGCAATCCCAGGCCCAGCCACAGGTTGGGCAGAGAAGAGATTCAGAGCAGCCCTGCAGAGAAGGACTTGGGGGTGTTGGTTGAAGAGAAAATGAACATGAGCTGGCTTCAGTGTGTGCTTGCAGCCCAGAAAGCCAACTGTGTCCTGGGCTGCATCAAAAGGAGCGTGACCAGCAGGTCGAAGGAGGTGATCCTGCCCCTCTACTCTGCTCTTGCGAGCCCTCACATGGAGTATTGTGTGCAGTTCTGGTGTCCTCAACATAAAAAGGACATGGAACTGTTGGAACAAGTCCAGAGGAGGGCCAGGAGGATGATCAGGGGACTGGAGCACCTCCCGTATGAAGACAGGCTGAGGAAGTTGGGGCTGTTCAGCCTGGAGAAGAGAAGGCTGCGTGGAGACCTCATAGCAGCCTTCCAGTATCTGAAGGGGGCCTATAGGGATGCTGGAGAGGGACTCTTCATTAGGGACTGTAGTGACAGGACAAGGGGTAATGGGTTAAAACTTAAACAGGGGAAGTTTAGGTTGGATATAAGGAGGAAATTCTTTCCTGTTAGAGTGATGAGGCACTGGAATAGGCTGCCCAGGGAGGCTGTGAATGCTCCATCCCTGGCGGTGTTCAAGACCAGGTTGGACGAAGCCTTGGGTGATATGATTTAGTGTAAGGCGTCCCTGCCCACAGCAGAGGGGTTGGAGGTGGATGATCTTGGGGTCCTTTCCAATCCTAACTATTCTATGATTCTATGATTCTATATTCTATGACTAATAAAATTTTTTCTGAAAGGGTCGATAAACATCTGTCAGAAAATGACACAGGCAGAGTTGATATTCCCTCCTAAAATCTCTTCCAGATCTTTCAGAAGATTTCACATTATACAGTTAGTATTTGTTATATGATCTTTACTGATATTTTAGCTTTTGTAAGACCAGTGATTTGCTTAGTTGAGAGCTATGTTCTTTCATAAGGCACGAGGCTGATCTCCTACGTCTAGCGGAAACTGTAGAACTCCACAGTTTTCTTCTTCTGGTTTCAGTTGCTTATCTTAGGTTTTAGAAAATATAATTATGGATGGTAATCATTTGTTTCCTGGAAAGCATAATTCTGCTACTATATCAAAGCTGACTCAGCAACTCACATCTGGTTTTAATGTACTCATGAAAAACAAAGTGGCCACATAACGATTTATCTCAGACCATGCAAAGTCATGCAAACTGATTATGACCCTAAGATCTCTAATCTTCTGGAGAAGATTTACTTTAATTTTCTTGATATCCAGAAGAGAGAGTGATTGTGAAGTATTTTGATGACACTAAAAAGAAAAGGAAAATAAACATTTTTCTGGTCTCTAAAGAATATTGTTTCTTAGAAAGAGGGAATTTCAATGATGTAAAACACTGGAATGAAGAGTTATTTTCATGGGAAAACTTCCAAGAAAGAGCTGTCCCTTAAATAAGAATACATATGACTTAATGCATATTATTTCAGAACTGTTCAGATCTTCCAAAGTCCACATTTCAAGAATGATAGCAGTCTGAAAAGTATCCCAGTAAAAAAAGCATTACGAGGTTCGATGTTTATTGTATTCTCATGCTTTCTCTATCTAATGTGTTCAGTTTAGTTTGGCAGATAACTCTGGGAGTCCAGCCTCAAATCAGAGAGTTAAATTTGCAGGGCTGAATAAGACTCACAGAGTGAAAGGGTAACACAGGAAGGGACCTTGCAAGGTCTCTACTTGCCAGGTCTCCAGTCCAACTCCTTCTCAAAGCAGTCAGCTCACACTCAGGCAGACTGCTCAGGGCTCTGTCAGATGGGTCTTGAAAACCTCTGAAGACAGGGACTATGCAGCCTGTCTAAGCAACCTGCTCCTCCACTGTTTAGCTGCCCTTGTGTGGAAATCTTTCCTTTCATCAAGTCTGAACCTGTCCTATTCCAGTTTATGATGTGTTTTTATTGTTCCTCAGCTATACACCTCCATAAAGAGCCTGGCTCCACCGCCTTAAAGCCCTTCCTGCATGTGTGGGTAGGGGCTGTTGTTGGCTCCCCCCAAAACTGCCTCTTCTCCAGGCTGAATAAGCCCAGCTTCCCAGCTCACTTGCCTCTTCTCCCAGGGCAAGTGTTCACCATCATGTTATCTTCTGCTGGATGTTTCTTAGGCTATCTGCCTTGCACTGGGATGCCCAAAACTGTTAGCAGCATTCAGATGCAACCCAGTGAGTGCTGAATGAAAAGGGTTTTAGCAGGGTAAACCCAGTAGCTGTGACAGGTAGAAAAACACTTTGCCATTGAAACAAAGCACCTGCCACTGACTAGGCACAGCGATGGTATTTGTTCAAGCAGAATAAGTTTAGAGAAGCATCCCACTGTAGTTTTGCTTTGCTATTTGACATACTGGGTACAGACAGAATCTTTTATTTAGCTGGTATATTTTAATGATGCTCCTAATACCTTGTTCTCTGGAGTATTACCGCACAGAGAAGGTTAGGACTTTTACAAGACAAAAGTGGTGTTAATTACTGTCACATAACTTACCTAGAAGTCCTGTATCCATTCCTAAGAGCCAGTCAGCTAAAGCTCTAATAAATTAACCCATCAAAACTGAAATAGGAAAAGTTCAGCCTACACGTAGCCAGACAATTTTATTTTAGAAGTTAACAGTCATAGAAAGAGTGAAAATACACCTCTATATTTAGGGACAAAACTCATAAATATTTATTTATATTTATATCTTATCTTATTTTCTTTTACTTTATTTTATTTTTTTTTATTATTTTTTATTTATGGATCTGTCTCTGGAGCACTGTGGTTCAGAACAGCACCTGAAGATAGAAAGAATGTACATTATAACTATGGTCTTTTGAGACAAATTCAGTGCTAATGATTAATTTCTAAAGAAACAAGTTATCACTGCAGGAGGCAGTAAATAGTTAAGAACACTAAGAGAGGAAGCAGAAAAATCAGTCAGTGTTTGTAACCAGTTAGCTTCAGTATCCCTTCTGTGATTTAGACATATCTATTGGTTAAGAAATTTAGCAGTTGCTGAAAAAAAAGTGGAATAAAGTACCATTATGAGAGGGTAAGACGCGATTGCGTTCATCTGTCCTGTTTTCACGTATGTAAGTGAAGGTCACAGGTGCTCAGCTGTCAGTGCATGGCTGGGAGGCAGAAGCATTTGTAAAGACAGACTGGCTTCATACATGGAGCTTGGGCAGACAGTGGGTTGCTTACCTTGCCAAACTACTCTCATATGGTTGTGTTTGGACAAACGGTTATGAGTGCTACTGTGTGTGTACAAAGTTAGAAGCTGGTTTTTCAAACACCAGTTTTAAATGTAGCATATAAGTAATGGCACCCTCGCAAATGGTCACTGATCACCACCGGCTAGTTCACCGTGTCTGCCTGCCAACCAACCAGTAAGCAGCACCCATAACTGAAGCAGTTTTATTCCTTCCTTGCCTGCCTGTAAGGGTTTATGGGAAAGAGAGAAAATAAGTAGTGATCTTTAGTTTGCAGTTCACTTCAACCACAGAATGCTTTCTAGTGCTTTTTGTTCAATCAGATTTTAAAATACTCTAGAGATAGGGCTACAACCAAAAATCCAAGCCTACTAGTGGGTGGCTACCCCTCAGTCTATCAGAAATTGCTAAATTTTTTTATCTTCCAGATTTTCAAGGCTTTCTTTTTGGAATTCTCTGAAGACTGCATTTGTCCAAATTGTCCCCTTCTTTCACCTGTCAATGTGGTTGAATTATGTCACAATTTCTTTGTAGTGTAAGAGATTCTCAGCTGTGTATTCAAAGCCTGATATTTAAATCAGAAAATATTAATTTACACTAAAACATGTCTTAAAAGGGTATGAACATGTACATTGCTTTATGTGTCAACTGTTGATATAAGTCTCTAATTTCCCATTCAAAGTGTCAGAAGGCCATATCAATTAATACTTCAGGTCTGTGGACAGTAGACTTTTCTCTAAAGATGGTGTTTCAAAAAATATTAAGTATTAAAAGGTTAAAACCTAAGAAAACAGTAGCAAAGAGAGAGAAAAAACTTCTCCCATCAGGCCAATTGATTCTAAGGGCAGGGTCACTGAATGTAGCATTATTTCTCCTGGTCATGTTTCTTTCCTACCAGAGCTCCAAAGTAAGCTAACTGTGTAAGCAGGATTGAAATACACAACCCCCTTGTGACTGGAAGCAGTAAAGCATTCTCCACTTGTGGTTTTCTTCAAATGAGCCTGCATGGAATATGTGTTTGAAAACAGTGAAACTCTTTATTAATCAAGTACTTCACTTGCCATGCCAGCATAAAGTTTCATTTATGTCAAAACTCCCTCAAAAATGGTTTGGAGTAGTGTCTTGTACACAGCCCTTCAACAGAAGAAATATTTTTGGAATTGTAAATACAATAATCGAGGCAAATATTTGCATCATTTGAGAAGCTGCTGTAAGATCTTCGATCATAAGTTACAATTCCAACATTTTACTTTGGTTTCCTACTGTATGGAAATAAGGAGATTATACAGCACTGCACCTAAAATACAGTATCAGACAAGTTATCCTAATTACTAGAGGAGGGCTTTTGCTATCAATGTCTTGTTTTCATAAGAAATATGTCACAATAATGAAATAACACTCTAGATATCCCCATAAGAAGGAAACTCGGATTTTTTATCTGCTCAGTGTTAATTCAAGGGTCTAAACAGTTTGTTCCCTGTTGTGCAAATTCTCCTTGAAACTATGGGTAACTGCATAACTGATTATAGCTATAAAAAGTTGTACTTTCTTGAAATAAAGACTCCTAACACTGTTGAGCTAACAATTTCTATTCACAACACCCTGCTTCCCAGAACAGAAACTCATGAAACACATGCAGGTGAATGGGATTTTACTGTTTTGGATTTTTTCCTTTGTGAATCTGTAAGCCAAACTCATGGAAGAAGCTGAAGAGGGCATAAGGAGAACACCGTGTCTTTCCAGCACAAAGTACACAGAGCAAAAAGCCTGGAGAAGGAAGGATTTAACATCTCTGTAAATAAGATTAAATTTAAAAAAATGCTTTACTTCATTACCTCCTATTTCTTTTCCTATAACTTTTCCTAATAACTTGAATCACCTTGTGCACTTGACTGACCACAAAGACTAGAAACGTTATCAGCCCTATTGACAGACAGCCCCAGTGGACTCACTAGCCTGGACTCTTCTCTCAGTAGCATTGCCTTCCTATTCAGCATCCACAAGGGAGTGTGGAGCTGCAGTGCTCTATGAGACATCAGGAACCAAGCTGTAATTCAGACGGTCACAATCAGGCTGCCTTTTCTAAAAGACAGCAGCAGTATGACACGTGTGTGTCAGCTAAGCCATGAAAGGCTGCTGCAAAAGTTGTAAGCACTGAGCAGCTGTACACTTAAGCACTAAGCTCCATGGAGATGGCAAGGGTGCAAAAGACTGTTCAGCTCTCTGTGGACACACAGTTTTGTGATGTCCTTCAGCATGTACTTTCTGAATATCCCATAGAAGTATCATGGCTCTTGTAAAATGATGTTTATCTGGCATAAAGACAGCAAAATCTTTCCCTGTGTTACATATATTTACTTGCATGAAATGTTTTCTTTCTTTTCAGTGGCTTAAAAAAGACCAGCCACTGCTCTTTCATTCACTCTAAAAGACCCGCTGATCCTCTGACAGGTACAGGAGAAGTTATTTTTCATCGTGGCATGAATAGTTTGTTTTGTTTTACAAAAAAGCACTTCACACCAAAGCACAGCCAGGAATTATCATTCTTCTTATGCTTGTACAGGTGCACTTTCTGAATTAGGCACGCAGACTCTGGCGGGCTCCTAATGGAGTGATGACACTAACACTGCAACAATAGAAGGGGCCTCCAGGGATGCTGGCTGCTGAGCTGCAGTCCAGGTAGGAATGTGCTTTTTAAGGGGGTTGCAACTTAAAGCATTCTGTGAAGCTTTATACCACCTCTGTAGACTTCCCATTGCACAAATAAACACAAGTACAGTAACCCATATCAGACTGTGGGATTTAAATCTCAGAAGCTTGTGTGGAAAAACCTTACAAGAAGTTAGTTTTCAACACAGTTCAACTCAAGGTGTGTGCTGAGATATCCAATCCATGATGCAAGTCTTCAACTTAAGTCCTGTATAACCGATTCTTTTGTTGTTTTCGTCTATCCATGTATATAGCTATTTCTTTACTGATAAAGGGATCTGGACTCTACACACAAACTGTGTGTGTGTTTATGCATGCACATGTCTGAACAGGGTCAAGTACAGCCATGTGAAAGAAGGAGTCGTGGCAAAACTGTTTATTGCTATGTGTGAATGAAAGAGCTGAAGTATAAATAGTTGCGTGAGTGGCAGGGGCAATGAAGCCTGGTTTCCTGTATAGTTAATGCTGAAGGCTGAGATCCCGTGCGGATTCACTGTTGTCTAGCAAATGCTGAGGATAACATTGGGTTGTGTGAGTGGGACCAATATGGTCTCTTTCTTCTACATAGAAGCTTATTTTCACAAAACTTTCAGGAACTGGAAAGCTTAGAGAAAAGAAGCCCTCTGATGAATTTGTATGGCTACTGCATTCAAATGTTGTTAGGATCCTAGCAGCAGCAATGCCACATATACCTTATTTGTTTAGGAAACCAAAATAATTTAATATCACAGAAAATGACAGTAATAATGAAGGTGAAAGTCCCTGTAAGAGTATCTGAAACTTCACTGTTAGCTGCCGATCCAGATGTCTGGGACTCATTTTGTTCACTGTGTCTGCTTATATTGCTGTAGAACTGGGGGCCATGGCTTATGCTCAGGCTAACTGCTGCACCAAAATGGCTCTGAAACACTGGTTATTAATCATGTCTTCATCCCATTCAGCAGCCTGGTTAACAAGTTACATCTAATTCAGTGTAACTGTGTAGCCCGTTGGCCTGCATAGAGCCAGCAACATGCTTGAACTGCATACTTAATAATTTGCAGAACTGCAGACTTAAATAGAAAGAAAATATGCACTAAAAGAATGTGGATCACATCCATTCAAGGTTCAGAGATACAGTACAGGAAAATTTGGAGATTGGTCAGGTTCCCCAGTGGAAACAAAGATTCATACATTTAGGATGAATCTTCTTATGGTGTTTCTTATTTTTGCAGAACACCCTGCATGGCAAAAAACGTCATCTACAGCATATAGAATCATAGAATCATAGAATCGTTAGGGTTGGAAAGGACCTTAAGATCATCTAGTTCCAACCCCCCTGCCATGGGCAGGGACACCTCACACTAAACCATGTCACCCAAGGCCTCGTCCAACCTGGTCTTGAGCACTGTCAGCGATGGAGCATTCACAACCTCCCTGGGCAACCTATTCCAGTGCCTCACCACCCTAACAGGAAAGAATTTCCTCCTTATATCCAATCTAAACTTCCCCTGTTTAAGTTTGAACCCGTTACCCCTTGTCCTATCCCTACAGTCCCTAATGAAGAGTCCCTCTCCAGCATCCCTATAGCCCCCTGTATTTCTGATATGGATTCCAGGCAGGCAGATGAAAGCTGCCATTTGGTGATATGACCACATTCAAGTATTGTTTTCCAGATCTCTGTTCTTTTGGGGCACATTCTGCGTAGCGTCAGTTACTAGAAAGATCAAGTTTTAAAATACATCAGGACATGCCTCAATTTCCTCTTCTGCATTGCATTTCCACTGAAAATTGAGGCTAGAGCACATTAATCATACAGAATGACAATATGGTCTCCTGTACTTAACTTTAGTCCCAGCAACCTGTTTAGCACTAAGCACCACTGGCTGTGCTGTTGTGTGTCTCATGGCACTGAGGCATTTTCTGGCAGAGTAGCAGTAGCAAGGGGTAGGTGTATGTGGGAGTTTGCTGGTCCTCAGTGAGATTTCACTCAAAGTAAATATCTTCGTTCCTTGTTGAAAAACTCTGTGGATAAAAGCTTTTTCCCCCACATGTATCTGTCTAGTTCTTGCATTTTTCTCTCTTTTCTTAATCCTTAATATCCCCAGTTACTGCAGAGAAGATAATATTATTCATATGGATGAATGCAATTAGAATGACGTTGAAAGTGTGATGTGAGAGGAAGCTCACAGTAGTTTGTGGAAGAATGATTTGAAAAGTTGAAAAAAAGATTTACTACTAATCAAGACAGCTCAGTAGGCCACTGAAGTGCTGCTTTGTTTGTCTGAGCTGATAGTCAAATGTCTGCATCTTGCTTTTTCACGACAGTTAAATGTTTTGATTTGAAACATACAACAGATCTTATTGCTGACAGCGTATGGCTGTTTTCAAGAGATAGTGCTAACACAGTGACATGAAAGAGGCTGTTTTAGAGATATCCAGCATTTTGGCCATTAATGGCACCATTTCATGGAGCATTCATGAGCATCTCTCCTGGACTGCTCTGCATTCCTTGAGATCAAATGTCAATGTAGGGTCTCCAGTCTACGTCTTCTCTGAGACACACTGCATTACCCATTCCTCATTGTGTTGCACAGCCACTTTAGAGCAAACTATCATGGGAATACAAAGCAGCAAGTGGTCACTGGAATTAATGCTGCCATTCAGTAGGTTGTAAAAATTGGTTTAGCTACTTTTGCTACAATGGCAAGAGAATTTAAATGTCATCCCACGGAAGCTCAGAGGTACCTTTTGAAAGAAAGCAACATTATACCTTTGCTTTTCTGAGCTTGGTTCAGTCCAAAAGTAGTAAGGATAATTTTTGTGTGTGTGTGACATCTCCCTTGAAGACCTGTACAAGGTATTCCATGAGATGTTGTGGGCACCCTTGTGTTCCTTATATATTCCACATTTAGAACATATGAAGGTCAGTTACATGGATCTGGATTTCTTGCTTTTAGTTGTGTTCTGCCGATGCTCATAACTAACAGAAATCTCAATCATGCTCTTTAGTCTAAATTGTGTCAGCAGTTATGTCACTGCCTGGAGCTTCAAAGGCAGATTTCATTTTGGAAATTCATAGTTACAATGGCTGTCCAGAAACATTTTGAGATGAACAACTATTTGCTATAAAAGCCATATTTGGCACTTTGCCTGTGCTTTTTTACTGGGACAGATGTACAATATTAGGGTTATATTATATTCCTAATGTTCATAAATCCTCAAGAAGAATATTCTAATACAATGGAAACACTTCAGATTTCATGGAATATGAAATATATAAAACATATCCATATATATACACATTCAGAGAGATTAATGCAATTTCATCAACAGTCAACACTAATATGCAAATGATGGAACACATATAAAGTAGACCTCTTGATTCTCTGAACATTCTTGTGAATATCTGTTAAGTTTAGATTTTTTTTACAAGAATCTATAGAAGCAAATTTCCTTCAGCACGAATTCAGTCTATTTTTAGTAGCGCAGTTGAAGAATTTCCTGCAGTTGAAAAGGACCTAAAGTTTTTACAATACAAGTTTGAGGGCTTATGTGTAAGTTATTCAAAAGTGTCTGGGTGATTCTGGATTATAGATTCATTAAAAGTCACTGGGAATTTTGTTCCTAAAATGCTTTTGCACTTTTAAAAATTCTGTCATATATTTCTATGTTTAAAATTAAGCTGTAAATGTATACTTTGCAAAAATGTGATTATGACGTCCACATTTGTTTTCTCTTGAATCTACTTATTGAATGTGTTTAAAGATCTTTTTAAGCTGCAGGTGCTGGAAGCTCATGCAGAAAACTGAAAATCATCAAGTTTGTTTTGTTTCAGTCACCACTAAAAAATTGCATATATCAGAACATACTGTCTCTGTTGATACACACAGTAAAATACAGTAGTCTCAGCGTAGGTTCCGTATGGAATGGCTTTCATATTTCTGTGTTACGTACGGCAATGGAGAGATATGATAGAGGTCAGAGAGAAGAACTGTAAGATAAGAACCACTTATGAAGCCAAAATCTTAAACCAGACAAAAATGTTTTTTTCACATACTAGTATAATTAACCATCAGTTTCAATGCCCAAAGAGTGCTCCATCCCTCGTGGTGTTCAAGGCCAGGTTGGACAGAGCCTTGGGTGACATGGTTTAGTGTGAGGTGTCCCTGCCCGTGGCCAGGGGGATTAGAACTTAATGATCTTAAGTTCCTTTCCAGCCCTAACTATTCTACGGTTCTATGATTCTATGATTCTATGACATTACAGTGGTCAAAAGCATAAGAGAACTCAAAAAGGGATTAGAGCATTATGGAAGACTGGCTTACTGGTGACAGCTACGCACATGTGACAATCTAGATTTTGGTGCCCATTAAGATCCAGAGATATGGATCCTTTCTGGAAGCCTGGAAAAGCAATGATGGAGATGAATGACTTACACAAGTAAGTTTTAATTCTGTACTAGTAATCAGAGTGGAGAAATAAGATTCATTATGGTAGTCCTTACGTGAACTGTTGCATAGATATCCATGGGTAGCCCAAGTGAAGCACAAACTGTTTCCACGCAGTTCTGATTCATGAATACTGACAAAGGTAGAGGATATTTAGGTATCTGATATTACTGATTTCTGTAAGAGCAGAAAAGTCTACACCTTGTCTCCTTCAGGAGCTCCTGGTCCATGGGAACATGCAGATGTATTTTGAGATTTCTATAAACAGCAGGATATGTTCCTAAGGTTCACTGTAGTATGACTGCCTTGCTCCAAGATCTTTGAGGCTTGTTGGAGTTACGTAACAGGTTTGGAAAACTTCTGTATAAGGACAGTGTGACTCAGAAGAAACTTCCTCTTCTGTTTGGCAGGTTGTGGTTTTAAATTAAATTCGCCTTCAGCTGACAGCTCAATAACCTTCCATAGAAAACGTCTTCTCAGAAAGAAAGTGTTTCCTGAAGCTACAGATTAAAAAAAAAAACAAACAAAAAATCCAAAACTTTTTAACCTGTTTACCTAAATGCTGTGTGGCTTGACCAGATACCGTGTTCATATTTGTGGGAGACCCATCTTGTCATTGCACTAATGGTATTTCAGTTATTGCTTACTATAGAGTATTTCCGACTCAAAGGAAAAGGAAATGTTAGATTTCCAATATAATACATAAAATTTATATATTTCATTATTAGATAAGATCCTTATGAGGCCTCACTCAGTTTGGATTCCTATATACCAGTCTGGACAGGTGCACATATACATCTGCTGTGAGTGTACAGTGATCCCAAAGCCTCTGAATATATTGGATCTACTGTCTACCTCCTGAATAGAGGTCAAGCCCATATAAGATATGTCAGACATGTTCCTGATACGTCACAAGTGCAGAACGATTTTGCTGCACACACAGTAAGCTCAGCCTACCTGGGATGCACTGACCTCACGGCTTCTGCAGGGGGGTACCTGACCTGAAAATCTACAGCTGTCATCTGCCAGGGAATTTGAGCTGTAAATTATTTATTGGACTGACCTGTTAGCCATTTAAAACCAGGACAAATGCATGAAAATCACATTCACCCTAGACAGAACAGCAAGAAAACAAAGATTATGGTTGGCCCCATGTTCTGACCTTTCTAAAGCAGTCATGGCAGTCATCTTATTTCTTTCACCTAGTAACCTTCTTTGAAGTAAGTGGCATTTTCAGTTAACACATGGCTTGCTAAGGCATAGTACTTACATGTTGAAATTGGTACTAGGGGTACCTCAATTTTATTTTTCATTTGGGAAATTACAGCTTTCTTCTTCACCTCTCAGGCTTCTAATGAAGCTTATTTGATAAAGTGCTGGACATGTAATTGGCAAAACAAAGTTCAAAGTACTTCATCGGCATTGGCTAAAAGATACCTTAGAGGAGAACTTTGTAGTTGTTTATTGTAACTTTGAGAAGCACAGGAAGATCCATGCTACTGTACTGCGTGCCTCAGTAGCTGGGGCACAACAATAACCTGTGATCCTATTCTTAACTCCTGAAACAAATTTCCTTGCTATTGTGTTGGGACTGAAAATAAGAAGAAACACATTCTTTTGGCCCCTGTGAAGTGAAGAGGTCGAAGCTGAATGCTTTCAAGTGAAGAATTCTGATGTTACTTTCAACACTTCCTAGATGGGTTGGAAGTCTTCTGTCCAAGGACCATGACATTTGTTGATCATAATTCCCTTTTTCCAGAGACTTTAAGTGAGGTTCTCCATCTTAGCAGCTTGCCCAAGTGGTAAAAGCACGATGATTCCTCTCTGAAACACTAGGATCATATTAAGCCAACCTTGATTTTCTTGATGGACAAGCTTTTAACTTACAAAGAGCAGCTCTTCAGTACACTTAAGACAAGTCTTCTGGAAACTACTGTACTTGTGTAGAAAATGTCTAAGATCATGTGCTTGAGAAATATCTATATTGAATGAAATCTAGCCACCTTAGATCATTACAATTCATTTTGAAGCGGTTATGTCCTTCCCCCCAAAAAATCATGAATATGCTATGGCCAGATTTATTTGCGAAGCAGTCTGGTATAACTCGAATGTGAGCTCTCTAACTTGAAGTGAATTAATTCTATTCTATGTTGTTCTGAAAGGAAGGTTGCTTTTCTAGTCATTTGTGCTATTGTTGAAAGTGTCAGCTACTCCTGCATATAAGCTATACCATGCTTTAATACATGTGTAATCTACACTACAGTTGTTTTCATTGAGAAGATGGAAATTATGGGATGTTAGCTTTTCTCCTTCATTTGAGAATGTTAGGCAGTTCTTTTTTTTTTTTTCTTCCACTAGACTCTATAACTGATTTATGTATTCCTATTTCTTCATCTCCAGACACAGATCTTATGAATGGATATACAGAAGGTAGGTGCACTCTGCATGTTTCTCCTTCCAGGCAAAAGATTTCCTTCCGAATTCTCAGTCATACCCAAACAGAATTTAAATTTTGCCTGTGGAGTACATCTCCATGGAACTTTAAGTGCGTGATCTGCCTGGCATTCAGTCATCTTATGTTTTAAAACACTTGGCTTTTAATGTTTTGGCTCAGAAGGAGGGATTTTGATCCCTCTACATTTTATAACAGACTTCAAAAATGGTCTAGGGAAAATTAAGATGTTATCCATATATGGAAGAAAGTTGTCAGTCTCAGAGCATGTTCTAGATGGTTGCTTTACAATGTCCAGGGAAAAGAGCTAGGAGTAGCTCATTTTATAGCTAAAGTGAAAAATATGTTTTTTTCTGCAATATGAACAGACCACTGAAAACATGATCAGATATTCCCTTCAGTGATATAATTTAGTTTATTCCTCATTGCCTAGCACCAGGCATTTAGATAATAATGACTGTCTCATAGAAAACTGGTTGGATGGATCAAATTTAAATTGAAAATTCTTAATAGGAAACCAGCATAATTTAATACCATACATGGTACATTTTTGTTATCTTGAATATCCCAAGTTATGAAAAAACCCACAATTTTTGAATGCTTTCTTGTAAACAGAACCTATTTGCAACTATTTGCAGCAGTTTAACCTAGTTTGCAATAATAATTAAAACATGACCACTTTTATTTATAGCAGATATGGAAGTAATGGAGACCAAGACATAAGTGGTTTGATCAGCTGCCTGGGTCAACCTATGATAGAAAGTTCCTTTTTAATTGTGGTGTTAGCACAAAAAAATTTAAAGTGTTAATCTGAATTATGTGTAGGAAGAAACAGTATGGCTGAATGTTAGAACGCATTTGAGCACATCAGCTTCTGATAATGCTTGCTGTGTCACGGTACCTGCGTGTATTGCAAGATTCACTTCTGGTTTTCCCCATTATTATTGCTATTTGGTGATTTATCAGATTTTGCTTATGCAACAAGTAATTCTTTGTTGACTTCTTTCTTTCCCAAGAATAAACAAATGCCTCCTGTAGCGCAGAGCTCCCAGCTGCATAGAGATTGTTAGATGACTTTATTCATAGAAATTGTCAAATACCAATTATTGCATTTAGATTTCTTACTACAAAAGAGTGTACTATGAAAAGTACACTCTGTAGCTGAGCTTTAGATCAGAAATAGTCTTTACTAAATTTGTACTTAAAATGATGTTTTTTTCTTAACATATGTTTACAAACCAGACCTATATAAGAAATAAACTGATAAGACAAAAAGTTTAGTAACAATATAGTTTTATTGTGGAACAAATTGTAGTTGTTATCCTTATGGCTGCTTAAATAACACACTCTAGGAGTACAGCCTTTCAAGCTGTTTGTCGATTTTAGTGTTTGTACAGTGCCCATCAGAACAGTGTAAAAAACGTCTCCAGGGTACATAAGTGCCTAAAAGCATTTAAGATCCAAACTCAGGAAATGAAAGACCAAACTCCCCCACTGTGATGGAGCCACTTATTTTGGTATGATTTTCTCCAGAAACTACCTGCAATGTGAATAATAAGCCTATGAAAATCAAGGTATTGGCACTTCTCAAATATGCTGCAGAAGAGATTTATTTTGTATTTTAAAAAGGACTGGTGTGGTCTGACTGTCCCTTGGACCTGGCAGCCTGATGGAAGTAATGTAGGGGCTCACAGAGGGTAGCAGAGATGGCACCATCCAGAAAGAAGTTCTGATTGATGGGGTGAATTCCTGTGCTAACATTCAACTTTTCACTCTACCTCTTCTAGAAGACTGGCTAATCCTGCATATTCTTAAAACTGAAGTATTTGTCATAGAGACCAGCAGTAATTTTTTAAAGGTGAGAAGCAATGAAAATTTCATGGGGTTATTATTCTGTGTGCATATTCAGCCAATAATAAATGTGAACTATTCATCATATGAAACAAGTTTAATAAAGCTTCTCCACCTTCTTTCATTACAACCAATAATTAACAGCTTCCATCATCCAGCATTAGTCATTACTGAGTGATCAACACTTACTACTGTCTATTATAATATTTACTTAGTGTTGGTAAACATCAAGTTTCATAAATTTCATACAGTTGCATCTTAGATGAATTTGGCACAAAGTACTGCAACAAATAAAATCTGGGCTTTCATAAGTTGTGGATGTTGCATCCAAAGCTTCTCATTATACCTGGCAGTAGCTTGGCTTAACATAACCTAGGAAAACTTTATTGTAGCATTAGCCAAACTCCGAAATAGTTTGTGGTGGGATGGTTTAGGACTGTTGTCTGAGTGAGATCAGAAAATATATGAATCTCTTATGGGGTAGACAAAACAGAAGATAGTAAACACACAATCTTACTTTTAAGATCAAGTTAGGAAAACATTACATGTATAATAAATATTAAAAAAAAAGCAGTAAATTTTAAATCTTTTGACATAATCCACTTGTGTTACGTTTACTTGTTCTTCATGTCACGATTGAAGCAATTCAAAACTGCCTCTGAAAATGTTTTGAGAACACTAGTTTATTCTTAAAAGGTTCTTCTCATTATGAAACACCTTGAATAATTTTAAATCATATTTTTTTTTAAAAAAGCCCAAAATATTACCATATACTTGTCTATACTCTTAGCACTTACCACTTATAAAAAATATTTATACAGACATTGCAATACAATCTACTGATTGTATTTCATGCTTCATGTGGAGGAACTCTTTTGTTAATGTCTTCATCTTGTTTCTGGGACGCATGATGTTATTGCTGTTTTCTGAACACTTTATTGCCGAACATACTTTTTGTTGGAGTTTAGCCCATCCATCTCACTACTCTGGACACTCTAACAGGAGGTGCTTGTGGTACACAAGCAACAGGAGTATATAGGCATGTGTTTATTTAAAAATGTAGACACATCATATCAGCAAGTCATGCACTCCAAAGTGCTTAATGAGCCTATACACTGGAACATCATGGTATGATTTATTATTGTGGTATGATTCAGTGAACTACCTAATGACTCAGAGACAGAGGCTGCAGTCCTTAACCAAAAAACCCTGCAATTTAATTAATGGAAGTCTTTCTCACTCTGGGACCATTGTATTTTTACCTGGGAAAACAGGAAACAGAAGCTTTTCATTGGTTTCAACCTTTGTATTCATCAGAGAGAGGGATAACTGGACCTCTATTCCTTTTTTAAACCTTCAGCAAGAAAACGTATCCGATCACAAAAGCTGTTTAGTCACTACCTAGAGGGGAAAGAGATTCATGCACTTTGGACAGTGAGCCAATGAGCCAAAACTTTTCTGGTTTTACTTTCATATAACCCTGTTTCAAGAAAAGGAATATTTGAATCTGAATTTTTCTCTTTTAAAAAGCACAGAACTCAAGAGTGATTGAAAAGTAGAGCATACATTTTATATATTTCCTCTAAAAATAAGATTTAAAACAACGGATAAAAGTGCAGTAAAATCACTCTGAAAGTCTTGTTAACAGAGCAATATTCCCCTCTAGTGGTCATCCAAAAGCAATTAACTTTCCTAAGATTATACCCCAAAATGAAGAGTAAAATGTGCAGTTTTCCAAGTGCACAAGCTGGTAGTCTTGCTTGCTCACTTTTGCAAACCCCCCAGCATAAGAGGCAAGGAGCTGTGCTGGACTCCTGCATTCATCCTGTCCTTGCCACTCTGCCACTAGTGAGCCCTGTGAGTGCTGTCACTTGGGCTGTGGCCCAGTGGGAGCAGGACACCTCTGGAAAACTGCTGGGCAGCTGTAGGAGATGTGAGCCATGGCTAGATGGAGATGTGTGTCATTTGCACAGTAACAAAAGCACTGTCTTCTATAACTTCTGTATGTGTCTAGTATCTTTTTTAATTTAAGATATACTTTTTTTTTTTAAAGAAAGTTCATGTTTGAAATCATAGTATTCTTTTTTGTTGTTGTTTTAGTTGTGGTTCAAGTTATTGAGGAGAAACCATACTGCTTTGAAACATTTATAAACAGAAATGACAGAAATATGCAGCATGCACTGGAAGGGGCAGAAAAGGGCACAATCATATTATAAGAAGCACTCAGGAGACAGAGGAAGTTGAAAACCAAAATAGACACCTTGAAGTCACAGGTCATGCAATGAAGCCATCTCAGCCTAACACAGCCATGGTGGAAATAGAAGCAAACTCTAATTCCGATCAGTCCATATGGAACATTTTAGAGGTGTTAAGTTCCTAATTAGAGATATTCAGGCTGCAGCACGCTGTGGTGCACAGATGTACGGCTGGTCAGAGCAAAATTGAAGCTAGATAATGTGGGCTGTCATGATAAAAACTAGAGTTGATTGAAAACATTTACAAATACCAGACAGCCAGGTCAAGGAGGGGCTGTACCAAAGTAGGAAGGTTTCTTGCGTAGTTTTAACTTATTTCCCTCTAGTCCTCCATTTCATTTAGACAGCTGTTGCACTCCAGAACCTCAGGTCCTCAATAGCATTCAGAATGGTGAGTTTTATTCATTTTATTCACAGTAAGTACAGCTTCTAATTTTATGCTGAGAAGATTTTGAGTGGAAAACAGATATGTTAATTTCTGAGAATTTTTGTTCCTGAAAGAGTAGGAAATGGTTGGAAAGAGAGTGGAAGAATGTTCATGTTAGCAAAGACACAGATAAATGTTTGCACATTCCTATTCTGATGGGGAGAGGAAGAGCAGAGTAGAGATTAAAGGAATAGAGAAGCACAGAGGAGGAGGAGGAAGCAGGAGCCTGTAGATGACTGTAGAAAAAGTAGAGAAATGTCTCAAACTTTAACATCTTCAGCTTTGTAATGAATCTACAATATTTGGCAAATGTGCTATGCCAGGGTTTTAGTAAAGAATTTAAGAGCTTTTCAGTCCCTCCAAAATTGATTTGCAAACACACCTCCAGCTAATAAGATACACTCAGCAGACGTGAGCTAAGGCTGAACATATATAACATGACATGATGAAAGGAGAAATCACAAAAACATTTTATAAGGCATAGTTTAACAAATATTTTTTTCAGTCTTTTGTCTATTTATGAATTTAGAGTTAGACAAGAATTAACAAGTTAGACTGCACTCCACTTCCTTGTTGTAGACTTTGGCACTCAAAATAATAAACCTGGTCATGCTGCTGGAGAAGTTAGGCAATATTTAATTAAACTGAATCCTTCCTGGGAAGAAACATAAGTTACATTGCTTGAAAAATTGGAAATTAATGATGAATTACTTCTTAAATATCTGCAGTTCTCAAATAGAGAGGTCCAAGCCTCAAAAACTGGCTCCAGATCTTCTAGGAGAGTTGGTTTAGCCAATTCCAGAGCTAAGCCAGGTGGGGCCTCTGTGAAGTTCAGTAGATCTACACTTCACTGGGGTTTGGGTGGATTTTGTCAGGACATAAACATATAATGTATATGCAATCTGTCATGGGAGAGAGCAGATAACCATATGATTTTGTGACTCAGTGATACATGCTGACATTTTTATACACTTTCTCTTAGCCGCTGTAATTAAAAGCTACTTTCTGTTAAATGCTACTATACACTTGTTTTATAGACCACTGGCTAGTCTCAGGCTCCTAAACTGTTATTTCTCTGTCTATTCCTCTTACTCAAATATAAGACCCCATAAATCTGTCATCTTTAATGCAGTCAGAACTTGTCACACTTAGAGCTGCATATGCTTTTCCATATTTTCAAGCAGCACTATGATGAGGCACTAGGCTGAGGTTATGAGTTTAACCATTCATCGTCTTGACAAGCACCAATACATACCTGGCCCACTCGCCACACAGGGAAATGCACTGTATTTTTTGATCATGGTCCATAAAGCTAGGACTCGTTTAGACACTGTCCATAAAGACAGTGTCTGTGGTCTGAGTTTGTTAGTTCCCAGATATATGCCTCAGTTTTTGTACTCACAGTACCTAGAAGTACTGGGAATCTTAGAATGCCCTCTCTCCTCTCCTCTCCTCTCCTCTCCTCTCCTCTCCTCTCCTCTCCTCTCCTCTCCTCTCCTCTCCTCTCCTCTCCTCTCCTCTCCTCTCCTCTCCTCTCCTCTCCTCTCCTCTCCTCTCCTCTCCTCTCCTCTCCTCTCCTCTCCTCTCCTCTCCTTCTCCTTCTCCTTCTCCTTCTCCTCTCCTTCTTCCCTTTTGGCATTTGCATAGTTTAATGACCATTGACTCATTAATTGGGTTTCATAGTTTGTCCTGAAAATTTAAGCCTGTTAAAAAGATTTAGTATATTGAAAATTTCCTGAATATAACATTGCTTTTTCAAATGATTGGAATTACAATCATAAATCCTCACTTCAAGATTACTATTATTAATGCATATCCCACAAATGGCACTGCTTCTACTTTGTGAAGACAATGTTCTTAAACTTCTCATGTTATCTGCCTATTGTTGACAAGAGCTAAAAGCCCAGAAAACCCCCTGAATCTTTTCTGGATTTTTCTCCAATTTGATAACAGATTTACTTTTTTACAGATTCACTGTGTTGATTCCTGACATGTACAGTAAGTTCTCGTTGAAGTTATTTTTTGGGGATTCTCTTCCTTTTATATCTACAAGACAAAAGATGATACCATGTGTATCCAATGCTGGAAAAACAGTGAAGGAATGCAGAAATGTGTGACCATCTGGCTGCTTGTCCACTTGAACACAGGCTATAGGGGTCACTGAGACCCCTCATAGTGCTATTGATACCAGACCCCAACAGGAAGTACTTCAGCTGGTCCCCATAGGACAGAGGTGAATGCACTCAGAGGTGTGTTACATCTTCAAACGCTAGAGCTGGTGACAAACCAAAGGAAACTTCTAGCCATTTCTTCTCCTTGATAGTATGCTATCACAACCTGATAATTTGTGGCTTGGGGAAATAAGTATCTCTCCAAGGGTTTCTTGTCTCACTAACACCCCTGTGTAAAAGTCAAGATAAAGTACCACTTGGTGGAATGACTTCTTAAAAATGTTGAAGTCATGATGAAGCAAGGAGTATGAAAAATGTGAGCAGCACAGGGATAACCTGACTGCAGGTGATGGAAGCGATGCAGTTACAAACCTCGTGCTTGATGTGGACCATGAGAGCTTTTGCTGCAGGGGTAGTTTAAAGATCTTTAACCTCCTACTAGAAAACCCTGATAGGCCTAAACAAAGGGCAAACCAATAATCTGGAGGGCTGAGAAAAACCTTTTGTGACTACATAAGTCTTTGAACTCTGTTCCTGGGACTCAGTCAAGTGCCAGGGAATCGATTGTAAAAATAAAAGAATAGGAGAGGCTACCTGTAAGAATGTAAAACTTTCTCTAAGGTTTTCACAATTTTATCCTGTCACAATTGTGAATTCACAGAGACCTCATATGTGGAGGTCAATAGGTCTTTAAGCAGCATTGTGCATACACTGCCAGTAAATGCCCTGAGCTACTAGTATCCAGACTTATGAACTATAAATAGTGCACACATTCATAAAACCACAAAAGAAGTACTGTACACACAAAATGGTTTGAAGAGACAAAGATGCCAAGGCAAAAGACTTCTTTGTTGCTGAATAGTTCGTTTGGCTTTGCTTTTTAATGCTAGTCCTTCCAAAAGGCAGTCACTATGAACCTCATTAGTCATTCTCTTCTCTCTCTCTCTGTGCCTCAAAATCCCTTTTCCTTGTTTTTTCCGATTCCGTACTACTTTCATATATTCTTCTTATATATACCTACTGTCTGTATTTGTATATAGGTGTATACAAATATATATATATGCAGTTGGAAGATTATTGTGAAAAAAATTAAAAAATATAGAGTGGTATTGCTTTTTATTGCTTTATGATATGGCATATAACTGCAAGTTCTTGATACAAAGATACTTCATCAGTATATTTCTTATCATTTTAAGCATGACTATAACTTGAGCTCATTAAAGAAAGGACAATGGTAGGTCAAAACCTCTCAAACATGACAGGATTTTTAACTTGCTTCTTATCTCCTTAGCTAAGTCCCAAAATTTTTGCAACCCTGGGCAAAAGAGATAACCCACCATAACACTTCATCTTCTGCTGAGTCTTGTGAGAAGGGTTTGACACTTTATATAGGTTGAAGCTTTCATGAAGGTTTATTGGAGGAACACGTGACTGCCAGGTGAGGCTGTGCTACTTGACTGGTAATGGGACAGTGCTACTACAAAGGAGGGCCCTGAATAAGCTGAGTCTTGTAGGAAATGGAGGTGTAAATGCTACTGAGTTGGTGCAGCATGCTAAGATGAGCTGGACATCCCACCGAGACCAGTAGTGTTCCACGGAAGACTGGAGAGACTGGAGTAACCCAGTCTCCTCCTGCCTGTGAAGTGGTTCAGGAGCAATTTTGCCCCTCAGCTGTGCAGGATAGGTGATGTGCGTCTTGTATCACTCAGATGCATGATTACTTAATATATGACAGATAAGTTCAGACAGCTTGAACAACCTTGCTCTAGTATAGAAAGAAAAGCAAGGCAGCAAATACTATGAATTCAAAATGAATTAACTAATGCTGGTAAATCTGATATCGTTAATTTTAATGATACAATAATCAGCCTGCAGATAAAGTGAGTGCAGCAGAGAGAGTCTGGACAGATGAAAATGACTGACACCAAGGTGTGCTACATTGGAAAGTAGTCTGGAGTAACAGTATAAAAATAGAAAAGGAAAAATATAGGCTACATGGTAGGAGAAGAACCCTTACTTCTAGGTGTACTTACCTATGGAAGTAGTGTAAGTGAAATAAAACGTAACATTGCAAATTCTGCAGATGTTTTAAAAACCCTAATGGGGAAAAGGTACATGTGCAAAAAGTTAATTTGAAGTTTTTTTCTCCGTATATTTTTTCTAATTCATATAAAAGGCATCTCCTTTTAAAAGGTATCTTTAAAATGAAAGGTGATGTCTACCAGGCATTTTAAGATACAATTCTTATTTTTAAATCATTAAGATTTCAATTAGTGCCAAAAGAAAAAGAAAGGTTTTTTTCTTCTGGCTTAGTTGTTAATGCCATCTAACAAAGGTACTCAAATTTCAATTGCATTATATCCTAAATACATCTGAATACTCTAAAATGTCATTTTTTATGGTGCAATTTTATGTACGGGCTTAGATTTGAAATACAATTCTAATGCTCTAATTACAGAAAGCAACTTTTCACCTATAAAAGAAACAATTTAGGTATTACAGATTTTGTCCTGAACTGTATCTCTAAAGCCGACCCATGCAAGCCAGTAGCTCTGTACACAAAATATATTGGTTCAGTAATGGTTGCACTTTTAAAAATTTATTGCCCATGTAATTGCACAGTTATTGCAGTAAATCACGTATAACTTTCAGTGTTACAGAATGGCTCAGCATGAAAATAAATATCTTGAAGTTAATATGCATAATAACTTAGAAGAAAAATTGGACACATGTACCAGAGTTCTCTTATTTGATTAAAAATAATGGATAATGGAAGTTAAAGAAGGAGCATATAAGAACAATGTTGTTTCTGTTACATTCTGCTCCGGTTTCTACACATCACTGAGTATGTCCCATTCAGCCTAGGATTTGTTGAGATAAACTTCTCTGGGAAAGGTGATCCTAGATCCCAATCATCCCTTGTTAAAAGAGCATAAAAAGAAGATTAGCATACAGCCAGCAGGGCTCGTGTGGTGGATTCTCTTGGCTCATCTTGAAGTGCTCCAGTGAGGTCTGGCTTGTTTTGCACTGTTCAGGATCATTTCTTTTGCCACTCATGGAAATCTCAGCGATTTAAAAATAATAATAGCACAAATACAATACACGACCTCTAACCCATTCCTCTTTGATTAAGTCTCATTTTATAACAAAACTATGACTAATGTCTCTTCCTTTGCCTTCAATAAACTATCATATAATCTGTCTATTATTCTTAATATCCTCTTGCCCCAATAAGACATTTGTGTTTTGTTTGGATTCCCCTGAATGGGGTGAATATTATATCTATAACCTACTGGAAAGCATTTCTTCTTAGACATATTGGCAGGGCTAATTTTGTTTTTACAGGTGTTTGTACTTGGAAAGGGGTTAGCCACAGTCTTGAAGGCTCTACCGCACTGGTACATCACAGGAGCACAGTGTGCTGTGGGTCCTTGAGCTGTTAACGGGAGGCAGGGAGGGAAGGTTAAATTAATCATTTATGCTTTATTTATACTTTCTCTTACTTGTGGAGTTGGACAAGCGGATGCCAGTTTTCCTCAGCTAAGGGCTGTCTGTGTGACATGATGTTTGATATCTGGCAAAGCATAATTTATGCAATTTATATTATAAATCAAAAATAAAGACATACACAGGAACTGCTGCAGTGCTGCACTTTTGCCCATCAGCTGGAGAAGATAAATAAATCCCCCAAATTTACATTGACAATTTTTGCTTTGAATCAAATAGAAGTACTAGCTCAATACCAGCTTTTTCTTATCTTTGCTAAGATTTCTCTTTTCACTGTGCTATGAAAACTCAGTCATGAGTCTATTAGTCTAAAATCTTAGTCTCTTGTGGGATGATCTCAGGGAGATCTTTCTTCAATAGATGATTCTTAACGACTTGATCCAAGTTAGCAAGCAAGAGTAGACAACATTTGCTTGCCGTTTTCTTTTTCCTCTTTTATTTTGGGGTTCTAAATATGAAATTCCAAAATTCAAATTATCCCAATTTAAAGAAAGTGTACTTATTCAGCAAATAAGAAAAAAATAAAAATCCTATGGGCTTAAAAAAATATGCTTACATTCCATCAAAGGAAATATGATCACTGTTCTGCTGAGTAAGAAAGGATTTAAACAGATGCTTAAATGTTTGCCTGTGTTGTGGTTCCAGGCTGATATTGTCTCCTGAAAAGTCTGTGCTCAAGTTAACCGAGCTCAACAAACTCATCATGTAGAAGAGATTCATGAAACACTGCTGAATGAACAAACTATCGGTCAAACCTACTGCAGCTGCAAAAAGAAGGCTTTATTTTTTGAGCAGGAGAGCGGAGAAGCTGAGGCAGCAAGAAGGTCAACTACAACATTAAGTTCAGAAGGGAAGTATCTACATATCTCCTGATTTTTCTCGCTAGAGGCTCTTCAACAGGGAACTTATAATGACTTGTTTTGTCTTGTACTGACCACAGCACAATCAGCCATGGGTATGTACCAGGCGGGGTGAGACCAGTCACTGAAGATGATCCTTTCTAAGAGGTCCCCTCTCTGATCTCAGATAAGGTCAGTGCAAAGCAAGAATGACTGCCCTGCAGTGCAATATCACTGCAAAACTAGTGATACCAAAGAGAGCAGTACTAAGCATGACTCTCAAAACACGTGGAGCTCTACATGTGGAGTTAATGTGGGTCCTCTTTTTCCCTGGCAGTCCTTGAATATGGTAGAAAGTACATATGTCTGTTAGTAAAATCATTGCTATGACAGAAGTATAGTTCATTATCATAACTTCATTCTTTTTACTGGGGGAGGGAGGGAAGGGAGAGAGAACTGTGCTTTCCTTTGATACATCTAGTACATAGTTTAGGCATCAAATCTGACAAGACATTAGATTTGTGTATCAATTCCCTTATTCCTTGGCAAGATACAACAGTAAAAAAATCATCGTTTCTGTCTAGTGATTGCATATTGGAGCACAAACCCACTGTATTTGCATTTATAATGACTACACATTTAAGCTAAAACTGATTTGTTGCATGCACTGAGAAACCAATAAATGCTGAAGTATCCATTCATATATCACTGTGACCTGCTTACACCAATGTTATCAAAGGCACCTAAAAAGCTTTTCATAGACAAGCAGTTGGCTGAGTTTGAAGGATTCTCATGCTGAAGACCTCTGGACTCCCCTGTTCTCTGGTGGAAATTAATGGTGTTTAGGGGCCAGGAAGGAGAAACATGTGGGCTTTATTGTATAGGTGTACAGGCTAAATTAAATATTTACAAAACAATTTAACAAAGGGAGTGATAAGCAATTCATAGAAATATACACCTGGGGTACGAATATGTGGTGAACATATCTGTGTTAATGTAAATAGCGTGCCCTTTGCAGAGGCAGCTTCCCTAAGCTTCCTAATTATATGTGATTTATTAGTCTCAGAAACTATCAATGTTGAATACTTCTGAGAGATTAGATTGCATAAAAATGTTTCCTACCTGGAGGATAATGGGAAATATATAAATAAAAACAAATCTAGAAATGTTCTGAGAAATAATTTATCACAGGCTCATTGCTTAGGTATTCTGAATCAGCTCAAGTTTAAAGAAAATCTAAGAGGAGACACTATTCCACCACGCACTTACCAAATACATGTGTTCTACATGACATTACTAAGAAAAATAAATGAATGATAACAGATTTAAGTTTGCCATCAAGGACAGCTTCTTGCAGATGTTGATATCAAATAATGGAATAATATTTCAAGGTAAATGAAGCCGTCAGACATTAAAATGAGTGTAAATAAAACAAAAGTAGAAAGTCTTCTATGAGGTCTTTTCACTTTGGCTTAGTCTGCAATGTTTTACTTTAGGCTATTAAATATAGCAAACTGGTACATGTTACCCACCAATATTCTGAATTTGAGGGACACACATGGGAAACAATACTTTATGTTTATAATCACATTTTTTACACTCTTTCCTTATTTCTCTGTTGCTAGCCATGGTTAGAATTAGCACACTGCAAAGTGCGTTTTGAAATGTCTGCATTCATACTCTTGCCCAAAAGCACATTTTTGCTAGATGAGAAACTCAACTTTTAATGTTCTCTTTTAATTTCCTTTCAGCACATGTAAATTGAACCTCTCTCCAAATGTCCAAATTTACAGCAACTGCAGTTAAAATATTTCTATATAACTCCCTGCATGCATATGTATCTACTGGCGATATTTAACTGCTAAAGGATAAGGCTGCCCAAGTGTTTTCTTAAAGTTATACAGGGAACAGAAAATCTCTGTTCCTCTTAATGCTGTTTCATCTTCATACTTGGTGAATTTTCTTTGTTAATCTGAAATGCAGTCTCAAGATTTCACTGGTTTTGGTGAAACTGGTGCAAATGTTATGCATATCTCCAGCACCATCACCTTGCTCATCCCCTCACACATCCTACAAAGCCATGGATACACAGATCTGAAAAATCATGGACTACAAAAGCCACAGATATTTTAAAAGCAAACAAACAAGGGGATCAGGAACCCAGGACTCTAGTAACATCTGCAACACACATGCAGCCTTATTTATATTCATCTTTTTTGACCCTACTTCCTGGATGCTCATCTGCAACACCATTCCCATTCCTCTGTTATCACAGGGTGGTGAGACACAGATCTGAATGGGATAATACCTTGGCATCTAACCTGCATTTGTAAAATATTCATCTCAGATTTTGTCCCGCTGCACAAGTCATCAGCCACATATTCTTGAACAGTGTTTGTTATGTTTTTTAGCCTTGTATATGCTAACCACGTAACAAAGAATCATTCAGGTATGGATGCTGTTTTGTTTGTAAAATCAAGCTCTTCAATAAAATTATGCAAGAAGATCTGACTCTGCTCTAGTGTATGTCAGTCCCTTCTAGGGGATGAAGGATCTCATGGAGAAGCATTATGTGATCATATATTGATATACCATAGGGTAACTGTGAGCTGCCATTTCCTGACTTTCAAGTACATGATTTTTCCAGCTACAATATTTTTTTTTTTAAACATAGGTTTCTCTTAATGTGCATTTTTTGCATTTTTTAATTTCCTACATTTCTAGTGTTTAAGATTCTTTTTTTTTTTAAGAAGAAAACACAGAGCTACAACTATAACATCACCTTCATTTACAACACATATTTCTTCCATTTGCAAAACAAAGCATATTACTACATCAGCTGGCAACAGATGGCTATTTTCCTTAGAGTGGAAATGATCTGCTGGGGGTATGTACACTTTAAGAAGTGGCTGAAAATGGGATACTTATGCAAGGTCCTACACCTGGGTCAGAGCAATCCCAGGCACAGCTACAGGTTAGGCAGAAAATTGATTCAGAACAGCCCTGCGGAGAAGGACTTGGGGGTGTTGGTTGATGAGAAAATGAACATGGGGCAGCTTCAGTGTGCACTTGCAGCCCAGAAATCCAACCGTATCCTGGGCTGCATCAAAAGGAGCGTGACCAGCAGGTTGAAGGAGGTGATCCTGCCCCTCTACTCTGCTCTCGTGAGACTTCACTTGGAGTATTGTGTGCAGTTCTGGTGCCCTCAACATAAAAAGGACATGGAACTGTTGGAATAAGTCCAGAGAAGGGCCACGAGGATGATCAGGGGACTGAAGCACCTCTTGTATGAAGAGAGGCTGAAGAAGTTGGGGCTGTTCATCCTGGAGAAGAGAAGGCTGCGTGGAGACCTCATAGCAGCCTTCCAGTATCTGAAGGGGGCCTATAGGGATGCTGGGGAGAGACTCTTCATTAGGGACTGTAGTGACAGGACAAGGGGTAATGGGTTAAAACTTAAACATGGGAAGTTTAGATTGGATATAAGGAAGAAATTCTTTCCTGTTAGGGTGGTGAGGCACTGGAATGGGTTGCCCAGGGAGGTTGTGAATGCTCCATCCCTGGTGGTGCTCAGGACGAGGTTGGACAAAGCCTTGGGTGATATGGTTTGGTGTGGGGTGTCCCTGCCCGTGGCAGGGAGGTTGGAGGTGGATGATCTTGGGGTCCTTTCCAACCCTAACTATTCTATGATTCTATGAGTCTATGATTTTTCCTGAAGATTCCAAATAAAAGTAAGAAAATGGTAATTGTTTTTTAGAGACAATCTTTCCCTTCAGTCGGGACTAGGCTGAATTGTGTCTGGTAAAGAGAAGATATCTTTAGCATATATTTAATAAGTTTAATTCAAGTTTAATCTCTCACAAATATCATGAAGAAAAAGTGATGTCCCTTGAAAAAAACTGGCAATTATCTGACAATGGGAAGTATCAGGCAAGCTAAAAGGTGAGGTCATCATCAGCTCTTGTATAATAATCACTGATAGGATTTATTCTCTTGAAATTTATTTGCTTGAGAAGAATGCAGAAGATTGAAATGATGGATGTACAGTGAAACTCCTACATCCAGATGACGAGAAATGAGAGGGGACTATGAGATGAGATAGGCTAAATACCCCAATAAAATGCTAAAAAAATAGTCATGTTTTTCTCTGAGGTTCTCTTGGGAGCTCTGTGCAAATCACATTTGGTAATGTGATACACATAATTTAGAAAAATGAAACAGCTTTCTTAGATTTACAGACTTCCTTTGATGCCATGAGTTGCAGAATAGCAATAGAGCATCCCCTGCATGACAACATAGTGTGTCTGTTTATCCCACTGAACAGTTAACATTTTCACCACTGCCTGATTATTATGAATGTTCATTTTAGTGCCAGTTTGACCCTACATTAGACAGAAGGAAAAAAGGCAAAACCCATGTTATTTGCTTTTTATGTATTTATATACTTTTAAGTCTGTGGGAACCAGAGGTAGATACATTATATAGTATAGGATTATCTGAGGCTGCATGTTTGGAGGTCTGTATAGGAAAAAAAGTATTGTTCGGACAGGTCTAAATATGACATGTCTGTTACAATCTCATTTCTCACTGTTGTATGATTTAGTTCACTTCTTGCTATTTGCAGTAGTCTCACATGAAATAAAAAATATAATAACTTTCTAGTGCAATTTCTAGTACAACACACTGTTCATAATAGTGTCCCACTGCTTCTTTTGAAAACAACACTCAGCTTAGGGGGTCTACTAAATCAGAAATTAATTTAGTGTCTTCTCAAAAGGTAAATGTTATTCACTGCCCTCAACTCTGGCAGCTCTGCTGGGTATAGAGTGAGATCTGCACCCTCCAGAGTAAGGATCTGCACTCTTCAGAGTAAGGCCTCCTATCATCACAGTGAAAGCTATAGCCCAGTGTGATTTTGCAGTACTATAAAAGCCCACAAACTGGCCAAAACAAATCCACTAAATGTGAATGAGAATCAGCTTTTCAACGTGTAAAAGTTACAATACATTATATTTAAAGCCAAGATATCAAAAAAAAAAAAGCAAAAAAATAAAGCTTGGCCAGAGACTGTATTTAAAAATCTGTCAGCATGCCCATTAGGAAGCCTTACTATCAATCCTTAACAGCAAATGGGTGCTACACCCTTCAGCAAAAGAGTAGTGTGTGCATGTGGCTGATAGTTTGTTTTGCAGCTCTAGCATACATTACCAACCAGTTTTCATTTCAAACAATTAGAGTGTGTTGTCCTCTTGTACTTTATTAAACAAATACATCCATTAACTGCAGGAGCAGAAAAAATCCCATGAAAACAAAAAACCTGTGGTTTTTTTCAAGAATTTCAACAATGAAATTGTTCCTAATTATGGTGTTACAGCAATTAAAAACAAATTGCTTCTGTTTAAGTCCTCATTATTTCTCCTAATGAATGATTTAAAATCTCTGAAACCAGGTAGCTGTAACAGCTCAGGCTGATCCTTAACGCCCCTGGCAATAGCGGTTGAATTTCTACAAAACATGTTGTTGCAAGCTCCTGTGATCCAGGAAAAAAATAAGCATGTGATGGAATAAGGACATGTTTTTTGTGAGATAGGGAACATCTGTGGGATGAGGATTGAAGGCTGCTGGAAGAACTGCCTTGTGCTGTGTGGTGGAGTCCAGCTCCAGCCATGGACAGGAAGCCACTAGTTAAAAGTGTTAAACAGGCAATTGAGTGAGGCACGAAAAGGGTGAAAGCTGCCGTATGGCTTTGGGTCTTATCCTTGCAGAGTGCCATATATATGCCTATGAAAACCAACTTTGCCTCAGTCCTGTGGCTACATAGATCCTTGGGTCATGCAAGTAGTGTAATTTTATTGCTCACGTGGATGAGGTGTGAATCCTGCTGAAGAAATCCCTGGGAAAAGCAATGCTGTCCATGGAGTGATTCCAATCTTGCAGGCCTCCTAGCTTGGTCACCACTCACCCCAGACAAGGGCTTGAGCCATTTCTTGGAGAAAGAGTAAATGTCTGTCATTGCAATTTTTTGCCTCACAGCAGGATTTAAAAGCAAAGGAGAATTACTTACGAGTAGTTATATTGGCTTGGATAGGATCAGTCCCTTCATTTGCAGCCAGGTTCAAAAATCTTTCACCTAAAGACTGATATTCACATTGGCGTCAGAGGAGTTGACTATTAATTATGTCTATAGTAAGAAACTGTAGAACTAGTGGGAAGAAAACCAGTAAAGTTGTTTTCCAAGTCGCCGTGGGGAAAAAAGTTGGAAGTTGCTGGTGAGTAGAGCTTTTCAGGAATCAAAAGGACACTCAAAATCCCTAACTAACCTTAAAGTGAATAGCCCTGCCAGTGCCAGTTTCCTTCCAAAAAAATTAATGATCCACATCCTTTGTCAGGTACTTGATTTTGTTGGAATACAGAAAATTGAATGTAGGGACAGGTATGCTTCTGGGATATTTTATACCAGGCACACCTTTAGTTTGCTGATGGGAATTCTGATTTATTTCCTGGGAATAAGAAGTGTAATAAACCATAGAATCATAGAATGGTTAGGCTTGGAAGGCACTGTAAAGCTCATCTCATTCCAAACCCCTGCCATGGGCAGGGACACCTTACACTAGACCAGGTTGCTCACAGCCCTATCCAACCTGGCCTTGAACACTGCCAGTGGTGAGGCATCCACAACTTCTCTGGGAAACTTGTACCAGCACCTCACCATTCTCACAGTAAAGAACTTCTTCACAATATCTCCCTTTAATCCTAACCCATAAACTGTCAGTCAGCTCCTTTTCCATCCCTAGGCAGAGCTGAATACGCTCCAGCTGGTCATTGACATAGAGGGTGACATCCCCTTCTCATCTCCCATGCCTGTCCTTCCTAAAGATCCTGTATCCTTCAACTGCAACACTTCAGTCATAGCAGCCATCCCATCATATCTCCTTGAAGCCAGTAAGATCATGACCCTGCAGGCATGCACACATCTCTACTGTCTAGTGCTTTTATAGCACAGACTCAGTTTTTTAATGCTCTTAGGCTGAGGCTAAGCCTGAGCTCAAAAAATTGCTCTCAGGCTTTACAGGCACTGGAGAAAGAAATGCTTTCAGGGAAATACTTTCTCTTCCCTCCTTACTCCCAGTTAGAGAACAGAGGATGTGATAAAATATATTCATACACTTATGTATATACTTAAGTATTTAAAAGGCTTATGAAAGCTGAAGCTCAGGCTCTCCTTAGCTTCAGTAAGCAGTAATTTCACACAGCATCTTCCTTGTTGGATTAGATATTTTCAATTATACTGGAGGTCACTTCTGCACCAGCAGATGAAGATGTTAAACTGTCTCCTGTAACTTGTCTTGCTGAGAGCTGTTCCAGTCTGTGGAATCAGTTTCCGGCACCATGGGGCTTAACTGGGAAGAGGGCAGAGTAGGTGCCCTTAGAAATTAAAAAGTCCTTCCTGCTGCTAATTAGTTTTCAAACTATTTTTGCTGCATGCAAGCATTATATTTAGCTGTTTGTCTTTGAACATGAGAGATGAACAAATGTCTGACAGGTTAAAACACTATAGCTTTACAGCTATGTCAAGGTTTTTCATAGTGCCGCTGTGTTGGGCATTACAGAAGCTACATCTTTGATCAACTGTGCAGCAGGAAAAAGATGAGCTTTTGGAAAACATTACCTTACCTGCCATGGAAAGCTTTAGTTTCTAATAAAACAGCTACACCATTTTCAGTACATCTGCCGTGTGGAAATCTTACCTCAAATTCTCCAAAATATTCTACTGGGAATTGAAATTCCAGACAAATTTAGTGGTAATCCTCAGAACATACCTGAGTTCAGATGCAATAAGAACATGCAGCTGGTATGAGAGTAAATCCACAAACTAGGCTATAGCTCAGTAGGGCTGTATGCGTGCACCTGGAGTCTAGATGAATGTGTTTGCTCTTAAATAGCTCTTGACAATTACAGAAGCCCTAGATTGAAAGCGCCAGTCTTGAGCGGTATCACATGCCTGCGATACATTATCAAATTAATGACATGCAATTAATGATGATGAGGGAAAGCTGCTTCAATTATCCCCACTGGGAATTCTTATAGACTGCCAAGATCTGATAGATATAAATTGACTTTAATAAAAGTCACAACAGGAAAGTTAAGACTTCAATTATCAACATGCCAATACTGTGTGAGTTTGAAAGATTTTGGTCTGAATACAATTATTTTTAGCTTTTCTAGTTTTACAAATTAAAATAAAAGGGGAAAGGCATTAAAAATAGAAAAAGGAATAGAAATGAAATGCACCTCAAAGCATATGTTAATGACCACTCTTAAGAGACTTTATGTCTGTTCTAGTTTAGCCTCCTTTGCTCAGCTTTGTATCCCTCACAGACCTGTCATGTTCCATAAATTCTATGAGGTATGCCAAAGAAACAGCATCTTTGACACTTTATTCCAGCCTTGCTGAACTTAATTTTGAACATGTCCAGTTCACTGGAATTAAAATCACCTATGATTTTCATATTTTCATTTAGTTTTCTCCTGTTGTCTGGCTGCCTGTTCTCAGGCTGTGCTCCCCGCATGGGAAGAAAAACTTGCCACGAATCCAGACCTAAGAATATACTTTTCATTGCTAATGAGGTGAGGAATCTGTTACATAAAACACCACAAGGAAGGGATAAGACAGTTGTTCAGTACTGCATCTGCATGTATGCAAAACAGGGTGTATATGACGCAAAGAAGTGACTTGACTCAAGTTTTGGAGTTGTGTTTTGTTCTGTTTTTTTCCTTGCTGCAGTTATTTTTCAAAATTTTGACTTGTAGAACCAGGATCTCTGAGTTACTGTAATTCTGGCTTTGAAAGGCGGCATATTGCTAGGAAATCTGTTTGTGGCTGGTAGCACTGTTTACCAAATCTTTAGACCTATGGGGATAAGAATTTTTATCTTAGTACAGGTGTTTAATATGGTGGGATCCTGCTTCTTCAATACATTTTCTCCAGCTAATACAACCACACAGGAATAACAGTGAGGTCTAAGTTTTTAAATAAACTAATTCCTTTTAGAATGAATTGATTTCAAAAGGGCTTACAGAACTGTAATGTATGCCTAGTGAGACTTGGCAAAATATTTATAGAGGTAGAAGAGGTGGTGATGACAGTCACTCAGCCCTCTGAACAGCTTCCACATCATAGTACCAAGAAAATATGTAAAAGAGAACCATGAATATAGAAACTATGGTTAAACAGCAAACTTGAGACACCTTTTTTCCATTTTGTCATTTACTATCTACACATGCAATTATATAACTATATCATAATCAGTCAAAAAGCTTGTGTACATCATTCATATTAGCCATTCATCATAGGTATGTGGACATGTATGACAGCATAGAAAGATACTGCTGAAGGAATCTGGATATATGAAGGAGAGTGAACAAGTACCAAAATCAGTATTCATTAGTAATGATGCTCATTCTCTAGCAATTAACAATGTGAACTGGTTTTGCATTCACTAAGCTATCTCTGAACACCTATGTAAAAATTTCCATTTAAAAAGGCCTTAAATTGTCCGCTCCTTGTGTTGTAAATCACTGAGAAATGAATGTTGGCCACGTCTTTGTACCAAGAGTACAGACTTGTGATTGGATTTTCCTTTTTTCTAGCTATAATTGTACATTACTGCATTTATATGACTTCTGGTAGTCATTTTCCCCTGTTAATTTAAAAGCTCAAACACATCTAGAAGATGTTGTCTTAAAGAGAGAATTTCTTTTTTTTTTCTGGACAGCTACAGGATTTTCTTGATGAAGAGCAAAGTAAATCTGTATGTCATCAACCCCGAATAGCAATTTAATGAATGGCTTTCCCCAGAGGCAAGGTGTGCATGCTAAAAAATATACAAAGTACCAACCAACCTAGTTCAGGTCTCTTTGGGATTTCACAAAGTGTAAAGTGTAAAAGCAAAACAAGGACCCTGCTTGTATCAAAAAGTGGCTTGAAATAAAGTTTCTAAAACAGGCTTATAAGAGAGAAAATAATCTTTTCTTTTGTTTATACCCTTCTCTACCCACCTCCTTCCCCCCACCCCCAGCACTTTCATTCTGAGAGCAGGTTATACTTGTTATTGACAATGAGATAGATACTGTTTTAGGCTTTTCTTCAGAGGAGCACTGAAAATCAGCCACTGATATGTTTATTTGAGAGCTGAGGCTGGGGCAGAGAAAATAAACACTGTCAATATGTTTGGTGTTAAGGTGAATGGCATCAGGTCCTCCCAGTTTGACTTGTAAAGTCTCAGCAACTACATTGCTGTGCACTGGTGTTTTAGCAGGCCGCAGACTGGCCTCTAAAAGGAAGGGAAAAGTACATGATGTTTGTACAGCTGAAAACAAGATGAAAAACCACAGGCCCCCTCTCACACTCCATTAGACCCTAAAGTCCATGGAGTACTGCACTCAACACATAAACACTCAGTTTGTGGAAAACTTTCTCAATGTGTGAAAGAAGGGAACAAAGCCTGGAGTCAGAACAATGAACATCTATGTACGAAGTGAGCAGCCAGCGCAAAACGCAATGGCAATGCTCAGTTAAACAAACAGCTGATACAGGAACACATTAATCACATTAATAACTCCCAATAAGAACTCCTGGGAATGCGTCTTGATATTCTGAGTGGACTACAATATACGCAGTCTGTAGATGATGCAGTTATTCTTTTCTTCTTGCTTTTTATGAATGGCAAGAAGAAATAATGCTGGCAGAGACCATGGCACAGGCAATAGGATGGCCTGGTTACACATGTACTTCACTGGCAACTCTTTTGCTGCAATATTTTGTAAGAGTATAGTTAAAGAAAATCAGTACATGCAAACTTGATATACAGTTAGAATATATACAGTATTGATATACAGTATTTGAGTTCTGCTCTAAACTGTCTTCACTCCACTATCTTGTAGAATAGCAAGGTAATGCTGTCCTGTGACATTACTTTGCAATAGGAAACACAGGCTATAGGGAAAATGACAAGCAGGAGAGTTTCAGTCCACTGTAAAAACCTGTCCTATTTTGTAAAGTGCAGTAAGAGTTTTTCTGTCTTGCTCTTTGAATTCTCTGGGGATACCTAGCTACAAATTTCCAGAACCTCTTACAGGTTACGAGTCAGATGTGCAATCAACATAATGATATTAGGAATTATGCTGTACAAAGCCTTGACCTTAGAGCTAGCAGGAAGGTGGCAGACACAGTGTTTACAGTGTTTGCAGATGGATGAGCGGTCTCAGCAAAACAGCTTTTTCCTCCAGATCTGAGAAAAGATTAAAAACCTTATTTCTAGTCAGACATCAGGATTGCTTCAATACGGTACTTGCCAGTATTCCAGAGCACTGTATGTCTGCAAACAAGTAAGATCTTATTCTCTCAGCTAGCAGATTTATTTAGATAAGGAGGATCAGCTGTTTAACTTGCATGGTTGGATTGTGTCAGCAGAGGGTTTCATAATGTAGAGCCTCTTGTTCAATCACAGCACTTTGCCACTACTCGCTCACACTTTAATCTGGGTGTAAGAGTTAGAGCTGCAGCAAAGGTAAGGTGAAAGGTTCATGACAAAAGGAAGAAAATATGCCTAAGCCCTAGCAGCTGCTGTGAAGAAAGAGAGGCTGAAGGTTAACAGGAGTAGACAGGGCAGGAAGCAGCCACAGTTGGGAAGAATCTGAGAAAAAGATCCAAAGAAGAGACCACTTTGGGTTTCAGAATGCCTCTCACTTACCCCACGGGGCTCCATTAGTAGCAGTATAGCTTCTGATTAGTTCGTGGCATATTAAGAACTATACAGAGAGAAAATGGGACTTTTAAACCTGCCCGTTTAAAGGTTTAAAATCATAGGGGATCATTGGGATGAAATTGAATTGTAGGTGATGAGCTGAACTTCACTTGAGATTTTTTCAAAGAAGACCAATGATCACTTTGTTGATATCTTGAATCAGTTTTTCAAAGTTGTACAGTATTCTTTTAACAGGATAATTTCATGAATGGTTTAAGGTTTGGTCCTGGAGAATACAATGTGATTTGGTCTTACAATTATTCGCCTCAAATAACAGACATTTAAATGTATCTTTTTACTTCTACAAGTATTGAAATACATCTCTTGCAGTGACTTTACTACACTTTTCAGGGTGCTACCAGGAACTCTAAAAATCAAGCTAATTCTTACTGATGTGTGTGTGTGGAGGAGCATTTAAACAGCCTGACTGTAGAAAACCGAATATGCTTCTCTGATACCTGGCCATGATATTCATGCAGCTCTTCTAATTTCCATCAAGAAAGGCTGAATTAATTTTGGTTTATACTTGATTCTGGATGTGAGCTTGTTTACACACCTTTCTTCAGGTTCACCAATCATGAGAACCAATATGCAAAAATGCACATTTTTGAAATCATACACTTTTACCTGGCTGGAAGCTCAGCTCAGTCTTTCATTAATATCAAACAGACAAATACAAAGTTATTACTGTTGTGTGCTAATGTATTACTTTAGGTTTGATGTTATTGTAGCCTGGTTAGAATTATCTTTTTACACGTAACCCTTTCCTGGGGTGTTCCAGTGAGCCATCCCAAAGGAAAATCCTCAGCATGATTCAGGTGACAGATAACCTTGAGCATCTATCCCAGCCAGCAGTACAGACAAGATGGCATTAGTTTCCTGCATCACATATTTCTAGATAAGGAGATTAGTTTCATCCATCACATATTTTTCACATACTTTTCAATGATATGCCAGCAGGCTATGCACCCTAAACATCCTCATACTTTACAGCCTATGCACATACCTCCAGTTTTACGTCAAAGCATCATGTTAGTGGGCTACAGCCTGACCCTCACATTATTTCTCTTGCACTAAAATGGGACCCATCCTGCCAAAAAAATCAGGTAAGTATATTTATGGATACATGTACCCAGAGAAACCCCAGGGCCAAGTAATATGCAGTGAGGACATGGCCAGTTAGCACTGCAGGTGTTCTGCACTAAGCAATGTGAGCATGGTCCACTTGTGCCACCCATCACACTCTATCAGTACCCTGCATGTTGAGATGGAGATGTGGCTTTATGGGGCAGTGGCACTGCAAGGGACCCTTGGACTAGGAGTGGCCCTTTACAGTGGACAAGGTCCAGTATCCTCCTCTCCCTCCCACTCTGAGCCTGCTCTGAAGTGGGGTTTTGGGGTTTTTCTTCACTATCTTACAGAGCTGCTAGTTTTGTGGCTTTATTGCACATCTAATGATGCAGTTTGCTTTGTTAATATTACAGCAATTGCAGCTATTACAGGGTTTCTAGCTGTCAGGATTTCAGAGAAGGTTTGAAGCATGAGTGTTTAATGTTTAAAGATGGAAAGAACAAATACTTTGATATTTAAGTCTAATGATTTTAAAACCAATTCCTCTATTTGGAGATGCTTCCAGAAAGCATTATCAATGTAATAAATAACAAGACTATTACAAAGGTTTTAAATAGCCTTTTGTCTTCTTCCATTTAGCATTTCTAATTCATTATTTAAAAGATAAACTAGCAGCAGAGTTCTGAAAGGTCAACTTAATTTCCTAAGGAACTAAGTCTGGAAATAGAAAGAAATGTAAAACAAATATTATCTGAGATAATATACATGAATTCACATCTCAACCCATATATTTGCATTTTGAGATTTAGGATATATATTTTTGTTTAAGTTCTCTTTAGAAAAAACTAAAGAAATGAGTGGCATTCACTGAATAATGTTTAAACACTTTTGTAATGTACCTCCCTTGCTGCACCCCCCTCTTTCTTTCCCTGACAGCATTAAGTCTGTAACACAGAAATCCTCACATTCTCCAGATGGTAGCATGAATTTTCAGGTCAAGTGATATTAAAAATAGATAATAGCTCAGACCTCATGAGTCTCTACAGAAAGACTAAACAGTCACAATAGGGAATATCATTGTTTTGGTTTTCTTTATGAGGTTTTATGTACTCAGCTGTTTCTTTGCCGTGCTCTCAGTGCAGAGAGACCCTGATCATTCTGAATTCCAGTTCCACCTCACTTCCTACGCTTTATACTTTCTAAGCCCCATGCCACACAAGTCAAAGGAAATGTATCCACACAGCTGCACCATCAGCTCCTAATGTGCTCTCCACTCTTGATACTCCTGCTCTGCACTTCAGAGTATTATAACTGGCAAATGAGTTCTTGAATAACCTGCTCTTACAGCTCCTTTGGAGGAATACAGTCCACTCCAGGGCATTTTGCCTTTCTCATTAGGGGTGGAATCTCTCTAAAAATCCACTGATAATAAACTGTTTTAAACACAAGAAGGTTTGAAAGTGCATCATCATAAATTATAATTGAGTAATCATATTTCTTAGGCAAAGAGTAGCTGCCAGCTAAGGGGTTGAGCTTGTCTCAGATAGTTCCCCAGCAAGTCTATGAGGGACTATAAAAAAGTGAGAGTAGCTTCAGGGGTGACACAGAGCCCCACTGGCTCTTTTGCCTTTCATGTCTGGTTCTACTTGGGCCAGATCTTAAATAGATGACTCTCACATGGCCATGGCCATTTGCAGTTCAGAAAAATAGCTTTTCAACCATGAAGGCTTCTTTTCACACCCAAGTGGAGCTGGCAAATAACCAAACCATGTGCATGGTTCATATTTACGCAGTAATAACGTTTTGGGAGAAAAAGAAGCTCTGTGGATTATCAGTTTCCTTTGACCTGTACGTCCAGTACTTGGATATTTTCATCAGTCCACATTTGAAGCTTTTTATTTCTTCTTCAAAAGACAGAAGATGATGAATATAATGATCATTTTTTCATAATATACCTTTCCAGTGGGATGGATATGTCATTCATAGCTCAATCTTAATGTCTCCTTTGTAGTTATGGCCACTCCAGGAGATAAACACTGCTGGGCAAAACACCAAAATGCCCTTAGGAATTGGTGAGAGGAACTATTTTTAAGAAATAGAGACAGGCTATGTCTACATTAGCAACTACCATAGTCCAGCAGGAGCAAATCCGATGGGTGGAGCAGTCTGTGCTTTGGTGCTTAGGACCTGACATCAATACGGTTCTCATTTCAGGGGATTTACTTCAGCTTTAAGTAAAGGCCCTGATCCCAGGAACAAAAGCCTGAAGCAGTTGGAGGTTTGATATCAGTCTCAAGGTTTAATCTAATCTCAAAAATGTCCAGTTTGTGTGCTCTGAGGGTCCTTCACAATGTGACCCACATCTGGCAAGTGGGGATGTTACATGGTTGTCTTCAAAAAAATTCTCCTGATCTAAACCACAATGTTAATACTGGCATGACCAGCATTTAACAGAATGGAAGCAGAGTTCCCTCTTGAAATTTTCAAATTTCAATATTACATGCATACATTCTAGAATCTCCCATTTGCAGCTGCCAGAGGGTGGCTGGGGGAGAGCACATGAAGCACGGGTTCAGGATTCAAACGGCACTGCGTTATTCATAGTGCACCCAAACTGGCTTTGAAAGGACAGGTCTGCTCTGTGAGAGCAGAGCACTGCACCCCTGAGCTAGGGCACACACTGTGGCCCCATAGGCATGACATACGGTTTTATATCCATGAGTCACGCAGTAGTGCCAAAATGCTCTCACTAAGTTATGCTGGGCTCCCAGCCACAGTAATAGCTGCAGCTCTGTAAAAATGCAGTTGCAGGATTTTCAGTATGCATTCTGTAAATTATCCCTGGATAGCACTGTGTCACCTCTGCTGAATTGCCTTGTGTAACCTTAAATTTCCACCCACTTAAAGCTATTCAAGTTGGTATTCTCCCCTAAACGCTCTTTTCCAGGCAACTTTTCTTTCCTGTTGGTTTTCTTGTATCAAAATGATGTTCCCAGTTGTAAAGGCCTGCTCTTAAGCTCATGTTTTTGTTCACTTCCTTTGTACCTAGGTTTCCTCAGGTTCCTGTTACTGGATACCCAAAGCAGCATGCAGTGCTCCAGGTGTGGTCAGAGCATCCCTTTGTACCAGGACATGCAGTTATCTGCTGAGATCTGTGCTCTGTTCCTCTGTTTACACTTCCCCATGTTTTGTTTGCTTTCCTAACTGCTACCAGACATCAGGTTGCTGTTTCTAAGTGTCTGTCAACAGTCATCACCAAATCCTTTCCCTGATCAGTGTTTTGCAGTCTGTGACTACAGAACATACTTTCTACTGTTTTTGTCAACACTCCTCTTGTTATTTTCTGTTTATTTAATAGCATGGTTAATCTCCTCTATCCATGCTTGCCTTTATTCCAGGCTTGATTCATCTTCTTCCCAAGGGTAGAAGCAGCCCTTCCTGTCTGACAGCTTTCTTATGTGCTCACTAGTTCATCTGTTCATCCTTTCAGGACCTACAAAGTAGGTTTAGCATAAAAAATCAGTGCCAGTGACTATTATATAAATAACCTCTGTCTTATCAATACTATTTTCATCTTATTGAGTTTTCATCAAGCTTCCAGAGCTGAATATTTCTATGCCTGCTGGTACTCCCTTTGCTATCCAACCAAATGTATGAAATCACCTTTGGCATATTTAGTGCTTTAATTTATCTCTTGCTCTTAAGTAATGAGATTAGCAAAGGAAAATAGCTCCAGGTGAAATCTATACAGAGGCAGACAAAAGGCTTCTGAAAAAGGATTTAACTTGTATAGTGCCTGGGAAACACAAGGTTTAGTGATAGCCTCTGTAGCATTTGAAGGTTTTGAGGCACACCTAAGGTTTCTCCTTGCAGTTGCTTAAAGTTCTTTATTAAATAAATTTTGCGTAGATTAACAGTTCAGGACCATTTTGAATCTGCCTCACTAAACCGCAGAACTGTTTGTATGTGGACATTGTCAAGGGTGGAGTGATGCACTTTACTCCTAAGACAGAAGCAGTAATGTTTATTGATGTAAAATATTGATTTACCAGAGTTTGTTAGTAAATGCGACAGTGGTTTAACAAGATTTGATGGCAAGGTACACTTGATTATTTACTGCATAGAAGACAGGGCCAGACAAAACTGTCAGGGAAACCATCCCATGTAGTCATGAGGTTCAGAAAGGACCCCCTTGTGTTCTAAACTTCTTCTTATAGGGGAGTTTAGTTATGGCTGGATCCAGACTTAGTCCCAGACTTGGTCCATGGTTTATGTCTCAAGGATTGTATGTGCACAATAAATCTTTTATATCACTTAGCTAAGACTTTAAAGTTTAACATGCTGTTAGTCACCAAGAATCCACTTAGTGTGGGATGCAGCCATCAGGTCCAGACCCCCCCATACATTAGGGTTAACACTGGTGGTTATCGCTTGAGCAGAGTTATAATAAATCAAGCTCAGGTTGGGGATGGAGGGGAGCACACAGACAGTCATCAATGTTTTCTCAGTGAGAGAAAATCAGATGTGAGAGGCATCTGGAAATTTGTAACAGAATTTTATAATTAGCATAGTATGTATATCTCTTGATCATTATACTTCTTGTTACATGGAAATAAATCAGAATTGATTGCATGGTAAACGAGCTACCTTAAAAATTCTCTGCTGGACTTTTCCCTTGATGACTTCAGAAATTTAGTGCATGTCTTAGAAGCTGCTGGAGGAGCAATTTGAGAAAAGGAGGAAAAAAAAATGTAGATATTCAGTTTAGAATGGACTTTTGAATATGAGTAGTACTCAGCTTTGAGAACACATTCCTTTATCAATGTTAAGCTCAGCATTTACAGCAGTGTGCTTCCTCTCATAACCAGGCCTCGTGTTTTTGTAATCTCCAGTTACTTGATTTTGTTGCATAGAAACAGAATTTTGTTTTGCAAAGGGGTTTGACATTTAGCTGTGTATTAAACTGGCACAAAACCTGGAACATTTAACTTTTTCCAGAGACCAGGCTTCCCAAATGTCTTCTTGTTTTGGTTCTTCATTTGACAAAATGGAAACATTTAATTTTCTTATGGTTTGTGTGGGCAGGATTTTGATCATATGTTATATGAGTATGAGGTAAACTAAGAAAAAAGTACATAAAAATTTATTTCAGAATAAAAATTGAAATATTAAATTATGAATATAGCCTCAAGACATGTTTTGAAATTGTCAGAAGTGTTGTTTGCTTCAGAATGAAATGCCAGTGAAACAAACTGTTTTTATCAAAATTGCATATTCTTACAAACAGGATTTGCATAAGGGTTTTCTTTCATGCTGAGCCTTAGGCAAAGAAGGGGGACCTGGCTTTTGAGATAGCCTCTAGACAAAACACCTCCCATTCCATCTTTTGCATAATTACTTTTTCTGATTGTGTTAATATCCAAATAAAAAATATAGAAAAAAAAAAAGAAAGACCAAGCTGCTGTTCCATATTCTTGACAGTTTGGTAAAACAGATAGAGTAAGAAAAGACACGCAAAACAGACAATGTGGTAAGGAAGGCGGGAGAAACATTCTTATGCAAAAATTTGTTTTTTTGTCTTCTGATTTCATCCAAGCCATTTTGTTTCTGTGTATCTCATCTCTCATACTGGTATCACCTGGCACGTTCATACCCTATCCTAGCTTTGTTTCCAGAGCCCTAAATGTGGACAAATTTTACTGCTGACTTCCCTAAATTTTCCAAGATTATAATATTCAGGCTGCGTAACTGGGGGTCTAAACACAGATTTAAAGGATTATCATTAAGTTAAAAATGCAGACTCCAGTGAGGGGAAACACAGAAGTTGTGCAGAGATTAAGAAATACCTGCTGACCCTGACAGGTACAGCCTCACTGAAAAGGTCTTAATGGCATATTGACAGAAAAAACAGATGAACCCAAAAAATGTTTTGAAACATAGTAAAGGTGAAAATAGTTGCACAAAGACATAAATATTTTAATTGTTTAGTAAATAAGAATTAATGCAAGAATTTGCAACCAGTTAGGAAAACATCATCAAACCTGAAAGTCTTCAACATAAATTCTCTGCATCTCAGCTAAAGTGTCACAACAAAAACACACACATGCAGAAAAAAAGTCAAAAAGCAGAAGCCCAGAAAGAGCCTGTGACTTGAGTAAGAAAGAGGAGCCTCGCAGTGATGGCACTTGGCACAGAATGCTTCTGCACAGCCTCTTCAGAGCATGGTGTGTATGCCAAACTGATTTGAAAATACAAATCTGAGAACTGAGCTTCTTAGAGAGACTGTGGTTTCCACCTGGGGCTTCATTTAGTATACTCCACCCTGGTTACTTGATGGCTTTTGAGGATGGAGGGTCAAAGAGAAAGATTTAAGAGACTCCCGAGTGCAAACATCAGTTGCAGAATAGGACAGGACAAGATTTAGCACACTCACAACACCTGAAACATAACCATGCACTAGGGGGTCACCAATCATCTAAACAGTTACTCCCTATTAAATACATGGGCATGTTTCTCAGCCTAGCTTAACATTTTAAAAGCCTTGGCTGCCATACCAAGGCAGCTATGAAGCATGTACATGTCCCTTTAAAGACACTGAACCACAGGCCATGTATTAGTCCATATGCACATGATCTAAATACTTATATCTAGTTAAAAAAAAAAAAAGGCAAATAGAAAAAGGAAAACAAAGAGGAAAAAAACCCCAACTGTGGTACAAGCAAATACCACCTACAATATATACATGGAAAACGTTTTCATCTGCTTTATGTTTTGATACGTTAGTCTATATTTTGACTCCAGAGTGTGATGACTGTATAACTTTTCACATGAATTTCATTTTTCCCGTCAAGGCACATTATTTTAAGGGTGACAATAACTTGGCTTCAAATGAGGTGAAACCATCACAGTGATAAATGAGTTTCTTGAGGAGGGAGGTTATACCCTGGGAATACACTTTGAAAGACCACACACCTCAGCTTAACCAAGCTTGTTGGCTTTACAACACATTACAAATACTCCTTCTAATGCACATGGCAGTGAAGAGACCCGAGCACTTGACTTTTGAAAATACAGTGTGTGTTGAATGGGGAGATCAGTCTTGGTTTTCACACTGGCCTTTTGTGCAAGTCTGTTTAACAGCTGAAAGTTGCCTTTGGTCCCTCTCTTGCTCTGTGAATATTTTCAAAATCTTTTGAATTTTATGTTTTCTATGTCAGACTCAAAAAAGAGCTGGTCAGGTTTTGACGTGCAACTTCATCTGCAGCCGTGAGGGACAGTCTCATTTACTTGCTGTGTAAAAAAATGTCATGCCAAACAGTATCAAACTTTTAGAAGCATTTCTAGGCTTCGCTTTAATAGTTAATGAAACAAGCTGCTGAACTTCATGGGGCATGTGATTATCTTGCTATGTCACTCTTGTGTTGCTACCATTGTATGTAACATAAATGAAACAAGGATCAAAAAGCCCTGGGTGCTCAAGAACACAACTGCCATCCACCATGGAAAATATGCATCATGCTGCCAAGTTTAATTTTGCTCTCCCACAGCTTTTTCGCACATGTCGACGTAATGGCTCAGTGGATCTTTGAGAGTTGCATCAAAGAATACCTGTGTGATGCTTTACTCCATTATATGCTTCATGCAATCTCTTTAAATGTTAATAGCACAGCCAAAAGATAGATGATTTTTTTTTTTTACATTAATTTTCTTCTTCAAGGAGTTGCCTGAGGGACAAACAGACTTTTCTCATGGTTAGATGAAAGGATGGCAGAGCTCATGTGTTTGGTAATGTACTTTCTGTTGTTTTATTCTGAACAAAAACAGTAAGTTAAGTGACAGATTTGACTGAGATACCCAAATCCCTATTCCCACAATGCAACCTCTCTCTCCTTTTCTGGTTCACTTAGTCTCCCTCCTTTCATGTCTTAAGGGAGCACTTTTAAGGCTAAGCAGACCTAAAGGTAATGCAAATGAAACTCGACTGTCAGGTGGGGTTTTTAGCAAAAGTCAGTCTCCTGAGCTGCTCAGATTTCAAGTAGTGACTACAGTGGAATCTCAACGCCTTACAGGTAGTCATGTGTCCACAAAAAATGGATGCATTAACCCAGTGATGTGTCACTGGAGCTGTCTCTGCTAGCATAAACCCAGCAGCACTTGATGCTTGAGCACATGGTGTTGGTACCCTGGACATGCTGCCAGCATGCGATGGGAGCTGCAGAGGTACTCCATCTGTTGTACAGCAGAGCTGTGACACCTGTCCAGGAGCATCAGGAGTCAGCTGGGATCTGGAGGCAGTGGGATTATTGGAGGTTTGTCTTTGTGTGGTCCCAAAGCCCTGGATGGCAGAGAACTGGTCATATTGAAGCCAGGACTCCCACAGACAGGAAAGCTTTGAAGATGAGGAGGAGCAGTTTTCTCAGTAGTCTTCTCCCTTCCGAACTGAAGGTCACCACTTCCAGGAAAGAATGCAAAACCCTTTCTGTGATACGGAACCCTTTTCATACTACAGCTACTAGAGAGCATTTCATCTGAGAATGACCTGGGAGTACTGGTAGATGGGAAGTTGATTATGAGTCATCAGTGTGCCAACAGTATTCTGGGCTGCATCAAGAGAAGTGTGGCCAGCAGGTCGAGGTGATCTTCCCCCTCTACTTGACACTGGTGAGGTCACATCTGGAGTACTGTGTCTAGTTCTGGGCTTCTGATACTGGAGGCGGTCCAGCAGAGAGCCAGAAGGATGATCAGGGATTTGGAGCATCACTTTTATGAAGAGAGACTGCGGGAGCTGGGCCTATTTAGTCTGGAGAAGAGAAGACTGAGAGGGGATCTCATTAATGTATATCAATATCTCAAAGGCAGGTACTAGGAGGATGGTGCCAGACTCTTTTCAGTGCTGCCCACAGACAGGATGAGGATCAATAGCCATAAACTAAAACATGCAAAGTTTCACCTCAGTGTGAGGAAGAACTTCTTCACCTTGAGGGTGGCAGAGCACTGGCACAGGCTGCCCAGGTAAGTTGTGGAGTCCCCCTCTCAGAATGCAAACAAAACTCACCTGGACGTGCTCCTGTGTAACCTGATGTAGGTGACCTCGCCTTGGCAAGGGGCTGGACTTGGTGATCTCTTCCAACCCTAATGACTGATTCTGTGATACCGTTTGGCAGATACTTGGGAAACTGACGGCGTGGAGACAAGGGGAAGGGAAAGAAAGAGACGTGACACAGTCTTGGAGTGAAAGAGCTCATCCTCCCTCTATGAGCCCTCTTTGCACCCCGAGGCCAAATTCTGGAAGCCCTCGGGCGGCGAGACAGACGTTCCCCGGTCTGCACTGCCCCCTGCCGGTGAGCGCGGGGAGAGCGGCTGAGACCGACGTGCTCGCAGGGACAGGGGGAGGCTCTGGGCAGGAAGACGTGAGAAATCAGTTAGCGCAAACACTCTTTTCCTTGTACACAACCCATACATATATATTTAAAAAATATAAAACTCTACTTGAATTTCATTTTTTTTTACTCCATGAAAGACGAGGCCTGCCCGCAACAACTTGTGCCAGATACAACACAGACAGGTGCTGTGCAAACTTCCCACTGCGGCTCAGTCAATGCTCCTCAGTCTGGGCTGGTTATGATCTTGGGTCTCTTGTGATGGAAGGAGTGATGTTTTTATGAAGTGCATAATGCTGACTGCCACTCACGCCCGCTTGCCATACACTGGGAGGTGGGAGAGCAGAACACTAAGCCTTTCTGCTGCGGGCATCTGTACTAACCCCGATCAATTAGCACTTGCTTTTGGGGGCCCATCCTCTCCTGCTGCCGAGACCTACCTACACAAGCACTTCTGGGCCACTCACACCTGCTAATGCGAGCCCTGCATGCCACACACAGTCAGTGGGTGAAACTGGGTTGAAAGCTAGTTGTAAGTCAAGCCCTTATGTTGCTAAGTTTCATCCACTCTCTCTGAATAATAACTTTTGCGTTGGCATGAAAGCTGGGATGATATCCCCCAATATTTGGAGTGAAAGTGGCATTCATAAGGGCTGAGCTCCTGGCTGGGAATGGCTGCTGTGAGGGAAATGCTGCTGCCTCTGTCAGGATGTGATGGGCTCAGAATGAAAACTGAAACCTAGCACTGCTCTGCTCCAGCAAGTTGTTGGGGTTTTTTGTAGAGATGTGACAGGTGTCTATTTTTAGAGAGCTGCCACCAATACTGACTGGAAGACATCCAGATGTGTTCAGGGTGAGGATTTTGCCAGGAGTTAGCTCTCATCTTTCTTGCGACAGCAAGTCTCCAGGTGCAGCTGTGCCTGGAGCACTGATTCCTGATGACAGTGGTGCGAAAGACTGCAGGGCTTTCTGAGCCTGTGATAGCCTGCTGAAAAGCTTGACTTTCCTGGCATCCCTCTGCTGAGGTAGAGCCCAAGATGGATTAAGCTCTTGCATGATCAGACCCAGAGGCTTCTATGCCCCTAACTTCAAAGCACTGCATCATATGCTCAGTCAGTACATTCAAAAGAAATGCAGTCTGTGTGCTCTGAGGCTGCTCCACAATGCGAACCGAAGAAAAGTGGGCACTATCAAAAGACAGCTTCAAAATTATGTGTTCCTGACCTGACCTAAACTACCCCTCAGAATACCTCTGAGGCTATTAGGAAGGTTAACTTTATTTTACACCATATTCAGTAACCCAGCTGTACCTCAGTTTGGCCTATTTGTGCTTGCAACATTTTGAGCTTTCCATTATAGCCTAAAAGCTCTTAAATATATATGACGTGCCCTTTATCCAACCTTCAGCAGCAGTGCCAGCACTCCATGCTCATTTAGTGGGATGACTTTGATGCTTTTTCTACCCCCCCCCCCCCCCCCCCCAATCTATGTGTTTTCCTCCCTGTCCATATTTTCCTTATTTCTCCCTTTCCATTCCTGCAACCGCATTTTCCTTGTCCTTCCTGATCTTCAATCTAGTCTTTACTTCAACCCTGACTTATCAAGGTACATAAAGGATTAGTACATGCCAGATACAAGTAGCCTTAATATTAACTTCTTACTAATCATCATAGCTGCTTTTTTGGAAGTGTTTTTAATTTTTTTTTAACCTGTGCTTAAATAATATGATTTTTGGACAGACTTGTGTTTTCATTTTATTTTATTAATGTGCTTGTACTTGTAATAAATACAAAAATCCTATGCTGGCAGTGATATACCTGAAACTGAGGTTTTATTTGCAAGAGAACGTTTGGAAATACTGAATGAAGACACTTAGTTGTGTCTGGTCAGGAAATACTTTTTTTTTTTCCATCTTTCAGGAGAGAGCTAAAAACAATAAGGCTTTTTAGTAATCTGAGTATTTCTATGGTTATGTTGGGAAAAAATAAATCAAGACCTCTTAAAGAGAAAAGTTAGCATTTACAGGTGTTGTTTTCCTAGAGAACCTCCTTGATAATTTTGTAAAAATGGATACTATTCATGGAGTTTTCCATTTCAGCAAAAACTTCCTTTCCATTAAAGTCTTTGATGGAAATTCTTGACCAATTTGAGTTCAGCCTTTTTTAACGCAGCTGTTGATGTGCTTCTTGGTCACTGTGATTTTTCAATTCGGTCATTAGATGGTGCTCAAGAGATTAAATTCAAGCTTTAGATTGCCTTTCCAGTTTTTATTTTAAGAAGCTCTAGGCTAGACACACATTCTTTCTTCACAAAATGTATGTAATGTGTAGCTCTTTATTAAATAGTGGAAGATTTACTATTCACTTTGATGGAACAAGGTATTTACTAATTAACTGGTGTGATGGAGAATAGATACTGGGAATTACTGTACCATTAGACCCAAATTGAAAATGTAGCCACTGTTTTGTCAATATTAATTAATCTGTAAGCTTTTGGTGTTAGCACTAATGGGCTTTTGAAAAAGATTTGGCAAGTGCTTTTGGATTGAAGTAATTAAAGTTGAGGCATATCTGAGGCTTCCTTCTATTGGTTAAAGGCACTTATGAAAATTCAGTAAGCAAGATTTATAAAAAAAAATTTCTGCCCTGTATAGGGTATATAAAAGTGTTTAATGATAAGAAAGGTTTCACTGTGAACTATGATGACTTTTAATAGACATAGGACTGTTTGTTTTTTTTTTTAATTTATTGTATATGCAATTAACACCCAAAAATGAATATACCATGAAGACGTGTCCCTTAGCATAATGTAACTAAATTCTGATGTGTGGTTTCATTAATATAAATGTGTGTGATTGTTTTCACAGCCTTTTCTCACAGCGCTGCTCATAGCCATGTTGTGTGCTGCATGCAGACTTCTGATCTTGTTATGGCTCTGCCTTGAGCTGGAGATTCACAAGGTGGGAGTGCACCATCTGCTGCACTGACTCTGACGGACTATGTAACACAGATGGAGAGTGTTAGAGTGGTACTACAAACAACTATGTGACCTCAAAATGTATTGATCTGGAGATGCTGAACAGGGAAATGAATCCTGCTTATTTCGTCTTCACATCCTGATTAAGCCATTCTTATGATAAAGAGCATTTTCCCCTCAGTATATTGTGTCATTGCTGCTGTTCTGAATTGTGTCCTTGAGAAGGAAAGTCAGCTTCTCTGGTTGCTTACTTCCCTTAATCTGTGCTTGTGAGACTCTAGCTCTAGGCTGTTCATTTGAGCAGTTAAGTGCTAGAAGGCAGCCATACATGCATTTGTTTGCCATGTAGTTTGGTTAGTTTTGTTGAAATTATCACTGCTGAATCAGCAGAGATTTGGCAGATACTACTTAGCTAGGAGTCTCACAAACATTTTAACAGTTTCCCATTACCACTACTTTGCCAGGCTCTTTATTTATTTATTTATTTACTTTTTACTTTTCCCTGTTATAGACCCAAAACAATGTTGGTATCAAAGCGTCAATGACATACTTGTCTTTGTATTTGCCATGAAAAGGTGTTGAGAGAATATTTCCTGTAGTCTTCTGTTAGCATTCAAAATCCATGAAAGAAAGTTATCTGGGACCTTTCATGGCACTAAACAAAGACTAGAAGGTAATTAGCAACTGGTATGAGGGTGCTTTTCTCCACTGATCACCTTAATTTTCTACTAGAAAAGATTAACAAGTCTTGAATGTGTTTTCATGCTGAAGTGTTGAGCATAAAACAATTCAGATAATACCCCAAAGATAGTGTTAAGGTAGAATAGTAGAAATGCGTTACTGATTCTGTGGAGGATATATCCAACATTCTAATGAGCAAACATTCCATACTGAAGCCGGGTCTGAAGATTCCCAGTTAGTGGCAGTGGATGTGGTGGTGGTTGCAAGTTTCATGTTGGAGATATCAAAAAATACAAAGCTTGCATTCTGATTAAGCTACTTATCACCACTCTATTCAAGGAATGTCTAGGTAAAAATCAATGGGAGAAGAATGTGGTATGTTTCTTTAACTGGGAGCTAGAACTGAGATCATGTAGAAGATAGAGGTCTGACGGACATTTATCAATGCTGTTGTCATGTCTGTTCATTTTGCATAAATTGGTTATGATTTTCCAAAAGAAGAGGACTTTGAAACACTTCTCAAAGATGTTTAGATTCTCAACTTAATTTATTTTCTTTTGGAAACTGATTATGAGCATGAATTTCATTGTCTGCATTATTCTAGATGAACTTAATTGGCTTGGTTCATAATTTTATGTTCAACTTCTAGTGTTACTCAGGCTTAGTCTATTAATGGTCCTGAAACTTAGGATGAAAGCCTAAAGAAAATATGTTCATGATTTCTGATTGTCGTCATTTAAGCCATGGCAAAGGCAGGCAGATGTATCACATATTAACTAGAACCTGCAGTTATGCTTCATTTTCAACATCAACTAGTGTGAATAACTGTAATCCAGCCTGGCAATGACAAATATGAGAGTTAGATTGACTTGTTCTCACTTGGAATGAAGATGAACTTTTCTTAGCAGTCTAAAGGTGAAATGTTTTTTCATTTTGATCAGCACTCATTTCCAGCTACTGGTGGTTTGTCATCCAGAAGTGTATGTAGATGTTCTGACATTTGAGGAGTAACAGCTGCATAAATTAAGAATAAAATACATAATTGAGTGCAGAAGACATACGTCTGGCAACTAAATAACACTCTCTCATTCCCTTTCCCATTAGTATCCTTGGGTTTTTAAGACCAAAAGTTCAATAAGCATCTCTGTGGGAACTCGACAGATAAAGACACTTGTTGGGAAGGATTTGTAATTCATCTCTGCTCTCAGCTATGCTGGGGAAAGAAAAGAAAAGAAAAGACTGATTACTAAGGAGCCTGTCTTGGTCCATCACTTGCTCCTACTGCATCACACAAACATGTTAACAAAACCTTGTGGCTCATTATCAAATGGTACAGAGAGAGCAGGACTTCTGGACTCATGTACTCAGTGTTTAACCATGTTTTCTGTTCATTCTCTATGAGTTTTGCCCCTTATTTGAAGTCACCACTTCCCAGAGGTTGCCCGTTTGATTCAAAAAAAATTACAAATATACAAAATACAAGTTACCTCTAGATGTCAGTTCAAAGGACAGATATATCTCCAGGAAAATTATCCCAAAACAAATCAATGCCAGTTTCTACCCACAGTGCAAGATGACTGCTATTGGATATCATTGCTTAGTGGAAAAACCTGCTATATCTACAGCCCAATTATACCAAGAAGTTATTAAAGTCAAGTCTTAGTTTCCTTAGGGAAAGGACTGTGTTTGCATAGATCTGAATGAAAGACCAGAGTTTCAATATCTACAAGAATAAGAACTTGCTCAAAAATATTAAAAGAAGGTGGCTGGGTTTTGTTTGCAGCCTTCACAAGGAAATTAAAGCAAAAAGGTCAGGGTAATGAAGAAGTCAATGAGAGTTTTACCACAGTTGTTATTGTTGAGAGGATGAGATATGTTCCTGTTGCCAGGCATGGATTTACCAGAAGGTGTTAGAAAACATTAAAGCATTAAAACTGTTGCCTTTTTCTTTTCTCTCCTCTCCTGCACTTCCATCATTAAATTGGCACTGTCCATTGTGGAGCATAAAGCCCAGGACCCTGCAACAGCTGCAGCCACACTTGTGAAATAGCACAGCTACATTTGCCCCTATGTTTCAAGGTCATTCACACAAATAATTAGAGTATCATATTGACAGAATATATAGGGCTTTTTTTTGGACATCTGGAAAAGAACAGAATAACTCAAGAAAGTCATTATATAAATCACTAGGAACCAGCAACTCTCATTTGAGGATTTTGGAGGAAATGTAATGCCAAAGAAAAGAAATGGTGTTGAGAACTTGCAATAAATAATTGAAAGTAGAAAGTTTTTCTGTAGTCTAGAAAGATAACAACTTGAGCAAATATAATGCTAAGGGGAATTTTGGAAGGTACAGGCTGAATGCCTTGCTGCTTTGTGTGTAGTATATAGATGTTATAAGGTCAAGGTAATGCCAAGAAAAATCCTGCCTAGAAAGCTTTTACATTTTTCATTCCATAAGAGAACAATCTTAGGTTCCACTTCCAAAAAATATACCCATCCTTATTTGCTGACAGACACTATGTAAACTCTCTTGTGGTTCATATTCCTCCATTCGTATAAAATACTCACAGGCAGCAATGACTTTTCCTGGGTGGGAATGTTACTGATGGGTAGCTAGCACACAACAGCAAAAAACCCCACAGGCAACTATCGTTTGGAAAGACACCACTGTCAATTCCACATCTACCTACAATGTCTTCATGTTAAAACACTTCCAGACTTGGATTTTCTTTATTAAATGATAACTCAGAAGAAGTAAATTAGACTATAACCAATTGTGTGTTCAAAGTAACCCAACCCAAGTAACTACTCTTAAAAGTGCAAGCCAAGCAGGGGTTTTGGAACAGATGAAATAAGAACATGAAAATAAGATCCATTCAAGGGAACCAAGATAATCAAAATACACTCTGCCAATTAAAACATCCTGTCCTGTTCCAAAAGAAATTAAGGAACAGAAAACACCCAAACGAGCATTGCACATTAAAGCTTGTTTAGCTCTATCAAGATGCATTGTTTCTTGACTCCTTGTCTCCATCCAGTCGTGGATGTTCGCATGACAGCGTAGTAAAGAACAAAGTATCCTTAATTTGAACTGGCACTAAAGATTGGCCCAGAGAAATGCTTCTGTGTGGCATGTTGGAAAGGAGAACAAGCAAGCAACAGTTGAAAGAAAGTGTGGGAAAAGAGCAAAAGTACCATTTTCAGCTTTAGTGTTTAAAGGCAGTTGGTGGTAAAGTCAGCATGGATGATATAACACCAAGTTGGATTTTTCAGACATGGAAGCTGGAGGCTGTTCTGTCCCCCTTCAGGCACCTTTTGGGTTTTTGCTTCTTAGTTGGTTCCAGTTGTGCTTTTTGTCCCTTATAAGCTTACTGTTACCCATTACAGTTAACTGCTGCGAGACCTTTTTTTGTTTTTTTGACAGTCTGCCATTTATGATAATGAAATATTTCACTTCCCCCCTCAAATTTTATAAATTCAGTTTTGCCTGCAAAATGTGTAGATCCTGTTTTAAAATTAAATACCACAGATACTTTTCTCTTGCTTTGGTACTTCTCACTTGCCATTTTTATAAATGCTTCCAAAAAGACTACTGATGCAAGGTAGACCTTTACTTTTTTTTATAGGACTTTCTGTGTGTGAAACATTTCTACATTCCATGCAAGGTGCCCTAGATCGGATTTTTGAAGTCTTTCACTTATGAAAGAAAGTAACATTTTTTTTCTTCTTCAGGCTGAAGTCTGACCTTGCTTCTCAACTAATAAAGCACAGATAGACTCTTCTTCTGTTGACTCTCCACTTCACATGCTGTGCTGTATTGATTTTTTTCGAATGACTGTGGAATGTGTATATTGATCTGGTGTATCTGGAAAGATGTAAATGACATGTGAGGAAGCAGACCTGCTAAAATTGTCAGGATTTCTCAGAGTTAGTGGCTGCAGAGGAGTTTAGACGTCTGTAATGCTTGGATAGAAATAGGAGCAACAATTGAATTTAATCTTGACGTTTCTGATTTCATCATTAAAAAGCAGCTTTTTTGAAGTGATAACTTCAGATCTGCCTCATTTTCTGATCTCCCACAATAACTGCCCTTGAGACATGGCATATTTTTCCCATCTTGCTTGTTTAATGAAATGTGCAGCTTCAGTGTTACCTGTGTTAAGGGTGGGTTAGCTTTGTTTCATCTAGCCAGCAGGGTGGCACACCTCAGATGGCTTCTCCCAGTCAAGTGGTGACTCCTGGGGCCCTCCCCTTCTTTGTCAGTCTTGCAGCAGTTGTTTGATTCTGCTCAAAGTTTTTACTCTTCCAGTAATATGAAGACAGCTTTAATTTTACCTGGAGATGTTGGCATGACTCTTAAAATGGAGAGCTCAGAGATTTAACAAGAGGGTGTAGGAAGAGTGTTTTCAGAAGGAGCAAAGTAATGATTTCTTTTCTTTCCTTACTGTTTTTCCATACAAACTCCTGCTGAGTTGGCCCCATAGCAACTTCATCATCATAGCAGTTCATGAATTATTGTCATTCCAAATGCATCAGAGAAGGATACCTTAGAATTATTTCCTTTGACATTATAGATTTTTGCACTAAGAAAAGCTTGTTAACACTCAGAAATTAACTATGTCAAACAGGCTATCTGCAGATGCGGGAGGACTACTATAACCAAAATGACTGAAAAATTAAATGTGTCAAAATAGGTGAGGATAATATCAGATGAACATTCTACTTTCTAAAAAGACATTTGATGCAAGTGTTTAGAAAACATTCCTGTTTCATTTTGGATTTAGGTTAGCATTTCCAATCATGTAGACACTGTGTGTTGAGGTAGTTTTTCTTCCTTTTCTTGTGACATTTTGAATTTTAAATGATCATAAAATAATGAAAGCAAAAAATATTAAAGCTATACATTATAAATGTAGTGGCCCATTGTACAAATGCATAGGAAAATTCATGCCCCAAATTTCCTTTAAGCATATGACAAAAAATTAACCCATTGTATTAGATAAGTGTCTATTACTCATTTAGTTATTGTACTCAGAGGTGAATTAAAAGAACTTCCATTGACTTTTTTTAGGGAAATCACATCTTGGAATATTTTCTTTACATATAACGAATGAAGTAAGTTGTGTGACTGGAGATCTTTTGAAAGATGAACTGTGCATATTCCAGACACAAAAGTCTGGTAAATATTTCTTTAAATAATGGGACTTAGTTTAAAACCAAGCAATCTCAAAATGACAAAACACCTTGAAAATTATTAATATTCTTAAATTGATAATTTTTTTTGTCTTACAAAACTTTTTTTCTTTTTTTAATATTCCTTATTGTGGGGAAAATTTGCAAATGGATCCCTTTTACCCTTTGACAGTGTTGCAAGACTATAATGTATGGAGAACATTGCCATTGAACAATGTACTGAAAATGATTGATCTCTGTCTACATCTAAAAGAAAGGGAAATAAAGAATAATGGGGAGTTAGGGATTATGGTGTGCCTTTGGCCTTGTTATTTTACAGGGTGATGTACAGAACAAAAAAATTCTGTGGATGTTGTATGTCTATGTGGTCCAGCTCTCAGCTGTTGTGCAAGTCAACTGATTTCATGCTGAAAAGAGTTGCCTGTCTCATATTTATAGAAGAAAAAAAGCCCAAGATTATGGCACAAAACTGTGTTGTGACACCTCTCAGGTCACACCAACTATATTCTAAAGCAAGTGAAGTAGCAGAAATTTCTTACAGCAAAGGAATATTTTGACTTGTGGAAGGAAAAAAAGTTATAGTTGAAATGAGATGGAAAACCTTGTTTGAGTGAGTATTTCAGAGTGTCTGTTTTCTTCCTAAAACTATTGACGTTGAAAAAATTTTCACAGACTCTACCCATGAGGTTCTGACATACCATACTTCATATTCTGCTTATTAGCAGGAATTGCTCAAATCCATACGATGTGTTTAGGTCAAAGTTACCTACCCAGGACAAAACTTTGCTTTCATTAACAGCAATGCATCCCCCACTGAAGCCACTGTGACATAGAAACAACATTTTTGTACTAATGAAATATAAATTTTCAATTTCTGACGTTCTACCCTCCTTCGTGATTGCTAGCTAACCAAGCTTACATGATTGATTTGACACAAGAGACACTTAGCAGCATGGGCTCCTCCTTTCAAGAACCCAAGTTCACATGCCATTTGTTGTCAGGAATAGCTCTTGTCACATCTTGCAAAGAGGTGTGAACCACTTTGGCTTTCTGTAAAAAAATTACAGTTCTAGAACTCAAGAAAAACTGTGCTTGCTTCCCATATGGTTTTCTGTGTTTTTCCTTTTAAAATAATCTAATGCTCCACATGACTTTCAGTGTTGGTTTGTTTCAAGAAGCTGCCTGTGCTTCCATTAATTTTTCTCCACCATTTACTTAGATAAAAGATCAGGGTTAATCATTGACCCATAACAGCCCCTATTGCTCTGATTTAACATGTTGGGTTTCAGAATATGCTTAGTTTACCAGCAATAGGAAACAGTGAAGTCTCCAGTCAGTCTGTTTTTTCCCTGTATTTTCCCTCTAGAGTTTTCCTTTATATTAAAATAATCATTAAAAAAATCTTACTAAAAAGCTAGCAGTGCATATAGCTTCTATAATAACTCTAGGGAATGCTGGATATCAGGGGCTGTCATTTTTGTAACTTGTCTCTACTATTCTGTTTCATATCTGTCTTACAGCTACAGAATTGGAAATCCAGAGGCTGTGGCTGAAAAAGGTGTTGAAAGCTTGGGCTTAAGATAAAAGCCAAAAATTAAACAAAAGGAATGGCTCCTTACCACAAGTAGCTTTTCAGCTTAGAAATGAGGAGGTGCTGACCAACGATATTTCTTACACAGCTCCTCAGGTTGCTCAGCAATTTGGTGGTTTGCAGTGTCTGATCTCCTTAGGATTTCTTACGGTACTCACTATAGTAGTACTTGGGAACTAGCAGAGATTGGTGGTTCATTTCTGTGGCTAGATAAAAGCTGCATCAAGCCTCTTCTGTACTGTAAGCAAACATGAATTTGGTTATGACCAAGATGAGGAAAAAGTCCTATGAAAGGAAAAATCAATGTTGCAGCAGAGAGAGGTCTCAGCAAGAAGTGGTATGAGGGATTGGAAGGTCTGATGGGGACATGGTCTGGAAAGAATTAGCAGAAGCGCAGTGGGAGGATGGCCCTCGGCTCTTGGAGTCAGGGGTTGTAACTTTTGTTAGAATAATGCCCATTTTTAAATTCTTTCTCACCAGCTAGTGAGCCCAACCGTCTCTTCACTCTGTGATAGGAGGATGGCACTGATACCTATTACCTACCGAGGTGCCAGTGTGTATCTCCAGCTTATGCTCCCTATGCCACTGCTTTCCTCACCATTCTCTTCAAGGTGTGGTCTCTTTCCAGCCAGTGCAGTGGATGAGGGCTGTAGTTTTTGTTCCTCTGCCTTCCCCTGTCCCTTCCCCATCCAGCTCATAATTCCCAGTGGTGGCAGAGGCATTCCCAGTGCAGGTCCAGCCCAGAAATTAACCCCTGGATTTAAACTGCTCTGCCATTGCTTAGAACTGATCTTACAGAAATGGCACAAATATGGCTGCACTGAAATGTGATTTGGACTTAGTTTGATATTTACCCAGTTCTAGTTGCTATTGACTAAAACACTACTGTAATGCAATGTAGTAAAATATATGTATTATCAGTCCCTGACTTTAAAATATTGCTTTGGTTTATTTTTTAAGTAATGTAATCTACGTTGCTGATAAATGTTTTCCTTTGTATTTTTCCCTTTTGAGAGCAAATCAGATGTGTCCAGTTATTTCCCCACCACATTCCCAGGAATCCAATCTTTCTGTTTTATTTTTGCTCATTAGTGCCTTGATTTCATATGTGCCCAATACTTTAAAGGAACAGCTTATATCAAAAAGCTCCATGGCCTGAACAGTCAATGGCCTAATCCCCTGCAGTTTGGGGTGGATTATCCAAGCTGCGGATGGCTATTTCTGAGGCTTCCTGCTGCAACACAGTGCCCTGAGTGCCCTGAGGAGCTTGACAGTGTACATGCCACTTGCCAGGCTCCTTCTGCTGTTTAACAAGCTATCTGCATAAGTTTTTACTACATTTTTCAAGGTAAATGAGCACATCCAAACTTGTATGTGCCTTTTATTATCAAGGCATTTGTTTTTTAAATATTTAAGAACTCTCTCATAACCTGCTAATATTCATTTGAGAGCTGACCGAATTTTAAAAATAATAATTAAAAAGGAAATGTCCATTAAAAACGATGAGAGAGGAAAACAATTGACTAGTAAGAAAATCAACTCTGGGAGGGTTTGCAAAGGCAAAAGAGCCAGGATGGTAAATGAGAAGTGTTACTCAGCCCACAGTAGGTCCCAACAGGGCTGGAAGGTAGAAGGAAGCTACAATGGAGAAGAGAAATGGAACACAGAAAACACAGAGCATAGTAATTAAGAATACAAAGAGCACCCACATGTAGGCACCCTGCAGGCAAAAATAAAAAGTTTGAATGTACTAGGGAATGGGAAGTGTTGGAGGAAGGTGAGATCAGCCAAATAGCTTCTCTGTAAAGTCACATTTGTTGAATATCTGTAGTCAAAATGTGGTAACAAAAAGCCCACAGTTTGACAATGCTGATATTTCCTTGCCTATTGTAAGAAGCTGTCTGTGGTAATCGAACGAAGAATACATGCAATGAAGCTGTACATCTGGTGTGTAAAAACCTGCTTTTCTCAAGAAGCTTCTTTCCTGCATGTGTTAAATAATGTATTGCTGTGAGCAACAGGAGGAGCTGTGGAATTCCACTGAGTACAGCTGGGAAGATTTTATCCTTCTAAAATCCCAAACCTTTTGAGCCTTGTAAAACCTCTTAAAGGTTTAATTATTTTTTTTCTTTTTCGGAATCACCCACAGCAAGCTATTTATCCATCACTGTCTCATGCTGTAGATACAACTACCACGTACCACTGCTCTGGGAACTGCCATATACAGCTGGATTTACCAACTTTGTTTTTAAACACAGGTGACTGAACTCAGGGAAATGTGTTTTGCTTATTATGATTCAGTTTTCTCATAAGCTAGTCATAGTACCAAGACACACTTTCAGATGTAGTGCCTTCTATTTGACACTGATGAGCTGTACCTCAAATAGAAAGAAAACATTGCATAGTGATAAAATGGGGTTTTCTGATTTATATACATAGAAACACGACCTGTAGGCATAGGCACTATGGACAGGCAGAAGTAGGTTTTTGAAGTTAATGGCCTTTACACACTGTTTCGGTAGGCTGAGAGTTAAGTCAATGCAGCATTTAGGAACTTTTTGAAAATCCTGCTCTTGTTTTCCTATGGGTAAATACCTGATAAACGCAGAGCTATCGAGATGTCTGTGACAGATTTTTTTCTCTATTTTCTAGTGATTTTTTTAGCCCATGTTTGTGTATGAGGATGAGAGTGCAGAAAGATTAGACAATGCATGATCGTGTTATTGTCTGAAACAATCAGTACATGTGTTTTCCATAGTCATTGTTTCTTTTGAGCTTGCCAATACTTATTATGCCTCAGGAAACATCATCTTGCTAAAGCGTACCCTTGTGTCAGTGAATTTAAAGCAGCAGAAAATATTCAAGACAATATGTGTTTCAAGTCTGGTGTATTTTAGAATTAGTGGGACAGGTTGGATTTGAGTCTTTATCCATAATCACACTTTCTGTTAACTGTCTTTAATATATTTTTTTTTCATTTTAAAAATATGACTGAGAATGTGGATTTTTTTTAAGACTCCATTGTGGAGATGAGGCAGCTAATTTTATTCTGAGATAATATATTAGATAGAAGTTATGAACAATTGAAATTAGAAGGTTATGTTTGGAGTTTTTTACTAAATTAAATTAGCATCCACTATGCTTAATGGTAGAATTACTATAAGGTCTAATCCAAACATAGCTGAGTCTAAAATTTATCAGGGAAAAACTATTTTCTTGCAATAATTCATATGTTCAGTCATAAATTTTTGAAAGTAACAGCTATCAGACTAACATAAACTTCATCCCCTGATACTTGATAGTTTTCCCATAGCAGAAATTCCATGTTTCTGTGTGAAGTTCTGTATGTGCACAACTGCAGCAATTGCAGTGATAGAGGCTTGCTTGGCGAGAGAGGATACAAGTGTGCACACTTCACAAATACTTTAGGCTCCAACCATTTGTCCAATACCCTGAAAGATGCTAACTACAGTCTTCACCCGACTAAAAATAGCATTTGTCATCAAAGGACTGCATAAATGTGAGAAAGCAGCTATGCAGAAAGATGAGACCCTGGTGATTATGACCCATGAGATATTGTTGTCCATTTCTTTGCTTTAAAATCTTGATAAAGAAAATAAAAAAAGCCGACAAAACATTGTGAACATTAAAAATATAAATGCCCTTAACAGTTAATTACTTTGCTGGCTGTTCCACAGTTTTACTCTAAGATGAAACTACAGCATAAAAATATTTTAATGCATGTAATTTATCATTGAAATATGGTTATATGGTGGGTTTTTTAGAAAACAAAAGCAAAGTACAAAGCTATATTTAAAACAGGCTTTGCTTTAAAATTTTCCCTGTTTCTGATTTTACTTGAAGACCTCTTAAATAATGAACGTTTCTAGCAATTAGTGTTTCCCACAGGTAAGTGAAAATGTAAATCATAGCTTGCTCAAACTTCTGTGCTCTACAATTTGTCTCAGAGCTAAAGAATATTTCTACTCTGTAAACATTTCAAAAGTTTAATGTTACAATAAAATCTACACTGCAGTGTTATTGACCTTAGAGATCTTATTTTAATTCTCTTGGTATTCCCTGCATTTACTTAAATTACTCTTTTACAGCTTCATTCTTATATCTGATGAATTCCAAGAGATCTATTGCTAATCCATTTGGAAAATGTAAATCCAAAGAATATTCTCTTTAATCATGTAAAATTACTTGTACATGAAAGAAGCTAATGGTAATTTAACTTAAATAAAAAAAAGACCAGATTATTTTTAAACTTTGTATTCATCTTCTGTACATGAAGAATAAGATACTGTAAGGTCAGATGCAAATGGATTTTTCTACCTTAACTAAAATATCAAATGGTTTTTATTTGCATTTGTGATTTAAAATCTGAATTTGTTTTCCAGTGAACGAGTTGATGGCTAGCGATGTTCTCAAACATACATTATATGCAGGAATATATAAAGAAAATATAACTGATATGTAAGAAAAATAATTTGCATAAAAGACGATTCAACAAATTACATGACTCTAGTCAGGCAGCAGAGACTGGATACACCAAAAATAACTGATTCATTAAATTCGTGTAATAAATATTCTGAATAAACTTATCATGAACAGCCCATAAACTAATAAATATTTATGCGAATTATTTAACCAGTGTAGAATAACAAATAACTCAGAAAAAAAATGTATACATTGTGGGTGAATAACATTCAAAAGGAAAGGAGTTAATGACACTGCATAAATTATTCATTGTGAATTATTCTCTTGACTGGAAAGGCTAAGAAAGAAAAAAATTAGGCTTATTTTGCATATTTTGTTTACTGTTTTTCAAAGTGCTTTACAGCCATTACATTAGTGTTATCCCCGTTTCACAGGTGGATAAATCAGGCACTTGCAATTTGTGGTTTAGCTAAAGCTACAGATTAAGTCAAATGCCAGGATTAGGAACAGAAATGTGATTCCTGTCTTAATTTTTAAATCTCTGCTCAGTAAATAATTCTTCCAGATTGATTGTGCAAAGAAGGAAACAGGAAGATTTGGAGGCAAAATAGTTGTCTCTAAACCCAAGAATAAGAACAGGGGCAGCCCATGCTGCCAGGACAAGCCCTGGCCTTGCCACTGATTTGTAAGATTTTGTTTCACACTGGTAAAGCCCATGTTTAGGTTACCACTCTCCTGATGAATGACATTCATAACCTGTGTTGGTGGGTTTAGCAGCGGCTTTAGGGTGCTGAAAGTATCCTAAACATGTGGATGATGCAGTTATGGTGGGGACCACTGTAGTCTTTCTGTTTAGGTTATTCTCCTTCACCACCCTAGATCTCTCCTTACCTTTCTGCTGAGGAAATGTGAGGAAGTACTGCTGATAGTGGCATTCCCTTGCCTACAGTGAGCATGAAGGGCAGCCTTTCAGTGAGAGGGGAATTACAGGTCTTAATTACCAGCACATTCACCTCCTATTCTGTACATGCACCCTCTGAAGAAGCCAGGAGAGTCACTGCAGCAGGAAGGGGAGACCTTTGTAATCTCTGTACAGCATGCATTATCTCTAGCCCCCAGCACCCAATTAAAATGATTGCTTTTCAGCCTGAAGGTTAAGTGGCACCAGGCAGGCTGTTTTAAATTCTTCAAGAGAATATTACTTTCCCTAAGGCACTAAGGCTTTAGATATCCTAAAAGTCAGCTTCTAGGGAGTGTGCACAACGACTTGCTATAGAAACCCACCTAATTTCTGCTCCATCATTTTCATTTGTGTGATGCCTGCTCATCCATTCCCCAGTGCAACCCTTCATGGTCTGAACTCACATGCCTAGTCCCCATCTTTCTTCAGGACTTCTTTCATTGGCACACTCTTTCAATCCATCTCTCTTTTTTGATTTTGATGCCTACTCTAGCTTAATCTGAATAGCGCCAGGCAGACAAACAAGTCTCGCTTGCTTCTTTGCTCAGACACTTCACAAGCTTCTAGGCCAGCATAGGTGTGAAGCACATTGGTGCTTCTCTACTTGTAAAGACCCTTGAAGCTCATATGAGAACTTTTTGATTTAGACCCACATGACCATGCAAGTCTTGGTCTTGGGCATGGCCACAGTGAGTCTTCTCCTTTGCCTGTGCAAGACTCCTACAGCTAACAAGAAACAGGTGAATCTTGATAGCTCCTTGAGCAAAGGTTTAGCCAACCATGTTGGCAGTGGATTTAATTTTTTGTAGGATATGGTCACATTTATACATATAGATATGGACTTTTAAATGTGTGGTTAGTAAGCATGTAGCAGCTGAGTGCAGGATGTAGCTCCATAATGCTCCCTTCATAAGTTTTTTCTTCTCTATTTGGGTAATTTGGAGCTTGTGGAATGCTCTATCTTACAGCTGATGGGTTCAAAGCTGTATGTGGTGCAGTGACTGGAGCTGGTGTCCACAGAGCACAAGTGCTTTAAACTCTAGGGCTATTGGTTAAATGGGGTGCAGCTCACCCCTGCTTAGCTGTGCTTTCTTTGAAACATCAATCACATGAAGATACTCAGGATATTCCTTCCAGTGAATTAAAAGCAGAGCTTTCTCAGTTGCCAAGACCTGATCAGTCCTACACAGAAGTAGGAGCGGTTATAAAATCCTCCTATTCACTGCAAAGTTGGCATTTAGGGGACACAAAATGAGGTAAGGTATTAAGAATCAAGAAAGCACTACCATTATTTTTCTTAAAAGGCTGCTCTCAAATTCTATATAATTTGTTTACTTGTCTCCACTATTTTTTTACTGATTGCCACAAGCAAATGTGCAGGCTTTATATTTCTATGGTTATATTCAGCTTCACTTTTCAATTTAAATGAACAATCCTCCTTTTCTAAGACTGTGTTTTAAGAAAATTCAGGGGAAATTGTGCCTTCTTCCCTCAAAGACAGGCATTTTAAAATTGAACACTTAAAAAGCAGTACAGAATGGCTTTCCTACCTTTTTCTAAGCTTGTGAGATCACATTAAACTTGTTTGCTCTCCTGTTTTGCTCTTGAAATATCCCCCCAGACATCAGGGAAAACAACCAACTTGGAGACACTCCAGGTGAAAGTTTAAAGAAGTATATGCAAAGAACTGTAAAACCCCAAAAAGTAAATAGAGAAAAGAGTTTGCTGTGCTTCTGCCTGTAGTCCAGAAAGAATTTTCTTCCACATATCTGCTTCTGTTCAATTACATATATTCCAGTCTGGATAAAACAGAGAAAAAAGAACGATCCACAATTAATTAGTTAAATAGGATCTTAAACTGTTCCATTTCCTCCAGTGTACATTCTACTTTGTTTCTTGTATCTTGCCTATCACTGTGTCATCTGAGTATATTTGTTAAGCCATTTAAATAAATAAATAATGAAAACCCCACAAAGCCCTGAGGAATCATGGAGAAATTGCTTTTCATAGAGCACTTGTTTATACAATGCTGTGGAATTTTGCTGCGTGGTTGTGGGTGGTTTGAATACTGGTTTTGGTGAGCTGCCTAGAAAAATTTGTGTATGAATAAACCATGTAGACTTCTGTTGTGGTAAGTATTTAGATATTTGAATACCTTAAAGTAACATATGAAGTTTATATGTCCCTCAATGTTCCCAGGTGAGCATGCTTCAAAAGGGTACTTTGCTTGTAACTGTTTTTCCTCTTTTACTGAGAAGCGATGTATGTAAGAACTACAGAGAAACAGCAGATGGCTGGAGAAAAAAGAACTGGGAATTGAAGAATGCAAAAGAAAAGAGGGAAAATGGAAAAGCAGCTGAAGATGAATGAGAAAAGGGTGTAATAATGTAAGGTATTTCTTACAGCCCTCTTCCTCTGACTGCTGTAGCTTTGAGGAGGTTATTTGCAACAGCAGAGAGGTCACTGTACCAGTCATCCCATGTATGACCTTTTAATTCATTTTGAAACTTAGAAGAAACCCAGGGCTGTTGAGAAAAGAAGCAAAAAATGAATTGAACAATGCTCTTACCCTCAAATTCAATTTAAATAAAAAGGAGATTGTAACTCCAGGCTTTAAAGTCTATAGGAATTTACCCCATTGTAATGCCCAAGTTCTTTCCATGATCTGCCATGCCCTCCAGGCTCTGTATCTTATTTCTGAGAGCACTCAGAAGGGTCTATTACTAAAGACTCAAGTCTCAGTTATCAAGAGAAAATCTTTAACGCTTCACAGCAATGAACTTCATGGGGTTAATTCCGCTCTTCCTTTATAATCTTCTTTTAAGTTTAGGGGGGGGAAAATGTTTCACTTTGGGTAATTTATATTTTCAGACACAATAAAATGCTCATAGTGACACACTGAAGGAGTTTTTTTAAGTAGAGTTATGGTTAGCTGTGAAAGTAAAAGTTTGTGTAACTATAGGTAATATTTCCATAAGGACAGGCGTTTTCTCTTTTTTTTTTATCAAGGAGAAGGAAGGAAGCCCATTAACTCCTGTACTACAGAAGGAAACTTCCCTGTGAGCCACTGGTGGCAGCACTCAGCAGGATGGGGCTGCAACTCCCTGTCCTGCTGTGAGGACAGCATAGGGGCAGCTTTGGAGTGTGCTGCCACAACCCAACAGTATTTCTTAGGGAGTATTTTCTTTGGTATAAAGCACGTTTTGCTAGAGTTTTAAGGGTAGGAATGATTTTGGTGGCCTTTTCCACGGCACTGATTTACCATGCGCCTCCCTTCTCAGGAACACAGCTAGATCCATAGTACATCATATCTTCCAGACAGACATCAACTTTCATGTCAAGAATTCTTGTGATGGAGGATCAATAAGGTCCTATATAGATACCTATATAAATGGTATCTGTGTTTAAAAAACTAATTTTTTCCCCTCCCCATATTTACATATATCCTTGGGAGAGAGGATACTAAAGTATACATTCCCCCCTCAGGAGCAGTGTAAAGTGTTTGGGAACTAGAAGAAATCTAACTACTCTAAAGTACCCAACTGTATTAACAGCATTTTTCTCACTCAGGCAGTTTTTAAAGAGACCTCAGAATATCTCAATGGCATGTTTCCCAACCAAGGATGCTGTCACCCTATAATTTTTACTTTATAGATCCATTAACAAAACCTGACAGCTAAATTATAGGTTCCACCTCTGGTCACCCCAATAGTATTTGTGAGTGGGCATGAATGACTGCAAGCAGTTTATTTGTGGATCCAGATGATCCCTTTGACTTCAAATATGCATTGAAATTAATATGTACAGCAAACAGAAATGTCTTTCTAAACAGAAATAAAAAAAATGGAGAATCTGTGCAGCCACAACAGAATTTCAAAACACAGTGTCCCAGCACAAAAAACACATTTTGTGAATCAGTACAATTTGGTTTTAATTCACTCAAATCCACAGAGTTATTCAGTTTGCAGTGACTGGTGGTCTGGCTTTTTTTTTTTTTTTTTTGCTGTCCTTCATCAAGGTTTTAGGAGCACTGAAAATATGTATAAACCAGACAAGACGCTTTTACTAGTGTAAAGCAAGACAGCCAGGGACTGGTGGGTGCAGCCATAAACAAAGTAGCTGAGTGTCTGGAGCAGAACAGTGAGGGATGAAAAAGCTAAGAGACTGCTGAAAAGAGAGGAGGAGAAATTGTATTGGTCCTGCTGCATCAAGAGTTTATCCTCTATGTGAGATGCCAAAGGGAGTGTCCCTGCCTTCATTCAGGTAGATATATAGATTAGATTCATTGGGATATATGGCAAATTCCCTTTTATACGAAAATGTTGCACTCAGTAGTAAATACAGTCTAAGTGTCCGTATTTGAGTTTCAAAGCAGATCCCTAAAAGATTACATAGATCCCCTAAATAAAAATTCCTTTCAGAACCAGTGACCAACTCTGCCTTCTGTTGGTTTTTGAGATGAGCTACAGAGCTCAGTATTTTTAATAATCAACACTGCTAGCACGTAAATAAGAAGATATGAGTTTGGTTATCAGTGCTTACAGAGCTAACTTTTAACATGTTTATTTTTATTCTTGAGTAGAATCAGAATCATTCACAGTATAGTGTTGTTACTCATGCAAAGGGCTACACATAAAGTTACAAGCTTTTACCAATAGTGAAATTTGTCTTTAGTTAACTGATATTAATCAGATCGGCCCATCTCTCCTCTAATGTTGCCGTACAATATTTGCATATAAGGCTATGGGTTTTGTTTACAGTCTATCTTCAATGCACTAGAAATTTGGTAAATTATTTGTTACAGATACCAGGTCATCTGAACTAGGTATAATTAATCATTTAAAGGACATCCCCCTTTCTCTGTTTAATTCACAATCTTGAACTTAATGACAACTTCAAAACAGCAATTACATGACTTGCAAACAGGTTATTCATCTTTTGACTTAGCCTTAAATTGTTTAACGTGTTCCATTTTCCTAAGCAATCTTCTCTGTCATGGGAAAAAAAAAATACTATCTTGTAATAACAAAACGCATCACATCTAATTGGGTCCCCCCCATCTCTTTTCTTTATGAGATGACTTCTCCAGAGTAATTATAAATCCACATTGGTTTGAAAACATTACATTACAAAAGATTATATTTGGTAGGATTGCTCTCAATTTCTAGCAGCCAAACCCAGAGGAGTTTTTACCACTAGTAAACTTGGATGAGGACTTTCTGTCCTGTGTTTGGCCCTGCCACTGCTGCAGATTGTGCCCTTCTGAAGGGTAGTGGCACACACCTCCAGGACATAGGTGAACTTTGAAACCATTTTGTGGTGTATTATGAAGAGGAACCAGGTCTGTCAGAATTCACATAGCATCTGGATAATACACTTAATCATATGGTTTTGTTTTAGGTAGTTCTCCAAGGAGCACGGAGTTAGAATCAATGATTCTTATGGGTCTCTTCCAACTTGAGATATTTTATGATTCTATGAGCAAATGGGATGCAATCTTTGAGAAGCCCAGTGTTGGCAACCACTCATCAAAACAATTCTATTATGCTTATATAATAAAAATAGAAAACTAGTTGTTTCCACACACTTTAATAAGCCCCTGATCATAACATTTTTTCTGGTAAGAGCTGATGTTTTATCTTCTGTTGTGATATATGGAGAAAACATGTCCTTTCCTACAATCAGTCACCACATGAACTATTTTCTTCATATTTAAAATGAGAATTGAATTATTACTCTAGCTATGCTTTTAAGAGCAGCATCAGTAATATTAGTACTCCTGTAGGTGGTTTCCTTCTCACAGAGTTCTAGAACACTGAACAGTATTTAAATAATTTGCATTGAAAATTGTCTAGCTATACCAAGGTATTCATTTTCAAATGGGCTGATGAGGAATTTTCTTTGTTAGGGTCCCATTTCTTGTGCACACAGATAAGCTGCTGTTCTCTGGTATGGGTTAGAGAAGCAGTATTTTAACATCACTGCTGTGCTGACACTGTCCTGGATTCTCCTACGGCAGAACTATAGCTGTGTGGAGTCTGACCCAGTTAGCATCCAATTTACCTCTAGATAATATAATATCTCCAGACAGATTCGCTTTCCTTCCCGCAACTCCAGCAAAGAATAATCCTTAATTTCTCTCCATCATCCATCACACCTGTTCAAATTCTCTCAAACTTCCCTTTACATGAATTTACAGAGTCTGAAAGTAGGATAGTTTTGTATTGAATAAAGTCTACAGCATTTGCTGTGGAAGAAGACTGACTAAATACATTTCCAGAGCAAGGACGTATCCAGTAGTACATTATTTCACATTATACCATTCTATCAATTCCTTTACTTCCTGGTAAGAAGGAACCCATGTTTTCACAGACTGACTGTAAAAATAACTAGTCTGTGTTTTTGAAGTAGGTCAAGATTGTCATTGATGATGACTTTATTTTTATACAGCTTCTCAATATTCTATGAGCATCTATCTCCACACGGAGGCAGAGTACATAAGAAAAAGTTCTTTCTAGGCCTCAGGGCAAACCCAAAGCATTCAGGTTGGGTTTGGCTTCATATTCATCCTCTAAAGCTCAGTGCATACTAAAATTTCCCAAAGACACAAAGGGTTTTTGGGTTTTTTTCTTCTCTATATTCCTTCGCAACTAAAACACATTTTACATAACCACATTATGAGCTTCACAATAATATATGAGATTTCATAAATGATATAAATGGCCTCATAACAATTCAAAACAGCACAAGAGTCAATAAACTTATATTGCAAGAACTCCAGACCGCAGCAAGGAAATATCTGTGCCTTTCAAAATTGGTTCATTTTTTCCTTTTTTAGAAAAGCCCCTCTTTCCTCTAACTCCCTTAAAACACTAAAATTTGAGTATATTCAGTTTCTTCACTGAGTTTCCTAGCTTTTTAAAATATATCTTCATCAAATTATTTTTCCCCCTCGTTTAACGTTATTACTTATACACATACATACCCAAATAGATCTGAAATTGGCTTTATAGGACAACAGATATAACATAAAAGATACTATTTAGGAGGGTACAAGCTTTGGCTCTACTGGTCTGCAAATAATTTATGGGGAAATACTAAAACTCAATTAATGAGATTCAACTGGTACTGAAAGAAAATCTTTGTCCCATGATCACATATGTTATAGATATACATTACTGAATAATTTATTTCTATGTTTATCTTTGATATTCCAATTGACAATAAGGTGTTGTGTGGTCTGTTTGTTACAACTTTTGTTTAAAAAATATAAAAATGTAAATTAAATTACAATTGAAAAACTTTTACTGTTTTTTTTTTCTGTGTATTTTTTCATACTCTCATCCAGAATCTGGTTAATCTGAGAGTTTTTCCTTTGTGTTCATCTTGACTCTCCTGCTATTCACTTGTGTTCCAAGCGACTGTGTTTGTGCTCTTAGAAAAGGCCTCCTAAATATGAAAAAAGTAGATTTTTATCTTACTGACTCACTTTAGAACTGACCATAAAAACATGTGACATTTTGTGGCATGATCCTGTGCCCAAAATGGTAATGAAAAGACTCTTATTAACCTCAGCAAGCACTGGATCTTGGTCTTCAGTTCCTTCATGTTAAACTTCATAAAGCAGCCTGAAGTCAAGCTGTAATTTTATGTAATTGAGCCGTTTAAAAACTGATAAGCCACACATTCTGCCTCTTCTTCTGGATCCCACATGTGTGTAGCTTGATATTGTTTCCTTTCCAAATAAACCCTTAAGAGTAATGATAATATTTTGTTTGACAAAAATCATACTAAAAAGTTATCTATTTATCATTTTTCATTTTAAAGGAAGGGAAAGTAGACACTGGTGAGCAATACTCTCATTGGGAATCCATGCTGTACATGAAAAAGAAAGGGCAGGAAGTTACTTACATCAGTTTCAGATTTTCAGATCTAATGAAAATATGTGAAAATTCTTTGATAAGTATTCTTTATGTGTGAAACTCCCAGGCTTGTAAAAAGGAGAGGCAACTGAAATTTATAGAACCAGTTGTGTAAAGCATCCAGGTAGTATTTGGTCTATCTTTTGATTTATGATTCTGAGGCAGACGGGTTGTAAAAGACCTAGGACTTCTGTTATTTTTATTGATTTTTTTTTTTAATTTTCCTTAAACAGAGCTGCTGAGTGAGGAATAAAACACACATTCCTTTGTCTGGAAGCAACAAATGTGTGAAGTGCTGTCCATTGTTTTAATTTGCCCATCAGGCTGCCCAAAGTTCCACCTAGGCCTTTTCATTTCAAGTGCTGAAGTAGCTGGGAAATCAAGGTTCTTCATAAGTTTACCAAAAGGAAGGTGCAGATGCAGGTGAACATCATAAAGTCTTTGGACAAAATATTAAATAATTACATTTGCAGGAGATTCTGTTTCCTTCTAGTACTACCTTTAGCTGTACCTGTAGTTACTTCCTTTGCTAATCTCTGACTTGCTGAAGTTTGTCACAATAGATGTATGGATCTGCAACATGTGCCTTTGCTAACATCCAAGGAGACAGTATGACATTTTCTCTGACTAGCATAAGATGAAGGAAATTCAAAGGCTAGTACTTTTATAGAAAAATCTTCCTTTTAGTTAGGTTAGTAAAGAATGAAATTTGTCTAGGCACTTGGAAGAAATGGAAGGAGAGAGAGAGAAAATATATAAGCTTGACATTCAAACAAATTCAAGCAATCTAATTCCTTTAGAAAATCTTTACCACAAGTTGCAATTGTACTGAATGACCACTGGTGGGTTACTTTAAACAAGGGTGTACTAAAGTGAGTTCACAGGATTACTGAAAGGAATATTAATTTGCTCTGTTACAGGTTAAGTCTACTTTTGTGCTAAATTTTTTCTTACAAAAACTGGGAAAGAATTAGCAGATTTGAGGCATTTTTGTATAAATTCATTTTTATACTGTAGAATGAACTTTGTTTGATAAGGTTAGATGAACTGGTATTGTTTTTCTTATTATTTTTCAGTATTAAGTTCTGTCTATAGATGGCACTGACTTCTTGCTATTTCAGAGAATCCAGGAAAGAGCTTCTTGACATACCCAAACATTCCTTGGCAGTTTGCATAAAATGACTGGTTTGCAATATTCTTTTAAAACATTAAAAAAACTCCATATTTCTTTTTATTATTTTTTTAAGATTGCAATGACTGTCAATGGAAAAAAGGATCAGAATGTCAGCTGCAGATTTGTAAAAAAATATTTTGAATGTCTTTCATTAATTTGAAGACTCAACCTTTTGAAAGTGAAATCCACTTATAAAAAAGAAATCAGAATGCTGAAAAATATAGATCTGTGCTGGCAGTGGGAATGTAATAATAGAAAATATTGATCAAAATACTTCCTTTTCAAAATTTAGATTACATCATTATATATCTCTTCTGTTTCTACATCTGTATTCATTAGGTGAAAAAATCTGTATGGTTTCCTTACTAGATATTCTGGAAAACGGTATTTAGATGCTTACTTCAATACACTTCTACTGAAGATAATATTTCAGTAGGACTAATAATATATCTAAGCATTAAGATATAGCCTTTATACATTTTATGCCATAAATAACAAATATAAGGCATTTTAAATACTTTTCACAGCTATGAAGTACTATGACACTTTAATTCATGTCATTAGCGCACTGATGTCTGCTGTTAATCCTGATTTAATACAAACCTGTTTACATGAATCTTAATAGAATGAAGCACAGAGCTTGCAAGTGATCATTTATTGAAAACATAGTTATCAATTCAGTAATAATATGAATTGTTTTGGAATTATTAATAAAGAACAGGAATTATATACTTTTATTGATAAAATCCGTCCATGTCATTCATAGAATCATAGAACCATGAAATTATTTCTGTTGGAAGTGGCCTTAAAGCTCATCTAGTTCCAACCTCCCTGCCATGGGCAGGGACACCTTCCACTAGAGCAGGTTTCTCAAAGTCCCATTCAACCTGGCCTTGAACACTTCCAGGGATGGGGCAGCCACAACTTCTTTGGGAAACCTGAGAAATAGTGAAGGTTTTCTTCTAATCCTAATCTAAATCTACCTCTTACAGTTTAAAGCCGTTGCCCCTTGTCCTATTACTACCTGTACTTGTAAGAAATCCTTCTCAGATTTCCTGTAGGCCTCCTTTAGGTACTAGAAGGCTGCTCTATGGTCTCCCCCGAGCCTTCTTTTCTGCAGACTGAGCAGACTCACCTCTCTCAGCCTGTCCTCCTAGGAGAGGTGCTCCAGCCCCCTGATCATCTTCATGACATCCTCTGGACTCACATGAGCAGGTCCATATCCTTGTGTTGGGGCCCCAGAGCTGAATGCAGTACTGAAGGTAAGGCCTCATGAAAGTGGAGTAGAGGGCGAGAATCACTTCCCTCAACCTCCTGGTCAGGCTTCTTTTGATGCAGCCCAGCATACGGTTCGATTTTGGGCTGCAAGCACACACTGCTGGCTCATGTTAAATTTCTCATTGACCAGCACCCCCAGGTCCTTCTTCTCAGGGCTACTCTCAATCCATTCCCTGACTAACCTGTAGCTATGCCTGGGATTGCCCAGACGCAGTTGTAGGACTTTGTGTTTGGCTTGGTTGAACTACATGAGTTTGGCACTTGCCTACCTCTCAAGTGTGTCAAGGGCCCTGTGGATGGCATCGCTGCCCTCCAGCATGTTGACCACACAAGACAACTTGGTGTCACTGGCAAACTTGTTGAAGGTGCACTCAATCCAACTGTCCATGTCACCAATAAAGAGCAGCAGTCTGCTCTTCCTGCAGAAGCTGCTAGTTAATTGTCAGAACAAAGCAAATGTTGTGAGAGTCTGTTATAATACAGGATCCATAGTGCAGGACAAAAATGGTGGTCCCAAAATAAAGCTGGAAGAGGGGAGAAGGACTCCTTCGTGAGAAACAGTTGTGGCTATAGTAAGGAAGGACTGGTGAGGAAGTCTGTAGCTCTTTTCAGAGAAAAGATTCAGAGCAGCCCTGCGGAGAAAGACTTGGGGGTGATGGCTGATGAGAAAATGAACATGAGCCGGCTTCAGTGTGTGTGTGCAGCCCAGAAAGCCAACCGTATCCTGGGCTGCATCAAAAGGAGCGTGACCAGCAGGTCAAAGGAGGTGATCCTGCCCCTTTGCCCTGCTCTCGTGAGACATCAACTGGAGTATTGTGTGAAGTCCTGGTGCCCTCAACATAAAAAAGACATGGAACTGTTGCAACAAGTCCAGAGGAGGGCCACGAGGATGATGAGGGGACTGAAGCACCTCCCGTATGAAGACAGGCTGAGAAAGTTGGGGCTGTTCAGCCTGGAGAAGAGAAAGCTGCGTGGAGACCTCCTAGCAGCCTTCCAGTATCTGAAGGAGGCCTGTAGGGATGCTGGGGAAGGACTCTTCATTAGGGACTGTAGTGACAGGACAAGGGGTAACAGGTCAAAACTTAAACAGGGGAAGTTTAGATTGGATATAAGGAAGAAATTCTTTCCTGTTAGGGTGGTGAGGCACTGGAATGGGTTGCCCAGGGAGGTTGTGAATGCTCCATCCGTGGCGGTGTTCAGGACCAGGTTGGACGGGTGTCGTGGTTTAAACCCAGTCAGGTAACTTGTTCACTCACTCCCAGTGAGTGGTGCCGAGCTGACAACAATCGAGGTCCGTGTCCGTCCCCCCCCGCGCCCGCACCGGGGCTCTCCCCTTCCCCGCTCCCGGAGGAACGGGGAGGAGGATCGAGAGAGTGCAACTCCTACGGGTTGAGACAAGAACAGTCCAGCAACAAATCACCACCGCTGCTATCAACTACAACAATGATAAGGGAAAATAACAAGGGAAGAGAATACGATACCACCGGCCAAGAAACGAGTCCCACCCGGAAGCCCGTGTCCTTCCGGGTAACTCCCAGTTACCCCCCACCCCGGGCATGACGTGTTGTGTTATGGAATACCTCCCCGGCTAGCCCGGGTCAGGCGCCCCATCTCTGCTTCCTCCTGGCTTCCCCTCCTCCCTGGCAGAGCATGAGCCTCACAAAGTCCTTGGTCAGGGTAAACATCACTTAGCAACAACCGAAAACATCGGCTTCACCAACACTGTTCTCAGGATGGAAGTCAAAACACAGCACTGCACCAGTTAACACAAAGGAAAAACATGACTGCTACTGCTGAACCCAGGACAACGGGGCCTTGGATGATATGGTTTGGTGTGGGGTGTCCCTGCCCGTGGCGAGGGGGTTGGAGCTGGATGATCTTGGGGTCCTTTCCAACCCTAGCTATTCTATGATTCTGTGTTGAATAGGATCATTCCTAACATCGACCCGAGGGACATCACTCGTCGCTAGTCTCCACTTGGCCATTGAGTAGTTGACCACAACTCTTTGAGTGCAACCATCCAGCCAATTGCTTATCCGCCTTGTTATTCTTCATGTGCATGGTTTCAAGGAAGATCTCCACAACTCTGGTGGCCACCAAAGTGAGATTGACTGGCCTGTAGTTCCCTTTTGGTTTGTATTTTTTTTTATTTTTAAAAATGAGGGTTATTTTTCCCTTTTTCCATTTATTGTGAACTTCACCAGTCTGTCAAAATTTCTCAAATATGATGGATAGGGGCTTAACCACTTCATCTGCCACTTTCCTCAGGAGCTATATATGTTCATCCATGCAGTTTTTCATTCTTGTTGCTTTTGCCTTCTGTCACTTGGGTGAAGTGCCTGGAGCACTTGCTGGTGAAGTTTTGGGTCTTCCTCTTTGTTTAATTCAGTATTCTGCCACCATTTTCTGTGTGAGGTAACTAAACTAACCCTCCTTGAACTCTTGCAAAATAGATTGTAGAAAACTTTTTATAGTTAATATTCAGTGAAAAAGACCTGAATTGCAGTATGTAGCGGTGTTTTCGCAATATAAAGACCCAGGCTTCTTCAGTATACACTGTAGGGTATTTCTGGCAAAGCAATGCTATTAATGACTAACACAAAAGAAAATATATTGAATGTGTTCACTCCTGTGCTGATGTAGAGACCTCTAAAACATACCATGAATACAAAAATCATACATATGTTTTTCATAATTTAACCAAAATACCTGTTTATGCAACCTAGTCTTCTGTATTAAGAATACAGCCTCCAAAATAGCCCACATGCAGGCCACACTGAAATTTCAAATCCAGATTTATACATAGCATTTAGAGATCAAGTCTATCCCTTTGGCCTTCAGCTATGGATTAAGGAGACATTCAGTGTCTTTTCCATTGAAAGCCTAATACTTCCTGCATAAGCTCTTTTAGAACTCTTTCAGTATGATACTAAATTATTAATGTTTCATTTTCAGGTCAGAAACTTCAATATGTTATTTGCTTTAATATTCCACTTATTAGAACTAAGACAAATGAATAATTGCTAAGCATTAAAATAATTCAAATGATAGTGAGCTAGAGACCAAAGTGGAAAAGAAGTGATCAACAAAGTGGAACAGAAATGATCAACAAAGAAAGTCTTTGGGCCAGGAAGTACTGAGTTACCTCAAGAACTGTCAAAAGCAAAAAACCAAACAAAAGCTTATTTAGATTTTTCCAGGAACATCATCATCAAGAAATCCTTTATCCAGTGAGGTAAAAACAGAACAAGAAGTGGGTCAACTCAACAGTGAAGATGGAGTCAAGACAGACTGAAGAGAACCTAATGCTCTCCGAGAAGTTGAGAAATTCTGCCATAAATTAAAGATGATGATAGAAACAGTGCAAAGGCAGAATGGCTGGTGGAAACAAGATGCAAATCAAAACTTTTGAGGAGGAATTTAGGTGAAGAGTTTAAGGCACTTAGGGAAGCAGTGAGCAGATATCTCCATCCTGGAAGACTGAAAGATTTAACACGTGAAACCACAAGTCAGGCTGCAAGGGCTTTTTATTATAGTACTCTATATTACTCTAGTAATTTATTTAAATTAGTACCGTATGACTGAAGCATAACAAATAGAACATTTGTGTTAAAAGCAAGGTAAGGAAGCCATCAAGGCACTACAGACCCATCAGTCTAAACTCAGTAAATACGGCCAATAATTTCAATTAAAGAATTTTTAAGAATATGGATAGAAATTAAAAAAATGCAGATAAAATGCATTATGGATTTATTAGGTTAAGCTGATAAGTATCTCTGGTAAAAATTATTTTCCACTTTACAGAAATGCAGATTTGAACCTAAGACAAATTTGTATAGTAAGAAGTAAAAAATTAAGGGCAGCATTGAGAAACAGATTAACTGACAAAGGACAATGAATGAGACACTGAGGAACTGCTAGGTTCATGGAGTTCCCTGAAGTTCCTTTTTGGCATTAACCTTATACAATACTTTTAGAAGTGAATTTGGTTTAGAAGTTTAGTTACACTTGTTGGTGTTCAGGAACACATCTAAGTTACAAACAGGACTGGAATATTAGTGGTGGTGAAGACTAGAGAGATTAAGACCAGCATTGTGAAGAAAGTATTTGGAGAGCAATCTGTGATTAAAAACTGGGGGTTCCTGATTCTTGTGAAACAGAGAAGTACCCTGCTGTATTAGTTGTTAAATGGATGGAGATAATTTTTTAATGTCCAATGGATGCAAAAAGAGATTGAATTGCAAAAAAATATGTCTACCATTCAATGTATGAGGCCTTGTGGATGACATCTATAATACTGCACACTCTTCGTACCAAGATATATGTACTAAACTAGAGCAAATGCTGGGAGCAATCACTAGAGAATTCTGACAAATACAGTAACTATCACTGCTTACTATCTAACTAGTTACTAGCTAACTTCATTTCCTTAGCATAGGATACCTGAAATTATAAAGCTGTTCTTGGTAACATGTTTAGAAAAAAGAAACTAGAGGAGTGAGTTAAAAAAGAGGACACATTAACACAACCTAACAGAATTTAATTTGCCATCATATGTTTATTGTGGAAATTGCAAGGTTTCTAATCATCACTGCAGTGAAATTATATAACACCATTTTAATACATACTATGGACAAAAAAAACTAAATCACTTGAGGATGAACCTTTGAAAGTTTCATTTGGAAGGCTTAATTTGGAGCTTGGCTCAGATGCCTCTATATAAATGCACATAGCATGGGGAACAAATAAGAGGAATTAGAGATGTGTGCATGTCTACGGGTGTGTGATATATATAGGCATCGCAGAAACATGGTGGGATGGCTCCTATGACTGGAGTGTTGGAATGGAAGGTTACAGGCTCTTTAGAAAAGACCAGCCCGGCAGGCGGGGAGGGGGATTTGCCCTTTATGTTACGGATAGGCTGGAGAGTATGGAACTCTGGGGACAGGTGAGCAATCAACATAGTTTGTGGGTCAGGGTGTCCTGGTTTAAGCCCAAAAGGCAGCCCAGACCCATGCAGCTGCTCACTCACTCCCCCTCCTTCCTCCCCACGCTCCTGGAGGGATGGGGAAGAGAATCAAAAGAATGTAACTCCCACGGGTTGAGATAAGAACAGTCCAGTAACTAAGGTATAAAACAAACCACTACTGCTACTGCCAATAATAATAATGATAAGGGAAATAACAGGGAAGGGAATACAACCGCTCACCACTTGCAGACACATACCCAGCCCGACCTGAGCAGTGATCTCCCCCTTCCAGGTAACTGCCCCTAGTTCTACATCCTGGGCATGGCATGGAATACCTCTTTGATTAGTTTGTGTCAGGTGTCCTGTCTCTGCCTCCTCCTGGCTTCCCCTCCTCCCTGTCAAAGCATGAGACTCAGAAAGTCCTCGGTCAGAGTAAACACGACTGAGCAACACCTAAAAACATCGGTGTTATCAATGCTGTTCCCAGGCTGAAAGTCAAAGACACAGCCCTGTACCTCCTACTAAGAAGGAAAAAAATGACTGCTACTGCTGAACCCAGGACACAGGGTTAAAGGGAGAACAGCGATGGGAGACATTACTGTGGGGATCTGTTACAGACCACCTGATCAAGAGGACTCTGTGGATTAAGTGCTCTATAGACAGATAGGAAAAGCCTCACGCTCACAGGCCCTTGTTCTCATGGGTGACTTCAACCACCCTGACATCTGTTGGAAGGATGGTACGGCCCGGCACAAGCAATCCAGGAGGTTCCTCAGTTGTGTGGAAGACAACTTCCTTCTGCAAGTAACAGAGGAGCCGACAAGGAGAGGTGCCATGCTTGACCTCGTGCTCACCAACAGGGAAAGGCTCGTTGGAAATGTGACTCTCCAGGGCAGCCTTGGATGCAGCGATCACAAGATGGTTGAATTCAAGATCCTCAGGACAGTGAGAAGAGCGTGCAGCAAGCTCACTGCCCTGGACTTCAAAAGAGCAGACTTTGGCCTCTTCAGGAACCTGCTTTGGAAGGTTCCATGGGATACAGCCCTAGAGGGCAGAGGGGCCCAAGACTGTTGGTTGATATTCAAGGATCACCTGCTACAAGCTCAGGAGTGTTGCATCCCAACCAGAAGGAAGTGCAGCAGGAGGGCCAGAGACCTCCTTGGATGGATAAGGAGCTCCTGAGGAAACTTCAAAGGAAAAAAGAGGCTTATAAAAGGAAGCAAGGACAGGTGGCATGGGAAGAATACAGAGATGTTGTCCAGGAAGCTAGGGACCAGGTTAAGAAAGCTAAGGCCCAGTTAGAATTAAACTTGGCAAGGGATGTTAAAGATATCAGGAAGGGATTCTATAGGTACATAGCAAATAAAAGATAGACTAGAGGCAACATGGGCCCTCTCCGGAAGCTCTCAGGATAACTGGCTACCCTGGATTTGCAGAAGGCTGAGGTTCTGAATGTCTTCTTTGCCTTGGTCTTCACTGGCAAAGGCTCTGACTGCACCACCCAAGTCTTGGAAGGCAGATGCAGGGACTGTGAGGATGAAGACCTTGGGCCCACTGCAGAAGAGGATCTGGTTTGAGACCATTTTGAAAACCTGAACATACACAAGTCCATGGGTCCTGATGAAATCCATCCGCGAGTTCTGAAGGAGCTGGCAAATGAATTTGCTGAGCCACTGGCCATCATATTTGAGAAATCATGGCAGTCAGGTGAACTTCCCGATGACTGGAAAAAGGGAAATATAACCCCCATTTTCAAGAAGGGGAAAATGGATGACCCAGGGAATTACAGACCAGTCAGTCTCACCTCTGTGCCTGGCAAAATCTTGGAGCAGATTCTCCTGGAAGGCATGCTAAGGCACATGAAAAACAACAAGGTGCTTGGTGACAGCCAGCATGGTTTCACTAAGGGGAAATCCTGCCTGACCAATTTGGTGGCCTTCTATGATGGGGCTACAGAACTGATGGACAGGGGTAGAGCAGTTGATGTCATCTACCTGGACTTGTGTAAAGCGTTCGACACTGTCCCACACGACATCCTTGTCTCTAAATTGGAGAGACATCAATTTGAGAGGTGGACCACATGGTGGATAAGGAACTGGCTGGATGGCCGCACACAAAGAGTTGTGGTCAATGGCTCAATGTCCGGCTGGAGACCAGTAACAAGTGGTGTCCCTCAGGGATCGGTGTCAGGACCGGTCTAGTTTAACATCTTTGTCAGTGACATGGACAGTGGGATTGAGTGCGCCCTCAGCAAGTTTGCCAATGACACCAAGCTGTGGGGTTCTGTTGACATGCTGGAGGGGAGGAATGTCATCCACGCTTGTGGGCTGATGCCAACCTCATGAAGTTTAACCATGCCAAGTGCAAGGTCCTACGCCTGGGTCGGAGCAATCCCAGGCACAGCTACAGGTTGGGCAGAGAAGAGATTCAGAGCAGCCCTGTGAAGAAGGACTTGGGGGTGTTGGTTGATGAGAAAATGAACATGAGCTGGCTTCAGTGTGCGCTCGCAGCCCAGAAAGCCAACCGTATCCTGAGCTGATCTAAAGGAACGTGACCAGCAGGTTGAAGGAGGTGATCCTGCCCCTCTACTCTGCTCTCGTGAGACCTCACCTGGAGTATTGTGTGCAGTTCTGGTGTCCTCAACATAAAAAGGACATGGAACTGTTGGAACAGGTCCAGAGAAGGGCCACGAGGATGATCAGGGGACTGGAGCACCTCCTGTATGAAGACAGGCTAAGAAAGTTGGGGCTTTTCAGCCTGGAGAAGAGAAGGCTGCGTGGAGACCTCCTAGCAGCCTTCCAGTATCTGAAGGGGGCCTATAAGGATGCTGGGGAGGGACTCTTCAATAAGGAATGTAGTGACAGGACAAGGGGTAATGGGTCAAAACTTAAACAGGGGAAGTTTAGATTGGATATAAGGAGGAAATTCTTAACTGTTAGGGTGGTGAGGCACTGGGGTCCTTTCCAACCCTAACTATGATGATCTTGGGGTCCTTTCCAACCCTAACTATTCTATGATTCTATGATTCTATGGTTCTATAACAGGCTGTACTACAAGTACAAACAATGGTGGACTGAATTTTATGATTCAGGAATCTGCTTCTCTTTGTCTAATCTGATATTCTGAGTAATCTATAAATGATGCTTTTTCATCCAAGTCCACCAAATTTAGTAGCGTTTGCATAGAAATACCTCCTTTCTGCTCAGCAAAGCACCTAAGACTGTTATCTTTTGATGTTTGACTAAGTTATTAACTTCAAATGCTTTTCAGTAGAATTTATAGAGAGGTTTCAATGCCAGCTCCTCTTGTATGCTGTATCTTTGCACACTAAACGTACACAAACATAATTCCTGCAAATTCTGAAAAAAAAAATTGATGATACTACTTAAATAAACTACCAATTTGTGAAATGATTGTGATATTCCAAATGGTTATGATATTAGACAGATTTTTGCCAAAACCATGAATTTAAACTTTTTTAAAACAATAAGAAATAGTGAATATGAGTTGTATCACAAAAAAACACTATAAAAAATGTAGTAGTGGTGTAAAGACAATTCAGTTGATCTTGCTGAACTTTTATGTTCAAGAGATAGAAATACTATCCAACACCACTTTCTTTTGCGTGTCTTTGGGTCTAATTAGATAGTTGGTTTGGGTCCCTTTTTTTTCCCAAAGAAAACAGTTTGAACTAATGTACATGAAATTCGCAATGCTGCTAATGTGTTCTCAGAACCTGAAGCATGTATTGATAAAATGGAAATGTCCTGGGGAAAATTTATTTCAGTTGCAATTTGTTTGGCTCCTACCACATTGGACAAAGGAGTTGAGTAGCTGCCAGAGAAAGTGAGAAACTGAGCACTCAGTCACCACCCCTGCAATTCCAAAATTTTAATTGCATCGTTCACTGTGAGATTTTGGGGGGAAAAGTTCTGAAAATGGAACATGTCATGAGCATTATATTGCTGACAGAGTCTTTTTTCTTATTCCAGACGTCTCAATCACTGCCAAAGAGTGCAACCCAGCTCCCAGGAGCATGCCTCTGGTAAGGACAGTTCCTGCATCAGTCATTGGGGAAATGCAGGCAAATTATGCAGATGAAGAATGTGACCATGTGGATCTTCAGGGAAAAAGTAGAACAATAACATTCTTCAGGTACGTTTGATTATTTAAACTGTACCTTTCATGTGCACAAATTGCAATAGCGATTTCCTACTATCTCATTTGTAAGTATCTGAGTGAGATGTTCTGAGCCTGATTGACAGGGCAGCTAGTTAATTTTGTAGACACCCACTGTCATGAACAAAATTTGTGCCTAACTCTGCAGGTGCCTAAAACTTCCCCTATATCATCTTTCCTCTGGGGAAGCTGTTGGTGTATTTTTATATCCACAGAAGTCTTCACAGCATAGAGATACTAGGCAGATGATGAGGGCCTAAGCTCTGTCAAGGTTTGCAAAATATTCACCTACTTTACCTGGAAGTCCTTAGCCAACAGATGTGCTCAAGGAATGAAATAATTAACAGTGCATTGGCCTGGAACAAGAAAACAAAAATGCACTTAAATCTATTGCTTTCAGTTCAGGATAATCACTTGGAGGTGCAAGAACTGGCTTTCTGCCTCTGTGCCAATTAATGTTCTAATCACTAAATCTGTGTTTTCCAAACTGGTGGGGAAGATCTGGTGAGTAGAGGCAAGAAGGGGAAAGACACAGATGAGGAAAACATATTATTTCCATTTGTGATGATGAAGGAGGGTTAGTCGGATTGTGTCCTTTCGTGATGGTGGAGGAAAGCTAGCTGGCTTGCAATAGGCAGGTATGGAAGGTATATAGTTTATCTGTGACAGGTCAGTGTTTTAAAGGAAGAAGGTAATCCACATAAGTCATTGCTCCCTCTTTGCCTTTCTGGTGAGTTCTGTGTTTTGGGTGAAGTGGAATAGCTCAGAAAAGCACGAGTGAGGAATTCCCCATGCAGGGATGCTGCTCAGCTGAGTTTGTAGCATTCTGCTCCCACACTCATGGTGAATAAGCTCAGTGCTGAACTATTGACTATCAGCTCCTCTTGTGTTTGAAACAACTTGACAGGTTCCTGGCATTTGAAAGGAAGAGCTTTTAGTACTGTGAATCTCTGAGAACATTAGGATATTAACATGAAATGAAGCTTAAATTACCCTCTCCTTCAGTGTATCTACCAAACTGACAATCTAAATCCCTGTTCAAGGAATGATGAGCCCCCACTTGTTGAGCACTTCACTGTCCTCATGCTGAGGTGGCTAATTTGAATGACCTGAATTTCACAATGTAGAAGATCATCTAAAATTTAGGTCTTAAATCCCCAAGATTCTCCTATGAATTTATTCTTTTGTGGTATTTTAGGAATGACACTCAGCACACAGCATTTTAACAGATGCAAATTCAAGTGCCACTGAGTATATTTTTAAAGCCAAATGAGTGTTCTTCAGAATAACTTTCATCCAAAGTTGGAGAAGTTCCACAGCAAACTGAGATGAAATTTAGTAAGTTGCAGCATGACCGAAGTGTCCTAGAATTTTACTAACATGACAGATATGTTAAACCTCCCATAGGCTATTCTGTGTTTGCAATAGCTTAGCAAAGAGCCATTCCTATTAATGCTATGAAAAAAATCACATTTAGATTCAAAAATGATTAAACCCCATGAAAATTATTAAGTCAGACACCCAGAGGCACTTGCATCAGCTATTGGTACTCAGTGCTGAAAAGGTGAGCTAGAAAACTACTTCAGTTTTGGGGCTCATTAAAAATAAGAAATAGAATTGGTCTTACAAGGTCTTACAGGATCTGTATTTTTCAAATAAACAATTCTTACCGCAAAAATTACCATTATGGTTATATGAAAACTTTATTACCCTTGCTGCCTTCCTATTATTGTCTTAAAACACTGTTTTTCAAATAAATACAATGACAGACCTGCTTGAGAATGTTCCTTAGGTTTATAAAAGGAACATGGAAAAATTCTGTTTAAAGTGAATAGCAAAGCAATAAACTGGTCTGTGAAGTAACAGCTTCTAAATTTCTCATGAAATGCTTCCTCTATTTTTCTGATAGCTCAGATTTAAGGCATTTGGCAACAGACTCAACAGCTTAGAGCTGTGTTCTAATCTGGACACAATATGTAGCCTTTATTTGCATTTTTCTCCCTGAAAAATGATATACAGTTGGTATGAAATCTCACAGGGAATTCATTTGTGTAAAGTGCTTATTCTGAAGTCAGATGTGTAAAGTCCTTATTCTCTGGACAGTCTCTCTTTGGCTTATATTTTAGTAAGAAATGTTGGAATTAAGATCTTAGCTGAAATATTTGGGTGTCAGTCCTACTTCTTACTCTTAGTTGGCCAAGACATCATGAGTGTCTATGGCAGCTGATAAAGAGACAGTGCCTGAGGCAAACTGGCAGAGCACAGTGATTTACTTTTTTAATTGCTGGCATAGAACTGATTTTAGCTGTTGTATGTATTATGAATAGAAGGCCCTGTATTCTGCATGCTTCATGCATGCAACTTAATGAATGCAGGACTCTGTGATTTATCATAGGGTAATAAATGAATGCTGTAGGCTCATTTGAGTGTGCTGAACTGTCATTCTACAATGCTTAAACACTCCTTTTGTAGGTGAAAGGGAAATAGTATGAATTAACATGTGGATTGATATTTTCTTTCACCACAGTTTTGTTATCTGCAGCAAAACTAACTGCTTTCTATTTGAGTACTGATAAGTAACAAAGGACAAAGTTTTGATGTAATTAGAATGTAAATGGACTGTAATAAATTATTTCCTTGTTAGTCTGATTTAATCTATATTACACTTTTTTTATAACTGCTTGCTTCTAATGCTTTGTTGCTGTGTTTCAAAATGTTATGCAAAGTATATTCAGCCAAGAGAAATGAATATAATTTTAAAGTATACTTCCTGTTCAAAATGTATGGCCTCTGTTTTTCCTCAGGAAGGTGAAAAAGCTTAATTTTTCTTTGTATGTTTCATGTATAAATACAGAGGAAGGGGTAACACAACATATGAAACACAGCTGACGAAACTTGGGAAAATGATCAATGTTTTTTATCCCACGGGATTGGGGATTTTTTTTTCTTATTCTTTTGGGTGAACATTGCAAAAGTAGTTTTGTCAGCATGAATTCTTCTCTGTCATAAAGTCACTTATTCTGTTAGTCTGTGTTTTACTTAAGAAATGTGATTATGGCCTGCATTACAAATGTTTTCCCTCAAACTCATTTCAAACAGATTTTCGTTCTGGGGATGGCTGATGCATGGTTTTTCTTGTTTTATAGGTCTGCTGTTAGTGACATTGTATATTGTTGCAACTTTATAGGAAGTAAAGAAAAGGTAAACCAGAAAGTAAAAATGACCAAGAGCTCAGTGAGGTCAAACATATCTTTCTTTTTTGTAATTATTTATTCTAGTAGTTTTTGTTGTGGGAGGAGCAGTTGGGTAAATAACCTATAGAATTAACCATTCACCTGGATGCTCAGCTTGACATCTGGGCCTGAGCAATCTGCTTCCCTGATGCAGCTCTGTTAGGATATTGGAAGAATTAAATACACAAAATAAGAGAAGGGAGGAACTACTGCTGTAACATTGAAAGTGGCAAAAAGGAAGAGAAAGAAAAAGTAAGGCTTCTGTACATTTGTTTGAGTATTGCCTCCTCCCAGCCTCCTTTTGCGATGACTGCTCCTCCACCTCACCTGATTCACTGAATGTGGCTGATTTAATGTGGGTGGTTGGCTCTGTAGTCAATCTGCATGGTGCAAGGGTAGAAAGACTTAAGAAATACCTGCAAGTACTCAGCTAACTAATGGAGAACTAAATATAAGTCTGGGACAGAAAAAAAGAATGCCTAATCCCTTGCCTAGGCAGTCTGCCTAGGCAAATTAGGTGATGCTGGAAGCTGTACCCTCCTGGGAGAATGGCAGTGCTATGGCAGCCACCCGTTTCTTGGCAGTGTTTCCACTAGGTAAGTAAGACTTTTTGGCTTGCAAAATCTGTTCGCAAACTTTGTGTATACACAAATGAATTATTCCAGCCATAACATGGATGTAGCTATCAGTACCCTGTTGTTCTTCAGCTGGAAGCAATTCTTGGGGATTTGTCTCATGGCTGAACAACCAAAGTTATTGTGGTTTTGCTGTATTGAGAAGTAGATTGTGGCAATTAACCAGTGAGAATATCTTACTGGTTTAGTGCTGTACAGAAAACTTCCCTGACTGTTCTGAGCAGTAACAGAAGATCTTTGTTATGAAATCACAAGAAACCTCTTTCTGGCACCCAAGAATCTTGTGCTGCAACTGCTTTATATGCCAAATATTTCTCACATGTAAACATATTATAAGTCATCCGTGTTTTATTAGAAAAGCACTACCAAGCTCTGACAAAGGGTACTCTCAGTAGGTTCAGTTGTTTGTTCCCGTCTTAAAAGAGGAATGTCGAAGTCCGTTGTGTGATCAGGAGTTCCTGGCAAACCCAGCTCTCGGGAATGTTGGAGACATAACTGTTCCTCTCGGCTAATAAACACTGCAGGCTGTTATTAAACTAGTCCAGCCAGCATCAGAGCAAGAGCCCCAGACGTTGCACTAATTGCCAAAAAGGGAGAATAAGTGTACTTCATGCAGACGGGGTTGTACAGCAATTTCTCTTCAAGGTGTACATACCTGTAGGGAGATGGGTTGTGCTCATAGAAGCCAGAAAAAAGGCTATACTTGTATTTGGTGGTTTTGGAGTGACTCTCCTATCCCCTCAACAGTTCTGTACTGTAATGAAAACATTGGACTTCCTCGACACTGACACTGCTTTGGAGAATGTCTCTAAAGTAGCACCTAATCCTGAGCTATTTGGAATTTAAATGTCTCCTGGAAATAGCTATTTAGCACAGAGGGAATGTAGAATATCTTTGCCTGAGGTATTCTGGACTAATTTATACTGGTACTCCTGATCTCAATGTCTTTTATATATATACATATATATATATAAAACCTTTTTTCCTCCCTCCCATCAACCTGACCAGTTTGTTCAAACTAGATGTATTAAAACTGCTGAGAGATGCACACAGCTGTCAAAGGGATTGAAGTCAATGGAAGAGGGAGAAGCAATATGCTTAGTGTCACTGTATCCTTTAATCACAGTTAAGGAAAAATTTGGGTATATTTCACCAGTAAAGATCCAGGCTGATTTTGTTGAATTCCAGATATGTCACATTCTTGAATTGTGAATTTATGAATGAGGTGTCAAGAGAGAAGCCTGTCCCACATGATTTGAGAGAGCCTTTGGTTTTAAAAGAACAAAAGACATTGAGGAAATGCTGAGATTAGGGATTTTTTTTTTTTTTTTTCCAGGTAAGACCCTACAGTGAATTCCAATGGGTTGTTTCATAGTAAGGATTACTTTTGAGGGGTAGATATTGTATAAATCCCAACATACTCTCCTAAAAGTCACTTAAGAGAAATAGGAGCCCTCCTTTTTCAGCAAGGGATGTGACTCTCTGGATTTAATGTATTTAGTAACTAAGATGAAAGACCAATTCCACTGCAAAACACAGGAAAAGCAAAGGGCTTTTGTTTTACTGCAGTGTACAGTAGGTGCAGGCAATTGCTGTTGGAACACAGAACACTTTACAATGCAATTTTCTAAATGCAATTTTTCTAAATGTAAAAGTCTGGTAACAGATTTTTTTATTTTTCCTTAAGGAAATTCATTCTTGATCTGATAAATACAACTTTTGCAAATTTTTTCTTGTACTTGACATATTTTGGCCAAGAGAAAAGAAAAAGAAAAAAAAGACATTTTCCAATTGGATGTTATTTTAAAAATATCTCAAGAAATGTCTCGCCTGAGTTAACAAGTTGTAATTGACAAATGCAGGTATCTAGCAGTTGAAGTCAAATCTTTAGGTTAAAAAATAGTGAATATTTCTCTTGTTGCCAAGCATCTTGTGTATAAGTCATATATGAATAGAAATCCATAAATGCTGGCTACTTCATCGACATGAAAATTAGAAACCTAAAAGTGCCTTGGCAAAACAGTAAAGCAGTGTTTGAAAAAAAAAAAAAGAAAACAAGAAAACAAATACTTTTACTTCTGAAAGTATGAATAAAAAAGCCTTTTAGATCTGCTGGACTAAATCATTGCCCATTGCCTTATGCTCCATGGAGCAGAGTTTACATCAAACCCCCCCAAAATATAAAGATGTCAAATTCCATTTTTCCAGAGGAAAAGGATGTTTTTGTGGGGTGTTTAAATTTTCACAGCCTGTCATTCAAATGATGTTATTGGCAAGCTTGGCCTACTTTACCAGTGCTAACAGAAGAGTGCCAGGTGGCAGTTAAGGATGGGAAAAAGCAAGAAGAAATTTAAAAACACTACTAAAGAAGGTAACTAGAGAAGCCTGTGGCTGAAATTCTTCCATTATGCACATTATTTTCCATAGCACTTAAAACTATGATATTTCTTAGTGGATGGAAGAAAAGATCTTTCTAAAAACACATAATAGAGAAAAACATACATGCAACACATCCTCTAATTTGCACTTACTTTGCAGCTTGGAATGGAATTTCTGCAGGACAAATGTATACTGTCATGCTTTCAAATTTGTTTCTAAAAATGTTTTTACACGTGGTTTAAGCTCCCACTGAAACTGGGAATCATGCTATTTTAGCAATTTCCTTAGCCACCTTCTTGGTTTATGATATGGTAACTGTAGTAACATGTCCTGTAAAAGAATAAAATAAATGTTATCAAGACACTGCTACAAAGGCAAAAGAGTTAACAGAACCAATAGTGACATTCTCCTTGAGTAAGCAGACATGGGGAATACCCTGCTGCCTCTGCTTGACTGTATAGCATTTTGCTGATTAGTGAGCGATACTCCTAGTAGCATGTAACAGGACTGTCACACAATATCTCATTGCAGAGCACGGTAGTGGTAGTAGTATCTCGGGTCCAAATTAGCTCTTCGGACAGGGTATCTACATGTTTTCTCATGGTTGTGGCAAATGTCATTGGCAGCTGTGCCAATGTAAGGAGAAAATAAGTAAATAGTAGACTGTTTAAACAGTTTGTGAAATATATGCGCACAAATACCACATATTACTTTGAGGGTATCCATAGAGCTTTGCTGTGCTTTTAAAATATTTTTTCTTAACTTGGCTAAGAACATTTTATTGGCAGGAATGTTCAAGACATAAAAGTGTTTTGGCTACATCTATGAATAGCCTAAGAGTCACTCCAGAAACGTTTGCACAAGCATCTTCAATGCCTCTTGCGTGTTCAGAAGTTGCTTATTCAGAGAGGATAAACAGGTTGGTGCAAAATATATAAACAAGAAGTATGGGCTTTTCTGAGTACATTGTGAAGAACCTGTAGGTTGAAATCATCTTACATGACTTTTATTTTAATACATCAACGATTTCATTCAAGAAATGACCTGACAAAAGGTAATTTTAAAAAAGGTAGCACACACTATCTCCAAGATAGGGTCTAAAAGGTGTTGAAAATGCTGCCGACAAAAGGCCTAAAATTAGCTCAAGACTGAATGTTGATGTTGCATAAATTCAGCTGAGAAATCAAGGGCATAAGTTAGCCATGGGAATGAATAATAGTTAAGAGTAGATATCAAATGAAGTTGTAAGTCTTCTATCTGTGGATGTCTTCAGGTCCAGAAAGGATTTTTTTTTCTCCCCCAAAGATATTTTTATTCACAAAACACAGGCTTAGTAAAAGAGTTACTAGGTGAAATTTTATAGCTGGTATAATACAAATGGACAGGTTATGTGATCTAATGGTTCATAGTCTTAAAATACATTAATGGAGAGGTCCTAACATACTGAATGCATTTATTAGTTTTCCAAGAAACCTATGGGAATTAAGCACCTAAATCGCCATAAAACTAAACCTAATTCAGTGTATTTTCTGGTCACTTCTGTCCAACTCTTCTGTCTTTTCTTGCTATAAATGTAGAATGAAAGTCTCCTGAGGAAAACCAGAATAACATTCTGTGTATTTTACACTTTCTGAAGTTCAGTGAATTTCTTTATGGACTAAAACCTAAATATTTCTTAACAGAGGACCAGCAAAGTGAAATCTGGCATGTTTCCTAATATACAATGTAAATGCATTTGGTTTGTAAATATTGAAGCATCTTTTCTTCAGCTTTCAAGGTAATCAAATCCTGACACTATTTACAGAAAAAAGGACTACTGGTTCCCTTCTTTCTTTTCCATTTTTTTTTTTTTCCTTGAGATTTGACAATTTGGTGGCAATGCTGTAAAATCAAAACCTGTGAGTAACACAGTCTATCATTTCTCTGCAGCTAGACAATATTTCTGCAACAATTCCTGTGAAGTGAAGGAGGGATTTTTTTCATGTGATCTCACCTGGCATGACTGGTGTCACCCTTTGTCACAACCACAACTGGGTGTTGTTTAATGGAAGCAAGTGCGAAATTAGAACGACCAGAGTTTCCTTGGTAAATGGTTTAAATGTTCTGGTTGAAGAAGAGGCTTATATACTGGGATTTTGACCAAAAGTTCCGAAATTCTCCTCTATAATAATATCTTGAAATAATACTATTGAAATAATAATAATACTCTTGAAACCTTTTGGCTTCCATCTCCTCAAGTGCTTAAATATCTGCTTTGTCCCGTGCTTAGGAACACCAGACCTTGACACTGTGGATGTCCTCAGAGCACATGAACTAGACTGGACTCTGCAAAAAAAGAAGGCAGTGGGACTTACTGCTGAATGAACATCATCTGCTACAAACAAGTGCTTAGACACACACTACATGGGCTTAAACTCTTAGCATTGCATGTTTTGGAAAATATTTTTTTTCCTTAAAAGCCCAGCTGCTGAGTATGAACCTCCTGCTAAGAGGCAAGCCTTCAATTTTAACAGCTAGCAGTTTAGCCTCTGTATATAAGTGAAGTAGATAGCACAGTTCCTAAAGCTTCTTGAAGAGTGCATCATAACCTGTAAAGGGAATTTTCCTTGTCATTCTACTCCAGACTTAAACAGTGATTCCCCAGTTAAAGACTGAACAGGTTTCTCAGCACTCCGACTTTCACCTCATCTTTACTTGCCAGTTTCATTCTTTCTTGAGGTTCTTTCTTTGCTTCCCAGGTAAAAGTCAGAGTGAATAATCTTCATCATAGCCAGGAGCATGTCTTTGAAGATTGTACACTCTCTCCAGGCTGGAAGCACCTGAACCGAGGGTATTGTTCAGTTGTATTTTCCTCTCTATTGCCCAGGACAAATCCCTGGAGCATTACAGCAAGACAAATTACATAGGAGCTGTGTAAAATTAGCAGATGAAGTTTCAGTGAGCAGATTTGTAGTACAAAAAACAGTATTGATAATTCAATTGGCAGCACTGCTCCTTTACAAGTGCAGCATGACATTGGGAACATTTTACTATTGGAGAGTTTTCTGTTTCGTTAAAGGCAGATGCATCCTACTCTTGCATGGGAGCTCGAATCTCTGAAGAAATATTTTTCAGCCATAGTAGAGGGTGATGTCCTTCACTCATTCCACTGTGAATATTTACCTTCTGCTAATGTAAAACACCTTCTGCTTTCATTCAGGCATGGTGCTTGCCACTTTTTCTCCTTTGCTACATGCTTCTGGAGAGTCGCTCTTTAATTAACAAGTTGGAAGTACTGTCTTTTGGTACCTCTGTAAAGTTTTTACCCCAATTTGTAAGGCTACTTTAGAAATGTGAACTTTAATTACTACTAAATTAAAGAAAAAATATCATTGTATTTATGCCGAAGATAGTCAATTAAAATAAATTAAAATAAAAATAAAATAAAAATAAAGGAGAGTCTCCTTTCACTTCTTTTCCTGATGTTATTGGGGCAGACTTGAAACAAATTAAATGATTCATGAGTTCATCCTGGCTGGATATCAGTATTTTTTTCTGATACAAAAAGGTTAATGAGCTGGAAAGTGGCTAATGAAAATATTCTAAATGCTAAGTCTGTTTCCAGCAGAAGTAACCCATGTGCTTGCAATTTCTCTTCAGAGCTGCTGCACTCTATGGTGTCAACAATTACTTAGGGACTGATTAGCACGTGGACTATCAACACAACAGACTGTATTGTAATGTATTCTAATGCCCTTTCAAAGGTATTATTAGGTCTTTCCAGCAAATACATTTCCACATACTTTATGTAAGAAAGATCTTCTGGGTGTTTAGGTGTTTGTCATATCATAATTCCTCTTTACAGAAGAGCTGAGACAAATACAGGGACTTATAATTCCTCTTTACAGAAGAGCTGAGACAAATACAGGGACTTAAAGGGTAACACTATGATTTGGCCAACTAGGAGTTAAATGGTTGAGAAAGCTTATTGCAGTTGGCCTGCCACAAGTTGTTTAAACAACATCTGAATCCAAGATGATTCTTGCTACAAGGTTAGCTCCAGTACAGTCACAGGTGCTTTCTGGTCTTTTGTGAGAGGTGCTGATGAGCACCACAATGCTTAGACTGCGCAGGCTGCTTCATGCAGTCCTGAGTTACCCTTCGATGCTTTGTTTCAACTGCTAAAATAATAATCTATGCTGTTTTTCTGTGAATGGTAATTTCTTATAACATAGCCTTAGTAATAATATTGCAATATGTGTGTCTTTTTTTAACATCACCATGTCCTGCTATGAATGTGCAAGAAATAAGCAAATTACTGCTAGAAGAAATTCTGTGGGTTGTTTTTTCTTCTCAGGTTGAACAAAAAAAATGAGAACATTTTGTTAGCGTCGAGACAAACACATAACCACCGGGATGGTTATATGAGGTGCTTTATTGAGGCGCCGGGAACCAGGGGTACGCACCCAAATCTGGTTCCGACTCCCGTCCCATCGCGTTCGCAATTTATACACTAAAAATTTCGTAACTAATACATATTCAACACAGATTACATCATTTACTAATACATACGCATCAAAGATTGCTACCTCAGTCTCTTACGACATCAGCCTCTTCTGCGTTTGCGCAGCCCCCTCTGGTGGTCGCCCTGATGAAGTAAGGAGTCTTGCTCAGATGAGGTAAGAAGCCTTCCTCAGATTGTCCTTTTCACCTTTCCTCTACTTGGCCAGGTCCCAATCGCCTTCCGGACGTTAGCATTCTCTTATCATCACCAGGATGCTTCTGGTATGCCCTTTTTGGCTATCTTAAACTTAGGTTCTGCTTGGGTAGAGTTTTACAATACATACACCTATACTCCCCTCACCATATGCAGTTATGCTAGCTCTTGCTACCAAGACTACCATTGTATCATTTAGTTACAGAGTAACTATGATAAAAAACGGCAAAGTTACAACGTCTTCTAATATACAAAGCCTCACTATTGATTTATAAATTTCTCAAATATAATCATTTTACTATTTTATATGATTATTTTATTGTAAAAACTTCACCCTCTCTAACAATTTCAATGCTAAACACTGTCTTAAATGAGATACAGTTTTGTACATAAGTATAAGAAAATCAGCAACAGATGACCAAGTACAGTTTGACTTTCATACTATATTACTGTTGTATTACTGTTTCTTGAGCACTGAAGTGAGTAAGGCACCTCTGAAAAGAAAAGGACAAACTTATAATGAGTAATTATGCCATTTACTACTTCCACTGGGTATAATGGCTGAAAATAACTGTTATGAAACACCTTTGAAGATTGTACTGTAAGTGTGAGTGTAAAGGCATGAGATTGAAAACCCTTGAAATGTAGCTGACTGTTGCCTAGGCAATATGAAGGGCTTTTTCCATCTTTCTTATATAGCTTTGCCTACAGAATCTGTTTCTCCTCACAAAATTCCAACCATGCCAGGATGAGAAAATGGCAGTGAAAAATAGATGTTCTCTCAAGACAGAGTGATCAGATACAAGTTTAGATTTATGGGATAAATATTAGATGTGAATCCAAGACCATCTCTCTCAGACTGCACATTAAGATGCACAACTAGAGGGAATATGCTGCATGGGGAAATAGCACCTGCTATACAAACACCTTATCATAAAACAGTGGTGTCCGAGCTGTTGTCAGGCAAGGGCTGAAAGTCCTTGATCAATACTTTAAATCCATTAGCTCCAGAAGAGTCATCAGACACATTTTTGCTTTGCTTTTTTGTTTCCTTCCTTCTCTGGCCTAAGTAGGGAGAAAAGTGTAACCTGAACCATGTTTTCCTCTTACACTGGCATTCCTGATGCATGCTTAAAATTAGCTCAGCACCTGCAATACTAGTAACAGCTTTGTGTCACTAGCCCCTTGTAGAGGAATCCCAGCCCGATCTCACGATAAGACCTGGGTACATATAAAATTCTTCTTAGTTCCCTGAGAAGTAAAGGCATTTAAAATGCCCAGAAATTATCTGTGGGCTATTCCAGCTGTGTTCCTCACCTCTTACCACATCAGGACTAGTAGGAACCTTTAGGGAGCTCAGTTGCCCTTCAGCTTAAATACGATTTTACAAAATTCATAGTCATCCTGCAGTAACAAACATCCTCTCTTCACCATAACATTGTTTTGCATAAGTGCTCTACCATTAATAGTTCATCATTGTTACAAGGTCCATCTCGGACTTTATATTAATTACTGACAAGGTTCATGTAGTGTGGGTGTAAAGTGCGAGGAGCACACAATGAACTCAGTCCTGCGAATGTTTCAGGCAGCACTTGGTTCTGATGGTACTGATCATTAGCTGTGACTCTTGTTTGGAGCCTTGCAGGTATCTTCATTATTTAACACTTATTACTGCACTTGAAAATGTCTTCTGCTCATTTCAGGATATTAATAATTCATTTCATATGTCCTAACTCTTAAAACATTCACCACCTTTGAGGATCAGTTTCTGTACTCACATAGCAGTATGTGGGTTCATTGTTGACCCAGCTATTCAATATTATATCCAAAAGAACAACAACAACAGAAAAAGCTTTATTTGTCAACTTCTTTTTCTTCACTCCTTCCCTATCATACCTTATAAAAATTATCTATGAGTGCCACAGGGCTCTCCTTTGATAGACACAATTTATAAAATAACAGCAATTAAATATTACATGGAACAGAAATGAATTCTTCAGTTTTTGTAATGTAAGCAATAATGCAGGCAGTATGTAAAAATACATAATTCAGTCATATCTGTTGTCATTGGACAACAAAGAGAAGTAAGAACTGGATGTCATTGTCAGAAGACTGAAAAGAATCACAGCATGTCATCTGTGTCTAAGTTCATATATTCCATATTTACAGTAGCTTCATGCATTGAGTTCTTACAAAAAGGCTAACTTTCAGCTAACTTGGCAGAATATATTTTCTCTGCCATAACTGAAAAATGAAACAAAATTTGCAGCAATTTTATTGTGAAATCAGTATTCAGCTCCCTCCAAAAGTCTGCATCTTGGAATTAATAAATGAATAACATGTGAAAATTATAAAGTATATATCGTTGTATCTGTTAGTATCAAAATTTAAGATTCTCAGAGGATGGAGATACAAAATACTTTCTGATTGATTGAGAGACAGCTGTGAAGCAGAAAATATCTAAACTAGTGATAAAATGAAGATCCCAATCCTAAAAAGTGAGGTCTCAAGTGACCAAATTGTTGCTGATGTGAAATGAAACTATGTCTATGTGATGAAATCTAAGCTGTTTTTTCATTTAACTAATTGCATTAGAAGTAAAACCACATTTACCTCATAATAATGTATTGAATTTTCCTTGTGTCAATATTTGGACAGAAAAGAAAAACAGTAATCAAGGACTCACTTCTGCAAAGTGCTAAGCACTCTGAGTCAGACAGTAAAAGCTTGTGATTTAACATCAGGAGTTGTCCCCCTGACTTTCATGATACAGAGCAGGACTGTGACATTCCTTTCAATTAAACATGTGCTTTACTCTTTGGAGGATAGAAAGCAGTTGTAGGAATCAAACCCTAAATGCACAAACTGATTGGATTTATAAGCCTGCATCCCTTTGACCCGTTGTCAGTAATATTGATGTATAAATTTAAAATTTTCTGTGTGATATTGGGTCAGAATCTTTTTTTCTAATTTAATATATAGATTATTAATAAGGAAATATATGTTAAATAGTCAGTTGCCAGTTACCTAAGCTTGTGTATAGCCTACATCAGTCCTGGGAATGGAACACCAGTGCACATCTAATTTAGTTGGTTTCATACTGCTATTCACTGTGAGACTTTAGTATAAATTATGCCCTTGGAGAGATTAGACTGTTGCTGTGGATGCCTCAAGGCTTTGGCTTGAACAGACATCCTAAAAAATACAAACACATACCAAACAAAAAACAAATTATGCAAATTAATGAGCAGCAATTGTGGTGGAGTGTGTGTCCATTTATATTATGTTTGTCCTTGACTTTCAACATGGATTCCTAATTTGTCAATGAGACAGCTTTCAAAAGAGAGATCTTGTTTAGAAAATTCTTGTTAATCATAGAGGATTGCCAGGCTCCCAGAATGTCTTGAAATGCGCCTGTTTCTTTTGATAATTGTACACCGAATTGCAGGTGCAGAGGTGTGTGTGTGTTTTGTGAGGATGCTTAGCCTTTGTGGTTAAGACTCTACACTTGTAATTAGGGTCAGGTATCCTATTTAAGTAGTGGAAGATGTGATACAGAATCCAACCTTACCTACTCTATCACATCAGCCACAGTTCTTCCTTTTACACATGTTTATTCTTTGCTTCGTTACTGTACATGGAATTAGAAAATAGTATAATGGATTTTTCACAGAAATAATTGGTAAGGTATTTGTACACTGCATACAGTCTTAGTCTTTTGTGCAAACAACTAATAAACCTATGAAGAACCATATAACGGTAGTACTTTTTTTCAGCTCTAATACAGTGAAAGGTAATAACTAGTTTTGTATCTGCATGTATCCTCTTTAAACATAGGGAGGCTGAGATGCAGATAAATTAGAAAAAAAATATCTAAGCACAGCCTTTTAAAAGTGAGTGTGAAAGTGTAAAAAAAACCAAAAAACAAAAAACAACCCAAAAACAAGCCAGTGACTTGATTATAGGAGGAATCTTTGATAATATCTGTCTCAGTGATTTGCTCAGTGCTACTTTCAGCTGTGCTGCATTGTCATAAAATGCAGGAGTCTTTCCAGATTTTTCCCGTGGGAACTGAAGCAGGATTTCAGGGCACACCAGGAAAGGCATCTTAAGCACAATGGGTCCTTGCACACAAGGCCAAAGCTCTCATGCATGTGTCAGGGAACTTGATTTTTTTTTTCAGTAAGCATTTCCAACAAGAGGAGAAGCTATGGGACCTTAAAATAATAAAGAAGGCTTACAGCCTCTGAAACTAAATGGACTGATAGAGCAAAGGCAGTCTGGCTGTTCCATCTGGATGAGATAATGCTGAAGGCTGAAGTACCTTTATCATAGTCTTCTCTGAATCTCCCAGGTGTCTCTGGAGGAGCTCTCAAAGTCTCAGAGGAAAGTGTCGTGCATGATGGCACTCAGAAGTGTTATTGCCTGAGATCAGTTCTGTGACACTTCCCACATAAAAAGTTCTGTCTTTGTCTTATCATATGATAAAATAGCAGAGAAAACGTCTCTGCTCTGAGAAGGCTTCTTATCAGGAGAAGTGATTCCATCAAGAGGCTTGCAGGGAACAGAAAACTGGCATTACTTCCTGTGGATCTGTCAGTCTGTGGTGAAGAACCAAAAGGGGGAGTTTAATGCCTAAAAATGTGTGCTGTTTCTCTGCCCTGTAGGTTTGATGAGGCAGGTGTATCAACAGGTCTTATTCACAGAGTAATAAGCTAAACTAATATTTTATGAAGATGTGAAATAGCTTTCAGCAACACTGAGCACAATACATGAGCAGAGTGTGGACTCAGTACAGAGGAGATATTTCTGAATGAGTATTTGTCACTACAGATAATACAATGACAAAGTACTGGTTTTCTTTATAAGTGATATCCCATTCTTTCCTTTAATATTTCCTCCCTAAGGTATAGTTAGCTAATCATATGAATGCTATTTCTTGAAGTGTGAGTAATAAAGTCCTTAATGATATACTTCATTACAAAGCATGGCTGCTACAGCATGAAAGTTTTATGAGCAGTATAGCACTGGGCACATCACCCACATGAAGCATCATCAAATGAGTAAAAGAGAGTACTCTAACAGGGTGTTAACTTGTTCCTTAAGTTAGCGAATCATTAAATGGCAGAAACTTTGTCCTCTGCAGGACTTTACTTATTTTGATGACCACAAGTATGCTGGTTTACTTGAGTTTTAAGGTGTCTTCCAATGAATGGTAAAAATCAAAAAAAAAAAAAAACACTTTCAAAATATGGGTTTAAGCAGCAGTAAGATCTGTTTCTAAAGTCTTGATTTGAACTGAATTTTAAATAGCTGCTAGTAGCTATCATGCTGACTTATACTCTTCAGAAATCTGAAGAAAAGATATTCTGCCTAATGCATCTGTTAAGCTGTCCAAGTTGTGTCAGAAATCTCTCATCGAACAAGGTCATCAAAATCTAAGTAATACATACTGTCCTTACACTTTTAAACTAAATTTAGATAAGATCTCTGTACAGAATATACCTCTTTTACTTGTTTGTTCTTCAAAAGCTATCAATATTTCTACTAGAAAACAGCTTGCCATATTTTCATTCCTTAAATGTCTATCTTTGGTGAAAACTGAGGTCTTTCTCTAGCGGAAGCTAAAATATCAATGTAGGGCAGAAGAAGTGGAACAAATGGGGCTGGGAGTGTCACAAATTCTTGCTTTAGACCTGGAAAGCACAGCACTGTTCTTAAATGTCATTTGTTTAAGCTTCATAGCTAGATATGCGGCTACAAGACTGTCAGCTTGTTCCTAGTTGAATCTCTTCTAGTCTGAGTCTGGATATAGCTGAACAAGGTTGCCAAAATATGTGATGTGCCATGTGCTCCACCAAGCTCTGATAATGAAGAGGCATTTCTGTCAGATTCTCTTTTCTCCTTTGCTACACTCTGCATTACCCAGAGGAAGATTTAGCTGGAAGACATTTGTAACACCCACTGACAGAAAGTTTGGCAACCATGTTTTACAACGAATACCATAACATCAGCCTGGCAATGTCATCACACTTTCTGCCTTTGTCTCTCAACTGATCTTCCACCTGCTGAAAACAGCAGACTGATGTAATTCGTGAAGAAAAGCTTTTGCTTCTTGCATAGAAATCTATTGCATTTTTTCAGGCTGTGCAACCAGTCCTATCGCAAAGTCATTCCCAGCTATGGTTTTTACATAGTAAGCAAGGGAGAGTTGCAGTGTCTTACACCTGCCTTCAGGTACTTTAGGAAAAAAAAAAATCCAAAACTTAATAGTACTTTTCTCTGTCATTTTGATACACTCCTCTCATATGCATCACAGTAACGGGTTACTAGTTCCCACTGAATGAACCCTCTATTGTTACTTTGACTTTTAAAAATATAATAAATAAATATTTTTGTTTAAAACAGGGGTATCATTATTAGAAACTCTTTCACTCACCAAATTATGGTGTATAGATATTATACCTTCTTTGTTTCATTTTAATTTTATGTAAATGCTTCTCTTCCCTGCATGTATAGAAGAAGGTGACTGAACATAGTGGTAAATGATTTGAGAAAGAGTGAAATGGCAAAAACTTTCTCCTTCCCCTTACCTCTTCACAGTCCTCTAAATATATTCATCTTCCTGTCACATTAGGAAAAAACTTGAAAGACTTGAAGACAGGAAAGGGAAAGAGAGAAGAAAATGAGTAGCATACTCTTGTATTAGAAAAAGCTCTCTATATTTTTATGCCCTCTCATGCCAGGCCTACATCAAAAATCTATTCACTCACTGGAGATGAGCATGATCTCTACCCCAAAACATGAGCCGTTGCTGTACAGTAATTGGATTGGCTAAAAATCGAAGGCTTTGTGAATGTAGTAGCTGATCCCCAATAGTGTGGTACAAGCAATTGTGATATTCAAGGTTGAACATCATCCGCTTAAATTAGCAGTTTATCAGAGTCCAAAAGGATGGAAACAGCTGCGGGGATAAAGGATGATGAATCACATGACACAGAGTAAATGTAGCTGTGATTAATGGGACATCACAAAACAACAAAAAAGAGAACCAACTGTGGAAAGAGATAACTACCACCACAAAGAGCAAATGATTGTCTAAGGTGGTGTAATTAACTCCAAGCCTCCCCATGGCTTGGATAGACGATCCCAATGAGGTTTGCTATTGTGCACACAATAATGACAAGGCTGTGGATTCTTAGTTTAAATGCTGCACTATTAAGCTTCATTTTTACTCATTGCAGGGAACTGATAGCATGTCAAAGTTGAAGATATTGTAATTTGTAATAGTACAATTACAATATACTGTTGTGACTCATTCAGCTAACATTCCCTGTGAGAGGACAATTGGAAGAAAAGCTTAAATATGGTGCACCATGATTTATGGGGTCTTTTAAATGTTTAAACTCAAGACTTACCCATTGACAACACTTTTTGTCACTACATGAAATCAAAGCTGCTCCCCAAAAGTGTTTTGTTATAGTAGGTGTGATTAAAAGTGGTTTTGTTTTATTTTTTTTGTTGTTTTTTATCTTTATTGGCTATATCCTGGATGGACAAGAGATATTTTTCTTGTTCTTTCTGTAGAACTGTTTTTGCCCTGGGAACCTTTCACTGGATTACTTGCTCAAAGATACATTGATTCATAGTATATCAACTTCATCTATTTAGCAAGGCAAAAGCTTTATTCATATAATTTGCCAGCAATTCCTGCCTCTCCTTTCCTCAACTTTAGAAATGAAGGTTTATAAGCACCTGAAGGGAATTTGCTGACAACTTAAAATATTGGAGTATTCCTAAAAATTCAATACTTGAAAACTGAAAAGTGAAGCCAGAATTTTAATTTTCTCCACTGGCTGTGACACTTCAATGGCTATTCTAAGCTCTCCTAAAGACAAATAAGTTAAATAAGGCACTCCCTACAATTTGCTATCCTAGTATAAAAAGGAGAAGTTCTAAATGGCCTGTGATTTTACCGTAAAATATATATTGGACTTGATTCACAGGAATCTTGCATTAGATTCTGCTGTGGCAGCAGACTAACTTCACACTGGCAACTGAGCCTATTCACATCTGAGTACTGTAGATTGGTCACTGAACTGTAGATGAAACCTGCCAAAATTTAAAAGCTTTCTTGAACAAAACTGAGACAGTGTAAACTGCTTGGTGGTTGTATACTTTCTGGATACAGTGGTTTCTCACTGTATTTTCCTTCTGACTTGTTTCTCTTTTGTGTCTAATTAAGCGTAGACATGTGCCTATTGTGCTACTAACAGGGTGCTAGCTGTGTCCTGCACGAAAATCTTCTAAAAGCCTCTTGACCTCGGAAAACATAACTGATTAGTTTTATTTGTTTTTCAGATTTCAAAATGATATTTTTTTCTAAATATTTTGCAGCTCTTACAAATCTGAGATGCACTTGGGGTAGGCTAAAGGTGATGCATAGGCATTTCTGCATTTTTTTGAGAGACAGATGTGAAATAGCACTGTGGGCTACTGGTTACATACAGCTTTTTGACCATTAAAGCAAATATTTTATTGCCTGCTGCAAGGCTTAAGGTTGTGATATTCTTGAGATACATGTCACAGTTCCATTTGTTTATAAAACATGTTACACAACACAGCCCAATCTCTCACTGACCTAAAGGTATTATAGTTGTATAAAGAGAAGATGAAGAGTAATCACACTATGGAATCGAAGCTATGAACTGTTGTAGCTTTTAAAACAAGTCTTAGGGAAAAGAAGGTTTCATTCTTGCCATTCATAGAATTCTTTCTCTTCTACACTTCATACTCCATACACTATAGCAGTATACTATTTAAATTGTAGCACGCACAAGAAAATATTTTATTGTTAGCATAAGAAAAGCTAATAACTAGTACTGGTTTAGAGCCACTAGCACATGGTTATTTTTATATCATATTATATATCACCTGTTCTAATGAAGCGGACATTTATAGAAATGAGGATTGGATTTTACTGGTATTTAGGCATATTCATGCAGGCCAGGATCAGAAATATCCCAATGCCTGTTCTGCAGAAGTAGAAAACTGAAATTTCAATGCTCAATCACAGTTTTAAAATTATTCGTGTAAAAAATAATGTCAGTATAAGAAATCAATGCATAATATTTTCTATAATATTTCATAGAATCATAGAATAGTTAGGGTTGGAAAGGACCTTAAGATCATCAAGTTCCAACCCCCCTGCCATGGGCAGGGACACCTCACACTAAACCATGTCATCCAAGGCTCTGTCCAACCTGGCCTTGAACACTGCCAGGAATGGAGCATTTTCCACTTTTTTGGGGGCAGCCTGTTGCAGTGCTTCACCACCCTCACAGTAAAGAACTTCTTCCTTATATCTATCTGAACTTCCCCTGTTTAAGTGTGGAAATTCTTAAGTAAAATAGTTCTGATTTGTACTTTATTTAGATTTTTGAACAAGCTAAACTTGACGTAAATGTCAACTTTTAAAAAGCTCTTAGGACTATATCAGTGAAACTGCAGCCATCCACGGTGAACTTGAGTTTGGTATCCAATGTTGAAAGGGAAGTGAGTGCTTACAAAGGCCATTGTTTAGTTTTGCTTACAGCTGCAGGATTCTCATTAGGAGAAAAATTCATTACCAGCAAACAGTTTACTTGCACTGGTTCTTCACTTTAGTTTTAGTTCATTCTGTATTTTGCAAGCAATACTGGCAACCTGCTAGGAGTGCTCTTAATTTTCTCCTCTGAAGGAAACACACTGTGTATATTAGTCGCACAGAATGGCCTCTGAACAAGTTCTGCCTTCATGACCGCAGCGATACAAAGCTGCTTGTTTGTATTTGATCAAGTTAACAACAAGGTAAATTGCAGATCCTGTCTCTGTAGACAGACCTGTTTATTATCTTGGGGTTCATTCAATAAATGGATTTAGTGTGTGTATCACTCATAGTCCTTGTATGACCAGCATCCCGCAGTTCTCTTTCCCAACACAATGCAGTCAGCGCTCTATTGTCATTGCACTCCAGAAACATTTTAGGAAAGGAAGAAAATTGGATGTGGACCACATCCATCTGTAGATGGTATTTCAGCATCCAATGAATTCTGCATAGGGTATCAGAGTTTTAAAAAAGGGAGCCTAACCTTATGTTCATCAGCATGTGTGACAGACACATTTTTCTAAGTAGTTTGAAGTGGAGATCTCACTTCTGAAGCTTCATCCTGTTCTCTGAAGATAGCATACACTGCAGCCAGAGAGATTATGCAGAAGGTCATGCAGGAGGTCTGGGACAGCTGTACTAGAGATAGGATGGAACAGCAGTACATTTGTCACCTAATTTAATCCCCAATTAGTTTTTCTCTAACTTAAACTGTTTGGCTGCTTATTAACAATTTCCCTGAGCAGTAGAACCTAATTAAAACTTTTTCTTTTTTTTTTTTTTAACATTAAGTAGGAAAACAATAGCAACAGAACTTTGCATATTTGTTATTTTTCTTTTTTTTATTAGAACAAGTAACAAAACATAAAACCCAGGCAGTTTTTATCTTCTGATGAAAGGTGCAACTCATTTGAATGTGTCTCAGCAAAAGTGTTCTTTTTTTCACCCTCAAAAAAGAATACTAACCTTTCAATTTTATTTAATCTAAGCCCATTCAAAGTCTTCATGGTTTTAGCACTGGTATCACCTACACTTTCACACATGACTCATTACCTTTTGTACCACAAATATTTCTGCTTAAAATATGTCAAAGGTTGTTTTGTTTTGTTTTCCAAATAGACAATTGAGTGCTTCTCACAACAGCATGCAGGGTTTATATGTCACATCTAATTAATGGTGTAGTTAATCCTTAATTGCACATTTATAGTTTAGTTTATGGTTAAATGGAAGGAAAATAATTTGAAAGTACTTACAGGAAAGACAATAGCTTTCCTCAGGGATTGAAAGTTGCCAACATTAAAGTCTGTTACAGAAATGGATTGTAGGAAAAAAGATCTACGATGCACAAGATTTAGTCTATATATAACAAGTTGTTCTTGGTTTAGTTATTACTAAATGAGCTATTGCCATTTTCATTGCGTGACTAGTCTTATTTGAGAGGAAAAATGATTTGTACCTGTTTAGTTTAAACCATTTTGGAAATTCATTTCACTTGCTCTAAAATACGAATATAAACAGCAAAATTGTTCAGCTATCATTATTCAGATTAAATCAGGGTGTTATATTAAATTACCTTTCAAATACAGAAATATGTACTGACTACATATATTGCAGAAAAATAGTAAATAAATTAAATGAAAAAAACCCGAAAATAAACCCAAGAAATAAAACGCTTCAGCTTCCCCTTCTTGTACTGGCTTTAAAAATCACTACAGAGCTGGAATTCCTTCATCCATGTGTCTTTTGCAGGTCATGCCTTGTGCCTTAGCATAATACATGCTTTAGGACTCCCATTTGAAATTGATTTATGTCTTTATTTTCATTTTTTTCACATGTTCTCCTACAGTTAGAGTTTCTAAGTCCCTAAACTGAATGATGGTAATACTATCATTTGAGGTGGGATAACACATCTCAGGGCTTAAGTTCAAAGCCACTGTGTTGGGTGAAAATCACTTCTCTGCATTCTTGCTTTGACAATATGTTTTCAGTGGTTCTACAAGGCTGTGCTACAGAGTAGAGGAGCTAACAGTGGGTGCCATGCAAAGCAAGCAGTAATTTTACTTTTCTGAAATTGCTGGCCATTTGTGATATATCCAAGAACTGGGTTTAGATTTTCATCACTTGGCTGCATTCTAGACTCTTCTTAGAATTTAGAGATTAGATTTTTTGGAAAGAAAATGTTTTTAATATAGCAATTACTAACGTAATTCTAGTTCCCACAAATACAAATTCTTAATAGAAAATGTCCTTAATAGGCAGCATAAACTTAGTTTACCAAAATCATCTTTAGTACTTGTGTTGAAAGTTGTCTAGTTAAAAGAAAGAGCAAAACACTTGCACATTGTCTCCACTGGGATTTTACATCAAGTTAGCTAACCGTGGTATATAAACAAACATTTCTGCAGCAGTAACCCAAGCCCAGAGGATGGGGTTTTTTTATATACCCATATACTTTGTCCTCACTCAAGTGAGGACTCAAGCATCTCAATAACATGCAGCGCGTTTAGTAGGTAAGTGGTGTGCTGGAACAGGGGAATTAAGGATCTGTATGTGATAAAGCCTCTGGGACTGGCTTTGTAGGTGTTATTGAACAAGTTATTCTCCACCCTCTTTTCCCCCCATATTTTATTTTTTGCTTGGTATGCCTCAGATACTTCATCTTTTTGCTGGGACTTGACAGCGTAGTCTTCTGTTGTACCATGCTTTCAGAGCAGCTCCTGAGTAGGACTGTAAAAAGCAGGCTATTATTACTTCTTAGAGGAAGTATAGACTTTGAAGCTTAAGTTCAAAGCCTCTCTACTGAGGTGAAAAAGCACTTTCTATGTGTTGCTTTCCCTTTTTCTTCTGAAAAGGCAGTTTCAGCAACAGGATGTAGAGTAACTAAAAAGGTTAAGGCATTCTTTTGACCAGCAATGTGTACTGAAAAGGATTTAACCTAATTCCTAATTAAGTGGTTTTATGAACAATCAGCAGAGCGTTACAATTAATCATTATAAGAAGTAGCAAACTTGTAGTTCAGCCAAATGTTTTGGTACTTGAGGTAAGCATGTCATAAATAATTTCAACGAGTGGTAAAAAAAAGTTACCACCTAAGTCCTAGAAAAACAAAGCAGAATAGTAGCAGGGGAATAATCAATTTGAAGCTTTAAAGAAGGAGGTGGGGTCTTGTTCTTCATGCTGAGATTGTTTTCATTAATTACCTTCACCAGATACTGTAAAGATAGTCAGGATGTTCCCACTTTTACCTGATCAAACATACTGTTAAATATTTATGACTCATATGTTGTATGTGTTGCTTTTTTGCTTTTTATTTCTCGTACCAAATTTGGTGAGATAGTTTAGCCTGAAGAAAACAGGATGTTGGTCAGATCTGGACAGATTTTATAAGAAATTGCAGCTCCCTAAAATAAAATGAAGTAAATCATTATGTGCTAAAACAGGAAACACTAAGTGGCAGTAGTTCCATTTATGAACAAGATCTCTCCTGAACAGATTGTTCCCCTTTCCTCTACCACTGTCCTCAGAGAACAAATTATGTAATTATAATATTGTGTTCCTATGTTTGTTAATGTTCCCTTAAATTGATACTGATGACTTTTCAGAACAATGTCAGGAAAAAACTGCTTTCACTGACAAATTAGACATGGGACTTACGTTAAGGGTCAGCAGCAATGAAAAGAACAGTGAAAGTTTTTAAGGTGGACACAAATAGCTATAGGTCACACAGCTGAAACTACACATTCAAAATCACAGTGTCTACCTCTGCCTTCTCACAGTTACCATATGCTTGTATCCATTCTCTATTTTTCATATGTGAAAATAAATTCAGGAATACTGTTAGTTTAAAATACTGCATGTTTTAGGTTTCTATACTCTCACATGGGCTTGGTGTGCATCAAAATCACAATTTTTCTTCACTGCTCATAGTTTTTTTTTTTTTATCTCTGGTTATTCAGAGAAAATATAAATTTCCTTTAGTTTATTTCAGATGTCAGACACTCCTAGAAACAGAAATTCCTCTCTCGTTTGGGAACGTCTTAGGCACGGAAAGCTTAGGCAGGCACTTTTTGTAACAGTTGCTTTGTCAGCTCTCTGTTGCCTGTTTTGACAAATCTCTTGTGCAAGGACATTCTCAAGAGGCTGGTTAAGCTAGTTTACAACTGTTTTGTACCACTGGAGAGTGCCTAAGGATTTCTGAGATAGCTCAAAGTGGACTTGAATATAAAGCAATGCAACAGTCTTTGTGTCCTGTTCCAACCCCCCCAAGTTTCCAAGTATGCTAATGAAGATTGAATATATTTGTAAAAGCAAACCAATATTTCACTATTACATAGGTATAAAAGGATAGCTCTGAATGCTTTTTTGAACATCTAAAATTGAGAAAAGAAACACTAAATCTGTGACCAGAGCTTAAATTCCCGGTAAGTTGGCATGTAAAACTGCATTGCAATTTGTGATGTCACCTACTTTGCCCACTGTCTTCAAACAAATGACTGCACAGCCTAAAAATGTGCTATTACAGCACTTAAGTAAAGTTGAAAGCTCATCAGGATGAGTCTGTTTTTTAATCCTGCCTTAAAATGTAGTCACTAAAAGCAGTGCAAACATTGTCCTGTGTAACTGCTGCCATAGCCTAATTTTTGTTTGATCTTCCTCCCAGTGTTTTTTGACCCTAACATTTTTCTCCCTGATATTTAACCTCAATCATCTTTCTTGCTAATTAAGCTGGCTGTATTTTTGTCTTATACACAGTGAATAAGACAAAATGATCTTTCAGAAGTTGTCCCCATATAGAGATCTCCTTTTTGTCAATTACAGCCTGATGTTGAGAGTAACTTTCTGCATTGGTGAATATTTATAATCTGGCTTACGGTCATGGGTGAGGCAAGCAATGATTGACAATTTAAACATGAGTGAAACAAAGTAATAGAAAGAAATGTGTATAGATATAACTGTGTTTTAAAAGGAAAGGCAAATTTGCAGAAGCTCTGTATCCTTGCATAGGCGGTGAGGCTGTTCTTGTACAACAGAAACAGCTCTTTCAAAGCTGTGGTTTGTAGCCTGTCCCAGTGTCCTGTATACACTGTTACACTTCATCACAGAAAGTTAGGGCTATCTTGGACAGTGTATTAAAAGAAAGTGATATTCTGAGTGTTCTTTTTATGGGGCAAATTGATATCCTTGGTAGTCCTCCAACTCATCAAAATATCTGCTGAATCAGGACTGAACATGTATACACAGGACCTGAAAAATTACTGTGACACTTTATTAATGTTATAAATAATAAAAACATGGAATAATTTAATTGTCACTAGCTGCCAAAGTATAAAATTAAATCCTTAGAATCTCTGTTGGGCTTTAAGATCTGGGAGGACACATGTTCCCCTTGGGGCAAGTATGCAAACAAAGTATTGATTGTGCCAGGCTGGGATATGATGCCGGTTAATGAGGCTGGGTATCAAGGTACATGTTTGTATTGCCTACATAGTGGAAGTTATAACAGTTATTGTGTGATTACTGCACTCACATAAGATACATTATGGCTTAAGCCACCTTCTGCCCCTGGGATATAAAGTGGTTTGGGATGGATATCTCAGTTGCACAAAGTAATGCAGCACTGGTTATTTGATTTCCATGTTCTTCACACATGGAAAGGCATTTGAATTTTTCACTGGAAGAAATGTATTCCAGGGGATGCATCATTTTGCAGTGTTTAGCAGTGGTGGGTGGTTTAAGACTCTGACAGGGTCTTATTCTACCTAGGCTGTAGCTAGCTGCCCTGTTCACTGTATAGTCGATCAGCTTGGGCATCAAAGGAGGAAGAACTGAGCAATTATTTAAAACAAATGAGACAGAGACTTACAATGGAGACCTGCAATGCAGTAGAATGGGCAGCTGAGGCACCCCATGTCTTCAGGGCCCCAGGTAAATCTTTCTGAGCTTCTGTTCGGATTTTTAGCAACCATATGAACTATTTCCCTTGTGGATCTAGTCTGAGATCTCCAGCATTTCATCTGCTCCTGTGCATAAAAATGAGCGAGACAGGTTTGTTGTGCATTGCCCATCTCTGTCACAGCATCAGCTTCATGAATTTCAGGGGAATTACATTAGGTTAGGATCAGAACAGGGGAGAGAGTGAGTGAGGCCTCGCAAGGGGATCACAGATAGCAACATGCAGCCTACCACTTTTGATTTTGGTAGGCATGGCATTTATGTCAGTGTGCTGCATTTGAACTACACGCAGCCTCATATTAAGAGGTTTACACTTCATTAATATGTTAGAATATAGTAGAAAATCACAGACTGCAGAAAACCAGCATGGAATTACAGATTTTCGCAACTTCATTGCTGTAGAAAAGATGCCTGTTTTAAATAAAACCGTGTTTATCTTAAATGATAACTAGGCGGCTAGTAATTCTTCGTACACTTAGCAATGGCCAAAATGTTCTTCTGAGTGCAGCTTGGTCACTGAATCTGACCCAAATCTGTCCTCTGTTTGTATTATTCACATGCTCTTGAGACATTCACAGACACATGCAGACAAGTATTCTGTTTACCTGCTCATTTCACAAACAAGTCCTTTTATTTGTTATGCACATCAATGTGCTTATTCCTCTGAACAGTTAAAATCCCTCATGCATTTTCTTCTGTATGTTTTTCTCTTAAAAATGTCCCCCTTGTGTTTTTTGAAACACTTCCACACTGTGTGAAGAAATTCATGATTGATGGATGTGAAGTTGCATTCAATTATTGCATTCAATAAATACTAAGTTTTTACTGTTCTAAAGTGTTTTCATGGCTGCTTCTACACAACACTGAGGAGGACAATTGAGAAGCAGTGGAAATCTGCAGTAAGCATTGTCACTTCAGGAATCTCATTTTAACAAAGTCTGAAGTCGGCACCCTGTAACACTCCCTCACATATACATTTCTTCAGTGTCTTGAATACCAGCCTCTGGAAAAAGGAACGACTCAGATGTAAAGGACTAGTTAATAATCACTGTATTTTAATTAGTCTGTAAAGTCCATAAACAAACATTTATCAGAACAATTAACTTTTAACTGAACAGTGGATTTCCTTGAACACAGAATATACCAAAAATCCAAGAGCAAACTAAAAAGGCTCAGTTTGGGTAAGAAGTCTTATCCTCTGAGGGTTGTGAGTCAGTGAACTGAATAGGACTTTCTTGTTTTACAGCAGCTGAAATGTTGGTGATTTTTATTTTTATTTTTTGCATTTTGTTGTCCAAAAATGGTTTCAGCACTTGCACAAAACATGACTTGCTAAACAACATTTAATTTTCATCTTTGTTAACTTAAAGGTCAACTGCACATGCCATTGATTTCTTTTTTTCAGGTATGTAGTTAAATAAGTTCAACAAATAAATTTATTATAGATGATTCATTGAATGCTTGCAGTAGCACACAAGAGTTTAATTTTGACTACAATCAATAGACTTCTATATTTCCAATACAATACACAGCTAAAATAACTTTGATACATAAACTGGGACTCATGGTCACTGACATTTTCAGTCAATAGCATTTTTGAAAACAACAAATATGTTTTAAATCAACTACAGATTCACTGTTCTTGTTGTACAAAGGTAACTATTTAAGAATTAAAAAACATGCAAGAAAACAAACACTCCTCCCTCACCCCCATAACAAAAAATAATCTGTGATAATGTTTATTTCTTTTGGAGGATGTAATAATCACCAGTGTAGAGTAGTGAATTATGGTGGCCAAAGTACTTTATGGTGATAGCTTGAAAGCACTCTGATCATTTCCTTCCTGGTTTTCTCCAGCTACATAGGATTTTTTTTTCCCTAACAACAAAAATTTTTCAATGATTAGTCGACTGAGTAAATTTTAGAAACTTTTCCTTGGAAAATAACATATATCTGTTATTGTCTACTCAAAGGAAGTTGATATACTATGGGTATTTTAGCTTCTTTTTTTTTGATTTTTCTACTGTAAGGCTGCAAAACAGAGCTGTCTTTTTGTAGAAATCAGTTTAAAGGGGAAAGGTGAGCAACTTCTGAATATACCATTGAAAGCATTTGGGGATTTTTTGAAGTTTAATCTAACTTCAAAGTTAGTTGGTTCTGCTTCAAGTAAAAGGTTGGCCCAGATGATCCCCAGATCTTCCTTCCATCTAAATTACTTTATGATTCAGAATTTTGTGAGTCAGCTGAAGGTCTCAAAGACTGCGGTAAAGGTGATATCAATGAAAGACAAGGAGTACAATGTTTAAAAGTTAATCTTATCCCTACAGATATTCTTTAAAAGATGGAAGTGGCCTCTTTTGTTGCCCTTATGCATAAAAAAAAAAGGGATATAATCCCAAATCCCCCTGGCTCTAGTATAACAGAAGAAAGAGAAATTAGTTTTAACTCAGTGAAACTACTGGAAAGCTCCTGTTCTGCTTTATTAGTACGGACTGTTCTTACCATATACGTTTTAATATAGGAAATATCAACAACTTCCACTGTTTGCTAATCTCCTGGGGAACACTACGGAGGGCTTTCTTCCAGATCTCATCACTTACTGCAAGTTTTGCAACTTCAGATATGAAGTGTTTCTTGTCATAAATTGACAGCTCTTGTTCCACCCTAATCCCACGAGGCTTTTCAAAAGAAAAAGGAAATGTAACAATCAAATTGTGTGATAGGAAGTGACAGGTTGATTTGTAGCATTTAAAGGACGTCTGCTATTATTATTAGACAATTTGATTGAGCGGAAAAATGTAATTCTTTCTTCTACAAACACTTTAGTGCAATTTCAGTAACTGAATTGTATTTTACTTACATTTTATTCACTGGAAATTTTGTCCCTACTTCCAGGAAAATAGCAAATCTCTTATGTCAGAACATTTATATAGCCCTTCCTTACAGCTCTCCAAACTTTCACTCTTACATTGCCATTCAGGCAAACATGTGGGGAAGCCCTGGTTTAGATTAGATATTAAATTGTGTGTACTTAGTTACTGTCCTCTTAAATCATAGACTCATAAAACTGTAGAATAGTTAGGGTTGGAAGATGCCTGCATCCCACCTCATTCAGTTCCATCTGTCATAATTTAACGCCTCTCCCATTATGAGGTATCTGGTCTCCTGTGTATGGATGAGTAGCTGAAAAGTGAGTTGTCTTGGCACATTCTGCAGATTACTGAGTGAAGACTTTCTGATTTTAATACCTCTTCAATTTTTGGTACTCAGTGACAATAGGTGGCATAGGAACAACTGAATTTCCATGACCTGGGGAACTGACCTGCTACCACTATAGGATAAGACACATCAAAAAAGAAGATATGGTCCATGCAACACTCTTCTAAATGCCTTCTATAAAAAGATTAAACTGAATCTATTTAAAATCTGACATAAGTTACATGTGATATGTAAGTCAATCCAAGCCATCCACAGCAACGATGGAAGCCACCTACACTTCACTAGAGGCAATAAGGAAAACACAGGAGAAAGAACCATATGGCTTTCTGTGTTGTGCATCTCTTACCTCAAAGATTAGAGTTATTAATAAATAGTAAAATTAATTCATCATTGTGGACACGTCTTTTCACTGTATTTGAAATCTGATGATTTTTATGGTTTGCTCCCAATTATTTAATTGATTTCATTAGAATTACATTGGGTTAATCTTGAATGTAGTTGCCATTAAATTGTATTTGTTTTGCTCTCATTGATGAAGTACACACAACTTAATGGTGAGCAAGGGACACCAAGGGGCACCCAACTGGTCCTTCAGTTTTTCTGCTGTTCTGACTCTGCCTTACTCTACCCGTTTTGCTATAAAATTAACTGAATAAAAGCCATGTCAACAGCCAACTCTCAGGATTCAATCTCACTTTTTAAAAAAACAAGCACAAATGCCAAAAGTTCTGAAAAATAGAGGGAATAACCTTTTAGCCATTTTTAATCCAATAGAGGACTTTGGATCACTGCATAACTAAAACAGTGAAGGATGATGGAAGTTTCATTTTCCAAATCAATCATTTTCCTTTATAGGTTAAAAAAGACAATATCTTGTCTCGCTGATAAATGACTAAATATTATCCAGAACTTATAACATTTCCCAATGCTCTATTTATGTTCTTGTACTGAATGTATTTAATAGACAGCAAAAGAGAAAGAATCAAGACCAGGGAACAGAAATACATAGCATGTTATTGTTTGAAGAAAGGGCACATTCCTGCAAAATGCAACATTCCACTAAAAGTAACATGATACCGTATTTTCATGACATGAGAAACAACAATCAAAAGACCATTGTGAAATAGATTTTTCCACATTTCTTCAAGTGAATTCCATATTTACATAGTGAGTATGTGTCAATTATGAGTCTGTAGAAACTGTTACCAATTCCTACACAAAACCAATGAAGAGCTGAGGCCCCAGATGCATGTGTAATGTATATGCACGTTATCTCTTGGTTTAGGAACTAGAGAGACAACACACCATGCAAAAGAAACCTCATAAGAAAGGGAATCTTTTGTCAGCAGACCGACTCTTGCCAGCATCTGGCTTAGATGTCATAAACTACCTCTTTTATTTGGCTGTACAGGATGTCTGGAAACCCTGAGAGTAGGTGGCTTGAATTTCTCATTAATCTGTTGTACATAGAACAACAGTAAGAGCTAAACCATAGCCAGATGAGTGTGGCTCTTCATCTCTTCTTGCCATCCACAGGCAGTCTTTAGGAAACCTAGGAACTGCATTTGCTTCTGCATTTGCTTCTTCTCCATGCTAATTAAATTTCTTGGTTGTAAGGCAAACGTCTTGCAAAACTCAAAAAACTTATGTGAGATACCAAGTGTGTAGTACATATTTTCCATAAATCGGGGTACCTTTTCTGCAAAGTTTGACTACAAAAAAATCCTTCATTATTCAACAGCTGTGGCTGTAAACTCAGCAGTCATTTTATTATAACATATAGTTCTCAGAGCTATTAATATGAGTGGTGCAACCACAATGAAGGTAAATGTTTAGACATGAAATGTGAGAAACAGCATGACAATAGCTCCAGTTTGAAGAGGACCACAAAGATATTTTGCAAACTTTTTTTTTTATGCTAATTTTATATATATATATATATATATTATGAAAGTGGGCCTTGTTTGAAAAGAACCACAATAAAATGTGCTTATTCCTGGCCAGAGGTGTGCATATGTGTTGTAGCACTTTCAGTTCTGATCCCTGAAACATCTAGGCATTTTGATCTGATCTCTATAGCTAATAGAAAATGTGAAGCCTGTGTGACATGTATATGTGCTCTGTGAATTAATTTTTTTTCAGAGCTGATTTTTCTAGAAAGAAAAATAACACAAATAAATGTGTGGGAACATCTGTAAAGATGAACAGAAGAAAAGATGGCCTGACATAAGAATTCCTATGTTTTTTCTATCCTGGGTCACAAGCTGAACATCATATATTATTCTTCTCTTCTGAAACTTCCAAGTTTCCACTGCAGCAATTATAATATATTATGTTGTGAACGCTCCAGAGAGTGTTGTGAAGAATGAAGTCTTAAGATAAAAGATTTCAATGAAGGCTCTAATTTGTGGGGCATGGACATAATAATTCTGTTTTAAACTCTCTAACTCCCTGTCAGCTGGGAGACAAGGCTATTTGTGAGAAACAACATTTAAATGGATAAAACTGAATTTCCCCCTCATTTCTGTCCCTCTGCTGATAACTCAGTTGGGCCACAATGCAGCTGCTACTGCATTACCCACTTAAATGAAAGAGGAGAATTCCCCTTACTGAGGTAATTAGTGTAGCAAGTAAAGGAAGACTGCAAAGCAGAAATCAGACTGGATGATCATAGTATTACCCCTAATCCTCCTGGGTCTGAATTTAGGTTCATTTCAAGATGGCAAAATACAGCCCTAGCTCTTCAGGGGCAGAGCATAGCCAAAGCATTCAAACATGCAAAATGAAACTGTTCTGCATTTTTGCATCTAGAGAGAAAGACTTCTAAGGTCTAGAAAGAAGTGATACAAAATTAACTGTAATTTTATAATAGTCCATAGAGTCAGAAAAAGCAGAATGATTGAGAACTATACAAGTAACACTATAATTTCAGCTAATGTTTCCACCCAAAAGTGCCATTTTCAGAGCTAAACCACCAGCCACCCAAGAAACATGAAATTGTTCTTGCACAAGAATATTCAACTCAGAGTAAAGCACAACAAGCTACCTAATTATATTCAAATCAGGCACTCTGAAAAGATTTTGCGCATAGGATAGATACTGAAAAGTAGTTACCCTGATACCCCACAACTATAATTATAATCTAAATAAGCAAATAATAAAGCAGAGGAACAGATGGATAGTTCTGTATAAAAGCAATTTCAGATACTGTAACGTGACAATGATGATGAGCTCAACTCACTTAGGTTTTGCCAAATATGTGGCAAAACCTATTGGGCACCCAGAACATATGTTTGAAATAACAATCAGGAATTGTAATTTTATCTAGAAGGCACAGCACTGTGACACATAGTACACAGCATGCTTGATTAGGGTAAATCTTTACTAGGTCTTTAAGTAGTTCAAAACCAAGAAACTAAGGAACTAATGCAAAATTTGTAACCTGTTGTCATATTGCTTTTCTGCAACCAGATGTGGCTGTGGCAGATTTTAACCCACATGACAAAATATATACTGAAACCCATTGGCTAAAAGCTCCTGAACTTCATAGGAGACATTTCTCTGGTGTCAGTGGCAATTGTATGTATGAGGGGAGACATAGGCATAAGGAGACAAAGCTATTGAATGGTAAATATTAGACAAAATGTATACAACTGCTTATGAAAAACATATTCTCATGTCGTGACACATAATTTTTTGAATTGTAATGTTCACAAACTCTATCTCAAAATATCATCCCTTTTATTCTGTTTTCTTTTTGTACAATCTGGCACAATGATCTCCTGAGCATGAACTGTGGGGTACCCAAGCATGCCTAGCTATGAAATCTGGACATTGTAAAGGGAGTTGCATGTTGGTAGATGTTTCTAAGTGCTCCAGAGGAGGATGTGTCTTAAATTCACTTCTCTTCAAGGCAATTGCCCACATTATTATTAACCCAATATGACTTTTCTTAGCATATTTTATTTAGCTTGCAGATTGCTTACAAGGGGTATACTTAGGCTGTTTTCCATAGCTCAACCGTTTACATTATGTGATATTCCTTTAAATCACTTGTTACATAATTAAAAGAAAATAAGACTGCAAATGATGACAGTAACAAAATGTATAAATCTACCTTTACTTAGGGTGAGCTAGTCCTTGGTTTAGGAATGTGGTCTGAATGCAGAGTAGAATAAAAGCCTTTCCAGTTCTCTCCAGCTCTTCCTATAAAGCACTCGATACAGCACACAAAGCAAGACAGGTATCTCCACGTGACCACCCCCTGGACTTCAACAGAGTAAGAAGTTTTCTCATGTCAGGCAATTCAAAGTGCTCCAAAGGAGTACATACCTAAAACCTCACCAACTTTTCAAGGTAGCCAGCTGCCTTAGAAAATCTCAAATGAATAAGAAAACTGCAGTTGTGATGGCAGTGCCCACAGTTTCCATGATGCAGAGAAGAATGTAGTGGTTAAAGCATTTGCACAAGAATCTGGAAACTTGAATCCTGTTCCTGTCTTACATAATATACATGCCACTGCTTAGAAGTGCTCATACAGGCAACCATTATTCGAGCCTTCCAAAACCAGATGAGTTAATCCATGCTAGAAAAAAGCAAACAAAAAAATGGGGCAAAACCAAGTAAACAGCTATTTAAAGGCATGCTTAAGGACACACTTTTTCAGTAATTGCTCTTGATAAAGGTATGCTGCAATCTGCAGTGTTATGTAGAGAGACCTGAGGTAGCTGTAAACATGCTGTTCTACCACCAACAGTCTAGTCACAATAGCATAGAGCTCTTGGCAGCTTAAGATATCATGCCTTCTGCTACTAGAAAATAATTTTGCTGGATTCTGAAATTGTTCTTTTTCATAAGAATGCTTCTTCTGTCTAAAAGTCTGACAAGAAAACATAATGTCTTTCCCCTGATTTAGCCCTGGTGAAAGAAAATCTAAAATCAAGGGAAATGTAGTTCATGGCACTTCCTAGCATGGGGGTTGAAACAGGGAGGTGTCAGTTCTGGTGCTGGCTATTTGTTTGTCAAATACGAAAGGGCGAAATACTGTAGTCTTGTCCAGAAATAAGCAGGTAGGAACAGCAGGTAGGAAATCCCCATGTTGGTGTTGCTGCTTAAACTCTTTGATATGACAGTCTCTAAAAACTTAAAGCTAATTAAGCTAAGGAGTGACATTTTTGGACCTTTTCAGGGTGTAGCACAGCAGTTTCAAGCTCACAGATTCAAGCTCAGCTGCAGGGAACTGGAGCCTTTGCACTTTTAAGAGAAAGCCTTTGCACAGGGCTCTGCTGTGTTTTAACTGAACTTTTCTGAGTGTCCTAATGTCAACAATCCCTCAGCTAGACACGAGACTTCATGCAGAGAGAAATGTCTCTGGGCTGGGGAAGGAAGGCAGAGCCATGCCTAGCACAGCACAGAGAAAGTCTGCTGACATTACACAGGCATGAGGCACTCCACGTCTGATTACAATGCAGCATTCCTGCTGTTTTAATAAAAGTTTTCCTCTTAGAAGAAATAACTAACAGTGTCACATGGGGAGGTGAGTTTCTCACAGCTCTCAACAGTTGACACTTGTAAATGACTTTCACGAGTGACCTAAATTAATGAGACCCTAACGCTCACAACTTCGTAGACCCCCTCTGTGCATGTACAGCTTCGTCTGCATCATCTGGGCAAGTCGTTTGACTCATTTAAACATAGAAGTGCCAACACTGAATTAGTTCCCACAAATACACATGTATATGGATGCCACTCTCTGAATGTTGGGCTTTGGCCATCCTCACTGCTTCTTTGCTGACCTCATTCCTGAATAGCACACATGATAGAACTGCAAAACAGTGATGATTTATTAGAATAAGATCAGGGTTAGAAGAATTATACATGCACTTAAAGCACAACTGGCCTGGAAAAACTCATGAAAGCATATAGGTATTACTATATTATAGTCACAGAAACTGAGGAAAATTGAAATTCAGACTTGTCTTCCCTGTTCCCATCGTATGATAATTTTGATACTAAAGTCATCCCAAACTCGTCTTTTCAGGATAGCTTCTTTTAATTACCCTCTTCAGGATTCCTCTAGCTTGTGTCCTGTCTGCAAGTCTTTTTACTTCTTTTGCCTTCCATTTTCCTTTCTCATCCCTTCAATTCTCTTGTTCTATTTTACTTTCAAAAGCCTTTTATCTTATGTCTACAAAAATCTGTCTCTTAAGGCACTAAATCAGCACTTGTGGAGGGTGCTCCTCCCCCTGACTGCTGTTGCTGAAGTGCCAGTTCAGCTCAGTGGAAGGCTGGTGGTCAGATGGCAGAAGTAGGACACTTTTAAGAACTGTGATTCTTCACTGTCCCTGTGGAAAGGGTGGGCTTACAGGACCCAGAGTAGGTGGTTCTGTTTATGTTCTTGTATTAAAAGTTAATGTTGGCCAGATTTGTTTATTTGTAGTGTTATCAGTGCGGTTTGCCCAAGTCCTGAGTATATTGATTTATAATATGCTTATCAGGGATAAAAGTAATGTTTTCAGTAGAAACTGACACCATGTGAAATTTCCTTTTCTTTATTTTGTCAGAAATTCTGATGTCAGACTGTGGCTAAATAGTGTGAAGCTGTGAATATCTGGAGAGAAACTCAGGCTCACTTGCGCTTTGATGTTAGTGAAAGACACTGTTTCAGTGGTGTTTGCTTGGGGATGGGAAGCAACACTGCAAGCTGTGGCAGTGAACCTGGACTGAAACGGAACCCGGAGGTGGAGGCTGCAGGGAAGGTGTAGGTAAATCCCAGTGGAAAAATCTGCTCCTTGATCAGGGATCTGTAAAGAAACCACACACGGAATTGGAAATCCTGAATCCTCAGGCCACATGGGCCCTGAGCATACCTTGCAATGTGAAATCACAGTCTGGTACTATTATTGGAAAGGTTTTTGTGAGTTATGCCTATCCAGAAAAGCTGCTCTACTCTTGAAATTAGTAAGTCATGTAAAAACAAGCACTGGAGTTCTGAAGGTCCATTAGTTTATTCACAGAGGTATTTAAGTGTTGAAAGAAATATTCACTACTCAAGAGTAAATACTTGGGCCTCTTCTTTTTTCTTTCCAGAGAATAAAAATATACGCTCTAAGAAGTTGTTAGTGGCATTGCCATGGGAAGGAAATTTCTGATCTCAGGTCTACAAATATGAACGTAAGACTTTTAGTGTGTTATAGTGATACTAATCTCTTTTTCATTTCTTGTGTGGAGAAAACTGGAAGGCCTTGCAGAACAGAAGTGAATGGATTATTTTATACTACAATAATGAATTAACTTACTCTGCCATTATCTAGATTTTACATAGTTTTTATTGTTAGAGCTTTCAACAGAGGGGAGATTAAATATTCAAAACAACATACTGTACTCTGGGCATATTTCAGCCAAGAGCTTATGAGTGTGGGTACTTAGAATTACTCTTTATTCTATTTCCTGCCCACACAGTTTCCCTGATCCATTGCTGAATATGCCTTTTCTGTCTTTTGTTCACCATCTTTTTGCTATAGCAAAAAACTCCCTGGGAACACAATTTCTATTGTCCCAAGGCCTCTTTTGAATACCAAGTGCACTTTGGCTTCACGTTTCAGATGATAGGTAAGATCCTTCTTGCCTTTTTGTGCTCCTGTAGACTGATTTCAGCACCAAAGAACATGAAATTCTTCCTGGAGATAACTCTGAGATACTCTGTGGTTAGAAAAAATTATGCTTTAGGTCAGTGAAGACGAGATCTAAAGTGGTTTGCCTAAGCCTTCTGAAGTTGAAAATGCTCTGACACTAAAAAGAAACAGTTTAAAAGATAATAAGTCCATTTTGAACTTACTTTGAAATTTCAAGGTGTTATTACTTCTGACTAGACATGAACTGAAAATTAAATGCATTTTATTATTTATTAAATCCCATTTTCCTATGACATTAACCTGGATAAAAATTGTTGTAGATCTTTGAGCAGCAGGCATTTCTGCAACACTGTGTTTACTTCTCTGTCCCGGGTCCCCTCATATCCATTCAACATAACTGTTACCCTTGCCCTCTTCTCCTTCTCAATACAATCACACTTTTGTACCACTATCTGAAAACCAAAATTTCCTGGTTCCATCTCTTTGAAGACCTCAGCAGTAGACTTAACTGCAAGTCAAGAAGCTGGTGTCCAGTAACCAAGGGTCAGACCTTTTAAAGCCACCTGAATTTTTATCAGTGGATGCATAATGTTAAGCAAAAGTCATTGTAGAAATAACCTTCAAAATCTGTTTCTGTTCTCATCTGAGGCTTTTTAAAACTCATTTCGCCAGTGTTCCTTGAAGTCAGCTATCAGTCAAGGAAGTTTCAGTATTTCACTGAAAGTATAAAGTTCAAGGCATATTTCCTATAACAAACGAATATAAGATGGTCCAATGACAAGTCAATATTTGGAGCTTTTACATCTCCATCTCTCTAGACAGTTCTAGTGCTCTTACCACTTTCATATCAAACTGCTTTATAGTAAGTCCTTGATCATCTTCTAGTTTGATCAAAACAAACCTAGCTTTGATCCTCTTCCCCATGTGTGAGTGAAAATGAAGAGGTCTGTGCAAAAAGGATTTAAATATTTCATCAGTGGCAAAAACTATTGTCAGTATCCTTTCCACACCTGGGCAGCATCTGATTTTTTTACTGATTCTTTTCCATCAAAAACATAATTCTTATTTTGTACATTTTAAGCTTTTCAAAATTACTTCCAGCTGAGGCAAACTTACATAGCTTTCCTGGCTTGGAAGTTAATTTGTTAGGATTAGGCTATGTACATAAAAGGGTATTTGTACAGTAATTCCAGAAGCTGCATTGAGAAAGTAAACACTTTATATACAATGAGTCATATCCTAGGCTGCTGAAGTCAATGGGAATTCTACCTATTAAATTTATGAAAGGAGTCAGTATTTCACTCTACACAAACATCTAATATTTTAAAAAAATAATTTAAATATAGGAAAACCATACCAAAAAATAATCCTTATGTTGACACAGAAGTAGCTAGAGAAAGAATAAAAAGTTTATCACATAGGACAAAGAATTAAATCTGTTATCAGAAAATGCCATCAGGAAACAAAACCAGCAAACACCTTGGCTTGCATTACACTGAACCTTGTGTGTAAGTTACTGTACCTTCCAGCAGAATGCAGACTACTGAAATAAATTAATTTTCAGGAAGCATTGACTCCAAATAAAACTATTTAAAAGAACCCAAAACATTTGCAGCTTCCAAAACTAACTGTGGGTAGGATTTAGATACTTGCATCGAAAATCCAAAAGTCCTGCTGCACTGTGGCTACAGTCAGGAGGCAAGCATTGTTTAGTCTAAGATTTCCTCAGTTACCTGCATTCACATGAGTATCTGTGTTCAAACATCCTGGAGCCTCAGTTATGCTGGGGCTCTGGTGTTGTGCTCCACCATGCATGGGCACCCATGGCAAACCAAGCTCCCACCCACAATGTTAACTGTAGTAGGAAGGACAGCAGTCAATATCCAGCAGTTTCAAAACAAGCAACCCTCCCAAAAATGAGTGTATGATTGCTTTCTGAGAAGCAGAATATATAATGAATTTCTGTTTTGTGAGTAGATTTTTAAGTTCGAGTTGCTCTAGGTCTTTCCCTTTTGCTCAGAGCTCCTAGATAAGCTCTTGAATCTCTGGGTTCTCCAGTACTGATTTAGAGACGAGATCCATCCTCTGGGGAAATCCACAGACACTCTGTTCTCTGTTTAACTTCCTACTTTCAGTATGCTGCTAGGAATGAACATCTTTCAACTCTTCACCTCTTTTGAATTTGTTTAAAAGCTGTTAACATGTAATCTGTTGAGAAACACACATACAAGTTTGCACACACGTGCACAGAAAGGGGTCATGATTTCCTAAGTGGTTTCCACTGTGAGTCAGGTTGTAGGTACGTATTAAATAATAAATGAGTTTATTTTCCATGAGGACTTATATAGAAACTTTTTATGTAAAGTAACATGTGACTTGGTGTTGTAATGCTGGAAGTTTCTCATACTGCAAGGGATGGATGAGGTTATATCTCCACTTCTATTTTTACCGTTTATCCTTTTAGACTGCTACAAAGTCAACAACCTTGTCAGCTTCTGTTAAATGCAACTACTTGCTAAAACCCGTTTTTTCAGTGCAGCCTGGCATCTTTAAATGTTCAAGAAAAAGGGCACATCAATATTACCCCCTTTGATGTTTATTGACAGATGTTTATTAAAATGTCTTTGTTGTCTTCCCAAAGTCATAAACACAATTTGTAATCTCCAGTGTTTAAAACCAGCATAGCAGTTCCTCCTCTTTCTTTCATTCAAATGTCATATTACGATTATTCAGTATTGAGGTTTGTACCCCTATGAGATGAGATAATGGTAAGATAGACAGACCTAGTTAGGCTGAATCAATTTGCAGATAATTTTTATAAATATCAGAAAGAATGCCCTACAGACTAACAAAGCAGTGGCACATCCAGTGCTTGTCATTTGTGCTGCCTGCCAGTGAAATGTTTTGGTTGCTTAGGCACAGACAGGCACAAATTAATCAGGTTTGACTAAGCTACATCCTAGCTAAATCCTTATCTTCTGCAACACTGATTTCAAAGCCTACAGTAGTTATTTCATATCTTATCATTATTTAAAGCCCTTTGAGGGAGTACCCTAATTTCATAAACATATTAGGCTTTTTTGAAAGGAAAAGTGAAACATGCTGCAGGGGGAACCTTTGTAATTTGTTTTGCTTACAGATATGCTGAGTTATTTGTGCTTCATTGGCAAAAAAAAAAATTATAAAAAAGTAATAAAAATAATCCCAGTGTGCACAATTATTTCCTGGCAAGAAACTGTTATTTTTATTCAAGTAGATAGCCCAGATCTAGATCTGATCCTTCAAAACTGTGGGCCATTTTCCCCAAGTCTACTTACCATATAGCAGACACCTGGGCTGACTCTTACCCTCTACTCAAATTCCACCTGTGATACTCTGGACAAATGGAAGATCTGATGTTGGAAAGTTACTGTTTTCATTAAAAATGGACAAGAAATTCTTTGAGCACTGATGACTGTAATGAACCATGATGCTGCTTGGTTTTATGCATCAGGTTGGCCTGGTTGTTTATAAAAGCACCAGTTCTAATTCAACCACTTCTACAGCTCCTGTGTTTATTAAACCATCTTCCTTGTAGATTTTCCAGTGTGCAACAGGAAGCAGGGTTATACTGAAGGGTTTCCTTCAGTTCAGGTATCTTGTAAGATGTTCTTTGCCTCCACAAGTTCCTATTGTTATGAAGCTTGGAAAAACTAGAAGTTTTTAATGTGTCTACCCTGTCTCAGGTTTTACTGAAGTAGGTAATTTGACTGAAATAGGAACACTGATTCAAAAGGTGGGGGGAGGGGATGACTCTGACAGATGCAGACAACATAATAGCATAAGCCCTGTTCCCTTAGGAAGAAGCATCTAATAAAGAAATCCTGTTCTTTCCCAAACCAAGGAGAGAGCTGTCAGTTCTTCTACTGAGGTCAGAAACCACAAGCCCTGCATGAGCTGCCAGATAAGCACAGCTGCAAGAGAGAAGGACCCAAGCAGTAAATATCATCCCTTGGCCAGGAAAATAGTTTCAAAACACAAGGAGAAGAAAGATGGAGGGAATCAGGGACAAGAAAAGATTAGAGACTGGGGAGATATCAGGTGGGAATTTGAGTAGGCTGAAGCCAGATATTAAAAATACAATTTGCTGCGGACAGGGCAAAAATGCTACATCTGAGAGAGAGGAATAAACTGGAAATCACAATGACATTTGGAAGTAATTGTATTGAATTTTATGGGGCAGAATTCTTGTTATAGCACACAGTTTGTGACAGAAAAAATAGAAAACAACAACACAGCTAGATGGAGTAGGCGGATGGATGAGTACATCGCTGATACACTGTGCTAGGGAGTGTTACCTGTTTTTGAAAATTGTTTTGGCATGTGGGGCTAGAGAACCTGTTGAATGGATTTTTGAGTAATATGGGGAAAGGGTAGTGGCTTTTCTTTTGTGACTTCGGTGTATTCTTTGTAATATCTCTTTGTTTTTTTCTTATTTATGGATTTTTACTCCCTGCCTTTTCTAATCTTTCCAACTGTTGTTTCTTTTTGGATTTACTAGTTTTTCAATACCTACTGCAGTCTGTTACCCAGCCTCTGTGTTAATTTTATGCAAAACAGACAGAAATGCTACTGAAAATGGAAAAAATAAGCATTTCCATTTGATCTTCTCTTTTCTTTCTTTTTTTCCCTTGCATTTTGATTATCATTTCATTGACTACCATTTTCTGCCTTGCCTGCATCACCTGATGTGAATTTGATCAGTGCTGTTTATGTGATTAATATCTCGATTAAATGAGACAGCACTGGGAATTTGACTGGGTTTCAAAAATGTTATTACCATATGACTCATAAGGGGTGCTCCATTAATCAACAGGCAGTAGAAGTAATATCTTCTCAAGGTGTGTTACTACTGATATAAGTAGAAACAGGCAAAGGCTCAACAACAGGCTTCCAGTGAAAAGAAAAGAAAAAAGGACAACAAACCCAACAACACACCAAAACTCCTTTTCTTGAATATTCCTTAATAAAACCTTAGCATTGCTATTTCATCTTCTCTGGTAAACATGCACAAAATGGGTTCTACTTTTAAAGTCAAGATTATGCTAGGTGTCTTGGTCTCAGTTTGATCTTGTAACTCTCCCTCTCTTGGTTGACTGATCACTTGAATAAGGAATCTGGATGTTCTTACAGTACTCTCCTGGGTGGCTGGTTTTTGCATTGTTCATTGAACCTGAACAGCAACCACCCACCAAAACCTTGAACAAAAGTCTCATTGCAAATGTTTACACTAAGGCAAACTCCTACTTTAATAAAGGGAGAACTTGTTTAGGAGAAGATAGTAAGTTTTAAAATGGCTGATATTAGGACAGGGGCAAATCAATTCAGAGCGCTGGGCAGTCACGGTTCAGGAGAACCAGGGAAAGAACAGTGATTATTTTTGTTCTGTCTGGCCTGTTCTCTAGAAAGAAGGAAAATACACTGCCCATTATTGCAAACTGATAATCTCTTCTTCTGAACAGAGGCATTTGGGTGGCTGATGCAGGTTGAGTTTTAAGATGCCCAGCAAATTCAAAAGGTCATAACTTATTATCCATGGTCCTCTGAGAAATCACTCATTCCATCTCTGAAGGAAAATAGCAAGAAGGTATCTAACTTTTAAAAAAGACTTTTTTTTTTTTTAAAGAAGATATTAAAAATACAATAAAGGCAAAGGGCTTAAAATGTTAACTGCAGAATCATTTCCTCTTGCTTAATTTTCATAGATCAGACTCTATTGATGAGGAAGCAGGAGAAGAAAGGCAGCAGGTAGCCAGCAGCAGAGAGTCAGTAATCTCACTTGTCACTGTCAGTGCCGGCTGTGTATGGAAAATGCCAGTCTGCCAAGAGCCAGCAAAAGCCTCAAGAGGGCAAAGTATTCCTAATGGCTGTGAAACTTTAGAAGCAAACAAAAATATGAAAGGGCAAGAGCCCTGCATTGTGCTTTTACACTCACAAGGATTTTTCTCAAGTGCTTTTGAATCTCTTTTAGATTTGAAATAAGTTTCAAAGCATTTAATGAAATAAATACTGCTGTGAACTCTAGAGAATGCACAAGATACCTGGGTTTTACTTGGATGTCGAAAAGCAGCAAGTGCACAAGGCTTTGATCCTACTCATAGCAATGTCAGTGGCTCATGCACAGTGTGTATGGAAGCCTTGACTCAGAGTAATTGCAGCCATTATTAAAGAGGTTGCTGCCGGTGTTGAGTACTTCGTGTGGTGTAATTAACAGAGCTGAAGTGTCCCAGTCAGCAAACTTCAAAAAGTTTGGGGTTTGGGTTTTGTTCAAAGAAGATCCAATATAGATGCCTACAACATTGGAAGCATATTAAATCTTGATCAATATCCACAGTGTCTCAGTAATTCACATCATAACATGTGCTGCTGTAAGAGCCCTCCCCAGCAGACACATACTGCACAACCTTTCCCTCACATCATTCTTTTCCTGGTCTTCCATCATTGGAAACATGATCAAACCAGAGCAGAATTGCATGTCATTTTCAGTCCTGTTTCATTTTTCAGCTGCTAAATAGGCCGAAAGATAAGGTTTTCCAGCATATATCAAATAAATCTCCTGATGTTGTCTTTTATTCTAAGGGTTTTCCCTCTCTCTCTCCAGAGCCTGTAGATAAACTACCAGGGGCTTCCTGATCACACAGGGCTTTTCTCCCCTCTTTTCTTCAATACTATGATTTTAAGAAAATATGAAAGTAAATGAAGGCAAACAGTAGCATCTCTTACTACGTACTAGGGGCATAGGGGATAGTTGTATTTTGCTATAATGTTAATTATATAGCTGATTGTGTGGTGGGAGGCCTTCAGAAAAAAAGAAAAACAAAACAAAGTAGCATGACGAGGAATGAGATGCATACCAGATAAAATGTTCTGGCAGAATCTGAAGTTTCACCAAACCTTGGCTAGGATTTTTTGCTACTGTTGAATGAATCAGCCTAACTGCACTGCTATAATCCACAATTTATGGGAACAGAATCCATGTTTCATCTCTGAAAACAAATGAGAAAGCAGTGGGCAGAAAAATGCCTCTGAAGTGCTGATGTGCTTCATCATTAAGTTGACTAAGTTAAGAAACTAAATTGAGGTTTTGCACTGAGATTTGAGTCATTTTCCCAACACTATGGCTCATGTTTATCAGTTGTCACAAACACTGGCACCCTTTCCTTTTAATTCCAATATATGCTTTTAATCTTCATGTCTCATAGTTACCTTGGAAGGGTGTCTAACTGCCTTCTTCCTTAGCTTAGCAAGCACTGCAGCTGTCTAGCATGTTCAGGAAATAGTAAATCCGCCTTTTTGTCATTATTCTTCTCAAGGGCTATCAATTAGATCTTGCAACCTTCAGAATTTTGTACAATGGATGTGATGTACTTCCAAGACACCTTCCTTTCAGCTCATTTTTATCATTAATTTCATTCTTACCTCTACTGGCTGTAAGGGATATTATTCAGCTCCTCTGATGGACCAGGAAGGCCTAATTCTAACTTCAGTGCATGTCTGAAACCCAAAGCAGCTATGTTCAGCAGCACAATGGCAGATTGAGAAGCTCCCTAGGTGCAAATTTAATACAGCATTATAAGTCTTGCAAAGTTTCAGTTTAATAACATGATTTGATAAGACAGATGAAATGGCTGGAATCATCAGGAAAGGGAGGAAGGCAGTGTAGGACTGTGAAGAGGAATCTAAATGAGGTGGAGGTCTCGTGTCTGAGAGTGGGATGCTGCTACAGTCTTTATTTTTGGTGTTCAGCATGCTCTGCAAGGGGTGATAACAGCATTTAGATTACAGAAAACAGAACAGGCTATAAATTGAAAGAGCATTTTCACTAAAATATCGATGAAATATGTTTTCTGTTTCTCTGTGCTAAAAGCTTGTTTCAGTAAAAATTTTCCAACCAGCTCTAATAGCAGGCAATAAAGCTCAGTGTATTGAACTAGAACAATGGAAGTGGTTTTATGATACGTTATCTTAGAATGAAGGAAAAGTACTGGAGTGAACTTGAAGACTGACAATGACTGCAGAACTAATAATGTCCCTGAGAAATACTTAGATAGATTGGAGTTGATTAACACAGCCAGACAGGACAGGGCAAACCAGCTAAAATATGTGCTATAGCAGAGACAGATACAAAACGTACAAGGCAAGTCTTTGTTTTCTAGGCAAGAAACTTTTAACCTCATTATTTTCTCAAGGCTATTTCTTCCATCTTATCAAGTTTATTGAAGTGACAGCTGCCCATCAGATGTAACAAGTTCCTGCACTAAAGGCAATATTGAGGAAACAATTTTAAGCAGTGATTTTCCTTGATGTTAAGACTATAAGATTTATCTTTTCTTACATATCTGAGAAGAAACCCACCATTTTGTCACATTTCCAACAGCCAGAACAATATTCAAGTTTCTAAACAGGTTTGTGGGAGACTGACAGAATGAATTTTAAAATAGAGTGACTAGAAGGTGTGAAGTGCGCACCATGTGTAGCCCACTCTTCTGAGGAATGATTACATGCCAATTAACTAAATTCTTTCATGTCCATGGGATATTTCAAATGTGATCATCAGACAATTATTTTTGACAAAAAACAGAAAAGAATAATATATAGATTTTATTGTTCTGAAGCAATATAAAGGGTAGATGAATACTGAGTTATCTTGCATTTCTAAGCAATTAAATATAATATTCAGAAGTCTGATTACTGATTATGAGTAAAAATTAATTAATTTTAAAATAAGCTGAATTATTGAGGAAATATTTTTCAAAAATTAATGTCAGCTTATATTTCTTAAACTTTAGCTGTCAGACATGCTAATTAATTTTCAAAACTGGCATTTAAATCACTCAATTGCTTTTAGGATATTTCCATTCTAGGTACTCTAGTCAAAAAGATAACAAAAAGTAAACACTGAGAATGTTTCACATTGCTCCTCTTCTACAGTTATTGATGTAGAAACTAAGATTAATATTCTATAAATAATGCAACACGTCTAATATAATATTTGCATTCTTTAAAAACATTAATGTATGATGTTGACATTGTCAGTAACCTATTTGTTTATTTGTTAAGCTTGACATCTGATCTTGATTGCATATGAAAGATGAGGAAATAAATCAGAGTTTTTAACAATTCTGTTTTGAAGAAAAGAAAATGAACATTCAGTGCTGGAAAATGACTGACTGACATTCATTAGGATCAATAACAATCACAAGAAATGTTGATCATGAAATGATTTTCTCCCTCAGTGAAAATGTCAGTGAACACCAAAGTTTGACTCATTCTATGCTACCATATAAAAAATCCACATGCATTTTTATATTGTAAAAGCAGGAAAAAAAAACCTATTTTTGCATTTTGTTTTTAACTATCTGTAGGTAGAAGCAGTTCACAATCATTTTAATGGAAAATTGTAATGACTTCCATCTTCACACACTCTTTTTCTTATGCTATTTTTTGGATTGGATTGTTAATCACCTCTCTGATGCTTACCCACCACACATTTTGAAAAATCCAAGTAACAGGAGACTGCAGAAAACACTTGGTTTAGGATCTTGGAGCCATAGAATGTCACATGCCACTATTAACAGAAAACAAACATATTTTAAAAAATACTTTTACAAAAGTTTCATTTCTGATTTTGAAAGGCCAGAGACTGTAAAATAATCTGAAAGCCCTTGGTGTTAATCTCTGAGCACTTTTGAAAGCTTTCATGAGATCAAATGCCCTTCAATCCTTGTTTGTGCAGTAGCAGTAGCTTGCAGGTTCTCTACCTGTGATGTGAAAGGAGACCTTCAAGAACATTACTTCAAGCATAAGTAAGCTTGCTTTTTCCTTACAATCTGACTTTGTCCTTTTGGAGATGTTTCTAATAACTCAACTTTCATAACACTGCAGGCCATTTTGCAGCAATGTTTGTATATGTTTTTAAAACTGTTGGTAGTATTTCTGAAAACAGCAAACACTTTCCCTGGGTCACCGCTTTTACTACAGTTGATTTTTCTTTGCAGCCATAGGACAGCCTAGTTCCACATCTATTTTCCATAAGCAACTTTCAAACTGGTTTTGCCAAGCAAAAGGCTATGGCTTTGACATCCTTTTATGTTCCAGCAGCTGAAGAGGTTTTTTTTTTTGTTGTTGTTGTCAAGTTTAACCTTATTTTTCCCATTTCCCCATTTACCTGTTTGAATAGAAGCATATTTACATGTTTGCACATGCGCATATTTATTCGTGGTTCATTAGATCACTTGACCACTTGTTTGCAAACCAGTTCAATCCATTGCCTGAGGTTCCATGGAAGAAATTTTTGAGTTTTTAAAAGTAGAATTCTCTCAAAAATTCAGTCCTTACTGTTATTTGCTATGACAGTGAATGCCTTACATTCTGTTTGGGTTTTTTTCACAGTGACATCAGCAATATCACATCTCTTCAACTTGTTTGTGATTTTGCAGGATCCGCACTTGCTGCAAGATTGAATTTTGCAGTTGATCGATTGCCTTGCTGCATGTTATTTTATCATCATCTTCCTGGTTTACTTGGGTATTTGGAGTAGCTGGCTTATTTCCCTCAGACTTGCTGTCTTGAAAAGGAAAATATTACTTTGTTAGCTGAGGTCAGAATTCAGTTTATTCCCTTTTCCTTTTTTGCCCAGTGGGAAATGCACTTTACTATTCTGCCTCTCTCATTCCTTTATTGCAGTACAGAATGCCTTAATGCATATGCTAATACAACTGTTTCCCTTACTTTAATACTGAAAATATCTGCCTAAAGTATGACTATTTTTGTTTTTAACTATTCAGCTTGGCAGTTGCAGTTAGGAAGTACAATATCTGACTTTCTGGACTTTCTTTCCAGCTTCTGACCGCTGCCTGACAGTGTTTTACAGTACAGTACAGTTTGTGAGGCTTCCAGCCAGATTTTCACAGCCTGTAGCTGTCCAGCAAAGGATAAATCATCTTTGTTTTCATAAACTTCATACTACTTGTAGAAGATGGGTGTCGTGGTTTAACCTCAGCTGGCAATTAAATCCCATACAGCTGCTCACTCACTGCCGCCACAGCAGGATGAGGGAAGAGAACTGAAAGGGTAAAACAGAAAACTCATGGGTTAAGATAGGAACAGTTTAATAATTGAAATATAATAATAATGGTAACAACAGCAATAAAAAATAATAATAATGGTGTAATAAAAAGGAAAATAACAAAGAGATTGAAGTAAAACCCAAGAAGGACAAGTGACGTGAATGAAAACAATTGCTCGCCACCAAGTGACTGATGCTGAGCCAGTCACCCAACAGCAACTCCTCGGCCAACTTCCTCCCTAGCTTTACATGTTGAGCATGACACCATATGGTGTGGGAGGTCCCTTGGGTCCGTTAGGGTCAGTTGTCCCGGCTTTGTCCTCTCCCAGCTCCTTGTGCACCCCCAGCCTACTCGCTCGTGGGGTGGTGTGAGGAGCAGAAAAGTCCTTGGCTCCATAAATACTGCTCAGCAGTAACTAAAACATCCCTGAATTATCAACACTGTTCTCAGGACAAATCCAAAACATAGTCCCATACAAGCTGTTATGAAGAGAATTAACTCTATCATGGCGAAAACCAGAACAATATGTAACAATAGCTCTAAGCAAGTAAAGCAAGATGGGATAGGAAAAATTTGATGTCTGTTTGAGATACCCCAGACAGGAATATCCTGCTCAGAAATTAAGAAAAAAAATAATATTTAGAAAATATCTTTGTATGAAGAGAAAAGTAAGTTTGAATGAGGCTTTAATACACAGATATATATTACCAACATCCTGGTATATAGCAAAGGATTACACCGAGTGCCTTTGCTCTTTCTTTTATTATGTTTGCATCTATTTAGCTGTGTTTCTATGATTAGTGCTGTAATTTTTGTAGATTTTATTAATTTTACACAGGTTAGATTCAACTCATAGATCCAGTATTCAAGCCTTGCTTCTTTTGGATATTAAAAATGTCCAAAATTATTCTTATTCTGTGAAGCTACCTTTCCATACATTAATTTATAGTAAATGCTATTGAATAAATATGGTGATTTTCAAGGTTTTAAGTAGCTGGAAAAAAGTTTTATAAGATATTATGACGTATTTAACATATAAAACAATATAGCAGGAAACTAGTTTTCTTTAATTATTACATTATTTATTTTAATGATTTCAAGTCAGGCCTAAGATTGTAAGGCCTAATACAATCAAGTCTGATTGTATTACCACTAGGTTACAGACAAAAGAAAATCATCCAAGTTCTCTCATAATCAGGTAAAATAGTTAGGATTACCTGTTCATAGATGGGGTAGATGGTTTTTGGGGTAGGTTCAGATATTGCTGTTATAAAGAGGTAGAGATTTTAGATATGTGTAAATAAAAACAAAATTGCATTTGATTTATAATTCTTAACCCATGTTCACATGGTCATGTTAGTTTTGGATATTTGAAGTGCTTATACAATAATGTAATTAAAATATTTTGAGTTGTAAGGAATATATGTAAAATTCAGTAATGATTTTAAAATTCTGAATAATTCAGATTTACTGTTAAAAATGGTTTCAGTTTCACTACTGAACCCTGAAAAAAAAAAAAAAGGTTTAACTGGATCTAATAAAACATTCTGGGAGTAGGTAACTGCAACAAATCATGAAACTTTTTGACAGTTAACACATAACTTACTGATTATTTACACAGTGATTCCTGTATTTGACTGTTTAATTTGGCTAGCTTCACAAGATGTCTTTTGCCTTACAAATGGAAGTGTTTGACTCAGAAGTGACATTCATTCCTGCATATAAAGAACTTTTCGCCCTAGTGAGAGCAACAAAGGACGAGTCTCCAAATGGAAATAATTTTACAATACATTGTACAGAGTGGTATCCTAGCACTGGTATCCCAATGGTAACAGCTTTTCAGTTACTGTCTTTTGGGTGGCTCATTTTGTGAATTAATAACAACTGAGTGGAAACAACAGCCCCTGGGTCAAACACTGATAATGAGACTTTGAATTACACTTAGCATGAAATATGCTATGGTGATCCTCTTGTGAGCTAGTTTTTCTCAGTCATACATTTGTACACACATGAAGACAGTTATTTTATTTCCTTAACTTAAAAGGGAAATTCAGCAACCTTCTGTCCTTGAGTCCACTGAAAAATGGAATAACCTTTCTGAAAGAATTATAGAGGTAGTTTGCATATTTGTACAAAGTAGCTTAAATAATTTGATAGTGATTTGTTGATGAAATTCAGTTACCAAAAAAAACCATTTAATAACAAATTGTAACTTCCATAAATTATGTCAAATCCATACAGCTCAGGTCTGTTTATGTTCTCCTTATAAATATTTTCTACATTACATCATTATTTCACTTTTCCAGTTTCAATCAATATTCATTTTATGTATTATATATAATCTTTATGTATCCTATCCTTTGTGCAACAAACTTAAGAGATCCTATAAATCAAACCAAAATGGCAAAAGCATCCTAAATCTAGTTCAGGAATTTACCATGTTTTCTGGATTATCTGTACTTCATGATGATTCTTCAGTGATCTATAAAAGTTAATAGACTAGAAAATGGGCTGTGCCATCTGTTCCAGTTGTGATGAGTTCATCAGTCTCTACCTGAAAATCTGAGTGTAGTTCTTAAACAGCTTCACTGTGAATGTATCAGGCACATCTGTGTGAAAACTGTGTTCAGTTTTAAACTTACCTAACCAGTGTTTTCCTTTCTTGTAAACAAAGTAACACAAAATTGTTATCATGCTGAAAATAATAAGGGACATTATGAACGAGGAAGAACATTTGCATTAAAACAAAACTCACTGAGTTCAGGTTGTCTCCCATGTATTTCAAACAAGCTTTGAACACTCATCTAATTAGATGATTTCTGCAGACTTTTCAGCGGGTCGAGAGCGGGCAAACAGAACAGGTAGAGGCAGTTTGCGCGCAGTTTGCGCAGGCAGGAGAGCGGGATGGTGAGCACTCGTCATATGATCAGGGCCTGGTCCAGGAGCTCTGCTCTTGCTGCCCCGGCTGTGGCCAGCGTAGGCACCCAGACAGAGCCGATGGGAGGGGAGGCTGCAGTGCAGAGCTCGGGGTGCAGGGAGTGCCTGCACTGGTCTGGTGAGCGGAGGGCGCACAATGGGCAGGGCTGCACTCGGTGCTCCCTGGTGGAGGTCCTCCTGCAGCAGGGGCTGAGCTGCGGGATGCTGTTAATAGACTGCGAGATGTCAGGGAAGCTGAGAGGAAGCAGGAATGCTTGCTGCCGGCCCAAACTGTGCAGGGGCCTCGAGCTTCACCTCTACCTCATGAAGGAAAGAAGGAGGCCGTTAACCTGGGAAGCTGGGAATTAGTGACAAAAAAAAAAAACAACAAAAAAAAAAGAAGGAAAAGGACAACCAAAAGCAAGGGGCTTCCCCCTAAATCCCCTGTCCCCACGCAGAACCGCTTCGCTGTCCTGCAGGGGGCTAATGAGGAAATGCAGTCGAGCCAGAAACAGCCGGCTGATGCACTGCTAAAGATCTCTACTGGTGCTACCAGGAAAAAGCAGCAGGTCATAGTAGTAGGGGACTCTACACTGAAAGGGACAGAAGCACTTGTCTGCCGTCCAGACCCTGTCTCAAGGGAGATGTGTTGCCTACCGGGGGCACGGATCAGGGATGTGGCAGGGAGGCTGCCTGCTCTAGTAAGTCCCACGGACTATTACCCACTCCTGGTGATACATGTGGGTGCTAGGGGTATAGATAGTAGTAGCCTGGGGAACATAAAGGAGGACTACAGAGCCCTGGGGGAGGTGGTTAGGGACTCTGGAGCTCAGACAGTCTTTTCATCAATTCTCCAGGGTACAGGGGAGGACCTAAAAAAAGCTAGGAGGATTAGCCAGGTTAATAACTGGTTAAAAGGGTGGTGTCATAGTCAGGGGTTTGGGTGTCTTAAACACGGGACCCAAGTTTGTAGGCCAGGTCTAGTTGGGGCTGGTGGAGCTGCTCTGATAAAGAAGGGAAAGAGCAGTTTTGGTAGGAGGCTTGCCAGACTGGTCAAGGAGGCTTTAAACTAGCTGTGTTGGGGGAGGGGGCATCATTCCATACCAACACACCCAGTCAGTTGCCAGAACCTATAATAAATGCTCGGAGCAATGTAGAGATATCCCAGCCACTCCAGCCAATGAGCCGGCTTCAGCTGGAGCTCAGCTCAGATGCCTCTATACAAATGCCCGTAGCATGGGGAACAAACAAGAGGAATTAGAGATGTGTGCACGTCTACGGGGGTATGATATAATAGGCATCACAGAAACATGGCTCCTATGACTGGAGTGTTGGAATGGAAGGTTACAGGCTCCTTAGAAAAGACAGGCCTGGCAGGCGGGGAGGGGGAGTTGCCCTTTATGTTAGGGATAGGCTGGAGAGTATGGAACTCTGTCTGGGCACAGCTGAGCAGTCCACAGAGAGTTTGTGGGTCAGGGTTAACGGGAAAATAGCTATGGGAGGCATTACTGTGGGGATCTGTTACAGACCGCCTGATCAAGGAGAACCTGCAGATGAAGCGCTCTATAGACAGATAGGAAAAGCCTCATGCTCGCAGGCCCTTGTTTTCATGGGGGACTTCAACCACCCTGACATCTGTTGGAAAGACGGTACGGCCTGACACAAGCAATCCAGGAGGTTCCTCGGTTGTGTGGAAGACAACTTCCTTCTGCAAGTAATAGAGGAGCCGACAAGGAGAGGTGCCATGCTTGACGTCGTGCTCACCGACAGGGAAGGGCTCGTTGGAAATGTGACGCTCCAGGGCAGCCTTGGATGCAGCAATCATGAGATGGTCGAATTTGAGATCCTCAGGACAGTGAGAAGAGCGTGCAGCAAGCTCACTGCCCTGGACTTCAAAAGAGCAGACTTTAGCCTCTTCAGGAACCTGCTTAGTAAGGTTCCATGAGATACAGCCCTAGAGGGCAGGGTTGCCCAAGACTGTTGGTTGATATTCAAGTATCATCTGCTACAAGCTCAGGAGTGTTGCATCCCAAGCAGAAGGATGTGCAGCAGGAGGGCCAGGAGACCTCCTTGGATGGATAAGGAGCTCCTGAGGAAAATTCAAATGAAAAAAGAGGCTTATAAGAAGTGAAAGCAAGGACAGGTGGCAAGGGAAGAGTACAGGGATGTTGTCCGGGAAGCTAGGGACCAGGTTAGGAAAGCTAAGGCCCAGTTAGAATTAAACTTAGCTAGAGGTATTGAAGATAACAGGAAGGGATTCTACAAGTACATAGCAAATAAAAAACAGACTAGGGAGAATGTAGGCCCCTCAGGAAGCTCTCAGGAGAACTGGCTACACGGGATTTGGAGAAGGCTGAGGTTCTGAATGACTTCTTTGCCTCGGTCTTCACTGGCAAAGGCTCTGACCACACCACCCAAGCCTTGGAAGGCAGACGCAGGGACTGTGAGAATGAAGACCATGCGCCCACTGTGGGAGAGGAACTGGTTCGAGACCATCTTAAAAATCTGAATGTGCACAAGTCCATGGGTCCTGATGAGATCCATCCACGGGTCCTGAAGGAGCTGGCGAATGAAGTTGCAAAGCCTCTGGCCATCATGTTTGAGAAATCATGGCAGTCAGGTGAAGTTCCCGATGACTTGAAAAAGGGAAATATAACCCCCATTTTCAAGAAGGGGAAAATGGATGACCCATGAAAAACAACAAGGTGCTTGGTGACAGCCAGCATGGTTTCACTAAGGGGAAATCCTGCCTGACCAATTTGGTGGCCTTCTATGATGGGGCTACAGAACTGATGGGCAGGGGTAGAGCAGTTGATGTCATCTACCTGGACTTGTGTAAAGCGTTCGACACTGTCCCACACGACATCCTTGTCTCTAAATTGGAGAGACATCAATTTGAGAGGTGAACCACATGGTGGATAAGGAACTGGCTGGATGGCCGCACACAGAGAGTTGTGGTCAATGGCTCAATGTCCGGCTGGAGACCAGTAACGAGTGGTGTCCCTCAGGGATCGGTGTCGGGACCAGTGTAGTTTAACACCTTTGTCACTGACATGGACAGTGGGATTGAGTGCGCCTTCAGCAAGTTTGCCGATGACACCAAGCTGTGTGGTTCGGTTGATACACTGGAGGGAAGGACCCAGCCCTAACTATTCTATGATTCTATGATTCTATGACTTTTCCTTGATGGTAAATCTCCAGAGAAAGAAAGGCTGCTCTACAGACATAGTGATACAGGTTTTTTCCCTTACAATTTGGAAAAAGTCAGCCATAACCAGAAAAGACACAGTACTGTGTGTTTAATTAGGAGGTGACTTTGAGGGAAGAGAGGTATTCTTTTATGAAGTAGATAAATTACTTGAAGGAAGAAGAGAAAAATTTCAAAAAAGTTCTCAATAACTTCTTCTTAAAAATCACTGGCCATCTATGAAAGGGGAATTCTGAATGTTTTTTAACTCATTACCTTCAAAAGGAATCACAAATAAACATTTTAGTTTCTTAACAGAGAAGAAATCATACCTGTGAACTAGGAGATCTTCTCTTGTGTCTAATAGGTTAATGTACTGGTCATTTTTTGTACTTCTAATGAGGACAATCCTTCTCTTTTTTCTCTTTTTCTCTCCCATGAAGATTGTTTTTTAAGATGAATATTTTTTTTATAATTTCTCTTCTATAGTGCTTCTTTCTCTTCTGTAAGAAGACAAGGCATGCCTTCCCCCATTACTCACAGTAAGAGCGAAGGCTATCTCTCCCAGAACCCACCAGTCATGTGGACTGACACATAAATCTCACATGTTGGGATTACAATAAAGTTTCAGCTCTAAAGGTGCTGTGTAGTTTGATTTAATAAAGTGTTAGGGATGTCAGGATAGCTGCCCTGTTTGCTTTAATCATTAGGATAAAAGGTTTGATTTACAGTAGCAAATGGTGAACTGCTTTGATCCACTTCTCATGTCTCCATAAGTTTTATAAACTGCTACAGCTGGTCACATATCTTCAGCTGAAATATAGTTCACAAAAACTTGGGATTTGTCCAACCTGCATTATATGATTTTTATGGAGTCTTCTTTTAGAAAAGCAAAAAGAAATTGTTGGGTTTCAGGTCAACATCCCATTAATCTCTAATCATATTCAAACATCGTATCTCTGTGAAGCTACATCATAAAGCTTTTATTATATGTCATCACCATGGGTCTGCCTCTCAGACCTCATTCCCTATGATTCCTCTCAGACCTGAGTTCATTACATGGTGTCCCATCCATGACCATTCTCTTGTGCCACTACATGTATGCTACCAAAGCCATGAAGTTACTTTTTTCAAAGGACTCTGGTGCAAAGTTGCCCCAGCTAGAACATAACTGAGATATGTGTAGTTAAGTTTCATCAAGTACTCGACGAAACAATGGGTAGAAGTATTGAGTCCTGAAAGTACTCCAGTCATGCAGTGTGGGATAGACTGAACAAGCACTGCACTATACCAACGCTTACCCCAAGGCTTATTCTAAAATGCAGAGCTGATTTCCACTGTATGATATAGACATATTCTGTGAATAAAAGCCTGAATAATAAGAACTAAAGAGCTAATGTTTTTACAATTTTTTTTTCTGATATATGTCTTGTAAATGGAAAATCACTATTTAAAACAGACAAGATAAACTTTGAATTATTTTGCCATAAACTAGACTAAGAAGTGAAAATAAACAGTTTGTTTTACTTGCGATAAACTTTGCTATTTACTTTCCACAATTTAAAGAAACTCCACAGAGTTATTGCTGCTGTTTCTTTTATTTACTCTCTCTTATATTACACAAACTTTAGGAAGCTAGATTTTCTTTGTTATTTTTGAGTGCTTTAGTATTATGGCGGACAGCTAAAAACTTTCAGTGAGCATGGAAATCAAAGCAAAATACCTAATCATATCTGTGTAGGATCCCACCATCTTTTCCTTTCTTTGCAGAAATCATCCACTCTCATAGCTGGTATCCCTTCATACCACTGGGACCCTAGTGAGACATCAACCATTTAGGGAATTCTGAACAAAATGGAGACATTTAAAAACATAACCTTCTTTTAGGCATTTTTTTTTTTTTTTTATTTTCAGTGGCAATAAGGATGGCATGTAGTGATAGGAAAAGGAGTAACTGGTTCAAACTTAAACAGGGGAAGTTTAGGTTTGATACAAGGAAGAAGTTCTTTACTGTGAGGGTGGTGAGGCACTGCAACAGACTGCCCAAGGATGTTATGAATGCTCCATTCTTGATAGTGTTCAAGGCCAGCTTGGACAGAGCCTTGGGTGACATGGTTTAGTGTGTGATGTCCCTGTCCATGACAGGGGGTTTGAACTAGATGATCATAAAGTCCTTTCAAACCCTAAATATTCTATGATTCTATGATTAATCTGGCCCTGTGGGGCCACAAAAGGGGTGACAAATTAAAAAAACAAGCCTTTGCCTTCCCACTCTACCCACCTCATTATCTTATTTTAGGGACTTGCCTGTATTTATTATGTTAAACATTATATTGAAGCCTTAAACAGGTTCCTGATTCACCTTTATGACCAAAGAACTCTTCAAGGTCCAGGCTGATGCCTTAAATCTGATGAAATGCACAGCCAAGCTGTAGGGGGAACATCCTTATCCTTGGGTCAGAGCTGATACTGTGGGACTTGAAAGTGCATCTGAGGTTTAAAGTCAAGTCAAAACACCCTCAGCTATAAAAATAACTAGACTGCTTTAAAATGAACTTCAGCCAGCAGAACTCAGAATGTGTTTAAGGGTCCCAACTCAGGATTTGAGCTAAAATGGCAAATCTAAAGGACAAACCTTCATAAGGAAGAGGGAGAGTAAAATGATAAATATGGTAGCAAAGAAAGGTGAAATCCTTTTTTGGAGATTTGTGAAGAAGGAACATGGACATGAGTATGGCCTTTTTAATATTTAAGACAAACATATTTGGATTATGCTTCTTCCTTTGCCTTTTGTAACTCTGGTACCAGCTAAAGACTATCGGGATAGGACATGAATTAGGGATCAACTCAGAAGGCTCAGCCAGCCTTTTAGAACATGGTTTTGAATAAACACTCTGCTCAACTAGGCTTGGATATTTTTCCTTATCAAGAAAGCAACACTGATAAACAAATACCTTGTCATCATCACTTAGTTCATCAGCTTTGTAATTTTTAATAAAATAGTGCCTGGTTTTAATTAAGTAGGTCATCTGTAATTCTTCTGGAACTCACAAAAATCCCTTGCCATTGCTGTATTTTTATCAAAGAATAATGAATAACTGATAGGATGAAATATAGTGCTACATAATTGGCAAATGGAGAACGTTTTGCAGAAATCATTCAAACTATTTTGAATTTCATTTCTAGTCATGGTTTATTTAACACTAGCAGAGTGTTGAGAGAGTTTCACAAAAGATTGATGACCCTCTAGAGCAATTCCTAAGCGTAATATTATGTCTTAAAGAATTATGTCACTTTCTTTAAGGGTGCTGAGAAAGATATTACTATGCATCAATAAAAATTCAAGTTTTACCAACCATCTGTATTGCATAAATCAAGTAGCAGGTAAGGGTTTCCCCAGAAAACAATTATGGAATGGAATGAGACGGCCCAAAAGGCATTTACTGTACTAAAGCGTGTTGGTAAATGCATTACACTGAAGCTACAATGAACTTCAGGATAAATTTTAAGGACAATATTTTCAAGGATTTGTGCCCAGGGCCCTCTTTACAGGGAAAGTGGTGTTTCCTTATCCTTTGAGTTAGGACTGTGTACAAGGAAGTGGTGCACCTGCTCAGTTTGAAGTGTGGTTTTCAAAATGCTTTAAAGCTGGTGGGAAACATTTTTCAGCTGTTTGGCCATTTTATTTCAGATGAACTCAAACTGATTAGAAATCTTTCAACTGGACTAAAACAAAATAACTTGAAAAGAATGTATGACAGTGTCCCTATATATATGCATATATAGGAAATTGCCACAGCTAAATAAAGGAGAAAATGTTTAAATGACTTTTTTTTTAATGTAGAAAAGACTGCAGTCAAATTAGCTCAATGCTGTTAATTTAACATTTACCACCTTGTTTAGAATCTAGGCCATTGTACAACTACTTTATGTATTTCAGAGGTGTTCAAGGAGGTTAAATAATGACTTCAAAGCTAATTAAGTGTTTGCTGTGTTCAATTTCCTGCATTGAAGATGCCAGTTACATCCGTGTGCAAGTAAAATTACATTTAATATATGCAACATGGATAGATAAGCCTGACCATATCAATTATTATTATGTAAAGAGAAGTTTTGTTTGTCAGTTCCTGGATTATTTCTGACATTTCTTCAATACCTCCACAAATGTTAGACAAAGGTGCAATTGAGCGCATTACAGTTATTAACAGAGAACTGGAGTTTTATCTCTATATGTTATTTAAGAAATACATATGTTTTGTTTCGTAAAATAAAAGACAATAATCTCAAAGTAAAAATGCTTGTCAAATTTAAACTCCCTTCAGAGATATTTACTTTGACACTAAGTAAAATTCATTTAAAGTAAGGATTTAGAGTAGATTATTTCTGAACCTCTTAAATACAATGTAGAAGGAACAGTATGGGATTGTTGTTTAAATTCTGGGGTAGTTTATATTTGCAAATGTATGTTGTACAGATCACTTGGGTTGACCGAGAATACTGATATGATGTCTCCCAAGGGATTACTCAAACACCATTAAATGAAAGATTAACAAAGATTGTGGAAGGTAATAACTCATGTATTATCTTCTCAGCCATCAGTGCTCCTTGGGACCTGCTCCATCCTGAGGAGCTGTTCCACACCAAGACACTGACATACATGCCCATAGGCAAGGTGTACTCTCTGACCACCACATTGATGCTGTATAATTTCATAGGCATTCTGTAACTATTTTTCTATCCCTAATGAGCTGGGGTGAACCTGGAACTGCTTGTAAGTGGTAACAGGGTTTCTTTTATCAGTTACCTCAAATTATGTCATTGCCTCTTGCTTTCTGCATAACACTCTTCTCCAGGCTGCGACAGCTGTACCTCACTCTTATCACAAGCGCTGTGACAGACCAGTCTTTCTCCTAGGCATCTACAAAAAAATGTATCTATCTCATTTAATTTCCTGAAAGCTCAAGGCAGCTCTACAGCCTGTTGAAGCACTCAGTGATATTAAGTAGTGTTTATTGAGGAAAGATTACAATGCTGATCACCCTAGGCATCCTGCTTTAGAAATTCAGAGGGTAGCCCTTGTGAATAAAGCTCATTCTCAAGTACTGTGCTTTTAAAATAATAATGGTCATCAAAAGCATGTGCTTCTCAAACTGGTGCTTCGTTACTAATATTAACAACCCCAAATTCTCTTGTGCAGCCTCAGCCTCAGCCGTGCTGCCAGATCTAGAAAATCACCCAGTTGTTCTAAATTCCACTTTTTGGCTTTGATTCTTCTTTGTGTGGGCTTGGCTTATGTAAAAGTTCATAGGTACTACTTTCAAGAGTGCATGGTTTTGGTAAAAGTGATAAGCCCTTGATGAGATAGTTTCTTCCCTAGATAACATTATTCAGTGTATTAAAGTAGAGGCAATTTGTAGCTTTCCAACATGACTGGAAAATGGTTTTAATGTTAGTAAAAGTCCCAAATCATAAACAATGGGGAAACATTGCTAAATGTTTGAGAAGTCCATGCTGACATTTCCCAATGAACAGATACAGTTCTTTACTGGAAAATCACTTGAGCTTAAACAAATTAGTAACCAAAATATTAATAACATTTAAAAGTAAGATTCAAAATATAACTCTCAAAACCACTACAATGTATGATGAACCAAACAGATCCATTTTCACATTAAGACTCTTTTTATTTCAACATTTCTTAAAAAATCTCAAATATCAAGAAACAACATTTTTCATCTCTCTTTTTTATTATAAACTTGCTGGATCAGGCTCTCTTACCAAGGGTCTGTACAATGCCTACTATGAAAGGACCCTGATGTGGGCCTTCTTCAGGCAAGAAATAATTGTTATCACTGCACAAGAGCTTCTGACCCCAACATCAGAAAATTCTGGCATAAGAGTTGAAAAGACTTGCAGGTATAAAGTTTGCTGCTCTGTGATTTAGTAGTCTAATTCTGTAGCCGAAAGGTAAGTCAGCCCTCAGCTAAGTTAGCAAAATCAATGATCCCTGTAGTTGCTGCCAGTGCATTTTAGGTAGTTCTCAAAATAAAAAAATCCAGGAATGATGTGGTGATATAGCCTCAAAGTTCTCTAGCAACCGTTGTAAAAGATAGATTATAGTACTGGGCTGAGCTGTCTTTGCTAGCTTCAGCCCCTTTCGCGCCTGACTTTGCAGTCACCCAGATTCAACTGGAAGATGTTCTTTGTCTCCCTGGCACTCAGTTAATAAATAATAGCAGTAAAAATCTTGTAAGCCAGAAATCCTAGTTTTCACTAGCTCTAGCACTATTCTCAGACAACATGATATATACTCTCCATCAATCATTTAAAATCAGTCCAAATATAGCTGTCATCCTAGAATCATAGAATCATAGAATAGGGCTGGAAAGGACCTTAAGATCATCTACTTCCAACCACCTTGCCATGGGCAGGGACACCTCACACTAAACCATGCCATCCAAGACTATGTCCAACCCGGCCTTGAACATCACCAGGGAGGAAGCATTCACAACCTCCCTGGGCAACCCATTCCAGTGCCTCACCACCCTCACAATTTCTTCCTTATATCCAATTTAAACTTCCCCTGTTTAAGTTTTAACCCATTACCCCCTGTCCTGTCACTATAGTCCCTAATGAATAGTCCATCCCCAGCATCTCTATAGCCCCTCTTCAGATACTGGAAGGCTGCTAGGAGGTCTCCACTCAGCCTTCTCTTCTCCAGGCTGAACAGCCCCAACTTCCTCAGCCTGTCTTCATAGGGGAGGTGCTCCAGTCCCCTGACCATCCTCGTGGCCCTTCTCTGGACTTGTTCCAATGTCCTTTTGAGGACACCAGAACTGCACACAATACTCCAAGTGAGGTCTCACGAGAGCAGAGCAGAGGGGCAGGATCACCTCCTTCGACCTGCTGGTCACGCTGTTTTTGATGCAGCCCAGGATACGGTTGGCTTTGTGGGCTGCGAGTGCAAACTGCCGGCTCATGTCCATTTTCTCATCAACCAACACGCCGATGTCCTTCTTCGCAGGGCTGCTCTGAATCTCTTTGTTCTTAATCATGAAGACATCCTTCCACTCTGAAATTTTGGAAAGAAGATGAATGTAAAGAAAAACCCAACCTGTAAGAGCAAAGTCTCTTTGTACAGCACATTTAGGGAAAAAATAACTGTAAATTTATGCAAAGGTAGCAGTCTTCCTTTGGACTGTAACTTCAGCTAAGACATTTTAGCCAAGACACATTGCAGTCCTCGAGCTAACGAATACTGCAGTGCTCTCACAGAGGGGAGTGCTACATTTTATGTCCTGCAAAATAACTGCAAAGAAGCACATAACAAAGGGTCTTGGACTGGTTTACAGCCTAGAGGAGACTATAGGTTTTCCTGAGGCAAATGGAAATCAAAGTCTCCTGTGTGAGCCAGAGCAGTCAATAGTTATCCAGCCACCTAGGGCAACTTTGCATGGATGCAAAATGTTTCTTTTCCTATTTCAGCTCTTGGCTTGATGCTGCTTGTTTCTCTAGGGATCGTATCCAAAATCAGAACTGGTCAAGCATTTTTTGCCGAGCATGTGAGTAAGTTGAGGAACTATTTTTGCCAATCCTTTCTCCTAATACATTCAGTGGTTTGGTAAAGCCTAAGAAAGTAGGACTGAGTTTCTAGGCTAGTATGCAAGGTACTCTTTTGGCTTGCAGTTGATCCACTGTAACTTAACCTCATCCCATACTGAATTGTTCTGTGACAGGACCATAAGGACTAGGTGGGTCACAGACTTGTGGTGCTTGGTGGTTTGATAGATCACTCTGGAAGTAAAGATGTAGATATACGTGCTATTAGATAGAATTGATATCGATCCTCCTTTTTCCAAATAAAACTCTAGCCATCAACTAGTGACAAAGAGGAGAAAGTACTGCAAAACCAATGCAAAAAATGTGCAAGCAAGTTTGATATTTGTACCCATTTGTATTCTTCTCCCAGGTATCACTGGGAGAGGATTATCTGGTATATGATGCCTGCTGGATTTAGGCAACTATCTGATTAGTACTGTTATGCCTAGGAGCTTATATTCAGGCACCTACATACAGCTTCACTGAGGGAAAAATGTCTTTGTATATACCATGCATGTGTCCACAGAGCCAGACAGAGGCTGAGTAAAGTTTGAGGATCCATATTTTGGATTAGATATTGGTGGTTTATAGTGTGGGACTTAAAGAGTTTGTGTCTGTTGAAGAGGCAGGGTTGAACTGAACCAGTATGGTCCACTGTTTATTTCTGTCACTTAGTTCATGTTTTGACAGGCTTTGCTGATTCTAACTTGTGAGTTGCAAACTTCACTGCTCCACTGTCATACCTTTAGAGGTTATTGTCTTGTTGGAAGTAGCAGAAAAAGTGACTTTGGTAGAAGTAGATAGTGCTGAGCTGTCAACTGGGATGTTTAAGAAGCAGGCAGGTATCTAATTCTGCAACCTAGCTACAGCAGTGGTGAACTTTTTCTAAGCACTTCTGGAGAGGTAACCCAGAGACCTCCTAACCCTTTAACAGCACTCCATTAAAACAAAATGATTCAGATTTAAATAGTTGAAGGGGGGGGAAAGAATGCTAATGAGGTCATTAAAAGTAGCTGAATGCCAATCAGATTCATACCATTTTCCTTAGCTCTTCAGATGAATTAAAATGCACCTATGCTAAGTGACATAGTAAGAACACCAGAAGGGTTACCAAAAGGAATAGTACCAGGGTAGAATGGGTCTGACAACTAACAACACCCACCAATTAATATTTTAATGCATGGGCCAAGTGATCAGCTCTGAGACCACAATGGATCAGTTACCAGTCATGATAGATGAACCTGGAATTATTATTAATGTTAAATTCACTTTCTTTTCATAATTCATATTTCTCATTTACACAATTCCATTATGAATGTATGAAGTTTTGAACAACTGCAAAAATAAAAGTCCTTCATTATTAGAGTAACTGTTGGAATAAGATATATCTAAGTTGAGATAATTCTGTTTCAAAGTCATATTTAAAAAATAATCTTCAGCATAGTCCCTTCTAAATTGTAGTGTATCTTAGCAGGATATTTTATCATAATCGGGAAGTTTAAAGAACTGCTATCAATTCTGAAGGTGATGGTTTATCATTAAAAGAGGAAGGAGGTTTCAGCACTTCTTTTTCACTGTCATATATTTAATGACAGAGAAGTACATACTTAATGTTTCACAAAATACTAAAATGTTATGAAATATGTTACTAAAATGTTACATTCTCTGGAGAATATTTTGGTGTGTGGCCTTCATTGTAATCCTAAACATAAATTTTGTACAGTATTCTTTTCTTCTTACAGACATGTGAGTTATTGATATACAGGGAGAGTACAGATTATTTCTAAAAAGAAGTCAGAATTTTTGAAATGCAAAATTAATTCAATTGTTTTGTGGAGGATATTGCACCTTTGCTCTTATATATGGACGATAAAGAGGCATGCTGCATCTCCACTGTGGCAATGAGCTCTAGGAAATGGCAGTACTTAGAGTAACCATCACCAATTTCTGACACTTGCCACCACCTGTGTTTCAGAAAAGATTCCCTTTCTCCTGCCAAGGTCCTATTCTGTTCACACAGGAGCTGTTGAACCTTGGCACCTGGGTTTGCATACCAGAGGCATCCTGAGTAAAACAAATTTAATTGTATATGAGCAATATCCTGAAATTTGGCTTTGTTCTGCTTAGGAGCCCTCGCTCCCCCAAGTCCTCCTGCTTCATGGACATTAGTGCCTGCAGGGTTGTTTCTCTCACATATTCTCACTCTTCTCTCTGGCAACTGGTACACAGGTTTATTTTCTCCCTCTCTGTTCTTAAATACATTATCCCAGTGGTTCTACCACCATTGCTGATGGTCTTGGTCTTAACTAGAAGCAGATCCATCTTGGAGCTGGCTGGCATGTGCGTTTATTGGACACAGGGGAAGCTTCTGGCAGCTTCTCACAGAAGCCACACCTGTATCTCCCCTGCTGCTAAAACCTTGCCACACAAACCCAATACAATGGCTTTGGCAGGTGAGGTGTGATGAAAAATACTACTCCTTTCAAAAATCTGCCCCTCATTCTGCTGGAGATTACTAAAAGATTTGTTGGCTTCTAAGACAAAGCTCAGGTTTTTTAAGCTAAGCTCCTGATGAAGGTAGGCTTGGTCTATGTGATTAACAGCCAGTTGCAGTGGCTGAGGACCATTTTTAATTCTGCTGACTTTTCTTAGGGTAGAACTTTAACAGAGGTGTAAAGAAGAGGCAATGCCTTAAAATGACGGTAAGATTTGCTGGAGCTTTGCTGTCAAAGCCCTCAAACTGGTGCTTAAGAGTATGTGTCTCCACATGTGCCGAGTATACATGAGATGTCATCAAAGCTTTTTGTCTACTAAACACAGAGAATTAATTTAATTAGTCTCCATACTAAATAAACAAGTAAACAGCAGTATAATCCCAACATTCCAACTTGATAGATCTATTAACAATAGTAGATTATCAGAATCATAGTTGCAAATTCAACATCTGCATTTCAGCTAAAAACCTGTCATTCAAAACAGTTTAGCAGGTGGGATTTACCAGAAAACCAACCTAGGCAATGAAATGGATTTATAAGGCAGCAGAAGAGGTGTGTGATGGACTAGATTTATTCAAAGTTTCATGAGTACTGAGTAATTTCAAATATAAATGGAATTTCTTTGGTGACTTCAAGAACAAGAAAAAAATTGTAAAGCTGATATTTATATGTTTTTACCATGGCCATAATAAAATACTTTCAGTCTCAAACAAACAAAATATTTTGCTCCCCCTCAACAACATGATTTCTGGCTATAATGTTTCCTGTAATAATAACTGCTATGTGGTATGTTTCATCCTTACATCCTAAAGCACTTTCCTCAAGAAGATGAGCACTGTCAACCTGTTTTTAAATCATAGAGATCTCAGAACATATTCATTTCATGTTCCTTTAAATCAGAGAGATTTCATAACATATTTGCTTTATGTCATGATGCATGATGAAGAGACCTTCAAGGAAGAAAAGACATGAACTGGGTTCATAGACTACATAGTGCAGTACCATAGATGCGTATCAGTAGCTCAGTTTCACCCTAGCAACACAGATGTGTAGCCCAGGGGTAAGCCCAAGCTAAGAAACTATTTGTTCAGAGGTCTAATTAGCAGTATGCAAGGAGGTAGTGGTATAGCCTTATTGCCTCTTGGTCTACAAACAGTTCAATAAACATCACCCTCAGGAATGCTGCGCAACGCTTTATCCCAGTGCTGATAGCCAGAGGTAGTTTTGACAAGAAGACTAGGGATTGCAGTAAGGCCAGTACTGAACCCACATTCTGACTGATTCTCTGTGTGGTTTCACTTATGCTATCTGCAATCTTCAGTTTTCAAAGCCCCAAATATGCCAAGTAAAAGGCTGAAAATACAGTTTATGAGTAACAAAATTACTTTTGGGCTCTTTCTTTAGCAGTTATATCAGGGTTTCCTAAAATGATAAAACCCCCTAAGATATAGTGGTTTCATCATCTTATTGTGTAAATTTTTAAAGAAAAAAAAAAAATCACACTTTTGTTTCCTGTTACTGACTTATTGGTAGTAAGCACATGCACATTCTTTTCCTCTCCCATACTTTTAGTCCTGTGGACAGATTATTAGTGATGAAGATAGCTGGTGCCTTGTTAGTCTTCTATAACAGTTTATGAGCAGAGGATATTGCCAGCTCAGTCCATGTGCAAAAGATTCCCAAAAGGCTTTGAGTCTCCTCAGCATAGCTTCTAATCCAGGAGAAACCCAGCATTTCCCTTGCAGCCTAAATATTCCAAGGACATCAAATCTCTCCTTTCTTTTACACAGTTTTGAAATTCAATGTTAATGTCTTCAAGAGAATTTTAGGAGTTCATTTCAGAGTCAACAGTATACACTGGAGGTGTGCCAGCTTAAAATGAATGTGAGAAAGCAGGTTAGCCATGAACTAGCATTATGGTATACTAAAGTTGGAGACTTAATTTTTAGCTGTGTTTTAGTGAGAAAAATATGCATTGCATCCTCCATCAAAGCTTGTTAGCTGTATCCACATGACTTACATTCTTATCCTGGAGAACTCTTTTAGTCAGAGCACTTCCATTTTTTCATATTGGAAGAAGATAAAGCAGACAATATAATAGCTTGAGATCTCAGTACATTATTTTGCTTCATAAATACAAAGATAAATCCTCCTTTTTTTTTTTTGAGAGCCACCAGCAAACTGAAAAAGCTTTTTGAACGTTACTTTTATTCCAGAAGTCACATACACATTTTTTTTTCATAAATGCATGTGATTTTTTTTAATTGCATTAAAAAAAAAATAAATAGAGAAAACATAAAATGTCAGCACTAACACCTCCAGGCTTCTTAACTCTGGAAGAATGAAAAGTACATAGTAGACTTTTGGTCCTTGCTCTATGTTGGAGATCAAGACTGCCAGATATGAACAATGAGCAGGTATTCTCTGACTAATACTGAAACCATATCAGATGAAACCTAGTTTTCACAAGAAACATTCCTGTGGGGGAACCCTTTTTTGATTAAGCAAATCCCGTGATGTTAACAAGCTGAGGCAGAGACACCTGTGGTCTTTCAGGTTACACGAGGACTCCTGGGTTGGGCTTTGGTACAAAGTCTGGTGTACTGCCTTTAAAGGGGTAATCAGGAGGTCATTCACAGCAGAAATGCACAGAGATTTCTACTTGTTGCTTGTTAACAACAAGCTACAGCTTTCACCTTAATCTCACTGAATGCAGAATTCAGATCAGTGTGTTCAAGACTGAGCAGATCACAGAGTTACTGCCTCTAGAAACAGAAAGTGTCAACACCTGTTGAAAGAAGCTGAGACTTTCCTGCAAAAATGTATGAGGAGAGTTTCAATATCTGAAAAAACAGCAATCGTCTCCCAGTGTAAATTTCCTATTGTACTGATGAGAAAAAAGGTCCCAAATGATGGTAAACACTTTCTGGTTCTGGAGGGCAAACTGGTATTAGGACATTGACTCTTCAGCCATTTTTGTGGTAGTCTCAAGGTTTTGCTAAGAAAACATACAGAAGTACACACTGCTTACATGACACTGTAGGAGAATTTAGTTACAATTTTCTCCAAGAAACAAGGAAAGTTGCTCTTGCCTTTTATTCTTGTACAGGTGTTTGAACTGGTAACAAAGACAAATATACAGATATAACAACTTACCTGAATGCAGAATCACACATCCTTTCTACATTGTGAAACAGAAATTCCTTTCTGATGCTTTCCTAAGTGTCATAGTTTAAGCCCAGGCTGTAAATCAGAACCACACAGCCCTCATGCTCACTCCCCCTCCTCTTTTCTTCCCCTTCCCTCTCCCCCCACCCTGCTTCCGGAGGGACGGGAGGAGAATCAAAAGAATGTAACTCCCACGGGTTGAGATAGGAACAGTCCAGTAACTAAGGTATAACACAAACCACTGCTGCTACCACCAATAATAATAATGATAAGAGAAATAACAAGGGAAGAGAATACAATACCACCCGCTGATACCAAGCCCAACCAAGCAGTGATCCGAGCCTTCCAGGTAACTGCCCCCAGATTATAGGCAGGGCACGATGTGCTGTGGTATGGAATACCTCTTTGGCTAGTTTGGGTCAGGTGTCCTGTCTCTGCTTCCTCCTGGCTTCCCCTCCTCCCTGGCAGAGCATGAGACTCACAAAGTCCTTGGTCAGACTAAACGTTTGAGCAGTAACTAAAAACATCGGTGTTATCAGCGCTGTTCCCAGGCTGAAAGTCAAAAAACACAGCACTGCACCAGCTGCTAAGAAGGAGAAAAAAATGACTGCTACTGCTGAACCCAGGACACCAAGTTACTGATGGACCCCAGTTATTAACAATTATAAGGTCCCTTTACACTCCTCTGTAAATGTAAAGCTGCTGATGTAGCTGGCTGAAATTCTGCCTGATACCAGATAATACATGGTATGCATAAAAACAGCTCTGTCACTTTTATGTGACCATATCTTAACTTAGAAGGGAAGCCAAGGCATGAATTGCTGTGGCTGGGGTGCATTCAAGTGCACTAGTTAAATGTTAATACCCCAAGCTTTCTTTAGTTCATACTACAGGAAAAAAAAAAAGAAAAGCTTGGAAAGAAAACAGAATATACTAAGTAATGGGTATGGATGAGCTGATCCTATATCTTGTGCCACAAAAATGACACTGAAGGACAGCCGCACAGAAAACTCAAACTGTTGTTTCCCTCCAGAAAAACGCCTGGGACCAAACTTTACTGGCTCTTAGTTAGATGAATTTTCATCTCATGAGTATGAAACATAAGATCTAGTCCTCTTTTTTGATGAGTAATCGGCTTTTATTTTCACGGTTCTCAATCTGTTGTGCATACAGTAAACACATTAACGAGAATGAAAGCAGTGAAGAAATAAAACAGAAACATGGGTGACATCTGGCTGCCTCCTGCTCATGTACCCACATTGGGGTTTTTGTTTTAGCTTTCATATTTGAAAATCCTTTTTGAGTGTCAAAGGATATTCAGGATGCAGCAATATTTGAAGAGTAACAATAAACTTATTCATATCTATGTTGAACAAACAAATAAACAATCTAAAGAAGCCACTCGTCTCCCCATGAAGATTCCATAGGGATAAGTAGAAAATAATTCTGATATTTTCTTCATGGAACCATGTTTTCACCTGGGACAGTGTCAGTACCCTCCTTTTCTAGAACAGTCATAATATTCTGATCCCTCTTACTGCTGTTCTTGAGATGACATTTTACCTTTCTCTTTACCTGAAATGTATTGTCACATTTGCTACAGACTTAGCTTTGCAGGAGTTGCCCTTGCTCGGAACCTTATTTGGCACAGTTTTGCTCACATTTATCCATGCCAAAGAATTGTGCCATTGTGACACTTCTGAATAAACTCAGAATTAACACTTGCTGTAAAATAAAGGAAGAGGGCAAAACTAGTATATGAGATGGGACAAGATAAAACTTCAGTGAAATAGAATGTAGCAATGATACAATGCTAGAGTTGTGTTAGGAAATAATAAATAAAAAGTTATGTTCACATGAATAGATGTGATTGGAGAAGTAGACAATAGGAATTGGAAGAAGCTAGAGAGCATGTACATAAAAAGAAAATAAAGATGTGGGAACAAAATATTTTAAAAATTTTAGTGTTTGACAAAGAGTAAAGTTTTGGTATTTTATCTTTGTTTAGCTCCTGTTGACTAGGACTGTGTGACTAATTGCTTCGTTAGTTCAACAGCCTGGATCAGTCTAGATGAAAATGCCTAGAGATGTTTTCTTCTTATCTCAGTGTTGAAGCATATGATTTTTTGAAGTTAAATATCCAGGGACTGAGGCAGATTCTGCTGCTGGAACTGTTCCATTTTGTAAGAAATAACTAAATATTTATTTTGCCAAGGGTCATGACACTGTATCACTGCAGGTCAAGCTGTTCAGTGGGACACAGGTTGGCAGGAAGTTTTCGCCTATCTCAGGTGACTATTCCAACCACAGAGGTCTTCAACTACGCTTATTCAATGACAATAATTTGTGTTTTATGCAAAGTAGAACAAAGTTGTCCAAACTTTTTAAAGTATCCTACATGCTTTAAAGCATGAAGGAAAATGAATATTCAAATGCTTTCAGTAGAGAACAGAAAAAAATGGCCACAGATTCCTCGTCTCCTGAAAGAATGATATACTGGAATATTATTGTAATGTAATACCATGAGTATTTCCAACAATGATATACCTCTTGGAGAACACAGAGTAGCCTCTTGTCTGTATCCCGAACTCCTCCCTAGCTGGTCTTCCAAAATAGAAACTGCCTACTAAAGATTTCAGGCCAACCGAAACAAATTCAGGAAAGCTACTGTTTGGCAAGAAAAAAGGAAAATCAGTCAGCTTTACTACCTACCTTCAGCTTTCACCATCAGAAACACTAGCAGGGGATTTTGCAAGAGAAAATAATCTAGTTCGTAAAGGAACACTCTATTTGAGATTACCTGAGATTTCAGCTTTCAGAACAGGTTGCCATAGTGGTAAGAAAGAAAAACTATATTTCCTTGTTATTAAAACTGGGAGAGAAGAATCCTTCCTTATACATTTTTAGGTGGATGGGTCTTGCTGTTAAAGAGCAGGGAAATGTGGGGGACACAATGACTTTAGTATGTTAAAATAAAAACACTTTCTGGGATAATTTGTTTACAATAAAACACTTGTTCATTGAAAATTTCAACTCATATAATTTTTTCTTTTAAGTTTTTTTAGTGCATTTTTAGAGATATAAACTATTCTAGGATTAGTTTAATAGAATTATTTACCATATGCATTAACAATATAAAAACAACTGGTATAAGGGGACCAATTCAACATTTTTTTAGCATTAATATTGGTTGTTTCACATAGAAAGCTGAGATTTAAGCTATGAGGAGCTATTCCCCCAGAAAGAACAACTCTTCGGAGCATGGATTTGTTGCATCCTATTCCTCAACATGTGAATGCATTCTTGTCTAACCTTCTTCATGGGACACTGACTCAGTGGAGGAAAAGGCGAAGGGGCAGAGATTAGAGAAAACTTTCCCCTAGTGATTCAAACCAAACAGAAAGATAATCTTTAGCTCTTCAATTATAGTCCTAGTTTTCCTCAAATTTCATTTGATCAGGTCACTAAGCAAGTTCCTAGGAAGCCTTTGGAATTTGTTATATGAGGATCTTCAAAACTTACCCCTATTTAGCTATAAAAGAGGGATTCCTGCTGGGCAGCTCAGTGTGTTTCTTCACCTTAACACATTCATACAGTATCAGAATAGAACAGAGATTTGTAGAGGGACCCATCATACTTCAGCTAGTAGCTCTGGTGAGCTTGATATACCATAGCTCCACAGCAATGTAGATTTGATTTCACACAATGCTTACATCTCATCCTATGCTTGCTATTTTATCTCATCCTATGCTTGCTTTTCCCAGTGGTCTCACTTCCTTAGTTCATTGCTTAAGGTTTTACTGAATCAGGACCCTATTCAGTAATTGTTGGAGCTTCCAGGTATTTGACTCTTCCTGAGGGTGTCTCTATGCTGCAATATGGAGTCCAGTGCATTGTGGGCACAACGAAACTACATTTATTCTAGCAAAATCTCAGTACCAGCAGTGTTCTGTTGTGCATACATGATATGACATCAGTGTGGACCAGGTTAATTTACCTTATTTCTCTTATAGGTTTACAGTGCACAGAGGTCCAACTTTGTCTACTGTATGCTACAGCTGATCTACTAGAAGTCCTATAACAGGATATTTTAAAGCTAACTCATATGTATCTGCACAATAGGGATTGCAGTATGTGTATTGCTAAGGCTTTAAATTTCAAAAAGAAAAATGATAGTCTGCCATACACATCAATGATCCTGAAGGTTGCAGAAATTTTGGGCAGTTTCCCTCTCCTGAGTGCTGGCAATACTTCCAACCTTAGGAATACCAGTGTGTGAGCAATTTCTAACTTTGGCACTTAGCCTGATGTTAACTGCAGTTAAGATTGACAGCTATTTTTGGCACTTCTCAGCAACTACTACAATATTCCTTTCGTTGACATGCCTGTTTATATTTCCTACATTCCATATGTTATTAATTAATAGAAATTTCACACATTCTCTCCCAATAAATAAGTAAATAAATAAGGTAAATCTACAGCCGGTAACAGGCTATAAAGCAATACAAATGTGATATATTGTGCCTGAGTCCAACCTAGGGACTACTGTGAAATATATTGCGAAGGCTGAACCCTCTGATGGATAGTATCACTGAACCATTTGAACTGGTCTATGCCTTAAGGAAGACTGGAGGTATTGCAGAATCAGCATAAAAGTTCACTTTATATTCCTTTCACCTTGAAAAATAAACTTTATTTTAGACCAGTTTCACACACTGTAAAAGCTGTTTTGGGGGAGGTAATGCACTTGGCCTTTGCCATATGTCACCTCTTCTCTCACTGCTGTCATCACAGGGCATGTTTACACTGAAATCCGGTGTGACTGCCATCCGGCAGTTATACCCTGGGTAGCTGTGAGCTAGTTAGGACTGATACCAGTGCAGCTGCTGGCAATACAGGGTTCAACATGTAGCGTGCAAAACCTGCCAGTGACACTGAATGAACACTTAGGGCAGGTATAGATGGAAATGTTGAGGTGCACTCAACTCTTTTGGCTATTAAGAGCAAGCTTCAAATTGAAAACTGGAGAGCTGTATTAAAACAGCTTTGATCCTGCACTTATTACACTGTGCCTCTCAGGAGAATTTAGGACTTAGGCACAATGCAGACCTAACAATACTATATTATCCAGCTCAGAGCTGGGCAGCGCCAAGCTGGTCAGGAGAATGAGAGAGGGAATTCGGGTGTGCACAGAGACATGCACACCTGTCCTGAGGTAGTTATCCAGCCACGTTGTTGAGACCATCCTGCAGCTACACGGCTGCTCACATTTAAAGCAGTTCACTGACAGCTGACTTGGGGACATGTGGGGTGGCTGCAGTCACACATCTCATTGCAGCACAGACATGTATTCTGCATGCAAATACGGAGGAGCTGAGCTTTGACTGAAAAGAAATGTGCCCTTTTGGAGCTCCAGAAGTCTGGTAACAGAGTGGCGCAAACTCTATGTTAGTTAAATGCAGGAAATATGGTTATTGAAAGAAAACCTCCAGATATTAACATGCTCAGATCAATGTGCTGAGTGGTATCTGAAGTTATTTACTGCACAATTGTGCTGCAGTATCTGTCAGGGGCTGTGGCAAGGATTGCTGACATAGTGTGGCTTTCCATAGTGTGGAAAAAATAAGTGCAGTTCTGGGGCAGAAAAACAATGAAAAATTGAAAAGAAAGAAGGAGAGAATGAGCAAGAAAGAGAAAGAAAGAAGGTAAGTAGGTAAGTAGGTAGGTAGCTAGGTTGAGAAGAAAGAAGGCTAGAAACTGGGAATGAAAGAAAGCAAAAGAGCAACTAGAAACTTGGGAGCCACTGGGCAGCTCTAAGGATGCTTTGTCTGGAGACCTGTCCTGACATGAAAGCATAAATAGACCCCACAGTCCCCAGGACCTTTTCCTCCTCCCATTAGAGCTATGTACATAGTAGGATTGCCAATTGTGTTTTTATGACTCAGTGGGTATGACCTTCTTCCTCTTATACCATAGAGGTTGCTTGTGGGGAAGAATTGAATAGGTGAGGTGACGTCTACAAGTTTATTTTTATGGAACTCATCTATTTTCTGATTCACGTATATGCATGCACACATTTGACCTCAATAAGATTGGAAAAGTAGCATTAATAATTTTGAAAAAAAATAATTTAAAATACTTCACCCATTGCTAATGAGCTTGTGTTGTCCTAGATATAAGTATCCATAAAAATGTGTGTAATGTTGTGTTAGCAGTAATTGAATGTCAGTGAATTACTTTTACTGTTTTCATTCTACTGCATTCTATTTAGGCAGTACCTGCAATGTATTAAGCTCTCCTCGATGTAAGTAGAAATGCAGGCATTTTCCAGTGTTAAAAGCATGCTAATCAGTATGACTAAAACGTTCATGGCAAATGTCAATCTATGAACCTGATCTTCCTTGAAAAAAACAAAAAGTTTGGCTGTATGTAGATGAGCATCGAGTGCAAACAGTGCTTTCCAGGTGATTCTCTTTTATTATTTTCTGGAAAGTGAGGTTGATAAAAATGACTGTCAGATGCAGATCTGTGAGCAAATGGCATTAAACTGTCAAAAAAATAATCTTAATCTTACATCCTTGAGTCAAACCCTCTGCTCAGCATTGCTTTAAAAACCTGCCTAAAGCAGGCAGAAGTCAAGATAGTTTATGTAGAAGCAATCTTAAACTGGTGCATAGATTGACAGCAATATACATGTTTTTATTATATTTGTAAGTTCTTCTCCGTCAGTTGAGAATACATATGTGACACAATAGGCAAATTTTACCTTTTACTTCAGTATGAATACACAATATTTGAAATTAACAACACCCATTACCTTAACTAAATGATCCGTAGTTCTGCTATGTGGATACTCAAACCCTTCCACTCCAAATGTAAATGTGTCGTATCAGTCACTACTCGAGCAAATCAATGCCTACCTGGTAAGCATTAATAATACACAACACACTTAAGGAAAATATGATTAGAAGCAACTGATCTAAATGAATTCCAAGTAAGAAACTGGCCATGACTAGGAACCACATTTTGTACTAAGAAATCAATCTTTTTTCAGTCCTTTCCTCCAAAACTTATCAGATATTTAAAACAGAAAATAAGCTGTCTGGCTTTCACTATTCTAAGCAATTTATGCACTTTTATAGTAGATCAAAAAGCATTAGTGCAATTATTATAGAGATTAAGGTTAGAAACACACTGAAATGAATGTTATGTTTCTTTAAAGGTAACCTTTCTGTACTCATTAAAATGGTTCTTGGTAAAACCGTTTTCCTCCCCCTGGAACTTACAGAGTAAAGCTAGTAAAAGAAACTAAGTACCATTCATTATTGCCAGCATCTGTAATTGTTTGTATTATACTTCACAAAAAAAATGCATAAAATGACACATTTGAAATCTACACTATTAAAAATGTCAGTTCTATTATATCATTTCTGAAGACCAATTTGCCTTTTTTTTCAGAAGGTTGTAATGAGCCAGGTTCATTTTGCTTTCTACAATTTATCTTTTCAGTGGTAATGGAAAATTTCCCCCTCAGGCACAGCAAGCTATTCTTATCTTAGACAATTAGGCAGAAATGAAAGGGATCACAAAGGTGAGATTTATTCACAAACAGTGTGATGTACTTTATACCATTTAGCACTGAGGGATATCTGACAAATAAATTCTGTGTGGTTTATGAAGGCAGTGTAGCTAATACACAACTCTGAATAATGCTTCAGCTTTTAACACCAGAAAGAGAGTAGGCAACCAGACCCACTTAAAGATGTACTTAGTCTCTAGTTTTGCTATTAAAATTTGACAGAGCTTGGAGAACTTACCCTGAGACTGAAAATAGAGAGAAACAAACCCATGAAAACAATTAATTCCTTAAAATGTAAGAGGAAAAACATACATTTAGACAGCTTCCTTCACCAGCAAAACTTACTTGGAAGGTTTTGTAGACATCAAGAGTTCTTTTCTTGTACTTTCTTTACATTAATTTTATGATTAAAAAGCATATGATAAAGCAATTACTTAACATTCATAAAGTCTATTAGAAAGAAAAGATAAATAAGTTACTAAGAAGAATACTTTCAGCATTTTTTGTATTGTGCCCAGCGGTGAGGTACAGTGCGTATATGATGATTCCTTTGATGGGTCGTTTTGGTGCCTTGATGTCCCTGTTTAGGTGTTGGCGAGTGGTGATGCCACAAAACTCTTTCAGGTCTCCTTTTCAGAAATCTTCCTATAGCACGTAGTAACTAAAGACTAGTTCCATCTCTATGGCATATCCATCCATCATGAAAAGATGGATGAAACAGAAAATTAATTAATAAGGTTCAATTATGGATTTTTAGTGCTGTTGTTTTGAGAAGGTGTTTCTCCATCCTCTCTGCCCCATCATCTAAAGGATCATTAAGCTATTTTGAGGCTGGAGACCTACTGTATGAGCAGTCCTCAGTTCAGGATAAAATATTCCTCCTTAGTTTCTTTTAACCTGTGTGAAGCAACATTACTATGTTTTGTGACACTATCATGTGATGTGATGTTACCAGGTTGTGCCAGTGTAGCTAAGTAAGGACCGGTCAGTAATTCCTAATTAATTTAGGTGTACATATCAACTATAATTAGCCTACCCAATCAAATTCAGAGAATGACAACAATGACAGAAGTCTGTGAGAAATTTCTTAGAGAAACAATAGCAAGAATTCACTGTGCAAATAACTGCTTAAGAATGTCAGCAGTGTTCTCAGTCAGGAGGCCCAAGGATTTGTAACTTTGCAAGCAAAGGAGAGATAACTCCCACTTACCGTGTGTACCACAGGATTAATATACTATGCACATAATAAATAATAATTTGTTTTCTTTTCTTTCTTTTTGGAAGGTAGCATTTTTAATTTACCTTGTGCCCTATAAATCCAGCAAAGCTATTGCTTTCTCTGTAAGAAGAAATAGTTGGTGCTGATTATCCCACTCCAGTGCAGAAAAAGTGGCAGGTAAAGCACTGCAAAAAGTGTTGCATAGTACAAGGTAAGAGTACATACATATGGCATCAATTCAATAATAAGATACAATAGTATTCTATATAATACAGTGCACAGCATGTGCCTAAATGCATGTTGACACTGTTATCCTAAGGAGAAGACTCTACCAACTAAAGAGTAAGAAGTGGCAAATCTTCGATAGGACCAGAACTGTGCCCCAGTCCATTTTAGCACTGCAGGTCCCTGAAGAAGGCACTGTACTTAGACGAAATAGCTGTAATTAAATTCATTACTTAGAGAAAATTACTTCTTCTTTCATGGAGAAAATCTCTAATTCTAAAACATCCTAGCTGAAGTCATAGAGTTGGAAAAGTTCATGCTCCCTAGTGCTTACTAATGCTCCTTACTGCCCTTCAGATTTGCTGGGAAACTGCTTGGGTGAGCACTTTGTAACTCAGTTCCTTCAAATTAAACTTAAATAGTTCAAATTGATAGTAATATTCTTGTTCATTTTTACCAAAATGGAGCAGAAAGTGCTCACCAAGTGCTCCAGTGAACTTGGAGAATCTGAAGACCAGCACAACCCAACAAAGGCAGAAGGAAAGAGTAGAAAGGACCAGCTTAGGTGAGCTCATGGTTTTTCAGTTAGAACAGCATGTATATTCACATATGCACTGTGTGCAGCTGTCTGGACATAGTTTTTGCAGCACCTCCATGATGAATCCAGTTTATCAATTAAAAAATTGTGTTTTGATGATGACTTCAGTTCCACATACAGAAACATCTTTTCTCTTTCTGAAAATTGCTGAACTAGAAGGAGTTAGTTTTACCCTAGACTCAATATTTTCAGTCTTATAAATTTTTTATGTTCGCATATTCCTCACTTCTGTCAAGAGTACCAATTAAGAAATGGGAGCTCATGACTCAGGTTTCTTGAAATAGAGTCAGAGAAATCCTTGCATTCTTAGATGAATCAAAGTCTACATGTACATTACTTGACATACCTAATTTACAGGATTATTACCATTGCCAGTTTGACATTTTACACTTCAAATAAATTCACCCATAGGCACAAAGCCACTTTACACAGATTTTCTTATTTAAACAAAATGTCACCATGAGAAAGAGACAAGCTTAGTAAAAATTACCACTATCCTGGAACAAAAAGGTGCTGAATTTCAAAATAGAAAGAAGAAATTTTGACATGAATAACACTGGCTGTTGTCTGTAGAATTGGATAAATTTGGGAAAACCTCTACTGAAACAAACTTATGTTTTTTATTTAATTTATATAATTTTTTATGCATGTATCCTGCATCCATAAGATTAAGATGAAATGATACCAGTAAAAAAAATGAAGTGAGAAAAACATAGAGAAAACATGTAATATGGAATTTCTTAATTATGCTGAGGACTTTTGTTGTCATGAATGTTCCTCCCATTCATCCTAAAATTAAAATAATAAACATATGATAGGTTCTACTAATATATATGAAACAATTCTTACAGCTCTGCACACATGGCCCACAGCTGTTTAATCACAGGATTATGACGATGCTTGGGGAGCACAGGATAACCAGACAGCAGGGAAGAAGGCATGGAAATGTGCAGAAAAGGAGAGAAAATGTTGGTTTGATCTAGTGTAGCTAATAAGCTTTCTCTGTAAGAGATGCACATAGTGAAAGTGATTTAGATTTTTTTTCTTTTCCCCACTGTGGCTCTGCCAAAGCAGAGACACATTTTTGGGACAGAGATTAATGTGATTGGAATAAGGAAACCATATCTGGTCAGCTCCTGCTTCAGTCTGAATCCACAATGGTCCAGAAGTTGTTCTGTGGACGTATTTATATGTTAACGATATCATGGAAAGTATGGTACTATGTTTAAGAAACATCCAGTGTATTTTTTGAGAATTCTCAGCAAGTCATTCTTGCATGTTTGTAGCAAACCTAAAGATCATCACTTAAGATGACCTCATACAATATGATTTTATGACCAAAAAAATTGTGAAGATTAACATGGTTGGAGTTTATACACTGAAATATTTCTTCATATATGATTCCTTCACGATGGTGTCACAAAAAATCCAGCAAGTAACCCTTCTAAAAGCTGTTTTATTTTTTCTGTAATTATTCTTTACCTGTCAGAAGAAAGAAGGTGACTTACCAGAGTTCTGTTGTCATGAAAGCCAATGTTATCTTCCATCTCTCTCTAAAAATAACAAGCTATCATCAGACAAGATAACCACCTTGATAAAATACCTTGGAAATAAAGTGAACTTTGCCTCATGGTGTGATATTTCTGATGTTCTTATTGAAGTTCTTGATGGATATCAATAGTTTATAGTCAGACATCAATATGACTTTCAGAGATTATGTATCAAACAAGATTATCCTCTGCATCAGTGAACAGTTTAAAATGTGTTAAGCCTTGATATTGTGTCAGCAGTTCATATGGTAGATGCCTTCAGAGATACTTCCAGAACACATCATACTCAGGGCAGAGATCTTCAAAGGACATGAAGGATATTTGTAACGCACTGAGTAGCCAGCAATTGGTAGAAAGCTTGTTTTTTGTTTAATAACTTTTATACCTACAAATTTTAATCATCAGAAATTATTTATCACCTAACAGTGAGTGAAAGCACTTCGGAAGAAATCCCTACAAATGTGGAGACAGACAAGGACATTTTCAAACTGACCACAAGAGCAGCACAGTCATACTCACACACAGACTTCTGATATTTATGAAAGGATTTGGGGCACTGGAGCATTCCTTAGCTTGGAAAACAGAGTTTTCCACCTCATTTGGCAAATATTAGACTTTCTGGTCTGCTAAACATAAGCAACATTCTCATGTATCCCTGAATCCTTAAACATTAATGAGGCTGTTTCATCTTTTTTCTCTTTTGTAGGAAAGGATAAGAAGGGTTACCTGAAATATTCACAGAGGCTGAACACTGCACGTTTCTACAGCTACACTAGCAATGTCCTCTTACTGGTCATGCCACCAACGTAGATCTGTTTGTCCATAATGACATACCTGGAAAGAATTTCCTTCCAAAACTAATGCAACAGCAGTAGTAAAAAAAAAAGTTGTTTGCTATAAAACCACAATCCTTAGCAGTAGCAGAATAACATTAATACAAAAAAAGTGCACAGAGACATACAGACAGTCTAAACACTTTTCAACTGGGATGCAGAAAAAGAGGACTAGAAGCTGCAAGAACAGAAGAAGCTGCAAGGACAGAAGAAGCTGCAAGAACAGAAGAAGCTGCAAGGACAGAAGTGTGGCACTGTAGAAGTAAATGGCTTAGCTGATGAATATAGAAGTTAAATATCAATAGCAAAGGATACACACACATAAATATGGGACTTGCATATCCCAATGTCATAAAATTCATTTGTGTTTGTAATTATTCCTTATATATGCATTTCAGCTGAGGGCATTGTGATATATGTTACAAGATTTAAAGTAAAATCTGTATCTACTGAGGCATAAAACTGCACACAGAAAGTTTTGAGAGTAAACATTAAACCTTTGTGATGGTGATAAAGAGTTGTAGCAATTATTGATTTTCTACATTGCTCTTCCAGTTAATGTGACAGCCATTTGAGTCAAACCAGATATAAACTATATACTGTAGAGACTGTTCAGAGTCCATTAAGAATAAAATTATCTAAACTCTCAACAACAATGAATCTCCTAGACTGGTGTCCTTATGACACTATGAATCATTAAAAATAGCTCCAGATCTCAAATCAATCAGGACGTGAATGCCTATGACAAGTTTTGTGTTTTCAACAGGAGCCCCACAGCTTTAACATATATTGACTTAAACACTGTAGCTGAACTGCAACAAACCTTTCCACAGCCAGATGTTGTATCCACATACAGGTCAGAGCTGCTCTGAAGTTTCTCTGGGTTGTCCCGGAGGTTCAGTATTCCCCAGCCAGCTTTACCCTTGGAAAGCACAGTGAGGGAGAATTTAACAGAAACAGAAAGCAAAGTCATGATTCTATGGTATATTTTTTTTCTATTTTAAACAATGCAGTCCCCACTATAGAATTTTTTCCCTCTTTCTTTCCTTAATGAATATAGTGGTGAAATGTTTCTTAAGGCATAATTTTATTTATATGGACATAACATCTTAAGGACAGCTCGCAATGTTATTATAATTAAAATGTTAATAGCTCATTGACTGTGTAATTATCAGTCAAAAAACCAAGCAGAATTATTAAATAGAAATCAGTGTTCAATCAGCAGATGCAGGACTGCTGTGTAGGGTGACTAGAACAGTTCTTCAAGTGATAGAACTGGCTTGGACTCTCTGGTCAGCAGCTTTCTACATGGAGTTGTAGGAGTCTGAGGGACAACCATTCAAGTCACAAAAATGAGAAGGAGAAGGTCACTTGGTTGAAATTAAAAACACTGCAGAGACTGCTCAAGGAAGGATTAGTAATTGCCATTTTGCATCCCTTGTGTGTTTTGATTTTATATGTTTGACCTATTCAAACTGTAAACTCATTGGAGGCAGCAGCTGTTGCTTAATAATATACACATTTTCACTATAGGATCCTCACTGGATCACTAGCAATATATTTGTTTAATAAATAATGATCTGAGGATACCGTAGATACAGAGAAGTAGTCACAGGTACCTCTGATGAGATATATCTAAGCACTCCAGTTACTTTTATAGTGTATTGCTTCTCATTTTTAATTCTGTTATTTAGAAAGTGTCTAAACAGCTCAAGATGACCTTACAGCTTTGATGCTAAATCACAGGAAAGAGCTTCTAGTGTCAAAATAGTAAAAAGAAGTGCTGAGAAATCTATGGATGCGTAATTGCAAAATAAAGCCGTCAGCTCCTGCTCAGAGGAACATCAGATTTACATTTACTTCAACAACTAGTAAACACTCCTGACAAGTGAAATGTTTCTTATGTTTTGCCCCTGAGAGGACTTAGAGGAAGACAAATGCTGCTGTTTCTGAGAGGTTCAAATGCAGGTCATGATGCCACTAGGAGGGCAAGCCTGTTCAGCAGAAGCAAGCACACTGCCCTCCACTGCGGTGCTTCCCAGTCTGTGCCCGTTTGCAATGACTCTACTCACACAAATGGCTTCTGGACCCTGTCCTCTCCCACAGACAGCCTCAGGGCAGGTTCCCCTTGAGTGCCTGGTGAAACCCAGGAGTGCATAGGAGTTGCAGGCAGCCACCACCTCTTGCTACTGACATGCAACACGACATTTCTTACTTGAAGTTTGCTGTCAGGATATCTTTTTGCTCTATAGGATAAATAGTTCGTGACTTCTCAGAGGCTGTTTCCCAAAGACCTTCATACAGAATTCCATATGTGAACAAATACAAACATAGAAATATCTTTCTGTCCTCATTTGAGTTTTGTTTGCTAGTTTGTTTCCAGAGCAAAGTGCTAATAATGCCTTTTACTTGTTTAGTCAAAACCAGATTTCAGAAGGGTGTGAGTCCTTGGTAGAAAAGAAAGATTTAATTAGAATATGTATGAACAATATACTAAATAAATTAAAGCTTAATCTTTAAAGTCTACCACTAGAAACCTTTAAAAGCTACCACTGTATTGGTTTGATACTCTGGCCATTGGGAAGTTTAACCTTTAAAGGCTATCAATAATTTGGCTTGGTATTGTGGCCAGTTTAACAGTGTCCTTGGCCCTGCTAACATTGTTTAGCATGAGATCACAGATCACATCTCATATTGTGGTGATTTATATTGAAATTTGGACCTGTAATGGTCCAGTATTTTTAACTATGTTTTACTACTTGATGGCATGATCCTGATTACACTGAAGAGTTATTCTATGCAACATATCCTATTATTCTTAGTTTAACTTCATAACTGTAGCTAAATCATTCTAAATATATTTGACTAAATACATTTGGATTTCTCTTCAATGCAGAGGCCAAAGTCTAACATAACCATGGTCTAAGCAGCACAAGGAGTACTGCAGGAAGCCAGAAGCAAGAAAAAGATCGCATTACAAATGTTCAGTCTTACACTACTTTCTCTCCTTTAGAGAGAAAGGTCTCCTTTAGAGAGAAAGGGGCCTATAGGGATGCTGGGGAGGGACTCTTCATTAGAGACTGTAGTGACAGGACAAGGGGTAACAGGTTAAAACTTAAACAGGGGAAGTTTAGATTGGATATAAGAAGGAAATTCTTTCCTGTTAGGGTGGTGAGGCACTGGAATGGGTTGCCCAGGGAGGTTGTGAATGCTCCATCCCTGGCAGTGTTCAAGACCAGGTTGGACAAGGCCTTGGGTGACATGGTTTAGTGTGAGGTGTCCCTGCCCATGGCAGGGGGGTTGGAACTTGATGATCTTAAGGTCCTTTCCAACCCTAACGATTGTATGACTCTATGATTCTATGAACTACTCCTGACTTTGGGACAGGCATATTCCTTTTGCTTTTTATTTATTTCCCTCAGGCTGCATTAATTTATTTTTTTGCCCTTTTTTTTTTTTTTTTTTACCTTTCAAAATAAAACATGCTCTTCTGATTGTAACATCCATTTCTTTACTGTAAATTCAACTTACAGTTGAAGTTTATGACAATCACCAGTGTAAACTGTATATAAACATGAACTAATGTTTCTGGTCATGCTTTTGGCCCAGTATAGGAAAAAATAGCTATAGAAGTCTTTGAGTCAAAGAGGGTTTACAAAACGTCTGTAGAAATGTAACAAAATGGTCAAGCTAGCCTATAGGTGCACAGCTTTTTCTCCTTGTAGTCATGAAGTTTTCAAAGAATTTTTAGGTTTTACTGTAGCTCATGATAGACTTTGTTTCCTGAATTCTGACTGGAGGTTACGTACAGACAAATCCCCAGAGGCTTCATTTATGTTGCTGGGAAATGCAACTGCATGGAGCTAGAGAGATTTGTATTCTTCTGCCTAAAAATCAAACTTGAAACATATTCTTTCAAATGAGCAAATAAATTTTGCTGAAAGTTATTCAGAAACTACTCTAAGTTTCCAAATATAACATGCTCTGTGTCTCAGAGAACATGTTTTGCACAGGTCTGGCACTTAAGACCGATACAGACCATGAAGTGCACTCTGTCCCAGTGTTCATGTCATTAATGAAGATGCTAAACAGTGTTAGCAGCGGTACCACCCCCTGGACTAGGCACTAGTGGCTGGCCCCCATCTGGGTGTTGTGCTGCTGATCACAAACCTCTGGGCTGGCTGTCCAGCCAGTTTTCATTCTACTTTACTGTCTACCTTCCTAATTTGTACTTCATTAGCTTTTCAATAAGTGTATTTTGTGAGAAAGTGTCAGAAGTCTTGTATTTTATTTAATTTCTAAGTACTTTTGCCATTTTACATTTGGTCACTTTTTACATAATTTTTCAAAGAGAATATTTTTGAGGAGTTTGCTGAATTTTTTCCTTATTTTAAGAAAACTTAGGACATTTTAAAGTTTGAAATGTAAAGAAATGTGGTATGCTTAAGTCAACATGATCTTTAATTTCAAGATTTCAGCTAGTTTGTTACTCAAGAATTTTGAATAAATGATTAAAAGAAATATTTCAGTAGGCCCAAGTAATTTTTTTTCTTTCAAATTCTTTATTCATGAGAATTGTTGAGATTTTTGATGTTCTCAATTTGCAGTGCTTTGCTAAAAATAAACAAAAATTGCAGGGCTGGGATAAGTATGTGCTGCTCAGCTCCAGTAATGGTCTTTGTCTTCCCAGGAACCATCTATCATGAGTATGATTACATAAAGGATTATCATATTCATTCTTCTTATCTTACATGGAAGCTGTTTACTTTGTTTATGCAATCTAATTATCATTCCTTCACCTTTTAAAATAGCAGTACTCATAATATTTATAAGTGTAGTCTATTGTTGAAAAATCATAAGTCGCAATATTTCTAAGTCAACTATAAATTGCTATTATAGATGAGGAATTTTAATACAAAAGAATATAAATCAGAAAGAAATCATTGCACTGTGTTGTTGGCAAATATAATGGTTGAAATCCTAGACCCCCTGAAGTTTAAGAGGAAGTTCTCACTGACTTGAACAGAACCAGAGTATTATCTAATACAGCTGGTTCTGTCATGCACATGCATTCCTAAAAAGTCAATTATGTCCTTACATTATATTAGTATTTTGGTAGTGTCAAGAAGCCTTGGAGAAGACTGCATTCTGACAGATATTACACTTTCATGGAGCTTATTAGTCTTACACATGTCACTCCACAGACTGCAGTAGGATCATGTCAGCCTTATATATTTATATATTAGCAGAAAATAAGGCCTTTCTCCCATTTTGATTCTGCAATTCAGTTTAAGGCTTGAGCTGCAAAATAAAATCTTTTTTAAAATGACATGCTGGGTTTCTTCCTTTCAGGGTAGCTACCTTAGGTTCAAAAGCTCCTTTCAGCAGATATTCTAGCCTTTTCTGAGACTGCCAGTTTTCATGCTGGATTTTGCTCCCAGATAAGCACACATGCACTCTCCCATGCAAGTCAGAGATATGCCAGGGAGCACAAGAAAGCATATTTTTTTTCCTTAAAGTTTTAATAACCATGGGTCCTTGGTTCTTTAAAATTTGAGGGTTTAATTTAAACAACAGTTTCGAAGTAGCTTTAGAGATTACTTTCAACAGATTTCTACCTAGAAACTCCTTTCTTTTGTTAAAGAATCTAAAAAAAAACCACCCAGGTGGCTTCTTTCATTGCCTGAAGATGTCAAATAAAAGCTTTCCAAACTGAAGAATGACTTCTGCTCCTGTATTTGTGGAACACAGAGCTGTCAGGTGAGTAACAAAAGCCACAGCCTGTGCCTATGACCAATGCCACTATGGTTCCTGTGGTGTGTTTCTGTGCACTTAGTACCAAATAACATGCAACAAAACTTCTCAAAGCACTGCACTCATGTTTTCTTGATCTGGAGATATGCAATCTCACATTAAAATCTAACCTTTGTTAGATGGTTCTATTGCTATATGAAGCCAAGAAGGATTCAGAGATTCAACATAAAAAAAAAAAAAAATTGTTCCCAAATCTCTATTGTGATTTGGATGACTTTTCTCAGTAAAAGAGCTTTGTCAGTTTCCAAGTGAAACTCAGGTCTCAGAATATGTGCCAAATTAGGTGCCCTTGACCTTCAAGATCTTTATTTTGTTCACTGAATGGTCCCATAATAAAGAACACCAGGCTTTACTTGTCATTCTTTAGGACATATCAACACCTCACATTCCAGTGTGGTGAAATTGAAATTAAATTTCAATTCAATTCGATGAGCTTTGGATTTTTGAGTAATCCCATATTCAGACTTGCCTTTGCCCTAAGAATGAAACCCATGTCTCCTCAGGCATTCATTTCCTTTTTAACAGATGTGCTGGCATGATTTGTGTTTGGTGGTTTGGAGTATGGATTATTAATTTTCAAATGCTAGGTAAAATCCTACTCCTTATAAATTCCTGCACTAAAATTGGGTAACAACAGTAAGTCACTATTGACTTTCCCAACTGGAACTTTAGTGTGTCCCATGCTGTATGTGGGCAGTGGTCCTTTCTTTTTTATTCATTTCTGCATTCTTTGCAGATAGTATTTCTATCTATCCATACCATGCCTTTGGTATGGTATGGATAGACAATGCACACCGGCATCAACAACACATTTCTAATCTGAATCCTACTTAGTCATATCCACATTAAAGACATTTTTTAAAGCAGAACAAATATGGATTTAGAGAACAGAGATTTTAGCCATAATATGTGAAGCCAATATTCAGAACTTTTGTGTTCAAATCACAGAACAGGTGTGTCATACCCGTGTCACTAACATTAATGCCACAGGACAGACAGTCAGCATGCTCCAAGACTCAACCACTTGTGAGCTGGTCTTACCACTTTTGTCAGTGTGTGATGTGAAAGTGAAACGTGATACTTGATCGGGTTATGCCACTGGGGTATCTTACTGGTGCACTTCATAAATCAGCTGGAGACTATGATAACTTTATAGGTATGAATGGTACTGGAAATGTTAACATATTATTCAAAACACTTTGAAGTTATGCAGTTTTATGTTAGAAGTTTGTTTTGACAGATAGCTGTATCTTGAAGGGAATTGCTTGGCACATCTTTTAAAATTTTTCTTAGATTTCAAGTCAGCTCCAGTAGGTTTGCAGAAGCAGATGAGTCTTCCAAGCAACAAAAATTCTTAGTCTAGCACATTAACAGTACAAAGTTGCTAGCACAACAGAGTTTCAGCAAATCCATTCGTTAACCTTAGACCTCATATGTAGTACGCTAAAAGTTAAATCATCTTCATGCAGTCTGGAAGTAATGATAGTCTTTAAGTTGCAGCTCACCTTGCCTGGCTTTGGTGTGTAAAACAGAATAAACAAGATAGGACTAAAGACCATTCTGAATGCTACAGTGAAGTTTGATAGACTTTCATGGACCTTTACTTGTCTTCCACCATGGGTACTTGTCAAAATTGACAGAAACTACTTAGACAGCCAAGTCTTTTCCATACGCCTCTAAATTACCTCACTATGCCAAAGGTTTTTATCAAATTAGTTAAAACTGCATAAAGGTCAAGATTTGCTCTTGACAGCATTCATTTGTGAAGCAGTGAAAACTACTTCAAGTCTTTCACAGCTTGCTTTGAACTCACAGTCGTGATCCATTTGAACTAGAAAATGTCACAACAGTCACTTCAGGAAAATCTGCAGATGGATCCTGCCCAACATGATCAGCATAAGTATGGCCTTTGAGTTGGTACATAGTGAAATTCATAACTATTTAATAAAGAGTTAGAAATGTGACTAGAATGAGACATAAATCAAAAGGCACCTTCTTTCATTAAATAGCAGAATCAAAAAGGTTATTTTATTTTTAAATAACAACCTTTTCTAATTTACAGAGATTTATATTTTAAATCCAATAACTTTTTGGCATAACCGAGGGCTGCTGCCCAGTAGGTGCACCATGGGCTACATTTGACAGATTTGACTACTTCTAGCCTTTACTTATCTTCTCTTTTCCTAGCTGAACTGATTTTTAAAATAAATAAATGGAAAGTGGATTGGTCACTATTTTCACCTTCCTTGAGAGAGAGGCTAAAAGGCTTCAGTAGGTCTGAGGGGAAGCTGATTGCCTCCAGATGATTTGTTGCTCTTATATAACATAGGGAGTAACGTTAAACAATTTGAACATAAGTAAAATGACATATCAATTCCAAGGTTCAGAAATGATCCTGCTTTACGGAAGGGTAACATGAAGACCATAATAATCATTTCTTATTCAAAGGTGTGTAAAACTTGGTTTACATATAGGACATATAAATCTGCCTCTAAATGAAGCAATCAATCAGCTTAACTGTATACTTGCTTTCAAGCATATGTATTCTGTTGAACTGAAGAGGATCTGAGAAATCTGTGAAAGACGAAAGAAGTATTAACTTCTCCAAAGAGAAGCAGGGGGACTGATGCTATAGCCTGTCAAACCATTTCTGCTGAAGGGGAGATGGAATTCCAATCTATGCTCCAGAATTTTGCTGCAGGCTGATCTCCCCCTCTTACACAAGGGAGTGTTTCCTGGGCTGCACAACTGGTCTTTCTCCATGGTCTTCTTCAGCAATTATTTACTCCTTCCACGTAAAACATAAGTGGAAACAGAAGGGGTTAAAATAAACACATTTACAGCACCAATCAAGAAGTATTTGGGGTCTTCTGTGAATTTAAGCTCTTTGGAGAGGACAGTCTGTTACCTTTGCCATGTTAGGATATTCACTGTGGTACTGGTTAAAGGAGGGAGGAGAAGAGTGCAGCCATGTAACCATTTCTTTAAGATTCAGTCAACTGCAGATTTTAATGGCAAGTTCCTGACTGCTGATGGCTCGCTGTGTCTCCCCAGACCAGACTCGGAGCTGAATTCCCTTAAGCAGGGTCAGAATGAATGCCAGTTCCTCTCCTCAGCCTTTACTACCAGGTAATTTAGGTGGTTTGTCACTCAGTGACACCTGATGCACTTTTAGTTCTTTCCTTAGGAAGGAGTCTTACTGAAGACTGAGAGTTGTTGGAAAGCCAAGTGACTAAAATGGAATGCTACGGCACTAACCATAGTGGATTTAACCCATTGCCACTAGGCCATTATGAGACGTGTGTTAGATGTCCATGGTGCTGAGCTTCATACCCACACCATTAGCCCTGTCTGTGTTGCTCAGCCAACTCCTGTAAAAACAAGCCTGAGCAAGATCAATGTTGTCAGCATCAGATGTATCTTCAGCCTGTGGTCTGAGCCTTCTTGAATTATGGTGCAATATACATCTATAATAGAGTCAGTATGCACCATAAATATCACAACCATAGAAACACACCTGGCTGAATCCAGTCATGGCATATCGGGCACAGAATTCAACAAAGCCTCATCCCACTTGCCCCAAGAGATAATTTGCACAGTTAAATTCTTGTCCTGTTAACATTTATTTGCACCTAATAAGGCATAGAATCATTAGTCGTGGTATATGTCCTAACATTTAATCCCATGGTGTCATATTTTAATTGAGCAGAAAGCATTTAAGTGGTTTCAATTCCCCAAGGATGTGGTTATTCAGTAATAATCATAAATCTTGAAGCTCCCTTATTACTTTTATTTAAACAAAATCCTTCATGACTAAAATATTACATATTTTTAAAATAGCATCAAAATGAATTTGATGATTTAGAAGAACAGATTGCAAATATAGTCCATAAGTACTAGCTTATAGAGCACCTCTCACAAACCAGGTCCCCTAGCTATAAAATTATAACACTTCAAACACTCAAGAAATGTGGCTGAGGGCATCACATCATTATAGACCCCATGAGGGGTTGGTGAGGCTCAGACTAAAAAAGTACGCTCTGTGGCTTCAGTCTTTGTTATGTATATTATATAGCATGTGATCATCTGAAAATGAAGCACCATTTGCTGTCGCCTACTGGGCCATAGCGGATTAAGTCTCTCTATGCAGATCACAAAGAAATGAAATTGCAGGAGAGAAGCTATCACTCAAGTTTCAGCTTAAGTCCTTTGGGCTACATGTATGCCAGTCAATGAAACAGGGAAGGACTCATTTTCTGAGTCGGAGGGTAAGAGGCAAAGCACAGCTAAATGCACAGAAATAAATCCTCTGCTCCCTAACCCTTATATGCTCAAATAGGGGAAACCTGGTGCTTCCTGACCCTAGGGCAAGAGGGTGCACACCAAGGAGACTCCCTTGATCAAACCATGAGGAAAAGTGTGCCAGTGCCTGTACCATTCCTGCTTACTTGGACAGACATCATATGGATGATGTGTGAGAGAGCACAGGCAGTTTTCTTTTTGAAGCATGCTGCAAGAGAAACAAGAAAAGCAAAATGTTTAAGAGGAAGTCTATCTGATGTAATTGAAATTATGGGAAGTATTTAAGTAGATGAAAAATAATGAACTTTACTGGAATGTGTGAGGATATCAACACTCACTCATAATGGTCTCCTTGAGGTAAAGAAAAAACACCAGGAGACCTTTTAAGACCCCAGTGTTCTTGGTTTTCTGCTTTAGTGAAGATGCTATGAAAGCAAATGGAACCCCAGAAGAGCCTGCCCAGCAGAAAGCACGCCCTCCTGGCAGGCACATTGCCGCTCACTGTTAATTGCAGCATGCCAACTCCTGACACATTTTTAATAGGCAAGGCAGGAGGGAAGGTGGAATTTTGTTATAGGTCTTTATAAAGTACTAAAAGGCAAATTTAAAATGCTCATTTCACTTGAGTAGCTCCACTCTACTTAAATATTGGCTCCAGGTTTACTTCATTATCCTCTTACCAGTAATTAAGCTACCTAGGGACAATCAGCAAATAATAAAATGCTGTGGCAGAGGAAATTAGTTTAGACTACAAAGAATTGAATAAAATTATTGTGCAAAATAGAGGAAAGTAACAACATATAAAAGATATTTACCTATCTCTAGATAAATACATTCCAAGAGCCATAATATTTCCTCTACATGAAATATATAAATTGAGGGTTTGGAGAAGTCTCTACTCATTTCTCCTTGATGCAGTTTATTAGTGAAATATGCACTTTGATACTCATTAACGTCTGATCCAGGGACCAGCCATTTTCCTAGACTTTCACCTTTCCTTAAACCAAAAGCTAAAGGCAAGGCTTGAATGAAGCTTATGTCCTATGTCTACTTCTATCTTCCATTCCATTGACCAAACAATGTAAAGACATAAAAACATGGAATAAGCTCATTTCTCCCACCCTCAGCTGGAAACAAGCAAAAGTGTTGTAGTCAGGTCATCCTGGAAATGATGCTAGTAGCTTGGCTAGGCATGTCTGCACAACCTTTTTCTCCTGCTCACACTATAGCTTGTACAGGGAGACTGTAACTATCTTTACTTGTCCTAGAGAACTTTTTCCAACACTAAGCCCTAGGCAGAGCAGAGAAGGACATGTTAACAACTGGGTTGAGAAGAAGTGAAATTGTTTGAACATTTGTCTGGATGACTGGTTAACATATGCTCCAAAAAAGGAGTAAAGTACGACCATCTGAGAGAAGGATAAGCACGAGCATGGGAGCTGCAGCAACTCCTAGTTAAATAATCTGAGTCAATTTGTATGAACTATATTAGATGAGTGACACACAAGGGATGTAAAACCTAGCACTTGACTGCTCCTTCACATCCACCCTGCAAACACTGATGTAAAATCTGTGGGGATTAAGTAATTCCTACAGATGTGAGAGAAAAATCAGCCACCAAAAAGACAGGCAAATTTCCAGAGGCAAAAGCCTTACACTATGAGGGAGCTACATTAAAGGAACAACAAGCCATGCCCTTTTAAAACTTGGTAGGTAACAAAACACAGAAGAATCTGAGTACCTTCATGATACACTTTAAAGAAAAACATGCCCTGGACCTTAAATGTTGTCAGGGCTTTTCATCAAATCATCAGTTACAGAAAGTGGCTGTGTACAACTGGCATTTGTAAACATGATGGACACCTTTAATGCTGCAGGAGAAAAAGGCACGCTCTCTTCTCCATGTGACTTTTAAACACTTAATATGTAAATACAATGTTTTTTCCACAAAGCACAACTCCTCCTCAAAAAGCTGAATTTATTTAATTTCAGACTGCAATATGCAAATTGAAGACAGCTGGCTTTACTCATCTGTGATATTTTGGTTTTGACTGATTAGTTGCTTTGGTTCAGGTTTCAGTGGAAGGACAAACATGATGCAATCAAACTGCTAACAGTATAATTAAAATTTTATTATTGTGGCAGCACTGTACAGCCTTAAATTTTTAGAAAATATCTGAAGTAAGGCTCAGTGAAAATAAGTGTATCCATGGCAGGGCATGAAGGTCCACCTGGGTTTAGTAGCTCTGTGATATAATATATTAGAGCTTCAAAATAGAAAAGAGCTAAAAAGGAAGTCAGGTCATTCCCTGTATATCTCTATTTATATTCTGTGCTGTCCTGATGGTATTGCCATCAGTTGAATTCTATTGTAAGATGAAGGTACTTGGTATATTTTTAAAATCCCAAACTCCTGAAGTCATGTGATTATGACTCCTTGTTTTTAGCTTTAGTATGTTATCTGTCCTCAACGGTACAGTGAAAACTTTGTGAATTCTAAAAGGTCAAAACCCAAAAAAGCTAATGCAAAATCTTAAAATGTCATTGAAATATATTTTTATTCCTTCCTCATAGTACTTGCAGGGTCTGCCTCTATATTTTTGAGTACGCAGGGTAGGTAAGGCTGAATACTTATGTTCCATTCACTGCCATTGCAAAAGGAAAATACATCTATACCTGGGATACACTCCCTTTGAAAAAGGCTTGTGTCCTATGAACACCATCAATGCACTTAATTGCAAACAAGATTTTTACAGGTTATTTCAAGAATATGAACAGGTTCTCATACATTGTAGAGAGACTGGCAATGCTTATTTCATTAAGAATAATGAACAATAAGAATAATGGCAATGTATCTGTTAGACACTTTACATAATTTTCCTTATCTGTTTTATTAGAGCTATGTATGAATAAAAAAATGTGGTCAATTTGTTTGTTCGTTTCATTAATGGCATGCTAAAATTAATGGATTTTGGTGATTTAAAGGAAAGGAAATATAGGCTGAGATGTGTTTAACTGAAAGGAAAGTCAGACGTTTTCCAATAGTGGCTAAAAAGAATGTTATGTGTATAGGATGATCTGCATGATCTACATTTTGGAACTTAAAAAGTAACATTTAATGTGGTGCATGAATTGTTACATAAATATTAGTAATGGGGTGATTATTTTTCTCATTCACTTACCGTAAGTGGAAATTTACTAAAAAACTTTCACTGAATACACTTTCAAAAATTATCTCTCATAAAACTGCTAGAATGTAGTAAGAAGAATCCTTGCATTATACATGTTGAGATGCTATTTCAGATAATGATGTAGTAGTAAATATTTTCTCTAAGAAAGCATAGTTAACAAATAATGTTCCAAAGTGGATCAGTTTTAATGCTCCCAAGCAATGAAGTTGACTTTGAAAACTCACCAGGTAGGAGCTATTGTCCAATTGACAATAAAAACAAAATTTCTTTTCTTGGCACTAAAAATAGAGGAAAATAAAAGTTGAAATAAACTACTTTACTAATCTTGATGCAGCGTTTCCTTGGATAAAATGTTAATATTGCTTTGTCCAGCTAATAGATCACAAATTATAATTCTATCAAAGTCTTTTAGGTGGCTTACTGAAAGACTGCTATTCATAGCATGCCAAATCACTTCTCCTGCAGGAAGAACCTAATTCCTTCACGAAGGGGGTTTTATTTTTTTCTTCCAATGCGTTGTATTTGAGATTCTTTTATATTGATTTTTTTTTTTAACTTTTTAATGTAAACAGAATATGGAAGGCACGGTGATAATCAAGATCTATTATATCACTATATTTAGTTTAGAAATAATAAGAAAGATTAATAATGAATAGGTGGCAAAGGCTTATCTTCCTCCCCAGCCCGCTCTATCGAGTGTTTTGTTCCAAAGTTGTAGACATTTTTAATAAAATGTTTCAGTAAATTTAGTCAATTAAAACTTTATTGTGATTCAACAGCAAGATTTATCCTACCTGTGGAGCTCATGGGAACTTAGAAACTTCATTAATCTTACAAACTCACATTTCTTTTCTTTACTAGGCTTCACATTCTTCAATATAAAGCACATGGCTGTGGCTACCATATCTTAACCTTCTAATTGCTGCCAGGTTGTGATTGTGTCTTGACAGCATTTTTAATGGATTTCCATTCAGAAGAACAGAACGTGTGGTATTTCTGCAACCTGCAGCTATTCAAAACTAACAGGTTTTACTGAAACATGGGATTAAACACATGCTTGAGCCCTCAAGCTTGATTTTTCAGCCACTAGCATCAGTGCAAATATACCCACAGAAACAGCATCACAGAAATTATTTCAGTGTTACTCAGAAAGAGTAAATCTTGTCCAAGCTGCTAGATGTCAGTCACAGATCAGAAAATGTAATAGAACAATATCAGTGACATAACTGGAAATAATCACACTGTGCCATTTGTCTTTTCTCCATGTAGACTTATTTCCCCACAGCACACTGAAGGTAACATCAACTAATGTCCCTCCTGGATTTCCAGGTAATACTGTGGGCCTTAAGCTGCAGAAAGCCTAAGGAAAGCTCACAGCTACACCACATGCTAAATATGAGGTGGGGTGCCTTTTTGGAGGGAGTCAGCTACTTGGCGTTGCTTTGCACAAGAGCCTGGGCACAGATATCATGGCAGGACATGTGCATTCACATCCTCACCTGTGTCACTGAGGGTTTGTGTCCCTTACTCGCTTACCAGTCTTGCCAGACCAAACCAAGTCATGCTAGCAGGCTCAGCCCAGATGGGGCTGCTGATAGCTGTGCTCTGAGGCAGCTCAGTCCCTCCTGCTAGCAACAATTTAAAGGAAATAGAAAAGGTCTCATTTGGTCAATTTGGTTAAGCGTGTGCTTTGTTAAAAGAAGGGGTCTTCTGCTTTGTCTATTTAGACATATGACTGCACAGTGGTTTGCTTGCCTAATTCCAATTTAGGACATTTAAATCTGATTTTAGGTGCATTTGAGATCTTTAAAAATCTTGTTTATTTTCTACTTAAGCTTGAAGGTGCCCAGTGGCTTTTTCTATCTGCATTTTTGCTCCAGGGTGCATGAGAAACCCTAAAAGACTTGGAAGCAAAAGCACATCACACCTTGCATACGGACAGCTACTTCTGGTATGTCCCACAAGGATTGACTCAGTAAGTGTTCTCAAGACTCATTTGTGCCACGCATAAGAAAAGGTCACATTTGTGCCCATGGTTTTTATCCTTCTCAGAGTGCTTACCTGGAATGTGCAATACCCAGTTACAAATCTCTTTATAATTTCTCCCTTCACTGCTGTGACTATTAAACACCAATATATTCATAGATTGGAAACATCTCTTCAGGTTGAGCTGTTGCACTTCTACCTGCATAAAGAAATACAGAATTTAGTCCTAGGGCCACAGGAATAACAGCAGCTGGAGGTGACTGCTGCAGGACCCAGGCTCCTGAGCTCATCACGTCTTTTTGTTCACGCAGTTGGAGCTGAGCTCCTGTTAGACCTGCAGTCAGAAAACAACCTTGCTGCAGCTTGTCCCTGGCAATTCTCCACCATGCATTTAATAACAGGGGCTGAAGCAGAAGCCCTTGTGCAATTCTATACCTTGAAAGGAAGGCAGGGGTTCAGGACCCAGCTCTGAGCCCTCCAGGGACTCTCATAGGCCCCTGGGACAGAGAGGTTAATGCCAGAGAGAAAGAGATTCTTTATACACACTTATATTACTTCCAGCATTGTTTGTAATAACCAAAAGTGCCTTTGTGTGTTTGCAGTTGGCAAATGAAAGTGTATTCACGAAAGTCTTAGGAGCAAGATATCTCCAAAGTCATTTTTCAGGTACATACTAGAGCAAAGCATTTCTGTAAAGTGAAAGAATTCCATTCTAATTGGACTATTTATAAATAATCTCTCTCTTCTGGTAAAGTTGCTGGACTACTACATATACATGTTTCTTTGCTGAAGTAAGTCTCACCTGCATGAGAAAAAAGTGAATTGTGTCTCTGACTTAAAAGCACAAACAATGCTTCCAACAATTAGGTCTTGTAATAACTCACACACTTCATGATCTGTAGTTGTCTTACATTTAGCAAGGTTCAGATAAGAACTACAAGACAAGAGAGGAAAGAGAGTGAAGAAATAATAATTAGAAACCAAATGTCACAATTCTTTTTAAGAATAAAGATCCTTCTAGATATTGCCTCTTTATTATTTTGAAATTTCTATAAATTCATTGTTGGCAACAATCTCACATGATGACTGTCAGGGCTTTCTCTGCTACACTTTACTTACACATATCGATGTTTCTTCACTACTGGCAGTTTTTGACGTTGCAACTAAAGGAAAGTCATTCAAGGTGGAGGAACTTTGGCTGAGCTTTATGGAGGACTCCAGCAGACAGGATAATTAAGTGGGAGCTTCATTGCACTGCTTCCCTCTTGCCTCAGAGATTTCTTCATTCGGTGCGTGCATCCTGAGGGATGTCATTGAATCATTATGTACAGACATGGGAAGTAAAAGAGACACAAGGGTTTGCTTCCTGTTTTGAACATAGGAAGACTCACACTCTGAAGTTATTTTCTCTCTTTGGTGAAAATGTCACATGTCATCTGATTCCTTAACCTTGACTTCACCTGCACGAAGAGACCCTACAATGCTTGCAGAGGTTCTGTACTCTAAGCAGAGGGAATTGTCTGTATTTTAACTCTTTCTATAAAGACTGTTACTAAGCAAAGAAGATCTTGTAAAGTACAGTGCATAATATGCTGTCTCTCTGCTGTGTAGCTTAAGAATGGTTTAATTATATGTTATTAAAGCTGGCTGAAAGTTTCCAGCTCTTTCGAAGTCTGCCATCAGTGCCTGGGTTTTCACCTGAAGCTGGATTATCACCAAGTTCAAACAAATGTTGGAACTCTACGCACAATGGAGGACTTGTTAGCATAGCTCCATGTGTCACAAGCCATATCTGTATCGAGCACATACTGTACTCTTTTTTTAGCAAAATTGAGAGAGGTCTCTGATTTTACAGATTGATCTTCTTGTTGACAATATCAGTGGCGATTCACCTCCTTTTTTACAATTCCTAATGCTGCAGAAGGTTGTTGCAGATTTAATTATTCTTCATAGGAGTGTTGAAGACAAATATATGTACCTTCTCTCTACCCAGCTCTCCTTAGGTCCTTGATTTCTCTTAATTTTTCCTTTTCATTTGTCAAGAATAAGTTCTGACAAAGCACTTATTCCTTCTGTTTCAGTGAAGCAAAAATAAATTGGTAAATAAATAAATCTGTATTTTTCTGCCCATATATCCTTATTTATAATGGGCAATCATAGGTAGCATGATAAGGATCCCTGATAAATAAATTCCTTGCAACACTTATGATAAGCTGTGTTTGATGCCCGTCCCCACACTGCTGCAAGGAAACCTGAGGCTGGCAGCAGTGGCTAGGCTGGTCCCTGCCAAGGGCTGCTGCTGTAGCTGCCAAGGCCGTTTCAGCAGCAGCGACACGACTGTGATGAAGCTGAAGCCTGCAGGGACATGGCAGGAAAGAGGTACTGAATGTGGTCAACAGTCCTATCCAGAGATCCAGGATGCAACACAAAGGAAAGGAGGTAGCAGAGGGATGCTGTTGGGTCCCAAGCAGCCTACCCTACCACAGACCTGGTACTTCACTTTTCATCCAACTCAATACCCTGATGTGTCTCAGGCTGCCTTCCTGTGCCACAGCTCTGTTTGTCTGTGAAAACTTTGACCAGCTTCCAAGTACAAAGGGACAAAGTCAGATGTCTAATTAAGCTACCATAAGATGAGTTTGTGCCAAATTGTGTCACTGGCTCTGCATTTAACCAGGAAGAGACCTCTGACTTTACAACACACCTACTCATAGGCACTTTTTTATTTCTTTCCTATGATTTATGTCAGTCTGGGACCTTGCTGTGGGGGAAGCACTGTAGTTAGTTACTAAGTGAATAGAATATGCCCATCTCCAATCTGAAGTCAATGTGCCCATCCCCAGTACTGAATTTAATCACTTCTTCCTGCCTTTCTAGGACACGAAGCAGGCAGAAGCATCTATTTGGTGTTTCTCTCTATACCTCTTCTGTCAAAAAGTAAAAACAAATCACACTTTACCAAGACTGATTTCTAGAAAAAAAAACCCAAACATGTCATTGCCATTTCTTTCCATTAACTTACATGCTTCATTACTAGTAATGATATTGAATGGTCTCCATCTTGATTTTGACCTTGTTTCAAAGATGAAACAAAACTTCTGAGCAAATCTAAGGATTTTTTCTTGGATATGTCTGTGGGTGACTGTGAAGACACATTTTCTATTGCACTGAAGGGGAGCAATGAGCTGTCCCCAAAATCCTGCACCACCATAAGATAAATCCACTGAAAATATTCTTAGCTCCTGCCATTGGTGGGCCGCACAATGCTATGGGTGGAATACACTGCTTGAAATTTGTTTTTCCTGGGGAATCTTGACAGGGGCAGGAAAAGGCATTACACATCACCCCAGTAATTTTTTCTTTTTTCCCTGTCCTCCTGCTGGGCAGACACCAGGTGGAAGAAACCCATTCCTGTATGGGTTTAGAAGACAAAGAGCATTTGAAAGAGTAGCCAAAAAACACTTCTGTGTTCAAACACAGGAACTGCTATGGGAAGGTATTCCACCAGTTTGAGAGAATATGAAAGTGTTGTCATCATTTCTAAAGCATGGTGGCACGGCTTGCCCCAATGAAAGAAAAATAATTCAAATATGAAAAGAAAAAAGAAAAGAAAAGAAAAGAAAAGAGAAAAAAGAAAAGAAAAGAAAAGAGAAAAGAAAAGAAAAGAAAAGAAAAGAAAAGAAAAGAAAAGAAAAGAAAAGAAAAGAAAAGAAAAGAAAAGAAAAGAAAAGAAAAGAAAAGAAAAGAAAAGAAAAGAAAAGAAAAGAAAAGAAAAGAAAAGAAAAGAAAAGAAAAGAAAAGAAAAGAAAAGAAAAGAAAGAAAAAAAAGAAAAGAAAAGAAAAGAAAAGAAAAGAAAAGAAAAGAAAAGAAAAGAAAAGAAAAGAAAAGAAAAGAAAAGAAAAGAAAAGAAAAGAAAAGAAAAGAAAGGAAAAGAAAAGAAAAGAAAAGAAAAGAAAAGAAAAGAAAAGAAAAGAAAAGAAAAGAAAAGAAAAGAAAAGAAAAGAAAAGAAAAAAAAGAAAAGAAAAAAAAGAAAAGAAAAGAAAAGAAAAAAGAAAAGAAAGAAAAGAAAAGAAAAAAGAAAAGAAAAGAAAAGAAAAGAAAAGAAAAGAAAAGAAAAGAAAAGAAAAGAAAAGAAAAGAAAAGAAAAGAGAAAAAAGAAAACTTTGGGTAATTGAGTATATGCAGTATCTGAGCATGGATTCCCCCAGTAAATAAATTGGAAATGCTATTATTCATAAGTATGCAATCTTAAATTAACTGGTGCCAGAACCACAGCCAGAATTTAGGTATGCAAAACTAGTCTATCCCTGTCCCCTGCACCCTTCAGACCTTGCAGAATTATCATGTAACATCTTTGTATTAAGAATTCAAGAGGAAAAAACCTACTTGGAAAAAAAAAAGAACAGAAGAGAAGGGAGAATGATTAACAATTTTCTTTAGAAAAGAGTCTATTCTTTTTTTCTGTCATGGATACTATAAAAATTTGCCACCACTAAGCATCCTTTCTAGTGTACTGAAATCTTGCGTTCTCCTGTATCCTTCTTAAGAGCCATGGCTTGTTAATCAGCTAACAGTGCTTTTTCAATGCCTCGGTATAGCCACCAGCCCCTCCTGAAACCACAGTAGACAATTCCTTTGGCATTGCTTCTTGCCAGCTTCCCTTGCTATCTGTATTTTAAGGGAAACTCCCAATTCTGATATATCCCATTCTGAATAATACAGAATATGGGAAGCTGCTGCTTGATACTCAGCCAGCTAATGACCTGCAAAATAGGTGTATATAGATAAAAACTGGTTGCACAGAAAAGACCTCTTCTATCTTTCTTATGAAATTATATTTAGGAAACCAACAAGATCTAAAATTTCTTCTTCCAACCAAGTAGAAAAGCTTTTCAAATTGAGGATCCCCCACTGCAAGCCAGAACAGTATTGCTTTTTAAAAACATTCTTATGATTTTGTACTATACACCAAGGTAAGTTTCAGGCAAGTTTCACATCCATCAGGAGCGTCCATCAACACTGGGCATATGCTATCTTTACTACATACTCTTCTGCCATGTATGGAAAAACTGCCTGCTCCCAAGGTAGATTTCAGAATAGGAATAGCAACTGATCTTGGGGAGACTCGCTGCTTCCCTCTCTGATGGTGTGACTCCAGGAGTCATCTTCTCCCCAAAGAAGCCACCAAACAAGGAGATCCTCCATGAAAAGAAGCTGCTGCATGATAAATAACTGGAAAAACTTGCTTTTAAGAAGATTTTGCAATGCTCTTTGACCTTATGGGTTTGCATGAGTGTTTGCATGCTGGTCCCCTAGACAGGTCCAAAGATTACAGACAAAGCTTTGTAGTGTTAAAGTTTAACCCTTTATTTTCTCTCAGAAGTAAAGGAGGTGCACACATAGATAGTCCTTTCTATTCATGAGCTGCATAAACTGTTCCACCATAGTCACCTCTCAGGCATTGCTTGCTGTATTAGTAATGAGCGTTCTAGTTATGTTGACAGGAGCATTTTCACTTGTGCTGCACAGGCTTTTACAGAGGTGAAAGGTATGGGGCCCATTTGAAATCTTTTCAAAAGCTTGAGAAGACCTTGGTGGACAAGTGCTAGACTTTGGACGCATGACTATCTTGAAGTAATTCTGATGATCTGAGTGTGTTGGGTAAGGTAATATCCGTTATGCAGTAATATTTATATGCTAAGGAGTGTAGGAGTGACAGACTTTATTCTTGGTTTGTGATAGTCCTCTAACCACATGACTGAAGTGCTGTGGTTTGTAGCACATGACGTTTGCTGAAGAAAAAAAGGATGATTCAGATGTTCCTGCTTGGGATGAAGATATTCCTCATTATATAGAATTCCTGTAATCTGGAAAATGCACAAAGGCTTAGTTGATACCCAGTTGTACTATCAAGTGAATTGAAATTAGATATGCTTGTTGCAGATCAAAGACACTGCTTAATAGTGTCATGCTGTTATACTTGGGAAAACAGAGGGCTCTGTTTCATAGAGCTCAAAGATTTTTCTTTTTAGTCCTCTGAATTTTAATGACTTTCTCAGCCAGTTTTCTTAACTTCCAAAGTTAAATCTGTAAGCAAAAGCCTGAACTCCAGATAAATTGAACTCCAAAGCCTTTTCTGTCAGATGCCTACAATTCTTGCATGCAACAAATAATGCAATTTAGACAGAAGCCTTAACCTGTACATAGAACCAAGACAGATAACTAATTTATAATGCATTCCTGAAAGGGGCTTGTCATGAAACTTGATTTTGTTACAAAACTTATTGCCAGGAACTTCAAAATGAAAGAATCTGTTTATAAAGGAGTCGGAGTTAAAAAACCCCAAAGCTGTAAGACATTGCTAGAGCAAAATAGAAGTCAGTAAAGCAGGATATGAGAGGCAAGCAAATCAAGTGCTATTTCTTGGTGATGTAGTCTGAAACATACAAGACAGAAACACTGCAATAAATTTAAACTGATTTCCTTTTTTTTTCATAGTAAATCTAATACCTGGTGATAATATCGTGACAGATTTCCCATTAGAAAAGGCTTGTTTAACAATAATAATTAAAGCCATGAGTTTATTCAGAAATATACCCTATATTTTATTCCTCATTTCATCTTGTAGTCACTCTGTTTAGCTGCTACTCACATTTTAATGATCAGGTACTACATATTACTTTCAAATCAACGAGAATTGTTTTCAGCACTGCCATTGATTCTACATATTTCAGACTAAAATAATTATATATTGAAAAGTATAGTTAAAATGCACTGAAGTATGGCTACATTTCTTACAAACAATAATGCACGGTAGAGATGCTGATGAAATTCCATGGTAGTTAAAGCTGACTAGGTTATTTTAAATGAAATTCATTTGACTGACAGCATCTTTTTATTAAACCTGAAACGGGAGATCTTCCAGTCAGCCAGTCACTAAGGGAGAAACCAGATAAAAGTCCAGAAGAGCCTGTCCTGTGCATTAGCTCTGTTCCTGTACATAGATAGAAAAGGTTTAACTCTTTCACTTGCATGATCACTAAAAACACAGTAAGAATGCTTCCAGTGAATCAAAATGGCAACACATAAGGACATCATTTGTTTTGAAATGTTTAATTTGGGGCGTTTTGTTTTGAAAAACTTTCAGCAAATTCAAGACCTGTTGAGTTTTTTTTTCAATTTTTTTTTTTTTTTTTTCAAATGATAGAAGAAGCCTGTTGGTGTGGCTTTCACCAGGGGCAGTCCACATAGAGTTGTCTATGATGAACCCTTGGTTTTATTTTGGGCATTTGTGCTCAGTTATCTCTAACAGGAGTGCTCCATAACAGGAGCACAGTAATGTGATGTGTACAAGGGCGTGTATTGAAATGAAGAACCCTCAGGCTAGACATCTCAACTCCCTTCTGCTTTTGTAAAAACATATTTAGAGTATTGCTTTTCAGGCCAACACTAAGCAAGAACCCAGATCTAAAATACCAGATGCTGCTGCCCAGAACTGTTTTTCAATTATTCACTGTGGATGTCATGACTTCTTGGAAATGTTTGGGGAGCCACAAATGAACAGTAAAGTTGGTTTCTTATACATGTAATTCAGTTACCCAAACTTTTGGTGTTAGAACTCTCTAGATATAATATGGAAACCAATTTACTGGTGTGAGTTGAATGTGGAGATCACACAGGCAGAAATATCCTTATAGGCTTGACCTGGCATGCAGAGTGCCACTTGGACTAATACTGTAACCAACACTCTTTGAGAAGACATGCTGTGTCCCCTGCTTCCTCTTGGACAACATGAGTGGTGGGTCATCCATCCAGGCAGTTCCTGGACAAAAAGTCATTTCTAAAATGTGTATTTGTAAAAATGCCCATAAGCCTTTTCATCTCTTTTTGTCTCTGCTTAAAGACCAAGACCACTGTGGTCCTTAAGTATAGAAAAGCCTCAAGAGCTTTTCTGAAAAGTACCATCCGTTTATCTTTGTAAAGATTTTCCCTTGTCCTGTTGCTAAGCATTTATACAAAAAGTCACGCTGATTTCACTAAAAGCATTCACTGGATTATGAACTTCTCCATTCAACCGCATATGTTACAAGAAAGTCCTTACAAATCAGGAGGCTCATAAGACGATTAATGTGGTGAAGTTTTCTTCCTTTCTTCCTAATGGAGCTCTAACGCAAACTCTAGTATGCAGAAAATTTGACTTGAGTTTTTACAGCTGGGGGTCAAAGTCAAGTACTTCTGTCTTTGAGGAGCTCTCTGCTTTATTGATGAGCTTGATTTATTCAGGACAGGTTAGGAAGAGATGGCATATCTGGTTGTGAAAAGGCTATTCAGTGTCTGCTGAGAGCTTTGTCCTGTTTTGCTTACAATCTTATGGTATTGCTTGTTGTTAGTTTGGGGTTTGGTTTCTTTGTTTTCCATAGTTCTCCTGAGAGCAGCTCCAAACCAGGCTGCAGCATGCCAACTGCTGTGCAGCCAACAAAAGCTGCAGGAGGTTTAACATCTTCCAAGTTTTGACCTTGCCAGTGACTAGCCATTTTGCATGTGTTGTCTCTAAAGCAGCATTCTTTCTTTACACTGAATAAAGAGTACGGGAAAAGTAACCATTCCTTCCCCTTTCCAGTCCTCTCTCTACCTCCTTTCCACACCCCATTCTGGCCTGCATAATCAAGTACAAGGTCATCTGCAGGATGCTTTCTTTCTTCTGTGGAATAGTTCCTCTTACTATTTCCCAGGGATTAGTGTTTCCTGTCAAGACTGATTGCTTTTGTTTTACTTTACAAGGCCTATTTTTTAAAGAGATGTATGTGTTTTGTATTTTTATTCTATTCTTAGGCTAGGAAATGTAGTGAATAGGAAATTAATTAAACTCTGGCATTCCTTCAGCTCCTTCACAGCTCCCAAACATACTGCTCGCCTCCTGCTCGCCATGTACTTTCTTCCCATTTTACCTGGTTGTTTCCATTACTTACTCAAAAAATGTTTTAATATAAATAAGCTGTGAGTTTTTACAGCTTTTTCTGGTGCAGCTCAGAGCTTAACTCTCATGTGCCTCTGCTCATATGCCTCATGTTCTAACAGAATGCAAGTGGTAATCTTGCAACCAAATGCAAAGCATTGGGCTAGCTTTCCAAATACCAAAGATAATGTATCTTGTTCATAATGAGATTACATTCAAGGTCTGAAATTCCCTTGTCTCAGCAGCTCTGGTGGCTCACAGTTTTGAAGGTGATTACATTTCCTACCAGTGAAGGATTCTTTAGCACTATTTCTGCAGACCTTGTTAGATTCAGCTTTGAAATGAGGCATGTTACTGCTCTAATGTTATGCTCTTTGGGTAGGCTGTGTGCTCTGCAAACAGCTGACTGCATTTTAAAAGCACAATTATTTCCTGCTACAGAAAGCATCTAAAACTGTCTCAAGCAAGCTTGTCTTTTTAAAGGTTTCAAGTTTAGTGTGGGGCTGAAAAACTTGTTGGAACAGACATGAGATGAGTAGATTTCAATTCTATGTGATCTTTTTTCAGAAGGGATGTGTCAATGTGTGTGCTCCTGGCATCAGTTTGTGCAATGAAAGTTAAACTCCAAGAGGTATTGATTATTACTTACACATCTGCAGTGCACCAGTAGTGGAAATGGCACACAAAACCAAGCAACCAAATAAACAAACAAAGCAAGACACAAGTTTTCTGACAGTCTATGAAGTACACCATCACTGTAAAATTTTTGTGAGTCATGTAGTCTAGCCTGACTTCTAGCATACATTTACCATTTTAGACTTTTATTAATCTGTGGCATGCATTATCACTGGACCTATTCTGAAGTTTTATGGTTGACAAATTGAGATTTTTTTCTCCTTTCTTCATATGCATATTACTCTGGACACGGATATTTTTATTGTAATTGTGATTGTGAGAATTCTTTACTTTTCAAATATACAGAGTTCTTTACAGGTGCTTCACAGAAAACTTTGTGAAACTGTAAATCTCAAGGTTAATTGTGTGGCCTTTTCACAAAGGCTCACATTTGCACCTAAAAGAAGAGCGATTGATAAACATATACCCTTAAAGACCATTACAGAATATTTCTTAGCTGAGTAGAAAGTCTCTAAACACTAACCTTTTGCAGGTCAATTAAGACCTTTCTTAAGAGGGTCTAGATCACCCAAAGCTAGATCACCTTTACGAAGTAAGTTCTCACATTGTGGAATTCTCATTTGAGTAGATTCATGGGCTTGAGTGGTACATGCAAAGCCACCCCCAGCTTAAATTCTTCAGTCAGAAACTTCACTAGTAACAAAGTACCTGTGTGTGAAGTTGCTCATGAGCACATTATCTGCCCACGATGAGTAGTCAACATCTTCCTCTTGCTAAAGCTCTGCTGGGTTGCTGCTGGCTCAGGGCTGTCCATGAAGGACCACACCAACCTCTGCATGCTATGATCATGATAGGCATTTGCTCTGCAGTCAGTACAGTTATGCAGGAAGAGACAGACCTGGGTGTTATGTCTTCCTCTGCTTCTGAGCTGTGTTTCTCAAGAACACGCCTAACTTCCTGTCCAGGCACCAGAGGAAGCATCCTAACACCCCAGCTAGCTGCTGCTTGGGTGGCATAGGAAAGAGGAGAACACAGATCTTGGCTCTTTCCATTGACATGCCTATTTGGCATAGAAATTTAATATTTAAATGAGAACTGCATTCTTTGTCTAGCAGTAGTAAGCTTGCCAGCAGTAAATGAGATCCATGCCCTAGTTCTAATTCTACTGAGTGCTTGCTTATCTCAGTATATATGTTCTTTACATAAAATCTGCAAATAGGCAGTGAGAGAAGTCCATGCTGTGAAGTACTTCTTTTCTACTGAGGATTTTTTCAAGAGTGGTATTATTGATTGACTCAGGAGAGGTTGTACAATCAGTCAGAGTTAACAACATGATCCAGGTGAAAACTCACATCAGGATGTACAAAGCATTTCAAAAACAGAATGAGCAGTATTGAGGAGCTCTGGCTAACATGCTGTGGTTTCTCAAATGCATAATATCAAATTAACTTGTATTTTTAGTAGGAACAAGTTAAATCATAAAACATGGATTTCCCTAATTCAAGTTAAAAATTATTTTGTTATAGAATTTTTAAGTTAATCAAGACCCATTTTAAAATCCTGTCTACTGATCTGAGAAATGTTTTTGACTAAAACGAAAATGGTGTTTTTTGACCTAAGCAGTTATTAAATAGACAAGGAAAAGTTTTCATTGACCTCACTGGAATCTCATTGGTTCTTTTGTGGGCAGTGATCTTTCATTCTACATTAAAAAAGAAGCCCAACATATAACCACAGCTGAAATCAGCCTGACATGGACCCATTAATAACAAAAAAGGACGTATCTGCAGTGTGTGTTTCAGGAAAAGACTGGCTGCTTGTACACAATTCAATTTCACTTTAAAACCATTGTGGCCTTGCTAGCCTTGTTTGGACATGGGACTGTGTTAACCATTGGTAGCTCATGTTTGGTCAGTTCGGAGCATGGGCAGAGCAACTTTATCTCTTCCATCTTTCAGATATCATGGTGATAGTAAACAGTAGGCTAAGATAATGCCTCATACCAGTTAGTGTTCATACATTGTATGAATTGCTCTCAGTGATTTTCTTTTTGTGATTAATTTGATTGTCCATTCTTTGACACACTCTTCTATATCATAGTGGGACAGGAATGATAATTTCAGTGGTGCATGAAACATTCAGACATGATGAAGATAGCCACCTATTTGTGTTCCTGGAAAAATGAAGTAACTAATCAATAAAGCATAGAGAACACCATTGTCGATATCTAATAATGCTGATGATTGAAGCAGTGCGATCAAGTTTTTTGATGAATGAAACTTGGGCAGACTTTGGGCTTGTTAAATCACAGTGTGGTGTCGTGTTGTTTTTGCTATAAGTTAATTGAATCCAACCTATGAAGAAGTTTGTTACAGCTTGTCTCCACAGAATTATAGCCTAACTTTTGTTTTCCTAATTAAAACCCTGATTAGTATTAAGTTCTCTCAAAATAGTCAGACAAATGTTGTCATTGCCAGCATTTATTGGCATCAAAACAATTTAGATTTCAGCTTTCTCTAATTTTAAGTAATTTTTAAAATGGCATCATATACGAGCAATAGCTAATCATTCTGAGAATAATTTTCATATTTTTAATGTAAATATTTCAATTATTCATCTAAGAATATTTTTTGCCTTGTGTACTCCTACCTATTACCTAACACCACAACTTTTCCCATAGGAAATGTAATATATTTTACTTTTTAATTTTTAATAGGCTTTGTGTAACTTCTTTATGTGTTCCCTTGAGAAAAGATATTGTCTTAAATATGACCTAAAGCCTACATTGGCCTCTCAAAAAATCCGTCTCAGCTAACACCACAGGATGAATTTAAATCACACAAAATGTTCTGGAAATTGCAGTTACTGTAACTGTGCAAATAAGGAACACGTACATTGGATGAAACAAAATCAAAGCAAAGTGATCTTTGATTTATGATATATACAACATAATTAATATATTAATAACTTAGTTATCTTATTTGTGAAACTATGAAAAGTATAAATCAACTCTTTCACATTTTACCTGAACCATTCCATTCCATTTTTGGTGTAACACTCACTTTACCTTTTTGATATTATGCCCTTTATTTCTTCTTCCTGCAGTCAAGCAAACATTCACAAAAAGCTGAACAAGTAGAAATTTCTAAGTGAATGTGATTTTTGAAAACAAAAAAGCCAAACCCAACCCTTAACATGCATCTTTCTGGAAAAAAAAAATGCCAGTCTTCCCTAAATGTCAGCTTTTGGTAAATTGTCTCACCATCAAAATATATTTAGTAAATTTTGCTGTACATAGGAGATACTGTAAAAGTGCTTTAAAAATGTGAGTTTCATAATTTCGGGCGAATATGAATAAAACAGTCTTTGAGAAACCAAGGAAGCCGAGATCTCCTTTCCACTGGAGGAGGTGATGTAGAAAATAGGACAGACGGAAAACGTCTTGTTTTTCTTTTCAAGCTAATTGGTACCCGGAACACCGATGCAGCAGTTACAAGGGATACACTTCTGCATATGCTTTAGCACCATCTAGCAACCCTCCGAGATACTGCACATCATCTCCTCTGCCTTATGCATGTCTTTAAGTAGAAATCTAGATTACTGCTTCCAATTTCCTCAAATACAGTAGTACATGTTGCCAAATAATATGCTTTAATATGAATTAATATCCAAAAGTACGGGGGCAAGTCAAGATAGGATTGCCTAAGTATGTAATGCTTGCAAACTCCACCATGGAGTGCCTGGTGTTCCTAATCTCCTGCATGATCTATAATGCCAGCCCCCTTACTGATGATTAAAGCAAATTGTTTGGACCTTTTCAGGAACAAGAGTCTGCAATTGGTTATGAGGGTTTGTTTGGAAAAAAAAATCAAACCCAACCGCTACCCCAAAACATGGCAAAAAATGAAATTTTTTACTAGAATTAGACTTGATGAAACAGTTATTTGGATTTTTTTTTTTTTTTATAGGCTCCTATGTGGTTTTCCTTGATAAAATTCTAGCAAAAAAGTCTAGAATAGAGCTTGATGAAACCATGTCCCCTAAGGCAAAACCATTATGTTTAAATCACCTCTGAGAAGTGACAGTCCAAATTAGACCAGACAGCCTCCAATTCAGTTCATTGCTTTGCTGAATTCCTTTAGAAATATTTTATTTCTCAACAAAACCTTGGGAGTGTGTTTTGCAATATAATACTATTATTTCTTGTCCTATGTACCCTGGACATTGAGAGCTAACTCTCCAGGATAGCTCTCTATCTTTTACCTAGGCAAAGTCACTACCATGTCCATTTTTCAATCTTCTTCTCTTCAGGCTAAAAGTCCCAATTCCTTCAACTCTAACCCTTACTCGTAGAGTTTCAGACTTCTGATCACTCTTGACATGCTTTGTCACCTGGGTCTTAGGGCACTTACGTGGAGAACATGAGCCTTTGGCAAAATCAGATAGAGTTAAAACAAAAGCAAATAATAGCACTGTAAGAGACAGCATTGCAAAACAGTTATTCTGACCTAAGTTTTATAAGTACTCTTATTACTGGATGACTTTAAAAGTATGCAGTGATGTTTGCCTAGTTTAATTTGAGCACAAATGCTCAAATCCATTAACAGCTATATTTTACATCACTCTATGTTCTGATAAAAAGCATGAAATATGCATAATATTTTGATGTCTGTAACTTGCCTCCTCTTCAGCAATGCTTGCAGGCTATCAAGAAAATTGTCAATCTGGATTTGTTTAAAAATCCAAATTTAATTAACTCGAGGCTTTTAATATACCCTGTTTGTAAATAAAAAAAAAAAAGTAATTCTCCTGAGAAGGCCTATGTCCTTCATATGATGTTGGATAATTAACAGCACTCACCATGACAGCAATTATTATGAGACCTCTCCTAGAGATGGCCTCTTGCTCTCAACTGACACATTGACTAATTTTGACAAATGTCATTGGTTTCAGAAGCATGCTTATTCCTGGTAGCTCATATAATGATCTGCAGACCATGTCCCCTTCTAATACTTCACAGTTATAGAAAGTACCTCCTACAACCTGCAATTAAAGCATAGTCTGTAAAATAATTAGTCACAGGGAACGAATGTCAGACAGGAACGAGTGCTCCTAAGATCACCATCATTTCAGCAATAATTGTTGAGCAAACTAGAAGTCTATTCAGAAAGCTGCGTAAAACCATAATTTCAATGCTAACACTGTTTTAGAAAGACAGTTTATAAGAAATATTCCAAGTGGGTGAATTTCATAAAAATAAAATATTCTGCTTGGATATTTATTAAAAAAAACAACAAACCAAACCCTGATAAATTAGGATTCCAGTCCTTTTCCAGATTATGTCAGAGGGATAAACTATGATGTGAGAAGCAATTAGCTAATATGAAATCTTGTTAATATTTAATTTCACAGGCTATTTCAGCAACAACATTCCTACCTTCCTTCTAGGAGAAAATAGAGAGGAAATATTTGGGAGAAAACAGTCTTCAATGGAACAATACTATATTTAATTGGGAGCAGAACTGATGTGGTTACCAGGTCCTGTGAGGGATTAGGGACATGAACTGAAGCCCTGGGACAAGCTCATGCCAAAGGCATTGCCCATTCAGTACCCCTGCAATACAGCTGGCTGTTATCAGCACTGCCCAGAATGTTAGTTGTGTGACTTCTCAGCATGTTGCTGGCCAAAGGCACTACCCAAACATGGGTCTGCTGGACAGAGACAGGTATTTGACTACACTTTCATTCAGCAGTCAAGTTTTCTTACTCCTGAGTCTTCAGTGGGTACCGTTTAACACTATAATCCACAATCAGTTTTAGCTAGCTTTGGGAAATCCTTTACAATGCTTCAGCCAAGTTGTCTCCAATAAGAAGGGTACAACATATCCCATATCTCTTTACAATGGAAATCAACCTTCTCTCAAGTCAAAGTTTTATTATAGACAGGTTCTTTTGACCTTGGAGTCTTTATTCAGTACAACTTTTTTTCTTTTTTTTTTCTGTCTTTTCAGTGTTTAGGTTTTAAAATAACATAGGACTTTACTACCATGCTAGTTTTTGGCTTCCAGTTCATAAATGATCATTGTTATTATAATTCTATCTTACTTTTACTAAGAGGGATTTCCTCATTTTCAAAGGTGTTTGATCTAATGGAAGGCAAGCAGCAGATGGTTCATACAAAATCTCATTAGTCTCTCTGAAAGAATGTTTCATTACTGTGTGGGTGGAAACATCCTCTGTTTTCTAAGTAACTGTAATATAGCAACCGTAATGTGCAGCACAAAATATTCCAGGTTTCATATTGCAATTGCCTTAGATAACACTCAAGGAGAGGAAAAGTGAGGACTGCAGAACCATGACATTATTTTTGACCTTGGGTATGTCACTTTGCTTGTATTTCTTTTTTACTTGCTGTTTCCTTCTTACATTATAACACATGTTCTTTGACACAGAGGTAATCTTTCATGTACGGCCATATAAGAAGATACAGACACCTTTGTGCAGCTGGTGCTTTTGGGCTTAGTGCAATAAAACTAAACAAGAGAAACGAGAAATTAAATACTGTAGGCCTTTACACTGCTCTGCTGTTAATGTGCCGAAAAAGGAGTCTGAGGGTGCCATCCATGAGGACCTGAGCATCGAGCTGCAGGCTCATGAACGGAGAGATTAAATTCAATGCATGAAGTCAGAGCAATTCACAATGTAGTCACTACATACAGATAAGTAGGCTTCGCCTTTGTCCATAGCTTCAATTCACAAAATACTTTGAAGCAGAAGAGGAATGGGGAAATAGTATCTGGTGGCATAGAATGAATTAATGATTCACAATTAGGAACTTATCTGACTAGCCTTAGCAGATCATGCCATTCTGTGGTCCATACTTTAGGTCAGTTTTGAATAAGTCTGTCTGAAGACCATAGAAATAGAACAGTGAAGATTTGCATTATAGAGTATACCGTTACACTGCATCAGTTACAGTGAACACACACCTTTGGTTTTCTGCTTTGTTAGCAGGTAACCTGTTTAAGAAAGGACAAGAGTTTAAATTAAAAACTGTTCTCTTGAATGAACTATTCAAAAAATGTCACAAGCAAATATTGGGCTGTAACATTTGCCTGTTCTGAGTACTACTCAAATGCTTCAGTAATCATGAAAAGGACTTGATACAACCACAAATGCTCAAATGAAATACGTGAAATTTTCCCCTACTACCTCTTCAGTTCTAATTATGAACTTGCACATATAATCACAGTAATAATACTGAGATGGCGGCTGTAACTGCTGGCACGGTGCGACCATGCACGCACAATCAAACTGCTTGTGTTATAACTGCCACTTACTGCAGCAACACGCTGCATTGACTATATTTAACCATTGCTTTTGCTATGATCATTATTGACAGATAGTAAAAAACCTGCCTGTTTCTGCATATATAAAAATCTTTTTTTTCTCAGCAGAAATGACTATTTTCTGTGACTCCTGAGGTTAGAATAGTCCTAATAAAGATCAATTTGATTCTGAGTTGTAATAGATTTATAATGCACTTTTTTTCAGTAACATATTCTGTATGTCAGGAAACCAGAATGTTCTTTCTGATTTCTTCTAATTTGCTTTCTTCTAGAAAGAAAACTGAATATGTTTGGGCTGCAAAGTCAAACCCACACAAAATGTAATCATTTGCAGAAATGCTTCTATAATGCTTTTATGTAAAGAAGAACTGTGGTAGGTAAAGAGAGGTAAGTAGTTGCCATCAGACTGCTGATAGGGCTGCTAGAACAGGTAGAACATGTTCACAAGACAGACTGAGCATGCAGGCAGACCCCCATGTTACTAGCTATGTGGCTGTTACTGCCTCCACGTCTATCACTACCAAATAAACTTGTGTGCGAAAAGGAAGGAAAAAATATTCAGAGGTCCACTTCTAATTGCACATTATTTTGAAACACCTCTTTAGGAACAGTCAATGTTATCTTTTAATAGGAATGTTTGTGACTTTTCTTATGAGTATGAGCATATTCCTGTTCTGGGTTCAGCTGCAACTTTTTAAAATAACATGTCTAAATGGCAAGCCAAATATATTTTCTAGTGAGTTAAATCTGGATGAAAATGAACAATTTATATCAAATCCATCAATAATTTTACAGTGAAAAAAAAATCCTTTGTGTTTCAGCATGTTGCAATACTTGCAAGTTAAAATTTTTAAAGGGAGAATCTTGATTTCAGTGTAAATTTTATTAAAATCTTCCAGCCAAATGACTTGTCCAGTTCTAGGCCTCAGGACTTTTATGCTGTCCACTACACATTTAGAAATATCAGATCTCTGATGTCTAATGCCCTGAGATGGGGTTTCCTGTAGTCAGGTCTTGTCCTCCACCACCAAAGACCCCCATCATTATCTCTCTTACTCTAGGCCAGACACAGCCAGCTGGACACATCTCAGTGAGAGACTTTTCTTCCCTTGGGAAGGCTTTCACACACCAGAAGAGTACTGTCCAACATTATGCCAGAGTTTTTATGCTGTAATGAGGACACTTCAAGCACCTTCAATGGAAAGGTTAGTGCTAGGGCATTGTATTAATTACAAGAAAGTTAACTTTTAGTCAAAACATCTAAAGAAAGCATTGTTTCTGGTCTGACCTCCTTGTTCTTCTCAGCCTATGAGTCTTTATCATGGAAATCTGGGGTGCATTTTATTTTTATGCCTGTATTTTCTTTTTTTTTTGTTTTTATGTTGTAACAGCTGAAGTTTACTAAAATGCTTTGACTTATGGAGCAAAAAACCATAATGTTATAGCTACATACTAGAAAGCTAGTTTTGATGCTACCCAATACATTGGAACAGTCTGTTACTCCTTTCTCAGCCAAGCAAATCTACTCACTTGTGTATTTTTGGCAGTAATATGTGTTTTGGAGGAAAGCTGTTATTGTTTTGGTGCCTGATATCATGACGGACCTTAACTCTTTTACATAGGATCTGCACTGGACAGTTACAGGTATTAGTTTCAGTGGTGTTTTACCTAAACTTTTGCAACAACATCTAAAAATCATATTCAGATGAAAATCGTATAAAAATAAAGCTCAATAGTTAAAAGGAATCAAGGCCTATGAAAAACCTTTCATTTAGAACTGAGTTAGTGTAAAATATAGAAATGCCTTTCACCAAAACAAATACATACCCCCCACCAGTCATGCATCTCATTCATCCAATATTAAATTTCAACACAAGTAAGAAATAAATGTGATAACAAACTAGGAATTAACATGCAGATAAGAGTATGAAGCTTTCTGCATTGTCTGACTGTATCTACAGTCATTATAATGAGAAATAACCCTCTAAATTAAAATAGTCTAGACCAGGTTTGAGTACAGGATCATATTTGCTGTATGTGGGCAGCAATTTAAAATAAAATAATTAGTGTAATCATGGTTTCTGAGCATGTTAAAGCTTCCCAATTGGAAAGACAGATAATAAAAAATCTCTCATGAGAGAACACTTCCAGGTTTATCATTGGCACTTTGCACAGCATAAAGCACAGGTAACAGTTACGGAAGAAACCATTATATTACAAAATTACTTGTTCTTTACCATCCCATAATACTGTCCATGAATTTGACCATGACCACTTAAATCAAACCTTCTCTTCTTAATGAGGAGGATTTTGAACTACTGCTTCTTAAATTTCATGATTTCATATTTCTGATGGAAATAATTTTGAGATTAAAATTGACAAAATTAATGTAGAAACCAAGAAAAATGGGGAAATTAATTGCAAATAAAATTAGAAGGTTGGTGTCTTCCACTGCTGCAGCTCAAAGCAGCTCACCAACTCTGAGGAACTATAATATAATAACTGACAAACTGAAGCTCAGTGACTCATTCTCTCCCTCAGAAAAGAAGAACTGAGCTTGTTTTCTCTCCTGAGCATATGAAATATTTAATCATCCAGTGCAACACCAGGCACTGTGGATTATATTGTCGCTCGCAGCCTGCTGTTCTACAGAGGACAAATGATCTGAATCACAGCAAGGACTTAAACAAGTCTGCATCCTGGTACCTACCATCCCTTCTACCCTCCCGCCTTTGTGTTGAAATCCCAGCCTCATTCTAGGCAATAGCAAAGCTTGTGTTGAATGCAGTAGAGCCAATATTTTACCCTTTGCTTTAAAGGTCTAAAAAAGAATCACATGAACCTTCTGATTTTTCTAAGGGAGAATATATCATTAATATCATGGTGGTAGAGTACACGATAGACATATTTAGAGGCTCTCCACACACAGAAGTTGCCCAATATTTCAACTCCTTTGGACAAACAAACGTGGTAAAATAGAATACTGATATGATGAAATGTCATTCATCATTCAGTGTTACAGATGATGTTACTGAAAACGCCAAGTGTAGAAATCTGTGTTCTAAAAGTAACATTCATCTTCAAAAAATCATTGTGGTAAGTAATAATAACTAACCTGAAAGAAAATATATTTGCAGAAGCTCAGTTACACATGAAGAGTCAAAAACAAATGCTCAACAAGAAATAATACAGCTATTTTTTATCTGCTCAAGATATATCTACAGAAGATTTCAGCAATATATTTTTCCCAAATCATATATTATAAGTTACACCAAACTCACACAAGATATGTTTTACATCCCAAAGGAGCTTCATTTTGGGAGCTCAAAGGACACCTTTGTGTTAAAATCCCATGAAGATATAGACAGAATCCCCCGGATTATGTAGTACACCAGAATGAAAGAGAATGCTTAAAGGAGTGGCACAGTTCATCTGCTGGGGTAGGCTAAATTAAATAAGAACTTGTCCAACAGCATGTTATTCCAGTGTTCAGATGTAAACAGAAAAAAAAAAAAAAAAAAAGAGAGAGAAAATTTCACACTTCTAACAACGTAAAAAAGACTTAATTCATATTTGTGTGTAAAATAAAACATAAAATATGGTAGAATATTTTAGTTTACATGAATTACTCCAACTAACTTCAAAAATATATGTTTCATTTGGTTATTCCAGAGGACACCAAGACAGCATGAGCTGACTGTTAAAATGCTGGGGAAACATAGCTGATAATGAAATGTAGATCTCTTCACAGCAATCCAGAAGAACCAGTGAAAACTCCTGGATGCAACAGACAAAAGGATATAGTTAGTATCTCACTCATGGACCAGATGATCTCCAGAGGTCCCTTCTAACCCTAACAATTCTGCGATTTGGTGGTTCCTAGCAATTAAGATGCTACCAAAGAGCAAAACTGTGTCTGAGCCAAAAACAATTTGATGAATTATACCATAGTGGCATTTTGCATAATCTGGCATTAGTTTAGTGCTCAGAGCATCATGTAAGAGTGCCTGGTGGGCTATTTGTTGTGAAATGTCTTACCTGAAAAAGCACACAGCAGCCACATTATACAGGAGCTTTGAGATAAATTATAGCTGAATCTAATAACAGATATAAACTGTTATTGCAGTTCTTTCAAGTTTCTTTACTGAATAACTGAATACCTTTAGTTCTAGACTGGAGACCACGAATTATAGATCTCAAGGGCTGTCGCTATTACTTATATGGTCTTTAAAAGGAGATACTTTTCTTTGTATCTTAAATTATTTACATCTAACAAGCCCAGAAAAAAATCCTTTTTCGTACAGCACATAACTGCAAATTCACTGAAATGTATGTATAGACAAAGCTTTTCTTATAGAAAGTTTACATCCCAGAGTCTAATGAATAGATTCTGCTCCTAAATTGTTTTAATTACAAATCCACTCAAGAATGCATCTCAAACTCTTCTAATGTAGTTCAAATTATAGAAATTTAGAACATAAAACCCTATTTCCTTTAGCCCCCAAGGCATTTTTAAAAGCAAGATGTTCCTTTTTCTTTCACTCAAATCATTCCATTGTTCCTGCATGAGAACAATGCATAACTCATTTAAAGACAGCTTTTTTCTTTTTTTTCTTTTTTTTGTTGCCATGCAAGAGATACAAGCTGCTGTCTTCTTTCATTTTATGATGGATTATCGTTTCAGCACCAGAGGTTGCATATGAACATAACTTCTCCGTGCAAACTCAAACACAAATTTGGACATACAGCACTGATGTCTAAACGAGGTCCACTGAGAATTACTAGATCTTAAGAGAAATCAACAGTCAACAAGCTCCAGAAATGCAGCCTAAACACTATGTCAATGATGATTCTCTCAAGAAAAATAACAATATTTGCAACACTTGCTGTAAGCAAGCATGAAATTGGAGGCAGTCTTGAAAGAATAAATCTGTGGTGTTGTATATAGAAGTACTTCATGCTAGGAAATGGACTTTAATTAGAGCATCACTGGTGTTATATTTCCAATGAAATGTTTAAAGACAAATAAAGAAAGCAGAACCTTGGGAGCCCTCCTAATGTAGAAACAGTTGTTAATTGCTAAGGATTTGTATTCTCACATTAGTAGGAAGTCTGAGGCACAAAACTGATAAAGGAACACAAAGGCTTTCTATATGTGTAAGCTCTTTTCAGATTGACATGCAAATGGTGTGTTCAGCCAACGTGGAGCATCCATGAGCTTGCAGAACCCTCACCACCATCACCGCGGGCTGGTGTGGTCCACGGGGATTAATTCCCACCTATGCTCCCAGTCACCTTTTGGTAGCACTCGCATGCAAAAATTACCACGGACTACCTGCATCTGCATTTAGAGGCAATAAAAATCCATTTTTACTCAGTCTTTTCTAAGGATTTCCATTTTGATAGCTTTATTGCCTGCTTCCTTGAATCTCTCCCACCACCAATGGACCATGACATAACTATCCTCTGAAGCATAATATTCTGCTGAGCCCCACATGGATTTTCAATAAGAAATTTGACAACAGATTATTGCTTTTCTTCAGTGAATGACCCAAGCTTCTCTCTGGGGTGTTTGAGGACCAGACCATTAAAAAGGCGATAAATTTAAAGCAAAAGATAGCAATGTATGGAGGCACCTGAGAGAAACAGATTCAAGTTACTTTTGTCCTTACTGATGTTTTCAGGTATGATTGGCCAGTGAAAGTAATATGGACACATGGCCAATTTAGCTAAGAATCTGTAAAAAACCCGACAACCAAATCGCAGGTTAACCAACAACCAGCAATACCAGATATATGGGGGTTTTTCATACTCAAAATACAGAAAACAATATTCAACTTGATGCTTTTCTCACAAAATGAATAGTTGAAAGCATGTATATTTAAAAATGTCACTATGTAGTTTCAAAGTCATTAAAAGTCACAAACTCAGAAATGATCATCTGGGACATGAGAGGTGGAGAGAATCTGGTAAGATAAATAGGCATAAATGACCTGTGCAATCTGAATCTGTTCTGCTCACCATTGCGCCTCAATAGCAAAGGATGGCTGTGAAAAAACACAAACAGTGAGATATGTGCATATATATGTATTTGTGCAAATACACTTCAGCAGATAAAGGTTTCATATTTCTGGCTAGGACACTCCATACTTACGAAGAGAGGGGCACGTGACAGAGAAAGGTGGTGAGCTCAGAGACAGGGAATGTAGAGGCTATTTCTGAGCATCTCTGTCCTGCCACATGCCACGCTGCAGACACAACCTTCATGCCGGGGGCAGTTTCTCAGTCTTGACTCTAGCATTTATACCAGCCACTTCACTTGCCCATGTCATCCTGCTCTAGCTGTCACTGTTCATGTGACTCTAGGAAAACCACAGTCACTGTGTATGAAAAAGGCAAACATGGAGCCTAGGAAACGTACGTAGTGGTGGGATTGGTTCAAACAGGGCCTGTTTTGCAGATCCTTGGAGATATGGAGGACTTAAATGGACAAGGCTATGAGAAATCTGAGTTTGGCTGTTGCTGCTCTGGGCTGGGCTCAAGAAGATGGTTGAAGTCTCAGACTGTATCTCAGCCAGGCTTCAGGGAGTTTCACCTTTCACATCACTACGGTTGGAAATAAGGATGACACCAGGGGTCTGAGCTGCAAAAAAGGCTCAACTAAAAAACTCTTGGTTTCCATGCAGTCATTTAAACATTCACAATGTTTCCATTGGCAGAGAGGAAAACTAAAGCACTGCTAGAGCTGAAGTGACCACCAGGACAACTTTTTCTTTTGCTTGCAGTGTGTGAGTAGAACAGCTTTTATAAGACAGATGCAGTAGGGCTCGGGTTTTTTTCATCTGCTGCCGTAATTTTTCAAGTAGATAAGTAAAATCTTATAAAATTAGGCAAGTAAAATCTTACTTAATCTAACTTACCCATTAGATAAGTAAAATCTGTTGTTCTGAATAGCAAAGCATTCATTTCCGTGTTCAGCCATATGTAAGGGACAAATAGTTGTAGAGCATCTTCAGTTCACCTAAGAAAGGCCTGTAATACTAAGCTGAATGTGCTTTCAAAGTCAGAGAGAGCCCAGAATCCCTGATACCTCACAGTGTTGTAAAGAACAATTACACATTTTTAACAAGTTCTGCTAATTCAGGATGAAATAATTAAAAGTTACACATTAAAGTGAAAGAAATGTCTGAGATGAAGTTCATTTTATTAAGCTATTCCAAATACTAAAGTTTATTGCAACATAGAGTTTTTACTCCTTTAATTGAATTTCCAGCACTAAAGCTTGGTAATTTGAATATCTAAATGATCTGTAAGGCTATAAGCAGATTTATGTATATTTTTTAAGTGATAATAATCAATTATGTCACATATCTATGGGATGGTTTGTGTCATTATCTCAGGCCTAGCATAAGGACATGCATTTAGCAATTCTGTCCCAGAAGAGGCCTGACTAAACTGGGGCTCATTAAGTTGCACTTCCATCTCTGGCAGCACCTGTTCCAGGGGCACAGGGGATGGGGACAACTTTAGTCCTGATCCACAGTTCCTGATCTATTTCTGCCTGTTAACTGCTGCTGCAGGAGTTCTTTCCCACTGCCTGTTCCACATAAGAGAATGGCTGCCTTTGCCCCAAGAACATAACTCTTGATGTAACTGCTCTGGACAGGGAAACAAAGTCTTTGCAGTTAGTCACAAGAATCTGCAAGGGCAAAGGGGTAATTCTAATCCTTAAAATCCTTAAAATAAATTAGAATCACTTTCAAATCACCTGTAAACACAGCCCATATTCTTGTTACCATGCATTATCTTTAATTGTCAATACCTGGACAAAACGTATTGTCATATACTCTTTTATTAATTAAAAAATAAAAGGGGCTCTCTTGCTGTAAGGATTCTTTGCCTAATGTAGTATTAGGTGCTACATAAATACTGTGATTAACCCCTCTGTCCATTTTTTACCCAGTATTCAAACCTACTGCATTGATAGGTATGATGATCATCTTGCAATGACCTGGAAGATAGAAGCCAATCTAACTATATTTGTTATTCAAGAGCAGTCAACAGTCAAGTTAATAACATTTCTTACAACTGACTTTTGTAGGTGTGAACTGAAAGGAGCTGGAGCAAGATGATTTATGTATTTTTCTATGCAGATTACCATTTGACAAGAAAACATTTACAGATTTAATAGCTGCTGAGAAAGAACAAATCTAACTATGAGATTCTGAGGTTCTAAAACAGCTCAGTCTTTTAAAAAACAGCTTTTCTGGATTAAAGACAACAGGATTTGGTTCTGAGCTTTTAGATGATGAAACTCATAAATAGTTTTGAAGATGCAAAGTCAAGAAAATAGTAAACAAATGTCTTTGAAGGATTAACTGTAAAAAGGATTCCACTAATCACTGCTTATGAAGGGGTGACCTTCAACATAAATAGAGCTATTTTGTCAAACCAAAGTTGATTTGATGGAAACAGAACTAACAGGGAATAAAATCACAAACTGTCTGCAATCAAAATGCTTTGTGTAAGGTTATAAAAACACTCAGTACCTCTATCAGTGGTAGGGCACTCACATAATTTAGGTCTATGATGGTGAAGAGTTCGATATAATAGACTCATAGAGGCTAAGGCCAAAAGGACCCTTAGGTCATTTATCTGGCCAACATCATAAGATACCAAATCTCTCCCACTACACTGAGCCCAACAGATCTTATGGGCTTAAACCACAACATTTTGCTATGAAGTCTAGGAAGTGCACATCCTTGCATGTTCTGTGGGACAATGTTACAGACTCAGAGAGTGCTCAGGTCACCTGCATTCCCACACAGGTCATGTGGGCCCCTGCAAGGCAGTGGTTTGAGTGTACCATGTACCGAGGAGGCACAATGAAAAAGCTATCTCCGCTCCCCACTGCACAAGAGCAACCACTAGCATTATTGCCAAACAAGAGCTTGAGGTATGTGGTGGAGAAAGCCTCTGCCAGCCTCAGTGATGGACCCCACCTTCTCCACAAGAAAGCAAAGCTCTTTGCCTGTCCCCATCACCCATCTTCAGATGTTTTCTCTATCTTTCCCTGTTCTATGATGGGAATGAAACCTTCAGTCCCTGTCCCTGGGGAGAGGAGTCTGGCAAATTTCAGTTGACCTGTGTTTTGAGAGGTCTCCAGGGCCAGTATTAATTACATGATGCATTGAGAAAAGAGTGAAAGGAAATGGTACTATAAAAGTTTGAATTCAGCAGAGCTCTAAATGAGGTTGTCCCTTCTGAATACAGATCAGTATCCTCTATCTAATCAGTACCCTCTACCTAATCAGTATCCTCTACCTAATCTACCTACCTTGCGCCCACTGTAGGAGAGGAACTGGTTTGAGACAATCTTAAAAATCTGAATGTGCACAAGCCCATGGGTCCTGATGAAATCCATCCACGGGTCCTGAAGGAGCTGGCAAATGAAGTTGCGAAGCCACTGTCCATCGTATTTGAGAAATCATGGCAGTAAGGTGAAGTTCCTGATGGCTGGAAAAAGGGAAATATAACCCCCATTTTCAAGAAGGGGAAAATGGATGACCCGGGGAATTACAGAGCAGTCAGTCTCACCTCTGTGCCTGGCAAAATCTTGGAGCAGATTCTCCTGGAAGGCATGCTAAGGCACATCAAAATCAACAAGGTGCTTGGTGACAGCCAGCATGGCTTCACTAAGGGGAAATCCTGCCTGACCAATTTGGTGGCCTTCTATGACAGGGTTACGGAACTGATGGACAGGGGTAGAGCAGTTGATGTCATCTACCTGGACTTGTGCAAAACGTTCGACACTGTCCCACGACATCCTTGTCTCTAAATTGGAGCGACATCAATTTGATGGATGGACCGCCCGGTAGATAAAGAACTGGCTGGATGGCCGCATGCAAAGAGTTGTGGTCAATGGCTCAATGTACGGCTGGAGACCAGTAACGAGTGGTGTCCCTCAGGGATCGGTGTTGGGACTGGTCTTGTTCAACATCTTCATCGCTGACATGGACAGTGGGATTGAGTGCGCCCTCAGCAAGTTTACTGATGACACCAAGCTGTGTGGTTCAGTTGATACCCTGGAGGGAAGGAATGCCATCCAGAGGGACCCTGACACACTTGTGAGGTGGGCTGATGCCAACCTCATGAAGTTTAACCATGCCAAGTGCAAGGTCCTACACCTGGGTCGGAGCAATCCCAGGCACAGCTACAGGTTGGGCAGAGAAGAGATTCAGAGCAGCCCTGTGGAGAAGACTTGGGGGTGTTGGTTGATAAGAAAATGAACATGGGCCTGCAGTGTGTGCTTGCAGCCCAGAAATCCAACCGTGTCCTGGGCTGCATCAAAAGGAGCGTGACCAGCAGGTCGAAGGAGGTGATCCTGCCCCTCTACTCTGCTCTTGTGAGACCTCACTTGGAGTATTGTGTGCAGTTCTGGTGTCCTCAACATAAAAAGGACATGGAACTGTTGGAACAAGTCCAGAGAAGGGCCAGGAGGCTGATCAGGGGACTGGAGCACCTCCCGTGAAGACAGGCTGAGGAAGTTGGAGCTGTTCAGCCTGGAGAAGAGAAGGCTGCATGGAGACCTCATAGCAGCCTTCCAGTATCTGAAGGGGGCCTATAGGGATGCTGGGGAGGGACTCTTCATTAGAGACTGTAGTGACAGGACAAGGGGTAACGGGTTAAAAGTTTAGATTGGATATAAAAAGGAAATTCTTTCCTGTTAGGGTGGTGAGGCACTGGAATAGGTTGTCCAGGGAGGTTGTGAATGCTCCATCCCTGGCAGTGTTCAAGACCAGGTTGGACGAGGCCTTGTGTGATATGATTTAGCGTAAGGTGTCCCTGCCCATGGCAGGGAGGTTGGAACTAGATGATCTTAAGGTCCTTTCCAACCCTAACGATTCTGTGATTCTATTCTATGATTCTATGGGGCACTACAGCTGCCTTTTCTTACACAAAGTGTAGGAGATGCTTGGAGTCCAGAGTCTTCATTTTAGCCATCTGACAACCTGTTTGCACAGTGGCTTTGCTCTAGCTGCTTATTTAGCCTTTTAGGCCAAGAGCCAAAATATTTTCTTTCTATATGGAGTTTTCAACGATACTCATGATCAAATCTGATAGTATCCTGAGTATTACTGGAATATTTTTACGTTAAAAAGAGCAGTGTACCAAATTCTTTATTCATTCAGAATTTCTTTTTTAACATATTCTCCCATTTTTCAGTGTTATCTGAAAATATATTTTTCTGTTCTCTCTGAATCACCTAGAGACACAACTGCCATTTTTTTTCCTTTCTTGGCAACTCCATGGTTGTATCACAATATTGACTTATTCAATGCAAACATTACCTACTCATCTAAAAAGGATAAAAATGCAATTCATTCTATTGCTTGTACTACCTGAGAAACTCACTCTACATATCAAGGAAGTGCATGCCATAGCCGGTGCATGCCATAGCCGGACTATGAAGTAAGTGGACAGCTTGCAAATGGGAGCTGGCAAGGTTTTTCATTTAATTTTCCTTTGACATTTCAAAGGAAATGGGGCAGATCTCTTAAAATTAATTGAAGGGCAGAGAAACCTTTAGAAAAAATATTGGTAGATCTGTGAACAGTAAGTGTTACTTAAGTGTTGCTTTTCAAACTCAGTGAGCAGGGAATTTTTATGTCCCCAAAAGAGGAAAATAGAAAGGAGTAATTATACCATTTAGTGATGAAATACAGGTATATGAATAGTTTGAAAGAACTGTATATCCACAAGGTCAGTTCAACATTCCTTTTAATTTAGAACTGAGATTGTTTCCATTATGCACAACTAATACTGCCTTTTCAGAGACTCCTGAGTTGTAAATAAAGTGACAAACTTATATGTCACTAATTGGGTGGTATTGAGTTATTAAGAAGTGGGCTGAAGGGGCATGATAACATTAATGGAAGATCTTGCACAACGCATGTACTTGAAAGGAGTACAAAGGTATAACTTGTCTAGGATAGCCTATTTCAGCAGTCAGCAAGAAGATTAATATGATGGTGTCAAACAGAGATAATTGATACCAATTTTCTATACTTAAGTTTCTATCAAGGAAGTGCACTGAAATTCATCATTCCATTTGCAGTGACAAGTTGGTGTAATAGCAGCAGAATTTTTAGGTTTCATTCTTTCATAACTTGTGATAAGCTGTTATTCTGAATTATCAAGATTATGAACTGGTAGATTTAAAGATCACACTTGGGGTCCAGTAATGCTTTCCATCTGAAAAAAGTATTAAAAAAGATGGTCAAATATTTGCTAAGAACTGAGCTGCCAGGAAACACTGGAACTGTATAAAAAGCTTTTCAAGTATAAGGCTGCCACACTTATCATTTCTTTCTGATAGGTCCCACACAGAAAGTCTGTTCACATTGAGTGATTCTCTGCAGCGGTATCGGTAGCTGCCATAAACCCAGAAATCCGCATTGTCCCCAGTGTTCCCTGAAGACCCAAAGAGTACTGAGGGCATTCAGCACTGCTTGACTGATGACTTAATGTATAAACAATCAGCATAAAACTTGGAGTTAACAGTGAAGGAGTAGCACCTTCTTCATGTGCACAGATAATCCATCTCTTCCAAGAAACTTCTTTTAGGGAAAAACGGAGGTCTATCAGAACCCTCCAGAAAGGCAGACAGCAATCATAACAACTGGCAAGGGTGCTACATTGAACATGTGCAGAATTATGTGGGATCACACGTTTCCTATAGTCTGTTCTGACTACTATGCACATGTAACCTCTTGTCCTGAAGATTACTGATGCAAAACATCTACTGCTTGGTAAAGGACTGTCTTGAGCCTATCTGACCAAAACAAACACAGCCAAAACTTCAGTTGGGGTCTCATTAGGCACACAGTAAAATTCCAACACATTTTCTTCTTCAGTCAGAGATGTTTCAGTAGGCTTTGCATTATCATTTTCTTTACAGTTTTCTTACAGTCCATTTAGTTACAAATTTCCTTGTACACACCCTTGCAGTCAAAAATTGGTTTATAAATACATCACCAATCTCCATATGGTTTCAATATTTCATTGACTGGGAATTTATTATAAGATTTTACAAAAACCTTGAGGAGTCCTCCCCTGAGGAGGAAGGAGAGGCAGAGATATCGTGTGATGAACTGACCACAACCTCCATTCCCTGTCTCCTTGTGCCACTACAGGGAAGAGGTGTACTCTGGGGCTAAGTTAAGCCTGGGAAGAAAGAAGGGGTGGAGGGAAGGTGTTTTAAAGTTTACTTTTTTTTCTCTTCATCTTTCTCTGATTTGTTTGGTAATAAATTATTTTTTTCCCCAAGTTGAGTCATTTTTGACCATGACAGTAACAAGTGAGTGATCTCTCCCTGCTCTTATCTCCAGCCATGAGCTTTTTATTATATTTTATCTCCCCTGTTTGTCTTTGGTGGACATCTGGTATCCAGCCAGGGTCAACCCACCATAGAACCGTTTCATAACACAACCAATATTCCTCAAGGTGCTTAACAGGCACCCACTCCAATATGATAAGTTCTTCTCCTTCTCCTGGTCTCCGTGTTTTCCATGCCAAATTACAAAAAGGAACATGAGGAGCACAGGCCCATTCCCTCTGAATAAGCCTGCACCACCCCACAGGTTCCTTCCTAACACCTGATCAATTGAAAACACTATGCAATTTGTCATTTAACATGATTTTCAGAAGAAAGTTTGGGATGCTTTTAGGTGACTTTTTGTAACTGTTTCTTACTTATCCCAAAAGGGAAAAATGTATGTGTGGGTGGAAATTCGTAAAAATATTCCCTGTATAAAATGCTCAGTTAGAAAATGAAAGTATTTCAGTTCAGATCGGCTGCTGCTGTTTATCACTGGAGTTGTATTTTGGCTAAGTTTCATCTCTGTTCCCTGTTGACTCATCTCCTTGTCTTGAACTTTTCTTATGAAATATATTTTTTATGAAAAAGTCTGTTTTCTTAACCATGTCCCGAGGCTTGGTGCTTGTGTTAAGAGGAAGAATAAAGTAGAGGGATTGCTAATGGCTTGTTTTGTCAGGGAATGTCTGCATATTATTTATTTAATAGTAATATTAGATATTATTATAAACGCTATAATTAATGTAATGTCTGATTTATGTGTAAATTTAGAAGATTAATCTTACAATATACATCATAATACAACACACAAAGCATGTATATTTATTTTATCATATAACATAAACATCATAATATATGAAATGTGCGGTGATACATTACTTTTATATTAGTATAATTAATATGTATATTATGTGTTTATGCTGCTGCATCTGCAATTTGACCTTCCTCTGAGAGAACTGGAAACCATTAGTCTTATAAAATGGGATATAATTTCTGAAGCCTTGTGAGAGAGAAGAGAGGTTTCTTTAGTCCATCTTCCTTCTTTAGATGACTATTAGCTATCTAAAAAAGCAAACAGGCAAAATATATTATCAGCCAATTTAAATATTTGATATGTCAGCAAAACTACAGGCATTTAAAAAATACATAGTTGTTAAAAATCTGCAGAAACAGATATATCACTTGTTGATGTTTACAGAGTTTAAGAGTTATTTGCAATGCATGAACACAGTTCTACTGTGTAAAACCAGACTATAACCATGTTGCCTCAGTTCTCCAAGGATAACGACTTTTGTTGGACTGATTTTATATGAGAGATCATAAAACCTCCACAGTCTGTAGTTCCTGGTGTCTTTCCTCTTCCCCTTTTAAAAATAGGGGTTATATTTCCCCTTTTCCAGTCAGCAGGAACTTCACCACACTGCCGTGACTTCTCAAATATGATGGATAATGGCATGGCACCTACATCCATCAGTTCCCTCAGGACCTGTGGATGCGTCTTGTCAGGTTCCATGGACATGTACATCTTCAGGCTCCTTAGATGTTCACGAGCCTGATCTTCTGCAGTGGGTGGTGTCCTCCACTTCTGGGAGGATATTCTTTTGAAGATCTATTTTGCATGGCAATTTTACAGATGCTGAACCAGTGCATCTGCAGCATGACTGCTTTTAACCAAATCTGCTACATCAGCTAGCTGAATATGTGACTGCTGGAGCACTGCTGCCTGAACCAGAAGATCACTGATAAATGGCATGGCTGGACCATGGCAGTCATTATATGCATCAGTGTATTCTGATCTGAAAATCATCAGCCCCCTTGTCCAGTGTTTCAATTTTTATTATGCCTGGTGTAAATCCTGTGAGAATTATATCATTTACAATGAAGTGTAAGCAGCTTTATATGTGTTTTTCCTGGTTACCCATATATTAAGGCTGAAAATCAAAATTAGGTAGTCTTAGAATATGTTAGCATATTCATTATCACTCAAAAGCTAGTTAAAAATAAACCCTAACTAGGTAACTACTTTTCTAGTCACAGATACAAGTTCTTATTAAATAAATGTGGAGAAAATCCAGCATTTGAAATAATGTGGCATTAATTTATCATTCTGTAAAACAAACCAAAGAATGATTACATATAATTAGGCAAAGAACAAAGATAAAAAAGCTTCAATTTTGTTTCTTTATGACTGTATCTGCCTTCTCCAGCTCAGATGCAGGCTGTGTTTGTACTTCGGACTGCTTATTTCACATTTTTCTTTAGCAAGCCTGTTTAGCTACAGTCTGTTCTTTGCTATCATATGTTTGGGTTCCTTTATCTACTGTATTTTATCTACTATAGAGATACAAGAAACCAAGAAGATACTTTATCTACACTGGGAGTAGAATATTTACATTTACAGATACAAGAATGCATAGCAAAGATACAAGGCTGAAAAACTGCTGCAGGTTCAGAGTTCAAACATCTGAGCTATTAATTTCAACCAAATGTTAACAAACCCTTGATTGCCTCATGGGCCTGCTGCTTAGGTCAAGAGCAACAGGCAGGCATGAATTGATGCTGACTAAACTCCTACAGGATCCAATAAAAGCACTTTCCTTATTTGGGGAATCTCTACCACTAAATTCTCAACAAATACATTTCAAGACTTTCACAAACACTAAATATTTAAGTTCCAAAGTTTACACATGAAGTTGCTGCTTAATAGATACATTTTCCCTACTCAACAGAAAAGGCTGAGGCTAAAGTCACACCCGGCAAAGACTACGGACGTGCTAAATTTCAGGTTTGGGAAGCGCCCTACCTAATGGATCCTAATTCCTACCAGGTTTTAATTTCCTCTTTATTATAACTCAAACCTGTCCATTTTCAAGCTTCTGAGATTTAGAACCAAAATTTTAGCCATACTGCTCAGAAGTGGCAAAGTTTGGACAAATCTGAGATATTCTTTCCTTGTTCCTTAGAATGTGACCACAATTTAGAGGTTGACAGTTCTCCACCCTGGAAATTAGCAATGTTCAAAAGCACTGTCATTTACTTAAAAAAAAAAAACCAAAACTAAGCTAAAACCTCAAACCTTGCATTTTTGTGGCTTGATGCAATGTTCCATGTCACAGATATGCTTGTGCCAGATGTTTCTACTTTCCCTATACTTTGAAAATATGTGCGTGTGTTTAAATGACTAAAAGCTTTGCTAAAATGATGAAGGAATTAATTAACGCTGATGTCAGCTGCCCTAATTAATGTAACAGCCAGGTACAGTTCCCAGACGAGTGGTCTTCTTTGCATTACACTTATGTTCATGTTAGAGACAGGACTAGACCAGAAATCTTAATGTAATCAGGTGTAAATACCATGAAGAACAGAGGAAGAAAAAGGTATTATGTGCTCTGGCATTATCTATGGAATATAAATGAGAGAAGTTAAAGACTGCAATGGATCAATTCTGATCCAATTCCTTGCAAGTGATGCTCCATATCAGCATAGCCCCCTCGTTTAAGTGAGGCTCTGTGAAGATGCATGTGTCGGTCTATGTATCTTGGATTTTAAATAAAAGGAGGGAATGACTAAAGGTGAATCTTGTCTGGCTATGAAATACAATTTGAATTTAAAAAGAAGGAAAACAGTTAAGTTCTCCATAGAGGTGTGCGTCAGTAAAGCTTTCAGAGTCTTGACAGCTACAGGGATCTTCAAATGTCTAAGGAAGTTGAAAGCAATTACAGAAATTCTGAATAATCAGGAAAGCAACTTTAATGAGGCTAACCTCAGGGAACACAATTGTGGTGTTTTTTTTCCCTACTGAGTGGGCTTCTGTTTTATGATGACAATTGTAGTTGTTAAGGTAATTTGTTGAGATGATTTTTTAGTGGTTATTTTTCCTTCAGTTATAATTAGAGGTGAGTGAAGATGGAAAATAGTCATAAATTGACATCAAATTTTGCTCCTGCCTTGGTTATTCAAAGCCAACCAGTAAATTGACTGAACCAACCAGAAAGATTTGTTAAAAAATATGCTGACATATCACAGCTGCTTCAGGTATACAGAGGGATGTTAAGGCAGGTCACTCCAATGATATGTAACTGCGAGGTAAACATGAATCCCCATGAAATGCGCTATAATGTGCTACAAAAGCTAGTTTTGTAATGGCTAAGATTTATTTATTTTCTTTTTCCTGGAGGCCAGCATATTTAAAAAGCTGAAAAGGAGAGTATATTTTCAGAAGGTAGGAAGGTCATTGTGCTTATGTTTTAATCAGAATAGAAGAAATGTGTGAAATGTTCAGTGATAAACTGCCAACTGTGGCTGTAATGTTACTGCAATGTCATGACAATGAAAGCAAAAGTGGTAAGTGATATAATGTAAGTTTCTTGCATTGTATAAAATAAGGTGAAGTGAATGATCTTTTTTACTGCTGAGAGATCTGAGGACTATGTCTACCCCATGAAACAGTAGGCAGTTAACTGAGGAGCAGATTTAGGGCAACGGGCAATATTGACTCCTACCTTTGTCAGTACAAAGGAGCAGCTCCAAAAGGTAATTCAGACCTTACAAAGGATTAATCACTTTTCTCTCTCTTTACTGGGGTTTGAAAGACCAAAAGCACTCATAAGTTGGATCTTCAGCGTAACAGTATGGTGTTGCAGAGAGCTACGTGCATTAGTGTGCTGGTTTTGACTGAGGCAGGGTTAATTTTCTTCATAGTAGCTAGTATGGGACTAAGTTTTGCATTTGTGCTGGAAACAGTGTTGATTATACAGGGATGTTTTAGCTGCTGATGAGCAGTGCTTATTCAGAGCCAAGTCCTTTTCTGCTCTTCACACCACCCCACCAGTGTATAGGCTGGGGGTGCACAACAGGGTGGGAGGGGACACAACCGGGACAGCTGACCCTAACTGACCCAGGGGATATTCCATATGGTGTCATGCTCTGCTTATAAAGCAGGGGGAAGAAAAAGAAAGGGGGATGTTTGGAGCGATGGCATTTGCCTTCCCAAGTAACTGTTACGCATGATGGAGCCCTGCTTGTCCAGAGATGGCTGAACACCTGCTTGGCCATGGGAAGTGGTGAATTTGATTTGCTCTGCTTGTTTGTGCAGCTTTTTCTTTACCTACTAATCTGTCTTTATCTTAACCCATGAGTTTTATTTTCTTCAGATTCTCCTTCCCATACCACACACGGAGGGCAGTGAGCAAGTGGCTGCGTGGTGCTCAGTTGACAGCTGGGTTTAAACAATGACAATTAGCCAGGAGCAGCCACAAAACACTTGGAGCAGTCTAGCCAAGCAGCTGGCGCAGCAAGATGCTAGGAAAGTATGATGACTATCATTAAGGAAAAAGCTCCTGCCTTGACTGGGTATGTTGCTCTTGCAAATCTACCATTCCCATATTTCTATGTGCATCACAAAACTATGAGGCAATAAATGAGAGTATAATTTGCCTCTCCAAAAATCTAGAGCTGACAGAAGACCTGATCCAAAGCTAGTCAATATTTTTTGTACTGATTTCAGGGGGCTTTAAATCATACCCATAAAATCAATTCCACATTCTCATCTAACCAGCAATGGGGTACAGCAAAGACGTGACTGATTTTAGTGCCCACATAAATGTAAGGAGGAACTTTTCTCCCCCAGAATCCAATTTATTTACCTGATCGGTGTTAAATAACAGTCTTTGCTCATGTTCCCTTTAATGTTACCCAGCTACAAAATCATGATTGACACTTTTCCACAAGAAAGGTGTTAGGTCTGGTATCTCAGCCAGCTGCAAATTTGGGTAATTACCTTCTGCCCCTGCAGTTTAAACAAGATAGACCATTTGTCTTCATTACCTGGCCTAAAATTGCTGTTCCAATTTGCTGTGCTTTACTGCAATAGCTTCTGCATTTCACTGCGGAAGTGGCTGCTTTAAGTGGTAGGTGAGCTGATTGTAGAAAGATAGATAGTTTGTATAAAATATTTTGTGATTGTTTGAAGTGAGCAGTGCTTGGAGTTATTTTTGATTTTTACAGTCCTTATGAGTATGCCAGGATAGTTGTATTAAATATGCTACTTGGCAGGATTTATTTTTAAAGATTACCATATGGTATATGTTCATCACCCAAGCTATCTCATAGAACAATTCCATAAGAGTGTTTGATGAATTTTATTTGGGACTGTACTGAGATCATGATGCCAGGTTAATTAAAACACTACAAAGGATTCTGTGCAATAAAATGATGCCAAAACAGAAGGAAGTGTCAGTTTTCAGTGGCTAAAATAGCAATGCTAGAAGGTAATTATCTCCTGCTGGTAGCAGAAAAGAAAGTAAGAATATTGCAGAGCTCTGTAAAAAAAATAAAAAACAAACAAACAAACAAAAAAGCCCCACCAACAAAAAGCTGTCCAGGACTTATAACAAAGTTTAACAACTTGGCTAAATTTATTCTTAACTTGGCAGCATGGAAGGTGATATTGAAAACATTGTCATATAACGTGTCATAAGGAACAGCCTATGTGAGTGAATAAGGATGGAAGTATATTTCAGTGCATAATGGGTGCACCATTCTTTAACTTATGAGCATTGCCACCGATAACTTGAAAAGCAAAGTTCTTTCTCCTCTGTGGGTGTGACACAATCAATTCAAATAATGCACTTAGTCGATGAAACCTATCTTTACTTTAAATGTATTTCTGCTAACATTTCTGAAGAAAAGTCCTTTCCACTGTCCTAGATTTGGCTTGCATTGTAATTCAGTGGGTTTAATTAATCGCTAGAGTGATTTGGTTTTATACCTGTGCAATTCCATAAATTTGAATTCGGGCAAATCCATGTTAGCTGTGATTATGCAGTGGTGAATAAAACCATCAAAACTACAGCACAGGAAACATTTTTTTGTCCCCTCATATTTCTCTTAAAGGGAAATATATTTTGTCCTGAATAAGATAGAAACATAATACCTTAGAATGCAAAAACCAAATAATATTCTGAAAAAGCAAAATCTTTTAAATGCAAGAAAAAATTGATGTTTCATTTTGAATATTTTAGCTACATTTGTTGATGATTAACCTGTATTTCACAGTGAGCAATTCTGAATCAGTATATTGGCATTTTTTGTTTAAAGAAAGACTAACCTGAATATTTATACCTTCTACAGCTACTGACACCTGTGTTCATGTTTCCACCCAGAATGGCGTGCTGCTCCATTTGTTACGAATTAAAAGAACAAAATTCTGGCAAACTAAAAACATCATCTCTAGGACAGCAGGGCTAACTGAAAAGGCGGTGTAATTAACCTACACTATGATATTTCATGATGCTTATGGAAGAACCAACATTCCCTGCAGGAAGAGGTGGAACTCAGCAAATACTGTCTAGTGTTATAAAGTCCTCTATGCTCCAATTTGTAGCCTTGAGAGAAGAGGAAATCTGGGGAGCAATTGGCCCTCATAGCGCTTGTTTTCTCTTCCTCTTCTATGACCAATTTTGGACCACAGAGTTCACAAAATTCATTGATCTACATTATGAAGTATGCCACCCCTATGCAAGACTTAATACACTGTACAATACTTTGCGTTCTATACCATGTCAAAAGTTTCAAGGTACAGGCAGCAACAGTGTTGTGGTTTGAGCCCAGCTGGCAACTAAGTACCTTGCAGCTGCTCAGTCAGTCCCACACCCTCAGTGGGTTGCAGAGAATTGGAAAAAAGGTAAAACTCATGGGTTGAGATAAGAGCAGTTAATAATTAAAGTACAGTATAATACTATTTATGATAGTAATAATGGAAAGAGAAATAAAAAGAGATAAAAATAACACAAACAACAGTAATGCACAATACAATTGTCACCACCAGCTGACAAATTCCCATCCCATCCCTGAGCAGATATCATCACCTTCCAGCCAACTCCCCCCCATTTCACATACTGAGGATGATATTCTGTGGTATGAAATACCCCTTTGGCTAGTTTGGGTCAGGTGCCTCTGCTCCCTCCCAGCTTTTTGTACCCTTCCTCACAGGCAGAGCAGGAGACTGAAAAGTCCTTGATCAGAGTAAGCATTACTTAGCAACAGCCAAAACATCAGTGTGTTGTCAGCATTGTTCTCAGTCTAAAGCCAAAACACAGCACTGCACCAGCTACTAGGAAGAAGATTAACTCTGTCCCAGCCTAAACCAGGACACAATGCTATCACATGTGGAGACCCCATGCAGCAAGCTAAGCCTACCAACCATCCTGATCCTGCCTGTACTCCTTCCTTCCAGGGGATGAGGCTAGGGCTGCAGATATCAGGGAAGCATGGATTGTTTCTGGACGCCCATGTGATGCTCCCTTGTCCCACAATACTCCAGAAATTACAATATCCATAGTGAAAGCATCTTCATCCTTAGGTTTTCAGAGAACAAAATACACTGCAGTGTGTATCTTCATTTGCAGGCAGCACAAGAGATCCATGTAAAAGTGGTGTCTAATATAGCAGTAAGAAGACAAACATGAAGCAAAAAGGAGATTTTTTTTCTTTAAGCACTAGTTCCTTTATGACATGCTGTGACAGCCTGAAAACAAAATTTGCAGCAAGATATTGATATTCTGAAGTATTCCCTTTCAAAACCCATTTCTGTTCATGTGGCTGAAAAGTGTACCTCTTGCTCTCTTTATCAATCCCGTATGATCTTGCTAAAGGTATGTGCTGGACACAAGCACTTGCACAAAACCCAGATGATGTTTAGGAAACTGAGAATTTGATCTTACATTTTCAAAGTAACAAAGATATTTTATATTAATGAAAGAGAAAGGCAGCTGAAGCTTTTCAAAGCTATGCTTGACCTTTTTTGCCATACAAAACAATCATGTTTAATGTGTAGAATGTACATTCTTGGCCTTAAAAGATTACTGTAATTGTATTTAATATTGTTTTTGTAACAGGAAGGACAGCATTTTCAATTTAATGTAACATTTTCTTTACTGTCAAATAAAGGTCTAAATGCACAATACACAACAGAGAAAACTGTGAATTGTATTTCCTGGGAAAATTTCTAACCTTGCACTATGATCTGCTCATTCAAATGTTTAGAGAAGTTAATGTCAACTCATCAGACTTAATTCCACTTTTTAATTTGTCATTTAAGATCCTTTCAGAATTACATCTAAGTATTCACTCTTTAACAGCACTCCCATGAAAAATTTGCCAACTAAAGAGAAAAAACAGTCTCTCTTTTAGCACACTGACAACTTTCAGCTGAATTAAGTGTCAGTCATAGTCAGAGTGGATAGTCTGGGTAGCAGCTTCTGCAGTGATTTGGACATATGTGTGCTGCAAGCCTGAGGCTTACTATGGAGCTGTAGACTCAGTGTCAGATGGCAAGTTTATTTTAGACCTGTATTGGGCCAAATCATTATGTGTTCATTTGGCATCAGACTTTGCAGACATTGTTTGCAGAGGTCTACCACTTTGTCCTGACTGGCCTCTCTGGGCATTTTATACACTATTGGCCAAGGTTGCCAGTTTGAAGATGCAATATGCAATACCTACCACTTGCAGCTAGGAGAGTGATCAGCAAACCAGCTGCAAATATTCTGCCTGAACATTGCCCTTAATGTTATTGGGGTACTTTGCATCAAAACAAAACAATGCATCAAGACAAAACAAACGCATCTGCCAATTGCATCAATGAGATGAATTTTCATATGACCAAATGCTGGACTCTGCACCTAGGATGGAGTAAAACTGGGCACAAGTATCAACCAACAGAGGAGAAGCTGGAGAGCACTGCAGAAAGGGATCTGGGGATTCTGGTTGACAGCAGGCTCAACAGGAGTCAGCGTTGTGCCCTGGCAGCCAGGAAGGCAAACCAGATCCTTGGTGCATCAGACACAGTGTAATAAGCTGATCAAAAGTGCTGGTTTTCACACTGCATCCAGCATTTTTGCAGCCTCTCCTTGAGTGTTGTGTGCAGTTCTAGGTGACACAATTTAAGGAGGGTGTTCAGGTACTCTAACACATCCAGGGGAGAGCAGCAAGGCTGGTGAAAGGGCTGGAAGTGACATTCTATGAAGAACAGCTAAGGATTCTGGGTTTGGTTTGGAGAAAAGGGCACCTGAAGGTGCACAAGTCCATGGGACCTGATGAAATCATAGCAATTCTTAAACACATTTTGTTGTGGCCATATATGTAACTTTTACTAATGCAGATGACAGTATCAGTAACTAATTCTTCATCCCTCCTAGTTCATGTTGACTAAAGAATACAGCTTTTTGTAGTACCTGTAAATAAAGTCACCAGAAACTGCCATTAGCTTGCTGCTTATTTTAGAATTAAGTTACAAAATACAGTGACAAATTCCAGCTATAAGCCAATGACAGAGAATCACTCTTGGTGTTCTCAAAATGGAAAACAAGGTCTATTTCCTTAAAAAAAGTTTTAATTTAAGCTCAGCTGGTGAGTACTGAAGCAGGAAAATGCCATCTTACAAAGCAGATATGGTTTTGATGATAAGGTTTTGCAATTTCCTTAGCTTTTTATAAAATCCTTGATACACACATCAGCAGAGGTTCTGAGTTTTCTCTTAGCATCAGCAAGTATGTCAGAACTCTCTGTCAGACTGCAACTGCTTCTTGTTTCTTTCAAAATTCCTACTTTGAATAAGTTAATTTAGATAATGTTCATCAGCTAGCTCCAGGCACAAAACACTCAGGAAGGCCTGAAGTATTTCAGTATGAAACATTGGTACTTTTTACCTCAAAGCAGATAAACTTTTTGGAGACTTTAGTTCATCTTGTCTTGAGGGAGTAAAACCAACCAAAAAGTAAATTGACATAATATTTCAAATAAATTCCATAAGATCACAAAATGAAGCAAATAATTTGTAGCCCAGAAACCCAACCGTATCCTGGGCTGCATCAAAAGGAGTGTGACCAGCAGGTTGAAGGAGATGATCCTGCCCCTCTACTCTGCTCTTGTGAGACCTCACTTGGGGTATTGTGTGCAGTTCTGGTGTCCTCAACATAAAAAGGACATGGAACTGTTGGAACAAGTCCAGAGGAGGCCACGAGGATGATCAGGGGACTGGAGCACCTCCCGTATGAAGACAGGCTGAGGAAGCTGGGGCTGTTCAGCCTGGAGAAGAGAAGGCTGCGTGGGGACCTTGTAGCAGCCTTCCAGTATCTGAAGGGGGCCTATAGGGATGCTGGGGAGGGACTCTTCATTAGGGACTGTAGTGATAGGACAGGGGGTAATGGGTTAAAACTTAAACAGGGGATGTTTAGATTGGATATAAGAAAGAAGTTTTTTACTGTATTGGCAGCGAGGCACTGGAATGGGTTGCCCAGCCAGGGAAGTTGTGAATGCTCTATCCCTGGCAGTGCTCAAAGCCAGGTTGAACAGAGCCTTGAGTGACATGGTTTAGTGTGAGGTGTCCCTGCCTATGGCAGGGGGGGTTGGAACTAGATGATCTTAAGGTCCTTTCCAACCCTAACTATTTTATGATTCTATGATTCTATGAACGTGAATGATTTTTTTCCTAGCTTGATTTATTGTTGAAAATGTTTTGGATATGTATACACATTTTCCTCATATTCATGTACATATATGTATTGACAAGTGGCTGTGCTATTGTCAAGACTGCCTAAGTGTGTAAATAAAGCTATATTTGTAGGGAACTAATAACCTTTATTAGGCCAGCTGATACAGCTGGTAGGAAACAAACGAACTTGCAGGCTTACAAGCCCTGTTCCAGATCCAGAACAGGCGTTGCAACCTCAGGCTAAATACTTGCTGCACATAACTGCTCTGAGTTTCACTTGATTATGTTAAACAGTCAGACAATTTCAGAAAAAAAAAATGTGATAGGCATGACAAGAGTAGAAGGGCAGGGTAGCGAAAGGGGAGATGATAGGGTTGCTTACCCCAATGGGAGAAGCAAAAATTAGAGAGAGAGGGTAATTACCAGATTGGTCTGAGAGACAGAAGTGACACTTTTAATTTCAGTTAGATAATGAGGGAATTAAATATCTTTTTGTTCTGTGATTGATAGTTAAAACAATGGAAGGTACTGCTAAGGGCATCAGCCAGCAGAAAAAATCCTACTGTGGAGTTGAGGTATAGGTTGATATCTGTTCTTTGGAGAGAAATATTTGGTAACCAGTCTCTGATCTCCTTTGTCTTGAGGTACAAACCCCAGCACCTCACTTGTGCCAAGCACTATCTGCTGGCAGTCATGGAACTGGACAACAGAGGTGGTAGATCTGCCACAGAGGTGGTAGATATGCCATCCCTGGAGATATTCAAGACCAGGCTGGATGCGGTTCTGAGCAAGCTGAAGATGTTGCTGCTCATTGAAAGAGGGTTGGACTAGATAACCTTTGAAGGTCCCTTTCAACCCAAACTATTCTCTAAGGATGGGATTTCATGATATGAGGACATCAGTGGAAGCATTGAATTACACAGGCCTGTTCAGAAGGCTGGTTTGCTTTTCTCCTGGTCCGGTTTATTGATCTCACTTGTGGTATTTCCCCCTGCCTCCTCAAATAGTGCTACCACACTACCATGGGTGCAGCACATGTGGTGATATATATAGCAATGATAATTTCAATAAAAAATATTTAATTTCAAATTTATTAGCACTTGGATTAATTTCACTTGTAAGGTAATTCTATTAAATAAAAATAATAGTCTTCTATTTCATTTGAAGAACTCTGAGATATTTCAGTGTTAAAATCTAGAGATTATTTTTGTCCTTCTTTGAAGGACAAGGTGTAAACATGTTCGATGTATTCATTATTTACAATGCTGCATCAAGCAGCAGATGTATTTGCTCTGGAAAATGTAGTCACCGGTAATTCTCTCACTCTTGGCTATGTGAAAAACATTAGGTAAAGAATGAAATGCGAATAATGTTTCTCCACATAATACACAATGGAAGAACAGTTTAGACATAATTTTGAAACTCTACCCCAAGGAAACATTTCCTTTTTGCAGCAGACTTAAGTTTAAATTTTTAATACTAAATTACTACGAAGTTTAAACCTTGTAAGGAAATATGTTGAGTTACAGAAAATACATTATTTTAGGTTTGGGCACAGAAAAGGTAATGCTAACTTACATTGCATGTGCAGCAACGGAGAGGGCAGGGTCTGCAGTGCATGCTATCAAGCAGCCTGTGTGAGGCTGCAAGGAAATGTCTGTAGAAATGGAAATGGAGTAGAGACACAGAATGAAGAGTTGACTCAGTTCCCTGCTTTGCCTTCATGTGTGAGTTCATGAACATCACAGCAACACTCACATTTTGGATACCGATCTGATAGTTCTGGGGGTGATTCTGGAGCCCAAGTTTACCTTTACAGTGACAAGCAAAAAACTATTCACCTAAACAGTGGGATTCAGTGATGTCAGCATACTAGACAGAGAGCTTAAAAATATACACAGCCATACCATGTACCTCATAAGGTTTATATCGCAAAGTACAGTAAAGGATGCTATGAAGATTAAAGGAATATGAACAGCTAAGTAGCAGTCATCATCAAGCACAATATCCATATCTTTTTGGCTTCCACCAAGTAGAAGGTGTAAGTGTCAGAGCAGGACAATACAGCATCAATCAGGTGACTGGCAGATGTCTCTGCATGGAATGGATATTGGACAATACACAGATATATGCACTGATACATATATATGTATGTATATGTAAGGAAGACTTCTCCATGGAATTTAGTTGTGTGGTGAATGTGATCTCCAAAACAACTTCACCCACAGATGGTCCCTCCACTCAGTCACAACACTGATACTAGTACAGTGAAGATGAAATGCTTGATTCAGAAGAAAGCTTTTAACTATAAACCTAAGTCCCTTCCCTCTTCTAGGCAGATTCTTATTTTGAAGCCTGGGGGAAGTGCTATTTTCATCATGGACATTTCAGTCCTAAATCAGGATTTTTAAAAAACAGGAAACCTTACATTTTCCTAATTTTTTCACAGCTTTCTTTAACATAACTCTTTCCCATCTGTAGCTTTTCCCTTCAGAAGATGAGTTTTTCCCACTAGTCCCACATGCATTTTAAGTCAAGATTTTTTTTTTTCTTGAAGACTTCTGCTTATGCTATGTAGTAACTTTCATTTTCCTTAGCTTGTTTTTCTTATTCGTCTCTTTACTCCACATTCTCATCTGTAAAGTTCTGCATCTTTCATTTTTCTTTTCTAGGCTCAGGTTTTCATCAGCAAAACAGAAAAGATTTGTTTTATGCCTTGATTTAATTTACCATTTCAGTAATTCTTTTTCTGACAATGTTCATACTGTAGTTAGTGTGTGTACCGATGATAACAGTTGCATTGATTACTTTACTGACAAGTAACATAAAAAGGAAGGAAACTAACTGCAATGCTTTCTCAAGGAATGATAATTTTTTCTGTATTATAAATATAAAGGAAAAGGTGGCATGAAATAAGCTGCAGCAATAAAGAGGAAAATTAAATCCAAGCTTTTACAGATGGCTGCAGCTGTATTACTTAGCATGCATGCCAGCTGTAGGAAAATGTTTAACAAAGGAGACTCAGCTCTACGGTAACAAATCACAAAGCTTTCCAAATGGACCAAATTCAGCAGTGGAGTAAAAGTCAGAGGAGTTACAAACCCGGTAAATTTTGCACCCTCTGCTTTGAGTCTTTTAATACTTGTCCTAAAACAAAATCGAAGGGGAGATGCTCTCTACTATGTTGCTGTTACAGACAGGTTACCAATAATGTATTAAAATGAATGCTTAAAGCAAGAGAAAGTGAATTCTTTTCATTTTTATGTATTGCTTTAAACACACAACTATCACATAACTTTTCAGTAAGAAGAAACTCTCACACTCGAATTAATAGATTTTGATAGCTATATTTATTGCAATACTTATTTCCATCTATAGGAAATGCAGATCATGGTATTGGGTTGAGCACAATTTTAAAAATAGAAGCCTAATCTTTATTAAAACAGAAGTCAACATTAGACTGGTCACCTCACCATAAAGATCACTGCTGAAAAGCCATGCTGTGTTTTGAAGGGTAAAGACCCTAAATGAGACCTCAGTGTGTTACTATGCTGTGAGAGAGTATAGGTAGCATAAAAAAGTATCTGTGAGGTCTAGTTACAATATTTCTCACAATATGTTCATTCATACTTGATGTGGCATAAAATATATCTGATTTTCTTTACCAACAAAGAAGTTTACACATTCTCATGGCATAATAAATGAATACATTTTCCTTATATCAGAAAATTGTTTCACATTGATCTTTTACTTATTCAGATTAATATTTAAAATTCTAAGTGCAGAAGAATATTCAAAAAATATTGACAAAAATTACAAGGGAATTTTGAATATTCTATTTTACAAGAGAAGCAGGAAGACACAGAAGAGTGTTAGTACTGTTTTTCTAAATCTATGGTGACACTTAGAAGGTTCCAAATGACTTAGGCTTTGAAATCAGCCTTTATAAAAAGATGTTTGTAACTCTAAAAAGACATTTTATGGAGCCTAAGATTCGAGAGTTGCATCTGTAATGCAAGATAACTCTTCTCTGCAGAACTGAAAATCTTTGTAATGAGATTCCCTGATCACCAAGTCCAGGGTGCTATTGAAAGATCTGGGTGAACTCCTGTCAGGTTTCCACCAAAGCAAAGCAGACTGCAGGAGGGTTAGTGACTGCTCAGGTTTCATCCTCAATTTACTGTCACGAGAAAACCATATCATAAGAGAATAAGGGGTGAACAGAGCTGGCATTTCATTTGTCACATATCCCTCAAGCCTGCAGGAACTTTTCTTTAGTTCAATTTTCCATCAGCCTCACTGGGACAATTGATGTATTTCTATCAAACTTATGGTACTGTTTTTGAGAATTGGAAACTTAAAGAGAAGTGATCAGAAGTGGGACTACCTGTAGGGCAGAGCTGGTGTTAGGGCGGTCTCCTCAGGGATGCACTTGCTCTGCAGGGTGCTTCCTGCTTTAGAGGACACTGACCCAGCTGGCCTCTTCCTTTGTTCAAGGCAACAAAGTGTCCCCACAATTAGTGCTAAAGTGCAACTGCTTTTGTGCCACCTGGTAAGACTCTGACTCTAAAACACACACACAACTCTGTTGCTCTCTGAATCCAGCACTTCCACATCAGTCTCAGTAAATGCTTTAAGGTTCCTTGGCAAGGAGAAAGCTAGCCAGGCTGAGCACAGCTTCACATTGATAGGGTCAATTCTTTCCAGCCTTTTACTACTAGGTGAGCAACTTTATCAGAAAAGCCTTTTCTTCCTCTTTAGAGCATTCCTAACATCCTTCTTAATATTTTCCAGCACTCTTGGAGTTCTTGCATCATGCATGTATAGGTGCTTACACACATACAAACATATGAAAAAGGGAAAATATCATTCTGGCAGAAGAATGGCCCTGAAGTCTGGAGCACCACACACTGCAGTTTCTGAAGCTGACATCCGCCAGGTTTGTCACAGTGATTGCTAGCGATCGCATTCCTAACAGTGCTGGAAATAAAGACAGCTTCTCCTGGAGAACTTAAACATCAGACTAGAGAGGTTCAATTTGTGTCCTTGGAGGCTGGACTAGTGACCTTCTGCTGTCCCTACCAACCTGAATGTCGCAATGATCTATAACTACATTGTTATTACAGAGTTTAACAAACTGTGCCACTACATGCCCTCCCTTTCTAAGGGAGAAATTACACAAATACACACTCATCTGTTTTAGTTGTTGCAGTTTATACTTCGGTTGTTAGGGGAAACACTGGTTCTGAACAAATGGGAAAACACAGTCACGCTGATCTCTCTGCTGCGGAAGGGAATCAGCAAAATGCGAGAGCAGATAAGAATGAATAAAGAAAGAAGGTTTTCTGCTATTATTTAAGGTTTCCTCCTCTTCACCAGAACTGCAGAGTTCACAACACTGGGCTGTCAATGCAGGACATATGTTGATTTTAATAATTAAGCACTGTCGGGTTGCTGACACTATTAGTCAAGGGCCAGTAGACGTTTTCATTACAATTGCCATTTTCCAAGACTTCATAACTGTCATTTTGATTCACGTTGGGCTGAGATTTAGTGTGTGGGTTATCAACTTCCTGGCATTTTTGCTTCACCATAATAATCTATTTTTAAAGTTTTCAAGCTGTAGTGATTAAGATTATTTCGGCCTGCTTCCATTAGGATTCTGTGAGCTGGAGGGGCTGAAGAAAACAGGGATTTTGAAGCCTCATTTCTCCTCACACTGAAGCATTAGGTCTGTAACAAAGAATAGCATAAATCAGTGCAGGACTGTGGGCGATGTGGAGGCATGGTTTTTCAAGTCTTCTAAGAGGTGTCTGAGATGTGGGTAACTTTGAATTCAGTACTACTCTAAGTGACACAAGTGTCTGAAAGGGAAATACCCTGCACAGTTCACCCAGGAGATGGAGAACTTCTGATTAGTGAGCTGATGATACATGGCACAAAGAAATTGGAAAACCATTGTTGCTTCCTTGTTCCCTGTCCTCCTCTCCTGCAGCACAGGGAAAGAAGCTATTTATTGAGCTTTGTTTTGCTGTCAGCTAATGGGTATGCTATAAACATCTATGCCATAAGAAAGTATACATTAAAAGTTTGCCAACTAGATCTCCACCCAAATTTAAGACATTTTTTCCTCAGGAAGAATGCTGAATAAATTTGTAGTGACACAAAAATTATGCAATCCTTACCACTATATATAGCTGTAATTGCAACATAGTTATATTATGAAGACTCAGACAAGCTTGTCTATTTGGAGTTTTCACCTACCTGTTTTGCTTTGTGATACTTAGAAAACCTGCAGCATCTTGCATTCTTGCCTTTCTCACCCAGCTTTGCACTGAGTGAACATAACATTTGTGGAACACTAGAAAAACCTCCCATGTAGGCTCAAGTCCTCAAGCTGTTAAATATAAGTATTCCTGTTAGGAATAGACACAGTGCTCAGGACATGAGTAGGCCTTCACTGCTCCCATCCAGGAGAAATGGCACTCTGGCTTATTCAGTTCTTACCAACCAAAAGTACCAAATAATACTGCAGCAGAAGCCTTTTACATCTACTGCTTCGAAGAAACTTGCTGCTCTGTTTTACATGAATTATGCTACATTAGAAAAAATACAGAAGAAACACTTCTCTTGTTACACTATCAAAGTTCAATAAAAAATATTTAAAATGTATACTACTATTGCCTAATTCTCCAATTTTTTAGGTTTTTTTTTTTTTTTTTATAATGTGATTAAAATTATAGTATACTACAGGCTAACCTGGAGAACTTTGGTTCAATGGCAATTTGGGATCTTAGTTCTTGGATGGTATTATGTTGAAGCGCATTATCTCCAAAGACAAATGTGTGCTCCCATCACTTGAAGAATTCCGATTACTTGGAAAGCTATTCGCATCCATTTCCAAAAAGAAACGTTAAGTCTTGACTACAGGCTAAATTCTGAAACAAACTGAAATATATTTCGCAAGTCTGCTAATTCGTTAAAAAAAATACTGCCTTGAGCAAAGAGTTGATAGCAACCAGAAAAACACTTTTTTTCCAAATGTATGGCTTGAAAATATAAATACTGGAGGAATTATATTTTTTGTTGAATTTTGGCTAGTTTGAAAATGTGAGAGCTCATGAAACATGAAACTGCATGCCATAAAAAGACATTTTCTAATGTAGTGATTTACTGTAGTTCATATTCTTCAAGTTCAACCCTCTACAGACATTCTCAAAAAAGGGAACATCTAAATTAAGTGAACTTAAATTTTGACAGAAATATTTCTTTATTATATATGGACTGGTAATTTCTCTCTCTGAGTTTCAGATTTAAACAAAAATTCATCGAAGTAGTATATATATATATATGTATCATGAAAAGAGTCAAAAGTGTCAAAACCAAAAATATAAACCTTATACCTTGTAAATATGTAGTTAATCCAAGCCTTAGAACTGAATTGTGCTCCTATTTCTAAATATTCTTTTTGTGGTATTAATAACAAAATACAGAACAGTTTTCATACTTGTCATTTAATGAAAATTGTTTCAGTTAACCTTAAAAAGGTCAGAAATAAGTATACGTATAAACACAAACAACAGCTTCCAAATACCAATTTAGCTTTTGGTTGCAAGTTTTACTCTAGTGCAGTCTTGTCTTCATAGGCTTTGAAACTGCCCTGAAAAATCCTGTTTAAAGAGACAGATCATCTGTCCACAGTTATTGCAACCACAATGGACTCATGGGTAAGAATGCAGTCCATAATTGTATTACCAGCTGTACAATTGTAAGTATGGCAATTAAGTTCTGGAAAGCCTGATTCAGCATTCCAGTCCATGAGTGACAGCAAAGTTACCTGTATTTGGAGTTTTGCAGAAATCCATTATTTGACTAAGTTCACGCTGACTGATTGAAAACAATCATTCTATCAAGAAAAAGTAATTATATCCAGATTTTTTTGTTTAATTACCCTGATGAGATAAAACTATGTATAAGATTCATCAAGAGTTTGGTAAACAGCAAAATATAGATATTAGTTATTTGTGGATGCAAATATATTTTTGCATGTGGTGCTTTGAGACACGGATATCCTAAGAAGGACTTGTAAGAACTATTCTGAATTCATTCAAACCTCCAGACAGACTGAGCAGAAGCCAGAGTAAGCTGGAACACCAACACAATAGACAGTACTCTGCCTGCAATATTTATGTCACACCTTAGCTCTACAGCTCCACAGATAATGATATTCTTGTTCAGATAGGTTTTGATTTAAAAAAAAAACAAAAACCAAAAACCAAAAAAGCCCAAACCATTACCCCTGTTGAATATGCAAGAAAATTCAAAATCTTAAAAAACTTAATGAAAAATTCAGAACATGGCATTCACCCAAGTATATCAAACAAAATTTCTCCTTTAATTTTTCATCTCCAAACATGGTTTTGCATTTTTCAGCTACATGTTCAATTATGTTTCAAACGGGTAGTTATTTCAGACAAAGACTAAAGCATTTTCTTTCATATCTTTGCTGCCTTGAGCACAACAACAGGCTTCAGTTGCCCTGATCAGCCTGAAACCATCATTATCTATAATCCTGTTCTGCTCCATGGTCCCATCCCTCCCCACTGCCAAGGGCTTTAGATACCTGTGCTGGAGGTCAGCTCTGGTGTGCCCCAGCTGTGTGACCTTGGATCAGGCTGCTGTGAATTGGCAGCGAGGGAGCTACTCCTGATCCCCCTCTGCACAGTGGGAACTGCACACAAGCTCAGGACTTGCACTTACTGTAGGTAAGTGTTGTGGTGCTTGTTCCTGCACCAACCTCTCTCTGACCTTGACCCTGTCTTCACATTCTTTCTGACCTTAGTCCTGAACTGTCGCTGGTGTCTTGTGATCTCTGTCCTGCTGGTTGACCCCAGTTTCCAAAACTGTACCTTCCCTGCTCAGGCATGCACCCATGCCAGTGAAGACCCTGCCTGGCCACTTAGCTGTCACTCACGGCTCCCGGCCCCCCTCCCCCGGTGACAGCAATCTCGTGGTTAAAATGTCCTGGTGGTAACGAGCTAAAGTAGAACATGCCAGAGATTTTGAAATCTGTAGGTATGAAAAGTGAAATGGGAACTTGCCATGATGAACACATCCTGCAAACACTTTTGACTCACAGCAGTAACATTTCCCAATTAAAAGAGATACTGAGGAGGCAGGGAGAATAAATCCCAAATCCCAACCTGTTCTGTTACTTAATATTTACCATACTTGCTTGTTTACAACTGCTACCTGGGAGGAATTGTGCGATGAATTTGACTGGTGTTTCTGAAAATCAAAGTTGTGAAACCTGTGCTGGAGATCTTTCTAAAGAGAAGTGCTAGTAGCTTAAGTCATCATCTAAGTTAAACATGCTCTTGAAAGACCATGTATTTAGCAGATATTCCTCTTTCACTGTTTTATTGACTCATGTTTTAGTTATTCTAAATCAAGCATGAATATGTGGACTGATTAATTACCCTCATTAAGAAATATTTTGATGGTCTGCACATTCTAGATTGTGACATTTGGTTGAATTAAATGGAAACTTTATACTGTATCTTTTTGTCAGCAGTTATATTAGATCAGTATTTTGGTTTGGCGTGGAGTTATCACCTATTTCATCTTGTCCTATTCAGTAAGTTTCTTTTCAGAAGCTGGCACTGATTAATTATGTGTAATTAAAAATTATAATGGGGCTATAGAGGTAGGGAAAAAAGTAACATATTTGCTTGGTGATTGTTTTTTTTTTTCCCCCTTAAATTTGAGGCAGTCAGCAATGGTAGCAGCAGGTTCATTAAGGGAATCAGTACTTTTTATGAACAAATAAATGCTAATTGTAAAGATGATAGTTGGATTCAAGCTGAATTGTATCTTTTTTAATTAGAAGAACATCTAAGGACATGAATTTTAGAGGAATTGCATCCTTTACTAGGAACATCAATTTTAGAGGAACTGCATAGTTTTATATAATCAGACATTCAAGACCCAGGACACTTACACACAACTTCAGCATACTGGCATTACTCACATGTGACAACCCATAAGAAAACCTCCTTTTTTTCCTTCTTTCTTTGTCTCTTGCAGTTTCTAGCTGCCTTTTTTTCTTTGTATTTGAACCTAAGGCCCCATTTTAATTATGTCTGCATGATGAAGAAAGAAATGAGAAATAAAGTTCCCTATTTTCCATAACAAAGTTATATATTTGTAAAGAAAATAAGTGGCTATGGGGGAGCTGCTTCTTGTCCTCTTCACTGATGATCTGAATCTCAGCTTTAAGAAAATGACCCATATTTCACTTTGGTTTTGCTACTTTTCCTCATTATCTCTAACTTTCCATCTGTACAAGTAAAATCTAAGGCAAAGGACTTGAGGAGTATTAGTGCTGAGCAGAGAAGAGCAAGTGACTTATATAAACAATAGTTCCTGGTTACTAAAGGTGGATGAATAGTGAAATTTCACCGCTATCATCCATTCCAATATTTCTACCTCTGTTTTGTCCCAGATAGGAATAAAAGTCAAAATACATTCAGGTTTTCATTGAACGGAATTTTTTTTTAAATACCTGTTTTTAGTTGTTAAATTTCTTCTGATTAGGATAAAAGAATTAAAAAAAAATTGCCCAGGAGCTAAAATCCATCAAAAGTTTGATTCTTCTTTTCCAAAACCCAAAATATAGTTTCTTTGACCTGCTCGCTCTAATACAAACACAACTTGGAACAGGCAATTAAATAAAATAAACTAACTAAAAAAGAAGTTAGAATAAATTGCTGCATATATAGTTCTTTGCCTACGGCAAAAATGACAGCGAGAATAGGTAAGACATGCCTGAAATTAGAGTGCTTAATGCACTTCTGGAATGTGCTCTCATATGATAACGGTAGGGGCATTGTATGAACCTATAAAGCAAAGAAATCTTTTGCTTTGTATTGTTGCACAGAATTGAAACATCATGTTTGGTTTTCATTTGTTATTGAAATTTCCCTGTGGCTCTGTCTGTATAAGCAAGTAATATGATGCAGAAACAAGAGATCAATATTTCATAGCAGATGTTACTGAGGATCTCACATCTACACTATGTGGCTGGGGAGTTTTACTACGGACTGAGTTTTATCAGGTCAAACACACACCAGATTTTCCTACCATACATTTTTGTTTTGTTTTGTTTTGTTTTGTTTTGTTTTTTAAGATGTCTAAAGAATCAAACAGGGCTGCAGACCCTCCAAAGGTACTGGAGCATATCTGTGCACACCTGGAACAGAACTTTGACTTCTGGAAGGAGTGTACTTTCTTTCAGGAGTGTACTGAAACCTTTCTCTGACCTAAACCAATGTACTACATGAGATGCAACTGCCTAACAAGTTGATAACTGTAGTTCATGTGCTTGTCATCTCATTTGTAACAATACACCACAAGCCTAAGGGTTATGTACTACAGCATTTTGAGTAGGGGAGATCTGTAGTGGATCATGGGTGACATATCTTAATCCAGACATTGCAGCTAGATAATACAATAGTGCTCCAGCAGCTATCTGATCACATGTAAACCACTAAGCTTCAACAAATCAACTATGATGTGATTGGTAATAAATTAATTTCCCCACGTTGAGTTTGTTTTGCCCATGAAGGTGATTGGTGAGTGATTTCTCCCTGTCCTTATCTCCATGCATGAGCCTTTTGTTATATTTTCCCTCCCCCATTCAGCTGAGGTGAGCAGTGATAGAGCAGCTTTGATGGGCAACTGGTGTCCACCCATGGTCAACTCACCACAATGCTGCAGGTTGTAGTGCTGGCCCATGCCAACTTGCAGGCTCCTACAGAGTGCCTCAGCTTGGTGTATGCTTTGACATCATATTTGACAGACACTACATCCAATGGACAGTATAGAAAAGAAAAAGTATAGAAAAGTTTGTATATCTCCACCTTTCACTGTATTCCAACACTATTCCATAATGGGTCAGCATCCTTAAATGTCAATATCTTTCTGTGTAGAAAAAAAGTTCAGGGGGAATCTTCATACAGCAAAGCAGGGCACACAATAAATGTTCAGAGTTTAAAACACCACTTGAATGGACTGTAACAAGGTCCTCAAATTATTTTAGATTTCTCTGTAAAAAAGATAATTTTTAGTAAAAAATTTCTTCCATATGAAATAGTAATTTTGTCAAAACAGCATTGCTTAGATCCTGGAGCTAATTCTTATGTATGACGAATGCAAGCAGTCTTTGCTACTTGGCCTGAGACCTAGAGAGTGTCCTTATCTCTGTGTTTTTAGCAAGAGAGACACAACTTTTTTTTGTGTGCTCACATCCAGCTTCTGAATATCACCAAAACGTCTTCTTATTTTCCTCTGTGGTTAGAAACAGTCCAGCCTACAAGAAACAAGTACACTTAGAAGCAGAACAAAGAAAACGAAAGAAAGCTTAGGTGCAGAAATATTTTAAAATGTTAAGTGATGCGGTGCTGTGAGTTGCAGAATAATTAGAATATAGTCACTTAATGGGGCAGCAGTTCTGATTACGAACATCAACTACCTCTGTGCATTGAGAATCTGGAAATAAGTTAGACATGCCAATTTATTTTAAAGGTGTTTCTATTTAAGTTAATGGTACGGAAAAATCTAAGAGGTTTGTTCCATCAGAATAATCACCTTAGTTTACCAGCCATGAGGAACATTTTGCTAAAGGTTTTGAAAACATCCCTTATATTTTTAGATATATGGATGCTTATAGCATTTGATTTATAAGTAGAAAAGAGAATATTGCAAAGTTTCATTTTCCTTACATATTTAAATTTGCTAAACAGAGCTAAACAGAATGGGCATGTTAAGATGTCTTTTTTTCTGATTAATTTTACGGTAATTCAAAGTGTTTCAGTTTTAAATTAATTGTTTGAATACTAAATTATGCAGCTTTATGATCCAGGAGATAAGCAGAGCTCTAAAGATGCCTCTGAGACTTGAATGAGACAGCATTAGAAGCTCATTATTGCCAGCACATTTAACATGGTTAAAGTAGGGGAAAATAGCCATTAAGTTAATGCAACAGTTAAACTGCATTAATTTAAAAAAAAAAAAAAAAGCCCAGTGAAATGCTTAAAATGAGGGTGTGTATTTTCTTCTTCTTTTTTTTTTTTTTTAATTCTGTGGAATTTTGAAATATTAAAGAGTCAAAACCATCTGAAAAGCAGTCTTTTTCCAGCAATTTAACATAATGTTTACACTTGAAGAAATATTCAGTTTATAACTCAAACGTGTGTCAGAGTATCCACATTTTCTAAAGAGAGACGAACAGATGTTAGGATGCATAAAAGATGAGTTCAGAACTACCAGGTGGTAACAAACAAAATAAGCTCCACCTCTCCTTCTTATTAGTCCCTTTGCCCCCTGGGTCCTTTCTTTCGAATACTGAAAAGTAACAGTAGTTACTGAAAGTAACAGTGCCTCTCTCCTGACTGCTTCAAAAGACCAAAGGAAGCATTCAAACCACCCAAAATGATATGGAAAAGAGAATAGCTAAGTCCTAGCAAAGTCCACACTGAAGTAATGTAACAATTGCCACCAGAGGATTTGATTAAACATACTTCATGTTTCCAAAAATGAAGTATTCAACCCCACAGAATAAAATGCAGGGTAATCTCCAACATGTACATATGGCTTACTTCTTGCTCCAGAGTGGCAGCACAATGTTTAATGCCTCTTTGAAAAATTGTTGATATTAATTATAGAAACTTCAGATATTGCTGTTGTAATTTCATAAGTTTTTTCTTACCTTGTCACATTTTTATCTCAACAATTTTCTGAGGAACAGATTACACATTTCAACCACATCTGAAAAAAAAAGGAAGGTTTTTACTGCCTCTATTTTCACTTCACACGGCTTCTTGTGGCTTAGACTCAAGAGGACGATCTACTGAGTTTCTACAGCTCAAAGTACTTAAGGATCATTATAGATCTCATAAACACCCAGGAGTTCTGGCTGCAAGTTGTGGCACTAGACAAAAGCGAGCTGGTTCCTTCGTGGAGCAACAACCTGAGGGATGAAATGCAGAGTCTAACTGTCTCAACAGAGGACAAACAGAAAGAGTAGGCTTTCCAAAATTGCATTCCCAAGGCATATTTCTAAATGGGGGCACGAACTGGGCAATACAAAGTTTGAGCTACTTCCATGAGCTGATGTATCCCAGCCTGACTTCACATCTGGGAGAACCTGGACAGGTGATGTCACAGTCTGTATTGGGAAAGGGGAGGAGGGGTGACAAGGGATGGATTGAGATAGCAAACAAGAGGAGATTTCTTGGGCTTTTCAAGAAGCTCATAACCCTGTGCTGCCTCAAGAGAGTTTCCCAGGTCTCCTACCAAGGGAGTAAAGGTGCTCTGGGCTAGGTGGAAAAAAAAACAAAGTGGGCAAAATTTAGCACGTACTTTGCATCCCACCATACAGGGAGTCAGGAGTCCTCACATTGTGCGGGCTGTTTGTGCCCAAAAGATTCCTAAGATGCTCTTGATGGTAGAGGAGAACAAGGGGGTTGGAACTAGATGATCTTAAGGTCCTTCCCAACCCTAACTATTCTATGATTCTGCAATTAACCTCAGATATGGAATGAGCACATACATACTCCTAAATCATGAACCAGACAGTGCTTGCGCGGGCAGTTAAAGATCTAGAGCAGGACAGCAGGCCCAGTATCACTTATTGCCCCACTGCTTTCAAGCAGCCCCAGACATAACTAAATTCCTCATTGCAATTAGGAAGAACGTGACTGTTATGAAGATCTTTGCAACTCCACACCATAATGTTTGGGGAAACAAGAATTCACGGAAGCTATTCTTCATTCTTTGGTCTGTTTTCCTTCCTTACAGGATTTCAGGGCTTATTTTTTCTCCACCCTTTTCCTAAGGAGCAGTGGAAGTCTCATGAGCTGCACATGTTACCTCTTTGCAAAAATAATTAGAAGTCTGTGCTGTGTATGACAATTGGGTATCTCTACCTGAAGAAGAGATTGCAGCTCTCTGCCTTCAGTGTTACTAACAGGCCTTGTTAGCACTGGAAATGAAAGGCCTGGGTGCCAAAACCCAACTGCTTCAATTTTAACATGGAGAGATAGAAGCACAAGATACAGAAAGCAGGAGTACTTCCCACTTTTGCTTCTTAAAATAAAACAGTCCTTAGAGCTCCTGAATCCCCAGCAAAAATTGTAAGTCTCACAGAGGGGTTGTGTTATGGTTTAGCTCCAGAAACACACTTGCTAAAATAAACTCAGTGGGAATTTTAGCTAAGGTGGGTGTAGTTACCCCAAGTAGTGTCCCACTATTACTTGTCAGAGATTGTAAGTGAGCACAAAGTAAATTAAGAACTCAGTAACTTTATATTCCATTCAAAAGATAATGTTTTTACTACCATATCAACTGAAAATCAATTGAGATAAGAGCAACTATAATTTACCATTACCAGTATCTGCACTGTGTATTGCCTTTCTTCTTGTCTTGACTGCCTTAAGCACTCCCAAACTTCACTTCCTTTAAGTAAAGCTGTCCTTAAAAAAAGAATAAGGAAAACCACAAAAGAGAAAAACCCTTTTAATTATTTTGTGTGTACTTTCCACTCCTGCTCCAATATGCTCAAAATTCTGCTTAGACATTGTCACCAAGAGATCCGGTAATACCTTATTTCCTCTCAAGAAACCTCCAGACTACAACAAAACTTTTCTTTATTTTTTCTTTAGGAAGATATTTGTTGAGACCAGTTTAACAATTTTCCAAAATGAAGAAACTGCTAGCCAATACTCTATGTCAGTGGAGTGAAAGTATAAACAAATGATTTTCTTCCCTTCCCACTGCAATTCCTCCTCTATTCTGAATTTGCTGCTTTGAATATATGATTACATGACCTTCACTGACATGACATTTGACCAAATTTATAAAGAAAGAGGAATTACACTGTAAAGAGTAGCAAATTGCTTTTAACTTGTGGCCAAAGTCAGTTTGCTATGTCCAAAAGCAACTTTAAATAGATGATTCTCTGACATTCTGTACAATGAAATCTGATCAAAGTTTATGCCCCTCCAAACAGCAATAGAGCGTTATTCTTAGGTAAAATACATGCTCCCATATCATACTTGCACATAGCACCAAAGTTTCTTCGTTACCTATAGGTAACTAACGTATATGTCTTAAAGGAACTAGTCTGTCCAATCTAGACTTGACTCTTTGGATTTTAAAAGGGCTTCAACAGGCATTTTCTTTTCAGGTTTCGTCCTCTTTTGGACACAGATGCATAAAATATACCTTTCACGCTTCTGTGCCACTACAATAATACCGTGTATACCTACTGCACTGCAGATGCTTCCAGTTTATTCCACTGGTATTTGATTTTGTTAGTCTATTTATCCTCTGACAAATTTTATTCCCTTTTAATATTTTCTATTTGTTTATTGTCTTGAGCATTGTTTGAAGAATACCTGCCACACTATTCACTGCAGAGTAAAGTAGATGTAAGGTCAGCCATTACATTCAAGCAGTGCCCGCTTTATGAGTTTATTCCATTAAATCTAAGCACCTTTCTGTTTAAGATGGAAATAGAGCTTCTTTCAGTTACAGCCTCAAAGGATCTTAGACTGGGATTTTGGGTTGTGAAACTCAGGTCTTTCCATTACATACTTTGTTTTCTACTTCCATACTTATTCCATACTAATTAATTCTCCACAGACTGTAAACGAGGTAAACTAAAGAAAAATATCTTGTGCAGTCTGTTCTACAAGAGTTCATTTTTTTAACTCTCTCTTTCCCCAGAGTGATGTTCTATCAGTGCCCATTCTCTTTTAGCAATGGCTAGCAACACTGAAATTATGACAGTATGAGAAAATCTATTCCATATTCTTAAATGTTGCAGCATGTATAAAGATTTTCTCCCAATTGTTCTACGTAGCTTGCAAGGTGATGTTACACAGATCAGATGACATACCATTAAAGATGATGGTCAGCCCTTTGAAGGAGGCTCAGAAGTATAAACTGTAATCAAACTTGAAAATAAAAAATCCATTCCATAATTTAAACACGCTGTTGATTGTTTCTTACATTACAAAAAGTAATATTCTTCTTTTTTCAATTAATGCAATTTCCACTAACAGAGAATATAAGGCTTTCAAAGAGTTGGACAGAGCAAAACAAATGTGAATCTGTTTAAACTTAAGTACCTGCAAAATGCTATTAACTGATGTCAATTTGACAATTAGCCACTCTTATGTTGTAAGTGCTTTAAGTTTTTGGAAGAAAAACAGCTCAGCCATTAATTTTATATTGAAAATAAGCTGTTAGTTGATTCTCATTTTTTCTGCCATAGTAGAAAAGTTTTTATAATGAACAATAGGAATTCTGAAAACAGTTATCATAAATCAGACTGAGGTTGTATCACCTTTTCTTAAGTGTGTTTAACACTTCGTACTCATACAAAGACACGGGTTTCACTTTCATACAATTTTGACAAATTTCAACAATTTTTCATGAAAGATTATACTCCAGGTGTCTGTCTATGGCTCATCATTTCCTTACCCCTGAAAAATTCTGTGAAGTAGTTCAATATATGGCTTTACAATGTTAAAAATGCATTTCAATTTAGAATTATAGAGCATTTCATGTGTTCACACTACAGCTTTCATTGACTTCACTTGCAGCTGTGTGTACTCTGCACCTGTGCAAATCAGACTCCAGAGTTTCACACTGTGTGCCCAGAAAAATGAGAAAAATGTGCAATTCAGCCACCTGTGAAAAGTTTAACAGCTTGATCCCTGAAAAAGTTTAAAAAGGACATAGTGCTTTCCATGCTTTCTTGTTGATTAGAAATGAGAGCTGGGCATTGATATTCTTTATGATTTGGGTATTATTTTGGGAGGACATGTGGGGTCTGTGACTGGAGCAAGAAATGAGTTAATTCCTCTATTTTTGCAATAACTTTGAAGATGATTTGTTAACTCACTAACAAGTTGATACACTTCCATGACACATCTATATTTCCAACATAGCTATCTTGGAATAATCCCCCACTGGAATACAACAGGTATGTTTGCACTCTAATAGAAAACCTGAGTTCTGTGGATTTGTCAGCATTTTCAGCTGAAGACTTAATGCAGGGCAGCCAAATCAGTCTGCCCCCACTAAACCTCACTGCCAAAGGATTTGGTCTACATGCCATATCTGCCTCTTTCTGAGATTTTATAGGCATTGCTGCATTGCATTGTCTGACTCATTATGAACTGACAAAACTGTGCCAATAGAACTTCACAATGGAGACAAAACCTTTGAAGGACTTGGTCTCGCTCATGTAGACATTTAAATGAGACTTGTTTCCTCCAAAGCTGCAAGATTTTCCTTTTGCGATATACGATTTCAAGGGATCAGTGGAGTGCTTTCTTTATGAAGAGAGGCAGTTCCTTTCTTTCTGATATTTCAGTTCAAACTATTATTTCATCCAGTCCTGTGATTACTCTTTATAAGGCATCAGAAAAAAAAAAAAAGCCACAACCAGATTTTTGCTTGTCTCGTGACTGACTTTCAGTTCTTGTCACTATTTAGTCACAAGAATGCATTAATCGGGTGCAATTTCCCCCTTTTTTTCCATTTATTATTTTGGCCCAGAGAGTAACAAGGACACATGATTACCCATTGAAATTGCATGATATTGATGATGATGCACATAATTCATACTGCGCTTCCAACACTGTAGTTGCAAAATAATAACCTTCAACTTCTATTTCTAGTCCTTCTTTTTTTTTGCTCCAAAACATACCATGCTACAGAAGTTCACCACAGGGGACTTTACTACATACAGACAAACACTGTATAGCCTAGCAGAAAGATATTTTTCCATCTGCTGATAATGAAGGCTTTGTTCCTTGGTAGAAAATGCATTGCCATTGTGCCAATTTAACATTCATTAGAGATCCAGGAGGCTTTATGTATTCTGTCTCTGTGAGACAGTATAATATATCATTCTTTCTTTTATTTTTATTTTTATTCCAGAACTGTCTTAGTTAAACTTTGCGAATACCCACTTGAAGTAATCTATTAAGATCTCAGAGGCGCTGAACTTCTTAGCAGTAAAGCTCTTTTTACTTGTTTGTCAACTTCAGGCATTAGGACTTGCCAAATCCAGTCACCTAACAGCACAAGGCTTCTGTGGCTCCATATCCCCATTTCCAGTCACAGTGAGTCTGAGCTTGTACATGTACACACATGCACACTTACACGTAATACACATGCATATACACATGGCCAGCCACACAGCTCAACATAAACAGAAAACTCCACTGATGCAAGCAAAAACAGTACCAGTGGGCTCATCTTTCCCCCTGGCAGAATTAGTGGAAATTGTATATATACATAGAGTCATACACAATGTAGTCCTTCCAGTAGAAGGTCTTAGATGCACAGTCTACTCAGTAGCTGTGTTGTGTCATTGTCCCCCCCCTCCCAATAAGCACTGCAGATACATCCAGTAAGTACCCTTAGATGATTTACCCATTAGCTGGCTCCTGGATCCCGTAGTCCTAAGTTCCTTCAGTGTACACAGACACACACACACAAACAGATCTCTTCAGTGGCTGGTTCAGCTTTAGGACATTAACAGCAGCTGATGAGGTTGTTAGGATTCCCTCACTGCCATTGAACCTCTCTGTGCCTCATGTTTGTGGAGATAAGCCTTTAATCACATAACCTAAAAACATACCACCAGCTCTTTCCTAGAAAGTGGATGACTGCTTGGCAGTGACCAGTTTGAGAAGTTCCAAGTCATTTCTTTTTGGCTTAAATTCCATCTTGGCACTAATGGCATATTATAAGGCATTTGTGCCCAGTTAACATTTGGTGGTTAGAAGGGTTACTGTGACATTTCAGACAGGATATATAGCAATATCTGAACAGACTCAGTTTACAATGTAAAGCATATTAAAATAAACCAATGATTTATTTGATGTGATGGTGTCTAAGCTGAGAATATGGGAACTTATTCACGTCTCATGCAGTTGCTCATGTGAAAAGAAGACGAAGCCTGGGAGGGAGGGGGGAGAAGCCTGGACATCTGGTCATGAATCATTTCACCTCTTCATCTGCCTTGAAGTAGGATTCAGATGTACTTAATTCTCTAATAGCTTCCTCTGTCAGTGTGTATATATACTTATACATATACACAGTTTGTATTTCTTACAATTCCATTGTCTTCAATTACTTGAACTTTGCCAAAAAAAAAAAACCTGTGCAAACGACATTTCTGTGTCATAGGGTGAAGCATCTGTGTCAAGTGGAAAGAGCTTTCAGTGTAATGCTAGTACTTCAGGGGAGTGTCAGGAAGAGATGTTGGTAATGCATAACACGTCTTGGCCTCTGGACCATCATGACTGTACTCTTCCCTTGTTCTCAACATGTGCTCTTGATAATGTGTCAGGTTCAGCTTCTCCACTGTCCTGCCATGTTCAATGCCTGTCAGGAAGATATCTTCCTGAGACTGACACCTTTGACTGGTAGGCACTGGAAATTAAGAGGCAAATGCCAAACATTCAAGGTCAGTCCTCATCACCATGCAAAGGAGCTTGCAGCCTCTCTGAAATAATTCAACAACACTTCAATCATAAGATGAAAACAAAAAAAAAGGAAGCAGAATTCTTTAACAAATTCATAACTATATTTGGAAATGGGTACACATAAACCAAACAATAATGTGTCATTACATAAAGTCATCTGTTTTACTTCCTGGAGTTTTCTGGTTAGCAAGTCATGTTAAAGTATCTTCTGTCATGTTTTCTCTAAGTGGACCCCAATCACTTCCATATCCTGCCTGTCCTTGGCTTCTCCTCTCTGAAGTAAATACAGACTGAAATGACTGTATTGATTCTACATTTTCTTTTTTAATCAGTGCATACTCTCCCCCAAAGCTTTCTACATTCTCTAGTCCTGATTACTGATTTAAGCCAACTGCTCATTTCTTAACTCCTGTTTCCTACAGGAATATAGTTGTGTTTCACAGAATTTCATTTTTTTTTATTTCATTTAAAGATGCCTTTGAAATGCTGCACTCCACCAGTGCGGCTTCGCCAGTGTGAATGTGTTTTTCACTGTAAATCTGCCTAGTTACAGATGCAGTACAACATTTCCTGGCAGATAAATGGATCTTTCCAGATTGCATCTTCTCATCACAGTTTTAACCACCTAACTTTTTTTCAGAAAGCTGCACATTCACCATGCAGACCCATAAATGAGAACAGTGAATATGCCTCTTTACTAGGCCTTGACAGAGACTAGACATCATGTTACAAAAACCAAAACAAAATGAAACAAACGTTTGGGATGATAGTGTGCTTGGCTTAGCTGACCTGGGGATGGCCTTGCTGAGATTTGGAGAAATACTGGCATTAGCCTGAGGTAGTCCTTCAATATAAAAAAAAAAGGCTACTACACGAACCTACCTGCACATTTGTTGAGCTGCTCATTGCTGGATCCTTGCTGACTTCAGGACTTTGCTGCAGGCACAAGAGACTTGCAGAAGAAATAAGGCACACAGCTGAAGCCTGGTAAAATACCTTATTCTTTTTTATCCTTGATATAGTTAGAACATCTTGTGTTACAATTTTAGAATACTGTCTATTCCTTTAAAAAGCAAGTTTCTGTGTCAAGGCCAAACTAGTAAAACAATTTTAAAATTAGCAGTGTTTATGCAAGGTCATGTATTGCCAGTTATGGAGAAAGATGTCCCAAAGGGAATACAGTAGTATCTACCAGGAAGGCAATTTTGCTACTTTATTCCACATGTGGTTTTGCAGAGGAACCCTATTGCACTAGTCAGTACTGAAGTCAGTGTGGGTCAGTTATATGATGCCCTATTGCAACATTTTTGGTTTTCCAGAGTGGGTGAAAATGATGCAGAAGTCCCCCAGTACTCCACAGCTCAAACAAGCTCTTTGGAGATTGCGAGAATATATGTTTCTGTACTGCTTCTCCAGATCACTTCTCCCCTGTTTTGTTGGTACTGCCAGCAGTATGCTTGTGTGACTATTGCTATTCTATTTGCAGTGCAGATTCCCATCTAATCAGTACTGAAATCAAAGCATCAGACCCTTTCATGAAGAATGCTGCACTACCTTCAGGAACAGCCTAGAAGAGCCAAGAATGAACTTTTTAGTCTTTTGTCTCGTTTAACAGTATGTATTGTTATTATAGTAATCTGTCAATTGCCTTGACAAACGAAGGTACTTTCCACACAAGTCTTGTAACCCTTTTCTGCAGAGAGAAATGTTCTCCTTTTTTACTAATATCAGCAAATATGATACATCCATCAAATTGTCAGACACTACCTACAAGACAGATTGACAGATTTTGTTCAAATGAATTTTAGGGAAGCTGAATAAACCCCTTTAAAAAAAAGATAGTGACACCTGCCCACAGTACCATTTGGTCCAAGTCCTAACTTGATATAGCTATTTGAAGATTTTCCTAAATTGTCTGGAGCAATATGGAGATTTGAATTTGGCCCTATCTGAAGAAAATGAGTTGTGACTCCACTAACTGACAATCTGAGACTGGTGCATATCTATCCTCCTACTGTGGGAGATGCACACTCCATTTGACTAGGTGACTCTGGTGGATGTACACTTCATATTACAGATTTTACTATAAGGTTATGATTAAATTATTAATATTTGCATTATTACCTTAATAAATGCTGAAGGTACAATAAAACTATGAATTAAAGGTGCTTTATCAGAAGAAAATTGTAGTGTCTTTTAAGCTCTGTTGTTTACTGTTAGGCAATAATATTACTGTGCTATGACACACTTACAGCACTTTCAACCTTCAGCATTAAGCTACCTTATAGTCACTTCCCAGTTTATTTTGAGATAATTCTCCACTGTTAAGCAGAAAGTAGGATCAATGTGCACAGTGTAGGGCTTTGTAGGTAGGAAAGCTCTGCCTGAGCTTCTCAAATATTATGACAAAACCAAATGTGTCTTTGAGCTGATATAATAGTCAAAGCAATATAGGGGGAAGGGGAATGACTCTTCTATAGGTGAAGACAGAGGATTCTGCCTCCAGATGAAACATCTTGAGGTAGTGGATAGCAATCAGATAGCACTGCCTGAAGTATTTCTATTTATTTTAATAATAGCACTATTAAAGGACACACACATTTAATACACTACTTATGTAGCATTCCCCACTGTAAGAAGAGACTATGGGATTTCTTTCAGGTTACCAAATGTGTTTTCATCACAGTATATTCCTAGTCAAACTCAAGTGGAGAGACAAGTTCTATTAGAACACAGTGATAATCACAATTGCCAATATAACTGAGCTGGCATAGCTCTTGTAATATGGTTTCAAGCACTTTAATTTTTTTCTTTATGAACCTTGTTTTATTAGTAAAAAGTAAAAAAAAAATATCTGCTATACCCACACAAAAAAGAAAGCCTGTGAATTATTCTTCATTACTCTTTTATCATAATGTATCTGTAGTGACACTTATCTGACTCCTGACAATTCTGTTAAGAAGTGCTGAAAAAGATTAAAAGTCAAGTTTGCTCTCTGTTGAGAATTCATATTTTTAACCAAAAAGGGGTTGTTACAATTATACTAGTGGTTTCTACATACAGGGTATTCACATCTGCAGACCACAATGTACAGCATGGAGGCTTTTGCTAGCTCTCAGCAATCTAAAACAAACCCTGTGAAGTGAACAGTCCAACTGCGTTACCTTAGATCTCTAGACACCAATTAACCCTGGGTTTTAGCTCATATTTCTCCCTTCTAAACTGCAGTTTATATTGCAGTTACGAAGTTAATTAGGTAATCTATCTGGATACATCATGTTTCTATTTAAAATGACAGCTTCTCTTAGATAAGGTTATAAAAAAAGTCATATATGTGGGAACTGTAATGACAAAGATGTGGAATTTCTTTTAGGTTTGAGTGATGGTGAGAATTTTTCATTTAAGTGACAGGTATAATTTTCTATCAGCAGTTTGTTTTCAGTGTTGCACATCAACATTTGAGGCTGAGTCCTGCATTTCTTTTCTCCATATGCCAAGAATAAGGTCCTTTTGCATCAACATGTCACACTTGCTCAGAATATTTATGATTAGTTTAGAATTGATGAGCTTGACGTGTGTTGCCACATTTTGTCTTTTCTCTTTTAAATATTTCTCAAGTGCATAAACTAGACAGGTTTGATGTGAGCTAAGAAGTTAGTTTAGGTTAGAGTGGAAGCAATGTTTCTCAACCAAGATGAGAAAAAGAACAAACTTAGAAGAACTGCACTCATGTCTTACATGCACAGAAAGCACAAGCAAGGATAGGTAGTAAATTTACATAGTTGGCATTGACCTGAAGAACTTTTCCTTGACTTGCCCCAAGCCTGCTCTGTCCACTAATGAAGGACCCACTGCTTCTCTGGTCTCTTGGAGATTTCACCTTCACTGAATTTGCTTGAGATTATTGTTTTACCTCCCACTGGATTCAATGCCTATATAGAAAGGAACACATTCTGTAGCACAAACATGGAGAGATAGTGCCATGAGGAAAATAAATCACACAGATAAAGTAGCATAACATGAAGCCAGTACCCTTTTGCAATAAAAGCTGGAAATGCACGAATGCTTTCATTCAAGAGCCGTGAGTTGCCCGTTAAAGTTACACATAGGTATCTCAGTTACATGCTTTCCCAGGAAGACAGATATATTGTAAACTAGAAACAATACTATGTATTTTCTTTTCTTGATACCTAGTATACAAACTATGCAATTAATTGGATTCCTGTTACATAGAGCAGTCCTTGAACACAAGCATTTAGGAAATAACAAAATACTAATGATTATAATCTCAAGTGCATGAATTACCTGAACAGATGAGATTCATATTGATACCAGCCTAGCCAAGTAGTGCTGAATGACTTTCCCCTTCCCTTCCTTTCCCTTCCTTCCCCTTCCGCTTCCTTTCCTTTCTTTCCCTTCCCTACCCTTCCCTCTCACCCTGAACGGCCCTAAACTGTGCTTCTTTACATAACCCAGACACACTGTTCTGGGGGAGGATAATAAAAGGTCAATTTCTGATTGGAGTGCAAAATTTTTTGCTTGTTGCGCATAACTTGCAGGTGTACAGAAATAAATAGAAGGAGAAATCAGTCAAATATGCTTTTTTTTTTAATGCTGAATATAGCCAGGCTTTTCTAAGTGGGAGCCAGCTACTGGGCTGCTCAGACACTTCCAGTTTCAGAAGAGTCAGAAATTGCCAGTATTCCTCTCATTTCTCACATGCCTCCATTGCCCAACCTTAGCTGATCTGATCAGAACCTTTCTAGCAAAATGAAAATGCAGCATATTCCTTAGAGCCAAAGTGTTTCTATAACCCACAGCTTAGCTAGGACACTAGTCTGCTGTATAGGGACAAAAGTAAAGGCTTTTTCTGGCTTTTGCTGGATCAAAAATTTAAGAATTAAGAACAGCAGATGGCTTCCATAACTAAGACCATCTCTCTAAGAATCATGGGTTATAAATACACTTATTAAAAAGAACTACTTGAGTTTTGGAGCCAAAGCCAGATACTCCGATATATTTCCATTCCTATGTAAATGTTGGAAAGATTTTATTTTTGTTCTAGAGCAGAACAAAAATAAATTTCAAAAGTTCTCCTGATATAAAATTTTCATCCTCCACAGTCTAGAGCCAGATACTCCCTGAAAATATGTGTCATTAAGCCTTTCACATCAGTTGAATTGACTTTGATGCGTAACAATTTGATGCATAACAATCTGTGGCCTTCAGAAATAACACCTAAAGAATAAATCTTTTACACTGGTCCAAATATTTAAGAATTTGGAAAGGTGTAATTGCCTAGGTAATTGTACTAAGCAACCGAACAGACTGAACTGCAGAAATTTCCTCTGCAACTCACAAATCAGTCAAGGTACACAGAATGTGAAGAAACACCTCTCCTGTATTTACTGCTGCATAAAAAGAAGAGTCAATTCAAAGGAGTAATTTTAGTATATCTTGGAATTTTAAATGGAGGCAATCATAGAATAAGTAGTGCTCCTTTGTATATAAAATATTAACAATCTGCTGTCAAAGATGTAATGTTTTCTCATGAAAATGCTCCTTTGGCTCTAAGAGATGAAACATTTACTAAGAAGTCTGCAGATCAGCATCTCTGTAGCTCTCCGAAAGCTGTAGCATCAAAAAATGTCTATAAAAGGGATCAGATGTAAATAATGAAATGGGATTTACCCATGACCTTCCGCAGATATCGAAAAGTGTAAGGAAATATTACTTTAAGCCATAAATGTACAGTAGAGGTAATGCCAAGAGAATTAAACAACCATCTGGTGTAATTATTCATGTTCTCTAAAAATAGTTAGCATGTGAATGTCGCACCATGTTTCCCTATATAATTTAGAGGTTTGTGTCTAAAGGAAAATTGCAGAAAATGACAGGAAATAAAGGCCACTTTTTTAAAATGCAGATTAATGCATTGTCTTCTAAATAAGAAGGTACTGGGAAAAGTGCAGGGACTCAAGGGGAACTGAGGGTTAGAGAGGAGTGTAGTATTGTTAACTGTAAAACAAAAAACATGTGACAACTAAAACTCATCTGAATTCATAATAATCCTTCCTTCATTTGTTGGTGGTTTTGTGATACTTTGTAAAATGTATCCAGATTGCACAGTTATCAGGTGAGCGATCGTGAAGATTTTGGTTGTTGTTATATTCTAAATAAGTGACATATAGGAAAAAATGGGTGTGGAGTAATAAATAGTAATAATAATAACAATTTTTGCATACAAGGCCATCTGCTGTCCCTGCTGCAAAAACCTACCCATGTATCTAGGAGCATCAAGCAGTTACAGAGAACAGAAACAGTGCATGGTTTTAGCAGCCACTCAAACTGTCCAAAAGTTTTTGAGCAAGATGCGGACTGAACTGCCTTTGAATACTGTATTCCAGCAACGGCAATAACAAATTAAATTGGCAGAAACCTGTCCAAGGATAAGCTGCAGAAATTGTTTTCCCCCTCTTAATTACATGTTTGTGTTCTATTGCATTCGGAAACAAAATACCCATTTAGAACACAGGCAGCACTCTGAAATTGAAAATATTGCTGAGCAGCTTGAGGAAAATGCAGCAGAGGTATTTTTGAATTATAATATGTGAGTAATGCACATAAGAAATGAGTTCACAAAGAATGTGAAATTATTCCTCTGTACTCACGTACAGTGATCAGTATTACCACAAACAAGAACACCAAAATGCGTGATGAGATCTAATGAATATTGATTGTGAAATAAATACCTGCAGTAGGTGTTGTTTGATGCATCATTTCCCAGGAGTGAGTAGATGGAAGAAACTATACATACCATTGTGTACTCTGAGGGCCAAGTTTCCTATACAAATGTGAGTAACAGCCATGTGAGCTAGCTATAACTCCTCCGTATCAGGAGGTACCGCCTCTGTACGTCAAAAAACAGCAAAATATTATCTCAGTAAAAAATGTTCAGAATGAAAACTGCCACAGGAGCCAAGAGTGGATAGAAAACCAACAGACCAACATTTGCTCACTGTATTTTAGTGTACGAAAGCACCATTTGCTTCAGCTAGGCTCCAGGAGATGCATGTGCATCCAGGAGGTGCAAGGAGATGCTTGACAGCAATTCTTAATTTGATGTTCTACTTTTCAGTTACCTGAAATCTAAAGTTTTTACTGGCTGGTTTTAATATTCTCAAAATCCTTGTCAATAGAGAACCAATAAATTCCTTCTAAATTAATTAAATAGCAATTAAGAATAGGTTGGCAGCCTAACAATAGGGTTAGGGAATGGAAGAGCTTAGCATGTCAAAGTCATGTCCTTCTGCAAACTGCTGCTAGGAATTTTTCTTACTGTCAGTAGAGACTTTAAATGGTACTAGAAAGAGGAGAGGCAAGATTAACACAAAAATAATAATAATAGTGGTTTTCTGACTTCTTTTCAGAAAGTCAGGATGTAATAAAGGTATCTCCATGCCTACTCATTTCAAAACAATATTTTTGTACCAAGATGCATATGGTTTTGCCTGCTGTTTTTAGTAAAGAATGAATCCAGACTAATAAAGAAATTCCAGTAGATTTTTGTTTTCTGTCATCTGCTTGGATAAGACCTGTGCATAGGTGAAAGCATTTCTGTGGGATAATACAAAGTCTACACACACATGTAAAATGACTAAAATGAAGCAATAACTTACTTGTCTTCATGTTTTACATTTTTTATGTTCTTATAAATACATTAATTAGCTGTCAAGATTTACATTTTTAACCTGTAAGTATATACTAGAAATCTTTAGATAAAAGGTATAAGGCTATTGTAGAAAGCATTTCAACATTTGAAACAGCTTCTTCAGCCAAAAGCATTCCTTTCCCTACTACCAAACATTTTTTAATCATGTCCTTTTTAGACATGATTATTATCTCAGAAAAAAAGGCTTGAAAGCAATGTATCTTTTAGAAAGACATGGTGCTGTATCAAAAGTGATGTCAGTCCATTATGTCTGAATAGCAAAGAGCAATGCAGGGCTGTGTTATTGGAGCAACAAAATGAAGTAGTAAACAGCATCTTTTCCACACCCCTCTTTTGAAGGGAAAAAAGGTGTCATAGGTTAAACCTATGAAAAGTTTTATATGTATCAAATATCTTCATATACTAATAGTTCTCTAAAGACCTAGAGGAAACCAGTAATGGTGGGAAAATATTTTCCATAACCTGATGCCTACTTTCAGCTAACTTGCGTTTCATTTCAGTGCAGTAATCATGCCTTTCTCTTGAAATGCTTAAGACAACAAACCCCTTTTCAGAACTGTGATTGCCAGCGTTACTTACATTGATAAATCTGGAAACAACTTCCAGATACTCATATTGGATGACTGGTAACATGTTTCATGTATGCAAAAAAAAACCCAAATAATTGACCTTGGTGAATTCCTTCCTGGGAACAATTGTCATTTGAGCATATCCTATTTACATTAATTGGAGAAGTTATTCTCTGAAAATACTTACACGATTTTTGTGCCAAATTCAGAAATACAAGAGTTGCCTCTCCAAGAGCTATTAATAGAATGCAGTGCCTTTTGGGATGGCTGCTTAAATTTAAGGACACTCTTAAAAATGTTATGTTTGAAAGGCTGTTTTAGAAACAGAAAAGTTTCATAAGGAGTGATATTTGAATCATAGCTGAAACTTTTATGGCTTGCTGAAACCCTTATTGCTTCCTGAAACCAAAGACATATGACATAAGGTAGGTCAAGCAGAAGACATTTTAAAACTTAGAAGATGCAGAGAATTTTTTACTATAAAGGCAGCATAATCACCAAGTTGACAAAAATTATGAAACTGTACGTGTAATATCAGGCTCTCTTCATGATGTGAAACTTGTAACAAGAAAGAGCTGAGCTAATGAAAGAATAAAATCAACTAATTTTGAATCTAGTGAAGCCTGAAGGAGGCATATTTTCCTCTTTCTTTGAAACTATTGAAACGGTGGGGAGCTATAAAAGCTGGATGCAGCAAACAAGCAGTAACAGATGCCACTCCCTTCTTTGGCTTTACAGAGCTCATCAGAGTTTCTCACTATAAAAAAGGCAGCTACAAACACAGCATGAAGAAATCTAAGATTCAGCTTGGAAGCAACTGCCCATGTCACATGGAATCTGCAGTATGGTGACCTCATGGGGATTATATCAATATGGACGAGATGAGACAAAGTTGTTATTACACAAAGTTCAAATTTAATTTTCTCTTTAATTAGTTGCAATTGATGTTGAAAAAACACCACAATTAAAAATAATGATAAGTTCTCCTGCAAAACACCCAAAACCTGTCTAGAATAAGTATTTTCTACTTCAAACAAAAGGGACTTAACTGAAATGGAGAATTCTCTGTATACATTGATTTGCCTATGTAAAGTATTATTCTTGAACTGTTTTCCTGAATAAGAGATAGGTCATATAAAGAACTTAACTTAGGAAACCATTTTTCATAGCTAGCTAATAAACTGGAAAGTACCTTCTCATTGGTATCTAGACTCAGTGTACTGTATTCTAAATATACTGGGAGCACAACAACCTTAAAATGGCATTTAAAAGAGTCAGCATGGTAATAGGTGCTTCATACTCACCAGCAGAAAATGGTAATGACATCAAAGTCTTCACTCCTGATCTTTATTTCCCCAGTGTTTCTGCCTACTTTTTTCAAAGATTTAATTGTCATTTTCTTTCAGATTTTCAAAGATTTAATTGTCATGTCACTACAGTCCTTTGATATAACTGTAGGGGAAGCAGAAGTTTTGAAATTCAAAGAAGAGTTAAAATTAAGACCTGGTCCTGCCCTAGACAAAAATTAAGGTTTTGGAGATTAATTTCTTCCTTTCAGAACAGGCTACAATTTCATGATTTAGATAGGTTTTCAATGAACTTCACCTTTATTTGGGGATCATTAAAATTACTACCTGTTTCAGTGCTCTGCGGTGTTTAACTAAAGTTCACCATGGGAATGCACCTGTGAAGAGATATGTTCTCATTCTGCTCAACAGATGCCTTCCTCTATGGTTATTCTATAGGCTTTTCTGAAAAAGGGATGTACCATACCAGGAGAACCTCAAAATGCCTGCCTCACGGATAACGTAGTGCCAGCCCAGAAGTTGGACATGGTTCTGAGGTTGTGATGAGCTGCATTCTCGCTGACAACAATTCAGTAGCATATTTTATTATACATCTGCTACTGAATTAAATGACAATCATTGAAGAAGAGCAAAACTCAGGCATGCTTTAATTATAATTTTCTATATAAAGGTCATGTTATTCTTTAGTTTGCCATGGACATGTCTCCTCAAGTACACAAAACACGAGAGATGTAGCACTATTGTTTCTACTAGGAAATCATAGTAAATCAGAATTCTGCTGTGTTCAAACGATATTATGCTAAATTATTCCTCCTCCCTTAATTTCAAAAGTTCATTAAGTGTTTAGTTACATTACATTGTCTGTGCTAGATTACAGATGCAGTCTTTCAAACCAGCAATACTTCCAATTGTATTACTTGAACAGCTGAAAATATATTACGGAGAAAATCCATAGATCTCCTGAAGGGCCTGAAGGAGAACTCCTGTCATGCTTTAAATACTGTAATCTTTGTGTACAGATAGAACTCGACAACTCAACATGTCACAAGGCTAGTAGCTGAGTAACTAGTTGGTAGGTAGTACTTAGTAGTGACTAAGACGTTAGCCAAAAATACACTTGGGCCTGGATTCATCCTGTTTAACTTTAGTCTCTTAAGTGAGACATTTAAATTAGAAAAATAGATGTATGAGTTAATTCTACAGTCAGTGGAAAGAGCTCAGCAATTCAGAGCTTTGGGTAGCTATTTCACCATGAAGGAGTGCCATCGGCTCCTGAGGAGATGAAACTCACTCAGGTGACTAAGCTGCAGATGTGGGTGTTCAGTGGAATGCAACTACCTCTGCTAAACTGAATGATAACTTCAAACACTACATAAACCTATTGGGCACCTAAGTCAGCTTAAACTTCAGATGTCGATCACATAGAGACATCACTGCCTCAACTGAAATAAAATCATCATATGCTTAAACAATTTGTGTGTAAAAATCTGAGAGTTCCTGCCTATGCAGGAAACATGCTCAGGCCACATAAAACATTTGTTCCAACCATGCAAAGTTCAGCAATGACAGTTGAAGAAAATGTATTTGAGGTGATTTGTACCTTGTATATAGTTTCCTTGTTATTAACTGCAATGATCACACAAATATCACTTTGCAGAGCTATCAGTGATTTGGTAACCAGCATCACAAAGTGTTGAGAGATTCTAGGGCTTGTTTGCAAGAGAAGACTGTTGTTAGTAGACTGTCCTTGTTACTGCTTTGTGATTGTGAGTTGTGGACAGCGTATTACTTGTTTACCAGATACTTCTGTCACTGCCTCAGTGGTCTCTGGGGTGAATACCTGACCCTGTAAAGAAAGATATTATTGTCCTATGGTGACACAAATTGCTGGCCTTGAAGTCGTAGTTGTCACACAGTTGATGCAGACAATGAGGAAGTCCTCACAGATTATGCAGATCTCTGAGTAAAAACTTATTCAGGAAGAGGTGAGGTAATACATTATTAAGACAACTTTGTGCTAGTTTTAACAGATTTGACTTAACACTAGGAACATATTCCCCAACATGGATTTTGATGTGACAGCTAGTTCTTGGGTTCTGGAAAGCTGTGGGGATACATGTAATGCTAAAATCATGCTAAAGCCAGAGGACAGTTTGGTACGTACTGATAAGAAAAGTAAATTAGCTCATGTGCACAGTGTTTTGATGTCATAGCTTTTGTCTGGATCACACTGTAGGCAGGGCATGTTGATTTTAGCATCCAGTATATCATGTATACTTAATGGCTGTAAAAAGAGCACAAGATTCATAAGCCATGGAAACTGTAAACAAAGGGAACACAAAGAAGTTCTTTAGTGATCTCATGTGGTCCTTCCCTTGGGTTCTACCCCCTGCCCCAAGGATTGTTTATTCATTTTTCATTGAAGAATCCACGAATAAAATACAGCAGCAGTATGTGAACTGACCTCTTGCTGGGCAAGGCTGCGTGTTACAGGGCTGGATTCATTACACTGAGTTACGTTCCCAGTTGTCTACTCCCTTACCCTTCTCTGGCCATCTCAGTCTTATTTTTCTTTCTACACAGTGGCACAGCTTCAGTAGAGAAGTGGTGAATAAACTTTTTATCATCCTTGCCTTAAAACAGGAAGTGAAAGCAGAACTTCTGGGTTATGTGAGATGTAGGCTTGACCCTTCTCCAGGTAAAAAGGGCAGAGAAATCTGTTTTGTGTTTCCTCTGTAAATCCACTGTTAAAGAAAAGGTGGGAAGCAACACTGATATCTTCCTGTTCAGCTGAATTCTAAAAGAGAACTACAAGACAGTATCCAAACCCACAGTGGCAGCTAGAGCACTGAAGCCTTTCAGGCTGCCAATGCCAGTCTTTCATAAACAACAGCTGTAGAAGTTTTCTGAGCTGCTGAAAGCTGGAAGAGAAGTAAGAATATTTCTGTGCCTTCAGCCTTTCCTCTTAGCTAGCTGGCTGAGGCATCCTCAGTTACACAGTTTGGATGAAATTTCACAAAGCCAGCTCATGGCTGTAAATCCCAGCCAGCAGTCTAACTCTTTCCACCCTTGATGCCCAGAACAGACAGCTTCTGGAATGTCAAATCTAGCTGTAGCTGCCTAAGACCCTGCTGCCCTGAGACGTCTGTTCTCCATTTTCTCTATAATTCAGTTATTCCTGTGTAAGGGTGTCAGAATCACAGCTCCACTCCACTGTGTTAGTGTGGGGTTTTCTATAGCTTATCAGTGGCTTAAACTAACACCCTGAAATAGGAACTGGAGCAGTGAAGTGCAAATCTAAGCTCTGTTTTACTGCTTCTAACCTCAGGGCAGTAACAACAGCAGAGAGGCAGAACAGCCAGCTGCAGATAGAAGTATTTTAATTTACTACAGGCTATAGTTACCTCTGCTATTGATGTCTGCAAGCCCTGTCTTGTGCACAACCTCTGCTGCCATCACACATAAAAATTCAGCTTGCCACAGTGAATCGATGGATTAAAGGATTTTTTTCTTTTTCTGATTTTAAATAACAGAAACAAAGCTCTGCCACTATCACAGAGTTCTGATTGACCAAGATGCTCAGGAGATTGAAAAATGTCAGATACTATTAGGCCAAAAATTTGCTATCATTGAGTGTTATTAGGTTTCTGTGAGGCTACAGTCAGCACATGAATGTCATCAGAAGTGGCCATTGTGCTCTGCATTACTGTCATTGTCACAGCTTTTGGCCTGGAATGCTGCTGCCAGTTAGAGAAAGAAAATTCCACAACACGAAATAAAGTAAAGCTCTGTTACAGATTAAGGAAAATAACAGCTTTGATTGCTGTTATTGCAGATAAATTGTAGAGCTGGAATACCCTGCTGCTTTCCACAGAATCAGATTAAAAGAAAGATCATCTGACAAAAAAAAAGTACTAGACTGGCAACTCTTGAGTAGACGGTGTTGATTTAATGCTGTTAAAAGTCACTCAAGAGAACAGAAACTTCAGGAAAGACATAAAAGCGACAAGCGCTTGTAATAAACTGCTGCTTCATTTCTGAGTGGTTTGGGGCTTAAAAGTCACAAACTATTAAACTTCCAGGTACCTTTAAGAGACAACTCAGACAACTTCTTTCCCCAGAATTTAACATAAAATGTAGAAGAAAAGGAGTTATCAGTAATAAGTATGTGAAGACAATAAAAGAAGGATGCTGAACTTGAATACGTAGGGATTATTAAAAAAAATCCGCCCAAACCAGACTATTCTTGAAATAAAAAGTATATCTTTCTTATTTACAATATATAACCTCTCCACTGGCCTTGTGTCTCATTCCTTCCAGTGCAATTCTGCCTTAGCAGGCTTATTTAGGAAATAACAGCACTGAAAAAAGAAAGTGATGTATTGGTTGTGAGTCATATAAAATGTAATTTTGGCTTCAACATCTGAAGCTTTTAGATATTTAAAAAGCTCTGCAGCTTTATGGTGGCATTAGACCTGGCACAGGAACCTGAATGGGAACTTTCCAAGACATAGTTTCTCTAAACAGGCTAAAGATTTTGTGAGCGATTAAACGAATATTGATCATGGCTCAGATCTTCAGTGCTATTTAGGTGCCAAATCCCCATTAAGTAAGATTTAAGTAAAGGAGGACCTAAATACCTTTTATGACCTGAAATCATACTTTTATAAAGTGACTCCCAAGTTATGCTACTTGCTTCTACTCAAATTTTAACTGTAGTTAAATGTTTCTGTGTAAGGAAGAACACATTTCAGTCAGTTTGGTCTGTTCAGCATGACTCCAGCTTTGACATTTTGTTTATTTACATGGTGCCTAGAGGTATTTTTAACCATGCAGAATGCCGAAGGTGTTACAGATGTCTTGGTCAGAAAGAGAAAACCATAAAATCCTTGGTCGATCTTTCCCAGTCCTGCAGTTCTGCAGGTCCCAGAGCCAGGGACAGTATTTCCTCTGCATTTTCTGTGTACTGGGCTGGGCTGGCTCCTGCAGTGCTGGCCTGAGGGATGAGTGCTTGCTCTGCTTGGCCAGCTTCTCCCAGGGAAGGCTGCCAGTGGGCAAACTTTGGAGTGCATTGAATTCGTGAGTGCATTGCACCACTGAAATAAGGATCAGACTACTGGGTTTAATTCTGTAATGTACTACTTATGTCTGTACTAATAGTGATCATTTAATTAATTGTAATATTTTAATCCTCTGATATTAGCTTGGATTTAAGAAACCATGCGGGAGCAATGCAGGCAGAATACAGAAAAAGGAAGAAGGGAAAACACAGTCCTGCATAAAACACACAGGAGAAGCAAAATAATGCTCTGAAGCTGATTCAGCAGGCATTTTGACTTTAGAATAGGTTTTGGCAGGCAGCTTGCACACCTAACAATCTTGAAACAATATGCCCTTTTCTATTAAGAGATGCTTCATGCCATCAGAGTCAGGAACTTGCCACACCGAGCACCAGAGGAACTGAACTTTCACTGGGGAAACTGAATTTTGTCTGAAAAGTGGAAAATTCAGTCCTCAGCTGTACAGAGCCAGTTCCTGCAGGTGTGGGCTACAAATTCCTGCTTACTCAGGAAATATCCCATCCTGCCTGGTGTATTCACTCAGAAACTCCTGAAATATTATTTCCTTTTCTATGTCTTTTGAACAGCCAACAAACATATTCATCAGCTCTTTTTAGCCTTATCTCAGCACACTGACAATAGCTTTTCAACAATATAATGTTAGTGGAAACTGCAACTGAAGATAATGTACTCAAAACCATGTTCAGTTAGATTTACAATAAAAACAGTCAGAAAACTTTGAAGTATATGACATTTTTCTTTCTCAGTTAGTTACAGATTTGACTTCATCTGCTAATAAAAGAAAAATTTTACCTCCCTGAAATGCAACACAAAATTCTTTTCAGGTGTACAATATTTCCTGTTCTCATTTTTTTAACAACATTATATCTGCTGCCTTTGCCATTATTTTTTGAATTCTCATGTAATTAATTACACATTTTTTATGAAAAGAAGTAGGAAAGTATAGATTCATGCCAATAAGAACTGATTGAAGAAAGTATCAGTAAAAATGTTAAGGCAGAAAATAGCAGAGCATAAAATTCCATTATAAATTTATGAAAATTGAAAAAAGTTGACAATTGTAAAATGTTTGGGGATTTCATAAAGGATTGGTTCTCAGTGTATAACAATTACGTGCAAAGTGTTTGGCTATCCTTATAGTGTTCCTAATGATACAGCTATATGATGATCTGAGATTCTCAAAGAAGTATCTTGCATATCACAAAGCATTTACAGGTAGTTTATCCTAAAATGAAACAAAATCCTGTTGATAGAAGTAACAGTGAGATGGGATGAGTCCATTAAGTCTTTAAGTTTCTTAATAGACACACAAATAACATTATGCCTTCATAGACCATCCTTAAAGTAAAGGATTGTAGAGAGGCATACTGCCATTTATTCAACCAATTAATAATAAGAAAAAAAAAAGGGCAAGGGCTCATGAGTCCTTCTTCATGTCTGTTTAAGGATTAGCAAATTCCTCAGCTAAATATAAACCTGAAGATTGCTTGTGTGTCTTTTTTCTCCTCAGATATATCCATTTGTCAAACCTCAGACAAAGCTTCTTAAACTCTCTCATGCACTGGACCATCACAGCTATATAAAAAAGCATTACTCCTGAAAATCCTGTACTATAAGACAGAAAAGCAAGAGAGGACATACTGTTTTGACATAAATGAGAATAATGAGCTGCTAGTTCTAAGCAAACAAGCATAGGACCGGTTCTGAAAGAGAATTGTAAAGAAGTAAATGTACAAAGCTTAACCCCCCCCAAAAAAACAAAAACAAAAACAAAACAAAACAACAAACAACTGTCATGGTTGAGTCAGAACTCTTCCAGGTGTCAGAGGCAGCACTAAGCTAAGAAAGTGGAAACCCTGAGCGTGCTTGTGGAGCTGCTAGAGATTGTGCTGGAGAGGAGCATGAAGTCAAAAGACAAAGTAGAAAATGTCACCAAACCCACAGGAGCAAATGGGAACCTGAGTCATCAGAAAGTCAGGTGAGGATCTAAAGAAAACACTTTATTCAGGAAAGGTGAGTATGTATATACACATTTGTAAAATAACTGTAGTAAGTGGTAGACTTTTGCCTTAAAGGGAATGAAATTCATCCAGTGCCATGTATTTTCCTAAATAGAGTTCTACTTATATCACATGTTATAGACCAGCTAAGATTTGCTTGTCACTGTGTTTGTGGATGCACTTCTGTGCCTCGCAGCAACCTCACCTGATGACCAAGTCTCTGTTCCCAGCTCGCTTCCAGGGTCATGTAATGCAAATCAGTCAAAAGTAGGTTGGTTATGGACCTACTCTAGTAGTTCAACAGCACATGCATTAAGAGGGTGTGCAATGCAGGCATGCTCCTCCAGGCTGAAGGAAAACAGAAGAGCACTATGGTGCAAGCACTAGGTAGGGCACACCTAATTCATTGAACCAGAAGACAGACCAAGATCAAGAAATGCAAAAAGGAGATTTATATGTAGTTGTATAACTGTTTTACCCTGGTGGTGCTTTAACATCTCTGGGTTAGTTGTAACCCCTCTCCACATTGCCTTGGCGATGCACTGCCCAAGTTCTATGCTGCTCTCTGGACATGTACTGTAGCCTTTGGCTTCTGCTGTTCTGTGCATATGTCATTTGAATCAATTTTCCTCTTCGTCTCTTGACTGTTTTTAGAAAAAAAAAGAAAGAAAGTTCAATTTTTCCAGATACTCTATTTATTTATGGAAATTCTGAGGTCTGAAGTCATAATATTTTGTCATCAAAAGCAGCTCCACAGTAAATGATGCAAAATCATAGAGCAAGATTTTAATGAAAAGGTAACTGAACAAATTTAACGAGAGGAGTCATGCCTAGGGCCGGAATATAGCTAAACACTCAAAACCACATAAACAGGCCTCCTGGAACCAAAGGACAGCATCTTCCACACCAAAATCAGACCTACTGGTTTATTTAAAAATATGTATTCTGCTCCCATATTGGTCTTCAATTAGAATTCCCAGAGAATGGAAAAAGTGTCAACATTCTTAACAGCCCTTTTCTACCTGTTTCCTCCCTAATTCACATGAAAGATGTATGGCAACTACAGATAGTAAGACTGCATAGTCATACTGTAATAAGGACACTTCTGTTATGGTTTCTGTGCTTCACCTGCATGTTCACCAATGACTGGAAAAAGGGTAATATAAGCCTATTTCCAAGAAGGGGAAATGGATGACACAGGGAATTACAGACCAATCAGTCTCACCTCTGTGCCTGGCAAAATCATGGAGCAGATTCTCCTGGAAGTCATGCTAAGGCACATGAAAAACAACAAGGTGCTTGGTGACAGCCAGCATGGCTTCACTGAGGGGAAATCCTGCCTGACCAATTTGGTGGCCTTCTATGACAGGGTTACGGAACTGATGGACAGGGGCAGAGCAGCTGATGTCATCTACCTGGACTTGTGCAAACCGTTTGACACTGTCCCTCACGACATCCTTGTCTCTAAATTGGAGAAACATCAATTTGAGAGGTGAACCACATGGTGGATAAAGAACTGGCTGGATGGCCGCACACAGAGAGTTGTGGTCAATGGCTCAATGTCCGGCTGGAGACCAGTAACGAGTGGTGTTCCTCAGGGATTGGTGTCGGTACCAGTCTTGGTCAACATCTTTGTCGGTGACATTGACAGAGGCATTGAGTGCGCCCTCAGCAAGTTTACCGATGACACCAAGCTGTGTGGTTTGGTTGATACCCTGGAGGGAAGGAATGCCATCCAGAGGGACCTTGACATGCTTGTGAGGTGGGCTGATGTCAGCCTCATGAAGTTTAACCATGCCAAGTGCAAGGTCCTACACCTGGGTAAGAGCAATCCCAGGCACAGCTACAGGTTGGTCAGAGAAGAGATTCAGAGCAGCCCTGTGGAAAAGGACTTGGGGGTGCTGGTCGATGAGAAACTTAACATGAGCCAGCTTCAGTGTGCACTTGCAGCCCAGAAAGCCAACCGTATCCTGGGCTGCATCAAAAGGAGCGTGACCAGCAGGTTGAAGGAGGTGATCCTGCCCCTCTACTCTGCTCTCGTGAGACCTCACCTGGAGTATTGTGTGCAGTTCTGGTGTCCTCAACATAAAAAGGACATGGAACTGTTGGAACAAGTCCAGAGGAGGGACATGAGGATGATCAGGGGACTGAAGCAACCTCCCATATGAAGATAGGCTGAGAAAGTTGGCGCTGTTCAGCCTGGAGAAGAGAAGGCTGCGTGGAGACCTCATAGCAGCCTTCCAGTATCTGAAGTGTGCTATAGGGATGCTGGGGAGGGACTCTTCATTAGAGACTGTAGTGATAGGAGAAGGGGTAACGGGTTAAAACTTAAACAGGGGAAGTTTAGATTGGATATAAGGAAGAAGTTCTTTACTGTGAGGGTGGTGAGGCACTGGAATTGGTTGCCCGAGGAAACTGTGAATGCTCCATTCCTGGTGGTGTTCAAGGCCAGGTTGGACAGAGCCTTGGGTGCCATGGTTTAGTGTGAGGTGTCCCTGCCCATGGCAGGGGTTTGGAACTAGATAATCTTAAGGTCCTTTCCAACCCTAACTATTCTATGATTCTATGATTCTATGTTACCTTTTAGGTTCTGTACCAACAATACAGGATCTTTATTCTTGCTTAAATAATTATTAGCTATTAAAAATAGACAAAGAAAAACACAAGGTTTTTAGAAATATCAGATTTCAGCATGCATGAAGATTTCAGAGCTTGTTGCAGTTTCAGCTCCTGCTGTTTTTAACAAAGGTAATTGCCATGAAGGCATTCACATATACTCAAATGCAAAGTTAATAATAAAAGGTTATGTTAATTGTTAAAAACAAGGACCCTGATTGTGACAAGCTTACTGCCAGTTATCTTTTATCTGCATTAGGGACTTGTCTTGATAAAGGAGGTCTTTCCCTCTCTAATACTGCCCTGAGTACTGCATTGGCCTTAGCACGGAGAGTCCAGCTGAGGAAGGTACAAGAAGTGTTTTCATCAGGATCGTTTGGCAGGGCAGGGCAGGATGGGCAAAAATGTCAATGTGTATCTGTCCAGCCTTTTCCTTGGAATTCACATACAGTTCAGGGGAAAACCAAAACTCACATTTAGATAAGCAGAAGGTCATAAAAAGCGTTTACTTTTCCTATTCACTTTTTCACCAGTATCATCTTCTCTCCTGCCTGTGTTTTCTGCTTTCAAGATGTCTCATTCTATGAGCAGACCACAAACCTTTCTATTTTCCATCTGACCCAGAGCAGTCTTCTGGCATTTCCCAATGTAAATGTTGCCACTGTAAATAACAGAAATTTCTCTAATGTTACAACAAGTTCTGAACACAACAGTACATTTCCATGTCACATGGAGAATGAATAACACGAAAAGACCAACCTAAGTTCTCTGTTCTTAGAGGGATACAAAAAAACAGTGAGAACAGGACCTGAGTAAAACTATCATGTGGAGAAGAGTAATAAATATATTCATAAAATCTTCCCACTAAGTCACTGAAGACATAGCTCAATCTTAGAACAACAGAACTGCAAAACAATAAGAAGTGCTATAGTAAACTCCACCCTTACAACACCTCAAAGTAGAAGAACAAAGAGAAAACAAACATAACTATCTTCATTATTAGATGTTGAGTGACTTGAGTATGCTGTTTAGAGAAACATGCTTGGAGGGAGATTTATGCTTGTGATAACAATAAACACATTATGATCTGAACTCAGTTACTGCAAACAGATTGACCAAGCAGGGTAGGCAGGACTTGAAGTGTGAACCAATTGTGTTAATTTAAGAAGTGTATAATTTCTTTGATATTTTACTCCTGGATGTTCTGGAAGCCGAGAAGCTTATCATGACGACTCTTCAGGCTAAACAGAGCACATGTATGCTCTTGTGGTTTAACCCCACCTGGCAACTAAGCAGCATACAGCTGTTCGCTTACTCCTCTCCTCCCCTCTCATGGGTTGGGGAAGAGAATCAGAAATAAGTAAAACCCCTGGGTTGAGATAAGAACAGTTTAATAATTACAATAAAATAATAATAATAGTAGTAGTAGTAATAATAATAATAGTAATGACAATGGAGACAACAAAAAGAGAGAGAAATAAACACCCCTAAAAAACCCTAAACCCCAAGTGATGCACAATACAATTGCTCAACACCACCTGACCCATACTCAACCCGTACCTGGGCCCTTCTGGGTAACTTCCGCCAGTTTACATACTGGGCATGACGTGCTGTGGTATGGAATACCCCTTTGGCTATCTTGGATCAGGTGTCCTGTCTCTGTTTCCTCCTGGTTTCTTGTGTCCCTCCTCACTGGCAGAGCATGAGAGACTGAAAAGTCCTTGATCAGGGTAAGTGCTACTTAGCAACAACTAAGACATCAGTGTTACCAGCATTGTTCTCATACTAAATCCAAAGCACAGCATGGTATCAGGTACTAGGAAGAAAATAAACTCTACCCCAGCCAAGACCAGGACACAAGCATAATACTCTCTCCACCTAAACAAGCAGAAGCATTTTCATTTGCCTGTCCCTTTTTCCAGCAGTGTTTATGATACACAAAGAAACAAAATTGTAAAGTACTTGATATGTTAAATCTCAGTCCTTCTGGACTACCTTTAACAGTTGAGATATTTGCTGCATTCAGGTGGTATTCTGTGATTCAGGAGAGTGTTTTTCGAAGAACAGTAACATTTGAAAACAGATGTTTCATATCTCAGCTAATCAAAACTAGATTATATCATCAGAGTTAATGAAGCATTAAAGCATATTACTGAACAATGGAAAATTAAAAAAAAAAAAAAGAAACACAAAACCATTTTATTAGTTTTACATTTATTTGTGTAATAATTTTGAAAATAAAATTGCAGCTATCACTGCTGGGTAGATGAAAGTTTTTTGTTGTTTGCTATTTTACTTAGGGAATTCAGTTAGCTATTCAAATAAGCCAACAAAACTTTGTATGGCCCTAACTTCTCTTTTCTCCCCCCCCCCCGATTTTATTTTTATTACTGTTCCCTACCTTTGGCACGCATATTTTTGTCTGCAAACCCAGGGATGGGAATTTGTTTCTTTAAATGTTCAAATAAACCCCAAACTAAGCACAAGATTAGCAAATAAAAAAATACTTTCATTCTGTAGAAACTCCCTCTATGATCACAAGTGAGCATATGATATGGGTGTGATAAAAGACTATTAAAAGGTATTACCACTTTCCTTGAATCAGTTTTGTTACAGAGGTCATTGGTACAAAAGGCTGTCATATCAGACTGCCCAGTATTTATTCACTCCCTGAATAGATACTGTTACATTCTGCTTTTGCTTAATGCCTACATTATAAACTATAGGAACGATGTACAGGCAGATTTAGCTATTAATTCCCTGAACAAATCTGCCTCCATTTCTTTCCATCAAGCTTTTTTAATACTGTCGTGGTTTAAACCCAGTCTGGTAACTCGTTCACTCACTCCCCCCCTTCTTGCCCTCCTCCTACTCCCAGAGGGACGGAGAGGAGAATCGAAAAGAATGCAACTCCCACGGGTTGAGATAAGAACAGTTTAGTAACTAAGGTATAACACAAATCACTACTGCTACCACCAATAATAACAATGATAAAGGAAATAACAAGGGAAGAGAATACAACACCTCAGCACCAGCCGACCGATAACTCGCCCCCCCAGCCCGACCAAGCTCTGACCGATACCTCCTCCAACCCTGCAGACTCCCAGCCCTTCCGGCTAACTCCCAGTTACATCCTGGGCATGACGTGCTGTGGTATGGAATACCTCTTTGGTCAGTTTGGGTCAGGTGTCCTGTCTCTGCTTCCTCCTGGCTTCCCCTCCTCCCTGGCAGAGCATGAGGCTCACAAAGTCCTTGGCCAAACCAAAACATCGCTATCAGCTCTGTTCCCAAGATGAAAGTCAAAACACAGCACTGCACCAGCTACCAAGAAGGGGAAAAATGGCTGCTACTGCTGAACCCAGGACTAATATTTTGCAGGGGCATCTCTACTTTTCTATGCTGTTAGTTTCTTAAAAACTGAGTCATTTTTTCAAATCATCTATTGATCTTCAGAGGGCTTTATTGACCCTTCAGAGGGTCCTGGTACTTTAAGAGGGTAAATAACATTGAAAGAAAATAAAGCTAAAATCAAATGCCTGCAACTAAAACAGAGTAAAGAGGAAAATAGGTGGGCAACCTCAGTGATTACAGATATCATCAATAAAAACTCCACTCTTTTGCACTTGGGATTGGCTCCTCCTTTTCACTGAGATTTATAAGCAGAAGAGCCTTGATTTAATACACACCAGATTTATTGCACACCTAAAAACAAAGAAGAACTAAAAATAATAACAGAAAAATTAAAAAAAAACAACACAACAACAACAAAAAAAAAAAACAGCAAAAAGAAAACAGTGGCACTAGAACTGCAGCATGACTTGTTTCCAGAGGAGGTAGGAAAGTGTTCATGTAAAATTTCCTCTCACCTTTGCATTTGCACTTTGGGATCCGTAGAGGCAGTGGGCACAGGAAGGCAGGGAAAGCAGCAGGGAGACAGCTAAACAGGCCTGTTTAAGTCAGCACAGATCACCCTATGACCAATTCAGCCTTCCCATCCTAAGGCAACATATGAGAAAAGATTCTGCACTTGCCTGGTGGCATCTCTTTGGCGAGATGATCGAAACAGAAATGGGATAAAGATATATCTGGGGGAGGAAAATTAAAACACTTTTTTCCACTTGTAAGGCCTATTTCCAGCACAAAAAGATGTTAGGAACAAGCTAGATAACTTCAGCTATTAATACAGAAAGTCAAATTTACTTAGCCATGTAACCAGAAATATAAAACCAAAAGCAATAATGCACTGAGTGCTTTTTTTCTCTGTTGGTCAAATTCTTACATACTCTATTTTCTCCTTTGCTTTTTAATGCCATTATAGAACACTGAATAAAACCCTTAGTAAAGAGCTCCAGTAGCAGGAAAAATTGTGTGGAAAACAAAGGATGAAACAAAATTGCATGTTATTGAGGTTATACCCTACTGATCATCTTCAAAACTGTGTTCTTCATATGTCAATTTAATGCATACAGATAGAAAAGTCCATGATATCTATTAGCATCTCTCAGATTACAGCTTCTATCAGTTGTTCTCAGTCAGTTACTCTAAATAATTGTCTCTAGGCAAGAGTATTTATTTTCATAACATTACATCATGTTGTAAACACCACCCTTTCCTCACAACAATCCACAAACAACGAGAGCTAAGTCACATGTGTTTTCCCCAGCGGGCAAAACTTGCATTACAGATGTGGAGATCAGGTTTGCACAATTACTGACCTACCAGCAAATTAAATTTTAAAAGCCTCAACACCCATATTTTGTGTGATCACTAGGGCTAAGACAGAGTCATACTTCAAAATAAACATTCCTCCTGAATTTAGTCTCTACTTCACATGCCCCTCAGCTGATTCCTCATTTGATCCTATGGAAGAAATATTTATAATCCTGTGGAACTGGGGAAAACTTAACATATAAACGTGCAAATAATTATGAAAACCAAAAGAAAATGGAAGATTACCCTCTTAAATAAGAGGCACTTAAATATGACTTGCATATCACTTAAAGACACTGTTCACTGTCAAAGAAGTAGATTCTTTAACCTTTAAGGCTCAAATATCTACCCTTTTTTGATTTAGAGTCAAATAAGGACATGAGAGTAAAAAACAAGATTTAGAAGGACACTAGGAATACCACATCCATAATGATGACCTAAAAAGGTTTGTTCACACTCACCTAGACCAGACTGGCTGTGGAAGGGCAAGTATGTAAGGCTGAAGAACAGCACTGCAGTGTGTGCCCAGGAGCAGAGAGGAGTGAGATATCAGCTCTCTTGGTGTCCAAAGGCTTACAGAAAAAAAGAAAGGGAAATCTGAGCTCATAAGCTAGAGAACCGTTGGCCTAAGTGTTATCCCTTTTGTAGATGGAAAATGAACCATATACCCAGAGCACAGTTTTGCAGCCAAGAAAAATTCTTGTCTGAAGAGCAGTATGGCCTGATGCTGCCCTGCCCCTGGAGTGAGCATCAGGGAAACCTGGAGAGAGGTCAATGCTTTGGACATGCTCTAATTACCCTGAGGATTCATCTCCAGACTCAGGGTCCTCAGAGACTGTTTTTGAAACAAAGCCTATAAAATGGGTGGTGCATCTATCTCTGATTTAATGTCACGTTAGGGTAAACAAGAAGTCAGGCCTCTCCTTCTTCTGAAGCCCAGAAAGGGTGTCCAAACCCACAGTTCTAGTCTCTGAAGAGAAGTAAACCACTTCTCTTCAAAAACATGTTTCCTTAGAATGTAGAGCAAGACCCAGGCAGGGAGGAAGCAGGAGCAGAGCTTAAAACATGGATTGTAAGACAGGGAATTCTGAGATTCCTGCCTTCAGCACTGAAGCAGCTTTGCCATGGAAATAAAACGTCCAAATTTATGGAAAAGGTGCTTTGGAGTCCACATAACACCAGCCAATGCCATCTCTGTTTTCACTTTTTCCTGTTCAAAACTTTACAAGGTCACACTGAAAGAACTTACAAATGTGAACTATGTCGCTGCATCAGGATTTTGATTAACATACCTACAGGTATGACTGAACACAGGAAAATGCTCAATTCTAATGAATTCAGGGTCACGTTGCTGTTCTTTTCAGGGACTTCATTTCTGATACATTTACCAGGTACAGACAGAGCGCCTAAAAGCATCTATTGAATATAATGCCATAGTATTTACTAGGACCATCTACAGCAATTTTTCTTCTGTTTCACTAGTATTTCATTAACATTCACAACAATTCCTGACATTTTCTGACACTTGTCATATGTTGTATACGGTTCATCAGATTTTCTTGTAATCCAGATGAAACTTCAGCCTAAGGTTCCTTGTGTTCTCTGAGCACACCAGCAGCTTCAAAGCTGTAGGACTTCAGAAACTACACAGAATCATAGAATGGTTAGGGTTGGAAAGGACCTTAAGATATAAAGCTCAGTTTCTATCAACAACAGTACTTTCACGTATTTTCTCCTTTGAAACACAAAAGCAGGTGCTCACGTTCAGCAAACAGTAGCAAGGTAACTAACAATAATCACTGCAAAAATGTCATGCCTCAGTGGTGAAGTTAGACCAGGTCCACAAATTCCAGGTTGTGAAGCTGTAACAGTGAAATTTAAGCTGCAAAAACAATATACCAAAAGACAGCAAAGTGATAAGAGAGCAATATCCTGAGATCCTTAGAGCTGGCTAAATTTATTAAGAAAAAAATTAAAAAATCACAATTATTAGTTTGCATCTCTCTGACATTAGATTAATTCATGATTTGGCTTTCTGGGCATCAGTTTGAACAATGTTTTTTAATGGGTCTACATCTAATACAGGGAAAGGATTTTCTTTTTTTAAGACTGGTTTCTCTTGGTAATAAAAAGCTATATTTCATTATTAAAATATATCTTTTCTGAGCTATTCTGGTGGTACAAGATATAAAACCAATCACAAGTACCATCAGAGATCAGTCCCCTGCTCTAGGAAAGGTGTTGGTCCAGGACTGGAGCCTGCCCTTCGAGTCTCCCTCCCTCTTTTTCGTTCCTTTAGAGAAAAAGCTGGAAGTTAATAGGAGCTAGCAATAGGGCACCACTCTGAGAAAAAACTTAGGGTGGCTGAAGGCCAAAGGAGTGCCTTCCATCCCCTCACTGAGGATTTGAACTCCCATGCAAAGAGGTCAGTACCCAGAGTCTACCTAAATCAATAAGCAGTTATAAATTCAATTACACCAGGTGTTCCTAGTAGTAGCTAAGCTAGCTAAGAACACTGCAAAAAGACAGAAAAGATTTGGGGCTTTTCATAAATTTTAAGCTTGATGTTCGCATCCTTAAGTCATTCAGAATTCTGAAGTACTTCCCATGTAGAAATTCAGTGAAAGTTTCAAATACTCTGTTTTCACTCTCATAAGCATCAATATCATACAATCATAAAATAGTTGGGGTTGGAAAGGACCTTCAAGATCATCTAGTTCCAACTCCCCTGTTATGGGCAGGTACACCTCACACTAAATCATGCTGCCAAAAGCTCTGCCCAACCTGGTCTTGAGCACTGGCAGGGATAGAGCATTTACCACTTGCCTGGGTAACATGTTCCAGTGTCTCATCACCCTCACAGTAAAGAACTTCTTCCTTCTATCATCTGGACTATAAGCTGTAGGATACCAGTTTTTTCTTTATCTAGGGTGACTTTTTGCTGGTCTAGCAGAGTACCTTGCCATCTTGTTGTATGAATGCCTGAATTTTCAGATTGTTAGGAAAAAATAAAACTAAAGCTCCATTTGTTCTCTTCATAAAAAAGAATAATAAATCCTATTTTATTCCACTTTAAGTGAAACACTTTATCTTCAATATCTTCTAAACAAAGTCTATAAACATTTACAATAGATATATTTAGTTATAGAACGTTGATTCAAAACAAAAAAATCAAAATACCTGGTTTATAAACTGTCAAAATGAAATATTTCCTTTTAGAAAATAATATTTATAGCGGGGTGGAGCTATTTGCAAAACTTGGCATAACATCACAAATAGCTGCATTCAATCAAAGAATGCAATTTTGGATAAATAAGCTATCTGTTTGTTTTTTGTTTTAAAGTACCCATCACTGTTCTCTACTGATTGCTTAAGCCTAAGGGTTAGAGGCAGGGGGTGTATTTATTTGTTTTGCTTTTTAGTGATGCTGTTACCTGTTATATCAACTCTTGCACTTGCTTTGGGGTCTGATGGTCTGTACTGCGAGCAAGTTTTGCTTGAGCTTTGTACCCTATTTATACTTCAGAAAGCAGCAATGGAAGAACACCTAAACAAAGACCTTTTGTTGAAAATAAATTTCCTTTTAAAAAGTTTAAACGCCCACAAAGATTAATAGCTTTAGTTATGAATTTATGCACTGCACTTATTCTCAGAAAGTACATTTCCCATCCTGTATGCATCACAGAAACCTGTTTCTCATTCAGATAGGCTTTTGCTCCCCTCAGGGCTCAAATCCCAGTATGCTTTGTGGTTGCTGTCCACAAACTTACGCATATCATAATTATTATAGATAGGATGAACCCAGATAACCTCCTTTTAAGTAGATCAACTATTATTGGCTTCCTGGAGATTCCAAACACACTCTCATTAAATATTAATTATAAAAAAAAAAAACTTATTACCCTACTGACAGCAAGAATAATACCTTCTCACAGACTTTATGGATTCTGATACCAGCTAATTCAAGACTGATGGGAAACAGAGGAGCACAATGGAGAACTGAGGAGCTCACTCAGGCTGTGTGATGCCTGTGGTACCACACACATTCCCACTGCAGTTTACTTTATCAGCTGAGACTACTCTTCACCTGTCATTTTAAAGTCACCTTTATTCAAAGTTAGCTATACTTGTAAATTTGAGGATCCAAATATCTCTAAAGGACTGAACACTGGACTTCTGGATACTCAGTTATTCAGTACACAAATTGTTTCCCCTACCTCTGTTCTCCAACTTTTACCAAAACCCAGTCTTTCATTTTTCATGTATGAGAAACAAATGAAGATCTACATAGTTCATGCTGTACAGCTGGATGGAATCCAGATCTTACTGTGAAATATGCTTCTTTACTGAGAAACAAAAAAAGGAATCAGCTTCCCTCAAAATGGCAGTCTAAAGGCTTAGTCTGCTCCTGGAGGCAAAGATTGTGCTGCCTGTGGTGCAAGCCCATTTTCCCCAGGTGGGGATGTAGCAGTGAGGCCATGAGCAGGGCTGGTCAGCCCCTCACCCAGCAGGATCTGCTGCATTTCATCCTGAGTCTTGAGTTAAACCTTCCATAGGATATTGCAGGTACAACAGTGTCAGTGAGTTCGATATCACAAGAATCTCAGATTGTAATTGACATCTAGATGCTCCATTGCTTTTGTTTGATGCAATATTAAAGCCTCTTTAAGTGCCTCGTGGAGACAGCAGAGGGTTCTGTAATGTTGGGTTTATCTTGCTGAGAACACTTGGCAAAAAAATGTGACAAAGTGAATGAAAAATGGAGGAAGGAGGATAAATAAGCATTAGGCCTGAAGCCACTTCAACTGAGAGAAAATAAGAAAACATGTCAGCACATCTATGTAGGGAAGGTCCTCTATATTCCTTATTCCCTGCTAAATACATAGAGTGAAGTTAAGGGTTTGTGGAAGGCAAAAGTCCAGCAGCAACAGAAAAGTGATCTGCTATGACAACAAATTCTTTGTTGAATCAGCAAAATTAGCCTCATGATAAGTCTGCTGTTACTACCTTAAGAGCTGTGAGACTGCACCCGAGAAAGACTGCAGAGAGATTTTTAAGTTAATAAGCTTTTGTGGCACCTGGAGGTTGACTCCTCAGCAGTCATGCCAAATGAAGCAGCACTTAACAGTGGGTGCTTCCGACCCAGTGGCACCAAGAGGTTATGGTTAGAATTTTTATTGTGTGTTTTCCAAGCCTGCTATTTGATTAATGCAGAGACCTAGCAATATTGACTGAAGCTTTAAGTGAATTTAAGATTTGCTATCTCAAACAACAATAGAGTCAAATTATCCCAAAGTTATTTCCTATAAATAAATAAAGACCCCAAAATGTTTCCTCATCTTTGAAAGGGTCAGGATCAAGTTTTGCTTAGATTCTAAACCTAAGATTTTTTTAATGTTTTTTAATTTGCTACTCAAATTTGAGCTAAAATTAGCAGTTTCCTAAGTATTAGCTGGATGACCTGAATACCTGCTTTACATAAGGCATAAGGAATATAAGACTGATCATTAGTATATGTATTGAGAACACTTTTGAAAAGAGAGTCTTTAAACTCTGCTAGAATAATTGACTGGTAAACCAGGTGGGATGTGTTAAACAAGAAATGCGTAATGAGCTGGCATTGGCATAACCAATAGAAATAAATAAAAACTTGTGCTTGACAAAAAATATGCAGTCTGGGCCTGAATAGTGTCAGTTTTGTTACAGGTTCACTGAGGTGCACCATTTCTTCCTCTGGTATGACTTATCACCCAGGTTTATAAAAGTGACATGGGTCTGCAGGTACTTATGCCCAAATGAAGCAAAAGACTCTAGTCCTGATGTTTTAATAATACATATAGAAGCAGTCATATAACCTATGTTTAAAGTAAATGCAAGGAAAAAACTAAATAACAAGGATCATAGAAGCGAGAAATTAAGAAATATCAGTAAGGAATATTAGAGGAACAGCACTAGTTGGTAAAATTTCTTATTAACAAGCAAGGGAAATCCATTCCTTACAGAGCTGTGAAGGGCACAGAACATTCACCTCCTATTACAGTGTAAAAATGGAAGGCAACTACAGTAAAATGAAAGCTTTGCCAAACAAATTGAGCAGGAGGGAATAACCAAAATCCAATTGTCTTAGAGGAAACTGCTGAAAAACTTTCTCTCTGAGCATATCCATTACTACTCTTCATAATTAATAAACATTTGAAAACTATAGACATTTCAAAGTACTGAAGGGGTGCCAGGATTAAAAAACTGAGTAAAATTGGGAGCTGTGGGAATTGTGGAGGACCTTGATATCAATTCCTGGAAAAAATATGGAATTTATTTAGAGACTATGGAAATGTTTAGCATCAGTCAGCCTGATTTCATGGAAAGCAGGTCTTTTCAAATGAACCTTATGTCAGGATTTTAGGCCTAATTGTAGTAGTCTATTCATATTGTTATATATTTTGATTTTTCCTAGACTCAGTAGCATTCAGTTTCTGATTTTAGATCTCAAGATCTTGGATCTAAGAGAGAGTACAATGAATTAAAACTTGGTCCCCTGATGGATCTCAAAATGCAGTTCATTCTGAGAAAATAGACAGGCTTCAGCCATAAGGCCACAGGGAATTGATTCTTGACCCGTTTTTATCAGTAACTGAGTTAAAGCTACAGGACTTTTACTGGTGCAGTAACTGGTGAGACCAAAGAGTATACTTAACAGTTAGGTTACTGTTACAGGGAGACCCGACTCACTTAGTAAATGATCACAAAGCAATAAAAGTACATTTTGTACAGTCAAATGTAACATAAGATAGCTGGGAACACAGAGTGCAGGTTGTAGAAGTAAGTAATTCAGAAAGGAGCTTAGAGGTTACCATAGGTAATTGCCTCAACATGAGTTCACAGCATAAAACTGTGGTAAGAAGTTCTTGTCCACTTACAAAAGTAACTTCAAGGGGAGGAGGGAAAACTTGGACTTTTTTTATCTTTCTGCACAGCACAGGTCATGAATTTCCTGCTATCATCACCTGGGCGTATCTCTCCTAATGAGTTCCCTGCTATTGCCGAGGCCTCAAGCACTGCTCGTACCTTGGTCTTTCTTGTCTCTTTTCCAGTGGGACACAACACTTAACTTTCCCGGTGACTGAGCTTCACATTATTTAGGCCACCCACCCAGCATCTTTGGATTCAGTATAGAAGTTCATAGGTGAAAATATTACGAAAAGGTACTATGGATAAGGGGGATCATGATGCATCAGCAGAAGCTAACTCTTCAGTCTTCCCAAGCTTGGTGTTGAGTCTTCATAAGGCCAATTGCATTAACACAACCAAAGTTTGTCTTATCAAGGGCAGGGAGGGCGCCTAGATATATTTTCGCCTGTGATGTGGGGCTGCCTACACCTGGGGCTTCACAGTGCCTGCACCACAGAGCCTTGTTGTGGGACATTCTCCTCCCAAGAAAGCCATGTCTGAATTGCATAAGGGTTTGATGTAGTAAAGAGGCTATGGGTTGGCACCCCTTCAGCGAGATGAATCTTCTTTAAACTCTAGAACTTGGTGACATAAGTTGTGCCAATATTTATTTCAGAAAATGATCTTACTGCCAGGGGTAGGAAACATCAGGCTGACAGCTCAACCCTCAGCTTTCCAGAACTCATGCATGCATTTCTGTATTTGACTGTAAGATAAAATATGTGGGCAAACTCTTAAGACTATGTCACTTCTTTGTAGTACCCTGGTTTTTAATCATGTTAACAGTGAAAGCTCAGATTACTGTTTAAGAGCTTTCCTTCAGGATTTGCTGTTTCATATATTGAAAAGGCATAAGATCAACACCTTCAGAACAATGCCTTATTCAGGTGTATCTCCTCGCAAGTATTTGTAAAAATAGGTTTACAGAACAAAAGACATAGACTCATAGTTCTGAGCCCAAATTCAAACTTCAGTTAATGCCCATGATACTCCCAGCTGCTTCTGGGAGAGGATGTCACTTGTCCTGCTCACAGCATATTTCTTCTGCTCCACATTTCTGATCACTTAGAACCCATCCCTCTGTGTTCCTGTTATGCTAAAACTTGCTTAAGAGTAAACTCCTAGCTTGATGGGGATGGAGGATATTTCCCCACAGGGAGCCTTCCTGTCTTTCAAAACTTGTGTCTATTCCTAACTGTTTATTGTTTAGCAGTTTATTTTGATGCAACTTTTTGGAGTCAGAAACTATATTACGAAACAGGGACTCTAAAAGCATGTTATTTAAAAAAGTAATTTCTACAATTCTCTGATTCACTCCCTCTTCCTAAAAAAGAGTTTATTAAGTGTTTGATACTTAACATTTGTAGAAAGATCACAAGATTGCTTTTTTGGTTTGTTTTTTTTTTTTTAATAAATCAGAAATTGAGAGCATACATTGAGGGAGATGGAATAGATAAGTTGGTTAAATCATTAGCACAGACAGCACGGATTTATGTGGTTCAACATATAAATCATTTTTGCCTGGTCTTTATCATTCTCCTAGGGCCTCAGTAAAGTATAGATGATAAAACTGGAGTACGATGAAGGCAAATTAATTGATCTTCAAAAAGGATTTATGCAATACAGAGACGATAGTCTTAAAAGTCTTGCCAGATGGACATTGCTTGAGCTGGTGCAGAAGCATCTCATTTGTGATTATTCCCATTTCACAGAAAGAGGATCACTTGTTTCTTACAGATTACACAGAGGACAGAACCATTGAGGAAATCTGAAATATTCAAAGATTTAGGGCTTCTGCCAGGAGACGGGCCTGAAGAGAGAAGAATCTGGCTCCACCTCAATCCATGGGAAACATCTTCAAGATTGTATTCTTAAAGTCATCTTGGAAACAAAACAAAGCACTTGTTCTCTCAAAAATTCCCCTTTCTGGATGTCTGTTCTCGACCAATTGAGTTTTGAGGCACAAATCTTTATTGAATGGGAAATTTACAATTTCAGTTCCATAGCAGCAAGTCTGATTCCTCCATTATAAAGACTCTGAAACAGAAATTGCTATGGATTTGTGGGGGGGTTTTGTCCACTTTGAAAAAAATGCATTGAGAACAATAACTGAGTAGGTGACAAAGCAAGTCTGAACCTGTTTCGCTGTATAGAAAAAGAAATTGGAGAATCCAAGGGTTGCCTTTGCTCCTGTCCATGGGTATTTTGGTAAATCTGCAGACTTCACCTGAACAGACTTCACCATCTCTACAGCCAAAGGCAAATATGAGCAGAAATTGACACTCAGTTTAAGCTCCAGAGTTAAAACAGCCATCCACTGGAGAAAGGCCAGCCCAGGGGCTAAGAAATCTGTTTCTCATCTATAAAAATATTTTGATCTAGGAAATGCTTGTGACTCTTCTCTCAGATTCTTCAATGCTTTCCATTTATGGAGCAGCTCTGTGCTGTCTTTTGGGGAGCACTGTTAGTCATGACCAAGTAAGAATCTATATTTAATCTGTGTAGATTTCGGAAACTGATAGTATTGAGGTCTGCATGACTTCAAGCAGACTTACTTCAGAAATTATGTCAAATTTAAGCCTACAGGTTATTCCCAGAACAGTCAGTAAATTAGCAAGATGAGTCAGAATCAACATTAACTAGATATTCATTCAAATTATGCTAACCTTAAGTTTAAAGACAGAAGAATGCATGGAAGTTTAGAAAATGATAATATTCTTTAACATATGCAGGTTGAAAGTAGGCAATTATAGTCCATGATTTTATTAAATTGCACAGTAATTTAAAAATACAATTACCTTTAAAATGAACAATTGAAAAGAATAATTATATTTCATTATGTCAGCTGTGTTACTCAGATGAACACCATGTACTGCTGGATAGATACAGTGTCACGGAATCCCATAAAGTGATAAGTTTAAAAAATTCATGATTATCAGTGCCATATGCTGGGAGATATTTTATTAGTGCTGCTGGCAACTGACATATTTAAAACTCAATAGTTGGATGTAAGCGGCGAGGAGAAGCAAGACAGGCCAACCCAATATGGGTGATAAGCAAACTTCTACTTTATTTGTGACGCAGTTCACTTATATAGGCGTGGTATTTAGCCACGCCTCCTAGGCACAACAGTATTGGTTAGATCCACACAGCTTCCTCCGCATTCTCCTCCCACATCCGGTATCCGGTTACCTGTGAGGCCTACACCTTGCTTTGCTCACACAAGGCCTCTAAGGATCCATGGCCTTGCTCTTAGAGACATTCTGCAACAATTCCCCCCTTTTTCTTTTGTGCGAGCAAAACATTGTGGGTTGTTCTGTTCACTTGTTTTCATCACGCAACTATAAGCAAGTCTAACACCTACAATGATTGAAATAACAATGATACATAAGCGCAGTCCTTCAAATAGCAGTGTTTGAAGTCAACCTGTAATGCCCCATGAGGACAACCATTTAGTTATCCCTAGGTCATTGCTCACTTGCGATTGCTGGGTAAGCTGAGCCAGGGTTTTCAGCTCGCATGTATCAAATTAGAATGACCAGAAAGATTCATACAACACATTCCATCAAACTCTTCACATCCATGTCCCTGTTCCAACAACAAAAGGTTCTGCAGTGTTGCATGTCTTAGAGAGTCAACATTAAACGACAAATCAGAAATTGCCTTCGATGTAGTATTTGTCTGCTTAGCAACTCAGCAACTCAGTCTGCCTAGTTGAGCCAAGGCCCCAGCTGAAGCACTTACAGTGATTTGGCATATTATGATTGGATACGTGCCTTGAAGACCCTTAGTGACTAGCATATATTGGTTAAACACAGGTGTGAGAACTTAACCTTGAAAGCTTGCCAACAGTCCACAGTTCTCATTAACCTGGTGAATTCCAGCCTCTTATCTTGCTTGCTTAAGCTTCTTCGGGCCTCTCATGGCCTTGCTGTATCTTTCAGGATCATTCAAAGTTTATGTACCAATTATGCATTCTCCTGTGAGAACACTGTCTCCACATCTCCCCCTTTTGTTTTATCCAGTAACAATTTGCTACTACAGCAAGGCGCACACACATTTACATTAGCAGAGTAACTGTTACAGGGTGCAGCAGCATGTTGAAGATGCTGATGATACCGAGGGACTAGCCAAAGAAATTTCTTACCAGTGGAATTCTCCCACCCTCTTAATTTGTTCCATTACCTGCTTTATAACACTACCATTGTATTAAAATCTTTCTAGCTTTTGCCTTAGCATTTTTCTAGCACCTACTGCAAATTTCCATACTCTAACATCTCTTTTACAAGTGACAAATCTATACAATACAAGGTGCAGTTTTTTATTAGCAACTAGCTAGTAAATACAGGTGGTTTTATACACAAAATCACAACCTCTAATAATAGCTACTTTACAAGCACACATATTCGGGATGTTACTTTTCAGTTGCCCCCAAGTGATGTTTTGCAGTTAATCGTTCTTTCTCTTCCTCTATCTCATTCTGCTTGGGGTATTCATGGTCAGCTCCAGTAGCTGAGGCATCAGGTTTTTCCATTCGTCTGTCCAGCTCATGGCAAGGCTTCACAAACTTTGCAGGCAGTCACCATGGACCTGTAGGCAGGAGGACACAAATATACCCCCTCCCCCAGGTTATCAGTTCTTGAGAAGTAGACAGGTTAGACAGGTTAAATGCAGCATCATTACTCTTTCTCTCTCCTCCCCCCCCCTTTCTTTTTTTTTTTTTTTTTTTTTAATCCCTGCGAAAGCCAGCCTGCTGGGCAGCAGCTATAGCGGCCTGCCTGCTTCAGCAGCAACCATAAATACCCGCCGGCAACCGCACCTTTACGTTAACCCTTTCATGCCCGAAATGTTAAACAGCTACCCATGGAAAGCTTTTACATGAACCCAACAACAAGAAAAATACACAGAACACCGTCTGCCCTCAGCACACACACACACACACGCGTATGGGATCCCACAAGCACACGCCACACAACTACAATATTTGAAGCACAAAATCCAGACAATCATTACTCCCACTACAGTTCCACGTACAGAACGTGGCACAAAGACCCTGTGGAGACTAATAGCAAACCAGCTCCGAGAAGCATCACTGCAGTGCGAGGTGGCAGACTCAACCTTAGCAGGCATCTCTGCAGAGGCTCTGCCTCCCCCACATCGTATGAGGCTTGGGCTTTTATACTGACCAAAATGCACACTCATTGTGACACGGGTGGCCAGCCTGTGCTGGAAGAAGTGGCCAGCAGTATCTACAAAGGTCTCCAAGGGTTGATAGAAACCTGGACATACTTATATTTACCAACTTCTAGTACGTGAGTATCACAGAGAAACTGTATGGGCTCCCCCTGTCAATTGCAAGAAAAAATCATAACATACAGCTGGAGTATAAGAGGATTTTAACCCATACATGGTCACTGCTTGTCAGGCCTCCTTAACTATTTTGAGATCAAGCGCTTCCCACTCTTTAGCCCCCTGCTGTGTAGTAAACACAGGATATGCAGAGATGCCCATTGCAGAAAATTCACCAGTAATGATTGCATCTTTGGTTAACCATTGTTACAGCTGAGCATCTCCAGGGCCAGTGAGTCTGAGCAGACCGACCCGGGAGACGAAGAGTCAGAGTCTGGAAGCAGAGGATATAAATCTGGCTCGGATTCAGGGGATTCAGGGTCTGATCCTGGGCCGAACTCAGGGTCTCCGTTGCTTGCAGCTATGTCTTTCTTGTCAGATGTCTCTTGTTCGGTATGTGGCCATCTGCAGACCTGGCTCCTCCATAACTGAGTTAAAAAATTCCACTCTAGGGCATAATGGGTTGGAAAGGCTTGCAGTTCCTTTAAATCTCCCACTAGCCCATAATCTCTATTTTCTACTGTGCGCTTCAAAATGGCACCCCAGTCGATCTGGCACTGAGGCACCATCCTCTTCCTTTCAGCTTCCTCGACATTCATCATGCGTATCCCTTCTAATATACTTTCTGTCCTTTTCAAAGTCCCTACTTTCGGAACTGGGGTGGTGGGGGAGCAGGGGGTTACACATTCTCCGCTGTACCTTCTGATGAAGGAGGGGGAGAAAAGGGGGGGGGGGGAAACCCTGTGCTCCTGCGAGTTGGGAGAAATGAGTTGTAATCTTCTGCCGGTTTCAGCTGACTGGGGATGTCTGTTCCTAGTTTCTCCACTGCTACTGCGGCAGTTTTCTTTTCCGCCTTGTATCTTTTTATACAGTTTATTACTTCTCTCCATGGTTTACCGAGTTTCTTTGCTGTTTTATCATTATTAAGCATTGAGACAAATAGTTCATCACCAAACTTTTGCCACTCACTCTCCTCAAAAACTGTATTAGGATCTACAAAAAAACCCTTAGCCTTCCCTACAGCCACTAGACCTGCTAGCTGCTTTAGAGTCTCAGGCTCAATTCCCCGCTTTTATAAAAAGCACTGTAATAAGTCCTGGGCTACCTCTCGGTCCATTTTCATGGCCGGACTTTTCCGGATCGTCTTCTTCTGGGTCGCCCTGCAACCTCGGTCTCCGGATCAGCCTCCTGACGCAGCAGTGTCTGGTTCGCCCCAGCAGCGGACTCCTTTCGGTTAGTCCAAGCACCCGGGTCCATCACGCCACCGCAGCAGCATTGCCCGCGCTCCCTGGCTGCTGCTCCCGGTGCCGCTCACTCGCCGTTCTGGGTCCCTGACACTCAGGGCCCTGTATTCCTGGTCCCCGTTAACTGCGGCCCTGTATTCCGGGTCCCCGCTAACCGGGGCCCTGTAGTCCATGGTCCCTGTTCGGGCGCCATTTGTAAGCTGCGAGGAGAAGCAAGACATGCCAACCCAATATGGGTGATAAGCAAACTTCTACTTTATTTGTGACGCAGTTTACTTATATGGGTGTGGTATTTAGCCATGCCTCCTAGGCACAACAGTATTGGTTAGATCCACACAGCTTCCTCCACATTCTCCTCCTACATCCGGTATCCGGTTACCTGTGAGGCCTACACCTTGCTTTGCTCACACAAGGCCTCTAAGGATCCATGGCCTTGCTCTTAGAGCCATTCTGCAACAGTTGGAAATGGGATAGAAATTGTGGGGAAAAAAGTAGCTGAAAAAGTAACACTCATACCTCAAAATACTTTATTCTGAACTTCATTTCACCAAGAAATTAAAATTTTGATTATATCAATAAAAACTAGTCAAGCTGCTTTAAAATCCCATCTTTTGCTAAAGCACTTATTCTCCAGCTCTTTGGTCATCTTCGTGGCCCTCCTCTGGACCCTCTCCCATCTGTCTGCATCTTCCTTGAATTGCGTGGACAAAGCTCTCCAGGTGCAACCTGACAAGTGCTGAGCAGAGTGGGATGATCACATTTCTGTATCTGAAAATGATGCCCCTGTGGATTCAGTCCAGGATCCAATTTCCCTTTATTGCTGCAGCAGCGCATGTTCAGGTTGTTATCCACCAGGACCCCCAGGTCTTTTTTAGCAAGTCTTCTCCCCAGCCACACAGGTCCTAATCTGTACTGGGCTCTTTGGTTATATTATCCCAACTGCAGGACTTTGGACTTGCCTTTGTTCATACTGTTCTTGCTAGCCCACTCTTCCAGTCTGTTCAGGTTTCTCTGCAAAATGGTTCTCCATTCTAGCATGTTTTCTTCACCACCCATTTTGTGTCACCAGCAAACTTGATGAGGGTGCTTTCAATCCCATCATTCAGATCATTTATGAAGACATTGAACAACATGAGGCTCACTATGGGCGCCTGGAGGATCCTATTTGTGACTGGTTGTCAGCCTGAGTAAAAAACATTGATTACCACTCTCTGCAGACAGTCTGTGAGCCACTTTCCTACCCGTCTTGCAGATCACCCATCCAGTCTGTATTGTACCAGTGTGCCCAGGAGAAGGATGCAGGAAGCAGTGTTGAATGCTTTGCTGAAGTCCAAGGTAGTAAAATGTGGGAAATAAAACTTTAAAAAATATTCAATGTTTAGAAAAAATTTAAGATTATAAAGAGTAAAATGGCCCAAGGAAAGAGGAATGCATCCACTCCCCCTTTCTAACTCAGCTAGGAGAAAGAGACTTAGAAGTCTTAGACAGCCAAACCACAATGATGTGGGAAACCCAGTCTCCTGTGTGTCTTTTTTAAGGGTTTTTTTCTTATCTCTCATGGTCAGATCTCTTAATCTGACTTCAAACAGGAGTAATTATTGTTATTCTGTTTGAGGCAGGTTTTGCAAGAAATCAGAACTGACTACCTAATAAGGGATGCTTAGATTTTTGGTTTACGTGTGTTACAATCAGTCAGTGGTTCATGCTACTTCCCTAACAGGTTACAGCCCTTTTCCAGGCTAACAAGCTATACTCCTATTTATAGCTTCTCTGGTAGTGCAGACTTTACTGTGTGACTTCTGTCACTCTTTAGTATCTGAATAGCATAGGATGCATGACTGGAAGAAAGCGAGAATGGTTATAGAATTTCTTCCCCTTGTAAACTATTTCTAGCTGTGTCGTGGTTTAAGCCCTGTCGGCAAGTCAGCCACGCAGTTTCCCTCTTACTCCCCCCCTTCTTGCCCTCCCCCTGCTCCCAGAAGGATGGGGAGGAGAATCGAAAAGAATGCAACTCCCGCAGGTTGAGATAAGAACAGTCCAGTAACTAAGGTATAACACAAATCACTGCTGCTACCACCAATAATAATAATGATAAAAGAAATAACAAGGGAAGAGAATACAACACCTCACCACCTGCCGTCTGATAACTCACCCCACCCAGCAGTGAGCTAGACCTTCCGGGTAACTGCCCCTAGTTCTACATCCTGGGCATGATGTGCTGTGGTATGGAATACCTCTTTGGATAGTTTGGGTCAGGTGTCCTGTCTCTGCTTCCTCCCGGCTTCCCCTCCTCCCTGGCAGAGCATGAGACTCAGAAAGTCCTTGGTCAGACTAAACATTTGAGCAGTAACTAAAAACATCGGTGTTATCAGTGCTGTTCCCAGGCTAAAAGTCAAAAACACAGCGTTGCACCAGCTACTAAGAAGGAGAAAAAATGACTGCTACTCCTGAACCCAGGACAAGCTGCTATTTCACTTCCATGGTCTGAATAGCAGACAGCATAAAGAGTCATCCCTCATGCTGGTATGTAGAGAATAAGGAAAAAGAAAAGGCAGATATAGGCATGCATGGTTTTCTAAAATAAACCCAGGTCTTAGGTAGTATTTGGGATTTTTTTCACAGTAAATTTAATATCTATAATAATCATCTCTTAGTTATACAATGAAAATTCAGGGCAAAGCTATTCACAGCTTCACTAAGCTAGAATTGAAGATGCGTGAAGTAAAAATTAAGTGAACCTTTTGAAACATTTGTAAATCCCATCAGAGCTGGCAGAAGCAGTTTTCTGGATGCATTGCTTTTTGGAATTATCTTTTTTTATATTTGAAATCCTTCACGATATATTAATTTACATTCATTATGCATCATAGTGTTCTGGTATATTTTCTGTTTAAATGTTCATAATTTTTAAACTTCAGTCTTAAATCTCTGTAATGTCTGGTTTATGCAAGGGTATTTTATGACTCACAACACACACCATTGGTTAGAAAGTATGATCTATTAACCAAACTATTGTGCTATTACATTTATGTCATACTTCTTAGTTTTAGGGTTCATGTTTTCTTTGGAGCTTCTAAATGCTTTTAGGTTTAATGAGCTGAACTTTCTCTCTGCCCAGTCCTCAAGAACTGCAAGCAGCATTAAAAATTCAAACCATTTTCTGTCAAAAGACTGCAATTTTTATAAAAATAATATCATCTTATATTTGATGTAATACTAATGGAAAGAGCTTTAAATGTGCTCTGTAGAGATGAAACAGATATTAAAAGACAACAGGAATTATGCATCACCTCCTTCACACACCTGAAAAAAAAGTCACTAGAAAGAGGAATTGAGAAAATAGATAAGAAATTCATGAGGTAATATTTCAAATACATTCCAATTCAGTTTCTAAATCACTGCATACAAATTCACCCACATGCTCATAAGTATCCACCTTGTTGAAAACAGATGTGATGAAAAAAAAACATTCTACTCCAACACACGGTTAGGAATAAGGTCAACCTGCAGGTATTCCAATCTCATTAATGGATGAAAAATGCATGAGTTACTTTTCAGTTTCTCACCAGCATTGGCAGAATGGGGGAAAGATCCTGCAGCTGTATAAATATGTTTATTTGCCATGTGAGACAAAATAAGGATGAGTTTAGCTGCCTCTCAAAAGTCTGAGTGATCTCTGTCACACCTTCTGATCCCTCACCTCATGGTCCCTTCTGCCTGATTTGTTTACCCTTCAACCTCCCAGTGATTCTGCTTTCCAGGGAGAAATGAAGATAATGGCATTGCCTGAGATAGCTAAGTTTTAAGACACAACGTTCTGCTACATAACATTCCCATTTATGAAAATGGTGGTAGTCATTAAAAGCTTTGCACCACTTTTAAAGACTTCTGAGAGGCTTTATCTGGTTTATTTACCATCCTCAAAGTTCTAAAACTGAAACAAACTCTTCCTTGAGATATCTTTCAAATTTGAGGTATTGGGCCCAGATCTCTTCACAGTAAACTAAGGAAAAATCCCTGAGGCCAGCTTACTTCAAGTTTACACCATTACCAAGAAAAGATTCACTTGATGTAAAGAAATCTGTCATCAATTCTGTGATGTCACATTGGGTGCAATTCAGAGCATACTTGACCCATACTTTCTGAAGTATGCTGTTATGGTGCAATGCACGAATTTAAAGCTACAGACCAGATGCGATCATTGCAATAGATCCAGCATCCACTGAAGTAAACTCGTCTCTTGTTCCATTTAACTTATATGATCTAAATGTCAGTTCTGGATTCCCTCTCAAAGAGTGGACATTTTGAAGTGATTTTTGTTTCTAGTAGCTCTAGGAAGAGAATGCTCCTAATCTAAATACATTCTTTTGTTCAGAATTTCACCTAAGCTGAGTTTTCAGTCTAATCTATCGTTCCTGCTTATGATTCATTTTAGCATTGTAAAACTGTCTTCATACTTCATACTAACATATTTGTAGTTGCATTCTCACTTCATCTACGATATTTTAAAAATCTTGGTTATCAATCTTCAATCTTAAACAAAAGCAATGAGCATATTTTTATTGCCCCTTTTTCCAATAGTTGACAGTAGCTGATGCTTGTGGAAGAGTAAAGTACATGTAGTATAACCCTTCCCTTAACAGATGACAGCAATCGGTAGCTTAGAGACTCCCCAAGCTGGGCCATTGTATTTCGTACAGCTATTATTCCTGAATCTCTCTAATACCTTTTTGGACCAATTTATAATTTTGACCTCCTCACAAATTGAGAATCATTTAAATTACATATGAAGGGAAGAAAAAGAAATTTTGTACATTTAAAGTGCTGCTTTTATTATTTCACTAGGTCTCCTTGTTCCTGACTGTTGCACAGAACAACCACTTCTTTATGATATTCATGTGTGTTACAGATCTTTAACATATACACTGGCTTTTTTAAAAATTAAAAAGTTGTAGTTGTAGAGAATCTTTTCATACTTCGATTGTTTTCTTGCCGTCCTTTTTACGATAGGCCAGAACTCATACACTAAATAAATCGGTTCTGTTTTCCGAACTCTTTCCCAGTTCTACCCAGTTTGCTATCTCAGAACTTCAATGCCAACAGCAATAATGCATCAGCAGTTACACAACCTGGAATTCATATGCAAGAGACAGACAAGGAAAATTCAAGCCGGAGAAAGCACAGAAAAGGTGTCAAAACACTGAAAGCTTCTCAGTGCCAGAGACAGGAAAATGACAACAACATAGAAACTACAATTATTCAGGGCCAGTGTTACCCTCAGCAGCATTAAACACGTGTTACAGCTGTGAAGAGCTGGGGATATAGTTTCTCAAGAACTGAGAGACAGAGGAAAATAATAAATTAACAGTTTCTACACTCAGATGGAATAGAAATTTTACAAACATTGAAAACCATGAATCATACGGTATTACAAAAATTACTAAGCCCCTAAGCCTGCAAGTCTAAGGAAACTTGACAGCAAACTGCTGCATAGCTTACAACATCCCTGCTCATGGTGCTATGGTTACCACAAGCACAGATCTTTCCAGCATCAGGCCGCAATTTCTAGATTACTAATCAATTTTAAGCAGTGAAGCATAAAAAATATTTATCCTGCTGTTGCATGCTGACATCACCAATATGAGGACTTAGTTTCTACCCCATATTGAGTAACTATAAGGTAGTTTTAGTTCACTGAGTGGGCTGGGATTTATATGCTTGGTCACATCCTGGTTTACTAATGTCACATACAGGTATGTAGGATTATGGCTTGTGATTTATGCCTTGTGCCTGACTGCACAATGTGCACCTTTGCTCAGCAACTTACGATCCATCACAGAGTGGAGCCACAAAGGATGTCCTGCCTTACCTCAGTGGTCACATCCCTCCTCCATTAGGGTAAAGGGTCCCAATCTGTTGGAAACCTGATTGTACAGAGCTGTCTTAAAAATGAACATGTTGTAATGAAGTAGGAAAACCTAAAACTGCTTGCAAGGGTGAATGGGAAATCATTCAGTACATTATCTGCCATGGAATCATATTCTACTATGCTACTGACCAGAAAAAGGAGATGACTCAGAAAAATAATTTCCAGTTAATGATATTTTAAAGGAAAAAAACAACAAAACCCATCTTAAATTAATAGAATTGAAATATCATTATTCCAGGGCTATTAGAAGTTTTTTCTTAAAGTCCTCAGAATCTCAGAAAAATCTCCATAAATCTTAATTTTTATTGAATAAAAAAAGAAAATAAATTACCTCTTTCTAGGCCTTTCTGTCCAAAATGCTTGTAAATCTGATCTCTAGATTTACAAGGTACAGCAGGGCTGGCAAGAAGAAGAATAAAAGGAAACTAACACATATTTATTTAAACGATATTTTTAAGCCTCCTTCTATCTAATTCTGTTTTACTCCAGATTCCTGATCCTGTGACATTTGGCAAGGCAAAGCCTGAAGATTTTATAATTAGTCAGCAAGAAAATGCATCAAATGGCTTAGATTCCAAGTTCCCCTTCCCCTATAAAGCAGTATTATCCCACAACTCACCTCCTCCAAAACAGTGGAAGAAATCCTGTGTTTTGAAACCAGTGGTGAGATTACAATCAGGTGGGGAGGGAGTGAGTGCAAGTCAGTGTGAGGAAGCAGGTAAAAGGGTACAGTGATATAAAGGTGCTCTGGAAGAAGCCCACTTGCATTTGATTGGACTGAGGTTTTGCAAGCATCAGAAGATTCAAAGAAGAAATAGCATATAGTGCATGCTTCATGGCCTCTCACTAAAGCTGAATTTCTAGTGCTGCTTTTGCCTCTGACAGATCAGCTACAGAAAGTGAAGTTGTTTTTTTCTCTGACAGGTCATAAAGATTGAGCCCTTCAGGGTTCTTGTACTGACAGCTAGAAGAAAAACAAATGCAGAAATACTTCTTTCTCAACAATATTGCAATAATCCTTATTGGTCTGTTTCTCTACAAGTCATGAATTTTTGGGTTTTTTTCCTTCTCTTTTTTTTTTTTTGTATTTGCTGATACAGGTTTCACAGTTAAGAATGTAAAAATTTATCCTATATAAGAAAGTGCAGTGTGATGTACAGTACTGTAAGAAGAAAGAGGAAAAGATGGCAGTTACTTAAAGCAAATACTACTACATAGAAGTAAAATACTTCTATGAAAAGTATACAAGAAGAAAAAATACTTCTACAAGAGCAGCCAAATAATGAGACGTTTTCATTCACAGCCTTCATGCTCTGTTGGAAAGATGCGTAAGCACCTCCAAAAAGAAAATCAAAACCAGACAATGGATTATATTTAGATGTTATGCTAAAATGTATCAGAAAAGTCCTGTGGCAAAGCTCTGTCTCCACTGAAATACAGAAGTTGTTGTTGACTCAATGGAATTTAACTCTTCACACTTGATTTTCTATTAAATCCTTGGCCCTGTTCTTCCACTCCATAGAATTTAGATGTATGAGAAGATTTTGCTATCAGTTCCACACTTTGTCCAGGTCAGCACAAATTCTTCTACATCATTTAATATAATTCACATGAGTAATCTCATTTTGTTCAATAAGAGTACTTCCTTGTGCACCAAGTAGGTACTGATATAAATATATTAATATAAATGTTTTCTACTTTAGAAACTATTTGCACAGCATAGTTAAATGTGTAAAACACATTTCACTGTTAACACATTTGTACCAGCATAATACTAGATAAAAATGTATTTTATCTATTCAGACATCATTTTCATCCAGCTTGTTAAGGGAGAATTTCGTGTCAGAATTATAAATTAGCTGTCTCACTATGCAAGGACTGTGGTTTTCATGATATAGGAACAGTACGACCACTTGCATATTTGACTTAAATATTTTTCTTTATAAGAAGTCTGAAATACTGGAGCTTCTCTCTCTCTACATCGAATTTCCACTGAACATCTGTAAGTTTAGCTCCTTGCTGATAAATCTAAGGAATGTTCTTATTGTCATTATTTCAGAAGGGGAAGACAGATAATAGTAGGTGACACACCTGTCACAAGAACTGCATTTAAACTACAGGATTTTCTTCTGCGGGAAACCATTGTTATGATTACTGACACTTTCAGATTTAAATGTAAGAGTCATCCTTGACTTCCCTTTAGTTCATCAGAAACAAAGGCAAACAAAGTCCCACAAAGCTGCTTCCCTCAAATTAGGAGAGCCCCTTTATTTCTATTCTAACCACTGAAGGTAAATTAAGATCCTGTATAATTGAGACCTTATAACTAAAGACATCTGTGGGAGGTAGAATTAAAGAAATACCAGTGAAATACCAGTGAAAGTATTAACAGGTCCTTTTTTTGAATCTAAGTCTTGATCTTAAAAACAATCAGACAATCCCCACCCCTCAAAGAAAACCCTAAACCAAACAAAGCCAACCAATCAAGAAAATCAACAACAAAAAAAAATCAAAACAAAACCAAAATCCAAACTACAGAAGTGCTGAATACTTTGCTATTTTCCTGGACACCAGCTAACATGAGGATTAACGATTTGTTTGTTGTTTTCCAGCAGCCTTTTTTTTCATAGTTCCCTGTCCTTCCCTTTTTTCCTGGCAGAAGCTATCAACAGCTCATAACATTTCCAAAACACTCTGAAATATTGCTCAGAACTGTGACTTGTTCTAGTTCCCTGCTCATTGCCAGTGATTATCAACCCCAAAGGAAAAATCTTTGGAAAAATGCTATCCTTTGGAAACATATTCTCCGTTCTGAAGACTGTGTTAAGCAACACATTCCTCTCCTTTCTCTGTGTTTGCCAGATATACAGCATTTAAGGTTCAGAAAGAGCACTCAGTCACTTAAATTATTACTTTTTTGTCATTGCTTTATTGTTTGCAGAAGGAAACATATGGAAGACATGGTGTCTTTTTAATCCCTGCATTTTAAAATCTTAAATTCCAAAAGCAAAGCGAACAAAATTTAAGCACCAGTTTTAAAGCTGAGTGTCTCAAAACTGTTCATATAGAATAAGGTGAAAGAAATAGGTATTACTACAGACAAAAGAATCATCCTAGAGATGAGGTTGCAGAAGATAATAAAAAGGAAACAGGACATACTATTATCTATGGATTACCTGTGATTTACCACAATGGGTATCCTTACAGACATGATTTCCCTTCATGCAACTTCAACAGCAACTACTGTACATACAGTGCTCATAAATCACAGTGAAAATATATTGTTAGAGCAGGCAAAACTCTGCACTATAAAGATAATTCTGCAATAAGATTCCAATTCAGAGTTGTACTCATGCATTTTTTAAAACACTTCTAAATTTCCAAGTGCCTAATAGAAAGTATGCACACTGAAAAAATCCAGAAAATTATTGAAAAATCATCCACATTAGAGCAACTTTAAAGCACACAAAAGATAATGAAGTCAAAATATTGAAAACATTTTAGAATTAATATTTTGCAGCACAAAAGCTGAATTTTTAGTGAAATCAAACATTTCAGTGAGAAGATTTCTCACAAAGAATACATCAGCTAAAGATTTTGAGAGTTTTTCCACTGCAAATTAAAACACAGACTCTAAGACTCTTAGAACCTTTTTTTATTTCCAAAAGATTGGACATAGTTTCATGGGTTCTATTTTCTAGTCTTTCTGTCTTTTAATTCAACATATCAGTAAGTAATAAATTTCTTGAATTTAGAATCATAGAATCATAGAATATTTAGGGTTGAAAAGGTCCTTAAGATCATCTAGTTCCAGCCCCCCCACCATGGGCAGGGACACCTCACATTAAACCGTGTCACCCAAGGCTCTGTCCATCCTGGCCTTGAACTCCGACCAGGGATGGAGCATTCACAGCTTTCCTGGGCAACTGTTGTGGCTTAAACTCAGCCAGACAGCTCGTTCACTCATTCCCCCCCTTCTTGCCCTCCCCCTACTCCCGGAGGGACGGAGAGGAGAATCGAGATGCATGCAACTCCCATGGGTTGAGATAAGAACACTTTAGTAACTAAGGTATTACACAAATTGCTACTGCTACCACCAATGATAATAATGATAAAGGAAATAACAAGAGAAGAGAATACAACACCTCAGCAGCAGCCAACCAATAACTCGCCCCACCCCACTCTACCAAGCACCAACCCGTACCTTGTCCAACCCCCCAGTGAACTAGCCCTTCCAGGTAACTCTCAATTACATCCCAGGCATGACGTGCTGTGGTATGGAATACTTCTTTGGTCAGTTTGGGTCAGGTGTCCTGTCTCTGCTTCCTCCTGGCTTCCTCCCTGGCAGAGCATGAGGCTCAGAAAGTCCTTGGTCAGACTAAACATTTGAGCAGTAACTAAAAACATCAGTGTTATCAGCTCTGTTCCCAGGCCAAAAGTCAAAACAGCGCTGCACCAGCTACTAAGAAGGAGAAAAATGGCTGCTACTGCTGAACCCAGGACAGCAACCAATTCCCGTGCGTCACCACTCTCACAGTAGAGAACTTACTCCTTATATCCAATCTAAACTTCCCCTGTTTAAGTTTGAACCCGTTACCCCTTGTCCTATCACTACAGTCTCTAATGAAGAGTCCCTCCCCAGCATCCCTATAGCACACTTCAGATACTGGAAGGCTGCTATGAGGTCTCCACGCAGCCTTCTCTTCTCCAGGCTGAACAGCCCCAACTTCCTCAGCCTATCTTCATACAGGAGGTGCTCCAGTCCCCTGATCATCCTCGTGGCCCTCCTCTGGACTTGTTCCAACAGTTCCATGTCCTTTTTATGTTGAGGACACCAGAACTGCACACAATACTCGAAGTGAGGTCTCATGAGAGCAGAGTAGAGGGGCAGGATCACCTCCTTCAACCTGCTGGTCATACTCCTTTTGTTGCAGCCCAGGATATGTTTAAATTTTTAATAAATGGTATGAATTAAATTTCTTTATGATTTAAATTTCTTAATAAATGGCATAATATTAATAGTGCTAAACAAGATCATTAATTTCAATATAATTTGGCAGAGTATTTTCAGCCTGTAAGTGCTAGTTTTCTCCAGTTTATTGATAGTGAGACATTCTAGTATTTTTGTTCTTTTATTCAGAAAAAAAAAATTAATTCTAAATTTTTCCCCAAATGTAAATTTTAAATATTTCTTCTTGAAAATATATGTATGTCTTATGAGAACATTCCTTGAAAACTTTATTCACCAAAAAAGAAAAATCCAACATGGAAATGTCATGAATGTCTTAAGTGAGCTCCAAAAAATTGTTAGTTTTGTCAAAACAGCTAATGTAGATCTATAACAAATGGCACCTTCTGCATTTCTGCAGAGTTTATCATCTTTGTTACAGCATGTCTTAGAACCTTCATTTACACAGGGAACTGCTAAGGCTGATGCAGGACGCACACATGCAAGGGTCCCCAACACTGAAAGAGTTTATGAACTGAAGAATGTTTTGGAGGAAATCATCTCATCCTACTTTTACACTTAAAAAAACAGACTAAGTTGTCAAAGATAATACAGGAAGTCTGAGGCAGGATCAGGACTGAAACACGCATTTCCTAGGTGCTAATGCAGCTCTTTTATTACTCACCAGGATAAGTTTCTGTCCCACGGACATAGAGTCAGAGATGCTTATTCTGACATGCAAATTTTGTTTATAAATTTAACCAATCTTTAATATAGAATTAAGTCTGCATTATAGAACTAGCGATTGTATGCTATGTTGCATTAAAGAGAGACAAAGTCAAAAGTCTGTATTATATTCAATATAAATACAGATTTGAATTTCAACAAAAATAATTGCCCAGAAGAATGGCACTGTGCTTGTAGCCATATGACCTTACCCTAGAATGTGAAGAAAGATTCATACCACACTACAGCTTCTGCATGCTATTCCATCTTTAACTCTCCTCCATGGCCCAACACCAAAAGTACTGAGTGGTTGCCTTATCCGTGATATGCTGACATTTCCAACCCAATGAAACTGTAGGTGCTGTTTTCACACGGCATTCTTTTAAACCTTCAGATTTCATTGCAGGCAAACCTGTCCCAAGATGTTCCCTGCTGCACTATGTGAATTTGCTGCATGGTTGAGCTGACAAATTACTAACGTTACAGAATTTTTATTCTTCTGAGAATTATTGTCTTCAGACTTAAAAACCTAAATCAGTTATTGACTTTAAAAACATATACTTGAAACCGGGGAGAAATATCAATAACTAAAGTCACATTTTTTTATTATTCAGACTTGTGTTTTTCACTGGACTATGGAACCTTAACCCATAAATGCCTATTTTGAATACAGTCATCCTTTGGCAGTGTTAGTGTCTGTAGTAAATGCAACAACAAAATGCTGGGTCAAAAAAAACTGGTAAAGCGCCACTAGCCTAAACGCTTAAATGCTGACTCAGCATGAGACCTGGACAGCCGTTATAGGAACTATACAAGGGTATTCTATTTTTGCGTAGTTGTGCAGTAAGTGACCAGAGGGTCACACAATAGTGCACTAAATGTGATAAAATCACAATACGCAGCATTCTGACCTCAAGTATGAGACGCAGCATCTTATGTAGTTTGTTGTGCTAAAGGAAGAGGCTATGAAACCAACAATGGATGTAGGCATAAGTGGCATTGTCTAAGTGGCAATGTACTCTCATGGTGTTCTCTCTGGCCACACTGTCACCTGCCAGACTGTCTCAACTGCTTGCATATTCCTGTAATGGTCTGCAAATTTTAAAGAAGTTGATGATATCCTTTGCTTTTCTTTCCTTTGTTTATTTTGTTTTGCCCTGGCTTTGGTCTTCAACTGAAGTTTAATAACGTGTTACTGAGATGGTAGTCACAGTTGCGTGAGTTGCCACAGCTATTTTAGTGATAACTTCTTCACTGCAGAACCTGAACTAGAGGCTGACCCTCCTCCATGGAAAATAATGCCAAGTTCCAATAGAGCATGTTTATTCACACAGTTCATACTTCAAACTTTTCTCCAAGTGTAGACCATCATGCACAACAGGAGGGTGTTCTCACTTTGACTTCAGGGGGTCAGCGCACTCACAGCATAAGTATACATCATCCTACTCAGAAGACTAACAGTGCTATCACCATCTTTGGCACAAGCCAAAGATCCTAAAGAACTGTCATATAGAGAGTACCTACCCAGGTAAGTATTAATTCAAAATTATCATAAGGTGCTTTTATGGTGCATTGCATTTTCTGCAGGGACAAACAGACTTCATCCTTCAGAGCTGCAAAATTTTTTACATGTAACCAACGTCAATTTGAAATGCCAAATTTATTGATCTACTGTATTGCTCACAGAAGTTAGCATCCCTTCAGACCTGTATTTAATACCATGTCCAAGCTTTGAACAAAGCAACAATCCTGTTGAATGCCACACTGTTTTACATTTGTCACTGCCTGAGTTTCAAAAATGAAGTATCTATAAACTAAATCCTGGTGGGACTGGTGGGTGTAGGGCAATGTTCTCCATAAATCTGAAACCTATAACAAGCTTCAACTTTCAATACTTACAGTTAAATTAACAGAGTACAAATCAAAGAAAGTTTTTATATACACTTTACATTTGATTGCTAGTAATGACATAATATTTTATATGTTATAGAAGACAACCTGACTTATACTGTAAGATTCTGCAGTCTAGTAAGGAAACCATAGATGTTTCCAGATAGAAAGATGTATAGATGAGGAAATGTGAATCTCAGCCTTTATATAATATCACATAGACTCATGTAAAATCCTGTCTCTACATTCTCTAATCATTAGCTCTAAACAGATCCCAGAATCTCAATTTTTGGATTCCACAGGGCTATGAACTAATTGCAATACCTTAGGTTGTTTCCCACTTAGGGAGATGTTTCAAGGTTTCAAAAATATTTATACTTTTTCTTTTATGCTTTGGAACCAAATGAAAGTCTTCAGAACAGAAAAAAAAAAAAATCCAGAAAAAAACCACAAAACAAAACAAAAAATATTTTTAATCCAAAATAGCCAGTAGATTATTTGATTAGATGCTGATATTGGAAAGCAAAGTTCATGTTGCTACTCTATTTGGCTCAGCTCAGAGCCTTGAGTATTGCTATCATAAAGCTGATTGCACTACCACCAGGCTAATATTGACTTTGGGAAGATGATTTCCCTGTTTTCCAGGGAAAGAGAAGTTTCATCAAAACCTCCTAGACAGTTACAGTAAATATTTTTACATCTCCGTGTCACAAAACAAGGGGCCACTTGGATTACTGTTCTATGCTTTGCTTGGTTTTTGTTTTGTTAAAATGAGGCCCCTGCTGTGCCCTAAATTAGCTTCACAGTAACTTTTATACATGACAAAGGTTTCTGCTGACCTTGACTCACAGTGACTGTGCAAATCAACACAGGAAACCAACTGGAGGAAATCATTGTTCTGAGGGATGTTTGTCTTGGTTTCCTTTTGTGTGTTCTGCTGTGGACTGCAGAACAGAATCCAGGGAAAAGTAGCTTGACAGATTTTTACCATGTGACATTTGAAGGAGGCAAGACAAAAGAACCTTGGTTTATCTGAATTAAAGTATGTTCCTTACGGCACTTGGTGGAGAGGCACAAACTTTACAACAGCTTGTGCCCAGCTCTGTCAGCCTGTCTTCACAGGAGTGTGAAGGACACACAGGAGGTATGCTCCAGCCCTCTGATCAACTTCTTGGCTCTCCTCTGGACTCATGCCAACAGGTTCATGTCTTTCTTATGTCTGTGGCCCCAGAGCTGAATGCAGTACTCCAGGTAATGTAACTCTAGGGCATGCAACCCCCAGTTCACATCAAGTGCTGAAAAGTTATGAGGGCTGAGCTGAAGATGCTGGGGCTTCATTTCAGTCAGAAGTCAGAAATTTCTACAGGAAAAAAAAATGGGCAATTTTCAGTGCCAACAAGCATCTTGTAAAGAGCTGTGCATCAACCTTGTAACATCTGTTTTAGCACAGAAATTTTCATCTCTTTTGCTGGCTTAAAGCCGACAGGAGCCCACAACCTTAAAGTTACTCAAGGAATAACCATTTACAGGGTCAAGATGAGGTATTATCTTTTTCCAGTGCAATTCAGCACCAAGGTGTAATTAACATGCCCACTTCTTTTCTTGGCTTTATAGACTGCTTCTGAAAATTACATTTAAAAGGAATTTTTGTCAATACAATAATCATGGCTTTCTTCCCAATAGATAAGAAAAATGATTTTAGGAAATAGCTCAATAAGTGATACGATCTCAAGTTTTATTAATAAGTTACTTTGAATGAGAAAAGTTTCTCGCCTTTCAAAACTTAGTAGCAAAAAAAGTTAGTAGCAAAAAAAAATATTATAAAAGGACAGCATTTTACCCCTATTCTTATTCTCTTTTTTTCTCTTCCATATCTCTTCTGAGTTTATGGTCTCTCCAATGAAGGCCTTGTCTCTTGTAGCCTAGGATCACCCCTTTAACTTCTAAAAAGTGCTTAAACATGAGTCATTAGGAGTTGCAAAGACCCTGGACTTTTTTTGATCTCCCAGAACCAAAATGACTATATTTCCACTTGTACCTGAACTGCCTTGAGATAAAAAAATGACTGTATAGACACCCCGCTGAACAACAAGCACATGTATGCAGTCCTAGAAACAGAAATCTTATCACCTTGGCACAGTCTTTTGTCCTCTTGCTGCATCTCTCCATGTCACCTACTTTGTCATTCCTCTCTTGCACGAGTGTGCAAGGACCATGTATAGAATGGCACAAAACCAGTGCTGTGCTGGCAATGGAAAAGAAAAGATTATGTCAAACTGGAATCAATAACAGAACCATTAGAAATGTCACTTGCAGAGAGTAAGATGAATTTCCTGAGTCATATTCTCTTCCACTAATAAAATAAGGCCATTCTGAGCAAACTTCAAGTCTTGTCTTGTAGTTTTTACTTCACGTAAAAATACAATGAGATTGTAGTGATAAACAGTTTCTATTTTGAAATTACCTCCAAGTTATCAATCCCAAAGAACTTTCTTCTAGTGATAGTGCCATTACAATTATCATTATCTACACAAGATTCAGAATTAATCTAATTGTACTAAAAGCCTTTGGAAACACTTTAACAACTGCATACAACTGAATACATTTACAGCAAAACAATGCTTATATGAAAACAATACATAGTTTCATGAAAGGCAGCTGCTACATTACAGGACAAATAGTACATTCAACATCCTTAGAAAGGTCCTTGGGATATTCTTTATGTTGCTGGCCATAAAATTCACTTTCACGTAAGATAAGATGGCTGAAAAGGAAATGAAAAGCAGTGCTTATAAAATTCTTAGAGGAATATATGGTGTGAAAAAATGGACAAACTGGCACAACTCCAAGAAAAATCAAGGATCTTACTGGTGGTTTTATTTTAGTCAACTTTTAAATTACATTGTTAAGTGAGGACAGTGACAAATAATGGACATATTTTGGTCTTATTTCTAGGATTTTTGTTTAATTACAGCTAGCAGAAAGTATTTTATTTCATAAAAATCATTCAGTTCTCATCGATACATAGAGCCATGCAATATAATGCCTTTCTTGAAGAACACAATTGAAATTATTTCAGAAAAAAATTATGAAAAGTCTGGGTTCAGACCCATCCTCCCGCTCATCCTCACTTTGTGACTCTGGAAAAATACTTGAGGCTAAATTCAATAAGGATCTTCAGATTTTTTAGGGTTTGGGCCTCAAGGCTAGGCTAGACATTTCCTCCTTCTTCTCCTTCTCCTTCTCCTTCTCCTTCTCCTTCTCCTTCTCCTTCTCCTTCTCCTTCTTTCTTCTCCTTCTCTTTCTCCTTCTCCTCTCCTCCTGCTCCTTTTCCTTTTCCCTTTCCTTTTCCTTTCCTCTCCTTTCCTCTCCTTTCCTCTCCTTTCCTTTCCCCTTTCCCCTTTCCTTTCCTCTTTCCCCTTTCCCGTTTCCCCTTTCCCGTTTCCCCTTTCCCATTTCCGCTTTCCCCTTTCCCGTTTCTGCTTTCCCCTTTCCCCTTTCCCCTTTCCCCTTTCCCCTTTCCCCTTTCCCCTTTCCCCTTTCCTTTCCTTTCCTTTCCTTTCCTTTCCTTTCCTTTCCTTTCCTTTTGTTTTCATTTTCATTTTTATTTCTATTTTTCTTTATTTTCTTTTTCTTTATTTTCCTTTCCTTTCTTTTAAATTTTATTTTATTGTCTAGTAGCTAATACAATCCTCCAAGGAGCAGAAAAATCCTAGCTCTAACCAATAACAGTACCAGTTTACAGACTGGAGCTATTCCTTTCTTCCTCCTGAAACAGCACCACTATTTGCCACTATTTGCCACTTTTCACTAAACCAAGAGAAGAAAGACCCAGGAAGAGTGCACAGTTCTAGTACAGTAGTTAGGGTCCTAGGAGATGGGTCCTAGATTTCTCTCTTATTGTGAACTTTCTATACAAGACAGATGTGGGTGTGAGAACAAAGCCCAGACTCCCTCCTCTGAAATGAATTTCCTTACTTCTCATACACACCCAAGCTTTCCCTTCTGCTCTCTCTCCTCCTGATCTCTCAGATCTGGTATTCCTTCCTGCACAATGACACAACACCAGAAAGACAGGGGAGGTTCCCTTTCCTTTCCCATACTCTAGCACTAGCCTCACAAGAACACATTCCCTTGAAAAGTTGGGTACTTGTGGACTTGGGCAGGGATGAGGCTGAGGAAGAAGATATCAGCTCTAGACCCTTCCCTGGGTGAAACACTTCATATACTAAATTGAGTGCTGCCTCTGTGGTCACTGCAAGCCTTAAAAATATAGAAAGCAGCCCAAAACCTTCTATTGCTGGTAGTTAGGGACAAGCTTTTAGCACATATTTGGTATGTTCAGAGAACACTCATCAGAGTTTCAGCAACATGTTAGTCTTCAGTGAAACAAGTCAGGTAACTATTGGAGTTTCCCATCAAATAAGGAGTCATAAAGCTAGAAAGTCTACATGGCAGCCAGCCAGCCAGAGCTTGCTTGCTTAATCACTGTGTTGGAATTTGACATTCAACTCCTGTTCTGGATGCCTCAGGCATTTTTGAATGTAGTGTCTTTGCGGTATTTTAACATGACTGAAGACTGAGGTGTTTCTGAAGAGTTTTCTCAGTCATCTGATCTATGAATGAAAGTCCAGATATATGGGAGGAGGAATCAGTAGAAAGCTGGATGTTTCAGCAGCAGCAGCAGACTGTCTTCAGCTAAGCCACCTCCTAAACTCAAATATACTTTATTTTTTCTGTTTGGAAGGGGCTTATGCAGCAGCTTAGAGAAACAATTAGAGAGATTCAGTTTTTCATATGACCAAAGGTGAGACAAAAAAAGACCATTTAATCAAGAAGACATAATAATGAGAAAGATGGCAAACAGGGTACATGGTAAATGATTGACAAGGTGCAGATAGGATGTTCGTCATACAACTATAAAACATTCTTGCAGGATATGTGCCAAGAAAACTTCCAATGAAATGGAGAAAAAGACTTTCAAGGGCCATTATATAATAAATACATATATCTAAAAAGCATCCCAGCAATCATACTTTCCGAAGATAAACCAAATACTAATAAAACCTGGAGATATTTGCATTGTTCCCTGATTCTTTTTCCTATTGATTTCAATTTATATTTGAAGAGGTGGTTTTGCAGGTAGGAAATTCGCTATTATTGAATACTTCCAGGGACAGCAGCAATTGCTTAGTAAATTATAGGTCACAACTGGACCCACTTTAATTACAGAACTAGCCCATTAAAACATTCATGTGTCATCTGTTATTTCCCAGAATTGCCTAACACCATTTTTAACAATTATATTTGCTAGTGGCTTATCACTCCAAAAAAATTTCTTCAGTGAGAACAAGAGCAGAATTTAAAACAGTGAATGTAAACACCCTGAAAGGACATAAAGATATTCTGAACAGTTCTGATATGAATGAAAATGTTTTACTTCCTGCACCAATGCATTCAGGCATGTTTCTGCATGTGAAGTTCAGATGTATAAGTTTTGCAGTTATTTGAAGTTTTGCCTTGCATTCATCTGCTTCAGTCAAGCATAGAGTATTCATTCCTGCTCAATGGCAAAAGAGGAAGGAGGGAGAGGTTTTAAAAAATAAATACTACTTGGTTGGAGTTTGGAAATGTAAAGCTTCATTAACAGTGTTAAATTCTACTAAATATAATGTATCTTTGTTTCTCCTTTATGCTATAATATAATGAAAACTATTAGTAGCTTAGTAGTCCAAAATCAATTCAAAGTGCAGTGGAAGTTTTTACATTTAATTCATATTTTTAATATTAGTTTTCAGTACAAGCCATGGATGATGGATACCCACCTGTAAATGCAAATCCTGTTTTAGTGTGACAAGTTTGTATCAGGAACAAAAACATACATATTTGATTACTCAGGCAATGAACAAATTTAGGGGTGCACTAAAAATGTCTGTTTAAAATTGGAAGAGATTGGCATTAATTTGCCTCTATTAATATTTTCTGATTTTGTATCTGCATCATCCTCAGCATTTTGATCTTCATCCACTTCAATGTGGATAACTACCGGGCAAAAATTTACTGTTCCCTGTAGGTATCTTCAGTTCTCCAAATAGTAAGGAAAAGCATTGAAGCTGCAATGGCTGTGATGCTTGCAGCACATTTTTTTTTTCTTCTTGGTATTTAGAGTTAACACGAAGATTCATCCATCCCATAGGAGGCAAGAAGGACTTGTTCTCCCAGTCCTGCAGCAAGGCAGGACCATAATATGAATATTTTAATAATGAATCTGATTTTCAGTACACATGTTCACTCATGTATCGTTCACCTTTCTTTCTGAGATGGAATCTTCTTTCTAAACCAAAACAGTTCTTTTCCTATGAGATGAGATTTCCTAGCATTGAAGATTTTTTTCAGTAAGATGTCATCTTTTCAACAGCAGTGATCCAACTGAAGACATTTATTTTTTTTTCTCTAATGGAAACAAATATATAAAACCTCTCAGTTAGGCAATGTCACTACCCAATTTTCAAATACCCTTAATCTTGAGATGAAGGCTCGGGATAAAGTGACTCAGGAATTCATAAGAAAAACAAAGTATACATATCATTGTGATTGTAAATGGCAGCTTTGCCTTAGTGCTGGAAAACAAAGAGAGGAAGATCATACACTGGAGACTGGAGCAGACTTTTCTGAGGAAAAGTGTAAAATACACTAAGATTTTATGATTACAAGATGGTATGAAGTCTGGCAGCTAGATGCAATAAAAGATGACAAGACAGCAGATCTAGATGAAAAATATCCCATCATTATGAAGTAAGTAGCAGGGGAAGCAGGAAAGCCTTTGGCAAATCTTTTGGATAGCTCATTGCAGACGAGCAAGCACAAGAGGAATGGTGAATGCCTAATCTAGTTCAAAAGTTTAAGAAGGATCAAAAGAATAAATGTGATTCTGGCGGTCAACTGGATGCTGAAAGTACTCATGTGGGATGAATACTATGTAACACTTACAAATGTATAATTTAGCAAAGGATGGGTTGTGTCTGTGACATAAAGAGTATAATCTTGGACCAGCCTATCCCAAGTTAAACCAAAATAGCAATACTGAATAGTGAACAGCAAGCCAAAGATGACAAAGATTCACTTAAAGGTCTTTTTTCAGAAATTATATTTTTTTTCCAAAGGATTATTTTAGTGTGATAGAGAAAATATTGAAGCAAATTAAAAAAATGGTAAAAGCAGAAAATGGATTTTTTTCCTTTTAACAAAAGAAAGAAATGGCTTATACTGCAGCTGGGGAGGCACTTATTGTGCTCAGCCCTACATTTTTTTTCAGCTAATTTCAGCTAAATGGTATATCTACACATTTTAAATCATTATTTTTGTAATGACACAAAATTGGAGGGATATGTAAAAGCTAGTGCAAGAGAAGATATGTTTAAAATTACTAGAGATTAAGAATTAAGAACAAAAGAGACACCTATGTCCTTCAGAGAATTTAATGGGACTGCTTATAACTTTGGACTTTTAAGCATCATCTAAAGCTGAACACAATGGAAAACACTTTGAAAAATATCTAAGGGTGGAACACATGAGGAATCACAGGCATGACTCAAAAGTGTTCAGTTTGCTGGAGATGCAGCAATATTAAGAGAAAAATAATCCTTTTTCTATTTTCCTGTACAACTAACTGTAGTGCTCAGTCTCATATTGTCATACATATAAGATGACTCAAATGTTACCACACTGTAGGTGTGCAAAGTGAAGTGTAAAGTAAGACATTCATTCAGGCAGATACGCTCTTTTAATGCTATTCTCATAACAAACTCTGTAAAGCAGAAGCCTATCGAAATGTCAGCAGTAGCTGAATGAATATAATTTCAAAAGCAGTAGTACATCAGTATTAATAGTTTCTTCTTGCAAGAAAACCTGGATTTTAGTTAATAGTGCTCGTGTACATGCTCACTGAGGTTATGAGGGATGACAGCAAAGTTTGTATTAATCATCTTTGACTACTCAGCAAAACGCATCATGCTTAAATTCTTTGAGACATGAACTGTCTTTCCCTGTGTCTTAGTTGGCTTCAGTACTGTTTTATTTCATAATGTGTTTCCTCACATAATAATGGTATAGTGCATTAAATTTGAGACCACAGTTTAGGTCTCTAGACCTCATTTTGTTCTCACTCTCTCTTCTGACACCTTCCAATGGGTCCAACTGACCTCTCTCCACAGCTCAATACCGAATGCAGGGGCTTCTTGTGGATAATTTCTTTTTTTGTGAAGTGTGCATAGGTACAGATTTTCAGCAACTCACAGGTTTCATACACTGTTTTATGCAACTTCTTAACACGAAACCTGTAATACTCTTCAACATTTCCCTCAAACTGTGCTCCTTTGGCCTGATGGCATCCAAATACTTTTCCTTCACAGCTCATTGATTTTCTCCTGGTTTCTGTAGCCTTTACAATTCACCTTACTTTCTGGTATCCTGTTTTGTACTAAAGCTAAATCAGGCCTCTATTTTTTCATAAGTCAGGGTGTCTCACTAGCCACAAGTAATTACATCTCTTTCTCATGTATGTCTCTTAATCATCTTGATCACCTGACTTCTTTCAGGGGTGTTCAATTATCATGTCAAAAGCAGCGCAAAATCAAACAGATCTGATGATTCTCTCACAATTTGCATAGGAAAAATGCAGGATTTTCCTCATTCTCCACTCTTAACTTTTGATGTTCCCATTAAATACTGTGGTGTTCTGTGCATTGATGCAAACACTTGGAGAAGTCCGATGTGCTGTTGTTAAAAGTTTTTTTCTTGTAATGTAAGAAGATAATTAGAGTAAATGCACAGAATGATGACTTGAGAAATCACAAGTTGGAAATATTGCCTTACTATTCACTCTCTCCTGCTCCTACAAGTATAGGAGCCTGAAGCTATCAGCAGAATGTGGTTCTGAATGTTGATCAGCTCCCAGTTAAAGAAAATAATTTTTGCAGTGATAAGACATCATAATTTAAGTCTTCAGTAGCTAGGGGCTTGTCTTCAAAGCAGTCAGATATGGGGTGGGTCTTAGCTAGTAAATTTAAAATCTTAGAAATTATCTACTTCTTTTAAACAGAATGAAACCTGAATGCTTAGACACTCACTCAGATATGCAAGGAGAGCTTTCTTGTGCTTGCCATGTCATTTTGCTTTAGGAAAACAGCTTCTGGGGAGGCCTTTGTAGCAGTATAGAGAGTTTCTCATACGATAAACCTCAGTAGAAGATGACAATTTACACAAAACCACACCCTTAACTGCTAAACTTGCTAACTGAAAAGGTAAACCTTACACTCACTGTATCATGCTGTGGAAAGTTCAGAGTCACAAATGTCATCAAGCATTCCTCTGCTGTACTGGAATGAATATTAGTAGAAATACAGAAAATGCAAAGCTGTCTGGATAAGCCAAATAGAATCTCTCATGCCATTGTTTTCATTGATGATGTCAAATCGACAGTTTGTGTCATGGGAGGAAATGATTCTTGCTGCTGCAGTTAGACTGGAAAGCCCAAACATCCCCTTAAGCAGTGTCTTGCTGGCCACACAAAATATCATAGCACTTGAAAGTGTTAAATGCCTGTCCAAATGTCTCATGGCACACACAGTTCTTCTTCTAGACATTGACAAGCTGTTCAGAAGAGGGCAATTGTCTCAGTGGTAGATCAAATTCTGCTAAAAAATCTTTTAACTATGGTAAATCAACAAGGTGAATTAAGTCTTTATAAAAATACAAATAACATACATATATAGAAACAACAGTCAAACAAATAGTAAAACCTGTTAACAGCCAGTGGCTGAAATCCTGTGATGTGAACATAAGAAAAGAGATGTGTGCTTCAAAGAAAGAAAATAGAAAGCATTTACTGTGACTGGGGAAGAAGATCCCCAAACCACCCACAAGAAAACAGCCTGAAGTCATTCCAGGATACAGCTGATCCAGCACAGGAACGCAGAAAAACCTTCTAGTCTATTGTCTACACTTCTTTAGGCTTATCCTGAGACAAACAGCCTGTGTGGTTAGGAGGTAAAAGTGCAAGTTGAGAATTGAGGGACTCATGCTCTCATTCTGGTTTTGTTTCTGAATCATTTAACTGCCTTCAGCTACACGTCTGTGCCTTCAGTAAAATAGAAATCAAGTACCTTTAAAATATGCTGATTAAAACTGTTTTTAAAAACCACAGTATTATTATGTTAACTGAAACCTTTCCCTCACATGTATCTTGCGGCTTCCCTTCAATGACAACTTCTTTGCTCTCAGCTGCCAGTAAATCTTGACTCCTCTCACTGTAGCATGCCCATTCTCTTGAGGACACAGCCTGATGTGAGGCATTCGAATGCCTGCCAGCCCCCTTCCCTTGCAGCTCAGAAGAGTGAAGATACTGCTTAAACATTCAATACTGCATGAAAACAAGTCCACAAGTCATGATGCAGTCAATTCCACACAGGGAAAAAGCAATTTTGGGAGGGCCCCTGCCAGCAATAGCATTCAAAGGTTGTTATTAATATGCCTTGGGTGGAAAACACAGGATTCCTTGCATTATTAAAGAGATCAGATACTTCTAAGCAGCAAGATGGGTGCAGAAAAGTAGTATAGACTACACCTTACTAATACCTGCTTGGAAATAGCATCTTCATTCCATTGTAGTCTAAATTTTGTCCTCATAATTGTTTTCCTGATAATCACTCATCAGTAGCCTGGCAAAAGAAGATGGAAGTTTAGCATCTCACTGTTTTAGAATAGATTTGTCCACCAAGGTGTACAGGGTAGAAAAAGCAAAGGAAGTAGCAATTCTTTGACTTCTCTCTTCTTCATTCAAAGGCAAATAGCAATGCATCTGAAAAAGTTGCACATTTCATAACCCTTACCACAAAGGGTCCAAATGAATGAAAGCAGAAACTGTAGTTATGACCTGGCTTGACAGCTCCAGAGAAAAATAAAATAACCACTCTTTTTCACAGGAGCAACCATTCCAATAAAGTATCACCATGAATCCCAGCCTGTATTTAGTGTTCTGGGTAACATGACTATGACATTGTCCCCATGCTTATTCCTAGAGCTCAGAAACTAACAATCATCTAAATCATCTAAAACAGGAAGGCTCCAGCCTATACAAAATGCACAACATTGTCATTAGCATGTATGAATTCTGATCACATTCAGTTTCTGAGGACTACAAATCCTCATTTCATTAGTGTTGGTAACTTTCTTTCAAAATTAATTGTGGACTTCAAATGCTGAGCCGCATATCTAGCTTTTACTGGCTTTTACATGCTATTTTAGTAGCCTTTCTGGATCTGATATGTTAAGTTCTGAAAATCTTATTCTTGTGAGTAATCTTTACCCTCTCATGCCCAAGGCACTCATGTCATGAAAATGAACATCTGACAAAGACCATCTATGCTGGCCAACAATGCAGAATTAGGTCTAAGTAAATTTTCTTATGCAGCTAATAAGGCCTGACTTTCTTCTGTGTTCAGAAGCTGAATTGCTCTTAACTCCAGTCTGATTCAGCCAGTGCTTTACTCAAAAGCTCACTTTTAGATAAAGACATGCTGTCAGACTATTGGCTGATTGTAATACTTTCCTGTTTCCTGTTTCAGTCTCATATACATAACTTCTTCTAAAACAGTACCCTGCCAAATCCTTTTAACCATATGTTCCTTGAGTATTTCTTTACTTTAGAAAGTAACAGATGCCTGCCCTAAGAAAAAAAAAAAAAAATCAATTTATTTTGGTTACTTGGTTCCAGTAAAGTAGCAGTTATTTTGCTTTAAGAAAAGGGCAACCAATCCTGAAAGGACACTTCTTTTACCTTTAAGAAATAATACATAAGTGGTTTGCACTGAATAATTTACGAACTTATACAGAAGAATTATTCAAAATAGCTCAAATTGTAGATTCATCATAACCTTGTCCTTCAGCTTTCCACTAATTAATGCTTCTGAAAATTCCTAATTTTAAGTTTCAGGAAACATCCACATTTGGAAAAGTATCTCATTTTATGTTTGCAATGAAATATACATGAACAATTTTATGAATTTTAATGAATCTTTATTAACTTTGGTCAGTTAACATTATTCATTAACAATTTATAAACACTTCAACCTAGCCCTATTATGCAGCATTATGAACTCTTATGAGAGCATTTGGTACAAAACAGGCATGATAACAATTTTGAAATAGGGAACAAAAAAAAATCCATAGACTGCAAGTTCAAAAGCTTCTGTATATGCCAATAACACACTTTTCTCAAATTAAACTTTCAACAGGCTCATAGATACTATTCACATGAGTCTGCATAGATCTAGTCATGTCAAACTTCAGACCCTAGACAGTGCTACTGTCTCTATCTGGAAACAATCTCATGGGAATTACCGAATTCACCTAAACCAGTCCCAGTGTAAAATGCAATCTGGATTGCGGTTCAATTATGTTCATTCTTTCATTTTTAGACAAAGTAATTTTCTTCCTATCTCCTAATGGCCTTGGAGTTTTCTTGGTAAAATTAAGTTGGGATTTGCCTTGTAAAAAAAAAAAAAAAGAAAGCGCATTTATTCTTCTTTTACATTAGGTCTGTATAGACTTTGCAAGCACAGTCCATTCAGCCTTTGGAAAGTCTTTGTATGGTTTTCTGATAAAAGGGTATCCATGACCCTTATGGTCATGCTATAGCTACCTCCTCAGCACCCGCAGAAGACAAATACGATTAGTTCTGTTTAGAGAACAAAGGCAAAGTTCTTTAAGGTCACTCCTAAAGCAGGTACACATACTTTCGGTATGAACTGAATTTTCCTATAACTAAACATTAAACACCTGAGCTGCCAGACTACCTTTCCCCAGAGGGAAAAGGTCTGGCCTGAGACAAGCATCTATGCTGGAAACTTAACCTAAGCATCAACAAACGCAGCTGTGTGGATGGGAGCTGTGTCTCAGCCTCCAAATGCTCTGATTATGCTCTAGCTATCTGTCCTTTACTCTCCTATTTGGGATTTTGTGAAGACCATTACTAGATCTCTAATTAACATCAGGCATTCCAGGGTTGTGAGTTGCATTGCACCGCTGAGTCAGGCATTTCAACACAGAACACACACCTTGCTGGGTTTCTACCTGTGAATTACTCACTCAATTCAATGGACGAATCTGCAGCAGAGGGGTTTGAGCCCAAATGCCAGTTGTCTGAGCTATATCAGACACTTCTTTAGGTAAGAGAGGCATGTACCAAATAGTAGCATCTGAGCTATGCACTGCCTATGAAATCTGTCACAGCAAGAAATTTCACCAAACATTTTTTATTACCAGAGGAAAGAGAAAGTGGGAGAAAGTGGCATTGTGCTGATAAGAGCATATGAAGTATATAAGAAAATACAATTTGTTGGGGATGCAGGTAAATGAAAAACATCCCCATTGACAGAATGAGTTCTGCAGGCTCGTTTCACTTTTTGTTGGGCCTCTCAATCTGATCAATAAAGTGAATGTTTTGAACCACTCCAATCCGATCTATACTCAACATTTTAAAATCAATTCATTGGCGTTTTCCATAGACAGCACACCACAATTCACTTTCCTGTACCTAATCTATCCACAAAATGCATTTTGTCAAACTATTCAATCCTCTCCCTTTAATGAAGCACATTCCATCAAAACAAGCCATCTGCTCTTGTGACAGAATGAATTCTGTCTAACGCGATAAGCAGAGTATGAAGGGAGGCATTTTTTAAAACATGTATGTTTTACAAAAGGGAACATTCCTTATTTAGCAAGACATATCTTATATTCTTTATGAATTTTAAAATACTGCACCAGTGTAAATCGAGGGATGAATTCTACATGGCTTGTGAACAGAACTGTATGCAAGAAAATATTCCTAAGGCTTTCACTCTTTAGAAAATTCAGGAACAGGAATGGGGGTATTAACTAACTTCATCCTTTGCAAACTTGAATGAAATTACTGAAAAATTAATCTGGTTTATACTCTTAAAAGTTTTATAGTGATTAACTGTTACAGAGGGAACTGTGTAGAGGCAGCTACAGCAACAACTGTAAGTCCTTAAAAATATGCTTCTTGCATTCACGGTGGTTATTATTGGGTAATGAAAATCTCTTTATTCCCTAAAAAAAAAAAAAAAAGCCATAAACAAAAATCAATTATTTTCAAAAAGAAAGAAAATGAAATATGACCTTAAAGCCACACATTAACATTCCTGACATGTGGTCCAGTAATCTGTGTTTGCTGTATGCCAGGGGTACTTCACAGATTACAATGAACACTGAAATTGTAACTGATGTGTCATTTGTACTCTCTTCATTCTGCCATGTGAATCACTCTTGCTAGAGCTTTTCTATGTGAAAAGTCCGGACAGGATATATATGTACATGTAGAGCCCAGGTAAAAGGTTTTATTAGCATGAGCTTGATCTGGCTGCACTAATTCACCATCACAAGTTGTCCTAAACCAGAGCACATAAAATGCTTATCTTAACCCCAAGCGACTTAGCTCATGATATACGTCACATTCAACATTACCATAACTATTTCAAATGTTATCATTTGGGCTGAACTTTTTTTCTGCAATGCTTTTGTGAAACAGCTTCTTATACTTGGCCCCAGAATAAAAGTGACCAGAGTCTCTTACAGAACGAAGGAGATGAAAGGCTTGTAACCTTTGCCAGAACAGGCCTTCATATGTGGGCTTGGCAGAGACTCACTAAAAGCACTGTTTGGTGATAAAAACTTAATACCTCAAAGAAAAAGAATACAAACAATTGGAATGCTGAGAGGGAATCAGCAGAAAATCAAGTCTGATTAAATACTGGAAAAAGACTTTGAGAAAATCTGTGAGGGAATTTCTGAAAAAGAGCTGGGAACTATGAAAAAATAAACTGTCCTGTTAGAAACCTCCAGTAAGGTAAAGCAGGTTTTCTACAGTATTGACAAACAAAAGCCATTTTGTTTCTCCTCTTACTCAGCTGGATGGCCCTGGACTTTGGCTAAAGTCCTCAAGATAAAAATGTTGATGAGTTTTATAATTCCAATTTTTGAGAACAAATATTCTCCCGCTACCACCTGCAAACCCATCTGCTTTAATTACTCTGACTCTAACTGCACATCTGGTAAAACCCAGCATGCTTTCCCCAGGTATAGCCAAAAGATTTTTCTAAAATATGATATCTGATACCTTTCCACAGCAGACAGAAAACCAGACTACATATGTATATGTATGTATACACATGTATATCTTTGCAGGATAATAGAATGACATGTACATTATAACATCGTTCAGCATCTAAAATCTGGTTCGGTGATCTAGGGCAAAATCTTGCCTAAATTTTAAGATGATAGAAAAACAATCAAACAGCAGGTAAGGCACACATAGGTGTTTGAGAGACAATAGGAACAGCAGATTAGGTACTATGAGCGGCTACAGGCAGTGTGAGGCTGACACCAGCATTCAGAAGTGCAGGAGACAATATGCATACTGTGATTGCAGTCACTTGCTTCCAAAGCCCCATTTGTCCTCAGGACCCAGGTCTGACCGAGTTCTGTGCATCCCATGGAGAGCCATTCACCTCTCTGCAAGATCAGCACTTTTGTGTGCATAGGTTTCCCACAAAAGTGCTGAAATAAAACGTTCAGTTCACCTTTTTGATACTTAATTCACAAAAGGGTCAGAAAGCTTAATTTGGGAAGCCCTTTGAAAAGCCTGGGTAAAAGATGTGCTCTCTGATAAGCACAGTGAACCGTTTTTTTCTCTACTGTTTAATAGAAATCTATGTTGAAATGCTCTTCATTGCACAAGTGAGTTTGAATTACTGAAATGAAGAAGAATTAGTGCTTCATTGGTTGTATTTGCCATATTTCCAGCCTGCAGGATTTTGCATGCCAAAGTCCCATCCGTGTAAAAACTGCAGATGACAAAATATGTGAGTTCTCTGATTATCCTCAACATAATCTTTTCAGAGAAATTTAAGGATATGTTCCCTCTGGTCAAAAAGATGTTGTCCTTGAAAAGAATTTTTAAAAATAATAACTCCCAGTGTTCACACCCAAGCGTTAGGCTCAGAAATGGAAGGTTTATGATTGCTGCTGTATGCATCAAGTACAGTGGATAATTACTATCCAATATAATCAGGTTTCACTGAAATGTACAATGCAGACCTTGCTAGTAGGTTTTAATGAGTTATATCTTTTTTAATCTTAGCTGCAGAATAGCATCCTCTCCAGTTCATAAATACATAATCATCCTTATATGTGTGTCCATTTACTCTTCAACTGTATTGAATCTATAGCGTCACTACTAGTTTGTGATGTAATTTTTTGAAACAAAATTTAGCTGGAAGTCAGGAAGTACATCAGAGCCGCATACCTACCCTGTCTTCAGTGAGCTATTGTTTAAAACATTCTGCTTTTGTTAAACCAAAAGAAGATTTGGACCGGGTGATTCCCAAACAAGGACTATGTCTCAGATCTGACAGTGTCTCACAGGAGTGAATACTACCTCTGCTCTGATATGCTTTTGAATCTGGCCAAAGGAGCACTTCTCCCACTGGCTTCAGGCTGTAAAATCTTGCTCGTTGCTGTCAGCAATTCAGTTTTGTTAAAAGAGGAGCCTCAGCCATACCAAAGCAAAATTTATCCATGTGTAAAAGCAGTCTGATGTTGTCCAAAGAAAACATTGGACTGATATATTTTTGGCTTTTTTATTTGTTAAACTCAGAACAAATATTTTTACCGCTGTAAAATAAGCACAAATATATTTTTACTAAATTTAGGCAGTAAAATTATAAAAGCAAGATGTCTTCAACTTTGCTAACTAGCCTAGCATGGGATCCTTGCATGAAAATTTAACAGAGCATCTGAACTATTAGTGATGCTTGTTTTCAGTAGGCTGCTTTTGACTGCAGAAGTGAAGCAGGAGCATAAGGCTCAATGACTCTAAGGGGGATATTTTAAGCTTTTAACCACATACTTAGGATTCTTGTCCAATAAAAAGTTTCTTCTGCTTCAGTCAAAATTTTAGCCATATGAAGACAATGATCCCAAGTGTAAAAATTCCAACCAGCACCAAACATTTATACGATGACTAGGATAAAAACTGAAGTTAACATACTGGATTTAGTCTTACTCTAATATTTATTTTAATTGCTTCTTTTCTGCTGCATTTGAATTTAAGAAATTTATTAGCTTGTTAGTTTATTGTTACTCACTGAATAAAAGAAGAATCTCCAATTCAGTGACATAGGGTTCTGCAATAATATTAGTTCAGAAAACTTCTATTTAACCTTGCAGGGACATGGAAGTACTATTTTTGAGGACTATCACATTCTGCCAAAATATGATGAGGCTTGTCTTTCATTGGTCTCTGCTTCAGGTGCCCTAGGAGAGTGGTCAAACAATTAGGCTAGATATACTTTAAGGTAAGACACTTCCAAGCTCTGCAGTGTCAAAAGTACTTAAGTATTGATTTGTGGTTTGAAGCCGAAGTGTCACACCGTTTTTTATTCAGTCTCTGAATGACTAGACTCTTGATCAGACAGATTTTCACATTTATTTTATCACAAGAATCAGGTAAACACTTCATTTAGTGAAAGGTTCCATCAGCTGAGAGATTTAGGTGAGTATATTTCTGTTGTATATTCTTTTCTCTTGAATTATGTTTATAATATGGCAAAAAATTGTGAAGGATGGCTGCAAAATATTTGTTTCACGTACTAACTAAGACTGAGTTTCTTTGCAAGTGGTCATTTTCTTTCTCAAGATGTTGTCTGCAAGTACAACATCTTCTCTGCCCTGTTTTCAGTGGTAACAGTTATTTTTCTTCCTAGTAGCTGGTGCAGGGCTGTGTTTTGGCTTCAGTCTGAGAACAATGCTGATAACACACCAATGTTTTTGGTTGTTGCTAAGTAATGTTTACCCTGATCAAAGACTCTTCAGTTTCCCATGCTCTGCCAGTGAGGAGAGGCACAAGAATCTGGGAAGGAGCAAAGACAGGACACCTGACCTGAGCTAGCCAAAGGTGTATTCCATACCACAGCACGCCATGCCCAGTATATGAAGTGGGGGGAATTACCCACAAAGGACTGATCACTGCTCAGGCTGGGCTGAGTATTGGTCAAGGGGTGGTGAGCAATTTTGTTGTGCATCACTTGTGTTTTCTGAGCTTTCATTTCTTCTCTTGTTGTTTCCTATTATTATTGCCATTGTTATTATTGGTGCTCTTTCTATTATCTCTATATTTCCCTTTATTTTAATTATTAAACTGTTCTTATTTCAACCCGTGGGATTTACATTCTTTCGATTCTCTTCCCCATCCTGCCCTTGGGAGGTGGAGAAGGTGAGGGGGTGAGTGAACAGTTGCATGCTGCTGAGTTACTGGCTGGGTCTAAATCACTACAACATAAGAACATTTTACTTAACATTTTTCATAATATAACATTGTTCAGTTTCTGTTCAGATACAGTTAATAAAGAAATACAAAAGTCTTCTCTCCCACCACGAGCTCTACTAGTGTTTATTTCTTAAATAGTGCTTAGCAGGAATTGCTGCTATTATAGAGTACTGTAGACAGTATGAGACAATGTACAGACACAATTGAGGGCTTGATCCATTTCCACATGTAGCTGTAGGCATGATGAAGTAGGTGTTTGCTCGGAACAGCAAGAGCAAAAGAAGTGGCTGGTACCTCGGCACCCTACTAGCAGTATAAAGCACACCATGGAGATGAACAGCCCTTGATCTGCTGGAAATGTCAGATGTTTAGAGCTGAATTAGCAAGAGCTGATGAGTAAGCAGGTAAGATGACTACACTCAGCCTTTCAGGCTGACTAATGTGTTGTCTAAACATACAGGAGGAAGAGGAAAGTTCTGTAGAGGTTTGAGAAGTTCTTACAAACGGGCTTCCTGCCAGAAAGTCTTCTTTTTAATCAAAAAGAGTTACCTTTCAAGAACTTTACACTAAAATTCAATAGTTTCATGTAGATGGCTTTTTTCTCATCATAAACATGAAGAACATAATTCAAAGTCATAAGTATTACTGAGTCAAGGTGAGCCTATATAAATGTTCCACTTTTCCTTCATAAAAAGACAGGTGGAAAAGAAAGAATATCAAATGTTAATAACACTCATGAACTAGCTGCAGAAATATAGAAAGTAAAAGTTAGCTGTAAAATGGCTACTACAGGGCTGCCGCATTTCCATTGTACAAAATATAAAGGGCAATTACCAAAGCTTTCTAGAAAAAAATAGTGGGAATAACTCTGAGATTGAAAGGTAAGTACATAACAGGCAATTACAGGAAGACAGTGAAGATGAAATTGTTTTGTGAAACAAGATTCTACTAGATTTTATTTATTTACTACAGAAACATGCATGTAAGTAATTTTGCTCTTCTGTCATAGGTTTTTAATACCTTTTATAAAAAACATTTCTCAAAAGCTCTGCTCCTCTAATTTATTTATTTTAGAATATCAAAATATAGCATTCAGTGCACTGTAATAAACATATCAGCTTTATTTCAGCTCAGCATCTTATTTTCTAATAAATTTGTAGATGATATGGTCTACATTAAAAATAGGGCTTTTAAACTGTTCATCCACCTTATTTGTATATACAAAGAATTTTCCAGATGTAAACAATATTGCATTATATTTTGCTACATATATTGCTTTCCTGAGTTCAGCAGTAGCAGTCATTTTTTCTCCTTCTTAGTAGATGGTGCAGCGCTGTGGTTTTGACTTTTGGCCTGGGAACAGCACTGATAACACCGATGTTTTTAGTTACTGCTCAAATGTTTAGTCTGACCAAGGACTTTCTGAGTCTCATGCTCTGCCAGGGAGGAGGGGAAGCCGGGAGGAAGCAGAGACAGGACACCTGACCCAAACTATCCAAAGAGGTATTCCATACCACAGCACGTCATGCCCAGGGTGTAGAACTAGGAGCAGTTACCCGGAAGGCCTAGCTCACTGCTGGGTGGGGTGAGTTATCAGACGGCAGGTGGTGAGGTGTTGTATTCTCTTCCCCTGTTATTTCTTTTATCATTATTATTATTGGTGGTAGCAGCAGTGATTTGTGTTATACCTTAGTTACTGGACTGTTCTTATCTCAACCCGCGGGAGTTGCATTCTTTTCGATTCTCCTCCCCATCCTTCTGGGAGCAGGGGGAGGGCAAGAAGGGGGGGAGTAAGAGGGAAACTGTGTGGCTGACTTGCCGACAGGGCTTAAACCACGACACAGCTAGAAATAGTTTACAAGGGGAAGAAATTCTATAACCATTCTCGCTTTCTTCCAGTCATGCATCCTACGCTATTCAGATACTAAAGAGTGACAGAAGTCACACAGTAAAGTCTGCACTACCAGAGAAGCTATAAATAGTTGCATTATTTTCAATTCTCCTTCCCATCCCTCCGGGAGTGGTGGGAGGGAAAAAATGGGGGGGAGTGAGAGAGACACACGACTGTGTGGCTGATTTATGGCTGACTGGGTTTAAACCACGATAATTGCAGAAGTACTTAATAGGCTTCCCATTAAACCAAATACACAATTATAGAATGATTTGGGTTGGAAGGGATATTAAAGATCATCTAGTTCCAATCCCCCTGCCCCAGGGTAGTGACACCTTCCACTAGACCAGGTTGCTCATCCAACCTGGCCTTGAGCAGTGCCAGGGATGGGGTATTCATGCCTTCTCTGGACAACTTGTGCCTGTATCTCACCACTCTCATAGTGAAGACTTTTTTCCTAATGTCTAATCTAAATCTCCCCTTTGTCTGCTTAAAGCCATTCCCCCTTGTCCTGTCACTATATGCCCTTGTAAAATGTCCCTCTCCTGTTTTCTTGTAGGTCTCTCTAGGTATTGGGAAACTGTTATAAGTTTTAGCTTTGACTGCTCCTGGTGAAAGGCTTTTGGCAATGATCCTTCTCTCCAGGAGTTAGTATGCAAAACATAAAATAGAATCACAGAATCATAGAATCACAGAATCATAGAGTCAGATAGGTTGGAAAAGGCCTTTAAGATCATCAAATCCATTTTCCCAGGATTGCCAAGACCATCAATAAAGCATATTACTGAGGACCTCATCTACACGGTTTTTGAACACTTCCAGCAGAAGGTGGGATGTGTTTCTACCACTTTGCTGGGAAGGCGGTTCCAATGCCTGATCACTGTCTCTGTGAATAGCTTTTTCCTAATATTCAGTCTAAACCTACCCTGGCACAGCCTGAGGCCATTACCTCTTGTCTTATAGCTTGTTACTTGGGAGGAGAGACCAACACCCACATCACTACAACCTCCTTTCAGGTAGCTGCAAAGAGTGATAAGGTCCCCTCTGAGGTTTCTCTTCTCCAAACTAAACAACCCTAGTTTGCTCAGACATTCCTCATGCCCATGTTAGCTGCGTGAAACCTCTTACAACTGTTAAGAGAGCATTAATACAGAAGAGTTTTTTTCTGTGTTAACACATACATTAGATATATGTACAAATATTATATATAAATTATTTGATATGTTTCTAGATTATATGTATGTTAAAATGGTCCTTGGACAAGGAAAATAATAATTGCAGCACTAATTTGTAAACTATATACTTTTCTTGCAAATTACCTTATTCTGAGACTGCAAAATAAATCTGGGTCAAATCACACCACCATTATTGTCACCTTTTCCCAAGCTAGCAGGAGTATAAAATTAAAAAGCCTAACACCATGTTATTCACAAACACTCCAGAAAGTCCTTGGGATGATTTCATCATTCCTGTAACCTGGTAAAACCAGTTCAAAGTTAACCAGTTTTAAATCCTTTGACTTGGAGAAGGATATGCCAGAGACAGATGTGAACCTTCATTTCCTCCTAACTTGCCTTCACAAGTACAGTAGTATCTAGTGACTCATCTAAGTTTGATACCTTAAAGATAGTAATAATCATGTTACCAATAACAATCATTCCCTTTTTTTCCAGCCTACAGGAGACACAGTTTAAGCTATATGGGTTTGTTCAGTTTTTTTTCTCTGTGTGTGAAAAGTGATTACTGAGGAAATTAATTGGAAGACACAGTACATAGTTACTTCTCAAATACTGAGGTCAGTAGTTAATCATTTACATTGCATGGGTCAGGAAGAGCCATTCACTAATGCAGATTCTGGTGAAAGCATAAGCATAAAGCCCTTCATGCCGATGTGGCAGCAACCTTTCCTACAGAATTTATTAGAAAAATTAAAAGCCAAACCTATGACAGAATTAATAGTTTTCTCAAAAGTTATCAATTAATACAAAGTAGTCTACAGAATATTCTGAAATACTGGGCAAAACGTCCTCCAAAGCTAGACCACCTTTAGAGGAACTGGTGAAAACTGTTTTCAGGAACTGATGTCTAGCACAGATCATCTCTTAAACAAATCAAAAACCAAGTTAGGAATTCATATTATTGCTCTTAGAAAAAAATTCCCTTTTTTTATGGCATATTTATAAAAACAGAATCTGTACATTTATCCATGAAATGACAGTTGCTCTTACACCACCTAGCATGCTTAAACAACGCAGATACTCTGATAACACCTTTACAAAGTACAAAGGAACTGAATAATTACAACCTACCAGAGACAATATAAGCATTCAAGTATCAGCTGACAGAAATTCATGTGATTAATAGTAAATTGGATTAGACATTTTTTTAAAAAGAGACATTTTTTTCCAGCTGGAACTTTATAGGCTATATATGAATCCACAAGGATGTACAAAGGAAAAAAAAAAAAAAGCTAAAAGAAGTTGCAGAAGACATAACTGTGGGAAGGCATGGGAGAAGAGTCCAGACACAGATGGTTACAGTCTGTATTTATTCTCGAGGAAATATCACAAGGCAGACCATCTGATGCTGAGGAAATAGCGTAGTTGGAAGCTAGCGTATACTGTGTTTAAAAAGATCATCCATCCTGTCAAAAATAGAAATATTCCATATAGGAAGTATGGAGGCTGCAATTTGTGTGCAACCTCGGACACCTCAGCAGCATTACTCCCTTCCTTTTGCTGAAGTGCCAGGCAAAGATAATGGCAGCCATTCTGGCTGCCGACAACTAGATGCAACCAAGACTCCTAGTGCTAAAGATGATAAAATTCTCTTTTGTGGTGTTCCAGCTATTTAATCTTCTTCCTAGCTCTTTCACTGGCATCTCTTTGTTTTTGTACCAAATTCAGTCCCTTATTCTCTACTGCCTGACTGACACCACACAGTGACGTACTTACACTGTTATCTGAACCACCACAACATCGAGGATCTGTAATCAGGGAACTCGCTCCCTTTGCCATCAGACCCACAGAGCTGGAAGCACAGTTCCTGCTCTGGTTTATGACCTCTTTCTGTTTTCTCTCCTGCAAACAGTTCACCTCTGCACCAAAGCTACATCTTATTCCTCAGTTATTTTAATTTCTTTGCTTTGCCTGTTTCCAAGCAGCGATTTCCTCTTCTGAATCTTTCTTCACACTTTTATTTCAACCAACATCATGCATATATTCCTAATGAAATGCAGAAAGAAACTACACAAATCTTGAAAAATATTGGAACTCTTTAATCTTTGATTTTTTTTTCAGTAAAAACAAATTAATAAATATTTTCCTGATTTTTAATTAAATATTATCACTTTGCACTTTTCTTCCTTTCCTTTAAAAAATAGAAGTAATATTTTTCAATTAAGATTAATGAAATTTTTTAGGCACAAAACCACTATCATTAGCTCTATAGCACATGTGATTGGTATCATAACTTATTTGCTCCATTATGTTTATTTTATACTGTTTTAGGGATGAGGAGATTGTCTTTCGATCCATTGCAGGTAGCAAATCTCCTGAAGAAAATTAGACCACTCACAGACTAACCTACTGAATTTATTTCTATATTAAATACTTTAGAAGCACACAGAAATTTTCCAGGGAAAAAAAAAAAAGACCAAACAAGTGCAACAAAAAATAATGAAACAAAACTCCCCTATCACAAGAAGTAAGCAATGTTATTTTAGATGTGCATAGCTAGTCCTGGTCAATAATACAAGGTACAGCAGAATATAATTTCAATAGGCAAATGAAAGGTATGGTTAAAATCATTACTTCCTTTGTCTTCATTTTGTAAAATCAACCCAGAAGTGATTTTTTTTGCAATAGTTTTCAGAGCATACAATAGCTAAAGAATGTTATCACAGTTGCAAAGTACGTAACACCAGCAATGTTCCAAGGAAAATATTAGGCTTTCTGATCACTTAACCTATGATAATAAGGGTGCATTTTGGAACATGCCACTATTATCTTCTGTATTTAATAATGGTTTCTTCAACTGTGTAGCTTGTTAAAACTCCTCAATGCTCCATCATAAAAGTTAGCAAAAAGAAGTCTATTTTTGCCACAAAAATGACCAAAAAAAATTGAACACAGAATATATAAGGGAGACTTACACATAAAAATAATTCAAAAAAATCTGAAAATGGCTTTGTAGTTAACAAGCACCACACTTTTCTGTGACACTAAACATACAGTCAAAGGTCATCTTGGAATATTCATCTAAGAAAGCTCTTTGGATCTGGTCCAAAACATTTTTGCAAGTGACAGTGTATTCAGGAATTTGAGTTTTATGTATCTTACAATGGAGAATAAGTTTGAGTTATTCAGCACCATACACTACCTTTCCAAAATGATAGGTAGATCATATTTAGAGGTTGATGACTCTGTTAACAGCATGGCAATAAAAGCATGCCTTTTACCTTAGCAGTAGAGGGCTTTGAATTAACATATATAAATCTTAAGTCCCACTTCAGTGCTGTCATAATATCACTCAAATTTTATATATATGGGTATTTTTATATACATCATCTACCTTTTTAAATGGCTAGTTTATGATAAAGTGTATCTTCTTAAAAGTAACAACACAAAACTAGTTGCATCATTTAAAGGGTCTACTATTACTCTAGCCAGAGAAATAGCCAGTACATGAGCACATGATGGTCATGTTGAAAAATTTCCTCTCTCTATATTGAAATTTCAGCCTTGTTCTTCATTTCACAATGTATGTATTTAAGGAGCAGCAAATACTCATGACTTGGTTGGGTCAAGACCCAGTCATCACGAAGCACCAAAAATCTTGCTACATCATGAGATCATTTGCAGCAGCTCCATTACTCCTCCCTGACTGCAGTGGGTGCATGCAAACAAGAGTTGTTTTGTATTAACAGTTTCTGATATTTACAGTGACATCTCTCTTTCTGTCTTTGTTAATTTTGCTAATCAAGTGTATTTGGCTTAGGAAGTTGTAAAAGCTATTCTCAAATAACTGAAGCTTTCTGATCTCTTTCCAGACGTGAAACTGTAAATTTTATGTTTTCTTCTTTTGATTGTGAGGATGAACTTAATATTTTGAATCAATGTTTTAAACTATCTTTAAACTAGGTATCTTACCCAAGCTCTGCTTAATCTTTCTAAGGAGTGTGTACTCTGTTCAATAGCGACAAGTTCACTGGGTTCAAAGCTGTAGTAGTGAAAGATGTAATAGCTTGGTTTACTCAATCTTTTAATGCTCTACGGCAGGGCTGACTGAAGGTTGAATAAACATTGGGTTTATGATATTAGTAAACTCTCTGGACATAGAAAATTGGGGATAAAATCTTCCCAAAACTGATAAGATATTAATATGCAATTAAATGAAGCAAATATTTTTTAATAATCTTTCAAAATCAAATTAGACTTCTGACTTATATTATTAACCCCTTAAATATAGAAAAATACAGAAATGACACAAATGGCCAGTTCTGTTTCCTAGATAGTCACTAATTACTTGGTTCAAGATAGTCTTGGTAGTCTCACTGACAGTCTCAAGATATGAATGTGCTATGAGGTAATGCTGTATCACTGCAAGATGTGAACATTCAGAGCTCTTTGAAAACTGCTTATCCATAATGATTATGCAGCATCTAGGGTATTGCAGTATAAATCATTGGGTTCAATTATATGGACTAAAACACTGCTTTAATTGTCTTATACATAGCTGTGTGACACCAGCTGAACCTAACTGCCTTCAGTCACCACTTCTAACATTAGCAGTTAAGCCATCTTAAGAAAGCCAAAGCATCCAGAAAAATAAACTTTATCTGAACCTTCTGTTGCTCCCAGGAAAATGCCATTTGAATTTTAATGCTCTCATTCACAGGCTGTCTAGATCCACCCAGTTTTATTTCATAGTTCTGTGGTCTGTATCAGATCTTTCTTGCAACCACTATTTACTGCAAAAATTGAGTCTCAAGGCATTAGACATGAATCTTAATCAAATTATTGACAACTGAACACAAATAATCAGTTTTCCACAGTTTTGATAGCCTAGCAAAGACTTTCTGCTCTGCCTTTAGCATTTCTGTTATTATTGAGGCACTTACACTGTTTTTGTTACTGACATATGTGGCGTATACCCTGGCAGAGGGTGCCCTTATCAAAGCAGTCAGCCTCCTTGCATTTTTCCATGCCTGGATACATCAGGCGAGCCTGTATTTAGCTGCACTTCTGACCAGCCAAAAATGGAGCTCTAATTTAAACCACTCCTGGCCAAGAATTTAGCATCTTGGATGCAGATTTTCATGGGAACTGTCTTTATACATGATCATCAACATGCAATCTATTTTCTTTGGCCTTATTAAGTTAGCTTGAACCTTAGAAAATAATTCCATTATCATTAAAACCACATCTGTACAACAAACTTGCCACCTGCAAGTACAAATTTGGCACATTTATTTTACATTACTCATAGCACATAACACAGAATTTTTATCAGCTTGATGCCTTTGGTATGTCTTTATATTTCAAGCTGCCATGACAAAGATAACCCCAAAACCCTTTAAGTGTATTTATCATTGACATATTTCATGGCAACAGATTTAATTCAAAATTAAAATCTAGATATTTAAAAATTGTTGAATTATGTCAGAAAAACATTAACAGCTCAAGGTTACCTGAAAAACAATGTGTCTAGTATCTGCAAGGTATACAAATAAGGTTTTTTTTCTGATATTTAAACCTGAATATCTTCAATTCTAGAGTGCCTAGCCAATACCAGTTTGGTATAGTAAATACTAAAGAAAAAAATGGATCCTACAAGCAGTGTTGGATAGAGGAACTATGACCTCTCGGGGCTCTAGTTTGCAATATGGAGCAGGGACTATTCAGAAAAAGAACTCCACATCTTCAAATCCCCGAAAACACTAGCAGAAATTTAATGAGACGTGGATGCATAACCTTTTCAGATCACCTTGAAAGATCCAGCTTTCACCTTTAACATTTTTTTCTCATTTCTTGTAACAAGATTCACCTTCCAAAGACCATAAACTCCCACAAAATCCAACCATCAAGACTTCAAACTCACTGTCCACTTTCAAATCTCCTCTGAAAGTTGCAGGCAGGTTGCCTTGCTATGGTAAGCTTTATGATGGATCAAGTGTAGTCTGCTTCTGTCACCCTGAGCTGGAATAAGTACCACCTCCACCCACAGTCAATGCAATCAATGCATCCTGTACTCTAGCTATTTTACCACCACCAAAATAATGTGGTGAAGCCTTGCATCCAAGGCTGCACTGCCAAATGTTCCAGCACTTCACAGATCCAGGCATAACCAGAGACTTTCAGATACCCTTTAAGGCACAACTGTGACCCAGCAATCCCCAGCTATTACAACATTAACTGCCTGCTTCACTTTTGGAATTTTGGTTTGGGTTTATGCATACCTTTTTTACTTTTTTAATAGTAAATATTTTCTTGATTGTTTATATCTATGTTGGAGAACTTTGATCTTGTTCTTATTCCTTGATCTCAGTGGTCAAGCCAGTCAGAAGTGAAAACCTTTTTGAGATAGCAAAATTATTGAAATGCAGCAGAAGATAATATCCTTTCCCCACTATTTTCCCTTTTTGCTTGTTCAGGAACAAGTATCCCTACAACTTGTGAAGTCAATAGGCATCTTTCCATTAACTTAAGAAATCTTTAGATGAGGTTTCAAAAAACTTATAGGGATCAGATGGTATTGATCAGTTTTCTTTTATTCTGTTTGTATTAATCAGTACCAGAAAAATAAATATCATAAACGTTACTGCCGATGTTATGATAAGATACATAAATAAAGATACTCAGTTTGATGGTTACGGAAGGGCAAACACAGAGCAGTAATTCTAGATTCTGGATATTAAAGATATCAATATTAAGTGCCCATGAGGGCATTTGTTCTCCCTCTGTGATGTTTTTACTCCAATTGCTGATGATTGCTATGAAGCAAAAAACACACAATCTTTTAAAGCATTAGTATATATGCAAAGGGAATTTTTGAAAAATATTCACTGTTAATGATACTGAGATTAGCAAGGATGAAATATTTTTAGAAGTTTATTTTACACGGGTCTCTAGAAATAGTCCTGGAATCAATCCATGGCTTTGTTAGGTTGTTAGACTCTTGATATAGATTTTCTGGTTTTAATTATAAAAAGCTTTTTCACATGATATGTGGTTAGAGTGGCATGCTATTCAAGTAAAATATTCATTCTTGTATCTCTTTGTTTAAAATAAAGGCAACAGGTGAAACAAGAAGAGGATGTAAAAGTGAAAACAAAGGGTTTAAATTTTTTTTTCTATTGAATATTTTACTCATCTACATTTAACAATCTTTGCTCTCCCAGTACAGTTTTAGAAAGAGAATTGAAAACCCAGTGATATTAATAGTGCCTTATCCTCTGTGAGAAAAGAATCACCAGTTTCATTGTGGAAAAGCTATTAAGATGCTATTTGATGTATGCCTCTCAGCACAAACAAGTGGTGTGGCACCTATGAGAACAGAGTTCAGGAAACACTTGTGAGCACAACTTATTCATCTGTGTCCATACATACACTGGTAATAAAGAAAGAGGGTCTGATCTGGATTTCACTGAGTTTATTGTAAGTCTTCCATTAACATCAATGTACTTTGGAGGAAGTCCATGACAACCATTAGAGTACAGTTAGGAGATGAGCTTTCAGTGCAAAGGACACCCAAGCATATTGCAGACAAACTGTAAGTGCGGGAACCCTTCAAATATATTCTAAAAGTGTATGACACTTCAAGAACCATAGGAAATGAACTACCTACTTGAAAATGCAGAGGGAAGTAAGTGGATACTCAAACTGGAGCTGTCCAAAACATTGGAGTTAATGCAGTTTTGATCTGCTCTTTAAAGGCCAAGGCTTTAAGAAATTTTAAAATATAGTATTGGGCTCATCTTCTGTGAACAGTTATATGTACAAGTAGTGCCAGAGCAGTTTTAAAGGAACAAAATGGAATAAGTGTAGCTCCAGGTCCTAAGTCTTTCTAGAAATAAGATACATAAATGAAGGAAAATATTCTGTACAAAGTTTGGGTTTAGGCCTTTTCTTGGAGTTTGCCAAAAAGTTGCTATATGTTTCATGTATGCGCCATAAAAAACAGAATTTAGGAAAAAAATTGAATGCACTGTGGTAAGGATCCCAGCACAATAGCATTCCTTTGCAGTGAGAATTACTCTTCTTTTGCAGGTAGGATGCCTGGGGGAAAAGCTCAGTGCAAACTACATTTGATTAACATTTTTGCCTGCTCAATTGCATGTGTCCTGTTTTATTCCAAGATGTGTGTGGGGAAATCTCATGCTGCAGTGTTCAGAATATAGGAGATGTGGACCTGATGGTGAATTCTACAGGCAGAAATTAGGGGCTTGAAAGTAATGTGGAAGGATGTTAGAAGCTAATGAATTCCCTCAAGCATTTCCCACTTTTCCCTCTGAGAATGTCTGTAGCTGGCACTCTTGCCCACGTACTGACTCATGATCACTGTATTTCCATGCGCTCCTGTTGGTGTTGTCATTTGAATACTAATATAACTAAGAGGACTACACCATATGGTGGCATTGCTGCACTGGGTACTGTTAAATACAGAAGTGACGTGGATTGAACGTATAAAGCTGTATTTTTAGTATTCAGAACAACAACATAGGCCAGATTTCTCCAAAACTCTTACTCCTCATCAGGGTATCAAAACAGGGGGCAGATTCTCAGGTTTTCAACTTGCAGCTGCTTGTACTGGAACAACAGTTGTTGGATTTTTCAGAAGATTTTCAGTCAAAAGTACTATGATCTTTTTATTATGTTATGCTTAGTTTCCCCATAGACTAGAGGGTTTTATTTCATGTAAACCTAGCAACTCATGAAGTCATCTGGGCTTGCTCTTGCTTTCCTCACCTACACCCTCCACGGGCTTTCTAAAGTCTTTCCTGAATATGCCAATCTAAAAGGGCAGTTAATGTGAAAAGCCTTCTAAGGGAACACAAAGACCACTATCATCCTAGTGTAAATGAGAACACAAATTCCTGGCTACTAACTCTGGTTACTTCACTTAACTGAGTGGTAATTTCTTCAGTAAACATTGTTAAAAATGGAATTATGTTTGTCAATAAACATGATTACTACTCATGATTATATTAAAAAAAGAGAAAAAGGATATACATGAAACAAATATTTTGCTTAGTTGGTACTTTGAAAATATGTGATTTTACTTACAGACGTACAGGCAAAATTAGTTCTCCCTAAATTATCAAATAAGAATGTAACCAGTGCAGCTATTGTAATATTTAGCTAGAAAGTTAATTTCAGAATTTATTGATGTTTTCCAGATGGATTGATGTTTTCCAGATCTATTTAATTTATTTTCTCATAACATCAGTAACCTGTTATACTACCCGCATTATTTGAACTTTGTTTGGCTGGTGCTCGTGTAATGTGGTGTTACTGGCTTCTCCTGAAACCTTTCCAACAAACAACTAGAATATTTTTATGTGTCACTCTATATGACATGCAATGCTATTTCTCCAGCTGTCTTTTCTCATGCTACCTACTGTAACTTCTCCTTCTCTTGGGTCCTGGGCATTCACATCAGCCCTTGCAATTTTTACAATAGTCCTGGCATGTGACTTGGAATGTCTTAGAATCATATAGAATGGTTTTGGTCAGAAGGAACCTTTAAACATTATCTAGTTCCAAACCCCTGCTGTGGGCAGGGACGTCTTCCACTAGATTAGGTTGTTCAAAGCCCCATCATACCTGGCCTTGAACACTATCCCCAGTTTTTGTCCTGGCTCTTGTATTATGCTATAGCTCTTATCTTGACTTAGCCCTTCTGTCCCCTAGTACTACCTGTCTCCTCCCTTGTCAAACACTGCAGTCGGTTAATGATACCCATCTTGTATACACATGGCTTGTTTCCCCCTAAAAAACATACATGACTTCTTTAAATACGCATACCTGCTTTTGCATTCACTTTTTAGGCATTTCAAATGGGACATTTCCAGGAGCATAGCCCAGAACGAAAGCCATCTTGTGTGATAGCAATTGAAAAGTATCATGATTTTTATTTTTTTTTCTGTGAATTACTCTAATTCTAATTACAAGATAGCTGAGACATGCTTAAATATGCTTATGTTCATCCTTTATTTCCTGGTTTATATCTTCTCTCACAACAATGCATGTATTTCTGACAAATGGAATTCATTTTGAAAATGTGACTGAAGAAAGTGTAACGCTGAGGTAATGCCATACAAGATAAAAGAGTTTTTCTGGCATTCATAATAATCAGAACTGAAAGAAGAGTGTATATATTCAAAGCACAAGGGACATTTCTTTAACATATCTAAGAAGAATCACTGACTTTAACAAGACTCTCGAGACTCAGCATCTGTTAGTCCAGTCTTGATAACATACCTAACAAGAGGCAATGTTTGTCATCTGTAACCAAGGGATATTTTTATATCAAAGTGAAGAGTAACTACAACTTTTCCCTTACAGCATGTGAAGGAGAAACTTGCTGTTCTCTTACCACTTTTTGGTGTTTCACAGTTGTACAACCCTTTAATGTCCAAGCAGCAGAAAGCAAAGGAAAAGTACACCTTGCATATTTTTATTTTGTATCATTTGAATGAAAATTTGTGCCGATATTGAACAGTTTTATTTCTTCCAATGGCTCCTGGAAGCATTTTTCATAAACAGTAGTTTGTTTTTTTTTCTGCCTGAACCCTATGTTAAGACCAAATACTATTCATTTTAGTGTTAATATTTAATTTGACCTGGGAACTTTAGGTTTCACAGAAATGGCACTAAGTCACCATGGAATGATACAGTACACTTTCGGAAAACATTCTTCTCTTTAATCTGTAGACTGTGTGTGATTAAAGGCAAGAAAGGTAGCAAATAACTTAGGGAGACTTTATGCATGTATAAATGTACCTGGAGGAGTGGGAACAGGTTAGTTTGAAAAATAAGGCTCTCTTTGTTTCAATCCTATTCGGTGTGCAAAGAGGGGAAAAAGTAAAAGTTGTTATTGTCTTCCTTTGCTGTAAATCATGAGTTATCTCACTGTCATCCCTGAAAAAAACAGTGAAATTAAAGGAAAATTACATTTCCTTGCTAATATATTTGTGAAAAATGGTAGTTGTACCTGTGCAGCTGAACGTCATACCAGTCTGCCCTACTCCAAAACTTGCTTCCTGCTCTTTATCCATAAAGTATGAATCTAAGTGATTAATAACATTTGAGAAAACTGTGCACAGAAGCAGTATAAAACAGGGGAATTGGACATATGTGTGCATGTAAAGAAACCAAAAATACAGCTAAGAACTTAAAGGTTTTAATATGCAAATACACACAGGCTGTAAGTGAATCTGCAGGTTTGCATTCAAGCACAAAGTATTAGCATGCTTATCCCCTAAGAAAGCCTAACTAGAAATGCAAGCTGTGCAGCTTCTCTTCCTTTTGCTGTCCTGCAGATGTATGGATAGGTTATTCACAGAGATAATCATATTTAAAAACTCAAAGTTCATCTCTGGCTGGTGGAGGGCAGGTGCTCATGAGACACTTCCTACTCTTTTAAGGTGTCATGTAGCAGCTATCTTTGTTGCCACATGCCTAGCTTTTTGCCATGCTCTTTACACCCCTACTTCCTGGAGCAGTCATTCTCCTTAAAAAGGAAGTATCCAATGGTACAAGGATTGTGGAAAAGGTAAAAATCTAACCTGACCTCATTCGAAAACCCCAATGGCAAGACAAAAGAAACATCATATTTGCTTTTACTAAAGAGTTCATGACCTTTTAAACTGGCTCATTATTTTTAAAATATTCTTGAGCCTGGTTCAAAATAAACTTGAGCTTGCTAGTGGTGAGCTTACTTGCAGTTTTGTGTATTTGTATTGTTATGATTCCTGCTGTAAATGCAACTGAATAAGGAACTACTGAAACCTATCAACCACAGAGACGCAGGGTCTCATAATGTGTGGAGATTAGATGAAGACCTTTTGGCAGGAAGTAAGGCTAGTTAATGGGTAAAGGTAGTCTTGGTACCATTTTACTGAGTCTATTGAGAAGACTGTGTTAAATGGCACAGGTATTTACAGCATGATCAAGTAACAGCAAAGCATGACTAATGCTCCCCAATCGGTAGGAAGGTTTTGCTTTCTACCTTCCCTCCCATTCTATTCTACAGCTTTTCAGACAAATTCTAGTTATCTTCTTATTATGTGGAAACCACCTCTATTCTTGCCTCAGGTTCTATTATTGAAGATTTGAAGTGATTGTTGAAAAGAATGGGAAGAAACTTTTAAAAGATCGAGAATATTTTTTGACAGAACCTTCACTTCAAACTGGGTAAATGTAAAAAATGTAAGGAAGAAATACTGAGTCAGGCCATTAGCCCAGTCAGGCCAGTACTCTGTCTCTAACAGAGGTGCTGCTTTATGAGAGTAATGGCAATTAGCCACAGTCCCTTCTTCTTAGAGACGTCCAGCATCCAAAATCTTTGTATTAGTGTAGCTAGAGAGCATATTCCTACCAACTCCTTTTAGTGTCTGTCTCTAGTCCTTATTTCTATAACTTCCTTTATAATTTATGATTCTGATTATATTAATTGTCTCCATTACCTCCTGTCACAAAAGTTTCTAGAAGTCCTCTATCCACTGTGTAAAAAGGTATTTTCTACTGTCTGGTTTAAACTTACCATTTGTCAGCTTCAGTTACTGCTCACTCATCCAGTATGGTGTAGTTTGGTAAATAACAGCTTCACATATACCTTATCCATCACTTTATAGATATGGTAAGCCTTGGTCATACTCTGTTTTCTTCTTGCCAAATTGATGAGTCCCAGAGTCTTTAGTGTCTCCGTATAATTACTTTTCCTCCTTACTCATTTTAATTGTCCTTCTCTGTGCTTTCTCTAACTCCACGGACTTCTCCGAGACACAGAGACCAGAAATACACACAGTATACAGGATATGGGCACACCAATGCTTCAAATAATAGCAAAATATTACTTTGTGTCTCTTTCTCAGTACTCTTGCTGATGATGTCATTCCTTGTTGAACAGAAAATTGCAGGCACCTGCCAATGATGAATGAAATTGTTCTGAGTTGTACCTGCCATTTCTGAGCTCAGCATCAATCAAACACGATTTGGATTATTTTTCCTACCTTACAGTTATCTACTCTGAAGCTTATCCATTGCTTTTTTTCCTATTCAGTCACTGAGGTCCTTGTGATTATCCTCATAACCAGCACGGCATTCCACTTCCCAAAATAACTTACTATCATCTGTGAAACTGGAGATTTCACAATTTACTCTGTTTTCCAGATTACTGATGAAGATCTTGAATAAAACCGGTCCCAATGCAGATTCATTAATGAGACCTTTAGCAACTCTTCAAAAGTGACCATTGTACCCCGTCATTTGCTTTCTATCTAAACATCTTTCAATCTGCAACAGGACTTTTTATTCAGCCTTAAAGCAGCTTCGTTTCCACAAAGCCTTTAGTTAAAAGCCCTGTCAGAAGCTTTCAGAAAATCCAAATGTACTCAGACCACTTGATCCCTTTTATCCACTCACTGACTGGCACAGCTAGTAAATCAGAATGATGAGAACCCCAAAAGGGCAGTGAGGCAGGACTTAACCTTATTGGAACCTGCTCAATAAATCATCTTTATTCATGTGCTCAGTTATTTTTCATTTATCACAGGATCTATGGCCTTTTCAGGGGTGGAGGGCAAATTCACCAGACTGTAGGTCCCTGGACCTGCCCATCCAGACCCATCTTTGAGAATGAGATTGCTAAACCACAACTTCTCTGGTGCAATAGGCTACACACCTTTATAAGATACTCTTCAGATTCTCTTATTCCTTATATCTTTTTATTTTACTGCTTGCCATGTATTACAGGCTTTTCTTTCTTCTCCTTTGTGAAGGACTCCCATTTTTTAACTGCCATTCTTTTCCCTGAGATAGTAACCTTTTCCATTTCCAATCATTTGCTATGATAGTTTTTCCCCTGAGCCTTGAAGAGATTTCATTTGATCACTTCATCTTCTCCTGGAAGTGCTGTATGCAGTGTGACTGCGCTTCCCTTACATGCTCCAGGCTCTTGCTTGTTGAACTGTTGCAGGATTTTTTGGTCAGCTTGTTGAATTTTTTATTGTTTAGGGGTTTGTTTGTTTGTTTGTTGGTTGGTTTTTGACTGTATCTTTTTTTTTTTAATCTATTGTTCTTTCTTGAAACTGAACATCTGTCTGATGGACTTATTTGTCTTTTTTTGTTATGATACAAAAATGAACTTCAACTATATAGTCATCATGTTAACAGCATCTGACCCACTAGTATCTCTTGGGTGAGGTCCTGTGCAACCCTTGAGGCTGAGTTGAGGGTAATGTCTGTTTTTTTTCCCCAGTTTCTGAGACAAGCTGATGTAAGAAGGATATTTTTATTGAATTAAAAAAAAATATTCCTACATCTCATCCTGATGAGGCACTGAACTATATCTAGATAGTTAAAATATATAATCATCCGACTTATCTTCACTGCACCTTCTTCAGTTTCACTGAAGAAAATGCTAATTACTATTAACATGCTGGATTTCACTCACATAGCTTCCTAAATGCACATGTCTTCCCAAAATATTATATCATATTTGAACTTAGCATCACCCTTCCTGTACTGTGACTCTCCCACACCCTAATATCCTCTCTGTGCTTCCTATAAAATTTATGCCCCAGTATCATAATAACCTTGTTTACTTCCTTTCAACCAGTTTTTGTGATATCTCTTCCGTCAAGTTTGCCACTGTTGCCAAATATTAAAATTTTTTCTATCTTATTTTTTACTCTTCTACCATTGCTGTAAAAGAAACTATAATTTTTGTCCTTGCTTAGTACTTGCTTAGTACTACACATGCTATTCAACTGGCACCATAAGGAATCTGATTTGCTTTCTCCATTTATTGCAGTGCTTTATTTATGTCCCTCCTGGCCTTTTTGGAGGTGCATTCAACATCAGACACATCATCTTTGAGGATTGCATCAGGCTGAACCAAGTGCTCCTCAATGCCTGTCTGCTGTCCCTCCTCTTTTAGTTTAGATAATCTTCTACGATAATTCCAATTTTCAGAGCCTTCTGGTTAAAGTAAAGCCTATTTTTCTAGGACACAGCATTCCCAAAACACTTCCCAGTTCCTAGTAAAACAAATCCCTTCCTTCTACACCTTTGAGTCAACCGTGCCCTGAGGGTCTGGACTTCTGCCCGTCTTGTGGGCTTTTTACATTGGAATTGGCAGTATTTCAGAGCAGAGAGGTCACGGAGGCCAAGTCTCCCAGACAGCAGCTTGCATATGTCGTTCCTCCACTATTTCCTGTAGATGTTATCAACATGGACCAAGACCAATAGCTCATTCCCTGCTTCCCAAACCAACCTAATCAAAGTAAACTAAGACCTTGTGAGCTCTGCTGCCTTTGCATCCCACAGGCAAAATACTGTGCAATCCCCTCCAGTGATGAAAACTCAGCTATCCACACGCCTATGAAGAAATTCTCCTGTTCCCACCACCTGCTTCTCTCAGCCCTGAAGACTCCCCAGTGCAGGAGTGCCCGCAGCACAGGAAGACATCGTGGCACCAGCTGGGTACTGGATCTTAACCAAGAACTCTCCTGCCCTGAGACTTGCATCCTCCTCAGCAACACAAGGCTCTGAGTGGAAGCAGGGAGGTCCCCATGGGCCTCATTTGAGAACCTCTCTGATTCTGCTAACTGCTTCCATTCAGCTTCTCTCAGATCAGGAGAGCAGATCTCTTCTCTTGGGGCCAGGAGGGTTGTGCATCCCATCCACAGGTAAAACTCATCCCCTTGGAAGACACTCTCACCCACCATATCCCATGCAATGGATGAGGGAGCCCCCAGTTTGTTGCCAGGCTTCTATTTCCACCTTGAGCTTGAAACATGGCTGTTATCTGAAAGCATACAGTAATTTAGCTCCTCTTCTGATTAAACAATGAAGATTATATTCTCCTCTTAATCTATTTTACTCTTACTTAGTTAGTTAGCAACAAAGTCAATCTGGCCTCACTGCAACCTACCGTGCTTATTTGCCTTCCAGGACCTATCCTGACATGTCAAAATTGCTGAAGGGACTGACATTGCTCTCTTCATTTCATTGTCATTTATGGAGGCAAAATTTATGCAAAATGCTTCCTCATTCTGATGTGAAAAGATTCCATTTCCATATACATGGGTGTGTGTAATTGCTCAACATGTAAAGAATTACTGAATTAGACATAGGGTGTTTACATCCTTTTTTCTAATTCTCACTCTAATTTCCTGAAAAAATTTATTTTCCCAGCAGACTGATTCAAAACTGAAAAAAAATCTGATTTTGTTTTACTGCAGATTAAGAGTATGGATCAGAAGAATCTGATTTTTTAATTCCATTTAATTAATTTAGCATTTGATGTTATGTGATTTCTTTGAATTTGCATCAGTCCAACTCAAATGTTAACAGATTATATTTTTTTAACTATAATAATCATTCATATGTTTCATTCATAGCTGTATTCTCAGTTGCAACAAACTAACATTAATCTTGTCATTATATGGCTGCTGCGCACTGAGGATTTGGCTCTGTAATTTTAAATGAAAGTTCTCTTCACCAATGACATCAAAACACTTCAGGACATATATAAATCAGCTACTGGTGAAGTATTTTACCAGCCAAAAGAACGTAGCTTGAGGTCTTCACTTTCAGGTATGCAGACTGGCTCAGATATCTAAAACTTAGGTGTCTAGTCAAAACCAGGTAGTTAACCTTACTTCATAGTAATGGTGACAAATAGTCAGGATTAATTGTCTTCTGGAATTGCTGGGTTTAGATGCTTATCTGAGGAGAAAAAAGAAAAGGAAACTGGCAGTGTCTCCAGACCTATTAGAGCGATATAAGGAGTGAATAGAACTAACAGCAACATGCTAGAGATGATATCTGTAAATACAGAGAACTGCTGGTGTATTCACTGTGGTGAATTCAGACAATGAAAAAGAATAAGGAAGGATGGGGTGCTAAAGATAAGTTTCAGATCATGAGATCACGGCTATTGCAATTTTGTTTTTTAAAGGATCATGCCAGTCTACACCACATATGACTAGAGGGGGGGGAAAAAAACGGAAGAGGAGAAAAGCAGGAGCAGCAACGATACAAGGAAATGATAGAATTTTGTAATTATATGCCACAATTGCAAGTTTTCAGTTTTCAAGTGCCACCCTCGGGGTGATGGCTATTCTGGATAAGTACATCCTGAGGTACATCCTAGCAAGTTGCTAGCCTGTCAACAGCTTGAACAAAATGTTAATATCTACCTTTCTTCTGCAAGCTGTGATTTTCTTTTAAAAAGCTCTTCAGCAATAAGAGAAAGCCACTTCAGGACAATTACAAATCAGTTGCTGATGCACTTTTTTAGTAGCTGTGTTATCTTTCTCTGATGTTTCACATTTGCTCTGACTTAACAGCTCAACACACTCAGAGACAAATTGGGAATATATTTCAACACTCAACACAGTGTGACTTTGAGTAGATGCAATTTCAGGCATGTTAGCATGAGAACAAAGCAGCAACATTTTCTTATTACTAGCCTTTAGTAACTTCAAGCAGCTCCATAGGGATCAAAGACTGTAATGAAGACAGAGTCACTGGGGACAGCCAGATCTCTGGAGATGCTACTGACCTCACTCTGCATTATCCCAAGTCAGTACATTACAGACCAACAAAGCTTTGGTGGCTGGGGAGAATAACTTCAGGAACCCTGCAGAGAAATTCTGGAAAGCAAACAGACACAGGGAAGACAAGGAGAAATCAAGGAAATGAAATGAACGTGGCTAAATATCTCCAAAGAGAAAAATCATCCTCTGACATAGGGCTGAAAGGCCCTTAGTATTTGCAGAACTGTCAATTCCTGTCCTGACATTCCTTCTCTATTATATCCAGTTTTCCTCAAAAAAAAAAAAAAAAAAAAAAAAGAGAAAAGATTTTAGGAACTCCCATGTTCAGAAGATGTGGGATTACTTGATTCCATTGATACTGTCATTGCACTGAGGTTAATGAGATAGAGCAGTTATTAAAAGAGGACCCCTAAGGTTGTATTTGTTAGTGTAACCAGAAAATGAACATTTGTGCATTCATTACAGCCATTGTGTGTTTTTCTTGCTGTTGCAATGCAAAAATTCATTTAAGACAACCTGCCATGATTTCCTGAGAATATATTTTCAAATATATATTTTAACTACACACTTTAAATTTTTAAGACACTATAAGGCATCTTAGGTTACATTAAAAATACTACTGAGATTTCCAACAAGAGGTTAAAAAGTTGGCCGAAGAACTCTACAAATGTAATCAGGCTTGAAACTGAGCGCGGATCAAAATAAACTTGCATCTGACCATTTCGCATTAAGGTAAGGAAAAACAATTTAAAACATTCCTTCCAGTAATAATTCCTGAGAGTTACAAAAAAACCCTTTGAAGTCTTTTAGCTAAAGATTCAGTTAAGGACTGATGTAATCTTGTCAAGGAATAGTCTCTCCAGCTTGTTTACAAATAGGTCTCTTTCAGTTATGTTTCTTGCACTGCTGGAGAGCAGGGAATGAAATGTTGCTATACTTCACCTTTCTCCCTGAGACCATCGCACACAAAGGGAACAAGGTTAGAACCATCACATGGGTAGGCATCGCCCACCAGAAAAACCTTCCCACCTTCTCTACAGCAAAGCTGAAAGGAGCAGAGACATGGTGCAAATCCCCCCTGACATCATGAACACTGGAGCTGCCCTTTACAGACTGCAAGAGCAAAAGTGTCACAGCTTTGGCTGGGAGGCACGTTTCCAGGAGGAGCTGCATACATGTACAGCCTTTAAAGGGTTATAGTAAGTACACAGTTGTTTTGCATTTGGAGGAAAGATATTTTGTTGTGTGTTTTAAGAAAGCTGTCTCTGCAGCTGAATCAGAAACTACATCCACTTTGATTTTGCTTTGAATAGCAGATCTCATGACACACATGGATTACATGGGAGACTGGCATGTTTAGCAAAGTCAGAATACCAGTTTGTACAGTAGCATAGGGCAAGGAGAGAGAGACCCTTTTGCTCCGTTAAAAGTTCAGTTCAGTCTATATTTCCAAGATACTTGGGATTACTTTCTCTAACACTTTACTGCTTTATTTTTTTTTCCTAAAAGAGAAGTCACAAGAGAGAAAGAAATAATATTCTCTGTATAAAAGAAGCCCTTTCCTTTCTCTCAGAACAAGATGAGTAAATGGATTTAGGTTTTAAAATAATATAGAGGGAATAGAATGATCATTTTCTAAAGCAAAGATTGTATCACTGAAAGGATTTCACTGGCTAGAAGAAAAACAGTGGAGGGAAGAGAGGGGGAGAAAAGAAAAAGCATTAGTTTCATTATTTAAACCTTGAACCAAAATGGGCCAGAATCTGGCATCCATCCACACAGTGAATGATACCCTAAGGAACAGTCCTATACTGAGGTAAGGCGAAATGAAGCAGCACCAGCTACTGAAACAGTTTGCACAGTGAAAAAATCTTTATTCTTAAGAAAATTGTTTACTATGGGGGAGAGAATGGTGTGTTCCTGGCATTATTTTTTTATATAATGGAATGGAAACAGTTGAAATAACACATTTTCCCTTCAAGAAAACTGAAATAATGCAAGCATTTATTTGACTCATATAGCAGAAAAGTGAGTTTTTTCCTACTGTAAGTTTTGGTGTCAAAATTTTGACTCAGATATAGTAATTTTTTCCAAATTCCATACAAGATTTTGCTACTGATTTTTCCCAATAACCAAATTACAAGAAAAATAGTGATACTGGAATGATATTGTCATGGCTTCAGCTTGGATAGAGTAGCAGATACAGTGCTGCTTTGGATTTAATATGGGCATGATGCTGACAACACACTGATGTTTTAGTTGCTGCTAAGTAATTCTTACCCCGATCAAGGACTTTTAGTCTCATGCTGCACCAGTGAGGAGGGGGCACAAGAAGCTGGGAGGGAGCAGAAACAGGACACCTGACCAAACTAGATAAAGGGGTATTCTATACCACAACATGTCATGCTTAGGGCATAAACTATGGGCAGTTGGCTGAAAGGTGCTGAGCGCTGCTCAGGGGTGGGTTAGGTATTGGTTAGCGGGTGGTGAGCAATTATATTGTGCATTTGGGTGGGGTTTTTCTTCTCTCTAAATGTACTTCCAATTTTTATTATTATTATTATATTTTACTTTATTTCAACTGCTGAGCTGTTCTTATCTCAATCCACAGGTTTTTATTTGCTTCTGATTCTCCTCCCCCTGGCACCAGGGAAAAAGCGGGAGGGTGAGCAAGCAACTGTGTGATTCTTAATTGCTGGCTGGGATTAAACCAACATGTTTAATACATATGATATAAGGACCTAATAGTCATTTATTTCTATTGATATAAATATGATGTTACTTCACTTCATTAACAGAACCAGTTTCTTTGGCCTGCTATGCTAAAACAAACAAGATAATCAGCTAAAGTTCTGAATACAAATTGCAAATTTTTGGGTAAGAATTTCCAGAAATTTAGACATGCATGAGCTAGCATCGGCGAATAGACACTAAAGCAAACCAAAAGCAAAACAGAGGCAAATCCACTTGCACGCTTAAACCAATGAAGAGCAAAAAGGTATCTTTGAAAATTCTTATTAATTCATAGAATCATAGAATCAAACCATAGAACAGTCAGAGTTCGAAAGGACCTTAAGATCATCTAGTTCCAACCCCCCTGCCATGGGCAGAGACACCTTACGCTAAATCATGTCACCCAAGGGTCTGTCCAACCTGGCTTTGAACACTGCCAGGGATGGAGCATTCACAACCTCCCTGGGCAACCCATTCCAGTGCCTCACCACCCTAACAGGAAAGAATTTCCTTCTTATATCCAATCTAAACTTCCCCTGTTTAAGTTTTAACCTGTTACCCCTTGTCCTATCACTACAGTCTCTAATGAAGAGTCCCTCCCCAGCATCCCTATAGCACACTTCAGATACTGAAAGGCTGCTATGAGGTCTCCATGCAGCCTTCTCTTCTCCAGGCTGAACAGCGCCAACTTTTTCAGCCTATCTTCATACGGGAGGTGCTCCAGTCCCCTCATCATCCTCGTGGCCCTCCTCTGGACTTGTTCCAACAGTTCCATGTCCTTTTTATGTTGAGGACACCAGAACTACACACAATACTCCAGGTGAGGTCTCACAAGAGCAGGGTAGAGGGACAGGATCACCTCCTTCGACCTGCTGGTCACGCTCCTTTTGATGCAGCTCAGGATATGGTTGGCTTTCTGGGCTGTGAGCGCACACTGAAGGCAGCTCATTTTAATTTTCTCATCAACCAGCACCCCCAAGTCCTTCTCCACAGGGCTGCTCTGAATCTCTTCTCTGCCCAACCTGTAGCTGTGCCTGGGATTGCTCTGACCCAGGTGTAGGACCTTGCCCTTGGCATGGTTAAACTTCATGAGGTTAGCATCAGCCCACCTCACAAGCGTGTCGAGGTCCCTCTGGATGGCATTCCTTCCCTCCAGGGTATCAACTGAACCACACAGCTTGGTGTCATCAGCAAATTTGCTGAGGGTGCACTCAGTCCCACTGTCTATGTCACCAACAAAGCTGTTGAACAAGACCGGTCCCGACACTGATCCCTGAGGGACACCACTCGTTACTGGTCTCCAGCTGGACATTGAGCTATTGACCACAACTCTTTGCGTGTGGCCATCCAGCCAGTTCTTTATCCACCAAGTGGTCCACCCATCAAATTGATGTTGCTCCAATTTAGAGACAAGGATGTCGTGAGGGACAGTGTCGAATGCTTTGCACAAGTCCAGGTAGATGACATCAACTGCTCTACCCCTGTCCATCAGTTCTGTACCCCATCGTAGAAGGACACCAAGCTGGTCAGGCAGGATTTCCCCTTAGTGAAACCATGCTGGCTGTCACCAAGCACCTTGTTGTTTTTCATGTGCCTTAGCATGCCTTCCAGGAGAATCAGTATGAGCTTGCAGCCCAGAAAGCAAACCGTGTCCTGGGCTGTATTAAAAGGAGCGTGACCAGCAGGTCCAAGCAGGTGATCCTGTCCCTCTACCCTGCTCTTGTAAGACCTCACTTGGAGTATTGTGTGCAGTTCTGGTGTCCTCAACATAAAAAGGACACGGAACTGTTGGAACAAGTCCAGAGGAGGGCCACGAGGATGATCAGGGGCTGGAGCACCTCCTGTATGAAGACAGTTGGCGCTGTTCAGCCTGGAGAAGAGAAGGCTGCATGGAGACCTCATAGCAGCCTTCCAGTATCTGAAGTGTGCTATAGGGATGCTGGAGAGGGACTCCTTATTAGAGACTGTAGTGATAGGAGAAGGGGTAATGGCTTAAAATTTAAACAGGGGAAGTTTAGATTGGATATAAGAAGGAAATTCTTTCCTGTTAGGGTGGTGAGGCACTGGAATGGGTTGCCCAGGGAAGTTGTGAATGCTCCATCCCTGGCAGCGTTCAAAGCCAGGTTGGACGAGGCCTTGGGTGATATGATTTAGCATAAGGTGTCCCTTCCCATGGCAGGGGGGTTGGAACTAGATGATCTTAAGGTCTTTTCCAACCCTAACTATTCTGTGATTCTATGATTCTATAATCTGCTCCAAGATTTTGCCAGGCACAGAGGTGAGACTGACTGGTCTGTAATTCCCCGGGTCATCCATTTTCCTCTTCTTAAAAATGGGGGTCATATTTCCCTTTTTCCAGTCATCGGGAACTTCACCTGACTGCCATGATTTCTCAAATATGATGGCCAGCGGCTTAGCAACTTCATTCGCCAGTTCCTTCAGCAGCTGTGGATGGATTTCATCAGATCTCATGGACTTGTGTACGTTCAGGTTCTTAAGATGGTCCTGAACCAGGTCCTCTTCTACAGTGGGCTTAGGGTCTTCATTCTCACAGTCCCTGCATCTGCGTTCCAAGGCTTGGATAGTGTGGTCAGAGCCTTTGCTAGTGAAGACCAAGGCAAAGAAGACATTGAGAACCTCAGCCTTCTCAAAATCCAGGGCAGCCAGTTCTCCTGAGAGCTTCCTGAGGGGGCCTATGTTATATCTAGTCTGTCTTTTATTTGCTACATACCTATAGAATCCCTTCCTGACTCACTGGTACACTTTGATGGATAATGATCAGAACAGAAGACTGCAAGAATAGAACAAAAGGAAATAAGTAAAAATATCTGCATTTGGAATCATCAAAACACTATGCACAGTTTCAGTAGAATGTTTGTCTTAGTCACAATACTGAACCCAAGAAATGCTGAGTTGGTAGAAAATACAACCAAAATTTTATGGGAATTTCTCCTAGGACATCTGCTTTCTCTTGGAAGAAGAGTAAGTTTGTGTCTAAACAGGAGTGGGAAAGCTTGGAAAGCAAGAGATAAAACACACTAGTAACCAGAGTTTAAACTAGATCATGAAACGAATTTGTGACAAAAGTAGTAATAGGCCTGGGTAACAGAATTACAAATGACTGAACCTATGTGCTTCACAAATGGAAAATTCTTAACTCTGAAATTTGTTTCCACCTCACATCAAGGAGGTCCACTTGAATTCAAGGACCTAATTTTCATAAGGAGCAGTGTCATTTTGATTTATGCTTTTAGAACTATGGAAGGAAAAAGAACTACCTCTCTTTTTACCACCAGAAATGTAAATGGATCTGGCTCGTGATTCTTACCGAAGTTTATCTGTATTCTCTTCCCAACATAAATCACTGATTTTGCATTTGGACTGTAGAATGGAGAAAAAAAAATGCATTAATTCATAACATTGAATTTACACTTGGGAGTTACTTGGAAATTTACTGCTTAAAAGCAGCTGTTTCTCAACTGTTTTTCTATATAATTCTTCTTGGACAGATTCATATTTTAAAGAATACTTTCTTTAGATTTAATTTAAATTGGAATTAGCTGTATGTCCTGGGTTCAGCAGTAGCAGTCATGTTTCCCCTTTGTGGTAGCTGGTGCAGTGCTGTGTTTTGACTTCCAGCCTGGGAACAGTGTTGGTGAAGCCGATGTTTTCGGTTGTTGCTAAGTGATGTTTACCCTGACCAAGGACTTTGTGAGGCTCATGCTCTGCCAGGGAGGAGGGGAAGCCAGGAGGAAGCAGAGATGGGGAGCCTGCCCCAGGCTAGCCAAGGAGGTATTCCATAACACAGCACATCATGGCCGGGGTGGGGGGGTAACTGGGAGTTACCCAGAAGGACACGGGCTTCCAGGTGGGACTCGTTTCTTGGCCGGTGGTATCGTATTCTCTTCCCTTGTTATTTTCCCTTATCATTGTTGTCGTTGGTGGTAGCGGTGGTGATTTGTGTTGTACATTGGTCGCTGGACTGTTCTTGTCTCAACCCGTGGGAGTTGCACTCTTTTGATCCTCCTCCCCGTTCCTTTCCTTAAATGTTTAAATAGATCATGTAGCAACACTAAATCTATTAGACTGGCAAACATGTGAAGGTGTATTTATGCAGATAAGAATAAATATTGGAACTTAAACCAAGAATGTTTACCACATCTAGTGCTAACAAGTAATTACCATCTATTTAAAGGGCTAGAATAACAAAGAACAGAAGTTTACCATGTGAAAACAGATGCTGGTAATTAACTTGCAAATCTTTTGAAAGATTTGCAAGGAAATCAAACCCAACAACAATGAAAATTACCTTTAATGTACACGAACATGTCCATGTTATATCCTCACCCATTACTTCACACTACTTTGCGATATTGTGAGCTTTACAGATACTGCTGCCAAGATTTTGGTCCTGTATTCAGACAAGAAACAATTCAGTATAGAGATGCCAAGATGACTTTAATCTGCACAATCTCTTAGTGTTCCCATAAGAAGAATGCTGTAAATCTGTACTTGAAGACACTCTCCCCAAGGCTTGTGCTCTCAAGCTTTGCCCACTGTGCTCACTATAGGAATATGGGAGATTTGGTGAAGCATCTGTTATACAAGTGTCGGCCATATAGGCCAATGTTCAGAAATTAAATTTAACGCAGCAAAACTCCAATCCTGTACCTCATCCCACTGCCTCCTGAGCTATTTTTCTCCTGTGTAAAATGCTAGTAAGGCTGGACAGAGACTAACTTGGCTAGATTTGAGTGTAGCCTCTCAAGCCAGTTACCAGTCCTGCCCACAGGCACATTAGAACTGGAGCAAACACTTAATTTGCAAAGATATTTGCATATGCAGTTTCTGTGTCTGTATGTACACATATTCTGAACACAGTTAAAAAAACATGCTGGAACCAGCTTCACCCACTCAGGTAACATAAACAAATAGCGATTATTTTAAATGTACAGCATATTCTGATAATGACATTGTGTATGAAAAGAATAAAGCAATGGGTAGAAGAGAAAAAGCACAGAAAATAATCCTAGTAATCCTGCGTGTTAGGTCAGAGTTCTAGGTTGCTGTATGTTGTAAATTCATGAGGGGGAGGAATTTAGTGACAGGCCAAAGTCTTTAGGCCTTAATTAATGTCATGGGGATGATAGATCTGCAGTGCACTCATTGCATTTCATACAAATGACTACGTAAGTCACCTTTGTTATCTACTAACTGCTCTGCAGGAAGAAACAAAACAGTCACAGCCATGACATTATAATCCAAAAGAAAAGGTCTTAGACCAACACTTTCAAAGATTCCTGAAGTGATTCAAATGTTTAAATCTCAAAGGTTTTCAACATGATTTAGGAAACTATATCTTTCAGTTGTATTGCAAACCTCAGCTGCAATACTTGCTTTTTTCTAGGTTGCATTCTATCAGTTTAAGAAATAAAGGGTAATATTAATAGTGTTAAAATTCCACTCCTCTTACCATTAAAATCACATCGGTATTTGTTTTAAGAAATTGTGGGTAATGTTTGACCCTCTGCTGGCTTTAGCTGGCTTTTAGCTGTCTTTCTATCACCGAGCTGAACCCTTAGCTAAGAAACCACATCTCATCTTTTTTCATGACTGTAAATTATTTTTATTGACAACACTTATTTATAAAGACATAAGTGATCTTTGTTTTTCAGTGAATAGTGCTCCATAGGGCATAATGGTTCATTCAACTTGTGAAAGCCATGTGATTTCAGGACAGACTGTTTATGAACTCCAGCTTATTTTGAGCTCAAAGATGGTATGACAGACCTCTACAGGAGCTCTACAGCATGCTTTAGTCATCTGGAATAAGTCTATTAAATTTTGATTCACTCTGCTGTCAGGAAAAAAAAAAAACAAAACAAACAAACAACAAACTAAAACAAGGACTATCTCATTGTTGAAGTTGGGTAACGTGGCTGTTTCAAGAGAGCAGCTGAAGAAGGTATGTAGGAATGGCTAAACTGCCTCAGTGTATGTACTGCTGAGTGCAAAATGCAGCAGCTCAGGAGCTGCCTCACACCCTATTCAGTAGGTGTGCTGTGGGAGCTGCTGGCTCCAGGAAACGGGCAGGGCTGCAGCTGGGTATGCCCATGACATCCTGCATCCCAGACATGCCATCACACCCTCACCTTTGACAAGCACTCATCTGCATTTCTCAGGAACTTCAGGAAATAAACAATTACACCTGTTTAGATGTCAACATTATTACAATCAATCTCCTGTTGAATGACAAAGGCCTTTTGCTTAATTATTTAATCAATATATTAATCCAGTGCTATATCTAACTTAAAACATAAGTCACTGGTTCTACTACACATGTAAATGGATTTCACATATTCCGTATAGCTCACAATTAGTGATAAGCATTTAAAATTAGATAATTTCACTTTGAAAACAAAACAAAATTTAGAGAGAAACTTTATACAAGGTATCAGACCAGTTCTCCCTGAATGGTAATCAAAGGGACAAGGATGGTGGACACAGCCCAGGAGGTTGAGAGGTTCAGAATCAGTAATTTTCCATGCTTCACATTTTTCAAGGGATCCTAGCTTTAGTGGCCCACCTCATAACCCTTAGTTATCTTGTCTTCCCCAAATGTTAATCTTACAGGAGGTGGAGATTTTGTTATAGTTTATGTTCCGGGCTTAAATTAAAGCTGGAGGCTCAGAAGTTTCCTACTACAATGCGAACAGTTTTAAAATCAGGATCACAAATATTTTATTCTTTTGTGCACATGCCACAAGGTGAGAAAATACGGTCATTGATATATATGGAGTATATATATCGAGATATATATATGGAGTATATATATCCATATATAATGGAGTATCTGCCAGAAAGCTGTAAATTACTTTGAAATATCAGAGCCATAGGTTTATCCTGCACACCAGTGCAGGAAATTTACGCTTTGCATCAAACCCATTAATTGTTCACCTTCACCAGTACATTACTATATCCTGTGTCTCTAATCCCAGTCCCTCAATGTCTTGCCCTAGAATTCAATGACAATCATATAAAAGCTGGGCCATCTTTAGTAAGGTAGTTATTGCTTAAATTGTAATCTAGTGTAGTCCCAGTTCTGAAATATTTCTCCTCATATCAGCTTTTCTGACCCTGTGCAAAAACAGAATAGCGTGTCCTGTCTGTAGGTGCAGACAGTTGTAGCCAAATACAGAAGATAAGAGACAGGTCAGATGACGGGGTACCAAGGAACAGGGAGATAATGATGAACATGATAAAAAGTCCACTCCTAGCTTTTAAGCATCACAGTTTCTCTTGCTGAAGAACACAAACTGTTGGAGAAGTGATCTGAGAGATGATAAGGAGGGTTTTTTTTGCCAGTGCTCAAGGACAGGAGAGAAATGTAGGTTCATGCTTGAAAATATAAAAAAGGAAATGAGAAAATGAAAGTGGCACCATGGGAGGATTGCAAGCTAGGAATCAACAGCTTGACATGGCCTTAGAACCAGAGGAAAGGAGGAAAGTGGGAAGGGAAAAGGAGTCCCTTCTGTTCAGTACAGTGGAGGATTGTACCTTGCTCAGGGGCTAAGAACTTACTTGTGTTATCACAGTATTTGAGGAAGTTGGAAATGATAAAATTGAGGAGGATGGGATAGATTTAAAGAATGGAAGTCTGACACCAGGCACTGTTGAAAAATGACAGCAGGTGTCTATTTGTAACCACAGCCTCTGTAAGGCTTTATAACATGGGAATGTGAAAATATATTCCCCAGTCTCTTAAATCTTGAAAAATGTAAATATCCAGTGTGGAACTGCTGCTTCCTCTCTATTTGACCGAAGTCCTTTTACTGTAGGAAGATCTTTATTTCCAAAGCAAGGCACAGAACCTTTTAAGTATGTGACATTCAACATGTAAAGCACCTCAGCAGAGAAGCCTTGGTCACACCCCATGGAAGTGGGTTACAATTTCAAATGCAGATACAGGCTAACAAAAGGAACTTGGTTCAACAGTGCTTCATCTCTCTCGTGGGTAACCCACAGGTGTGCCATATTTTTACTCTAATTTAAACCCAGCATTGAACTCTGCGTTTGTAATGTGGTTTCCCATTCAAGTTCAGAAAAGCTTAACAAGGCTGCAGTGCCCCCAGCCTAGATACTGGTATGGATAGCACCTGATGGGGTGGGATGCAGTTTGCATAGAAGGCAATCTGTACCATAAAACCCAAAGCACTGCTCCAGAAAGATTTTCCTAAATGTCCCTCAGACTGTAGTGAGATCCTGTGCTGTGACACAGTGGTCTTCGCAGCAATATCTGTTAAAGTAATGCTCTCCTTCCTGCCTTGCTGCTAGGTGATCTCCTCCTATGCCTCTGATGGTAGCATGGGACCCCTCAAATCTGACAATTTATTTGCATCACTGTACTATGAACCAAGTCACCGAGACAGATCTGTGAGCCTGTTCACAGCAGTTTCTGAAAGTACCACTTAGGGGAGGGCACTCTGGCATGTGGACGAGACGAAGCATAAAGAACAGCAGGTCAGGCTGTGAAGAGGACAGTATCACCACTGAAGACAAAAACCTGTTCAATTACAGCCTCATCCTTTAATTAAGCTGGTTCTGGAGCTGAGTAAAAGCAAGAAAACTTTCTCCTCTTCCTTGTGACTTGGAGCAAAGTCAGGAACAGAAGGGGCAGAAGGGCCCTGTCTTTTGGCATGGGCTTTGCAGAGCATCTCAGAGATGACATCTCAGGCTGACTATAGCTGTAACATCTTCCCCTTGCTACATGCAGTGACTGTAACTGTAACACCAATGGAGTTATCAGCCATCAGGTAGATGCTACACAAGGTCTAAATAAGATCTTTGCTGCTTTGCAGCTTGGGTGGAATTAAGCATTTGAATACCAGAGACACAGATTGTCTGTCTCACAAAGTAGCTAGATTCAGGCTGAAAACTTTTTACAGACCTTCAGTTTTACTACTGACTTTAACTAAAGTTGTCACCACCTAGGCAGTGATGAACATGTAGGCGACTAAAGCTGTTTGCAACCTACAGTCTCTTCACACCTAGGTTGCCACAGGCATCCAATCCTGGAAGCATGTTCTGAGAATGGCTAACATGCCCCAGCAGCATTTAACTGTCAGACATAGTCAACACCAGGGTAAAGGAGTTAGAGTTCAGCGTCATTTCTTGCATAAGTTCTTACTACTGGAAAAGTTACATAGGAAGGTACAGTACTAGAGCTCTCTGCACTCAGAGGTTATCCAAACCTATTTAGCCTCTGCCACAAAGTTACATATTTCTGAACAAAGTTGACAGTATTCCCAAGATGTTCTCACAACCAGCCAAAATAGAAGTGAGAATATCGTACTATATTGTCTTTGAGCTAGCAGCAATATTTGATCAGCCGCCAGTCACAAGTAAGAAAACTCAAAACAGTCTTTGACTTTCGGTGATCAAAATACTGATGTATCTGTATAAATTCTCCTTCTGAAAAACTGTTAAAATAGGACATCTAGAATGTGAAATGGCAGAAAAAACCTACTTATTTCTCAAAGATACATAGTAGACAGAATAGAGTCACATGAAATTTCTGTTATGTCCAAGCCAGAAACATTCCTTTTGATGCATTGGTATTTTGGAGAATAGGTAGAGAAACACCATGTGAAAATAGGGAAAGTTGCTGAAGAGGAAAGAGAACCTTTATATACTCATGAAGAGAGAGAGAAAAATATGTATGTGTGCATGTATGTGCACATGTGATCATCAGATTTTATCTATCCGTGGCTGTGAAGGAAAAGCAGATGGAGTTGTGGAACTCAAAGCCATTGCTCCTTTGAATCCTAGTTCACACCACTTGCACTACATCTGAACCAAGTGCGTTATATAATAGAGAACACGTTATGTTAACAAGTTAATCTAGCAGCAGTAGAAAACCCAGTCTCTCAAATACAGCTGATTTGTTTTATTTCCTTTCACTTCAATTCCACAGAGCTATCTACTTCCTGACTCTAATTCTCTAAAATTGTGCCAAATGTGTTCCAGATTTTTACCTCAGCATATCAGAATAGGATCTTTCCAGCCCATGAGAACATACAGTCAACAAAGCTCTTTCACCTTAATTTCCTGAGCTGCTGGCAAAAGCAATTTTATTTTCAGGATGTTAACATTATTATTTTTGCCTAAGAAAATAATAATTCATTATTAAAATGTTGCTAATGTATCAGGAAAGAAATATTTTCATTGTGGTTGCTATCTACAAACACAAATTTATATGTAGATTTTTGCAAATTAAGTACGCTTTCAAGAAGAAAATAACAGTAAAATAATTGCTGAAGAAGGATGTCAAAAATAGCACAAAATGCAACCTAAATTCACCAGAAAACTGTATTTGATCCTAACATGTCAAACTAGTATGAAGAGATCTCAATTATACACTTAATTGTTGTTTTTGTGTTACATGTTTAAGTTTCCTTATATGTATAATTGCATTGGCTTGTACTTTGTGGGGCACAGCCGAGTTGCTCCATGGCTTGGAGAAAGAGTATCTGTTTGGAGACCCACCTGCCCCAGACTTCTGCTCCCTTAATACTTCTGATCAGACACCTGATGTAGCACACACATGAAGCAGGAACCAAACTTCGCCTTTAGAGAAACCATGAAGCAACAATTTTGCAGAAGGATTTGTGCAGGTCTACATCTTATCCTCACCTGCAGTGAAGATATAGTTGAACCTCACTTCAGGGCTGGGAGATTCAGAAGAATCGCTGGTTTCCACCATCCAGAAACAGCTTGAAAGGCTCTTAACTGTTAAACACAGCATTCCTAGGAAAAACTGCTCTGTTAAAACTTGTGAATAGCAAAAAACCTAAACAATTAAGCTATTTTCCAACCAGTGATATTAGCGTTTCCATTCTTTCAATTCAAGCTAATCATAATAACAACTATTATCCAGCAGCTGTAATTACATTACAAAAAAAATCATTAGACAGCCTTTAAATTTACCAGCTCCTTAATAAAATGAACTGAAATTGCAATTGTTATTTTCATGTTATTTATAAATGCCTTGAATTCTATTTTACCCAGGGAATTTTCTGTTCTTTTTTGTATTAACTAACACGTCATGTTTTCTCACAAACGTTAAACAAGGTTTTCTGATCATTTAATTATGGTCCTCTCAGTCTGGTTAGATAACTTACTACAGAAATATTAGTGAGTTTTAATTGCAGTAAAAATGTTGTGAAACTTCTGAAAGTTTATATGCAATCTGGACAGAGAGTTAAGCAATGGTGCTTTCTCAGCAAACTCTCAACTCAGCAAACCTTACCTTTCTCTTCCATTTCTCTTACTTATGGTGCTGGCTATTCTTTCCATGCATTATAGAAATCAACGCACAACTGAAATTATGGATTTTCTGTTTCTAGAACACTTCATATTATATAAAGAAAAAAATATATTTGTATTCTTGGGTGTTCTTGTTTCATTTTGACCTAAGGCAAACAAAATTAATTTTTTTTTAAACCTGAATTTAATATTATACAACTTTTTCAGTGAATGACAAACCTTAACCTTGACATTTGAAAGTTTTTGAAAACAAACTTTCACTTCTCCTGTTCCATACCATCTTCCTTCTCTTTTATTGATTCCAGCACCTAAGTAACTCTCCTCACTTCTGGCTTTTACAGAGTAGGCTCAAAAATCACTGATAGCTCCTACAGTTGTTCCAGCAATAAATCAATAAGGAACTGACCAGATGTTCTTGTTGAATAACACCAACTTAAGAAATCTCTACTCCAAACTAAATAATGGAGGCCAGATCCAAAGAAATATTTATGCACCTCAAAGGTAGATGTTCCCAGCACTGAAAACCAAACTATGACTTGCAGAGTCACGTCCCCAACAAAGTCCACAGCATGAGCAGGAGATCTCAGAAAGAGGTTCGAAAGAGCCACCATTTAGAGCGCTGAGGTGGCTAATGATAGTACATGCAATGTACCAGTGCTTAGAACTGGCCTCCTAAGTATCTGTATCTAAGCAGTCATGTTTTAAAACCCTCTGCTCTTTGACCTTTCTTTGACCAACTTGAGTGAACCATCTGCTGAAAGAAGACACCTATATTTTATTTCAAAAGACACGGCCGTGCTTGTCAAATTCCCTAAAAACACAACATAGTGAACTAAAATCCCCTTTTACTACAATAGTAGCATATTTAGAACCATTAGCTAGAATCTGGAAGACCATTTCTGTTCTCTGCTAGATAAATTATTTCATCTGACTGAAAGCATTCAAAACCAATTTTTGCTGCCTCAAAAACTGTACAAAACACCAAGTCACAAGATGGTTCCTTTCAGTAAAAACGCAGCAGTCAAGAAAAACATCCAAAGCTATTTTGTAATTTCTCCTCATGCTAAGCCATGAAGTACTTCACAAGGAGTTTCAATGACTGCATCCAAGGTTTTTGACTAACTAGATTAATTATTGTTTGTTTTTTTGAAAGGAATAAAAAGACTTGTGGTACATATGATTATTACAAAGTACAATTTCAAAAGGTGACTTAGAAATACCAAGTTGAACCACAAGAACACTGTTTCTCAGCTCTGATTGACTGGACACATATAATTCTTAAAACTTTCAGATTTATCAGAATGGAATTAATATGATGGAATAAATTAAGAAAATCCAATAACTGAATAAATCTAACAACTGTTCTTCTCAAGCTCCCTTTGCTTTTGCTTCTATTCAAGTATTTCTTGTACAGATTACCTTTTAGAGTAGTTTTTATATCAATATTTATGCATATACATGTAGAAACTTATATTTCTAGGAAGGTGATATTGAATTTTAAAAAGTGAGTCAAGTGAACAATGTTTTCTGCAATAGAAGGCTGGGTGACAAAAGGTGGAGACTCCCTCTAGAAAAATTACTGGGAGTTTATTTGAAGTTATGACAGAAATTATTTTAGAATATTTTGGGAAAAAAAGTAAAATAGAAGGAGATGTTTATTATTACAGGCATTTTTCACATCTAAGCTATGAAGGTGTAATACAGGGAAGCTAACTGGTTTCATTACTGGTTAAAGTTTTACTTCAATTATTATGCCAAAAAATATGTTTAGTAGTAGTAAAATACCTTAATATATTCCAAACTATGCTTTCTAGAGTTTTAAAATACTGAGAAGCTAAGAAACTGACCAATTAATAGGTTCTGAAAAGTTATAAAATCTAGAAACTTGAAAATGCTTAACATGTCATAGTAATATGAGCTGATTAGGTCATCAGAAAGAATCCAGTGAGGCTTTGTACCACTAGATATGCCAAATAGAAGGGACAAAAATCCACAAACCCAGCCAGTGGGGTCAGGAAGACAAAATAAATTCAAAGGCTTAGTGATATTGCAGCCTTGCAGGTTAAATCTAACCTTGGAAAAGCACATATAATTTAGCATTAAGCAGAAGATGGGTAAAATACTGGCTAATTAGCAGCCAAGCTGTTGAAACCACAAGTCCATGAAAGATAGAATTGTGTGCTCAAAGTTTAATCAAGGTTAGAGTTGTAGACATAAAATATTACAGACCAGAGCCATTGAGAGAACCTTGTTTAAATCTCCTTGATCAATTGCCATGTTCAGAGCTAAAAAAACAAGCATTGCATAGCTCCCTCTAACAGTGGGGGATGTGATCCATGCATGTTGGAGCAAAGCCAGCTCATAACCAAATTAGGCAGAAAGCTGAAGTCACGACAGTGTTGAAACCTGTTGTAGGTGTCATGCTGCCTTACTTGAAAAGCAAGAGTGTCCAGAGAAGGAGCTGCAAACTAAGCCAAAAGCAAGAGTGTCCAGAGAAGGAGCTGCAAACTAAGCCAAAAGCAAGAGTATATAGCAGAAGCGGATGTCTCAGAGGGAACATCCAAGACTAGAAAGGATTAGCAGATACCACTTAAAAGGAAAAGAACAAGAATGTAAAACATAATCTAATTCATCACTTTAACACAGTGTGGGAGTCACAGCAGCACAGTGTACCATGATCAGTAAAAATGCACTAAACGCAACCTGAAAAACTAACAAAAAAAAATCACAGACTTGTTAAAAACAGGTATCTGAGACAGGACATAAAAAGAATTCTTTCGAGGAAGCAGTATTGTAAAAAGCTGCATAGATCCAAATTTTCAGCTGGTTTAAAACAGTCCCTGTTCAGGGGTTTTAATTTTCTTAGTCTGGATGACATTTAATTAGATCACTCTGAGAATCAGGTGGGTGGGTTTTAGTTGTTTTTTTTTTGATTGGTTGGTTCTTTACTATAAGGGTGGTGAGGCACTGGAATGGGTTGCCCAAGGAAGCTGTGAATGCTCCATCCCTGGTGGTGTTTAAGGCCAGGTTGGACAAAGCCTTGGGTGACATGGTTTAGTGTGAGGTGTCCCTGCCCATGGCAGGGGGGTTGGAACTAGGTGATCTTAAGGTCCTTTCCAACCCTAACTATTCTATGATTCCATGATTCTAAAATGCTGAGTTCACATTTCCCTAATAGGAAGAGATGACAATGAAAAAAATAGAGCCCTTGTTGATGCTAAGCATTGGTATATGTTGCAAAGTCCTGCGAGATCCTTGTCCCTAGCTGTCCAGATTAAAGACTGAGTTAAAGTGAGCCATGGTTCTTTCTGGCATATGCATACAGGTTTCCTTTCTGTGGAAACAGGTTCATTGCTCATCCCTGTTTGAGGCTGGAAAGAGACCAGAGTGCGTATCTATGTCCTAACCAGCACTTCAGGAACATTCCCAGGTCAAATGGTTTAGTTAGTGACAAAGTCATACTGGGTTTACACTAATGTAACGGAAATCATAATATGTCTTTTCTTAGTTCCTTTCTCCATGATTAACTCAAACCCCAAATTCAGTACCTGCAAGAGAAGAAAATATAGTCACCCTCTGGCTAGTTCTTCATAATTACCCACTCAGTCTATAAAGCCTCATTTTATTGAGATCTGACAGTCATTCAGCTCTGCGTTTACACAGCAAAAGAGTGTTACATTCATATATATACAGCTTTTCCTGCAACTGAAAGAGGAATTTGCATCTTTCCCTCATAACTCCTCACCAGCACAGCCTTTTCCCTGTGCCATGTGTCAACATCTTATTGCCGTGTGACTTTCAGCTGGCCATATTCCAGCTGTGCTGGCATGAGTCCAGTAATCTGCTGATCTAACAAATAAAAGTTGCAGCAGAATTCAACCTCAAACAGTTGTTCTTGGTACTTTTCAAATGTGCCCATTAACATTTATTTCTCCAATCATTCAACTCCCTTGTCAGTAAAGCACCTTGGAAGTTTCCCTACTTTTTCTTAAGGCATAACTTCCCTCTTCGTCTGAATTCTTTCTGCATGATTAAAACCACAACTATTTACCTATTTACCTGGCTTATTCACAGAGAACAATAGATTCGGTATTATCCATTTCCTGCTCAAAGTCAGGGAAACACATTCCAAGTATGAGCAACTCTCCCACTTTAGTGACATCAACAGAAGAGAATTGATTCTGTCCAAAGTTCTGCTGATGTGCAAAATCTGACCCCAGCAGCAAAATGCATTATAAGAACAACTATGAAAGTGAACACTCTTTTCAATGTTATCAAAAGTGCTGAAAAACGTATTTGTTAAATTATAACCTTTCCTGCTTTCTTTCCCCCACTACCTCCCCACTCTGGTAGAACAGGCTATAGTGAAAGAATACTGGCGGGTGATTAGTTTTTGCTGTTTTCAATGAATTATAATGTGGTACAGTTCAACTCTTAAATTAGTCACTCTAAGATAACTGATACAGAAACTCACAGATTCACCACATTCTTCCCTACAGAGGTAATACACTCATCTGTTAAGATGACCACTACAATCAGAGGCAAACAGAAGACAAAGATGCAGATCAGCTGTATCTGTCTGTGCCTTTCAAACTTTTGTCTTTAACTGATAAAACAGAAATCTGAAATCAAGCAGCTACTGGCCATGGAAGTACAAGCTGTGGGTTATTTTCCCTCCTAAAAAAATACATTTGTAACTGTTCTAAGGTACGCTGTTTCACTAATTTTACCTGCATACCAATTTCAAAAGCATGGCCTGTACTTAATCTTTCTATGTGCAGTGCTCTGTAAATGACCTGTTATAGTAATTTACATCTAAGTCTATCTATGCCAATGAGTTGCTGAGGCATTGCCGTGCCATTATTGCAGTTCTACTATTTATTTATTATGGCTTGGCCTGCATGCAGTACTAATTCTCCACCTTAAAATATGCCTACTTTGCTATTGCAGTTAGCATAGATCAATTGCATGACATACGGTATATTACTTATCTGCATACAGATCTGTAGTACATAAGTTCTGTCAGCAAGACAGAACTACAAAGCCTACTCTTGCAGTCTCATGCCAGATTTTGGTTAGTTCTGGTGGCAGACTTAGCTTTTCTTACCTGTGCTACTGGAAAGAAAAAAAAAAGCTCTAAAATGATAGCGTATGCAAACCTATGGTGTCTCTGTACCTAAATTTCCTACAGCAAGGTTGACAGACAAAGGCAGAATCTGAATTTAAGCAAAAAGAAGTAAATCCATTTTCTGCTCCAGCCTAAGGATACAAAAAAGTAAATAAGGCTACCATAAAAAAAAAACAAAAGAAGACTGAAAGATTTTCATTCAGTGCTGCCACATTCTTACTTAGTTAGACTCAAAGATCTGGGCCTTTTTGCACAGTTTCATACAAAGACGGGGAGACCGGCTTGTCTCGAGTGTAGCATCCAGGCTGCAGTTGGTGTCTTTTTATTGACTTCAACGGCAGGGATTGAGACCTCAGACAACATTAGTATGAACTTAGAGCAACTCCACTAAAGTCAGTGGAAGAGTCTGGAATGCTTCTGGATGCAAGCCAACATCTGGCACTCCAGGATCAAAACAGAAAATGAGTCTTCTCATCAAGTGCTGGTAGACCACAATTGCTTTAATTTACAAGTGATATAAGCTTGGTGAAGTTGTTGGCAGGTTTGGCTCTGAGAGTGCTGTGCAGAGGCTTCTCAGCTACCATCATCCACTTTGCAGAGGCTTTGTTGAATTGTGCCTGTTAGCTGAAAAGGTTTACAGAGTACTTGTGTTTACACTGTGGCCAATGCAGTGTTTATCAGCATGAAACCCCTGGAGATTTATTAATTCTTATCTCTGAAAAAAGTTCCTTATTTCTTCTGTAACAAAAGGATTTGTTGTATGCCATAAAGGCTTTCAGAATTACAGAGAAAACTCAATTCTGGGAAACTGTAAAGATGTAAATATAAAGGAAATACACAAATATATGTTATTATAAATAAAACCCTATTTATTCTTTGGTTTTCCTGAGAAAGTGCAACTAATGCAGATTAAATATTGTGGCATGTAATACTGCAATGTACCAAAAAACCTGAACATTCCACTATTTACATTACACCCACACAGAAACAATGGTAAAAAAAATAAGCCACTCATGTAAGGCTGTAAAGGTAAGGCTGTGCAGCCAAGTAATGCAAAAAAATGCAATTTGAGCATTTTGCTAAATTATTCACACCCTTTACGATACAGTGTTTAGTGACATGATCACAGACTGTATTCTGAAAGACCCGCTTCATACAAGAAACCCAGGAAATGCTGGTGCTCCTTCAGAGGGCTTGTGCTTTGCCCATTTTTATTTGCACAGCAGTGAACAAACACCAACCTTCTCCCCTGGTGTTCATCAGCAGGTAGGTGGGGATTGCCCTGTTCTTAACTGCGCTGAATGGAGAATTATTATTTTCCTCCATAGCTTGTTATCTGTTCTCACCATATTTTAGACCTGTTTTGAAGTATATTAAGAAAAAGTCTGTTCTGCTCTAGGGGCGTCACATATCCTATCCAGTGACTATGCAGGAGTTATATGACCTTAAAGAGTGCTCAGTCTAGGGGAATCTTCAGAACACCCCACTACCCCCCTGTCCTGGACTCTGCTCAGCGTGTAAGAAATCAAACTCTTTTTAGATTCTCGGAAACCAAGACAACTTTTCACAGATGGCAAACACATCTGTCTACTGTAATGACAACAAATATCCTGAATAATTAAACTGATTGACAGCACTTCTCAGCAAACAAGTTCAGGGACTTTTTTGTCTTATGCAAAGGAGAAACAATGATATTTTCCCTTAACTTCTTCCTTAGTAATGGCAAACCATTAAAAAAATAATTTCTGGAGTCAAACATTCAGGATGACAAATGTGTGCCTAAACACTTTTAAATTTAACAAAGTTAGACCTATAAACATGCCCTTGCAGCATAAATGCATTTATTTTGATAAATATGTTTACACTGCTGGATATAAAAGGGCTAAGATATGGATTGGATTTGGAATTATCTACAAAACTCGTAAACAGCATTGAAAAGAAATAATTTTTTATGTATGCTTATTATATTATACCTAATCTCTTCCTATAATTTTACCTACAGAAAATAGCCTATTTTATATCTATGACACAGATAGATATACCTGTGTGGTTTAAGGACCAACTTAATCTTTGTATGGAAGGGTACCCAACATCACACAGTCCCATCTGATGTTCTTGGTTTCTCCTCCTTCCCCCCCCCCCCCCCCCCCCCCCCCAGTCTGGGACTAAGAAAAGAAAGGGGGACAGTTGCAGTATTTCTTTTCCAAGTGGTGATACTTCCATCTGGTGTGACAGGTAGATGATGTCTAGCTCTTCCTAAAGAGAATATCTTCTGATAGGCAGTGATGTAGTAGCACAAGAGAAGAGAGCAGTGGATAAACACTTTTTCCCTGATAAGCTTTTTCTTAAGTCAGTACATCAAAATCTCCATTCAGGACAAATCTCTTATTATATTTTTAAAATTCAACATATAGTACTAGTTTTAGAACTTAGGTATGTTTAGATAAATGTCACCTCTTCACATTCCTTGAAGATATATTGGGTTTAAATTATTGTGCTGATTTCTAATTCTGCATGGAGTTTTCTAACTCTTGCATTGGTAGGTTTCGAACTTCCAAAAAATTGCTGAGAGTGGAAAAGAAGTCAAACTCCTGTAATTGCCAGATGGCACCATCCTGCCCTTGTGAGGTTAAAGCAAGACAACATGTCTTCTTTTTTTTTCTTACCCTTTTTCAACACATGAGCCAGGAGCAGACAGTCAGTCGAAACACTGATGATTACAAATGACAACTTGTAGCATGTGTTATCACAGCCACTGTATAAAGTAATTCCGCTAACAATGTACTTTGCTAACAACCATAGGGATTCAAGGAAAATAGTTTTTTTCTGGAGGAAAGTAGCTGCAGACACATTATTACAGTTTGCCTTTCCCAGGATCTGTATTGGACAAGCAGACTAGATGCAAGGTTACTTTGAAAGGTCTTTGGCAGACATTGGGTGAAAACCTGGCCCCTTTGAAGTTAGTCACTAAATGTGTGTAGATACTAGCGAGGCTGTTGTAATTAATCACACAACTATTGGACTGTCAAATATTTTAGGTTCAATTCTGCCTGTTCCTAGTCTAAGAGAAGCCTTTTCTCTCAATGGTCTTCTCAGTTATTCAAATCAAATAAATTACTTTGCGGGCTTACAGTCAGGCAGGGATGTGGCACATTCTTGAAGGTGTCAGGCATGAACCTTGCTGAGCTTGAAGTTTTGCTGAGGTAACTGTAAATTCTAAAATCATCTCTTGAAGGACACAGTTTTCCCCTGGATGACACTTCAAACTTATTAACTGAGGGTCATTAAGGAACAGCTGCACTTGACGGGCTTGTAGGAAGCAAGTGATTAGGTGGAATTACCCAGTTTAAAGTATGCCTGGACTAAAGCTTTAGACATGTTTGGACAAAGGCACAGCACGACCACATAAGCTGAAATTTAAGGGACTGTGATTAGATAAAATCAACATTCCCATACAGAATACTAAAGAATGAGGAAATAAGAAGCCATGGGACAACTCTGCCTATGTCTTAGTGGCAGCCTTCTCCTGAGAGTGACAGACAACATAGCAAGGACTTCCAGCAGCTACCGCAACAGGGGATAAAATGGCTGTCCTACAGTCTGCTCTGACACCTTAATGACAGCTTCAGCCAAATTACCGTCCAGTCAAAATAGCCTAGGTTCACAGGTTAAGTGTGCTAGTGTCATTAAGCTAAGTATAAGGAATAAACATAATCAAACTCCATAAATAACAAAGGCTGAGCAGGAAGCAGCTTTTGAAAACCAGAAAATGGAAACACAGTGAAAAAATCAAAGAGGGGAGTTATTTATGTTACTGTGAAAGCTGAAGGCATAGTTCAGAAGAAAAGGTATACATTTACAGCTTGAAGACTTCTAACAACATTTTTACCAATTAGGGAAGAATTTTAAAAGCTTTGGGTCAGATTCTTCAGGTTCACTGATGCAAATCCTTTTGGAGTAGTTTGATGATTTTTCATTATTGTCGTGTTCTGCAGTTACTTAAAATCTATTCAACTAAGCACTCAAAGATCCCTTTCCCAGCATGGCAGGTACTTCTCCACCCTGTAGAAGCAATGCCAAAGACAAAAAGCACCAAAAATTTCAAAAGCACTACATTTTCTCTTTACATTGGTAAATACGTTCCTAAGTTTATCAGACTATGTGGTATCAGCTCACAAAAGATGAAGTCACAGCTGTCCCATCATGCCTCAGCCTGTGAAATGAATAAAAAGCACTTTCAGCAAGTAGCAGAAGAAAAAATCTCTGTTATTCAATGTCCAGAAGAATATTTAACTGTACACTTAAGAGTGCAACCTCATTTCAGTGGGATGTCCATTCATGTGAACAGAATGCCAGGAAGTGACAAATCCCACCTGCTGCTTTGGATAACCAAATCAGCTGCCAATATTTTTATATGAACAAATACCGCAACAAAATGTTACTAATATAATATTCTCAGCAATCTCAATTAGATAATTAATAGCAGAAAATTCACCTTTCATTATAAGCTCCTCAGCCTGCAGAACAGGGAGTGTGTTTGCACTGTCAGGATAATAGGAACAATCAGGGAGCCCAGAGAGCTTTTTTTGCTGGCCCTCTCTGCCTCTTTCCCCTTCTCTGGTTGCACATAGAATTGTGAAGCCATGAGAAGAAAAATCCTGATTCCTTGTATCTCCACATAACTCTACTGCCCAGCCATTTCTCTCAGAGTCTAATGTCATTTGTCTGGGAAAATGGTATATTTCAGCATCATTCACTGAGACAGAGATGACAGAATATCCTGGCAATTATCATTTATATTTTCCAATTCATCAGCAGTTTTTCTTGCAAATATTTTAAACAACTTCTAAAAATAGTGTCATGGAAACCCCAAGAATCTGGAAACCCATCATGCAGTACTTCTCAGACACATGTGAAGATGAAGTCCTCTTGACACTGGCTGTTACATGTTCTCCCCCAAATTAGGGACATTAAAAAGAAATATAAAGCCAGAAAGGTCAGAACTGGAGACTCTCTGATGCAGACCCAAGCAGACTCACACCAGGGAAATCAGGGCATGAATGGTAGGGTTACCAAATCTGAACAATAGCACTTCAGATCTCTTTGCAAGAGTGTTAATGACTGTGCAAGGTTGCAAAAGGAGAGGATAATCAGATCTAAAATTGGAAACTCTCTTCCTCACATTCAAATTTTCCCCTTATTCCCAGAGGAAGGCCACTCTCATTTCCCTGAAATGCAAAAATGCATTTCTTATTTTTAACCTACCCATTGTCATCTAGGTCATTATGTAGTGATAATTATTCAAAAATTTCCTCTTACTTTAGTGACCTGAAATTAATTTAGCTCTCTGTGCTGCACATGAACTCAGTGTAGCACTACCCAGTGACAGGACATTTTCAAACAGCCTTCAGTTGTATGATTCATTTCCCTATGATTATTTTACGGGTGTACTAATATACTCAGAACTTCCCTGCCAACAAGGATTGGCTTCTTGACTTACTTGTTTGGTGAAGGTACCTTCCCTTAGGCATTTATCTCATTATATCCAATTAGCAGTTACCATTTTGCCATTGGAGTTCACTGCCTAACTGTGCTGTGCCAAGTGATATGCTCTTTCTCCCCTGCACAGATACTACTGGCCTTTTCTGGCACTCCATCGCAAGTTTGGTCCTTGTATCAGGATCATATGTACAGACTTGATGTAGCCCTTAGGCCCTTCATGGTGGACATGACAGTGTTAAGGGCTGGACTTGATGATCTTAAAGGTCTTTTGCAACCCAACTGACTCTATGATTCTGTGATTCTATGATTCTGTGATTTTGTGTATAGCAGTACAGAGAAACACTTAACAAGATTCATTGTTCCTGCCCATGGCAGGGGGGTTGGAGCTAGACGATCTAGTCTAGAAGGTCCTTTCCAACCCTAACTATTCTATGATCAGGCAAGTACCAGAGACAACCATACAACCCCCCATATGCCCCTGCTTTCCACAATTCTTGTGTTCAAATCCAATTTAGTTGTGAAGCCAAACAATAGTTGTCCTGATAGTAGAAAGACTAGTATCAGGCAATTCAAAAAGGACAAAGGGAGCCAATACACCCCATACACTGTGCAAGTTGACAAGTATATACACAAGATTGCAGTGTTCCTGTTCCAGTCCTCAGAGACAAGAGAGCAGTCCCAGCATAGGGAGATCTTGCTTGAATTAGTGGCTTAGCACTTAGCTGGCTCTTTGCTAACATCTCCTGAGACTGAGAGAGTTACACTGTTGTTGGACGCGTTCTAGTTGAGAAATGAGCAGCTAGAAGCACTGTTCCATATGTGCACTGGCAGAGTTGGGAGATGACTTTACAGGTCAGCTGTTTTCCTCTGAACAGGTGGATACAAGTCAGAGCAAGATGATACCATCACACAGCATCTGCTATGTGGCACTGATTAACACTGACCATAACTTGCCAGAAATGATTACCACTGTAGAATGAGTCAATTTACCTCAACATATTACAAGGATAAAGAAGCCAACCTTATCTTAAGGTACCTACGTCAGGTTGAAATGAGTTAGTTTAATCTGCAAAGGTAGCCATGTTAGCACAGTATGACAGTTGCCTCTCGATAGAGCTAATTAATCTGTACAAAGTGCAGCAATAATGCAGCTGTATTGTTTCTGGCAGCAACACAACATGGGCTTTCGCACATATCTTTCCTTAAGGAACATCAGCCCCACATAGCCACCACTTCCCAAGAACTAGTTTGACTAAAGTGGAAGTGAGTTCTACTGCCTATTGGGAAATACAATAGATTTTTTTAAATGTGAAAAACAGAAATATACCACTCAAGTACAGTTTCCATGTCACAGTCCCCCTTGAGAAAACTCCTCTGCAGAATCACAAGCTGAGTATTGCAGCACAAAACAATGGGTGAAGAGGAGAACTTAGAAGAAAGAGGTATTAGGAGATAGTTTAGTGTCATCCATGGCAGGGAAAGAAGAGGATTCTTTGTAATCTACACCTTCTCCTGAACACTGAGACATCCATCTGATAGTAGTGGTAACATTTCAATTGATTGCCATGGAAATAATTCATTTGATATAAATCAAACTTTCTTTATATGGGAAAAAATATATATACATTTTATCAGTAAAATATTTTGTATGCTTCAGAAGCATCTATTTGATAAGCTCAATGGGTGTTGATTTCATTAGTTTATATGCTAGATAAAACAATGCTTCTCAAGTAAGAAGATTTTGTTTGTTATTATTTTTGTTACACGTATTCATGTCTTTAAATTTCTATTATTACTTCTAAAAACACTGCTGTGAATTCCATGTTGATCAGAACTAACTTTAAATGGATTCCTCCAAGAGGTACCTGTTCTCCAGGCTGATTATTAATCTTCAGTTGATTAATGAATTACCCTAGAATAAAATTAAAAAGCCCATCTATGTCTTAACATCAGGGTATGGGCACAATTACCTACACATATATATACACCTCTTTTTATTTTTTTTTTTTTAAAAAAGCTATTAAGGCATTGAAATATCTTACAAATGTGTTGTCAGGTTTGTTTTAACATCTATCCTTTGAGTAACAAGGCTAAGGGCACACCTTGTGCAATCAGTCAGTACCAGCCCAGTTCTGATGATACAGGAAGCATCCCATCAGCTGTCACAAAAATGGATGGAGACTTTGCATATGATGGCTAGAAGTTCCAACACCTGAAGGATCTTGTGAGGCATGCTGCCAGCTCCTTGTGTCCCCTCCCTTTTATAGCAGCTTGCTCATATGTGGCCGATTCATTGTGAGGCTTGACACAACATTTGCAAAATGTATAGAGGTGCTCTGATAAAAAGCCATCCATGAATTCTATCATCACTATTTGCATTTATCTTACTACTGAGTGCTGTAATAGACTTTACTGTCATACACCACCAGCAACCTATGAATCACTGCTGCCTAACTCAGCGGGGCATGAACTAGCTGTGGAAAAATTTCGCTTGAATATAATTCCTTTTTGCTCAGAAGTATTCAGACAGAATTCATCCTTCAGCTGAGAGAAGACATCAGTTCCACAGAAATTCTTGATGAGCCATATCCTCCAAGGCCTTACTACTTGCATGAGCCAATAATACTCACAAGTGTAAAAGACTTTGTAAAACTTGTCCCTAGCACTTTGTCAAGGCTTCCACAGGGTGAGAATAGCACGGACAAGGTCATTACAACAATCTTACCAGTTCTCAGAGACTTCAATATTATTAGAAAATGTCTCATGGAAAGAAAAAGTAATAACAATTTTCTGCATCAACTACAGGCTCCAGTGTGCTTACAGATACCTGAAACAGGCCTCTATTGAAGTAAAACTATGCATATGCAGTAGATTAAATGTAATTATGTCTACAGTTACCAGCTGAAGTTCTAATCTTTAAGTGAATATTTGGCATCTAGACCATGGACTACTTAATACAAGGTTTTTTTTGCAATCAGGTGATTGATATAGGCTAAAGAGGTGTAAAATGATTTTGCATTGACCTGTAAAGGCTTTGCTGCTATAGAAGGATTTTGTGTTCAGATAGAAAAAACATACCAGGAGTACAGGACGTTTGTTTGTAGAACTGCTTTTCATGCATATCTTGTCTCTTAACAGCCTCCATTCCTGAAAAGAATTATTTTTTTTCAATATACTTGAAACATTCAGGTATTTAGAGCACTCCAACAGCACATGACTCATAATAAATTGCAACAGCAGTATGCTTTTTCAGCCATATCTTTAAGCCTAGCTGTAATTTGGTCTAGAGCTATGCAATTTAATGACAAAGCTAATGTATCCATTCAATGAAGGACCCATAAACTAAGCTGCTTTAAAACAAAAACAAAAGCAAAAAGCAAAAACAAAAACAAAAAACCCCTAAGAGTCCATGAAAGGATCTTAGCAAATGAGAACCCTGGAGCAAGATTTGCTACACCTGAGAGGCATGACCCAGGACCTACACAGAGATCAATAACAAGTGGAAAATTCTGTGTAGAACACCTGTTTGTGTTATTTTTCTTCCTTTTTGAACCTCGGAAGCATCTAAGAAGAAGGCTCCATTGTGTCTCCCATGTTGACTGAATGCTCAAAAGTCTTAGTAAGGTGTAAGGCATGGAGAAGATATTATGTCACACATACTTTTCTTTTGGGAAGCTTGACACACGATTTGCTAGGCATGGCATTCGTTTCTATTGGCATTAAAAAGAAAGTTCAGAAAACTGATTAATACTGTTCCTTCTTCACAGTGAGACTTTTCGAGTTGACTGACTCTCTTGCTTTTCAACACCACAACGTCACACTGTATCTGACCATGACAATTACTGACATAGGCAGTGCAGTCTTCTCTTATATGAATATACTTTTATGACAGCAGAGGAATGAATACAACTCAAGGAGATCATGAAAAGTAAAGTCACAGGCATCCTGTAATAATAGTCCTATTACTGTCAATAAAACTAGGCTTAACCATATCTTAAGCAAACAGAAGGATTTAGTGCTTTTATTAATGTCTGAAGATGTTCCTGTGTCCATATTTTCTTAGAAAATTAATTGTTCACCTGAACACTTTCATTTATCAGTCTCCATTTTAGAATGCCCTACAATTATTTTTAGAAGTGATAACCCTTCACAAACATAGGAAAAAGAAAAGGCAGCTCTGAAACAGAAGACAAACTCTTCACTTAGTGGCAATTCTGATGCATTTTCCTCTCAACAATAAGCCAATAAAAAGAAACAGAGCAGATACTCATATAGCCACTGGAGCACTGATGATATAAGCATAGCTTATGAATGCTGTTTTTCTATGTACATCTTCCTGAAGCAAAGCTTGAGAGCAAAAACGATCATGATGTCATGTGCACCCAATTTAAGATTAATATTGTGCCTGAGGAAAAAAGAGGTATAGCCTTGGAGCTAGCAGTTACATTCAAAACCTAGATTCCTTGGATAATCTCCAGCATTAATCACAGCTACTGGAAATTAATTTCACCGAGAAAACTAGTATTCTGAAATTTTTTCTAAGAACAGGTTTGTTTCAATCACATGTTTAATAGGAAGAAGTTAAAAAAAATCTCTCAAAGCACTCAGAAATGGGAAATTATTTCATTCTGACAATGTTGAAAATATTTCATTCTTATTTCATTGTTAATTTATATCAGGCTGCACTGCATTTCATTGAAAATCATATAAGCAGAGGAAAAAGTTGAACTGAAATATTTTAACCATATTAAAATAAATTAGACCTTCTTGAAATGAAAGCAGGTGATCAACAGAAATGAAATCCTTCAGTGATCCCAAATCACAGAAAATCAGATCTTTTTTTTTATTTATAATTTCACTGAAAGACACTAAACTACCAGATCCTCTCCCTTCCACAAACATAAATTCAGTTTCTGACCAGCTTTACTATACTCATTGTTTGTAAAGATTATTTTATTACCTCCCTATGAGCTAAATTGCTCCTGTTTGGCACAGACTACTGGAAAAAATCAATGCAGACCCATACTACCATGGAAGGAGTAACAGGAAACAGTGGGGTTTCTCAGAACTCCCTGACTGTCCTGGGAGATAATCAAACAACTTAAGGTACCCTTTTAGTGAGGTACAGTATATTCACCACTATTAATCTCACTGTGCTGGTAACAATAAAGCTCAATAGCTACTGATTATTTTTAGAAGTTGCAGTGGGGGGAAGGAATGGGGATGAGCACTTTAATACCCAGCATGTAAAGCAGAGGAAGGCACAAAATTTGCTTAAGGGAAGACTCTGAGAGATCAAGGTAGCATTAATAAGCTTACTACACGCACACACACACACACACACACACACATGCAGTAGGAATAGCTATGTAAGTATTTGGTTTAAGAGAGAGAAAAATATAGTTTGATATAAATGAAGTTATGTTATTTCATGCAGTATCTGAGCCCACAGGTTGACATACAATGAGAGCTCCCTTTGCAAGCAATAAGACAACAGATCAGACACACAGAAGCAGAGAAAAGAAGAAGGGAGACAAAAAAATACTCATGTATCACACATCTCAACTCTATACAACCTCAGGGTCTCATGAATCATCACTACTAAGCAAACAGTATTCAACTTTACAATAGGAATTGACGTGCAATCTACGGTTTGCTTTTTCCTTCTCACACACTGACACAAAAACTTAGCTCTTCACATTCATTTAACATTGCTGTTAGGTGTTAGTTTTCATTATTTCATAAGTGCCTGAAACTGTGTCACTTATAAAGCAAACAGATTGCTCTTTGTTCATGTGACGGTTATTCATTCAGTCGTCAGGTGAGATACTGGAAAATAAATACTGATAGCTCAGTTTTGAACGCTGTATTGCACAAACCATGTAAGGTCCCTCTTGGGAGAAGGCTGAGGGTACATTGGTTTTATTCTTCTTTAATTCTCAATTAAAAAAATAAAATTAGCTTCTGTATGCTCATGCCCTACCTTTTTGCCTGCATTTTTATGAACTCCATAGAAGAAAATTAAGATAAACAACAACAAAAACCACTCATAAAATATGTACCAACAAAGGGCTTAAAACTAGTAAGTGTATTTCACTAATACATTGTAATTTGTATCATTTGGTAGTAGACAGCTGATAGTTACTTTTGAACCCAGTGACTGCCAGCCAATCATGATTACCTTGCAAGGTGCTGAAGCTAAACTGGAATGAACCTGAGGAAATAAAGTTCCAAAGATGGTTTAGGAGGAAATAGTTTTAGTGGCAGACACCATAATCCAGCTTGTGAATGAAAATGGTGGTTGTGTCATAGCTGGTGCTGTCCTACAAATATGAAAATGCAATTCCCATGAAACAGGTGCTCCATCTGACTCCAGTATTGATCTAAAGCCTATAGGAAACAAGCCAGAATATTCATTACCTTCAGGTTGGGTAATGATTCAAAAAAGGCAAGGCTGAGCACAGAGCTCACCCCTAACCCCTGAGCTGAGGGAAACTGAAGAGAGTACACAGAGAAGTTTTCTTCCTGTTCTCCATGCTCTCATGACCTATAAAAGCCTCCACTTTGCAGAGCTCACAGTGGGAGTGTCACAGAGTTTTTCGAATGCTATATATTTAATTTCAAGAAAGAAAAAAAGCTTGGTTTATAGTCAAGGGAGAAAAATCGATAGAATTCAGGTTGGCAATTCTCCCTGTTTTGTCCCTTCCAACATTATTGGCTAAAATATAAAATATTAACATGACTCTTGGTTTTTTTATTCTACGTTTGCTCAAACCTGTAGACCTAAGATTTTCCTGTTGCAAAGATCAACCTTTATTTTAATATGATTTCATACAAAAAGCCAGAAGCACAATTAAAGAATGTAATTCCTCCAGTTCTTCATATATTATAAAATTATCTTCAAGCAATCACAATGAAATGCCAACATTTTCTGCATACACTGAATATACATGCAGATCTCAATTTTTATCCCTGTAATGCTATATTTTATTCTTTGAGTGCATAGTTATAATGCAAGAAGACAAAGCAAGATACTGTGGCAGTTCCATTAAAATTAGAATGGAAAATAGTGACAGGCTACATTGAAAAAGCCAAATTCATAGATAGTGTGAGTCTGACAATGTCCAATATCAGTGGAATTAAATCAGAAATTAATTTGGGCATGGAATTCCATATACAGATACAGATACAGATACACCACCAGAGTATTTCACTGAGCAATTTTTTTCATTATGGAGGAAACCCAGATTGAAATCCAGTCAAACTGTATAGGCTAATCTGAGTCAATGCAAGCTGTAAAATTCACTGTATAATCAACACTCCTTAGCATTGTTGTATTATTTTTGCTTAAACTGTACAGGAAATGATAAATGCACATGAATCCTGAAGTGCACTGTATCTGTATATTTACATGAAAGATAAGTTGTTCAAATCTCTTCCTGGGACTTACGTGAACTACAGGTGAAAAGTTTAAAGTAATTGTAGATGTTGAAGATGAGGCACAGAGGGTTTAATTCACTCATGTACCCGAAGTAGCCACATAATTTACCAGATACTCGATTGTTGCATAATGTTGGCTGGCAGGGGGAAAAAGGCAAAGGATTACAGCAGGAATGAACACGTTGTGCTGTATAGATGAGTAAGAGCAGGTGTTTTATTACAGAGCATACTGACTATTTTACTTGTTAAAAGTTTATGCAAAAGTTTTAAAAGAAAAACTCAACAACAATGTCCAAAAACTTCAAAATTAGGTGATTTGGGGACTACAATTTAAATGTGTTTATGGCACTGTGTTCCATAAAGTCTCAGGTCTGTACAGTGGTTCTCAGCACTCATGAACTATTGCTAACTAGTAACTATCATGTTACTAGCACACATTAACACAAGTCAGCAAGATCATATCCATATGTCCACAACCAACAGTCTTCTTTCTTCTACAGAACTCAAAGTGGAAAGAGAGAAGAGAATTTCCTTGTATTTATCCAATAGGCATCTAAGCTCAAAACCTTTTATTTCTCCCATTTTTTGTAGTAAATGCAAGCACATAAACTCTTATCTAAAATGAAAGCCCTCAGTTTTAAGAAGGGATAACAAAGAAAATGAAAGAAGGTCAAGTAGAAGGTTGATAAATATGTATTGATTTCCTAGTAGCGAGTTTTATTCTGAAGTGGAAAGAAAGATAAGTGTGGGTTGTTGTTTCTTTTCTTATAACAAAATTTATGCATCAACCATGCATCGCTGTAATAATTTTTGGCCCAGTTCTGGCATCTTTACTTTGTTAGCTGCACTATATAAGGACTTACTTCACTGAGAGGGAGCTACTTGCACTGAGGGCTTTACAGGTCAGAGTTTCCAAATAGAGAATAATTTGCTTATTTTCATTAACCCAGTGTGATGTCCAAGGCCAGATAGTGACTGGCATGCATTATAACAGTATCACAAATTTACACCATTTTAAACACTTGCTTTAAATGTATAAACACAGATGATGTGTAGACTGCACCCTGATATTCCTGCTCAATCACCTTTTTAAAGAAGCTGAAATGGGCTTCACCAACAGCCATACAGGAACAGTCAAGCACAAGTGATGTCCTCATACTTCAAGTCCTTTCTCTCAATTCCCAAGTACCCATGCCCTATAATCTTTCTCATAATTTCCCATATCCAAATACAATTAGCTATTTTTGGCACCTATTATTCAAGGCTTTTCTTTATCTGATGGTTACAAACTTTCTTACTTATAGACTAAATGGCTATTCATGACAATCCAGACCCATTAGTTTTAATGCTAAAATTTGCCTTTTTACTCAATTCACCTCCCTTCCTGCATTAACCTCTTCTCCTAGTCCTGGTATATTTAGTCGTGTCCCCTTTCACCCTTTTGCTGTTAAGGGAGGCAATCTCTGTTAACTCTCTTATATTTTCATAGGCCACTTCTGTATATGTTTGGGACTGCATTCACTTCATTGTCCCACACATCTGTCCATAGCAGAGATGTGGACTGGCATAAGCAATTCTCATACTGTTTCATAAAGCATATATATAAAATAAATACATACTCATTTATATATGTGCCTAAATGCCTTTTGATTGGAAATATTTTTAGCCAGCTTACTAGCAAAACAACTGCAGAATCCAAATTCTCATGCAAGCTCATTACTTTGTCCTATTCTTTGATTATTTTGGGACAAACACTTTGCAAATCCAAAAGATTCCCTGGACACTTCTTAACAGTGCATTTAATTAGCCAGCTGAGCTCTTCTTCAGAAGGTATTACTAGTGCCAGGTATCTAGTCTTAACAAAAATTTAGGAATTGGGCATTTGACTGCATAATTAAATCTCTGACAATTAAATCAGATGGGAAGAAAACAAAAAAGGGATGAAAATACTTACACTCCAGGGAAAACCTTAACTATTTGATGTTAAGAAGAAATTTCTTTTTAAGTGCATTACTTGCATAACGTTCACTCCAGTATTTCTTTTACATTTTAGTCCATCGTTTGAAGGAGCGGTTGCAGAAGACCAGGAATTTCAGACAAGGGGGCAGTTCTGTAATAGATTTTTGCCATGTGTCAGAATTCTTCACAGACCATAGAAAATTCTCACAGATTGCTGTGAGGCCATAATATCAAATTTTATTGAACATACACTGTGAGAAACACAGTTGGGCTTTTTGAGAAGGTCCTCTCTTGACTAAGGCACCTAAGCTTAGGAATCTCTGAACTAGTTACTTGATGTTCTATGTTGATAGTTATCTTCCTAATTTACAATCCCCCACTTCCCTCTTCTCCTCACATCTGTTGTTGTTTTCACATATGGCAATAAAGAGCTGCTGAGCCAAACCTTGACCCTTGCTCAGGTCTGCCTTGCACAGGAATGCAGACAAACTTTTTCAGACTCAGATTCACAATAGTGAAGTTTGGAACCACTGCTAGAACAGGAACTGGTGCTTGTTAAAAGATGATTTTTATTCATACTTTAGCTATATATACACTGCCATTACAACAGTGGGTAAATTATACAGTGGGTAAATTATATTATCTACATTTTACAGGCAGCTCAGAGTTCAAGCAGGATGCCAAAGTGCTTTTCATTCACACTGTAAGACATTGGCAGGACCACATCAGAGCTGGCAGGCTGGACTATAGCACAACTGCATGACCCAGGGTAGGGTCTGAGTGCTGTCCAAAATGGCAGTCCTACTTTAGATGGGCAAACATTGTCTCCTGCTAAGATCAAGTTGTTAAAAGGAGGCAGTGACATGCAGCATAGTGACAGAGAGCTGTGCCTGGCACCAGTGTCTGCATCTCTGCAAGGAGTAATGCAAACTCACCTCCTGGCTGAAGACTGTCTTTGCACTATGTGCACTATGACCCATGCAACCCTGCTGGATGATTTCTCAAGAAAGATGAAGCCTTCTTTCTGCCTAGGTCTTATCCTCATTAAAAGTGTTACTACAGGCTGCTTCAAATACTGATGTGGAAGGTGTCGTTTCACTTGCTTTTGCTTATCAATGAATAAGTTAATAAGTTTCCTCAAGTAGTGCAAACTGCCTTACCTTCGCCCTTCACTTCTATGCTGTTAGGTGAGAAAAGCTCTAGAGTATTCTGCCTTCTTGTTTACTTTGATTATTTACAGTCCCACTCTTACCTTCACTGCTATAATTGCTTATGAGTTACACAGAATCAGTCACTTGCCTTTATTCATGCTGAATAGCCCCACAGACTACAGTGAAGGCATGCTGAGTGCAGCATACTTCAGTTTATGACACCCATGAATCTCACCAGACTGAAGAACTTTTAACAGGAGAAGTAATTCAGAGTAACTTCCACTGTCTCTGAAAAAGAGGACATGGCTCGTACCTCACCCTTCCTCAGACCCTCTGTCTCTAGAGTTAGCCCATTTCTTGATTGTTTCCGGTTTGTCAGGATATTGTGTTGATTCCCAATAAGCAGAATGACTCAAACATAAAAGTTTAATAAATGTCAAAATATGTATGAATCTTCCCTTCTGAATGTAATTTTAAGAAAGCATGTATCTACAAAGAAACAAGTATTTGTATGTAGAGATCTTAGATCGAAGGTCTTTCAGATTTCAGCATTAAGAGAAATTCAAGTGAAAGCCAAGATCCAAAGTTCACCTCCTAGTTCTGGCATAGCTCTGACACTTGGGCAAGGCTTATTATTGTGCAAATAAAATTAAAAAAAAATAACCAAAATAAAAACGAACAAAAAACTCCACAAAAAATTGCTGAGAACTACTGAGGAAAACCCAGTACAATCAGAACCCAAAACAATCCTTGAACTCCAGTCTCGGTTCAGCCTTCTATTACAAGCCCATGAACAACTCATCTTAAAATTGACCTAAGGCCAAAGAAATTTTCATCCCACAGACTTTGCATTCTCAGTTTATCACAGTTCTCTGTCCCTTCTCTTCTTCTTCTTTTTTAAATGTGACAAGTAGTGTTTATTTTGAGGGTTGCACTTACATTGAGAATGTAAACTGCAGTGAACCACGGAGAATAAACCAGTGAAATTTATTGCACGAAATTGTAGTTACTTTATAGCAGCCAAAAAAATCCTCTCCAGGTTCTAAGCTTTTCTTACATGAGGCTATACAATTTCTACCTACAAAAAGTGTGATGTGAAAGCTGTTAGATATGGAAGTAGCCAGATAACTATAATTCACCATGGTCATGACAGAGAAAGAGGGTTTTTCCTGGTCTTCTGATACCCTGATCTACTACTTCAAGTATCAAGCCAGAAGAAAAGGACAAACCAATGTGACAGAAGCAGCAACCATAGAAGTACAGCCTGTTAAAGCAATATTCAACAATAAGAACAACCCAACCATTCCTCTACCCCTCCTAACTTGAATTGTGCCTTGATGCACAATCTGCTATTTTTTCAGCTCTGCTGCACAGCCAACAAAAGGCATATTGCTTGTGTTATTAACAAGACTGAAAATAAGCACTGAGACTGTGAAAAATGTATTCATTCTTGAGATAAGTACTTATTGACACCATAATGGGTTGGCTGCCTCTTCTATTTCATGAGCTATAAGGAGCTTTATTATCAGGGAGTCACCTCATTCTCTCAGAACAAAAGAAATTCAGGTGTGGGGTAAATTGCTCTTTAATGTACTATAGACAAACTATGCTTATATTGTCTTCTGGTTTTGCTGCCTGAGAGATATTTCCCAGCAAACAGAAGCAGTCGGATTTTTCCCCATTACTCTTCGAATCTTTGCTCAGCTGCCACCATGGCATTTGGGACTGCTCAATACAGTTTTCAAAGCACTGCATCTGATATTTATGAACCTATAAACTCGTGCTGTGTTTTGAAGCAGCTCAGGCTGTTGGCAGGGCTTGTTGTCAGTTTTGATTGCAAACAAGTTCTGACTGCATTTCAAGTTCATTCAGAGTGAAACCTTGAAAAATCCAGTAAGAGATACTAAACAACTTCAGGCGTGTCTATATGAGCCTTGAGTGTTTCAAATACCTTCTGAGAAAGGGACAGATATGAAGTTCTCCCCACTGACCTTCTCGTTATATGTATGCCGTTCTTCCATCATCATTAACAAATAGCCACCATGGTTTCAAATGAATATTTCCAAGGAAACCCTACTTCCCAGTCTTATGTTTCTGATTTGTACACTTACTGGGAGAGAACAAAGACTAAAAGGTACACATTTTGTATTGGCTCATCTCAGTGTGGTATGCAGACTATATAATTTCAATAATAGCTTGGCAGATATATATCTTACTAACATCATCACTGCAACCACTTTATAATGGCTGTAGTCCAGCTCTTATTCATTACAAGGATCTTTTAAACTAAAGAGGAGCAGAAGCCTGTAAAACACCACAGTTTTCTACCTGCTTTCTTATGATCTCTTCTTCCTTCATCATTGGTGCATCATCATCCAAGAGTGATGGAAGAAGTAACACCACTCATCTTTCTGCTTATCTATCCACTTTAAAGACTATTTTCACATTGTACAGTGGGAAAGCTCCCAGACTGTGGAGCACTACAAGCTATGCTCAATGACTCCTGGTGCCACAGCAAGGACTGAAGAAAGACTTTCATCAATATCTCTCCATTTAGATGATGCTCATTGGAGTTTTATTTTGTAAATAAGAGGTTCACACAGCTCTACTGGCCAAGGCAAGTATAAACAAACTCCTCTTATTAAAGTACTTATATGTCCTCCACCACCACAGACAACAACCGAATGAGTAAAATAAACAATGCAAGGTGTGATGATTTTGGCTGGGATAGAGTTTATTTTCTTCATGGGAGCTAGTCCGGGCTATGTTTTATATTTGTGCTGAAAACAGTGTTGATAACACAGGGATGTTTTCACTACGGCTGAGCAGTGCTTACACAAAATCAAGGCCTCTTCTTCTCCTTACCCCACCAGAAAGCAGGCTGGGAGTGCACAAGCAGTTGGGAAGGGATATAGCCAGGACAGCTTACCCCAACTGACCCAAGAGATACCCCATACCATATGGTGTTGTGCTCAGCATATAAAGCTGGGAGAAAAAGAAAGCGGTTGACATTTGGAGTGATGGCATTTGTCTTCTTAAGTAACCATTACCCATGATGGAGCCCTGCTTGCCTGGAGATGGCTGAACGCCTGATCATGGGAAGCAGGGGATGAATTCCTTGATTGTTTCTGTGCACGGCTTTTGCTTTACCTGCTAAACTGTCTATATCTTAATCCATGTGTTTTCTCACTTTTACCCTTCTGATTCTCATCCCATCCCACCACAGAGGGAGGCTGTATGTGGCTTAGTTCCTGACTGGGCTTAAACCATGATACCAAGGAGTGTTCTTGACATGAAAATGCCATTTTTCATGCCATTCAAATCATCTTTAATATGGGGTTGACTAGGGCAAACTAGCAGTCTCTAAAATAATTCTGAGCAAAGTTTGGGTAGTAACACAAGCCAAGGACCTTTTCCAAAAGTCGTTTTGCCACTCGGTTTAAGAGGAAAAGACTTTAACCTTAAGCTCATGACCAGATCATATCACTTAGTATAAAAGGTGAAAAATATTCCCTGACAATGTTTAATTTTCCAGTAAAAATGCAGTAACAGTCTCTAAGTGTCACTCAATCTACTGAGATTCAGCTTAAGGTGGGAGAAAGGCAGTAAATATTGTTGCAAATTATGCTTGTCAAAGGCACAAGGAAAATAATGCTTACTTTCTCAATAGCATTCAGTTATGCAGCTCTCACAGCTTCAAAGATCAAGGTAGGTCTAACTTCTTGGGTAGAAAGGGCTTTGAACCCACAGTAGGAAAGAATCCAAGCAAATGGAACAAATCTTGTTTCTGTGGACCAAGCCTGCAGCTAGTATTAATGCCAAAACTGACCCCGTAATTCTGCCACAGTCAGCACAACACTTAATCGACTTCAGGTGTGACTGTCCCATGCTAAGACAGTTATCTAAAGTACGCAAAGTTGCCCTTTAGCAGGTCTTCTCTACTAATTATGAAGAGAGCCTTGATGACTATTTTGATGCATATACTTTACTTTTAGAAGGTTAAAATTATGTGAAATATATCTCAAACTTAATCCATTTTTGAGACTAAAACTATATCTGAATAAAGAGCGCACATTGGGCAATGTATCTTAGGAAGGCTAGATTTAGATATTTAGCTTAATATTTTATGAGAACTTGAAGCAAAAACTTGAAGAATTCACAAGATAAGGTGCAATCATTTACTAATAGTTTTGCATAATTTCTAACTTTTTTCCTCTTAATGGTAAATTTTAGGGGTAATTTTTTCATTATCATAGACTCAGTGAACTCCAGATAAATCACAGTAATTTTATAAAATTCTTATCAGCTCCTTTTATTTCTCAAAACCAAAGGTAAATGTGTAACTGTAGTTAAAGGTTAAGAAGTCAGAAAGATTTATCACTGAAATGACACAGATAAAATCTGCTAAGGAACATCTGCTCTAAGAAATTTATTATTGCAATACTTCCTAAGTGCTCTCTTGATTATCTTGCAAAGGTCTGCATACTAACAAATCTGCTGAATATCAATTTATAGTGAATGTATACTTACTTCTTAACACATCAGAAAAGCATAAATACATGAAAATTTCAGGCACAAGTCTATCATAGGACAGCCTTAATTATAAAAGATTAGCTCCAGTGCCACATGCTTTGCCATGTTCTCTATCCCAGATCTGTATTTCCTGTTCTCAGTCTTGAAGCAAACAGTACAGGCGAATTGTGTGCCTAGATACATCTTGGATCCCCAAACAAATGAGAATGAATGTCTTGTTTTCTTTTGGCAAAACCCGTCATTCTTTGTAACGGAGGGACATAAATAAATATACATCAAATTATATAACATGTCACAAAGCAGAAAGTCACAAGATGGATTTGCCTTTTTTAAAGACATAGCCTGTGCATAGATGTTGAGAAAATGAAACCACTACTGGTGTTATAAGGTACAGCATGGCTCCTTTGACCTGGAGATAAAGGAAGACAAAGCAACAAAGGCATGTCACACTAAAGGATATAAAACCAGAGAAGCCTGAGCACCCTAGTTTTGTGTACAAGTTTTCTTGAAAGACAGAAATATTTCCTTTAGATTTCCTTCTCTGTATCAATATTGCTTTATTCCCAGAAAGCAGCTCTGTATGTTGCTCACAGAGAAATCACTCATCATTAATGGAAAAACAAATCAACAATATATTTACTTCACTAATGCACTTCCTTAAGTCACATTATACAGGAAAGCTTTTAAAAATCATTTGTTTGACTGGTCATACTATGGTCTGAACTGTTAGCTACTCAGAGTCGGAGACCTCATTTTAATGCAAGGACTTTAAAGGTACAGTTCAGATGTGTTCACATATGGAAGGAAGGAACCACTCTGCTGCAAACCAGCTGTATGTATGGCAGATGGAATGTGTCAGGAAAAAACAAACTCTTTTAGCATCAGCTCTCAGAAACTGTGCTGCAGACTCGGCTCATGATCGTGCTGCAAGAAGGGACAATCCCAGCCAGCTAGCAGATCTCCTACTGCCTTTCTGGGTTGGCGTGCCAGAAAGCTGAGATTTTTCTTGGGCATTTGGGTAAACTTAACTACCATGACATGGGATAGCAAGGGGGCATTTCATGATGTACGGTATGTTCCAGCACAATTTACCACAGGAAATATGGCCACAGTAAACTCATCCACCTTTATGTCTTGCAACTCTCAAAACCAGATTTTTATAAAGACAGTTACTGTCAAACCTGCACATGTGCATGCATGCACACAGTGCATATGCAAATATGGCATTACTCTTCTAGCGATCTGTTAATTGCAATCACTCTTGAAAAGAGAAGGTATATAAATGGAGGTATATCCATCCTCACCAAGAGAAACAGAGTCTCTTTAAGGTCTCCCCAGAGTCTTCTCCAGGCTGAAAAACTCCAACCCTCTCAGCCTGTCAAGCTACTTCATCTGTTTCTACTAGAGAAATTTTTCCCTTTGCAACATTTTATACTCCAGAAACTGTTTTCTGTAACAATTCAGTACCAACAGCTGACTAAACCAGATACGTCATTAATTCCGTGGAATGCAAACACAAACCAATGTCAAATGAAGACAGGAGAGAGGGCAGGAGAGAGGGCTATATGTTACCCAGAGGAATTATGCATTACCCAGCCTATTGCTGTATTCTTTCTCTGTCTGACTAGTTCTCATGCACCAGTTTAGTCTTTAGGAGTTTTTTCAAGGAGTGTGATTATTATTATTTCAATCGGTCAAAAGAAGCTAATGTAGGCTATATAAAAATAGCTAGTAAGTAACTTCTGGTCATAAAAACACCTCTTTTCTGACACAGAAGTTAAAAAAAAGTTGAAATTTTTAAGTTGAAGTCTCAAGGTCAGAAATAAATCTGGTTTATTTGATTTTATCCTTTACATTGAGAAGTACAAAAGACAAACTTCCGAATGGAAATATATATGACACTATTTATGTCTCAAAACAAAATGGAAGATAACAATTCTTTCTGTGAGAATTTCTCTTATTTGAAAAAATGTATCCTAAGTCTGTATTAATTTACAGCCTGTAGTGCAAGCTTTGGTAATGCTTTGTATTATATGGTAATGCTACCATCTTTCAAAATCTGTTCTGAGTGGCTGAGAAATTATAGCCCATCTAAATTTACCTTGATTATTGTGCATCCACTTCATGGAAAACCTCTAGAATTTTTGTTTTGGGAAGGCTGCAATAGGAAAAGTATATCACCATCTGCTTGCTCCATTCATATCTCTAACATCCTAAATTGACCACTAGTGTACATGCACAGCAGTCTAAACAGACCTTTGGTTTGACTCATTACGAATGTTCTTATGTTCTCAGAATTGCTTTAGAAAAGGGAGTATATGGCTTCCTAATAAGTTTTGTGTTTCATTTTGTTTCATAAAGCAATAGCAGTGCCATTCTCTTTTTTAATCTGTTTTGCATTGCTTAGCACTGATATTTTGCGCTCCCAATGTAAACAGATTGCCCTTTGATGTCAAGACTAATTCCTTGCATGTTGATGGAGCAGAATATCAGAGATGAAATCAATCATATGGCTCTGAGACAAGAATCCATCTGTATCATCACACTAATTTGAGAACATATTTGGAGCCAAGATAAAATATAGTGCTGCATGGAGCTAAATATCATGCTGATCAGCAGAGACACAACTAAATGCCACTAAAGTCCAAGGAAAATAAAATCAGTGGGCAAACTGAATCAAGTTATTCAACTGTATTTCTTTACAGAAATGCAAATACGTGTGGTGCCCGTATATGCACATATATTAGTAAATACTTGCAGATATAGCATTTAGATTTGCTGTACCCTGGTAGATAGAGTTTTAGTGCAAGTACTGAAGGATGTTAGATTTTGCCACTTTCTTTGGATCAAAGGAACCTCTCTCACCAACTTCAGCATAAAATAAGGCAAGCATAAGAAGTTGCTCCTTGTGGCAGTTGTCATAGGGTAGACTTAGCTGACAAGAACTGCCAGCATATGAACTCTAGCTAACCCTATATGATAAAGGAGTAACTTAGTTCCAAAAATAGAAGAGTACATTGAGAGTAAACAACCTGTCAAGCAGTGTGAGAGAGCCTTTGAGATGGGCTGATTGTGAGCACAAGCACCAGCTAGCTCTTGGGTACTGAGGGAATTTGAACAAACCAACCAAGAATTAATTTTTCTCTGCCCAATACTATAACAATTGGCATCCAGAGCCATTCAAGAATGGAAAGGGACTTCACAACCCTCCCCCATGTCTAGGTACCACACAGCTGGAACCACTACATGGCCTCCCTCCTGACTTCTAGATTGTGTTGGCTCTCCCATGGGGCAGGGAAGTCATGTAATTTGTAAAATTGCTTACATCTGTGATTAAAGTGTTTTGGCATCCAATCCACTTAGTCTCTGAACTGCCAGTCTAGTCTTAAATCACAACACCTCTTCCTCATCAACTATATCTATAGTCTCAGACACCACTTCAGGAAACGTGTCGTTATTACCCAAATGACTGTGATGTAAAGATTAGATGTCATGAATGACCCAGAATAGTGGTGTCCGATTTTTCATGTTAATAAAGCTCTCGTGAAGGTATATGACTCCTGTACACTATGGTTCATCCCTCCCATGTAAGCAAATATGCACCCATTCTGTAATCAAACTGCAAATGCCTGTCATCATTCACGTTTTCAAGTATGCCATTGAACAGTGGCTACATTTATGTACCTGTCACTTTCCCCAAAAGCATGTATTCCATATCATGAGACAGCTATATCCCCATTCATACAATGGGGCATGCAAACATCTTCAGGTCACCTAAACTTACATGCCTTGTGGAGTACCCATCATATTATGAATGATCATATTATGAATACACAGTTGGCTATATAGTGAAAAGGACTGGTCATACAGGGAAGGATGACAGGTTTCTGAAGACAGAGGGTGTCAACAGTAAGGACAGGCAGGAATAAATTATTGTCTGTGGTGCCCCATCCCATAATCCAGCTGACGGTCCTTCCTAGCCCCTATCCCTGGTCAAACCTTAGTAAATCCTCCCAGAGACAGTTCTCATTGTCTAAAAAGCACATGCACTAACCCATTTTGCTCATATCTGCCCACGTGAGGAATGTTGTGGAGAAAACACATCTCTGCAACACCTGAATGGATGCGTCCTGTGTCCTCCTTCATGCATTAGCAGCAGCACTTGGTACAGATGGAGCACAACTTATGTTCTCCTTCTCCAAAGTCTCCTTATTCCTCTGAAAAGAGGGTAGTCCAGATATTGTCTGGTGGACCAGAGAGAGGACTCCCTCTAACCCTGCTTAGATTTGGATCAGCCTGGACTAGGGAGACTAGACAAGATGTGAGAAAAATCACAACATGATGAATCTTAATGGAATCTGACTTTCAAGGAATTGTTCAAATCCGTATGTGATGTCCCCCATCTGTTACAAAAATAAATGTGCAATATTCTTCATGTCACTTAAGTGGTTCTGAACACTGCGTGGGAGAACACAGGAGAAGGATTAAACTAGGCTAGGTTGATTTCATAAAATTTTGTGGCATCTCCTTTCGGTAGGGTATATTGCACTGTCTACTGAAACTCTTAGATTACTCAGATTTTCATGTGGCATGCCTAAAAAGCCATGAGGAATGACACATCCTTTGGGTCAAATTCACGTTCATACAACAGTAGCACACATTCATACAGATAGTAGCAGAAATCACAGGAAGCTTTTCCACTGGTACTCAAGGTAATCTGCAGGTACTGGGAACGGGGGAATAGGGACAGAGAACTCCAAGTCAGATGCAGTCAGATGAAAAAGAAGGACCTATACTTCTTCACTAATGAATCATATTAGTTCATAATTACAAATTTAAGTGTTGGCTGGACATCATGATTCCTTGAATCTAGCTAAGGAGGTGCCGATAAAGAATCAGATCAATGATTCTTTGATGATCAATGATCAGGTTATGATTCAATTCATTTTATCCTGCTTTGGGCATTAGAGCTGAACTACTCCTTTTCCTTTTGTGCTGTACCCTCAAAGCTGTATTTCCTTCATCCCACAGGCAGCTAAGAAGATCACTTTGGGTACAGGTAAAACTCACTTTGAATTCTTTTGAGTGGCCAGCCTACAGCCACAAGTGGGTAGAGTACTCTCCACCTTTTGTGGAGCTCAACTTGTCCAGCAAAGGGAATGCTAAAAGCAGAACAAAAGTAACGTCTTGTGTTAGGGTCCTGAGTATTAGGCAGAATAAGACAGTACTATAGACTTCTTTTGTAGGTTCATGCTACAGCCAAAGGGCAATTCCTCTCTACAAGTGCATGCTTTTGGTGCAGAAAGAAGAGTCCTCTCCTTCAGGAGTGTCTATTTTTGCATTGACTGTTACTGGCTTATACTAGGTTTCCAACATTTAAATATTTAAGTTTCAGTGAGACTTCTCCTAGCCAGTCTGCAAGGTTCCTCTGTCCCATCTACTCTAGTACTATCCTAGGGAGTGGAAACATGACAAACAGAGGGCTTTTAACACACAAACCTCTCCCACCGCTTTATAAGCCCCTTGGCCTTCACAGAGAACCTATGGACTGCTGGTCACCTACATCCGTAGTAGCTAACCAAGGAGGGATACGAAATTGTTTAGTTTCAGGTAGTCATGAACTTGCATAAGTGCATGAGTATATATAAAACTGGAGTTGAAGGAGAAACATATGTGAAGGTCGTGTGTTAGACCTGTTCTCTGTGATGTGGGCGTAAGGAGGAAAATGAGAGCATTGGCAGGTATTTGTAGAAGAAAAGGATTGCAATATTCTATTTGGTTATTTTCTCATTCTTTAGAAAGGTTTAAGAAAATGCTTTCTCTGTCTTTCCTTAGATGTGGGTTGACTCAACAAAACCTGAAACTCTGCTATCTTCAGCACTGTTTAAAGATGGGAAATGCAAGGAACATGTCAGCGTGAGGGCGACAGTAGATGCAGAGCATAAATTGAGCCCCCCCCCCAAAAAAAAACACAAAACCAAAGCAAACCAAAACAAAAAAGACTGAAACCAGCATTTTTCTATGCCTTCCCACAAGTGAGCAAGGAGGTGCTTACAAAGTACCCGTTATGTGGCCTCAGCAGGTCAAAGCACTGCCAGCAGGTGGAGGGAGCAGTACTTGTAAGGCCACACCTGGAGTCCAGTTCTGGGCTCCCCAGTACTAGAGAGACATGGATGTACTGGAGAGAGTCCAGAGAGGAACCACTAAGATGATGAAGGGGCTGAAGCATCTCTCCAATAAGGAAAGACTGAGAGGGCTGGGACTGTTCAGCTCAGAGAAGAGAAGGCTCAGGGGGATCTTATCAGTGTATATAAATACCTGAAGGCAACGTGCAAAGAAAATGGAGATAGATTCTTTTCAGTGGTGCCCAGTGACATGAACAGAGGCAATAGACACAAATTGATATAGGGCAGGTTCACAGGAGGTTACCTTCAAACATCAGAAAACACTTTTTTACTGTGAGGGTGACTGAGTACAGGTTGCCAAGAGGGGTTGTGGGGTCTCCATTCTTGAAGACACTCAAAAGCTACCTGGCCATGGTCCAGGGGAGTTACCTGTAGGGGAGGTGGACCAGATGACCTCCAGAGGTCCCTTCAAACCTCAAGCATTCTGTGATTCTGTGTCAAATTAGAAAGAAAGATGTTTCTTAACCCTTCAGTTGAAAATCTTGGCTTGGTGGAGCACATCAGAAAGACCAGGGCCCAGCTAGAATTTAATTTGGTTATCACTATAAAAGACAATAAAAATGTTTCCATAAATACATTAAAAAAGTGAATGACATGGGCAAAAAGAGACCAGAACTGGGCTGAAGGCTGTTGTTCCATTATCCTAGACTGATAGACAAGTTGAAAAAATTAAAAATAAAAATTGTAAAGCCATTGCTTGAGTGACTGACCAAGGATATTTGCGCATTTTTAAGTCAGATATCACAAATGCAAGAAATTGTTTTCTTCCTCTCTGAATAGCGACAGTGTTAAAAGAAATGTACTGGGAGTCTTTCCACCCCTCCAATATAAATACAGAATGTTCTCTGGTGCTGCTCCTCTTCTGTGTGTGTTTCATAACATAGAAGCTTATTTCTATCCAAAGGAGCTGAATTCCACTAGAACTGGAAAAAGGAACAAATCTGAGTGGACAGATCAACCTTTTCTGCACAGCAGGTGTATAGTCACCACAGATTAGTTCTGCTTCACTCCAGGACTGATTGAGCAATGCTGCCCAGAGACCAGTGACATCCCAAGAGGACAGGTGGGGTATTTAGCCTATGCACTGAGACAAGGATTTAGTCCCAAAGGCTAATTTTCTTTTCTTGACTTTTAACTAGGCTTCTTTGACCTTCTGTGTCTGAAGAATTTGTATAAAGATCTTTTCTGTAGCTATATCCCCTCTGCACATCTGACAGCCCAGAGTTTTACTGCAAATGTTTCCATCTCCTTTTAAAAACAGGTCATTTGTCTAGTTGAATCAGACTTATATAAGACACAGCTTTACCGGGGTAGCCAATGTGCATTAGCACTCTTTTATTAATGAGTTGTACACAATGAAACTGAACAATTCTTTCTGCTGTTCTCCCTGAGAACTGAAAACAGACAAGCAGTTTAAAGTGACTGTCTAATCAAGCTGCACCTTATTAACGGAGGCTTTTTTTAATAGCTTTTTATAGTGAGATTGCTTAAAAATACACTTTAATTAACTCCAGCTCATTTTTGCTTACTTCTCTTCATTTGATTTAGAACAAAGACCCTGTCAGATGATGCTTGCAAACAGGAAGAAACATTTTATGATAACTTTTTAAACAAGTGAGATTTAATCTTTTTAATCCAAAACCCCATGTCTTTCTAGTCATATTATTCACTATGAAAATATTTACATAAAATCTAAATGCTTATATGTACAAATATTTATATACAGTTATATTAGCTGGGCACATTTTAGTAATACCAGTACATACCAGTAAACACAGAGAGAAACATCAACCTAGAAAATGTAAATACTAGAATAATACTAGAATATTTAGAACATGTAATACTAGAATAAATACTTATTAGAAATCAGAATCCCAAGAACACAGCTTCCTTACACAGCGAGTGCACACCCCAAGGGCACTACTACTTGTAAACAACACAAAACGCATTGAAATCAGTCCCAGTGGGAATCAGATCAAGACCTGAATTAGGCCAGAATGATTAAGTGTTACTCTAAAGTGAGCTTGAAACAGTAGCGGATTTGGGTTCTTCTCCCACTCCATAAAGGAACTGTGCCTTGATGCTTTCCCTAAGGATATCATAAAGCATCTTTCACCCAGTCCAGTACAGTTGCATTTCAGTAAGGACAGCCCTATGAAAGACATATTGCTCCACATAAGGTTCATTTTTTCTGATTACTTTGATATGTCAAACTGAAGTTTCCATGAACTACAGTTCAGCATTTAATAATTCTGAGGGCTGGATTCCTAGGTAATGAACAGTTTTGCAACCAAGGAGCCAGGATGATCTAGAGACACCACAAATGCAAGCAGCCCCCAGGATGCTGAGTAACTGGAGAAACAATCAAGCCCAGAAACGAAGAAGGTCTAGGCAGGATTTCAGAAATAAATTTATTTCCTTCATTCTCCAGCAACCCTATTCTTAGTTGAAATACTCTGATTTGACTACATGATTTGGGTAAGTATTTCAGCTGTACCTATCCAACCAGTTTTCATCTGTACCTTCTCAAAAAGCTGACAGCTGGTGTCAGTCCTGTCCCTCAATGTCTAGGCAACCTGATTCCATCCCTATACAACTCAAACAGCCAGACTCAGAAAGGTAATGAGTTTCATTAAAGCTGTATTTTCTAGTAAACAGAAAAAGATTTGCTTTTCATTCTTTCTAACAAGTGAAATAGGGAATAAATGTTCTTCCCCTGTAGCTAAAGAAATCTGAAACAAGTCCAAACAGCCTCTGTATTGAATTTATATGAACAGCAGCTCTAAGCTCATAAAAATATATCACTTTGAAGCCTACAAATATGCCTTCATTTTATTACTCTTACAACGATAATTTGGAGCAATAAATATTTTACACCGAACTTGTATGCTGTCTGCAACGTGGGTCATTTAATTTCTTTGGACTTCACTGTATATCTGGGACTCAGTTTTCACAACCCAGTTGGTCTGTGCCTGGAAATCCTAATGATGTTCACGGCAGCTAGCTGCATGCAACAAAGACAAACACAGACCAGCCCATGTTACATATGAGTGGTATTTAATGAAAGGCTGGATCAAGTTTCTTTTTCTCTGTTAAATGTACCTTTCTCTGCAAGGTCAGTTGATCTCCACGGAGTCACTTGCAAACTTAGGTAATGCTTTGAATCAGAGTGGCAGAGTTCAGACTTAAGGGTTAGAGGCCATCACCGGGGGAAAAAAAAACCCCAAAGCTCTTTCAAAAGCTACAGTGCCTTTAAAGGAACGCAGTTATGCTGGGTATTATCTGGTAGGTGAAAGCATTCAACCTTGAACACTGTGTCTAATAAAGACTACAAAGCATCTGTGTGCCTGGGCATGTTCTTTTCATCTAAGTTAACCATACCCCTACTGCAGTCATTGCAAACAGCTTAAATCCTTTTTAAGTGTTAAGAGCAATCATGGCTTGTTTTAGGCTTCCAGCCCATTTAGTGATGCTACCTTCTATTTGAAACAAGCAAAGAGCCCACAATCAAAAGAAATTTTTCCTGTAGGGCAAACCCAGGGACAGATGACCATACAGTGGGTCCCAGTCTTGGCCCCAAGCAAGTGGACACATCACACTGTCTATGGGGAGGGTGGCTCAGAAGTGTCCTGTCACTCCCCAGTGCTTCTGAAAACACATAGTATGTTTCATCTCCTGCTGATCTCATGGAAGTGGGCATGACCTTACAAACTTTTAATCCATTTAAAGACAGCAGATATCCCAGACAATTCAACTGGGAGCAAAGTGTCCTTCACTGCAACGCACCTAGGCTCTGCCTAGGATCGTGCTACTTACAGCACACATTTCAATTTTCTATCCCCTGTCACAGCCCATGTCACAGACTAAAGGCTGAGTAAAGTCTAGCCCTCAACAATACACTGAAGTACTAGAAGAAACATATCTGTATTTATTACCTCATGCAGATTTGTATTTGAGTTGCAGACTATAAATTCAACAGAAAGTATTTCCTTCATCTAAGCAAAAAAGCCAGTACACTTCAATTTAAGTATGCAGATTACTTCTTGCCTATTATTATTATGTTCTCACAGACCATGTAGCATTGGCATGCCAGGGATTTGCTTCTAAAGAAAGCAATAATGATACACATTCTCCCCAAAAATCTAGAATAATATATTTCATCAGGTGGCACATACAGGAAAACAAAAGCAGACAGAACATATGCAAAATAGTTTCAACTACAGTGATGCCTGCTAAAAAGTGAGATGCAAACTGTCATTCTGAAGGGCTTGAATATCTTTCTCTTAAAATAATCTGGGGACAGGAAATTTTAATTTGGAGTAGCCAGAAGACTAAGCAAAGAATTAACTTGTCTTATGGAGACTTTTTGGCTATTTCCTTACATTTGTACATGGCTGTGAGTAGAAAAATATCTTCCAGCTCTCAGGTGGAATGTATAATAAACCTAAATAACACAAAAGGCTTTTTGACGCTGAGAGGTGTCTGAAATGACAAGTCTGGAAGCAAAATAATGCTTGAAGGTGACTCCAGTCAGTCATTTACCCTGCCTTCTTTCACCATCCTCAGGTTTTTTTCTGCATTTGAAACTGCCCAGCAGGGCTCAGATGCATGGATCGCTGTCACCCACCTTGCGCGAAAGGGTCTGTGTGCTGCAAGGAACGTCCAAGGGATATAATAGTGTTTAACTTTTTCCCCTCCAATTCCAAGTGGCTGAAAGTAGAGATCCTAACCTTTTCTCACCAGCTCCTGGCCACATGCTCTTGTGTTGGGGCAATGCCTTGGTGACACCGCTCCTATGAAACCAAGAGGAAGCAATTCTCTTTGCTGGTGTCACCAGCGGTTTTCTGCTGGTTTAGGAAACACAGCTGCCCAATGAATGAGTCCGGCAGCAGAAAGGTGGGGATGGGGAAAGACAGACCTGCTTTTTCTGCACCTGCAAGCTCTGCTGTCCTTGCAAGGAAAACCTGTGCAGCAGCAACACTCTGGACTCAGCTCTGCCTCTCGCCCAGAGCTCTTGTCACCCATGCAGCTGCTTGGGAAGATTACACTGCAACAAATATCCCTTTGTACCTACCCTATTCTACTTATATAGCAATACCTTACCTGAAAGGGGTGCTCTGCGTTCTCCAAGGAAAGATCTTAATTACTTGCAAAGCTATAACGAGTCTGACACATCTTCTGGAACTTGGATCTCATCCATTGTCAATTTACTACTAATCTTTTTTTTTCTTTACTTTGTTAAACCAAAAATTCTTCAGATCTGTAAAAGCCATCATCCCGAGTCTTGCATCACTAAGTAATAACTTCTGTTGCTTATTACAAGCTTCAGTCAGGGAAAAGAAAAGTATTAAATGTTTATACTGAACTACAGGATTTTGACAGGCTTCGCACTTACAGCAGTATAAACCTCAGTGCTCCTCAGTGCTTGACTCCTGGAGCTTAAAGTGCCAGCCTGAGAATCTTTGCCTAAAGAAAACATATTAGAAAGCCATGACATTACCGCATGCTTCACAGAGATCATTTTAAATGAAAATCTAAACTGTGCTATGAGGTAAGGCTGTGAGGAATCTTCAGATTAATCCTTTATTTATTTCTCCAGAAAAGTTCAATATTATCACTTATCATTCATCCTCCACTTCCACTGTAAGGTTCCTCCCTGCATGCCTCCCTTCCATCTAGCTTTCATAAGCTCACCTATACAGCAAGTCTTCACTTACTCTCTGTAGATAAATATTCTCTGAAAATATATTTATGAGATTAGGCTTTTTAGATTTTCATTGCACCTCCTTCAGTATTGTTCCTACACCAGTCTGGTCCCTCTCACACAGTTGCTTTCCATCTGCTACATTTTGTTTGTTTTCCCTGCTTTTATTGCTTAATCTAAGATGTGAATTTAATTTAAAAATATTGGACCGTAAAAAGAATATATGGTAAATATGGCTTCCAGCCACTACTTGTCCTCAATATTGCCATTACTAAATCTGCCATCACTGCTTCTGAGATAGCAAAGTTTGTTATCTGCAGCACTGGATACCTGACAAAAACAAACACAACTTTCAAAAGGTTTAGTTTAGCCTGTTATATATTTGTTCAAATCTGCTACCCATTTGGAATTACTGCTTCATTCCCACAGTTTGTTTTCCTATTTCAGCCGTACCTTCTACCATGAACAATCAAGCTGCTGTTTTCCACCCCAGTCACAGCTCTTCTCTGGACAGCTCAGAAAGCCTTAGAATCATAGAACAGTTAGGGTTGGAAAGGACCTTAAGATCATCAAGTTCCAACCCCCCTGCCATGGGCAGGGACACCTCACACTAAACCATGTCACCCAAGGCTCTGTCCAATCCGACCTTGAACACCTTGAACTCTGGCCTTCTCTGCCACAGAATAACCTTTCCCAGACCAGAGACATACAGACCCTTCTACCAGCACTAATCTAACTCTACCCATGGGCTGAAAAATCCCAGGCCCTTCTTTCAAATCCAACATCATCCAACATAACTTGTATGCTTACAAAGTCTCATCACCCAACAGTTCATTTTGGAGCATTTCTGTTAAGGCACGGCTCTATCAAAAGTGACATCAGGCCCAACAAGCAGCACTGCTTTACTCCACTGTGTGGGAGACAACTGCTTACAGACCGAAAGAATGGCTCCCTGGACTTACACTGACTGTGATCAAGAGCCACAATGCCTGGTGGCCATGCAGTCACAAACTTGGAAACCTCATGCGTCCTTGTCTTTGGGGATAAAGGAAAACGCCATGTGTAGGAAAGGAAAAAACTTCAAATGTATTTCACCTGAGCGAGGTCAGCTTATAACCTGACACTTCCAGCCACATCCGACTTTCCATACTTTCCTTCCCTTTTCACTTCCTTTGCTTTTCACATCACATTGGGGCATTTCTCATGTCTTTTTATTCTAGCCCCGAATTAGACCCATCTCCTTTACCTTTCAGACATGAAGTAACATATCTCTTATTTCCTGACTTTCAAATAATATTATATCTATTTAAATGTATTTTATAGCTCAACCCCAAATTCCCTTAGCTGACTGGATCACACCACTACTTTCTCCCTGCTTTCCCTTGAGTATTTCCCAGTGACAAATCTAGAAATATGTGAGCCTGAACTGTCCTGAATTGCTTAAGTCATAACTTCAACCTGACAAATGTAAACTTTGCTATGTAACAGGCAGCTCTGACGCTGACCACACAGAGAAAGCTCCAAGAATTTCCTCAATTAAGTAATTCCCATGTCTTTGCTCTTTCAGCCGTGATCCACCTCGGCATTTCCAAAACAGTGGAGTGGTGGCACAGGGTTTGAAACAAAGTTTTCCAATCCTGCTGAGCAGGAATTCCCTCCCTGATGATTATGGCAGCAGGAAACCACTGTTCTCCAGGCTGTGCTGGGAACAGCTCCAGTGCTAAGGCAGCAGCAGAGCCCACCGCCAGCGCTGGTTGAGCTGCACTGTGGTCGGTCCTGGGAGCCACATTGCCACCAGTGAGTCACCACCTCCTCCCTCCCCACCATTCAGGCACTCCACCTCTGCTCCCTTCCTGTCTCCAACATGGGCCCTGTCCTCACATTATCCAACCCTGGCTCTGAATCAGTTGGCATCTCCTCCAGCAGAATTATTTCCTCTGAGCAGGCTCCCATTTCATTTATTGTACGGGTATCCCTCTCCTTAGAGTGTATGACACATGACAGTCATCCAGGATATGCCGGAATTTTGGTAAAACCAGACACTTTTCACATCCTCCTTTTCAGACTAATAAAGGAAGTGTAAATGAATATTGGCAACATTGCATTGATAATTTTAATTTCCTTTCTCATTCTTTTGGCTTTATGAATTCTCATTTCCTCTTTCTAAATTAGTCATCACTCAACCAAATAAAAATAGAGCACGTGTACAGCTAGTGTCACTCTCTCTCACCAATTTTCCCACATTTGAAGAGACGCTACGACCACCATGTCAAACAAATCTGCTTTGAAACAGTTACAATTTGCTGATAAAAGATGTACACAGGCAGAACAGACCTAGACCTAAGGCACCAGATCTAGTAGCTCAGAACATCTGAATTTAAAAAGTAAAGACTACGCATCAATAAATGTACTTGAAAGAGCTTAAGAACCGAGTAACCGATAGATCTTGAAACCTTGCTGGCAATTGGGATTCATTACCAAAACACTGTGGAAATGATTCCATTGTGAATGTTAAGATCAGTATTTCACTCACTGATGAAAATTTGTCAAAAGTAAAGAAAAATAATCAAACTTCCTCGACCCTTGTGAAAATGCCTTTCAGTGAGACACTGCAAGAGATCTCCTGGCTTAGCTTATAAAAAAATACTGAGAAGTGACTTAATTAGAATAAGAGGGTATATTTTTGAGAAAATGTTTTGGGAAAGTGATAATACAGAGCAATGGCTTAGAGCTACACTTAGATACATTCAGACTAAAAGATGCACAAACATTACCTGTTATATTTTGACACCAAAGATGGTTCATGATTGGAACAAACTACCTAAAGGAATGGTGAATTTTTCATCTTTCAATTCTTTTATATCAAGACTGAGTATTAAACATGAAATGTTTTTTATGGTAGTTGATCTAAAGATGACATGCCACAAAAATTAATTCCTATGCCTAAATTTTGTGGCTATTGAAACAGAGGAATATAGGCTGTAGCAGCTGCACAACATCTAAACTTTTTTGTTTTAACCTCTTCGTAAGAAACCAAAACCCACTGTCATGCCATAAATAGCAGGGTTAAACAGCAAGGCTAATCTCAAACAGAATTATTTCTATACTTTACTCTCTGGGTCTTAAAAATAAATAGACAGTATTATCATTTTTTTTAGTAAACACATGTGTGAAATATTCTATTTTTATCTTAAAAAAAAAGTACTCACACGTCTATTGGTGATAAAGAAATTCCACTGAAATCATCTAGTAATCTCAAATACAGGAAATAAACACGAAATCTGCAAAAACATAAAATAAAATAAATGTATAGTTATTACATCCTATTTTTCCTTAAGTAGTTCTTGAAAACCTTTAACAAGATTCTATTTAGAGATACTGCTTTTAAAACATAATTGAATGCTTTTCATTCCTTACATGTTCTACTATGTATTTATTTTACTGATTAATTTAGCCATACAAAAGTATGCCTGTTCAAGGCAGGAGGCGGACAAACAGTTGTAAAAAAAATAATTCCACCCCCCCCCCCCCCTTCCTGTAATCCATTTGAAATTGCTGGTGATACTTAAATAAACATAGCATCTTTGCTCTGCATCCCTCAACAGAAGTCATGATTAGTAAACAGGGTTTCATAATTTAGTTCTGTGGCTCCTGGTGCAATATCAGTGCAGGCCAAGGCTGAAGGAAAAGGACTTAAGAAAATAATACATGATGAGAATTTTTGCACAGCATTAGTACACTGCACTGGGCTTTGGTGCAGGAAGCACATGTGACCTGACATTGCCACACATCTGCACTCAATGCATGAATGAACAGTGAGTAAGTTGCAGCCAATGGCCATAGTATCCTGAAAACCTTTCGTTAGTCCACTTTCAGCTGGAATATTAACCAGCATCCTGTCAAGGTTTGGAGAGGTGATATAAGCCTTTCTCATCTGCTTCTTATTTAAAGAGCCCACTCTCCGATGCTTAGGTCAAACTCATGCCAACCAGTCCCCACACAGAAGCCACAGCAAGCTTCTGGTAGAAGGGTGGAAAAAAGCTGGCAGGTGTACATGTACAGTGAGAACTGTGTCCTGCAATGCTCATGCAAACAGCTCCACCAACGCGGATGGAAATTCAAACATCAAACCCTAAATCAATACAATCACGTGCCATCAGAGAACAGCAGCTCTCAAAGCAAGCTGGTGAACAAGCAACTATTCTTTCCAAGCCAAACTACAGAAGTAAAACTACAGAAAAGAAGTAAAAGTTTGGAACAGAAAATAGGAGAAAAAAAAAAAAACAGGAAATCTTAAACTGACCCTCAGCTGCAGAGGTTCCTGGCTGCCACCCATCAGGGGAGTGCTGACCCAGGATTAAGCAAGTTATCTCTGTAGGGAGACAGCACTAAAACCTGTGTACAAACAGTGCCAGTCCACCTTCCTTAGGAATACCTCACTTCTCTCATATGTATCAGACAGTGTGAAACACCCCAGACAGGAGCAGAGCTAAACTGTTCAAAATCAACAGAGAAATGAGCTTTTCCACCAGCCCCTGGTGTTTTTTTTTTAGTTTTGTTGTGGTGTGGGTTTTTTTGAGTTTTTTAGTTGCTTGGCCCTGCTCTTTCTTCCTAATAAATTTCAAGGGAAATTTGGCTGTTGCAATAACGTATGAAGATGCAGTATGTTAACGCTGGGTTTGATGCATTTGGTTTCAAAACAACTCCATTGATCAGTTCATGGTAAATATAGACCTATTTCAATAAATTAACCCTATGACTTAAACTTCCCAGAAACCCTTTCCCCACTGCTTTTCATCAACAGTGGTTTTGTTATTCTAGACATCCATGTGGCTTTAGATTCAGGGGGAAAAAAGCATTTCAGGGGGAAAAAAAGCCCAACCAACCAATTCAAAACCAAACAAAACCCAGATAAACATAAAAACCCCACAAAAACCCAAAGCCACTTTGTAAAGTTCAGAGACATAAACAAGAAGATTCAAGGCCAGGCTGGATGGGGCTTTGAGCAACCTGGTCTAGTGGAAGGCATCCTGCCCATGGCAGGGGGGCTGGAACTAGATGGTCCTTAAGGGCCTTTCCAGCCTAAACCATTCTACGAAGCACATACAAGTGCGGTCTGTCTCTCATTCATGGGAACTCCCATTTTTGCAGGTGCAGGAAGGAGGCAGCCACGGGGCGGGGGCTGTTGTCCGTAGATGGCAGATTATTTCCCCAGGCCCGTAACATTATATGAATCGCCATTCCCGTGCACACGTGTGTGTATGTGTGTGCGCACAGACTCGCTGCATACACGGACGCCAGCACACACCGCCCTCTCCCCATTCTTCTCCCCGTAGCTCCGCAGCTCTCCGCGCCCCGGTAGGCACCTGCGGCTGCAGGGTGGGCAGGGCGGGGGCGGGGCCTCGCCGTGACGTATGAGGGGCGGGGCGGAGCCATACAAACAAGCTGGCGCCGGGCGCCGGCTGCGCCGCTTCCCGGTGGGTGAGGCGGGCGGCAGAGAGCGGTCCCTCGGCTCCCCCGCGGGCGCCCATGGACGAGCGGGGCGGGCGCTGGCCCACGGCTCCGCGCCCCGGCGGTGAGTGATGCGGAGGGCGCGGCGCGGTGATGCCGCGGCGGGTGCTGCCCGCACGAAGTTTGGGGTGGAAGCGGGGCGATCGCGGAGGGGGTCTGCTGGGACACCCCCGGGGGTGCACAGCGGCTGCCGCCCGCCCCCTCCACCCCCCCGCACGGCAACCTGCTTCGGGCAGGTGGGAGCCCCGCGCACGCGGGAGGCGAGCGCCGCTCCGGGGCTGAGGAGCGCGTCTGACCGGCTGTGCACAGCCCGTCCTCCCCCTGGAGGGACGTGTGGCTGCTTCCCCGCACCTTCCGTATCGAGTCAGGCTCTGGGAGACGTCGCTGACGGGGGTGGAGGGAAGGAAGGGAGGAAAGGAAGGAGAGAAAAAAGTGGTTGGAAGCACCTAGATTGCAGGTCTGTCCACCTTTGGCCCCTGGGCACTTTATTCCTTTACCTCCTGGTTTTCCCTATGGCTAAATAACAAGGGCATGTAACGGCAGCATGGCAGGGGGTGGAAGCAGGGTGACAGAGTGCAGGGCTCCTGCCCGACAGCAGAGCAACTGGCAGAAGCTCTTCTGAGCATCTCTGATCCGTTCCCACGCTGAACGCTGGAGACGGCTGGGTGCATCGTGCCGGGCTAGAACCTGGCAAGATGCACAGGGCTGGAGGGCAAGGTGGTCTCTGGGGGCTGGCAGGAAAGCACAAAGCCTGAACTCCAGTTCACTTCTGTTTTGAAGGACTGGCTCCCACGGGAAGTACAGGGAAGGCTTGGTTACTGCGGTTCTCGGGGTGCTTTCCGTAGATAAGGCTGTCAGAGGTTCAAATCTTATGGGGACAGAAGGATGCCAGGAGGGAGGAGTGCAGGTCTCCAACTGGAAGAATTCTGGTTTGGTCTTGTCTTGCAGCCATTCAGAGGATCAGGAGAAGGTACGTAGCTAAGTACAGGCATTTCAATCACTTCAGCTGGCTGGGAATTAAAGTATATGACTCTGTCACTGTGTTGGTGCAGTAGGTTGAGGGCTTTCCTTGCTCCAAGACTGTTCTTTGGATACTGAGGAGGAAAAACTATCTGGGAAGTCCTATGACAGAATAGCAGGTTTGAATGTTAGGGATGGAGTATCTGCAAGGATCATCCTTCTGGTGCGAGAGACCCATTCATAGTACTGAGAGCTTCTGCAGTAGATATGGCAAGTGAAATGTTAGTAGAACAGGTTCAATTTGGTGTATGCCCATGTGTTGCCTGGCTATCAAACTTAATGTATAGCTATAATGGCTATTACAATTTACATCTGCCAGCATTTCTTACGCTCTCAAACAAGTGCATTTCCCACATTGCTCAGACATGAGCACCTATCAGTATGAGCACAGTTACTGACATCAGCTTTAGCTGTCCCCTGCACATCCACCCTTTCAGTACCCACCCTGCTGGTTTTGATGTTTTTTTTTACCTTTTTGGAAAATGCAGAGGGTTTTGCCATTTCACAGCCAAATGAATGCCTCTAATAGGTTAGCAGCAAGATTATGCTGCTGCAGTGGGGAGGCACTAATTTGACATAGCAAATTCTAACCCCAGCATTGCCAGGTTCCTGTCCGTGTCCCCTCTTTGTCAGGATGCTACCTTGCTTATTTTGAATTGGCCATATTCTTCTATAGACATCACAGGAAAACAGGGTGGGTGTAAAACAGGTTTTAGATATGCGTCTATACATATGTATGTATAGATACATGCAACTCATCCTTTTCATTAGGAGAAACCAGAAATGTTTTTATTAGTCTGACTAGCGTGGGATATATCGCTTCCCTCTTCTAGAAATGCCACCCAGAGCCAAGAAGGCTCAGAGCCCAAAAATATGTCAAAGATGATGGATTCCCATGAAAAGTTTTGATAGTTAGAAAAAGAAAATTGAAAATATACCTGGGCAGTCCAAAATAGAAGATCCTGCTGGGTCATCTCACTTCTCCCTCTAGAGGGTGAGGGTTCCCTCCAGGTTACCGTGTAGTGCCTCACTTAGTAAATTGATTGGTTTAGCTAAGTCTAATACAGTGACGACCTCACCAGTGAACACTCTGCTCCAGTATTATCTTGAACGAAGGAGAGTGGAAGACACAGACATCAGCTTGGAATATGAACTAAAAGATTATTTGGAGGTTTGGATTTTTTTGTTTTTAAATGTCTGTTTTGTATTTGAAGTGGGACTCACAGCTACAGAGTGGTAAGAAATAGCTTGGCAGAGGAAATGAGAATGGGATTGCTTAATCTGCTATGCTCCCTTTTTCAATACATCCAGTTAAGGTGAGCCTTTGTACAGGGAGGGAGCAAGACATGAAAGAGCCATCCTTTTGCACAGGTTTTTCTTGGTGACAGCTTTGATGAATTAAGAAACAACTCTATTAACTGTGCAGTGGATTTCTATTTCCTAATTAAAATGTGACCCATTTTGCTTGGGAAGTGGGATGGGGAGTAATTTCTGGGTTTCGAATTGAACATTTGGGTTTATGGGGTGTAGAGAAGGCAGTGGTAGAGTGTACCCTTTTTGCTTTATTTAAAAGAAGGGTCCTGATAAGTATTATAAAATTGCTAGAAGGTGGCAGAGGCGATTCCATATTAGTGTTCAGTACAAAAGTTTCTTGGCATCTTGAGCTTTTCAGGTTTATTTTTATTCTGCTCTAATGTCCCATTTTATTTTTACCTGCAAGAGGCTTTCTGAAATCTAGGGTATTCTCTGTTATAAAAAGATTTATGATCTCTTGGCATGCAAGACTGCAATGGTCGCTTCTGACCTTAAGAAAAAGAGTATACGTTATATATAACTACAGTCTATTATAAATTTGCTACTTTATTGCTCATGCTGGAGCTGAATTTCTTTAATAGTCATGAACTGGTGACCTAGCTAATTTGCATATACTGTATTTATCACTGCAGGTGCAGAGCAGAAATATAGCAGATTTCAGCCAAAAATACTTCCAACAAAGTCAGCCTTTCTTAGCTTGTTAAGTTCCCCTAACCAAAATTTAGGGACTTTTTAAAGTACATTTCTGAAGTCTTAGAACTGGTAGGCAATCTGTCATCTTAACAGCACTGAAATCATGATTAGATTTCTTAACATGCTGACTATAAAAGTTAAAGCCATGGTTTGATCTCTACTAGTTGTGCACCATTCTTAATATAATTTGGGAAATGTACCTAGACTATTTCACTTAAGCACTGTAATGCAAGGCCATATGGTTACTTATCTCTTCACCTTCCCTCTTAATGCACAGATGGCTTTTTTATATCATGGGGTGATCAATAGTTTATGCCCCTAGAGATCTCTGGCTGCAGTTGTATATAGTTCTGTTTAATTTAATACACTTGTCTCTGTAGCACTTGCTCAGGTAGGCAATTACTTGTTGGTAATTACTGGAAACTAGAATTCAGGCGTTTCATTGGCACATGTTGTTTAAAACTCTTGTTAAAATGTGGTTAAACAGTGTGTGGGGGGAAGTGTGGGAAGCATTCCTTCATGAAGAGGGCATTGTGAGACAGTTTAATAGTTAAAAATAACAAAACGCAGAATACGTTTCCAAGGAAAAAAATGTTTCATAAACTAGATTAGATTAAAAAAAAAAAAGTGCTCCCTTTCCTTTCCTGCTTTTTGCTGAACTTTAAGTGATGGTGGTACTAGAGAGTTTTATTCTAACTGGATACAGTGTGTCACTCCAAAAAGCTCATATAAAAAAAACTAAGGAATATTTGCTATGGCAGACACCATCTATCCTTAGAGGATAGGAATATATACTGCTCATATCAATGAGTGCCTGAAGAATTTCAAGCGCAGTACAATTGATCTAGTTCAGTTTTTTTTAACACGTTACTGAATACAAGTGTTCAAATTGCTGACTTTCCATCAGTTTAGGAAGTTGTTCATAGACAATGCTTAGCTCAGTTATGGATTTTATTTATTTATCCAGTATAAGAAGCCATCATAGCAAATGTGGGGGTTGTACTGCACAGCAGTATTAAATCTTACATTTTGCAGTATTGTATGGAAATGAGTCCACAAACTGTCCTGAGGTTCTATCACAACTGCAAAACTAAATACACTTTTATAAGAACAGAATGTTTCCCTCAGATTTTCAGATCTAATCTCCCTCTAGAGACTGACTTTAGCAATGGTTCTATGGTTCTTGTTCAGGCCAGACTATGCTTTTTTAGAAGCCTTGGCAAAGATCTCACCAGTGAAGGGCTTCTGTTCTGCAAGGAGACAAAGTGAGGACATTTGAAACAACCTGTTTATCCTTGGTCCCTAGAGAACCATAAAACCACAACTCTTTAATGAAGGTGGAATCACCTGTGTGTTTCACGGAAAGGATGCAGTCTTCCCTCTCCTTGTTGCTGTCCTGGTGGTGACTGTGTCCCACTAGCTCTGCTGAACCTCTTGGTGGCCTTTTTTTTGTGAACAATCCACCAGTCAGATTTGCCAGCAGGCCCTATCTGACATTTACTACAGACACTCCTTGCATTGCCTCCTACCTGATTTGGCAGCTAACTTGAAGGTTCTTAGGAAAGTTCAGAGCTAAATCCAGCCCCATTCCACCCCCAGCAAAAATGGAGGCTGGGCAAAAACTACTTTTTATTAATAATAATAATCTAGGTAATTTAGGCCATGCCATTGAGTGAGGATAGACATACCAAGGCATACCTTGGTAATGTGGTAAGAAATAATAAAATACTGACACATTGTTCAAAGAGCACTGTAATATGCTTAAAGTCAGTTAAATATGGTAGCTTTGGCTCTCATACTCCATTTACTAAGAAAAGCTTCCATTTATTTCCAAGTTACTATTACTTCTGAAAGGGTACAAAAGCTGATTTGATTGGCAATACCCACATTGAATCTTGTTGAATAAACAGTATGGCACATTTTGCTAATTAATTGGAGAAAACTGAAGAAAAGATTAAGCAAAAGCAATCAGGCTTTTTGAAAAGTCTTGCTATAATCTTTGAAGCAGCATTTAACATAAACTGAGTTTCTTTTATCAACTTGCTCGTTTACTTGTAGCAAATACAATAGTAATGACTGTCAGTTAAATTTTTGTACTAATCTGGAATACAGTCATTGAGTGAAGTCATGTATGCTCTGCATGACTTGTGGAGGCAGTAAAGCACATTCTGAAAGCAGAAAAGTAATTTGGCAGAGGGGCTGCTAAAACTCTTCAGTGCATGCTTATTGTTGTTGAAACAGGTTTTTTGGACCCACAAATTTTGAAGCTATGAAACATGTTTGCATCATTTTATATAAACTGCTGTAATTCTAGCCATGAAACTGCAGATCTGCATAAAGCATTAAAGAGAACATAAGAGAAGAAAGCTGAATGACAACCAATTTATGTGCTGTTTTATTCCTGGACATCACTTTGCCCACACAACATATGTTTTGTGCTGAATTTGGAGGCACACTCATGTCCATTGTGTTGCATTAGTCTAACACACAAAAAATAATTGATATCAGATACCAAACTTATGCAGTCTAATAGAAACAAAAGAGAATGGAAAGACAGAGCTTTACTGCTCATAAGCAAACCAGCAATAACATAGGTACTTTAAATGGCATCATTACTGATATGGTTCACTGACTGTAGATAAAGGCAGTAAATGCTGCAGATACTGTGGCAGTGTTCTGCAGTATAAGAACACCAGATGTACACCTGAACAAATAGTCAGGGAGGAACAATGAAATTCTGTATGTCTGAAGCAGGAGATACTCCCATGTTATTCTGAGGTCTCATGCTGCACCAGAAAACAGTTGCTTTTGTTTATTTAGAAAAAGCTATCTCCCCAAAATTCTTTGAGTTAAGAATGGAAAGACACTGAGACAGAGCTCCACTGAGGCTCAGAAAGCTATATGAGGTGAGGCCCTAGGCAGCATGCCTGTAATATCCCACAAGTCTGATTTCAAAGAGTAATGCCAGCCAAAACAAGAGTAGAGCTACAGTTAAGAGGCGCCTTTCTGTGTCTTTGGTTTCCCCCCCAAACAATTCCATGCTATACTCAGCCATAGGAAGGTCTGAATAAAAAAAGTTGGCAACTGAGTAGTATGCAAACTATGAATTAAAAATAAACAGTCCAATAAATTGGTATATATAATTTATTAAAAAATAATAATCCCAGCAAGGTTTTGTCACTAATATTGAAGACCAGCAGCTAAAAGTTAATCTTTCCAGAGACAGCCTCTTGCAGAACTTGGCTATTAGCATAGCATATTTCAATCTGATTACTAAGAAATAAGGGTTCCTGCCATTAGGCTTTAACTCATTTCAACAACATTACAACCTGTTCCTCAGTGGAATCCTATTATGCTTCTCAAGTAAGGTGTTAAGACAACAACTCAGGCTTACTATTTATGGAGATAGTGACTCTTAAAATATACTCTGAAGTAAGTGGCTATTCCTTTAATCTGTGACCTTAAAATTCAGCATGTGTTAATGTTTTGTTGCTGTTACGTACTAAACTACCCATAAGTCCCTGATCCCATCTGGCTGGTTCCATACCATTTGCTCACATTTCTGCTGATCATGGTGGCAACATACACCAGTCAGTGGGGACGTCCACCATGCATTTACTTCAGTTAAATCGTATCACCCAGTGTTTGCCCACCAACATCCCCAGTGTGGGGCTAACAATTAAGGTTATTTCCTGTTAAAACAGAAGTAGATTAAGCTAAGATTAACAGGAATGATGAGGACAGGGAGAGAGCAGATTAATGACAGCAGCCAAAATGGAGCTCTTTTAGCCAGATAGAACTTAATGGTGACTGAAAATGGAAGAACAACAAATTCCTCTGCAAAGTTGCCTCAAATCAGACATTATAGAACAGCCCAGGGAATGACCTTCTTCCCAAGGCAGGGCATGCCCATGAGTTCAAAGCCTGCAGGCATATAGACAAGCACACACTCTCTTGACTTCACATGCGTAGTGACACTTTGCTTCCTTTTCCCAGGTTTGATTTCTGCTTCCTAATAGTATCACTGCCTTGTAGCCCTCTAAAAGTGATTAGAAAAAAAAAATAGCGTAAAAGTAATAATCTGTAATAAACATCAGGAAGCAGACCTGCCCCATTCAGGATGAAGGCCTGACCTCTGTGAATACAAAGCTATCAAACAGAACTTTCTAGATCACTTAGAAACACATCATTAGTCCTTGTCACACTGGGACTTAGCTTATTGTGGAAAAGTCATTAGTTTCTTTTCAGATTCTCTGGAGAATTTCCAAACCTAGCCCTTGCATTTCCTCAGGTTGTTCGTATGTAATTTCATATTTCAGCCCTTGTTAGCTGGTATAGTACATGCTGTTCCAAGCTTAAATTCATAATTACAGTTCTCCGCAAGTACTACTAAGGCAAAGCAGTCAGGTGCTCTGCCATCGTGGCTTCCACTTCTAAATGGAGTTGGACAATACCAAAATCACACATACATCAACCCTCCACTGAGGTTGTAAAGTCTTCAGAAGGCATCTTAATTTAGGGGGGTGTATACACTGCCTGCTCAATCTTACACCTATGCTATGTGTGAGGCCATTAAACTTTCACTTCAAACACTGCATTAAAAAAGCCCTGACCTTTAATGGAGTTCATTGGTGGTATTTAGTAGTCTTTTGATAAAGTGTGAAGTTAGCTGTTTATATTGCAGCAGATTTCTGGCTAACTTGAAATGACCTTCAGAAGTATCCATTGTGTATTTTCTTTCCTGAATATTATGACTGGACCACAGCTTTTTTAGAATTTTGTTGATGCAGTCATTCTATAGTCTGTGGTTTCATTAGCTTACCTTTTTGCAGGGCCAGAGTGCATACCAGCTGATTCTGTCCTTGGAAACCCTAAACACAAATCAAATGTTAACTTCACTTAAAAAATGATGCAAAAATTCAGCTTTTCCTTGGTCTCTTACTCACCTAAACTTCTTCCTAACTTCTTCCTAGCACAGTATTGCCTTCCTATGGTTGGGCAGCTCTGTATTGTTTGAGCCTTTCTTCCAGGAGGCTTTACTTCTAAGATTGCTATCACATAATCCTTTAGGAGGGTATGATTACCAGACTTCCTGCAAGGCCCTCAGCTTTTAGGAATGCCATTTGGGTCCAGTCCATACCTTTTCCTTTTTTTTTCCCCTAAGGTAAACCTATTCTTCCAGATAAAAAAGGCACTTAATTCTCTTGTCATTGTGCTTCAACTCAGATGAAATGAGATTTAAAAAAAAAAAAAAGTAATTATAAAAAATAATACTCTGTATGAATCTTGGGGGCAAGAGAAAGATTCAGAATTTTCATGTCTCCTGATGTCTGGAAATGATTTTCTGATGGTGTTATTGAATGTGCCTGTCTTATAAAGAATTTCATTATACCGAAAGTTCTATGAGCCTAGATTTGGGAAAACTAAACAAGTTTGTACAGTTGTGGAAAGCAAAAGATACTTGCAGTGTAGCTTTAGTAGAGATACATCTGAGTATAAAATAATGTGCTTCTTTTCTTCCTCTTTCAGCAGAGTTTCTGTTTGAGAAATACACGTTCACTCAGCAAAACAAAAACAACTTTTAAAGGTTGTTCTCGGTGGAAATCGCTCTATGCCCCATTACCTACTTGAGTGAAACCAGACTAAGAAACCAGACTAAGAACTGTCATGGCAGCTTTTCTGCTGGGAGCTGTGTTGCTTATTGTTCAACCTCAGGTAGTGCCTTCCAGACCAGCTATAAATTCGAAGGCAGAGACTTCTTCTCAATCTGTTCAGAGAGAGCTTTTAAAGAAAACATCTCAAAAAAATGACTTCAAGGAAAATATTCATTCCAATGGATCGTGCCGGCAGCTGCCACATACTATCATTATTGGAGTGAGAAAAGGTGGAACAAGAGCTTTGTTAGAGATGTTAAGTCTCCATCCAGATATTGCAGCAGCAGAGAGTGAAGTTCACTTCTTTGACTGGGAAGATCATTACAGAAATGGATTGCAGTGGTATATTAATCAGATGCCGTTCTCTTATCCCCATCAGATCACAGTGGAAAAAACTCCAGCATATTTTACATCACCTAAAGTGCCTGAAAGAGTTTATAACATGAACCAATCAATGAGACTACTCCTTATTTTGAGAGACCCAAGTGAGAGAGTACTATCAGATTACACCCAAGTGTTCTATAACCACATGCAGAAGCACAAGCCGTATCCATCCATTGAACAATTCCTGATTAAAGATGGTGAACTCAATGTGGGCTACAAGGCAATAAACAGAAGCTTATACTACATTCACATGCAAAACTGGCTGAAGTATTTTCCCCTTGATCATATCCACATTGTAGATGGGGATAAACTAATCAAAGATCCCTTCCCAGAAATAGAGAAAGTAGAGAGATTTTTGAAGTTATCACCACAGATAAATGCTTCAAACTTTTATTTCAATAAAACTAAAGGTTTCTATTGCCTAAGGGACAGTGGTAGAGAGCGTTGTTTGCACGAGTCAAAAGGAAGAGCACACCCACAAGTAGATACCTGGTTACTTGAGAAACTGCATGAATATTTCCATGAACCCAACAAGAAATTTTTTGAGCTTGTGGGCAGAACATTTGACTGGCACTCATCTGTGGCAAGTTAGTGGTAGCTTCAGAACCTATGTTCCAGTGTACAGTTAGAAATTCTAAAAAGGGCATTTAAGCTATAATTTATTTGTAAAATCCATAAATACTTCTGTACAGTATTAGATTCACAATTGCCATATATACTAGTTATATTTTTCTACTTGTTAAATTTGAAAGCATTTTGTATTGTTTTTCATGGTTGTTAACATTGTGTATGATGTGTCTATATGAAGAAACTAAATTATTTCACTGCAGAAGATGCTTTCTTGAAAATGCATTGTCTTTTTAATACATAAGAAATTCATTTCAACAGAGCCCTTCATAATTATTTGAATACTTTGGCCTTTCTGGACTGTTCTGGACTTTTTCCTCTAATTACTAATGAATATGCTAAACTTCACATTTCCATTTCTCTTGCTTTAAAATTTGGTTTAATAATTTCCTTTTCATTTGAAAATATTGTTGTAGTTAGCAAATTGTTCCATTCTGCTTTACAAAATTATTTCCTGATAAAGTGGTGGTACTTACACATGTTGGGACGTGCACACGCGAAGGACAATGGAAGTGTCTGTTTAATATGACACATTAACTGCTGTACTTACCTTTGTATTTACTGTTATAACAAGTGCTTCTCAAATTCTTCAGCAGTGCGGTGCAGGTTTTATGGCAGATTTTTAAAGATTCTGGTGGGGACCAGCTCGTAAAATCCAGAGTTGCCTGCAGAAATATGAGCAACCTGAATACTTCCTACAGTCTATGAATTTATATACACTTCATGCAGAAGGAGGGTTGAGAGAAGAATTTAAGCAATATAGGGACATTTTCAAGGTTGCTTATGACTGTTCCCTCATTTTATAGCACATTTATGCTTTGCCATCACTGAAAATGAACACTTATGCATAAAAATCAGTTGGTCTAAATTCTAACAAGCAGTAACTTCATTCATACAAATATTACCACTCTTTACCCCATTTAAGGCTGTTTACTATGAGTTGAGCAGAGGCTTCATGCAACTGAAAATTGCCCATGGTTTATTCTTCATTTAATCTCCTTCCAAGATCCGTGATGCCAGTTCTTGATTAGACTTATGTGTTCTGGGATTAACCCCAACTCCAGAAACTTTTATCATCTTCCCTCTGCTAAAAATGGAAAGTAGATGTTAGTACACTGGTAAAATTTACAGTTCTTCTTGTCTAGTAGTTATGATGTCTTGTTAGCCATCAGTTTCTGGAGTTTAAAGTTAATCCTTTTTCCACACAGAGCATTTCATGGTACTTTCATTCTGAGCACCCAATTCTCATTTTATGATCTTGAGTTTAGCTGTTGAATGTGCAGTGGCAGCACCCTGTAAATTTGAACTTGTAACTGATTGTTACAGTCCTTTATAAAATTCAAATGTAGATTCATTAATTTTTTTCCTGGTGAGATGGTGCAAACTTGGGCACAATGACAAGGTACCATCTGGATGGAAATATCCCATATTATGCTGCTTGCATGAAAATTTGAAGATGCTGGCCCTCTCTCTCCCATTCCTTGTGCACCTGCCCAAGCTGTATTCAACCTCAGAGAGGTTGGTTGTGTTTTATAAAGTAGACCTTTGACTAAAGTCTACAATTAAATGGTATTGTACTCAATAAAATATTTTCTGAATTGCATCTCTCCTTTCTCTTTTATTCATCAGTTTCTGGAAGACCAGAATTTAGAATTCAGCTCCAGTTTAGATTCCCATTAAATGTTCCTTAAAAATTTAGCTGTAGCCTTGTGGATTGATTAGAAAGCAGTTGTTTGCTGCTGGATTGTGCCTGCATGGTCCATTGCTGACTTAGAATATACAGCAAAGAGGGAAAGTTTCTAGTGGCAATAGGGTCAAATCTTACATGAAGCAGATGCCAAAATCATCAGGATTATAGTGCCATCACACTCCTTTTGACACTTTAGAAAACAGCAATTCAGAGGGTGTTTGTGTAAGGTGGGGCAGTATTTTTTTCTACCCTGGCTATTATCCCATTTCCTTGCTAATGTGATCTGCAGGAGCCATCTGGACCTAATTGATTCTGGCCCAGATGAAAGGCTTCCCACCTTAGTATAGACCTGCCTTCACTAGTGCCTCCCTACAGCCCCAGACTAAGCCTGGCACATTCACATTTTTTGCTGGGAAAGGAAAAACATTATTTGACCAGGAGCCAGAGGAATAAAGGAGGGAAGGGTTGCATCAAGTTCACCTGCAGCAGGTCATATAGGGCAGCATAGGGCATAAGTGCTGAATTGTGAATGCCAGGACAGCATTGATACCTGATGTTGGTACTGAGAATACTTTTAGATGTATAGTGCTACTTGATACCAGTATCTTGCCTGTCACACATGAGTATTTCCCCCCTACCCAATTTGGTTTGTCTCTGTAGAAAGAGAAGTAGAGCATGAACCACGGGGTCACTCTTACCATGCTACTGCTAGGATCTGATAGCATGTTCTCTATAGTATCAGGAGGTGACGTGGCCAGTTCATGCAGACAGCCTCTAGCAGAAGTTCACATGACTCATGCCCTAGACCCTACATTCAAAGGGGCCCACAGACAACACGTCATACAAAATGTGTATGCTTCATGCAGGGATGGCACGATTGTACAATACCTTATGCTGGAGGTTGCACAGGTAGTTGTGTAGTAGCTGTGCTGGTGATGAACAAGAAATCACACCCACAGTAATAATAATGGTAATATTTACCTGCCATAGATGCTCTATGTTCAAAAGTTACACTATTTAAAACTTAGGATTCTGAGTGTGAATTTAATAAGAGAAACATTTACTTCCCACACATGCATTACTATGTTTTAATATATTTGCTGGACTAAAGAAGTGCTAAAGGTTTGCTAGTTTCTAAAGAAGTGCTACACAACACCAAAAGCCAACAAAAGAGAGAGTGAAAGAAGCTGAAGCACATCCCAGTTGGGACTATAGAAACATTAGTAGTGAGCTTTGAATTCACACCATATCTATTTGTAAAGGAAAGAAAAACATCCCTGAAAACACCTTTCCAGAGTTATGCAATGAAGGTATTTATTTCTGTAAAACTCTACCCTCTCAAGTTTAAAGTGCAACCACTTGGGTGTTGCTGCAGAGGCCTGTTCTCTCAGGGCAGCTAGCCAGATCTGCGAGCACTCTTGCAAATATAAAATAAATACAACACTTTATGGGAATCCAATGTCCAGTTCAAAGTCTACCACCCCCACTGAGTACAAGAAGAAATGCCAATCAAGTAATTAATCAGGGTGGCACTGCAGGACTAAGTCCTGCCCTTTGCTTCACAACATGGATTAGTGTGCATCTTTCTTCGAAAGCCAGGTATTGTACCTGCAAAGGACAAAGTTTAAGCTATGATTATACCATGAATGCTGCCCAAACGGTATGGAAAGGGAAAGAAATATCTTAGGAAAAAAGCACACAAAAGTTATTATCGTCAAGAATATTGCTACATCTACAGTCGGTGCTGTGTGATGCTTTTACATGGGCTTTGCTGTTCCTGGTACTTTTTTCCTGATGTTGTAGGTGAAATAATATCTACTGTGCTTAAATAAATCAACATTGGTTTGGAACATCTCCGGAAAAAAAAAAATCATCCTTTTTTTAAGCTTGCTTGAGCCTGTTTGCATCAGGAATATGGTAGTGCCACACTTATTGATGAGGGTGTGAGACTTACTTAGCCACCAAAGAATATTTTAGATACAAACTTCATTTCTTTGTGGCTTAAAGTTGGTCATTTCCTGTTTCCTTGTCTACAAGCATTTTCAGACCCAGTGTCTGCAGAAAACCAGGATTCTAATTCTCTGTTGTCATCCACACAGATTTCAAATATCTAAAGAGAAATAAAAGGGTATAAGACATGTTTTCATTTATCTTTCTTCTGCTTTATCTAGCATGGCTGACGAGACATTTAAGAAAGGTTTTTATTGATATGACTCTGCCTAAGTGCCCGGTTATGCTGGAAGAATTCTATGTTCAGTGTTAATTTCTTCATTTTGCAGTTGCATTGGGAAGGCTGGTTACAGATGGAAGCCATGCAAGTATCTTATGAGTGAAAAAAAAAACAACTTTTATTAATATTTTGCTTACCAAAAATAAATGAAATTGCATTTATCACTCCTAGAATATTAGCAAAGGAGAGCAGTACTCTCTTTTCCTGCAACAGTAACCCATCCACAGTAAATTTTCGCATAACTACTACACAAGAGTTGATACAGTTTTAAGTTAATAGTGCAATAAACTCTACAGTGATGCTGCAGTTTTTAAATGCCTTCTGGGATATATAAAATATGCAAGTCAGGGTGGGGAGCAGCTGGATTCATAGGAACAGCTGGTCTCATTGGTCTGAGAACACTTTTTTGCTTTAATGATAAGGGACATGAAATTTTTGGCTTGGATTATCACTTTGTGTTCTCTATGAAAGCAATGTCTTCAATTAACTTCCAAGTCAATAATCCTAGCATAATGACATCATCTTTTTACTCGCTATTGACATTATGCTCTGCCAAAACACAGCTGAAGAGCTAAACCCCAAACAGCAGATGCATGAGTGATCCCTTAGTACAAAAAAAAAGATTGTAATACAACTCAGACACATAGCTTCAATTATGAAGTAACATTGGCTTGAACAAAGGACTGTTCTGAAGTGAATACCAAAATTCTTCTTTACTTAATTTGGATGAGGATTGCAGAGACAGAATCAGAGAATCATAGAATAGTTAGGGTTCAAAAGGACCTTAAGATCATCTAGTTCCAGCCCCCCTGCCATGGGCAGGGATACCTCACACTAAACCATGCCACCCAAGGGTCTGTCCAACCTGGCCTTGAACACCATCAGGGATGGAGCATTCACAACTTCCTTGGGCAACACATTCCAGTGCCTCACCACCCTTACAGTAAAGAACTTCTTCCTTATATCCGATCTAAACATCCCCTGTTTAAATTTTAATCCATTACCCCTTGTCCTGTCACTACAGTCCCTAATGAAGGGTCCATCCCCAGCACCCTTACAGGTCCCCTTCAGATACTGGAAGGCTGCTATAAGCAGAAGGCAGCCTTCTCTTCTCCAGGCTGAACAGACCCAACTTTCTCAGCCTGTCTTCATACAGGAGGTGCTCCAGTCCCCTGATCATCCTTGTGGCCCTCCTCTGGACTTGTTCCAACAGTTCCATGTCCTTTTTATGTTGAGGACACCAATGTGTGAGAACTACACACAATACTCTAAGTGAGGTCTCACAAGAGCAGAGCAGAGGGGCAGGATCACCTCCTTTGACCTGCTGGTCATGCTCCTTTTGATGCAGCCCAGGATACGGTTGGCTTTCTGGGCTGCAAGTGCACACTGAAGCCGGCTCATGTTCATTTTCTCATCAACCAACACCCCCAAGTCCTTCTCTGCAGGGCTGCTCTGAATCCCTTCTCTGCCCAACCTGTAGCTGTGCCTGGGGTTCCTCCGACCCAGGTGTAGGACCTTGCACTTGGCATGGTTAAACCTCATGAGGTTGGCATCAGACCACCTCACAAGCATGTCAAGGTCCCTCTGGATGGCATTCCTTCCCTCCAGCGTATCAACCGAACCACACAGCTTGGTGTCATCAGCAAACTTGCTGAGGGCGCACTCAATCCCACTGTCCATGTCACCAACAAAGATGTTGAACAAGACCGGTCCCAACACCGATCCCTGAGGGACACCACTCATTACTGGTCTCCAGCCGGACATTGAGCCATTGACGACAACACTTTGTGTGCGGCCGTCCAGCCAGCTCTTTATCCACCGAGTGGTCCATCCATCAAATTAATGTCTCTCTAGTTTAGAGACAAGGAGGTCACTCAGGACAGTGTCGAACACTTTGCACAAGTTCAGGTAGAAACAGGAACATGTATGCATTCAACAGTACAAGTAACATGCCCTCTCTTCCTTGGTTTTCAATTCATTCGGCAGTATTTCAACAATGATGATTGGTCCAGCTTCCAGGACTCAGTACAGTTCAATGAAGGCAACAGAAAATTCATGGACCAAACAAACTTATTGGGATATCTCCTACTGCTGTAATTTGTGAAATTTCTTTTTCCATTCCAGTAAACTGCTGTGTCATTTCTGTCCTATAATTAGCTATTATATTATCACTCTATAAAAAAATAGACCTGTGATCTGATTATATATTTATAAAATACTGTTGTAATGAATGGCAAATCTCAGCATTATGGGGTCCAAAGCATACTTTGTGTGTTTGCTCTGATATATTTTAAACCCTAATTGAATAAAATTCAGCTTATTTGCCCTGTGTCATTGCCTTACAGGAGGAGATATTGTCACACCATCACATGTGAGTAGTTATGCACTTGGTAAATAGAAATATATAATTGAAAGAATTTTTTTTTTCTTGTTGCTAGAATAGCAGTTATGTTATTGGCAATATTATGAGACTCTTACCCATTCTATGAATGGTAGCAGAATTTCTTTTGAAGTAATGGAAACAGTCTGAGAACCACTCTCTTGATCCATGTAGGAATAGGATCTTTCTTCCCCTTGTTGCTCCAGGTAAAGTACAAAGAGCAGGAATGCAAGTTATGCTATACAGTTAGTTAACAAAAGTTTACTGAAATGTAGCTAAACCAAAGGTAGCATAAGTGTACATGGGCTGGAAGGAAAGGAATTGGAACTATACCATGTCTTGTCTATTTTAGTGTCATACCATTTTCTTGCCTGAATATGTGTGTTCCTGTGCATGGGGAATAATAGAGAGAAAAAAAAAGAGAAAGACAAAATGCACAGAAACAGAGCACCTGTAGCACTGGCTAGGACCATCACATGAAGAGACAAGGGCACTGGCAGAATAAAGGAACACTGGATACAGAGGAACATTTTATGATGGCTTCATTCCCTGTGTTCACATCCTTACCTATGATGAACAAGTACTCTTGCTTCTTACCTGTTCTTGTCTATGCTACCCAAATAGAGAAAAGGCGTCTGAGTATCCAAATCCGAGTATCAGCTGATTCCCATGCCTTAAGGCCTTTTTTAAAAGTTAGTGCAGTATAATGCAATTAGACTTACTATTCACCTAAGTAAGTGTCTAATCTTCCCCTTTTTTGTTTTTAAATTTGTACTAAGTTTTCCATCTGCTACAAATAAAAGGGTTTGATGAATAAATGATTTACAGCCTGCAGGAGAAGAGTTCATATTAAACATTTTGCAGACAGGAAACTTGCAAAAGAGGATATTTTCTCATAGAAAAAAAAAGAGCATCTGTGGACCAGTTGGTTTCTTGCTGACTAAGCCAACTGGATATGATACTGCTTTTGGCAGCTTCCTTATTCTTGTGTGGGCTTGTTATATGAATTCCATAAGACATTTATTATTGAATATAGCTATATATTGAATGTCATGCAGATGATATTTTATGATTAGTTTTCTAAGTTAATTGTTTAACATCAAATGATGTTGAAATCCTAGTGCTGTTTTTTTCATACTTAATAAACTTGAGTCAGCTTAATGCTCAGACATTCATAAACCGAAAAGAAAATAATGTAAAAGTTTAACTGCTGCAAATGCTCTTTTTTGTGACTCATACAAGAACTTTTTTTTCTGCAGCCTTATGAAAGAAAGTTAAATTTCAAGCATGGTAAATAAAGGAAAGGATTTACTATCCCTTACAAATAAGGTAATGCATGAAAAATGGATTTTAGCAAGTGAATTAACTGTTCATGAAGTTGAACAGGGATTGACAGCTCCGGAAAGTGGAAAAGAAAGCCTTTCCTATTCTTAGAGCAAGGGTAAAATGAGTGTCACTGCCTTTGTGAGGACCTGCAGAGTTCTGGTATGTTCCCTCCACCTTATCACAAGCGTGAGAGTTTTACTGCCTCTCATCTGTCACCAAAAGATGCTTTTTCTTCTCCTGTGCCCCAGGTTACTAGCTTTGAATTGGTCTGTTTAGCTGTGAGTTTACTGGAAAGAACAATTTCAACATAAAGGAGAAAGTGGCTTAGCAGAATCAGCTCTCTTCTCTACCTACATAACTGCTTGCCTTATAAACAGTTATGCTGAACCAGCTGGGAGGACACTGTGCCCAGTGCAGACAGCAGGAATACATTACACTGACATTGCTGCTAAACTCTTCATTACCTTATTCAGGAGACAGTTTTGGCATTATTCCTACTAACTGAAGGACCTCAGCTCTTCAAAATGTGGCCATTTCTTTGGCAGACAGGCCATCATCTCTTGTGTTTGATTGTCTAGTAATAACTACTTGCTGGGGAATGATACCCCTACATTTGTTTTTCCCCAAACCAGTAATTCAGAATGTGATTTCTGCAGATACAAGTCACGGTTGAACACTCAGAGATACTGCTTGATCTGGCCAAAGCTGATCAGAGCTATGCCAGAACAGGAGTAGATTCAGCTCAAAAAGGACCCAAACAAAACCTGGTTTTCAGCTGTATCAGGTCCCTAGTTTGGGTCATCACATGTTTCTGCAAATACAAGCAACCCTGAGCAGACCTGAGTGTGAGACAGCCTTTCATTCCAACACTGCCACCAAAAATTAAACTACAGAAGTCTTCAGGTATTACAGCACCTTGAGATATTCCTGCCCTCTGCTTGTACTGCCTTAGGACTGGTACAACTTTGTGGGCAGTTATCCTGTGAATTGGATCAGGGAACTGGTAGGTTTTGCACATTATCTTTAAATCACTGTCATGCAGAGACAACTGGGGAAGTTGCTTGCTGTGGTCATTATGGGGGTTGGTAGAATTTTGCCACTGAATGCTTTGTCCCGTGACACCACAGCTCTGGTGCTTATTGCAGCATAACTTGTCTTCACCCAATGAATCTTCTAGTTCAGACCAGCCTGTGAATTGACAAATGCTCTTGGTAAAACATTCAAACAAATGAAAGCCCAGAACTTATTTTTACCTCTTGACTGATGATAGACATAGTAGTATTCAAACATTTTAGGTGAGGAGCGGATGGTAAATGACTCCCAAACATGTCTGTGAGGACACTGAACAGTGAAAGTGAAGAATTTCCCACAGCTCTCAAAGTGTTCATTTTTCAGTGGGTTCTGTTTACTTCTTTGTCCATCTGCCCACAAAAGGTAGAGGTTCTAAGATAAAGTTTTTGAAGGTGACACCTTCAGTTCCACCCTTAGCCAGTTTCACAAAGGATCTGTGCCACAGCTTTGTATTTACACTTAAATATGGATGCAATCAACCAGAAAAAGAATGACCAAAAAGTGTCTTTCCTAATCTAAAAGGATGTGCAATTCTTGATCATGTTTAACCAAAATTCTAATAACTGGGAAAATCTTTTTCTAATAATCAGGATTGTTACCTCGTTCTGCTCTCTGATATATTGATTAAACCTAGTGCCCTACAATCAAGGAAAGGGAGACAATACTGTAGGTCCATAGACATAAACCATAGTATGCAATCATATCTTCTGAAGTACTGAGAGAGCAAGAAGGGTATCTTTTCCTCTTGCTGATGAACATGTAATTTCTACTATATTTATAGTCAGGCTTGCTTTATACCTCTGGGAGAATTCTACTCAGAATATTTTAAACACCATTAATAACAGTGATAAATTCCCTTTCTTATCTAAAAAATAATTTCTGAAAACTTGTTCTTAACTTGGCAAGTGGGGAATGTATCTAAAAAACTCTACCAACAAAAGTATCTGTACGACTCTGGTTTCTGCTACAGAGTGATATTGACGGTTCTACAAAACTGGTAGAGTCAGTGGATTCAGAGCTAAAATCAGAAATTCCAGTCTTACTGAAGTTATCTTAGTAGAATAACGCCAAAGTGCTCAAGTCAATTCTTCTATGTCCCATCAGTGGCATGCATGACTCAAGTATTTTAAGGAATACGATCTGCCTTTATGCATTATTCAATTAATGTCTACATTCAGCACATTTGATTTTTGAATACAGTATACTAATTTCTAATGCTATGGCAGATATCCCATTACTTGACTATCATCTTTCAAAGTAACAGTGTCACAGTCACTACCATGAAGTGTCTCCAGGCTACCGATAATAATATATACTTACAAATTACAACTTCTTCCAAGAATTTTATAAGACTCCTGAAGAACAGCCAGTGTTACACTGAAGAATGACATTGTTATGTTTAAACATAATGCAAAAGAAAAGCAGACAAATCAGTGTTTTTGAGGAAACCAAATGCAAACCTCTACTCTTAATAGGGACAGCAAAAACTTTAATGTGTATGTAAAACAGGAGCTTCTTTTCAAGCACATCCAGTAGAGCCCTACATGGTAAACCATGCAGTATCAATTTACCTTGCTCTGGAAATGGAAATGCTGAGGAATGAGTAAATGGTCCCAAAAAGAAAGAAAAAGTATTTTAAATCAATGTCTTTAAATAGCGTATTCAGCCAGAAATAGATAAGCTGTAAATTTGCCTAGTAAGAAGTTGGGAGGTAAGAACCATGTTTTTAAAGGTATTTATATATCTGGAAATGCAGAAAAGTTGGGATTTTTAAGAGCATCTTAATAAATACCAGATTCTTTGAAGGTGTTTAAGTAATGTGGCTCTGGTAGCCATCTCATGGCTTTGTGCATACTGTCACAGGGAGATATGATTTTCTAAAGAAATACAAAAGCAAAAAAAACCAAGAAGAAACATGGTGTTAAAAAAAAAAAAAAAAAAAAAGGCATCACATTTTAAATATCTACAAACTGAACTGGTGAAAAGAAAATCTTCTAATCTTTAAAGACACATAACACTTAAAGAAATATCATCTCAGTGTAGAAAGTATCATTTTTTGTCTCTGCCATCTCCAGTGATAAGCTCTCTATAGCTTAGCTGATCGTTTTCTGAAGTTTTGCTTTCTCCTTAGGCAAAAGTTAAAAATAAAGCCAACCAAAAAGCGGAGGGGGTGTACCTCTGCTCTAATTCCTATGGAATAATTGAAATCATATCACAGGAATTTAGCATTATAGGAGCGAAATAATGGAAGAAACCCAAATCATGAAATAAAATACAGAGATGTTAGACATACACTAGACTGTTCCAGAAGATAAACAAATTCTCAGTTGATACAGATCAACACAATTTCATTAAAGCCAACAACCTTTGTTATGATATACCTTTAATCATTGGAAAAAGGACTTGAAGAAAACAAAAAAAAAAATTATCCGTAAGTGTTCTATAATCCCTTGGCACTTCTGAAGCGGTGTAAATGACTTTTTAAAAATGAGACTAAAGTCTTCCCTCCCTAGTTCCGGAAAAGAGCAACACAATTATTTAGCCATTCTTCTTAAAGCAGCCAAACTATGACAGAAGAAAAATAAATCTTTAAAATTCCACAGCAGAGTTGGGTAGCGCAAGGTCTCTTTCAAAGGACAAGAAATCAAGTAGATATTAGCTACACTCCAAGTGTTCATGAAACAACTCATGTCTCATAAAACCTCCACCCCCCAAATAAGCACAATTCAGTTTTTATTTACTGCCTATCAATCCAATGCATGCTATGTAAACTTACCTTGCACAGATTTGACTTGTTCAGTTTTTCACAGAGCTAATTTAAAACCATGCCTGCTCCTACAGATTTTCCAGCAGGACAGTCAATAAAATCCTAAATCGATTTATTCCTTTACAATTTATCACAAAAAAAGGTAATGAAGTTAAATGCAACAGAAGATTGCAGAGAGTCCCAGCAGTTATGGTTCATTTGTGTTCTGCATTCAAACTAATGATTTGTAGTGGATCAAGTTCTTTTCCTGTCATATCCCTAGAAAAGTCTACTAAATTACGCATATGTTGACACCTGTAAGTGAAGCATAAGTGATAGGCAGTTAATGAATGAAAAAAGATTTTTATTCTGGCTTTCTGGGAGCTTGTCTATCAGTAAAGAAGTTACCAGGTCTTTATGCCTTTTCTAGTATATTAAGTGAATGTGTTTTGTGAAGGAAATGCCAGTTTCCTCCTCTCCATTTCACACTTCAAAACAAATCAAAAAGAATATGCAGTAGTTGTTACTGAGGCATGTGCAAATTTGCTCATGCAGGCACATGAGGCAGTAAGACAAAGCAGACAATTGCTTATGAGATGTGGACCGTAAGAACATCATTCCTTTGAAAGGCACCTATTAATCATCTCCTAACACATTTTTAGCCTCCATGGGCAAAATCTCAGAAAAAGCAGTGACTTCTATTCTGACTGTCCAGGTTCATATGCTAATTTGAAAAGCAGAAGCAACCACAGCCACTGCCCTTTATTGAATGAAACGTGCCTGAAGCATCATGCTGATCTGAGAAGAGAAGTCTCTCACACGACTGATGTGGTGAACAAAGAAAGACTTTTGTAATCTACAGAGAAAGGCCATGACTATTCTCAGATGCCAGTTGTAGTTTAGATAAGAGAACATAGAAATGTGGAGTTGCTAAGTATTTTTTGTCTTTTTTTCTTATTATATAATTCATATAGATGTTCATGGAAGAGAGAGAACTAGCTCTGTCTATAACATCCCCAGAGGAATACTGTGGAATCTCTAGCTCTTTTCCCTCAATTTGGTTTAGAACAAGAGATGTCCTCAAAAGGGCTCTTGCTTGACACATGAAACCTACATCAAATGTAGGTTAGCTCAAGGGGAAAAAGTGGACGTCAACACAAACTTCAGAACTGGTCATTAGTATCTATCCCACAACAAACTGACATTTTAATTCACAATGGCTTCATTTATTGCATGCCACAGTAGAGGCTTTCTTTCCAAATCATGGGGATATGGTCTCAGTGAGACATGGTGATGCTGTCCTTACTCTTGATTGAGAGCAGGGAAAAAAAATGTTGAGGAAAGCAAAATGTAGCTTTAGGTGAACCTTGATGTAAGGACAAAAGGGGCTGGTTCTGCCTGCTTCTGTAGAAATCGTGAAGAGAATAAAATAATAGTCAGGAAGAAAAAGGTGCTGCAACAGTGAGGTCAATGGCTATTTTTATGAGATTTATAGATTCAGCTAAGTTAAGCTAAAGATAGCACTACATTCTTTTCTAATAAAAACAACAGAAAGCAAATAGATACATAAAATATAGCAGTATAAATAGTTTGTAAATGAAATAATAAACTGCTGAAAGGACCAAGCTTTTCAATATTTTTGAAATGCTTATATTGATATTTCATTTGCAGGAGGTAACAACATTCCTTTAAATCATTTAGAATAATTGAACAGATCTGGCTGTAGATTGTTTGTTCTTCTGAGGATTAAATATAGGAAATGTAAATCACCATTCTATAGTTAATGGTCCCATAAAATAAACAAAGTCTTATTCTGCTTGACTTGTGTGGGTGAGTATCAGAATGCAAATTAATTTTTCACCTAAGTAAACTGGCATCAAGTTATTTAAAAGCTAGCAATATGTACCTCATATCATCTTACAAAAAGTAAGCAATGCAACATGCCAAACCTTTTACTGTACTGTTGGCAAAAATTACTTTCCATTGCTGTTTTCCCTGGTTGGCTGTAAAAAACATGTACAAGATTCAAACAACATCTGAAAGTCCTTGACAACATTCAGGTGTCCAGATGATGTATAATAAAAATCTTCACAGCTTTAGGTGCAAAATCAGCCACGCAATGCTGAATTATTTTTGTGCTATGCTTTCTGCTAAGTGTAATTTAGAACATGCTTGCATTAATGTTGTCAGGTGAGATTCCAAAACAGAATTAAAAAAATACAGGTTCTTTAAAATTTCACAAGTACTTAAGTATGAAGTCAGTTTGGGATTCTCGAAAGGAGACGTAATAAGATTTCCCCTAAGGATCCCTATGAAAACATTTTGGGAAACAAACAGCTTTTCTCCAGATCTTCTAAATTAGACCATTTAAATCATACTACTCTAGCATTTATCACCACTCCAGTTTACACTAAATGCCTTTCAAATCAGTGATTTTTGAAGCAATGTAACTGGAGTTAAAGAATCCAGATGAGCTTCTTGCTAAAGACGTAGAAGGGACTCTACTCAAATGCTAAAACTCATATTCAGTGGTTTATCTGTTCTGAATTTCTCCACTATTCTCAGTTTGCCTGTAATGCCTACAGTTTCAAGAGCACTGAAATTGTTTCAAAGAACAAAGAGACTAAGGTAGCATATTTAAAGCAAAACAAATATTGGTTTAGTAGATTTAATACAGAATCATAGAACCCTAGAATCATAGAATAGTTAGGGTTGGAAAGGACCTTAAGATCATCCAGTTCCAACCTCCCTGCCGTGGGCAGGGTCACACCTCACACCAGACCATGTTGTCATGTTGGCCATCTGTTCAACCTGGCCTTGAACACTGTCAGGGATGGAGCATTCACAACTTTGGGCAACCTGTTCCAGTGCCTCACCACCCTCACAGTAAAGAGCTTCTTCCTTATATCTAACCTGAACTTTCCCTGTTTAACTTTAAACCCATTCCGCCTTGTCCTATCACTACAGACCTATTTTATTCTGACTGCACATTTCTGAATGTAGCAACCTGGTCCAAAATTTATTGCCCCTACAACTCTTCCTTTACTCGAAGTTAAGGGAGCCAAAAAAGTCACAAGTGTTCATCTAAAGGCATCTGTGCCTCCTAGAAGCTGATCGGCAATAAATACTGTTAACAATGTAAACAGAGTTCAGAGCTAATACTTATGCATTTGTGAATACAAAGCAGAAAAGGATGCGAAAGAATAGCTTTGCAAGAAACCCTCTGACTTGGTACAGAACAAATAAAAATTAAATTTAATAGAGAACAGATAACAAAGTTTAAAAGGTACAATGTTTTATGTTTCAGTTTTCTGTGTTCTTCAACATAGATAACTTCTGTACAAGGCCACTTGGGACAAACAGCCACAATCTAATATATTGTCTATCATCATCTTGCCAGTCCTTAATCTGCCTTTTTAGAGTCTGAACCCTGGAAGAATCCAGGTTTATGTGTGCTTTTATTTTTTGTTTTTAAAGAAGAAATTATGAAGGTCAGTGTCACAGCTAGTAGATATCGGAAACCCTTTATCATTTGGATCATCCTGAATATACATCAAAGTTGATAGACCTTAATTCCATCTCTCTTGGGTGGGATTCCACAGCTCCCAGGCTTGACCTGACTCCCAATAAGACATTGGTCGCGACTATTTTCTCAAACATATCTACAGGTTTATAACTAGATGACGACACAGTGATCACACCTGCAAAAACAGGCAGCAAAACATGAATTCCTGAAAGGTAGGAAGACCTACAGAACTGTTTGGAAGCTTTGATTTTCCCCTGAACTGAGCTAACCTCATTCCTGGAGGTAAAGAGAAATGAAGCAAAACCAAAAAACACTCAGCTCACCATACATGATGTTTCCCCATGTCTCTCAAAGACTGATTGCCAGCTTTCCATTGATTTATCCCTCATAGCCTTTCCTAATCTATTCATGCCCCCTCCCCTTTTCTAAAGTCTTTGAAGTTTCAGATCACCGCTGAACCCAGGCACAGCCCTAGGAAGAGTACCCCATTCCAGCCTAGATGGAGCCAGTTTGTCTCCCTGTAGCCCAGCAGCCACTCATATCTAAAATTCTTTGAAGTTGTATACCTTAGGCTGCCTTATCTCTGTCATTGCTCTATATTCTCACTCCTTTAACAACCTTGTTGCCATTTCCTATGATTAACTCTATGCATTCAGGTTGACAACAGAAAAAAAACTGAACAGAGAAAGATTCATAACACATTCACAGCTTTATAGCTTGGATAAAAGAAAAACGCATTCTGTGAATGCTAATTTATTTTTTTTTAAATTCTAAATAATTTCTTAAATTGTAATAAAAAAAGCAGGGCAACATTAATGTTAAAAACAAGATGCTTTGTGACTCAAATTTGTTGACAATAAGTGATGCTTATAGCCCTGAGAATATTTTCTGGCAACTGTAAAAAGCCAGGCCTGCTTCAGATGTAAATGCTTACCTCAATTCTCAGAACAGAATTCACACCAGAATTTGGGCCCCTACATTACCTGTCTAATGCACAAGACTTAGGTCTCTCAGAAGGGTTACCCTGCACTATTAGTAGGAAGTTTCTTAGAATACACACCAGAAAATGTTGCATTATGGAGTGCTCACTTCTATGACTCTGAGGAGGGTCCTTGCAGCTCTCCTGGAAGCAAGGTCCAGAACACCTTTCATAAAACTGAGGAGGATTTGTTCACTTTTAGAACAAAGGTGTGATATGAAGGTGTTCCTATGAATATCAGTGGGTAGCATTCCTTTCACACAGCTTTAAATTGCTGCGGCTTAGCTAATTATGTCAGAGTGCCTTTCCAGCTGATGGAAAGGGAAATATTTGGAGGGGTTCACTGACCTGACATTCTTTAGGCATTTATTCTTGGATAAGACAAATCACATCCTGAATGTGCTATCCATTTATTGCTAAGGTAGGTACACAGAGTACAATTAAACTAACCTCCCTACCCTCTCTCCTGGTGATTCAAATACTTTGTGAAGAAGCAGAGGATCCGGTCTAGCCTGTGTTCAAAGCCATGCATTGCTTCTCCAGCTGGCGAATGCTTATCATAATGCTGCGTGACCCCCTATACATTTGACAGAAGCTGTGCTGCCATTCAGAAAAGCACACAATCTGAAAGACTCCAGGGGGAAGTAGGTACATACTACACCCTGATCAAAGCATTTGCTTTTATTTTGTTTCTCCTCTTTCTTCCTGCCCCACCCACCCCAAATGTAAACACATAAATAGTCCTAGAATCAACAATTAAACCCAGGATTCCTTTTCTCTTTAAGTAAACATCACCTTCCAAGTAAGTGTATTAACCCCAGGTCTGTAAAATAAAAGATGGTCAGACTGTCACCACTTCTCCTCCAGCAGTATTTAAGGAAAGTATCTAGAAGGCAATGCTGACAGGGACCCAGCTCAGTAGCTTTGTGCTGGAATTACATTTTGTTCCTCCTCTGCCAAACCAAAGTCTTTGGCATCAATTTGCTTCACTTCTGACTTTGATTTCCTAGCATAGGTAAGAACTAGCTTGTCCATTCTGGGCCTACACAAATGACAGGACTTTGTGAACCGCACCTGAGGAACTACCAAGCGATGAGAAAACATCTAGATGCCTCTTGGTTTAAGCAGTTACTGTGCAAGCAGAATTTGTGTCACAATTCAGATTTAAGTGTCAGATCCTGTGGTTAGCCCAGTTTAGATGACTGCAATTTTTTTTCGCTAATTTTTCCCAATGACAAACCAATATTTCAAATTAAAGAGGAAAAGGTTTTAAAAGCCTGATTAACTATAAAATCACAGTCCTTTAGGGATCATTTAGAATAATTTTTCTAGTAAATCTCTTCAGACTTTTCTTCTATCTTAATTTACATAAAACTGTCATATGAAAATAGTAGGGCTTGATATGCATCTATCAAATTATTAAACAAACTTTTTCAACTGTTTTTTTTTTTGTTAGTATTTTGATTATAAAACTGTAAAAGGAGGTAAAAGGTATCTGTAATGGCATTGTTAAAATCAGAATTTAGATCAGATTTTCAACAAACATTTTAAAGTGCAAGCTTCTGGCAAATTTGGGTCATTAAGTAAATTTTGGCCTTAAACTCTTCAGAATTTTACTGTAGGTTTTAATAAGGCAGTCTATGCCAGTAAGAATTTAAGATTAATTTTCATATTGACATTTAACCTAACCAAGTCTAGGGAGGTAAAAAATTCACAAAGTGACAGAACATAAAACTCAATACACTTAGTGGAGGGAAGCCAAATTTCTAACCTCTGGAAAAAATCAGTTAGGCACTGCATAGGTTATTTTGTAGAACTGTTTTCAATGTATTTTGGTTCAAAATGAAAAAACTCCATGGATTTCGTTTATATAACTCCACAAATTTGTGAAGCCATGCTTCACAAATAAATGAGACTGGTAAAAATCTTATGACTGCCAAGAAAGAACCCCCTCCTGATTATTGGCATTTCAATGCAATTACAGAATTCAGGTTTAAAAATTAGACTGAATGATAAAAAGCACATTCTTCATAAATATTTAACCTTCTTCAGTATGACAGTAATTATTGTCTGGAGCTCAGTAGCTGCATATTGCATTTAAAAGATCTGTCATGCCTTCCATTCTAAATGCTTCTTTTCAAAGATTTGCAATACCAAGATAAAAAGAAAACTCCCCCAAGGTGGAAACTTAGAATAAAGTCTCAGCTTCTAAAAATTATTATTAATGGTAGATTCTGAGGATGAGAGAGACTGTTTGAAATATAGTAAGATTTTACAACCACTGCTTTCTTTTCCTGAGCAAAATGTTTAATAACATTGGATAGTCATTCAATTTTTGCATTCTAAAAATATCTGGGAAAAATGCAAAATATTTTCAAAATTCAAACACTGATTTTCGTGAGACCTTTTTTTTTTTTTTTTTTTTAAATGTCCTTTGGTCCTGCTAATAACATGTCATCATTTTAAAAAATACTTAGTAAAGAATTTGGTGTTGAATACAATTATTTCAGTTCAAATGAAATGTTCCAGATAACTAAAAAATACCTTATTATTCAATCAGCTTTAGACAAATATAAATAAATTTTGATAGTTAAAACCATGTTTTCACAAAATGGAAAGCTAGTGAATAACTTTGAAGAAGGTTTTGATAATGCTTAACTCAAAATTCTAAGTTGTTAAACTAGGGAAAGTTAATTCATCCATTTGAAAACTTATGGTGTGGGAGTGGGGATAAGGTGGGAAGAGGGAAAGTGCTAAATCTCAGCTATGCTCATTAGTTAAGTGATGATAACAAGTCTTGTCTGGAGAGGCTGATATTTGTGTCTGTGCTGGCACCCAGGCATTTGACTTAGGTTTTCACTTCTGAAAGAAGCAGGCAGGATGTATGCGTAAGTCTCTTGCCAGGGCAAAGTCGTGTTTTGCTACTCTGCTGTTGCAGTCAGAGCACCTTAGGAACAATCGAGACTTTCCACTTTCTTGCAAAGAGAGAGCAGGAGTCCCAGGAGCTATTTTCCCATTCTCTGCCCACACAGTGTGGATAAGCAACCAGGCTAGTTTGTGTGTAGGTGGTTGGCGGGAGGAGGCAAATAAAGACACATATGTTTATACTTCACTTCATCTCTACTGGAAGTCAGTGAGGTTTAGAACACAGCTGCTGCTTATGCATCTTTGAAAAGCTTCTTCTGGGTCCTTGTAGCTGAACTATTATTAGAGGCAAAATTCCTCTCCAGCTTCATGGCTTTATCATTGAACAGTAACTGACAATATCTCTACAAGATGCTACACACTCCTCTTTAAGATTAGTCAAAGAAATACAATTGAAACTAGAGTTTCACATCAAATTCTCTTAAGCACTGAAAGATTTAATAAGTTCTTTGTGCTTCACTTCTTTCCTCTTCTAAGCTTTTTCTAGAAGAGTAAGAACTTATCTCTTTCTTGAGTGTTCATAATGGCTTCAGCCCTAATTACCTGTATGCTATCATAGACTATTTTCATTCATTTTCATTGCTTTGCAATTATGACAGTGAATTTCTTTGTCACTCTATCAGTTAGTATGAGGGTTTTCTGCAACTCTTGACAGCTTTTGTCTGTTTTAAATAAATTTGAATCATATACAAACTGTATTTCTCTGTTCAGCCCTTTTGCAGATTTTTTGAATATGCTACATAGTACTTGCATCTCACTTCTAACTTTCTTGTATTGTCATAACAAAACACATGAGAATACTCCTACTCTGTTCCATATCTTTTATACACTTGATGGTCTATGAGGGATTGTTCTTTTTTCCCTGTTACAACTTCATTTCTTCAACAACATTGGCTTGATCCCACTGACATGCTATCAGCTTTGGAAGACCCTTAGTAATGTGTGAAATAGGAGTTTCCCCTACAGAGTGACTCTTCCTTCAGATAACACGTAATCATTTCTCTAATAACTCAAGTACATAGGGAACCCGTCACTCAATATAAATTGTATTTATTTAGCTGGTTATGAACTTCATATTTCTACATTCTCTCTGGAATGTAAGGAAGCATGTTAGGAGCATGACCAGCAGGTCGAAGGAGGTGATCCTGCCCCTCTACTCTGCTCTTGTGAGACCTCACCTGGAGTATTGTGTGCAGTTCTGGTGTCCTCAACATAAAAAGGACATGGAACTGTTGGAACAAGTCCAGAGAAGGGCCACGAAGATGATCAGGGGACTGGAGCATCTCCTGTATGAAGACAGGCTGAGGAAGTTGGGGCTGTTCAGCCTGGAGAAGAGAAGGCTGCGTGGAGACCTCATAGCAGCCTTCCAGTATCTGAAGGGGGCCTATAGGGATGCTGGGGAGGGACTCTTCATTAGGGACTGTAGTGATAGGACAAGGGGTAATGGGTTAAAACTTAAAGAGGGGAAGTTTAGGTTGGATGTAAGGAGGAAATTCTTTCCTGTTAGGGTGGTGAGGCACTGGAATGGGTTGCCCAGGAAGGTTGTGAATGCTCCATCCCTGGCAGTGTTCAAGACCAGGTTGGATGAGGCCTTGGGTGATATGATTTAGTGTAAGTTGTCCCTGCCCATGGCAGGGGGGTTGGAACTAGATCATCTTAAGGTCCTTTCCAACCCTAATTATTCTATGATTTTATGATTCTATGATTCTATGAATGTTAAGGGAATCCTTAACACTTAATTAATATAGAAAAATATATTGGCATTTAGATGTTTATTCAGCTAAATAGCCTAAAATGCTCTATGAATCCATACATTTTGTTTGGTATAAAAGATAGATTCCCTGATCCTTGGTTTCTTAGGTTCCTTTCTGATTCTTCTGAAAGTTTGGTATTATATTTTCCACCTTTTATTACTTTTGTATTAAGGTTGATTAAATTATGGATGATATACCAGAGTCATTGATGAAATTCACCTCACTATGCCTTACTTCCCTTCCTACTGCTCTAAATTTACCAAATTTCAGAGAGGACAAGAGCAGCAAAACCAAGGATTGAACAATAATAAGGAAGAAATCTAGCTATCAGTCAGAGACAAAAAGACACATGAGAAAAAGAGGGATTTAAACGGGGCAGAAGCACAACTTTTTCTAAAACAAACCTTTTTTTTTCCCCTCAAGCACAATACTCTGCTGAAGAATGTTCTGTTCTCAACACTGTTCCTTAGATAGAATTCCCCATCTAGAAACTCACTGCTCTACTTGCAAGCACATCTACTTTCTAGGGTTACAAAATAAAAGGTTTGAGGTACTCATTTTTCCTCCTTTTGGGGACTCATGACCACTATTATTGACATGCAGCTTTCTTGGATCAAAACCTATGAAAAAAACCTGAAACCTTTAAAATGAAGTAATATTCATTCACTGTTAGAAGATAGGTTTTCCTCTAAAATTAGACCATAAATGACAAGGCGAGCCTTGCACAGGAATCTGGATGACAAATATTATTTTCAAATATACAAGCAGGCCATAAATTCAAATTCATAAATTTGAAAATATTACAAAAAGTAAGTATGTTTCCCTCAGGAAGACCTGCTTATCTAAGGATGAAGCTGTTATTACTGGGATAAGGCTACCTCTCTTTTATGCATTGTGTTACTTCTTCACTGTTATGTGTCACATTTTAACCTCTTCATGTAGCCATGGTTGTCAAGTAATAAAGACAATTCCCTCACATGTGCCTCTAAAACCCATGTCTGCATTCACCTACACTCTTTACAAAATCTTTATACATCTTAAGAAGAAACAGGAGAATAAAACTATTATCTGGCCTAGTGTTTTCTTTGAAGAACTCCTAGTTATTAGTGAACAGACAATTTTTATACTTTGATTTCATGGCAGAAGTAATTCTTGTTGGTTAGTACATCTGGTTCAGCTATTATTTAAACATTGTTAAAATGCAAGAAGCCACGGTAAATGAAAATTATTTCACTGAAGTTGCTCACTTTTATGTGAGCATAATCATGTGAGCATAAACATATATAAGTTCATAATTTAAGGGGTTTTGCAGTACAATAGCCTGCTCTATAACTTGCAGTTAACTAACTGTCTTAGCATCCATTATGGGATGGTATTGGAAGACCACAGACACTTGATTGTCTTTGTTCTCATCCTCATTCAGGAGTGAACACATCATCAAAGGTAAAATTAACACAACAGCTCAGGCTTAAGCAGCAAACAGAACTGAAAAGTGACTGGAATGATACCAAATGTGAGCATTCTGACATAAGAAGATACTCTAGAAAAGGCCACCTCCTCCCTTTCTGATGCATATGAGGGTACTAATTAATTTCATCCCAGAAAACATACAAAAGATACAAATCCATATATGCTACTTATGCAGTAAATTCTATTCTATGTGCACTAAAATAATTTCTCTATTTCTGTAAGTAGGAAGTTGTAGCCCTTTTCATTCCAGGACAAGACAAGAATCCTGCTATAGCAGAAAACTCCCCATTACTATGTATTACTATGCATTACTATGCAACCCACTAGCTGCTTCTCACTGCCTCTGGAGTGATACTTGTCTTCTCCTTAGCTTCAAAGGAAACCACGAACTTAGCATGATCCACCTCTCAGATGTAACTGCTGCCATGCAGTCTGCACATGCATGATGGTGTCCTGAGGTACCCACAGTGTTTGAGCATGCCAATCTCACATGCTCTAGAGGGTACAGCCATGCAAAGAGTATGTTTACAGGCTCAGGATACGTTTACATGCTATGCTGAAAATGCTACTACTTAAGAAATTGTCATGCCTATGCTCCCCTGCCACTTAAACCTCTTGTCCTTACCTCTACACTGCTGTTTATGCTCCCTTCAGGGACCTCCTCATTTACCCTCATATAACATGTGCCAATAAAATTGGCTGCAAGCCTTTTCTATGAATTAGATCACTAAAATGATCTAAAATTTTTGTCTCTTCCTGGAAATATTTTTTTCTGTCATGTTTTTAAACCCAGCATATTTTCATGAAGTAGGTGACAGTTCAGTGCCCTAGATAAGACTGTCCTAGCCAAACCTTTATGCAACAAACGTGCTCTTCACTACCTTCAGAAAACTGCTTATATTAACACCATTATTATAATTAGCAAACTATTAAACTTTAAAGAAGTCTCAAAGAACTACAAGAATTTGGCAGATAAAATGGAATTTAGTAATTAAACCTGAGTTTTAAAGGCAGAAAGGATCCACATGTGGATATAAACAGAAAAATATATTCTTAATTAATTTACAGCCATATAATAAACAAAAAATATACCTTTTGTAATCACTTATCAACGAAATGCCTGACCTATTTAAAGCAAACACTTCCAAATGGGCATGCATAAGTGGAAGAAAGATTTAATTCTTATCAACAATCTATTCTGAGTCTTTATGGCAAAGATGAATGGAGAGGGGGTAGAAGGGAAGGGGCAGAAAAGGAAATATGACTAATGATAAATATGAAAATGACTAGATGCAATTCCAGATGATGGATATTCCCAGAAAGATTCTTATAGCAAGATAATAACTAGAAATAAAACTCCACTTGTACAGCAGCAAAGTAGAGAATGCTATTGCTGGTAAAATTCCTGAAACAGAATCAGAGAAAGAAGAAAATAAAGAAAATGGAAAATCTGAATAGGATTACAAAAAATTGCACAGTAGAAATATAGGTGTGATGGGGAAAACTACATGTGAAGGTTGGAGACAAAAGATGAGGGAAAGAGACACCCCCTCCTTTCTAACAGACTTGCTGATTTTTGTCAAAAACTGTATCAGGCTAGAATAGAAATGGGAGGTTTTACTTTGTGGTGAAAGCCACAGAAAAAGATACAAGATAAGAGCTCTAGTGTTAGCATACAAAGCATCTCAGCCCAAGTCTATAAAAATTCACAAATGAGATTTCCAACTCAGCATAACCAATGCCTTTGTGTCAAAAGAAAAATGAAAGGTTGAGTCCTCTGTTATCAGGAAATAATTTAGTGCCATTGACTTCAAATAGAGATGGAGCAATTAACACCAGCACAGAATCTGGACTGATCCATTAGTTTCCATACTAACAAGGGGGAGCAGGGCTCCCTGTTAATTTGTGACAAACTTAAAATAACTGACTGTTGCAGCTCAGAAAGTGGAAGATGAAACAAGCACTGCAGAGCAGTTGGGGGAAGCTCATTTTATCAGAAACAGCTCTTCATTCTACTTGCAAAAACAATACCACTGCTAATAATTTCACTGTTTTTACATGCCTACAATGAGTATATATACACTGAGGAAGGACCAATCCTGTCCAGATGTTTGAGAAACAAGCATATTCAGGAAGGGCAAAATTTTCTTTAAGACGTTAACACAATAGTTACTTAAATATATTCCTCAAGTCTTAGCTAACTCCCACTGGCTGAACACACGCGGTGACCAGTGCAGTGGGAACTGGTACCTTGAAACTTCAGATGTGAGAGATTTGAACACTTAAACAGTGTTTAAGTAAAGCCTGAAAGCAGCAATATGCTAGGGGTTCTGTCCAGAAGTGATCTTCCCATTCCTGGTAGAGTTAGCTAGAACTTTTTTCCATTGGACTGGTATGCCAGTGTAGAAATGTTCTGCAATAACAGGATGTGATAAGCCATTTGCAGACGCAGGTAGGTTTCCTGCAGGGGATAGCACACTTTCCTGGCTGGTCACCTGGCCTCCCAGCAGTGTGTCAAACCAGCTACACATAGCCACAATTACGGTAACTGCAGAATAACAACTAGAGCCATGAGTTGTAGGGTTTTAGAGTTCCCCACCAGGGAGCTGGAGACATGAAATGGAACAAGAGCCGTTTAGAACCGTTCAGACCATTAAAGTTTGGGGGCCTACTCAGGATAGAAAAGATTTCAATCCAAATACATGATCTGCTTATTCTTTCATGCATGGAACAACCACCTCCTTTCAACTCCCTGTGAGCTGGCATTTCATGAGTGGTTATCTCTTATCACTTCCACATGAAGATCTTCTACTTTATATAAATAATTAAATATTTATTGTACATTGGACTGAATAGTTTGGCATATAGACTGCACACTTGAAAATACAGCAGGACAAGTGTTTGACTTTTAAATACATTTTTTTTTTCTCCTGGATCATAAAAAAATGATTTGGGGAAAGGTGTTGGGAGGGGGGAATCTGTTCAAAATGGTGCACTTCCTTCAAGAACTTTCATTAGAATAAATAGTCGTTTTGCTAGAGAAAAGGCTTACTGCAGATAGTCAAGTCATTCCACTACTAAGGTCTCCATCTCTCATCAGTCCAGCTATCAGACAGCTCAGACACTTGTGCTGCCAGGATGTCACTTTGCTATTGCTTTGGCAGCTCACCAAAAAGAAACAGAGCTCTCCAAACTCCTGATTTACATCCACATTTGCCTGAGCTCCCCAGGCCTTCCTGCTAGGCTGTGTCCTGAGTGGCAGCTGCCTGCACATGCCAGCATCTTACAGACAGACCCATAATAAGGCTGACAGAGAGAGGTCAGACATATTTTAAGAGCCTTATGTTGAAGTTCCCTAAAAGTAAAGTATTTCAAGTACTTACACTGTACAGGATATCTCATATTTCTTATTTTCTGCTCAAGTTAGGAAGAACATTAAAAAAAGAGAAAGGTCCTGGGGGGTAGACATGTAATCTCCTGCACTGATTTACTCTTCATTTCCAGCTTTGAAACCCTTTCCTACAAACAGATACTCAAGTATCAATTATACAAGCAGCTGATCCTGGTTGCTTAGGCAATGACAAGAAGTCTTCTAGAGCCAGTGTTCTGTATGCTGCTGTATTGCCTTTAAGTTCAATGTGATCTGTGTGCACAGTGTAAACACAGCACATACATAGCAGTGATAAAAAGGGGATATTATATCTGGCAGCATCAATGGATTCCTTTACAATAGCAACAATTTAACTTAGAAGAAGGCCCCACAACAACCACAGCATACTCACTATGCAACAGTTCTAAATCAACGTGCAGGTACTCCATGTCTTTGTGATTTCACTTCAATTTCATAATCACATTTCCTGCTTGTCTTTTAATGAGTATTTACATCTGCCTGGCAAATACTCTCAATGGGAAATAGTTTGCAAGCAAGGAAGAAACTAGGCATACATAAAACATTTAACATCCTTAGCATGAAATATACTCACTGCAGAAGTTCCTCTTCATAGCAAAAAGTATCCCTTTAACAAAAGAAAGGAAAAACCTGCTGGAGTGGCATTTGCAGCTCCTTCTTCCCACAGCTTTGAGGTAGCCATGCACATATTCTGCTTTTGGGTCAGAGCGCATCTTATGAGATGTCTAAACATCTGCTGTACGTTGTTTTGGTACTTCACATACCTGTGAACTCCCTGATCCTCAAGTAGGGTTCAGTCACCAAAGCAAAACAAAAATCACAATGATAATAACTATAAGGAAGCTTTTCTTCCTGATAAAATACCATTATGGAATTTGGGCTCTTTCTGACTAATGATGAAAAGTCCCTTCCACTCCTACCATTTCCATAAGATTGAATGAGGTCATCTTTTGCACAGGGGATCTGAAATAACATTTGTAGTGAGATATTAACTGCAGTATAATATAAAAATACCCCCAACTTATGAACTTTTGCAGAACTGCCCAGGATTTAAAATAGTTGTCTATCAAAGGATATCAGGGATGGGAGTGCAAATGAGACTATTACAACTGAAACAAAGACAAAAGAATAAAGAAATAAAGATAAAAAGAGGCAACCACACTGATAGAGTTGCTAGGGCATTCGGAGAAAAACAGCATGCGCAATTTATCAAGTGATTAAGCTCAGATACCACTCATTAGGGAGACTTCAGCTTTCTGAAAAATAACATTTAGCACTTGCTAAAAGCAGAGGTATATTTTCCATTAGGACTGAGCATCAAGAATGAGGATACATCCTCTTACGACTCAGTTAAAAAATCAGGCTTGAGCACCTGTGTAATTGAACATGAACTGCTCCTTTTAATGTCAATGAAACTGCTTAGGGTTTCAAAGCTTGACATGTACATAGTGTTGAGGTTTTGACAAGCTTGATCATGTTTAATACTAAAATTTTGCTGTATGAAAAGAAAAAGGGAACACATCTTGGGTACATAGTTGAGAATTTATTGTTAGTCCAATTAATATTTTACATGTAATAAAAGTACATCATCTGGTTATTTTTTTCCCAAATTAATTATACCAATGCAGGTGTGTCTTGAATTACCTAAGTATTACAGAAGAACCCTTTTAATTCTACAAGAAGTTATATACAATATATCTTCCTAGTACCTACTGCTTTTCTCTAATGCTACTTGCACTCTTTTAATGCTCTTCTAGGCACTGAAGTCAACAGCTCCAGGCTCTGTAAGAAGCGGGCAGTGAAGCCTTACTCAAAAGGACTTGAAAGTAGCCTTACTTCTTTGTCCCAGTTAATAGAAAAGTCTGATGTTTGTTGTCATCAACTACTTCTACATCAAAACAACCTAAAATCTGCTCAGGCTAAGACAAGCCCAGACAAGCTCTAAAACCCTGCATTCCCAGTTAAATAAAAAGTGTGTGGCTTTTTACTAGTAATGGTAAAAATTATTTTTACTGGGCTACATAGTAAGACATGTAGATGCTCATATACAGTGCAGAAGGGAAGGCTAGGTACACAAATGTGCCTTGCTACAACAGGCAAACCTACTGACTGTTACTGTGAATGCATGAACCCTAAAATAAAATAGTGAAAACCTGCTATTGGAGCTATGTTATGAAAATCTGTTACCACATCGTAATGCTAAAGCACAGGTATAGTCACATTTCTCTCACATCTGACATGTGGTAAAGTTCCAGAAGTACAGAACTGTGTCTTTTACTTCACTATTTTATAAATATTTGACAACATGTTTCTAAGTATTAAATATGTAGAATAAGAAAACCTCTCCTGAAGGCAGATGGCTTTGATAGTGGAAACTAATGTCCCTTTTAATTATTTAGAACTTTTGAAGAAATATCAGCTGAAAGTAGAAAAAGTAATGGGAAAAAAATCTACTTCAATTTTTTAAAAGTCTAAGAAGAAGATATTCAGGAAATTCAACTGCCTTTGAGTGATGGATACAGCTTTCCCATGGGACTGCAATGACAGGCTATATGCAGAAAGGGTTAATGGTCAGCATAGCAGGTATTAACAGTATTGGAAAGATTGGAGGGTGTAGTCTATTTACAAGTACTTTGAAAAGGGAGTAAATAGCATAGCTTGCAGAAGACAAAAATTTGCATTAACTGGATCTAGTCAAGTTAAAACTGAAGAAAATTTAGATGGCTTTAACAAATGTAGGCAAAAAGACAGTAGGGATTCAGAGTCAAATTACTACAAAATTTGATGGGATAATATATGATCCTTGATACCACAAAAACTTTCTTTTATTTGCCTGCCAACATTTAGGAGAAAAATTTGCCTGGAACAGTATCCTATATAATTGGTTATTACACCTCTCAGTGTAATATATATTGACTTAGAGAAAAGACACTTGGTGAGATGGACTTCTGGTCTGATCTGATGAATGCTTTCTAGTTTTAACATTGCAAATATAAGAAATAAAGAAATAAAGAAATGTTTATAGAAAATGTACAGTTGTGGTACTCAAATAATTCTGATAACTTTTTTTGTTATTAGGCAAAATGAATGGGAAGTTGCCAAACAAGCATAGGGCAAATTACAGAGATACAGTCCCTTGGACATGTCTCTTGGAAAAATTTTAAATAATAAACAAAAAGAGTCCAAGAATGTAGTCACAGGGCAGTTATTTAAAGAGTAGCTGTGTGAATCAGGCATCTGTAATAAAAAGCTGGTGAGCTATTCTCTTATTTGTCCTGAAAGTTGAGCAGTAAATTCTAAGGTTTTTAAAATATTGAATTTAAATGTATTAGTTACAGATAGGCATTCTATAAACTGAAGTTATTCCTGGTTGCCAAATTTCTTGAGTTATGTCGAGACCAACTTTCAACTTCAGGCTTGACTTAATACTTGACATTTTTGAGACATAACTGCTTTAGCAGTACTATAAAATACACGGCTAAAAATGTTTGTGTGGTGTTGTAGCATCTCAATTTTTTTTCTGTTTCAGATTGCATCTCAAAAGTGAACTTGTTAGTGCTGTGGTCAGGAATAGAATAACATGTTGGACTGACTAACCCAGAGATTTTGATTCAACTACTCTTAAGTAGCTGATGTGAACAAACAGATGACATTTTTTCTGGAGACTAACAACACATGAAACATGAAACACAGCCTTTCAGTTACATCAAGTTTCATTTGACTTTTTAAAATACACCATCTACTTCCCACTCATCTCTAATGGTCTGCAAATAGCAAGATATCAAGTAATCCCTACATAGTAGTCACCTTACAGTCTAGGGCTTATCAAAGACTGGTTTTTCAGTTTTGGAGCAGTTAGGGGAGGGTTATGCTGAAATAAATTTGCAGTTAATGAGAGTTTGGATGTTTGAGCTTCAGTTCTGTAACACACATCATGAACATGACAAGGGAACAAAAATTTACCCTTGCAGAGATGAAGTCCAGCTGCATACCAGATTGTGCTCTCTGGTCATGAGAATTGATAATTCTAATTTGCATGTCGCCTGTGAGACTTCATCTGCAGTGCTGCAAATCAGTTTTGGGTTCCCTGAGATAAGAAAGATGTTGACAGGCTGCAACAAGCTCAGGAGATAAGCCACTAAGATAGACAGGGAGTTTTTTTTATGAGAAGAAGCTAAAAAAGCTGTGCTTGCTCAGTGTTAGGAAGAGAAGGCTGAGGGAGACCTTGCTCCAATGCACAACTACTTAATGCAAGGAGCTAAAGAAGATGGAGAGCAGTCCCTTAGTGAAAGTGCACAGTGAGAGGATAAGAGGAAATGGACACTCTTTTACCTCAGTGAGAATCTTCTATTCTCAGACACTGCCATAACAGGGCCAAAAAAGATGACCGCTAAAATTCTGAACTGCTTTTTAATATTTAAAAATAAATAAATTATGAACTATTTTTACTATTTTGTTTTTTTCTAGAATCCTCATTTTCACACTGAGATGCAAACCCCGCACTTTACCCCAGACAACTACCTATGTGTAGATGAGGGATTTTAAGAAGATACAAGTGTTTAATGACTGTTGAAGAGCACCAATTTTCAAGCGTATCAACAAGACAAACAAGGACATAAGATCCAGCAGTAAAGAAGTTGCAAAAGCCTCGCTTGGAAACAATAAGCCTGTTGCAGGAGGAAAGAATTTCCTTGCTTAAAGCAGCACAAATTGAGGCTGGGGGAATCAGATGCCAAATAAGCACAATCTTCAGACTAACACTAATAACCAATTTGTATTGCTGGGGAGTTCAGGAGGATGAAATCCCTTTGCTTTGAAAGAACCATCTTACTGAGTAAGCATTTTATCAAGCTGTGCTTGATAATACCAAAAAAATACTAAAAGCTTCATACAAGACTCAATAACAGTACTAAGCTCATGGATAGTTTGCTTTCTTTCATGCATTCAAAGAACATTAAAAGATAACAGTATTATTTTCCTCTTTGAAACAGGAGAAACTGAGAGACCAATGCTAAATGAATTCACAAGATACTAGCTTACCTTGGACTTAGACCTGGATTCTCTGAATATAAGCCCATTGCCCAATCACTAACCAACACTGTTTTCAATTGCCTGGCAGTATGCTCTGAACATACCAGCATAACTGCATACGTTTTGTATGTAAAATAAGAAGGGTTTGGCTGTTTGGTGGGTGGTTTTTTTTTGTTTGCTTGGTTGGTTGGGTTTTTTCCATAGGGAAAAAACTGGCATGGTCAGTTTGTGTTCTAAGGCTGATCACATCTCTATTAAGTCCTCTAACATTTATCTAATCCTTAGGAGTCTCAAGACTTTTCTATTTACATAAACAGTCACTGCATTTCACAGTTTGTCCTGTCAGCTTCCTTGAGGCCTGCTACATATCTTGGCAAGAATTAGTATACCCCCAGAGGAAGCACTGATTACTCTTTCAAATGGAGCTGCCACTACTTTGGAAAAAGTCTTCATAACAATGGGTTATTTTGGCTATAGATAGATTTCTTTGTCCTCCTTTATAATTAATTTGAAACTAGAACATTCAGCAAAACTGTAATGCAGTATGTCTCATTTCTCAATGTGAAGGCATCTGCAGTTAGTGTACTCCATATTCAATTAGTTTCTCTATTCAGTAAATTAATGCAATATACAGTACCATTTGAGTAGGATTCATATTCAGCATCATCTACATAAAGAAAATATATTGTATTAGCATTCATTTTTGATAAATTTTTATGAAAAATTTAATAACCTGTTCCTACAGTTAACACAATTAGATGTAGTTTAAGAGGAAACTATCACATGAAGGAAATCTTGTGATAAATTTAAGTAGTGTTTTATGTTTTGTTATTGCAATAGATGACATCAGCAATGACTAAAGTTATCAGAACAGTAATATGTAAAATACTGGAGACTGCCAGGAGTTACATTTGACTCCTCTTTGAAGAATTGTGCTATAAGTCCAGATCTAGCCAAAAGTAAACTTAATTAGTAAAGTGCCTTGCTTGGCTAGAATCACAGTAATATTAGAATGTGCTGAGTTTGTTGAATTCTTGCGGGAATTAAAATATCTGAGACAGATCTTCAAATGTCTTTTCTACAGGGAAAGACAGATGAGATGCAGACGACTGAAAGTGGCCATCTACCTATCATTAATATTGGCAACAATAACAAGGCAACATAAAGTAGATCAAAAAACATCCCTTGTATACACCCTAAAAGGATTAAATTCACCTTGCTGCAGAAGATAAGAGCAAAGTTAATGTACCATATAATCCCCACATAAGTCTAAAATGCTGTGTTATTTCAGTTGCTTTTCAGTCAGGAAAGCAAAAGCAAGGGCAGTGCTTTTGGAACAAATAATTTATGTCTTTGAATTGATTTTTCACGCATTCTTAGATTCAAGGAAAGCACGCAGTATTCTTCCTTACAATTGTTTTGCAATGCATAACAGACCCAGATGAGACATAAAAGACCCTTAAAAGTTCAGTTTCTTACACTGACTGTATTTCTTAAGTCCAAATAAACAGACGTCATTTAGTCAGCTATGTATGTGCTTTGCACAATTAACAATGTGCATGCTTGAGATCATGATTGTTTGCTTAAAACCACTCATGAGTAAGCATTGTCATCAGTATTAGGGTTGTTCCTGAAATCTTAATTTACGAAAATCCAATGAATGCTACTCTGTGATACAGCTGCTAAACCAGAACCCAGGCTAGACAGCCCATTAGGTTTGTGAAGTTTACAAGGAAGAGGTATTAGAAAAAGCCTTCCCACACTTACGTAGTACGACAACAAGGTGGGGCAACAAAGAGACCCACTCCCTTAATCCTAAAAACAATATTCCTTAAAGGGGAAAAATAGTGTGGGATTAGTTACAATCCCCTCCATGCCAGACAATCAAAACGGTCAATTGGCCACAGAGGGCATAGCAGTACAGGGCTCAAAGATTATTCACTCTAGTTGCTTCCCACTGGCTCTTTATAATTTCTAAAAGAACAGGCCTTTCCCCAGGAATCCAGAAAATCACTGCATCCAGTATTTATGATTAGTGAACCACCTTCTTCCCACTAACCAACCTTCATTAATACTTTTTTCCCAGAAAAAGAGCTTCTCCACAGCCTGCATAAGTAACTTCACAGAACATCTTGTAGCTATTTCCACAGTTTTCTAGGACGTTGTGACCAAATTATTGTGACTGGTTTTGCAATGTACTTGCTCTCTGTTGCTCTCCTCCTTTTATCCCAAGAACCCTGTTTATTTAAACAGCAGCTCCTTGCTTCTTTCCTCCCTATCCTTCAAAGGCACAAGAAATACAGTAAATACAATGGTCAAATCCCACCCTTTGCTTATGATCCACTGGGCAAAGACAGTTCTGACAATGCCAGAAGACAAATAGCCCCATCTCCATTATCCAGAATACTATCTCACAAGTTTTGTATGATTTCTATTACTTTAAGTCTTCTTGCCAGGCTGCAATTTGGTCTCATCACATGCTACAGTCGAACTTCAATCCTTCTCAACCACCAGCACTATAAGTACAGATTCTTAACCATTGCCTCTCAGAGGTAACAACAATAGTATGATTTCCTGAATCCCAGTCTCCTGCTCAGGGTTTTCTGTCTGTCCTAGGGAGAGCTTCGGTCTGTTTATCTTCTCCCATTTATTCTCTCTCTCTCTCTCCCCTCCTTTCTCAGACTCAATGCCTTTCTTCTGTCTGTTTTGATGAGCAGCTTTCCCTAGGAAATTTTCTCTAAGTCTTTTTTTTCCCCTTTATCCCAGGCTCACAGCTCGTCACAAAATCATGGGCTCGTTCTGTGGTAGGTATCTGTACTAACTATATCTTAAACTATTGGTCATAAAATATCATGAAGAGCAGTTTTTCCTCTAATGAATAAAATTCACAGAGTGACTGCATGGAATACTACTGTTTAACAATGTAACTGGCAGATAATGGAACAGTTTATAGTTAAGTGAGAATCAGTCCTTCAGTTAACTTACAGTAATACAGTCCTGTCAGTTTCTCTACAATTTCCACCTAGTTATGCTTTACTGTATAGTCGTACTTTGATATTGTCAGGAACTGGCTGAAATAAATCCAAATAAATTCCACTTTTTTTTTGTTGTTGCTCAATTTTGTGAGAAAAGATGTAATAAACTGCTAGATGTTGTATTTATTTCAGATTACGCACTGGTTGAATAAATGACCTGAGATAATTAGGAACTTGGTGTTGATAGAGGTGCCCTCTTTTAAATAAAAACAAAAAAATAGGGACCAAAGCTGATTAGATGCTAAATTTTCATAAATATATGGGTAACAGAGGTGAAGAGAACCATAAGACAGGTGCATACACAAAAACACATGCACAATTGCACAGTCAGTTTATGTAAGTTATGTAATCATTATGATTGCAGATGCAAATGGTAAGTCAGCTGTTTAACTGTTCATTTACTCATGTAAGTACTGTTTTCCTATGCAATGACATTGTATATATGTAAATTGAGAAGCAATCTGATTTGTTAGCATTATACTCACTTTGCACAGGGGTAAATAGCTACCAAAGATGAAAAGAAATAGAAGATCATGGCTGAAAAGTTGAATGGCATTAATTATTAGTGGTACTGCAGCTCATTATATTGCAAAATCTCTTCTCAATTAGGTTCACATTCAATAGGAGACATGACTAGAGAGGGAAAAAATAAAAGAAAGAAAAAAAAAAAGACTGAAACAAGAAATATTCCAAAACTTCTGCAAAGATGATAAATGTCCATTACTATGGTCTGGAATCTCAGACAGAAAGACCTCTTCTGAGACATAAACTGCTTCCATTACATTGATTATTTTTCTGTCAGGAACAAATGTGTTGATATATCCATTGTTTGTTTCAGTAAGAGACTACTAGTGAGGCAGGAATATCTTTCAACCAAAGACAACAAAAGCAGGGATGCCCCTTCCATACATCTTTCAGTCAAAATACTATGCAGATGCGGCTACACAAAAAATCATGCTATACCCAAATGCAAGCATCAATGTCTGGGGTAGAAATAACTATAAACATTTCAGTAAAATTTCCATCTCTGTGTTTTCCATACATTTCTTGAATAACTTCACGTGCCTATCCTCTGAAATCTCCTCTGTTCTGTCACTCAGGGTGCTGTTCTAGGCTTTCCTTCTCTGAAAATGCCAATCCTAATGCAAACCCTAACTTTAACATGAATCCTAAACGTATACCTAGTGCTGGGGCTTGGCCTTAATCCAAGACCCTATCCATAGCAAGATGAAAGGGTTCTCACAGAGAACTCTGAAGGCCAGCACTCACACTGGCAGTCTCTTCCCAGCCCCACTCAAGTTACAGCTCTAGGCTTTTTCAATCTCTCAACAATAAATAAAAGAATTAGCCTAACTTCAGCTCAGGAGTTGAAATAGAGTCAGAACCCAGAGCAGCAGCTAGAATGAAACAGGGATTGCTGACATGGGCTCAAAATAAGCCAAGGCAGTGCTCCTGGTATAGTATTAACATGTAGTTAAAGTTAGTAAAAAGAGTAGGACTGCAGTGAGAGAAGGGAAAAAGTAAAAGACACAATGGACTGCCAAAGCAATTCTTTCCTGAGAACTTCCTCTGTGTGACTGGAAACCTTGATCTCAGGCTCAGTGTGGCTCTAGAGTTAGGATTAGGGTCAGGGTTGTGAGAGAGTCAAAGCACAGAGCTGCAGTTGGCATGAGGCTGGAAAGGGGCTCTGAAAGAAATGTGGAGGCTCCAAGAGACCTCTCTCCTGACAACTTGTTCATATCAGACATTGGGCTGGCCTTTTGGAGAGGCTCTGCTGTTGTACCCACTGGTTCTGTGCTTTTGATCCCTCTTGGTGGTGTGTTGAGTAGAATTTGGGGAAAACGGACAGTACTATTATAATTTTTAATCACAATCCCAATAACAATTTCCAGTCTAGTTTAGGAAGGCATTTCAACCTGAAAAGTATGTAATGAGGATGAACAAGAACTATTTAACATAATAAGACAAGAAATATGGAAAGCAATGAGCTTGGGAGATATTAAGAGAGAGAAGAAATAGTAAAAAGAAAGTTTAGACTGAGTCTCAAAGAAAAAAATATCTCACATTAAGACCCATTAATCAACTATGCAGGTGAAAGTGCTCTTACTTATGATATTGAGTGAAGGATGGGAAGCTGAAAATTAAGCATTTGACAAGGAATATTGTGCCTGGCTTAATAAGTCAATCATGTCTCTTTATGGAAATGAAATGTTTTCACACTCCATTCAACATTTTGAAAATAATATATTTAGATATTTAGGCTAAAAGCAGAGATATGCTTTGGTAGGGAGTAAAATATTTTGTGTGTGTGTGTGTGTGTGGTTTTGACTCCTTTTAACAGTTGCCATAGAATTCTTTCCCTACTCAGTCATACAGTATTTTTATTTTTCTCTGACTCCCTCCCCACAATTTTTGAGTCTTTTATAGTAGTAAGTGCACTGGTTGAACAAATTTAAAGATCAAAAAGCTTAAAATATCAGGGACCAGAAGCTCTAAACAAATTTGGTTTTGAGAAGAGAAAGGGATCAATCTCAAGGGAAATTTAAGTGGAATTTAATGCCATCAGGACTATTGGAAGTATAGTGTTCACAATTAATTCATAAAGAAAAAAAATACCTTTACCTGATTTATCACTATTTCAGGTATATTTATGGTAATAATTATAGGTACCTTTCTTTGCTTTTACATGGCTTTAAGTGCTTGCTGCTGCTCGTGAGATCATCATTCAGCATCATTTAATTCTACATGCCAAAACCTGCCAAAGTTTAGTGGTTGCTTGTGCTTTGTCCACCTGCTGCTTGTCTGGACTCATCTGGAAAAGATTCGGTACTATTTCTGCCTTGCATGGCATGCATGGAATAAACTAATTATGCGTGTGTGTAATGAGGCCGAAAGACCACGATTCCTTTAGAGAACCCTAAATGGCAGTTTTGTCTAAGTTCTAGTGACTCTGAGACAAATCGTCTACCACAGACCTTTGCAAGTGTCTGGAGAAGGAACTTCTTCTCAGTGAGGGTGACGGAACACTGGAACAGGCTGCCCAGGGAGGTTGTGGAGTCTCCTTCCCTGGAGACATTCAAAGCCCGCCTGGACACATTCCTGTGTAACATTATCTAGGTGTTCCTGCTCCGGCAGGGGGATTGGACTAGATGACCTTTTGAGGTCCCTTCCAATCTCTAGCATACTGTGATGCTGTGATACTGTGAGTCACCACAGCCAGCAAGCTTGAGTCTAACACTGCAGCCTAGTGTTTAGATCCCTCAGCCAGGAAGCGAACTTGTCCCATTCCCAGTGGCTAAGAATCACCTCTTCTTCCTCCCTCCTTTCCTGCCTTATAGCTTTTGGTTCATGCTAGGGGACTCACTATTTTTTGCCTGCACAAACCTTAACAATAGTTAAGGATGCAAGCATGCAGCTGTTGCTCTTATTAAAGCATGCTCCAATCATGCATCACAATGCATTAAACACCATCACAAGCTGTTTTGCTTGCTGATTCAAAACCTATTTAGATGTTGCATAGGCACTTTGATGCTTAATTCAACCAGCATCCTGTGAACCTGTGAATATCATCAGAAGCTTAAATGCCTGAAGTGAGGTAGGAACGGGGAATGAAGGAAGGGATTTTGGACAATGTAAATTGTCCAAAAACCATTCATGTCAAAAACCCATCATGCAAATTCTGCTTAAACTGTACACTGGGACTTGTGCCTTTTATCCTTGACAGTAAATGGCGACAATCATTATTTTCTTTCAAATCTTATTTATCTTGTCATTTTGTATTTCACCAAAAGGCTTTTTCCTTCATTGCAATGGATGGAGCAAGGGTCTTCTAAAAGCTGTTGCACTAGGAATAGTAAAAATAATTTATACCATCAGCTTCACACACAGGACTGTATTTGTGTGCTAATATATCTGGAAAGAGTCAGTTTCAAAACTTTATATATTTGGGTTTGGGAATCAGATACAACAAAAACAAAAAAAAAAACAAAGAAGGTGAAGAAATTAGTCATATCCATTGCAAACCCCACACATTCAATTATTAAGTAATTCAGAAATTGCTAGGTTAGACCAGTGCGATTTTTCTTCTCTTCCATCACCATGGCAGAATTAAATCACAGAAAGTACACAAGAGGTTCTTTCTTTTGTTGCTTCAAAGCAATTAATGGAAAAGGGAGGTAAAAACTGAAGCAGCTGCTGCCAAAGTTGTACGTAAGTCTGCAGAGAATCCTTCTGCCAATTACATTTTTATCCTGCCTATATGACACTTATAAATTCCCAAAGTGTCCTTTTGCAGGTTGCCTCATCTGTCAGGGAGTCATTCATATGATAAGGATAAGCATAAGAGTATTTACATGAATTTTCATCTTGTTTGGGAAAATATTTTCTTTGGCTGTGGTTTGCTGCCCAGTTGCAGTCCATGAAAATTCTCTATGGACACTAGGTCAGGGAAAACTCTTGGGATTTGTGAAGGGAGAATAATTTTTTTTTTATTTTGCCAAAAAATTTCCATATTTGTGCCAGAAATAGCCACATTATTCAGTTACAGGACAGAAAACATATTCTCTGAGTGACATGACTAATCCCAATGAAGAGTCCTGATTTATAAGGCAAATTACAGGTTACGCTTGTCCAAGGAATATATAAACCCCGCTTTTTGTTTGTAACTCAGGTAGGTCAGCTTCACATTAATTCAGTCCTGTACTGACAGCACTGTGGCTATCTATGGTAGATTTCCCCTATCAAATATTTCCTAGGGTTCCAACCAAGATTATGGCACCTATGCGGCCATAAATTATTGCTGCAGCCAGAGCTGGTTACTCCACTTCTGACGCATCCATACCAGCTGCATTCATATTCTCAAGTACAACAAAAACTCTAAATATATTATCAGGTCTAGTGGAAAGTGTCCTTGCCGATGGCAGGGGGGTTGAAACTAGATGATCTTTAAGGCCCCTTCCAACCCAAACCATTTTATGATTCTATGATTCTATGATACTGAATGTCATCAATGTATTAAAATTACATATATTCATTTACAGCCTGGAGGAGAGAAGGCTGCGTGGAGACCTCATAGCAGCCTTCGAGTATCTGAAAGGGGCCTACAAGGGTGCTGGAGAGGGACTCTTCATCAGGGCCTGTAGTGACAGGACAAGAGGTAATGGGTTTAAACTTCAACAGGGGAAGTTTAGATTAGATATAAGAAAGGAGTTCCTTACTGTGAGGGTGGTGAGGCACTGGAACAGGTTGCCCAAAGAAGTGATAAATGCTCCATCCCTGGCAGTGTTCAAGGCCAGGTTGGACAGAGCCTTGGGTGACATGGTTTAGTGTGAGGTGTCCCTGCCCATGGCAGGGGGGTTGGAACTCGATGATCTTAAGGTCCTTTCCAACTCTAACCATTCTACAATTCTACATGAGGAAAAATGAAGCAATGCCACTAATTAACTTATCTAGTTACACAGCAGATCATAATAGAAAAAGATTTTAAAGCTTTAGTCTTATAAACTGAAATTTTTCATACCAATCAAATGGCATGAAGAAGAGTCAGGGCAGTAACTTCTACAATACTGATGAATAAGAAGCAGCATGAACCTAATAGCCCAGCAGCTATGTTGTTTCTTTTGATATTATGTAAGGTACATCATCTAAATGAACTAATTCTTGCTCAGAAAATCCTTTTAGAGCTTATAGCTTTTGTTGTTTTCTCTTGATGCAGCTTTTTGCTCCGAGTGCTGGCAGCAAAGTGAAATTTACTCAAATCCTGATGGCCTTGTGGAGCTGGTGCTTCAGTGAGCAGAATTTGAGTAAATTCTACTTTGCTGCCAGCACCCAAAGCAGAGCGTAGAAGATTCCCAGGGAGAACACCACATTTGGAATGCAAGAAAATACAGAAGGCCAAAGGCAACCTAAAAGCTGGGATCTCAGGAAGAAGAAATGTAGTGGGTAGAGGAAAGAAGAAAATTGGAGCCCAGAGAAAGAAAGGAGAGAGACAAGGCAGAAACAACCAGGACACAGGAAAGGGGAAGTGTAGTGAACTTCAGCCAGTGCAAGCAAGAACAGTTCTGCACATTAGGATATGGTTACATTTCTATCCATTATAGCTGAGCACCCGACTTGTAAACATAGAAGGGAAGAGATTATTTTTAAAAGTGAAGAATCCAACTTGACACCTTGGGTCATCACTGTATCTCACTTTCTATCTCTTTTTGTAAATGTAGTAGTTATGTTTTTCTCATGTTGGCAATCTCTGAAAAAAAGACACAGCAGTAGAGAGGCCCCTCAAGTGAATTCTTGAAGTCTCCTTGGAGTATCCATGTAGGAAAGGTACAGTTAATAATGAATCACCTACACAATAGGGCTAAAAGAACTTTTTTAAGAAAATGGAAAGCTGACAAATCTGTTTCAGCAAAGTTGCCAGCTGTAAATTTCCAACATCTGGGAAGAGGAAACAAGGCAAAACCTGAACTGCCTGGGAAGGAAAGAGAAATGAAAAAGGAAAGATAAAAGGAAAGGGAAAGGCTATTAAACAATTTTACTTTCTAAAAAAACTGAAAGATTTTGAGTTGATTCTCATGGAATGAAACCAAATTTTGAAATACCATGAGCTGCTACAAATGAGCATTGCTGCCTCCTAGCCACCTCTCACATTGGGCTAGTTACAAAACTATTTCTACTTTAGTGGGGTCACTGTATAATTTTTTCCCATAGTACAGTGAAAGGAGAGACCCTTTCCTATTCTGTTAGAACAAAGAGGCTTTCAGTTTATAAAAATTATTTATTACTTGCCAACATGCATCTAAGTCCAAATATTTGTGCAACCCAACATAAATTCACCACTGCACCTTGTTGTGTGATGCTGAGCTCTGTGGTCTAATTTTAATGGAATACTTGATGAAGCTGATGTGCATATTTTCATCCCACACATAGAAATTCATCATGAGAATTATTGCCTTCAGCAAACAAAATATCACATGCAACATTAGAAATTTAGATATACCTTCCTGAAAATATAATAGGAACAAAATCAAAGAGATAATGACCAGCAAAAAATCTGCCTGAAATTTAAGCCTCTGAGAAATGTCCTACTTTGTCAAAATTAGAATGAGAAGTAGAGTGGAAAGAAAAAGAAAATAATAGAATTATTGGAATTATATATAAAACAACTCAACCTGACAAACTGAAAGCACAAAACACTGTAGAGGTCATGAAATGATAGGTTTTGATCCTTGGAGAAGTAAGAAGGGGGTTCAGCAGAACTCTGGACTTCCAGAGGTGGTTGCTGGTCTCTTCTCCCAAGTAATAAGTGATACAACAAGAGTGCAACAAGTTGCACCAAGAGTGGTTTAGATTGGATATTAGGAAAATATTCTTCATGGAAAGAGTTGTCAAGCATTGGAACAGGCTGCCCAGGGAGGTGGTTGAGTCGCCATCCCTGGAGGTATTTAAAAGATGTGTAGATGTGGCACTTAAAGCATGGTTTAGTGGTGGACATAGCAATGCTAGGGTAATGGTTGGACTTGATGATCTTAAGGGACTTTCCCAACCTAAATAATTTTATGATTCTATGATTCATTTCTATTTGGTTGGTAGACTTCTACCTAGCTACTGGATTAACACATTTTCATTGTTTGCTTTTCACCCTCATCTGTTTGAAAAGTTGGGTCTAATTTGCAACTCATTCCCTTTTCAAGTTAGTTGAGGATCAATGTCTTTTAATTTTTTTCAATTTTCTTTCACTGACTAAATATATTCCCATGTGTCCCTGGAAGTTTCAGTCAGCAGTGTCCCGGATGAATCTTGTACTAGAAAGAGGACTAATTCTTCGTGCTCTTTCTCCTATCACTTTTAATTTATTCCCTGGATATTTCATTAGGAGGCTGCAAGTTCCCAAAACATTAATAGAGGCTTAAATAAGACTAGTCTTCTTCTATTGATCTCTCATGCTTCAGCCATTCAATCTTTTCACCTAACTTGATACACAGTTGTAAATATACTTTGTATGCATGCTGCTTTTCTCAATCTTTTTTTTCTAATGCAATTGCGCACCACAGAAGCAAGCACACACACAAAAGGGACAGTTCCTCATCTACCATAAATCAGCAAAACTTACTGAAGATGACAGGTAAATCCACTCCCAACACCTAATACTTTTATATACATCAAAACATAATTTGTGATGCAAGTTGAGGCTGATTCTATTCTGTTTCTCCCATGCCTTCATACTCTCCCTGCTCTACAGCTTATAAGACTCAACTATAGTCTACACTGATACCATTTGGGACAAGAAAGAGGACAAGGCCAGACTATTCCTTTGACTTTTATCCTGGAAAGTGAATGAAATTGGAAAAAGTTCCAGTTTGGTACAGCGTATACTACACAGCATGCTACTGCAGCCAGCCCAGTGCTGTGGAGGGGCAAGCAGGGTCTCTCATGCCAGCAGTAGCTCTGTTCAGTTCATATCCTCTTGCTGCCAGCCATGATGTGAGCAGGCCCCACAGAAAAAGCCATGTCTTAGCAAACAGTCCTTTGTAGGAAAGGGTGCTGGATTTGGGAGCAGGGAGTGCAGGAAAGATCTTCTTTCACTTGGAGGCATTTCTAATGCTTTAGTGGATGTGCAGGAACATCCGTCAGGAACAGGACCTGTGATCAGGATCCAAGTCATGGGGAAACGTCTCTAACTCAAAATAGGCTGCCCAGTGATTTATTACTCATCCTGTTAAAAATTAAAATCTCATCATGTTTGTAGTTTGAATTTATCTCACTTCAGTGTCCAACAATTTCCTTTGTCTGCTAAATCAAAAAAAGAAAAAAAAAAGGACCTGCCACTGTACCTTTTCTTCCTATGCAGGTACTTTCATAGCAAGACATCTTGAACTCATTCCCAAGTCAAACAGAGTGAGTTCCGATATCCTGTGACAAGCAGAATATTTCAGACCTTGACTAATTTGTATAGCTCTTTTCTGAACCCTTTTAGGTTTTTCAAGTTCCCTTTAAAGGTACAAATATTAGCTTTGAAGACAGTATTCCATTAATTAGTGGTATTTGGCAAAGTTTTGAATCAATGAATTTCCTTTGGAGAATGCCAATTTGCAGAAATCAAACAACTGTAGTAATGTATCTGATGTTTCAAATCTTTCAGAAACTATCTGGTTTTCCCTCAGCTAGGCTGTTTTGCCAGCTGCAGCAGAATTAGAACCTATGGGGTTCTGATGCTACCAACTCAAACCTCTACAATTTCTTAACAGAAAAATGAATTGTAGCCTGAAATTCAGTCAGCGCTTCCTGCTTAGTGTCAACAAATGGACAGCTCTGTCTCATTTCCTGGAAGGAAATGGGGCTTTTAAGTTTCCCAGACTACTTGGTCCCCAGCTGGACTTAAATGACAAAAGCTTTTCTGGGATGTGTATCTTGGTTTATTGACTTGTATAACAAAGTTTCCCATCTCTGCTGACTGGTTATTAGTCATTACTGAAAGATACTTAATTCTTTTCTAATATCTCTGATACCAGCTTTTAAAATTGCACATGCAGGTATTTACGCATTCCCATTTCTCCTGAGGACAAACTGGACCAATATGCGGAGAAGATGAGCAGTTTGTTCAGAAGTTGATATACCTCTTACTCATCTGAATCTATCTAATCACAGCTTACACTTACTTCAGTCTTAAACAGGAAATAATTTTGAATTTCTCCCTATTAAATAAGGACACTGTCAGCTTTTTGGACAGAAAAGGTGGTATCTCCAATATTTCACCTGCTGGTAACAGCTCCCTCTCTTGATGACAAGTAAAAGTCACTTTGATGACAAAAGCTGCAGTTCCACAGGAATTTTTCCTGAAAACATGAGGTCTAGAGCATTCCTTCTCTCTTGCATGACAACACCATGAGCCACCAGAATAAACTCATGCCACAAACTGGGTCACACTGCTTTGCTGTTAAGGAAAAGCTAAGACCATGAAAGCTCAGCTTTAGGTTGGTTTAAATTGCCCTGAAACCGTGCTGTCAGGCTGTTCTCAACCAGCTTTTTCTGGAACAGTGCCTGAGCTTCACCTTTTTTCCCCTCTGATGACTTGTCCATACCTTATCTCAGCATTGCCCACTCAGTTGTACCAGTATCTGTAGCAGCAGCTGAGCAATGAATCAGAGAACTAGCCAGGTTAAAAATAACTCAGGAAAGGAAAATAGTTTCAATCTGATCAGTTTAATGATCCAGTTCACTCTGCAGCTGCACAAATAGAACTAGGAGTAAAAATGGGAAGAGAAGGAAGAGTGGCAAGAACAATCAATCTGAAGAAGAGCAGACCATGACACCAGTGTAGGAAGTGTTGTCAACCTACAGCCTCTGTGAGAACAATTTTGTATGATGGTCTTCCAACCACTGAACACTGTGTTTTATTTTATTCCTGCAATTAATATATATTAATAATTAAATTTTCTATTTCTGATGTATATTAACCAGGCTATTTTGCATAGGTTTCCTGTGGTTCAGGTTGTTAATGGCTCCAAGTCAAAACCCCACTGGATATTTAAAGGTAAATTCCAGAATTCTTCATAAATGCAATGTAGTGTTGTTCCATCACCAGTGCCTGGGTTGTGGAGTTCTCCATTACACATGATCTCAATATCTAAGTATAACCTGAATGCAGTGAGAAAATTAAGCAAATCAGGCATAGATCATTTTTCTCTTGGGTATTTTGAGAATGCCTGACATGTGCATTATTTCCCATGAAGCTGTGTTGAAATCCAAAACCAATGTAACTTAACAGTTAACAAACTAATAGCAAGGAAAGAAATTATAGCTGAAAGCTATAAATCCCTCGTAACATGAAATATTTTACATTTCCAACAATTTCTATCTCCTGTTTTTGCTGCTTGCCCAGCTTAAAAATAATTTTCTAGTGGGAAAAAAAAAATGACATTAAAAGAAGCCTAAATATTTATAGATTTCTTTTCACAGTATACTCTTCTGGTCTTACCCATTCAACATCACTCCTAACTCCCACATGTGCCAGTTCACTACCTCTTTCAATGCAGTTTCAGCAGAGGATTTCTGATACTGGACTGAAGCTACCTTGAGTTGCTGTGGCAGAGTCAAGTCTAGAGTTACATCCCTGCCAGCAAATGAATTTTATGTGAGACCATTCACTAGCACTGAGGCCAGGTAGCATAGAATGCCCCATGTTCCCATTACTAAACACTGTTCTAAGCTGGGTAGTAGTATCTTAGCTAGCTACTGATAACGGTCCCTGACTTAGACTAACTTCTGAATAGCTAGTTCATGGCAAATATTTGAGACCATAAAAGTTGATCCAGGCCAAAAAGCTTACCAGGGAATGTTCTGGCAGTGCAACAGTAAATACATCTGTGTTTCTTGGGCATGTTTATATTATCAAATTAAGCAGTACCAAGAAAATGTCATAGAAGCAAACAAAAGGGCTGAGGCATATACTTTTGTTCATCTCCCTGCTTGCTCTTTTTTGAGCTTTGGCTTAAAATTACCTCTGCTACACTTAAGAGAAGTTGAATTCAGAACAGACCTGGTAGCTTGGGCTGTAGTGCACTCAGTTCTTGTCACACCTTAACTACCCAGACCCCATGAACATGAACTAAGACCTACAATAAGTATAAGGAGGGGCTGAGACAACTGGGTTTGCTCAGCTTTAGGAAGGCTAAAGTGAGCTGTTAACTGCCAGCAAATATTGAATAGGAGGATACAGAAAAGACAGAGCCAAATTCTTCCCTAAGTATCCACTGATAGGTAAAGACGCAAAGGAAACAGGCTGGAAAACAGGAAATTCTGTTTACACCTAAGGAAGAACTTTTCCACCAGAAGTGTAGTCAAATACTGGACCAGGTTGCCCACAGAGCATGCATAATCTCCATCCTTGGAGATATTAAGAAAATCGGTAAACAAGCCTTGATAAGTCTGACCTAGATCAGTCTGCTTCCAACAGAGACTGCCAGGGATCCTTTTCAGCCTGGATTATTCAATTATGCTACAATTCTAAGAAAAGGAAAAAAATATCTTTCCAGGTCCTTTCTTAAGAAAGAGCTGGAGCCTGGGATAAAATAGATTGTGCTTGAGGGTTATAATATAAGAATAGGTATACTACTTTGAGAGTGAGCATGAAAGCATAATCCCAGACCTTAAGTGGCCTGGCTGGTAGGGCAGTTTTGTGTGTTTGGTGTTTTTTTTCCCCCATGAAGACACAATGAAGACAACCTGAAAGTAACCTGCAGCCAGTGCAAGCCACTTGCTAGCTGTGCTACAGCCTATGTATGAAGAAAATGTTCTATGATATTTCACTGAAACAGGGTTTTTTTCTTTTGCTTTTTCACTTGCCTCTTTAGTTTTCTTCTTCTATAAGATTTCACTTATGCGTACGTAAGCATAGTATTCCCTGTTGTTTGACTGTTAGAACTCTCTCATGCCCCTTTTGTAATTAATATCTATCACGTATATCAGATTTCTAAGCAAAACTTCATATCTTTCCATATCACCAACTCTTCAGCTATTTCCAAATCTCATTTAGAATCAGGCATCTTTCCTTCTTTAAATCTTAATTCCTGCCCCTGCCTGCATTCACAAATAGTTGGGATACAGATTTTTGTTTGCTTGTTTGTTCTCCATGATAGCGTCTAAAATAAAGTATGGATTCCATGATTCATAAAATTCCCCCAATAATAGCCCAAATAGGCCCTTTTTCCCAAAACCAAGGATCTACAGAACAAACACCATTGTACATATCCCAATGACCAGCCCTCCAGCCCTCCCTGAAAAGTCCTAATTTGGAATTAATTCCTTTTATGAAGTTTTGTAGCTCAACTGCTATGAAACTGGCATCAAATCAGAATCTATTCTTTCAGCCCCGAAGACAGATAAGCACTAACTGTGGACTCACTTTTTTTTTTCATGGGCATTCATTAAAAACATTTTTAAGATGCCAGTACTGAAATTACTCCCCACTTGCAGATATTGCAGTAATTATGCAGCACTCTGGTGCCAGTATACACAACAGAGGCCTTCCCCCAGGTCTATGTTTTGTTCCACTTACCCATACATTTTTCATAACCATTTATTTTTATTAGGCAGCCTATCCTAACTGCCAGTCAGTCAGCCTGCATGTAGACAATCTGCTGCTCCCCCAGACAAGGAAGTCAGAAGGAGAATTTTAAATGAGCTGTTTCAAAAGTTTATCACCTAAACCTACTTCCCAAAGTGGCACCACGGGTAGTTAAAGTGCATCTACTGACCTGATTTTCTACCTGGGAGTGAATTTCCACTAAGCATAAGAATCTCCCTAGTGGTGATAAACAGCCTTGCTATTCACTTCCATGCATTCTTTATTCATTCAGGTCCACGCAAAAGATTTTTTTCTTTGTCTCCTGTTCGGAGCATGTTTTGACTAAGAAAGCTTTGTTCACATAAATCTCTAAACATCTGTTCAAGTTTCTTTCATTCCCAGTCCCCCTCTATTAGAAATTCTATCTACAGTCTATGGAAAGTTCACTGTATCTTTATCACATAGGAAAGAACTAAAAAAAACAACAAATTAAACCAACAAAAAAACCCAAACAAATAAACAGAAAAAAAACAGAACAAAACCCCTGCTGCAAACAGAAACACAAAAAATCACCCCCAAAGCCTTGCCAACTTTCTGCACACCAAGCAAATTCAGCTCCATATAAAAAAATCAACTTCAGACCAGCAGCTGAATCAAATACTGTTTAAGTCTGGAAAGACAGAAGTTAAGATGGGTATAGGTGGTGTTAGATAGATATAGGTGGTGCTCAGGGCTCCAAGCAAAAGTGAACATCATCCATTATGAAAATTTGTCTTGAGTCATTATGCAGTTTGTCTATTAGGCACATCTAGGTCAGATGTTCCCAAGAACTGGGATGCTAATGAAACAGGTTGAAATCTAGTTGTGTTTTCATTATACATTTCCATACATTTTTAATGCAAGTTTGTACATCTCCAATAGTAAACCCAGCACTGCCATTTTAATAGGCCATTAGTGACATGGTTTACCTTGGCAGTCCTGAGGTAAAGGTTGGACTTGATTATCTTAAAGGTCTTTTCCAGCCTGGTTGATTCTATAATTCTATGATTCTACTAATCAAAATGCGTTTAAAATGTAGGATTAAGCTAGTTGGCTTTACAACATCAAAAAACTTTGGGGGGTTATTGATTTTTTTTTCCCCTGGTTTGAATAAAGTTCACAGCAGGAGGACATATTGTAATATCTCTAAGATACTTAAGCCTTTATTGAGGTCAACTCTCCACTCCATCCACAATTTTCAGCTGTGTCAGAGAGAAATGTCAATTTGTTGTCTCTTGCTAACTCATTCTACTGCTGGTTATTGTATCTCCAGGCACTGCAGAATGGTACTTGAGGAAGTTGAAAAGATCTCAGCCTCTAGTTCTGTCAAGAAAAAAATTTAAAAAAAAAGAAAACAGACAGCCACCTGTTTATCACACAACAGTATTTGAGTGCCTCATGGTATCAATGTATTTACACAAAAAGACAGTAAGGTGGGCAGATGTGATACTGCTATACAAGACAGGAACTGGAGGCTTGTTTCTCACTGTTGAGGGATTTAGCAGAAAAAAATAGAAGACAAAGTAACTAAAAAGAATTGTTTTTATTTTTGAAAGCCAAGTCAAACATATGGGATTTGAACTTCCTATTAGCATTAGAAGCTGCTCTCTTTCCTTTGTTTTCAGTTACCACCCTGGTTATGTCTGTGGCCATTGGCCCCTACTTGGTATCTCATCTGCTTGGATGTTGCTATGGTAGCCAATACTATTTTCGTGAAAGTATATATCTTTCCAGAATATTTCACAGATATTTCCCAAAGTGTTACCTGAAACAAACATAAAGCTTTCATAAAAGATAAAAATAAAGCGTATCTTATTCTGCCTAAGCTGAAACTGATGGCTAAATGTTATAATCATTTGCTAACTCTGGCCAGCGTAAATCTCATTCTATGGAGGTGTTCCCACATGCTGGGAGGAAAAAAAATAAAAGAGAGATAATCCTGTCTCTGTGAAACCTGACCATTATTCCAAAAGTATGGAATTCTCCCCTGGATGGAGGTAACACTAACTTCAAAGTCACCTCACCACAGAAAAAAATGAAAGAATCCAGTCTTACAGTATGCTCTTCATTGAGTACAGTGGACCTGCTTCATAATGAGCAAGGAATTAAGTGAAAGAATACGAAACTCTAGAGGGGAAAGCATACAAGTATAACAAAGCTGCTCACACATTTTCAGTGTGTCAAAAATGTTCTTTTTCTGGCCTGCATAAAACACAGAAAGTTCTAGACTATTTTCAGGGATATGAGAAAAAGCCATCAAACAGAGAAAGAGACAAAGTCGCCAGTAAGCCCATACAGAATAATGATCCAAATGTCATTTTCTTCATTTTTTAATTTGGTTTAATTTATCTAAATTGTTACCTTTTTTACCCAATAAGCATTGTACTAGGTAAAAAGACTCGACCAGAGAGTCCCCTTTTCTTTAAAAGATGCCACAATAGCTTTTGATAACCCAGTTTTGACCTCATCCCATTTTTTACAGCCTATTTGCTATTTCTAAAGTATTATTCATTGCCCATTATTATACTAATAAACTTTAATATATTTTATAAAGCTGCCAATGGTTACATGCTTGAATGGCCCCCACAAAAGGAAGCTATAATGACAGAACAAGGTAAACCTAATAAACCATTCTTTGTTCTCAAAGTGTATTTGTGATAATGGGCCATTACCTTTTATTTATTGTTCACATAAATGTGTGATGGGATTTGTACCATCTCCAGTATTAACTGTCTCATCTTGCTGAGACCATGCAAGTTTTTTGTTAACTATGCTTTGAATTTTTGGTCTCTTTAGTAAGAGGATAAAGAATATATTGGAAAAAATATATTAAAATTTTCCCATACTATTCTTTTTATAGTCTCAGCAATTGTATGCATGCAGACTCATCTACATGCTAACCTTATTTTTCCTAGTTTTACCCTGAGCTAATACTACCAGTTTAAGTCCCTTAGAAATGTAATAAACAGGTAGAATATTTCAGGTGAAAACTAGTACTGTTTGGTCCTTTGAAATACTGATAAAATTTTGTGGAGTACTGCCAGCTCCATTGTTTTATATCAGAAACCAATATTAGACCCTGCATGCATGCAACACAGGCCAAAACCAGAAAGCATAATTAAAAACTAATAATAAACATCCACGGTGCATGTAGTTCCAATACGACAAGTACTGTCTTCATACATGTCTATATACAATTTATTAGCTTCATATAGGTGTTCTCTCTATGCTATATGGGAATAGACAATATCTTTCTTTGCACTTTAACTTCTTAAAACTGTTAATTTTAACTACATTCAAAATCCTTTTCTACTTAAGCCTGTTAAGTATTGCTGTATTAGCAAGACCTAAACTCTTCAGTTGAGTCAAGCAGATATGAAAAAGGAAAAAAGGAAACCCAAACCAAAACCTAACCAAAAAAACAATCAAACAACAAATCAAACCAAAACCACAACAAAATCACTTGAACCAGACATACAGATCAAAAGAGACTTGGTATTTCCTAAAGGTGTCTTTCTCAGTGGTATGAAAAACTAAGAAAGTAGATTTTTAATCCAAAATCAAAGCTAAACTTGTAAAAAACAGCTGGAAAAACTGCTCTCAAATTATCAAAACATCATCTATCAGTCTGTTCCTCAGCAAACAATGAGATCTTCCATTACTTCAATAGACTCCAGGAGACATCACAAATACAAATAAGCTCCAAGGTGTACATAATCACATTCATCCTGACCTCTGTCTTCTCCTACACCTCTTAATGCTTTTTCTCTCAAACTAGCCGTGCAAGATGTGCTCCTAAACAAGAAAGTAATGGCTCAAAACGACACTATGCTAGGTAAGTTTTGCCATAGAGCACATTATTATCAGTTTTATTTTCTGACATCAGCATCTGCACACCATTTCCATCAGTTGTTATACTGAAAACCAGTGTTAAAAAGGCATAAATCACATCCTAATTTGATCCAACACTTTTCAGCAGCATCTTGTTCAATATGGGCCCAGTGCTAAAGACATCTGATGTAAATTTAAGTGGAACACTCATCAAATGCAAGATCACCATTTTTTGCAACCTGAATACTGATACGACAGAAGTAGGTTCAGACCATAACTTCATATAATATACATTATTCAGCCATGTAACTAATTGTAAATTATTCTTGGGCTAAGTTTATAAAACCTCGTGAAGGTTCAGACTGGCTTCCTTTTTGAAAAGCACACAGTATTTCTCTGGCTAATGTAGCACCTGTTAGCTGGAAAGAACTTGAAGGAGGTTATGATGCTCCAGCAATATTTTCTTATTCATATTAACTCCATGTGTGCTTGTTCTCCCTTTAGAGGTAGCCATGGGTAATACGTCATCATACAATTAGTTTCTGTCAAACACTGCAGTAGTACACTTATTTTTCGTAAGTATTTTTGATGCACAGTACAAAGGATAGAAGGCAATACATTGTCTATCTAATCAGAGAGCATTACACACCCTACAGAACCTCAGCCATTCCCTCCTTGGACCTGACTGTGCCACAGAATATATTTTAGAATATATTTTTATTTTCTAGGTCTTGGAATAACAGACACTCTGCTTCATCCTCTTGTAAATTGTTCCAGTAGTTAAGCACCCCAGCTATTAAAAGTTAACCCCCTAGACACACACAGCATGATCAAAGTCTCTCCTAAGCAGGTAGATAACCTAAATTAAATAAACGCTTTAGTCTATCAGTATTATTTTCCTTTTAGATTCACATCAGTGTTCTTCTTAATTAAGCTATTCTTCTGTATGCTAAGTAGCCTCTAACAGGATCTGAGACACACATAAATATGATCATTACTATAGAAAAGCAATATTTTCTTTAAATGACTTAGGCTAGTACAGAAAGAGAGAGTTTCACATTATTCTTACCCACGGAACACAAAGTAGCAAAGAATTTTACCAAATCAATGTTCTTTGAAACGTCATGGTTCTGCTTTTCACTCAACTCTAATTACAGGTAGACAGCAGGGAGCATATAGATGCTTTGCCATTTTTTCTCAGTAACTGCTTACCCAAACAGTTGTACAGTGTCGTAATTTGCATGTGAATTATTTAGGTTTCTATTATTAAACCAGTCTGAAAATATTTAGAAAAGGCTGCCAATTGGCAAGATTCTCAGAGAAGCTATGTGTCATTGTCAGAGGCCAGAACAACTGCCCACATTTATTAACAAAAGCAATAATTTAAAGACATATAGGTGTCAGCATTTGTAAATTATTTCACATAAACTCCCAATTCCTCAAAATCAAGCCCAACTTCAAAGCAATTTTTAAAAAGAAAAAAAAATCAATTAAAGTGACTTTTATCAAAGCTGAAAGTCCAGTGTAGAAGTACAGCTGACTGTGTCCTCAGCGGCCCACGAGTCCTATCTACCACCACAGAATTCTACTTAGGAAATCTGTTAGAAAATCACAACACCAGTTTCAGTTTCTCAGGCTGAAGGTCTCATTCTGTATAATCCTGAGCAGTACCTGTGAAGAGCTGTGTGAGCTAAACTGCTCACAACACTGTTAATTTCCCTTTATAGAGCTAAAAGGAGCATTCTTTAGGGAAAATGCCATTGGAATCCCAACACATTCAGGCTGGAAAGGACCTTGGGATCCCCTGTCCAAAACAAGGTAAACACTGAATTCAGACTGGGCCCAGGGTTTCACCTAGTCTGGTCCTGAAATGTTGTATCCTTCCTCATTATCTTGCCATAAGATGTCTTGGAGGAACATTTACTAATCAATATACACAGTCTGTCTCCTCATTTCCTTTTAGTGCACTTAACATAAAAAAAAAAAAAGTATTGTTCTTCATTTCATTTTTCTATGCTATGTGAAATGAAGAGGACAGAGAATTCAGCTTGCAAAGACTGAGGCAAACGTCTGAGTGCCCAAGAGCAGGAGGAGCTCAGTACGCAGGCAAAGGGTAACCCTTCCCAAACAAATAGTTCTAAAATTTGGTGGTCAAGGGAATAATGCTGTTTCTGTGTTCATCATTTATATGTCTCCAGAAACATTAATTTACCTATCTGAAACATTTTTAGTGTTTTCTCACTGGGACTTCAATATATAGCTTGAAATGGAGGGTAATACTCCTTATACCTTAAGCAACATGATACCACCTTCACCAAGCCAGCCATTCTTTCTACGTTTCCAGTTGTCTGAGGCACAAGTCTTCACTCTGTGTACTCTTGGTCCTTTTTTAATTCTCTGGAGAGCTCCATCCCACTCTTGTCACCATGTTGCATTGAGCACAACCACCAACAGCAATTAAGGGCCATAAAGCAGTCAACAAAAGGCAGTTTTTAGGTAGAGACACATGTCTCTGAGAAACACTTTAGAAAGAATCATCTGTCAAAGCTAAACTTACACTTTCCTGCTTTCCATGACACTTGTTTGACCATGGGAAGGTTTCCAGTGCTTGGTAGCCAGTACAAGCATAGCACAGCAGCACAAGCTTGGCAGTCTCAGAAGCTGCACTCATTCCAGCACATATTTTACACACAGCCAAGTGGACAAGTCTACCTTTTGAGATGAAATACTTTACCTGGCTACAAGTGAATTCTGTATTAACATCCAGTCAGATGAGACAGCTGTTTTAACAATGTAGGAGACACACATGCTTGCATCAGCAAGACCTAAGAGAGCAAGATTAACTATTTCTGCAACATGAAAACTGCACATGGAATGCCAGGATGCAAGAAGAGAGGTGAGGTCTATGGGGGGTTTTAATGCTATCATTATTATTATTATTAATGACTCAGAAAAATAAACAGAAAATGCAATGGACATTTTCTGAGTTGAGCTAGTTCGCGTTACATTTGTCTGGAGTGACAGCATTACATAGCTGTTCTCAGCTGCTTCACAGTCACACTGTGCTGTCATTGAGCACCATTACTGGGCTTCTGGGAACTCTTGCAGATAATGACACATGCTTTCATTTTAGATAGAATAATCTGCATGTTCTTGAAATCCACAAGAGAGTACATCAATTAACATATCCCAGATATTAATCCATAAAACATGCTTTCATTTTGGGGGCTTGATTTATTGTTTTTAAGCAGTCTTTTTCTTTCTGCTTGCATTAAATCATTGTTTGTTTAATCAAAGATCTGCTGGTTTATTTAATATTTAAAAAACAAACAGGGAAAACTTCCAAAACTCCCAAGGAACAGAGGAATTTTTATTGAAAAGAGACAGGAAGGTGAAACAGGAGAGATTTTGCATCACTCCTATTTAAATATACAGAGTAGAGATGTAGCAAATGCTTGCTTTTTTTTCTTTAATCATCAGATACTAAATAGTTTTATATTAAACTTGTCAGATACCACATACGATTGATAGTGAAAAAATGGGTCTTGCTTGTAGAGAATGGTATTTTCATTATGTGTTTCTGAATTCCAAGTTTTTGACACATTGCATCACCCTAGAAGGGCCAAATTGTACTTGAGCCCTAAAGAGAAACATGGAAAAGGAAGATGAAGTTTATCCTCATATAGTATGATCCTGCCCATCTACTCTGCTCTCATAAGACCTCACTTGGAGTATTGGTACAGTTCTGGTGTCCTCAACATAAAAAGGACATGGAACTGTTGGAACAAGTCCAGAGAAGGGCCACGAGGATGATCAGGGGCTGGAGCACCTCCTGTATGAAGAAAAGCGGAGAAAGTTGGAGCTGTTCATCCTGGAGAAGAGAAGGCTGCGTGGAGACCTCATAGCAGCCTTCCAGTATCTGAAGGGGGCCTATAGGAATACTGTGGGGGGACTCTTTATTAGGGACCATAGTGATAGGACAAGGGGTAATGGGTTCAAACTTAAACAAGGGAAGTTTAGATTGGATATAAGGAAGAAGTTCTTTACTATGAGGGTGGTGAGGCACAGGAATGGGTTGCCCAAGGAAGTTGTGAATCCTTCATCCCTGGCGGTGATCAAGGCCAGGTTGAACAGAGCCTTGGGTGGCATGGTTTAGTGTGAGGTGTCCCTGCCCATGGCAAGGGGGTTGGAACTAGATGATCTTAAGGTCCTTTCCAACCCTAACTATTCTATGATTCTATGATTCTATATACCTCTGTGTCCTTCTAGTCATTTCGCTAAGGATGTATGGATACAAACTAGTGTCTATAGTGACAAAAGTCTAAGCGATTTTGCTATTGTGAATGCAGGTCTCCAATTCATCTCCTCTCTGTCAAACAGTACCAGAAAATCCATCACAAGGAAATATATTCCATCCTCCCAAAAGGCAGGGCCATGGCACACCAGAAACATCCCCTGTGATTTCTAACTTTCACAGATAAAAGCATCTTTGGAACTAACACGTGCTGCAGGCGTTCAGCTTCCCTAAAGATATTGAGATAAGTCATACTCACTCCTAGAGCTGACAGAAACCAAGTGCTGCAAAACGCTGACTTATTAGGTTGTTTTGCAGGGTTCTGCAAATCTTTTGGAAAGCTTTCTGACTGGAAGAAACAACACCAGTAGCCATACAAGGAGACCTCTTACCTGGAAAGAGAGGTTGATGCTCATGGCCTCACTCCATCTGGAGAAGACTTAAGAACTTACACCTGTGTTCTTATACCCCAGCTACAGGTTATGGTAATGGCATGTCAGTAACATATTTCAGTAAAGAAGCTCAGACATTCTTTGACTTAGTATGGAACTGGGGAAAAATCTGTAAGACTGGGAAGTCTGAGAATTATACTCATCAGCCATTATAAAAAATAAGAAGGAAAAACAACAACAAATAACCAACAATCTTTCTGCATTTCCAGGCATCACCTGTTCATCTTCGCACAATTAAGGGAACTTTAAAGAGAAAGGATTGTTCCTAGAGGGACAGGTTGTTAGTGCATGAAGTCTTGATATTTATACTAATACCACTATGGTCTTTAGCCATTGTGACCAAAGGCTTAGTGAAATGCAAGGTTCACACAACTGAAAATCTGACTTAAAAATTCTAAACATTTCCATTCAGCTCTTCTTTGTACCTATATCATGGTATCGTAAGGACTCTAACTGAACATTTATAAAGGCTCTATAAAATGTATTTAAATGTAAACAATCACAAGATAAGGACCAAACCATCTCAGGATATACTCTTCCAATAGCTGCGTGTTCACTGTCTCCTGAAGTAGGATTTTAGTCTGATTCTGCAGGTCCTAGATTCCAAAGCAGTGCAAATACTACAGAAGAGGACCTCCAGGCTGGATGCCTCTGAGAAGAATAAATAAGAAAAAGAGAAAGAATAAAGGTGTTTCCTGGCATACCAGAATCATCCTGCAATATCTGGGTAAGTAGCTACAGTCCTATAAGAAATGCTTTCATGTGTACAGTTAGTTATTTTACTCTGGAGAGAGAAAAACTTTTTTATTCTTAAATAATCACACCATCTCTATACCAAGGCGTGTGAATGAATGTGCAAACTGTGTATATACTGTCAATACGCCTATGAAAGGGAATAATACTGACATAATGATTTTTTTCTGGGAAAGAACTCAAAGAAAAACAGGTTTGCCCAGGTCATACTGCCAGAAAATTGTGATGCAGGAGCACAGCTTATATCTTCAAAGTCACGGGCTAAATGATTTTCCCACTAGAAAGACTTCTTTCATTATTGAAACCAGGAACACACAAAATCAAGGAAAAAAAGCTCAGAGGAAAGCTCATGGATTCTACAAAAATTAATAAAATATAACTGTGCCATTATTTTTTTAATTGTGCCATAAAATTCTACTCAAGATATTAAAAGGTTCTTATAATTTAGATGATTATTTCAAAAATCCAAAGAGAATTTGTCATCCATTATTAAATTCTAGGAAAGTTTTCTACAAATAAATCTAAATTGTACAGAATGGGAAACCTGGACTAAAAGATCAATTTACATCTGATCCAGAAAAACCTAGAAATGGATGAAAAACAGACAGACTAAAAGATAGATACTCAGATTCATCAAAATATGGACAGAGATGATATGGACAGTCATTATTAATGAATTAATTTTAATGCATTAGATTCTCACTCATATTCAAGATAGAAAGGATCACCTGAAGAGCCATTCAGGAGCATGATTAATGACTGTTCTCAAATATATATAGAGAGACAACATGCGCAACATGTGATGCAGCTCTCCAATGACTTACCAGTTTAGAATCTACAACCTTTTGGTCAAAAATGATTTAAAATTAGGTTCTTCAAGATTTCAGCCAAAGCTTTGTTATTTCCAGAGATTCCCAAAGCAGCAGATTTATCAATGATATGGTACAAAATCACTACGGTCACTATATATTCTAAATTGTAGAGTTATTTTTGCAAAATTTACTCCTTGAATACTCTACATCCTCCAAAGCACCTAAGCAGCAATTCTAAACACTGAAATTCTTGTGCTATCTTGGCTTATTGGTGTTGCCAGTTTGCTGTAGACTTACTTTAGTTCTCTAGCCCAAAGAGTGAAATGGCTATGAGTCTGTCAGCTTGAAGAAACTGGTTCACTCCAGTTTGAATTCCAGGACAACAGATGAAAACCAACAAGCAAAACTTTACATGTTTTAAATATTCTCGTTTTTAACCTCAGGGAAAAAAAAGAAATAAAAATCCAAGATAGCACTAGAATTCCTTCAACTTGCAAATGACTATCAGGTTGGGAATATTAAACATACTGTAGATCAGCAAGTCTTGACTTTTTCTTTCACCAAAAGTATAATTCTGGAGCTCCTAGACAGTAACTACAGTAGATCTTATAGAATTAATGTTAACTGTCATGGCAATTACAATACCCTGAAACCATATTTTTTCATGTGGTGAATAGCAGAAGTAGTGCAGTAGTGTGTGACCTGATTAGCATTGATGCAAAGTGGGAATACATTGAGTCACACTGATAAAAAAATGTGCCAAAGCACACCTAATGTTAGTGACACCAGCAACAGGCTCGTGATGAACGGCATGTTGTGATGCTGTCAGCTCCCTCCCCCAGAGTCACTATGTGTGCTCCAGAAAGTGCAGCAATGACAGGAGCAAAGCACTGACTCATGGAAAGATTTTGTTGAAATAGTCCTGTAAGTCAGATTCTTACAGTGTTTACATGTGTTCACATTTGATATTATTACATAATATCATGATACAGACACAGGTCTGAAGCTCAACTCGTACTACTTTTTATTACCTTATTATTATATGGTAGGTCAGTGCACATAACATGGACTATAAACTTTAAATTATGTATTTAATCAGTCTGGATTTATTGTGACGACCATCAGTGAGACAGAGATGCCCAGTGATGGCACCAAGGCTGAACATAGTATTGCCTGAAATCAGAATGCAGCTAAGGGAATAATTTGTAATTCAACCAACCATATCAAACAGTGAAATGGATTTATGATGGTGTTATGTGAGAGGAATGAAGGTCAGTTTTCAGAGGTGAAGGTGCTGTTGACTGCAGAAGTATGTGATGAAATTCCATGCAATAATATAATATATATATCTGTCATCCTTAAAATACAGAAAAGAATCTGAATGAACTTCCATTGCTTTGTGGTTTGAAAGATTCCCTCTCCCTTTCCACAGCCCAAGATAGATGATCACATCAAGAGAGTGATATGTTATTATTCATCTTACATCAGCTAAAAATAAAAACAACATGTCTTGCTGAAATGTTAGGATGATATTTCATAAATTAGATTTTTTTAGCATTTCCTCAATGAAATTAATATTAAGCTTAAATAAGAAAACCCATTTTGCCATAGATATCTCCTGCACAGATGGACAGAATCTTGCCAATAGTTGTTTTGTAGACTACTGCAAAAACTTGCAAAAACTCCCCCTGGGAAGGGGGAGGGGGGGTGGAGGAGGAAAGACCTGCTGCCTAATATCTGAAAAACTCATTTTTATTTTCTACGTTATTTTTTATTATGTTACATATGTAACTATGATTGGAGCCTCTCACCACCTTGTTTCGCTTCACAGATGCCTGCTAGGATCTTATCTACAGATGCTTACCTGCATAAATATCTTTAAAGCTGCCAGTATAAATATAGACAAATCTGAAACAGATGCACCAGTGGGAAGAATTCTTCATGGACATAAAACTGACAACTTTCCCCATCATATTTTTTTTCTATTTGATCCTGAGGTGCACATCTGTGCTATCTTCACTGTGACATTGTGCTTCACCTTTACATAAAGGACCCTACCTTACCTCATCCCACCTTCTGTTCATAATTGTGAAAATTGTTTTGCTCATATTCTACATTGTGCTGTTTTTTAAAATGCATGTGGAAAAAAACCCCAAACTTACACAAAATTCTAAGAGAGGGATGGAAAAGAAAGGTAAAAAGGCATTAACTTAAAATCTGACAGCCTTTTTTTTCTTTTCAGTTCCATGTTAACTAAAAATAAGATATTGGGACTAGGATGATAAGTAAACACAGAAAACCTGAACGCCCCACTAATGAAAAGAAAACAAAAAACAAACTCCGTAGAAACCCTCCTGGCAATTGAACATTAAATACAGCAAGATTTGAGACTTATTAGTTCCAGTGATGCTGAAGTTTGCCAAAAAAGATTATCCACACACTACCTGGGAATTTTATCTGTGGTACTAACAACTCGGCTCTGAAAGCACAAGATATAATGAAGGCTCAGACCCGAAGCCATCAAAGATTCAAGGATCAATTGCTATTAGAATAAGAGAGGCTATGGTGCTTAGCAATTTGCAAGATTGCTGGAAAGTATGACATGTATTCATTTGAATATGGTAAAGAACGGGCTGAATCAAATAAACGGTGGCTTTGTATTTAGTCCATGACTGACTATGCTCCAGACATGCTGAAAGCATAAATTAATCAAAACTCCGTCTGCAGCTGAAAGGAAAAAAAGTCTGATCCTTTTGCTAATCACCAACATAAGACTGAAGTACTGTACGGTGCAGAAACAATTTTGAACATGTCTATTCACACAATTGTGCTGTATTCTACAATAAATGCAATGCATTAGTTATACTCTCTTCTTACCCTGTTTGGACCAATGTCTGTAGTTCAAGACAGTATTTTGCAAGAAATGCATCAGACAATCATCTTGCATTTTAGAAAAATAAATCAGAAAGATTTCATGTTGCTTAAAAGATGTACAGAACCATAGAAGCCCAGATAGACCACAGGTGCAACTGCTTTCTGGGGATTCTATTCACTCACTGTGGAGGGGAAAGTTTTTCCTGATTTCAACAGCATGGTAAGAGGTCACACACAGAGTACCTAAACAGCCAGAACCATTTGAGAGGAAAAATCTGCCCAGTGATTCTAAATTTATGAAGGTGTATGGGGGTCTGAAGAAGAGTTCACTGTATACTCCAGGTCTATTTTATACTGTATGCATTTGTAACTAGGGAAGTTTTAATAAGATGTTAGGTGCTGACAGGAGGGTTTACAAGCAAAATTGACTTGCAATGCAAAAACCATAGACAGTGCATGTAGCTCTGTTATGAACTTTTAGCATAATTTTTCATTCTGCATTAAATCCTAATTTGTGAAAATTGTGTTACCTACACAATACACATGGCAGTGCTGTTTGCACCTGCAGAAGTGCAGTTACTTCTACAACCATCTCCATAGGTGGGCAGTATGCCTTGCAAATAGATGCTTACTGGGTGGCAGGGCACATAAGGGCATCATAGCCTTCCCTTCAGGACTGTCCAATGCTGCAAAGCCATAATTTCAGCTGTGGGTCAGCAGCTACTAGCAAAGAATTCTCATCCTCCCTCTCACAGTACAACTGAGTGCTTGTAGGAAGCTGTCTGCTGATGCTCAACTAAAGGGAACATCAGCAAATGCCATTGTTTCATTCTTGTCCTGGAATGATGATAACAATGGGTTTCTCTGCCTAAGAAGGATAAAGAAATATCAATCTAAATATTGATACAATACTGGTTACTGCAGACTCATAATGTGCTCATGTAATTATAGATGGAGATGTATAAAATGGAGTCTTGACTATAATCCAAATCAGATGCATTGCTGTTTTATGTTATTTGTTTGAAGACATATGCCTCAGAAGAGCTGCATTACTGTGTTAGAAGAACTAATTACTAAAATCTTTTCCCCAGTCTCCAGTATTGAAAGAAGGGGATGGGATGGTAGGCTACAAGATGCTGAGGAAGCCACCAATCAGGTTTTCCTTTGCTTCTGATCAAACAAGAGTGACAGTGGTTTCAGGGCAAGTGCACAGAAATCTTTTCATTTCTTTATGTAATTCAGAAAAGTGCCTGCAGGTGAATCATAACAGAGAGTGCAGAATATGGTTAGGGAAGAACAGGTGTCATGGCTTTTTTTCCCATACTAAATCCAAAACGGCACTGTACCAGCTACTAAGAGGAAAATTAACTCTATCCCAGCTGAAACCAGGACAAAGTGTCTCTAAGTGGACTAGTTATGCTGACCTTGACAAAGCGATTAAACCATACATCATTACAATCCCCAGTAAACTTATGTTTAGTTCAAAAGATAGTTTGAGAAAAAATCTAGGAAAATGCACAAAATGCCAAAGGAGAAGGGAGATCTGACCATAACCGAATGTTACTTTTAAGCCTATATGCTTCCTTTGATGAAGGCTAATATATCCAATTAACATTAATGAGAAATGTGTTGCGCCCATATGCAAGCCGTGAACTGAGATCCCTTACTGCCCCTCCAAGATTTCTTTGTATGATTCAAATATTGCATTGTTACATTTAAAGGATATTTTTACTTGAAAAGTTTCAATTTTATGATTATTCTACCTTAATAAAAATGAATAACAACAAAATATAATTGCTTCTGTAATGTTTTTGCAATAACATCAAGGTCTTTTATGTTTCTACAGTTTGAAAAAAACCCTCAGAAATAATGCCAATGTATTTTGCATATATCACATAACCTACATTGTATAAATCACAAAGTGATGTAAATATTGTTTTGTAAGGTGTCCATGTCAGATTTCTAAAGAGACAAATAATAAATCAAAGGGGAGGAAATGGGGTAGGGGGGAGGGATTTCTTATTTGGAGAAAAAAATTAACCAGAGCTTAGATCTGCAGGAAAACTATTCCTGGTTTCAGGACAGCATTCTTCAAAGAAACAAAAAGTCTTCAAAATAGAATGAAAGACTTCAATTGTTTCCTGAAACAGATTTCAAAATGAGGAAAGTAAGGCATCTGCATTATTAATCAGAAAAACACATCCTACGAATTTTAATACTGTATTTGTTATTTGCTACTGAACACAGTGTTCCTCACAACCTGACAGGGTGATGATCCCAGAACCAAAACAGATGGTCTTTAGAAAGATCTACAGATCCTCTCTCCTAATGAATTTCACGAATCCTACAGGATTTACAATAAAGCTACTCATACATATTAAAAGAACTTTACTTCTTCAGTAGCTTCCTTTAACAATATTTCTGTGAAAACAAATACCCATGTCTCGTGGGTTTTATGACTAACTTAAGAGACATCTCCTTGCTGTTTCACAACTGGTGTTGCAATGCTATATTCTAAGCTTTAATTATTCTTATTCTTCTTCCCTTCCAGATTGGGGTGTCTGCATATGTTCTTTCTTATCCCCAGTTTTGCTCTGTCAGCTACTTCTATTTCAGTCAACTTTTTATTTTCCCTATTAGCCCTTCCATGACTTTCCCATTATACCCTGTTCGCATGGAAAAATAGCAGCATCAATTTCTCAAGCTGCCATTGGTTTATTTCTCAATCCCTATTCCTGCTGTGAGTCCACAGTTAACTCCTCTCTTCTATTAGTTAGACAAATGTTGACCTGTGACTTCCGCAGTTGTGCCATCTGCTTCTTTTAAAATTGCCTCCTCATCCTGAAACACTGCATTTTGTTCTACCTATTACATGCTGGAAACCAATTCTATCCTATACCTTGAAAAGAGATGGCTATTTTTGTGGCATGGCTTTACAATGAATCCTTGAGTGTCACTCCTTCAGTCAGCCACAGCAATACAAGTTGTGTTGGAGTGACTACATCAGTTGATGAAACACATCTTGTAGGAAGAAGGCGGAAAGAGTTTGGGTTGTTCAGCCTGCAGAACAGAAAGCTCCAGGGAGATCTTACTGTCTTTTCAATACTTAAAGGAGGCTTATAAGAAAGATAGGAGCAGACTTTTTATTAGAGCCTGTTACAATAGGGTAAGGGATAATGGCTTTAAACTGAAAGTGGGTAGAAGTAGACAGAACATGAACAAGAAATGTTTTATGACGAGGCCGGTGAAACACTGGCACAGATGGTGGTGGATGCCCCATCCCTGGAAACAGTAAAGGTCAGGGTGGACAGGGCTCTGAGGAACCTGGTCTAATTGAAGACGTCCCTGCTTATTGCAGGGCAGTTGGACTAGATGACCTTTAAAGGCCCCTTCCAAAGCACACATACTTTGTATATTGTCAGTTAAAGGTAATGAAAAAAATTCTTCCTTAAAAAGGTATGTTGTAAAATACACCTTATATATTTATTTATAATATTAGATCAATGATTTAACACATTTCTATTCTCAGGTAGTTGGTTCCTGAGGGCACCTGAAAACAATTCACACCTTCCATAAAGTGTTCCTTTGAGAGTTAAGTGCTCAGAGAGTAACCACACTGAAACAATGGGACTTCTAATTGCTTCAGTTTCTTCTGACTGACCATAAAGGAAACCAGGACGAAATACGTACATTGTATTTCACAGAGTTTATCTAAGCATCCCCATACTTTTCCCATCATCAGTTCATTATTTGAGGCCAAACACATCCAAGAAGCCAGTGAAATTCTTAATTGCAAGTTTCAGCTGGCTTCCCACTGAAATAATATGAGACTTCAAAACTAAAAAAACAACTCAAATTCCTCAAGAAATCATAGCCCAGTGGAAATAAATACTGGCATAGATTTATTAAACCATACAACTTAACATGCAGACAATATGTTATCTATTCTTACTATTTTTCGTGCTTTATCTAGTCTTGGTTTTTTCCCTTTTTAGTATATATTTGGCTCTTTTAATCTTTCTTTAATCCTCCCTCTCTAACCTCTGTTGTTTGTTTCTGGTGTTCACCGTACCCCCATTCTTTGTGAAATGTGACGCTGTTTGTAGTTTTCCATAGGAATCTTTTCCAAGGATTAGATTTTGATTAAAATTTTAAATTAGTGTATTTTACATGGTTTGAGGTCATTATAGAAATGATGTGGAGCTCCAATGTATGCCTTCTAATAGCCCTCAGCTAGTGGAAATTCTCTTGTTGTTCAAGAGGAAGAGGCCTATGATTTCAGAGAAGAAAGTTGTAATTTCCTCTTCATTCATCCATTCAGTTAGATGGTAAATGTGATTTCTGAGTACACAAGCATCCATGAATGGCTTTATAATGATCCTGCAGTAAATTAATGTGATTTAATCTGAAGAGACTTGAAGGCAGCAGCTGCATCAGATGATGTTGCCCTCCTCCTGAAATGCAACAGTAGCTTTGGTGGAACATCAGAAAAGCTATCTTTTGCAGAGGGGCAAACAGGACATACAAATTAAATCTAAGGCCATCATTTCAAGTACTTAACAGTAGAACTGCTGATGAGAGAGTATAGTTTCTAAAAGAAAAGAGGTGGGCAAGTAGAACAAAAGGGAGGGAAATGTAGCCAGAAGGAAAATAAAGCTGTTGAATTAGAGCTTGCACTGTGAAACTTTAAGAAGCAGAGCACCCTTGCAAAACGTAGCTAAATGAAACCCGCAGGTCATAGACATGGCCATGAACATAAAAACCTGGCAAACCCGTTCACTCATAAACACTGCAGATTTTCTTGAAGGCAGAACAAGCTAGGGGAGAAAAAGGATGAGACTAAAAATGCAACCTTAGAAAACCATAGCTATAGTAATATTTTCTCTCAGGGAAGGTAAGGAAGTATGTGTAGAACCTGCCAGATATTCCCTTGTACTGGTTTTAAACCATGACATCCCTCCATATCATTTTACCATTTTACCAACTATCTATCTTATTTTACTTCGTCTTCCTCAAGGACTGGCCTCTTTGGTCTCCTACCTTCACACAGATGACTGTTCTTCATGAATCGTAGGTCTTTGATCTCCTTATAGAAGACCTACGAACATGCCACCAGAAGAAAATAATTGTCCCAACCACTGTATAAGAAATGTGAAGAGGACATGTTGCATCTCCTGCCACAACAGGTAGCAAAAAGAGAAAATAATTTTCTCGTTTCCATTAACAGCCAAAGTAGGTGGGGATTCTGATAAAGAGCTCAGGCTTCTGACTCAGCTTTCATATGACCTCTTGTGAAGGGTTAAGCATTCAAATTTCTGAGAGTTCATCTGTGCTAACCCATTTGACCAAAACCCTCTGGTGCATGCACAGATTTTGCTTTGCAAGCTATGAATGATAAAACATCCACACATTTCTAAAAATGGACTCGTATGTAGTAATATCATATATTACTGAGTTCCTACACACAGAAATCAATACCTAGTGAAATCAAGGATTAGAAAAATGCAGAGTGGGGGAGGATTAAAAATAGGATCCAGTTAAAGCTGATGCAGTTTTAAGTAACAGATGTTTTTAATAATACCAGTGAAATTGAATACACTTATTTTTCATTCATTTCAAAGAAAACTTTTCTTTCACAGTTCTATGTCTGCATTAGATTTTAACACACTTAAAGCATTTAGCACCTTTTGTGAAATTCATGTCATCAGACATATACTGTACTTTGAAAAATAAAGGCTTAATTTTTTTAAGCCTTCCAGAACATTTGACTGTTACTTCTATGCTATGGTTGTTTCTGCAGTCAGATCACTTATCTTCTCCTAAGGATTAGTGATAATGACTTGGTTCGCTCCACTTATATGAATGCAATGTAAATAAGGAACAGTCATTTCACTAGTAAAAGTTTAATTTGCTGAATTATTTCCATGCTCTGGCATTGTACTGTTATATAGCTTCTGAGTTAACATGCAGCATGAGAGAAGTTCTGTGAAAACAGAGATGAGGGTAACTCCCTATTTATTTATTTGTAATTAGAAAGATAAACAAACTCATTTTTCCTCCACCTGAAATCAAGAAATCTCTAAATCTAAAACCCCACTCTAAACAACAATATATTAAGCCATGCAAGTCTTACTTGCACATACTTTTTGTATGAGATCAGTTAAGAAATAGACTTATCACATGGATAATTGACCTACACCAGGCAGGATATTTCTAATCTGGAAGGATGCTCTGTTAAAACAAAGATAGCAGATACGGAAAATCACAGATTAGTGAATTTGTTTTGCTCTGCCTAAACATTCTTGGTTAAACTATGATAATGAACAAAACTGAGATTCCCCTACTGCCTGCGGTGCAGCCATGGTGAGGCAGGCTGTCCGCTGCAGCCCATGAAAATCCATGTTGGAGCAGATGTCCCCCTGCAGCCTGTGGAGGGCCCCACACCAGAGCAGGGAGAGATGCCCTGGAGGAAATTGCCACTGGTGGAGAGGAGCCCAGACTGCAGCAGGTATTCTGACAGGACTTGTGACACCGTGGGGGACCCACACTGGAGCAGCCTGCTCCTGAAGGACTGAACCCCATGGAAGGGAGCCACACTGGAGCAGTTCATGAAGAACTGCAGCCTGTGGGAGGGACCTGATGCTGGAACACGCAAAGAGTGTGAGAAGGAAGAAGCAGCAGAGACAAGGTGTTAGGAACTGACTGCAACCCCATTCCCTGCTCCCTGTGTACTACTCAGAGACGGGGAGGTAGAGGAGTCAGGAGTGAAGGAAAGAAGGAGCCTGAGAAGAATAGGGAGGGAAGAGGTGAAGGGAAGGTGGTTTTAGTTGTTTTTTAGTTTCTCACTATACTAGTCGACTTTTAATTGGCAAAATTAAATTAACCTTCCCAAAGTCAAGTCTGTTTTGCCCATGGTGATAACTGGTGAGCAATCTCCCTATATCCTTGTCCCAGCCCATGAGGTTTTCATCTGTTTTTCACCCCCTGTCCTGACAAGGGGGTCTGAGAGACCAGCTTGGTAGACACCTGAGGGGTAGCCAAGCTTAACGCACCACAACTGAACATAAGGAACAGAACCTGAATTTGTTAGCAAAAAATGTTACATTAAGATTTATATCTATACATGGAGTTCAGGGTTCAAAGCGAAACAAAGTTTGCCATTCTGGTGTATATACATTAAAGTATTAAACTGTAGAAAGTGAATTTCCTACAAGAAGAAAAATCTGTCCAAATGGCTATCACCCCCCACTGCCATAGCACTTAACGCTTCCATCAACAGTAAGAGGTTAATGTGAAAACAAAGAAATGTTGAAGGTGAAATTAGATGGATTTGCAAAAAAAAAACAATATTATGCTGGCTCCCTGCCAGGTGTCAGGAAAACTCACAGGATACACCCTTCAGGGCTCTTCCTGAAAGGAAAGAAAGTCTGGGTGGAGTTTGGCAAAGCATCAACCATTAATCCCAGGCATATCCGTGAAAGGGCAGAGTGCTTAGATTAAAAGCAAATTTGCTCCTTCCAGGAAGTGAGCATCAGATCAGTAGCTCTGTGACTTGGCTAGAAAATCAATAAACTGACTGGAGAACAGAACGTTACCCAGTAGTCATAGTTTTTTCTCCTAGAAAGGAGGAAAGAAAGTATTTTTTGCTAGGAACCAAATTAAGAGGAATTTTTGAACTGCCATTTCCTGTATATATATATATATACATATATATATATATATGTATGTATTCCATATAGTGGAAATATACATATCTGCTAAAGTATGACTAACAGATCTTGGGAAAATAACTAAATATAACATAGATACTAAAAGATTACTTTTCTCAAATCCTAGCAATTTGCATAGATGAGTACTATTCAGGACCAAGTTCTTAATATTTTGGTTGCAGTGGTGGAATGCGATCCTCTTTGGATATGAACACTAACATGTAGTTAGAAGGGACAGAGGGCAAAATAGTTACAGGGAATTATTTGGGTCTCAGATGTCTTCATTATGCTCAAGAAAGTAGAACATTAAAATGTGTGCATAGGCATGTGAGCATAAAACAGACATAAAATGTCTAGATGCAAAAAATCTGCATGCAATTCCCTCTCTCACGGCAGGAGCACCTGACAGCTATCCTCATTTTTCTGTATTTTAGAAACATATTTCTTATTTCAGAGACCTAACAGAGGGTTAAAAACCAGCAACAAATAACATGTTTGTATCTTTAACTACCAAGGTTTTAGAAAATTATTTTTTAAAAATGTTTTACAAAATTATAATTAAGCCAACACTGAGCCCATTTAAAATCATGTCTCACAAGTGTTTCTGCGTGAAGGAGATGACAGTAAGTGCCCTGAAACATATGATCTGGGGTTTCACTCGCTCTTTGGTTTTATAAGACCTGAAAATGGACTACAGATCACAATCATAGAACTCAGCAGGGTTTGCCAGGGAGCTAGTGAATTTCAAGAATTAACAGTTCTAGGGCTTTCTTCTAATCAATAAAACCTGTAAAGCTCAATCCAGTTCTCACAGAAGCCAAAGACATCCTACTTCTTGTCTTCTAGTCACCCATCTGATCGCAGACCTTATGGTAACGTATACTGAAGAATTCCACTCCCATTCACTAACTTCTGCATCATGCTGGCTACCCGCTGATTGGACAAGAAAACATCTTTTTAAACCCCACCTTGGTAAAGATTTCAAGTGTTGATAAATTCATAACTTTCCTTGTGTGACTGTAGTAGTAACTAAACAAATATCAAAGGAGGTGTACTTCAGCTCCTGCTTGAATTTGTTTAACCTTTTTTCAACACAAAAAGCTAGCAAGAACAACCAATTTTGAAAGCATTTCTGTTTCATAACTTGTCCACTTTTAAGTCTCACAGGAAGGACAGATTTTGTTTCAATAGTGCTGAAAAACAGCACTAGTAATTATCATGGATTGAGAAAAGGCCTATGAAATCTCTGAGTTTGAGGGAAAGAGCATTTTCAATTCCTTCTTCTAAAAAAAAACCACCTTATATCTGAGCTATATAACAACAAAACTGTCACGTATGAAACTAATATAAAGCCCAAAGGATTTTTTTGAGAACACTCTGAGACCATCACAAATTTGATATTGAAATACAGACCTCTGCACTTTCAGACCTGGGGCGTTTAAATTAGATTAAATCCTCCACCATAAGGTTTTGGAGATCCACTGATCCACTAAAAAACTGGATCTTCCTTTCAGCCGCAGTTCAGAAGAAGTAGAAAACCCACATCACAAGAAACATCATTAAATATTTCAGTCCAGAGTGTCTTCTCTCTCATAACATAATTGCGTAGAGATAGACCATCATGAAAAATATATCCAGGAATTTCTACAGCTGAAGAAGGTTGTTTGTTCTAGAAAATTGAAATTACTTTTATTTTCACAAAGTAGTGTAGAAAACATAGGCATTGGATTTTTTTAAAAAATATGGTAACATTAATTTGACCTGATTTTCATTATTTCCTTAGCCACTGATTCTTCCTGCTGCAATATTGGAAATATGTTTGGTACCCTCTAGTGGACAAAATAATATATAACTTCTTATCCTAAATATGTATTCCAAGACAGTGAAATAGAATGGCTTCAAGTTAGAAAGACTATGAAAATTCCTTAGGCAGATATGATCCAAAAAAAAATATAATAAAAAACATATTTACTATTTAATTTCATGCTTCTAGAGCAAACTGTGTGACCGAAGCCACATAAGAGGTTTCTTTTTCTCTCTCATTGGCTGCAATGACCCACTGCAATTTCATGGCACTGATCTAACTGTTTAGTCCCAAAGTAATGGCTGTGTATTTTTCAGAGCTCTGTCTATAAAGGCCCAAAAGTCTCTTTCAAATGCAAGCTAAGCAAAAATTCAGCCTAGGAAACTATCATGTTTTCTTATACTTTATAAGAAGTACAAAGTAAGGTTACTATTTAAAGATTTTTTTCATCTTTTTTTTTTCAGAGAACCAGGAGTTCCTAGCTTCTGCTGAACTCAGATTTGTACACACATGATTTTTATCTCGCTTCAGCTACTCACAAGCCATTTAATGTCAGCAGATATGGATCAGACATTGTAGATTTTATTGGTTTTCTCCAAAGAGAAGCTGTAAATACTTCACAGATTGAATTCAGGATTATTGTGGTACATAGATGCTGCAAATATTCTTTCTTATTACAGACATTAAAAGGCATCATTGGGTGAGCCATTATTGGCTATGTGAAGCAAGCAGTAAATCAGATATGGTATGTTTATTTTTTGTAATTTGTTTTTATATCTTATCTGTCAACTTCTTTGAGGAATGTGAAATTGCTTTTGGCATGTTTTCATGGTCACTACGTAATTTACACTGACTAATTTCTCTTTTTCCATGGAAATGACTGACATCACTGGCTTGACACATCAATTAACACTTTGTCAGTTTTTCCTTCCCAGATTATTCATTAGTAGGTCACCTTCACTTATATACTATCATTATATAATTTCATTGCACAGCTATTTCCATCACTTATTTGACATGTGTATTATTAGTGCTTCTGTTTTCTGGATGCAAATTATATGAAGCATAATTTGACTTGGAATTCAAGAATGTTTCCTCATGTTCTGGAAAATTTCATAATACATATTTCATGTTGTCTTTCATGTCTCAGCACTTCTTTTTTTTTTATCAGTTACCTAGGACTGCACACAATAAGAATTTATGTGTTTAAATCCAGTACAGCAGCAAAGTTACATTCTTGGAAAAAGTAACAGAGCTCCCCAAGGCATAGACTTGCGTATCTCAGAATGGGATCCAAAACAGCTAGCACACAGAGTAAAGACAGATCTACTGTTAAGCCAGTAAGGGTTCTTGAACAGGAGAATAACCAAAATTATCCCCTTTGAGAGCACATATTCAGAGAATCCCTCCCTTCATTGACTTGTGAAGCAGAAACCTGTGTTCCCTGCCCCTGTGCACTACTGTTCCTATATGGATTTTGTACTAAAATGATATTGGCTACAATGAACAGGAGGCAGACACAAGACATGCTGCTACTATGGCTAATATCACTGTCTTTGACTTCAGAAAAATAAACAATCCTGCTTATCTGAAGGAAAGAGTAAAGTTATGCACATGCCATATGAAAATATTCTGGGGAGCCTTCCCCTCTCTGTTCCATATGATGAAACTTCTCTCACGTGAGAACAGACTAAAGAACTTCCATTGCCTTGAAAAGAAAGACCCTTGTGAGAGGACAAGGAAGTTTTAGGATAATAATCTTTTAGCCATAAGCAACAGATAGATGTATACCACTAGCAACAACTCAAGATTAGATTATAAAACCACTTTTCCAAGGTTTATGCAATCTTCATATTTTAGGCAAAATCTTTTGTTCATCTTCACATTTGAAGAAAAATACATAAAACTTCCCTACCTCATGTGGCTTTTTTTCCCCAGATGTTATGATATTCATATTTATAGGACAGTTCACATGTATACTATACTCCTGGGAGTTTTTCTCCAGTCTAAAAGAATGATTAGTATTTCTTTCATGCCTGAATCAAGTTCAAAATGAGCTCAACTAGAAGCAAGGGAGGGCAATCCAAATCTTCTTCTCTAACAAATCCCTTGAGCCTTACAAGGGCTCAAAAGGTAAGGCAAAATAAGAGCTACCGTGTAGAGCAATTGTCCCACTATTTTTCTCAAAGAAATGACACCAACTGTTCTTAAAGTCAAAAATCAAACTTCTTATATTCATCCAGAGAAATAATTAAATTTTGAAAACCAGTTGAATTTGGTTACTTCAATCTCTAATCATTCTTTAGCATAATGTGTTTTATAAATATCCCAGCTTTACATAGCTCCTCTCTTTTGCTTTCTATGTAGATATCGTTAACATATGACGTGTTTAGGAGAATGGGATAAATGAAGCCTGCTTTCTCAGTCTAGAAGTCTAGTGATAACTGTACTTTTGCAAAGAGTTTAGAAAATCTGGCTTAAATTTTAATCCAAACATTCTGTAAAATTAGCAGATGGTTGCTTGCACTGTAGCATTATCTAACTGAAATGAGTGCTCAAAACTCTAAACACTTGTACAGGCAATGAAAATATTACAGAATTTGAATCATCAAAACAAGCTCTTCTCAAAATTAGCACATCCTTTTGTGACAGAGAAGACATACACATATACCAAGTAAGGAAGGCTGCTTATTTTAAGGTGGTAAATTGTACATACTGAAAATGGTTTAATACTTCTAAAAAGAAGGGCACTTTACAAGCAGCAAGGCAACAAAGACATTAGCCAATTTTTTTAAGGAGTTATTCAGAGGAAATATAAGCCTACTACATAGCTGCCCTCTTCATTTTTTGTTTCATTTTCACATTAATAGCACAAGCCAGAGTTACTAAAGGAGTTGCGGTTTCTGTTCCTTTAGTACAAATGTTCTGATTTAATCATTGAATTGATCACAGCAAAGAAACCATTTTCAGTATCTTTAAGCAAAGTGCTTGTCATAGCTTCTGAACACGTTTCTATAATTTCACCACTTATCTCGTTAAGGCCACTCACCGGAATAAGGTTTCCCTGACATCAGGTCCCTGGAACTGCTTGCACAATATCCCTGGAGAAGGCTTAAAGCAGGAAGGAAGTTGATTTAATAAAGAGCAGAGGCATGGTATCACCCTTTCCTCATGCTGCAAAGGCATGTGAATACTTGTAACAGACTTCCTTCTGCCAGTCAAACACAACAGTAATTACTGTCAAATAAATAAGTTTCCAAGGTAGATCGCCTGGAAGGGTTGGCCCTGGCAAGGTGGCAATACTTTTCCTCAGGTCAAGCTCCCCTCTCAATGTAACCCCTCTGAACCTAAATCAAAAATAGGGTCAAAACCAGTACCTTCTCTTGGCCACAGGTAAAATTCTCACATCTCTGCAGTGAATCTATAAAACTACAGCAGTGTTCACCTGTAGGTCTCCATACTGATACCCTATTTTCTCTCCAGGCTATGTTTCATGATCTTGTTGCCTGACACTCAGAACTGCAGGATGTCTAAAACTGTGGGACAGGTTTAAAGCAGGTTGAGACCATGAAGAGTGGGTAGAGGTCCATCAGTCCAGCTCTGTACCATTTCCAGCCCTGCCTCAATCTCTTCCTGCAGGCCTTCCTGGGCAAGTGCTTCTAAGCAAGGCTTTATCTGCACTTTCCTACCCTTTTTTCACCCTGCCCCAGTAATGTCCTCCCTGAGTCTCTTGCTCTGCTTCCCAAAATTCTGCTGCAGTGTTCCCCCAGTCTCTAGCTTTTCACCTGCACTCTGCACCCGTTATCTGTAGCATCACTACCCCTTGTCTGGGTAATTATGTTTCAGGAACAAGCATCAGCTGGCTGCTGGTATTATAAGTATTATAAATCACTGAAATTTCCACTAATTTTGAACTCTGGAAGTCATTCTGTTCTCAGATGCTCAGTAAATCAATCTTTTTTGCTTTTTTTGCTTTTTTTTTTGCTGAATATGTGTATTGTGTCACAATAGCCTGCATATTTCTTTTGCTTTTTTTATAAATGGATTTCCAGTTTTCTCGATTTTTTGCAAAGAGCATGAATTTCTAAAAATTAATCATCTGCAATCCTCCATAGACAACACTTCAAAAGAAATACAGGTGGGGAACATATGTTCTCGTCGTTCCAATCTCAGCTAATCTAATGGTTTCTGATAATATCTAGCAAAGTCCTCACAGCCCACAGACTGCAGGTACTGCTGTTTATGGATTTCGATATTATATATGTCACTTGTGGGTTTTTCTCCCCAACTGGCTTGTCTTATCTGTAAATGAACCAGAAAGAATCACTGATTTTTTTAAATTCTCAAGAAAAAGCTGGAAAAGCAAGTTAAAGCCAGTTTTAAGATTTTATAGATGACTCCAAGTATTATCCACCCTTGTTTTGCTAAGGATGGCTGCTTTTTACTATATGTTTAGGGACGTTCGGCTTAAAGACACTTGAGTGACTCCCTGACTAAGATATGTGGTAGGCAATTTTACTGTCTTGACGATAGTCACTGTACTCTATACTTCTATCTATGACACTAACCTTACATTCATCTGGATGTAAATACTCCTGGTTTCCCCCCATGAAAAGTGACTGGAATTAGCTCTCCAGCCACAATTTTCTCTTGTCATGTTTCTCAGCAGATTCTGTGGCTCTCTGTGCTCTGATCAGGAATACTGTCATTGCGCTGTCATCTTATGGGCAATGAGAAAAAAAAAATGGTATCCTTCACAAATCAGCCATCTGAAATGAAAAACCTGGGTAGGGACAGCCTCAGAGGTTCAGGTTTGGGTATTTTTTTTTTTTTCCCCTCTTTTTTAGTTCTTCCAATAAAAGCACTTTGCCTAGAAATCTGTTATAGAATTTCTTCTAAAGCATCCTTATTACAAGGTACCTAATCTTGCAATCATGCACTGAACACAGAGGAGTAACCAAATAAACACTGGTGTTCTTTCCTCTGCGTATGTTCAGTAAACATTTGCTACTGCGGACAGACTGGGGGAATTCACAGAGGCTAGTGTGCCCATCTTCTGCATAGCCCCTTTTTTAGATTCAGGTGGATGACTTGGCAAGATGCTATGGGACTGCTTGATGTACAGATGCTCTGAAGTGTAACAGATTTGATTAGAACAGTAGGGAGCTTGATTTCTTGTATGAGATTATCTTATGGTTTCTCCCTCATGTGCAACAGTAATAAATGAATGATAGCTCTGAAGCTAACTGGATACCTTTAATTTAGATTATATTGGCTTTCAAGTCAGAAATAATACAGACATAAACACAGGAAAAGGAATCTAGACAACATTATGTACCTGTCTGACCCAGGTACTGAACCTGAACAACCTAAAAGAACTATGAAAATCAGATAATATTTTAAATGCTATTTGAAATATTTTTTCACTTATTCCTCAGTATTTAAATCATGCCTTCCAACCCTGCACAGACATTTTCACTTCAATAAATGTTTCCCCTTTGAGCTTTTCCTATTTAATATATTTCAAACTGAAGTCTCAAGCTGCTTGCTCACCTCTCTCTACTTCAACGGATCAGTTGAGATGGAAGGAGAAAAATAGCTCAAGCAGATGTTTCAGAAGTTAGAAATGTTAGAAGGAAAAGTGGAGGTTGCTAATGTGGATTTTATATTCGTGCATGGCAGCATTAACAGATGCTCACAGACTAATAACTACTTCTATCATTTTCCATGGAAACTGATAGCAAATTTGAATTTAAAAAGTTTCTTTGAAAAGCTCACATGGATTAATATGATTTATTGCATACAGTGAAAGGCAATGAAATTTTGCCAGAGAAGCAGTTATTGTATTTCAAACAAGTGAAAACTACAGACTCTTACCCCAAGGAATTTAGCAGGTTGTGGCTTCCCTCTGTTTGGGAGTACAAAATGCTGATAAGGAGAAATTAACCTCTCTACACTGAACTTCACAAGACCCAGTTATTCACAGACCTATGCTCCTTTTTGTCTCTTTTAATACACTGAAAGTCACATGAAGACACCTCTAGTACATCTTGGTTGCAGTGACTATTCCTCTTAAATACAAGCAAGTAGGCTTAGTGCATGTATTGTACACACTCCTGATTTGATTGGCCAAAGGCAACTTCAAAAAAGCAGAATACCCTGAGGACCACCAAAAGGTTTATAAACGATTGAAGGTGATTTTCTATAAGTGATGCCCTGGTGAGTGTCAAAAAAATAAATGAAAAATTTCCAGTAATTTATATCCCAGTGCACAAGTCTAAAGAGGGGGTACAAAATACGAGAAAAGCCAAGCCTATTGATGAACTTGTTAATGCTCATCTTCTTGGTCTCTTTTTGGAATTATGTTTCCAGGCTGAGGACCAGAAGAGAGATCAGTTCTAGGGAGTAACAGAAGATGGCTCAATGGAAAAGGCTATCTCTGACACAGGCAACCTAAAGGAAACAGAAATTAGGAGCACTATTTTAGGGTATTTTTTGCAGTCAAAGGTGGCTGTTGATGGAACAGTGAGAGTTCCATACAGTACCATGAAAAGCTCAAGTCTGGTACCTGATGGGTTAGTTACTGCACATACAAACAGTATGAAACTATTCCAACTTACATATTCAATGAGACAGTGAAACTAGGTGATTTACCCAAGGCCAGATAGCAAAATGTGGCAGAAGAGAAAACAACAAAACACCACTCCTTTCATACATTCTTTGTCCTATTGTGTCAGCCATAGACATTAACTGATGGAGACTTATGGCTTGCAACAACATCTTACAGGATCCTACTAAAAACCTTGATTCATTTCCCCTTGATAACAATGGCTGTCAAAAAATCCTTTGATTTCCACAAGATCTGAAATGGATCCTTTGTAAGTGAAAAATTAAGAAACCCTTGAGTTTTCAATGATAGACGCATATTACATACCAAGGTAAAAAAGTTAGTCATATGGTAAAAGCAGCATATGCCAAACTCTTATGAGTTTTTTTAATGTACTCTTCTAATATGTTTATGTATTCTATATTGAGAGATGGAAGAAGCTTGAAGCACCTGAGAGAATAAGAAATGCACAAAGCTGCAGGGAATACACTTCAGAGAATAGTCATTATGTAAGAAGCAGCAATTATATTTTAGAATAAGTCTTGTTATTTGTGAACCAAAAACTATGGTTTGTTTGTAGAGCAGAAATAAATCTTTACAGAGGAGAAAAACAGATTGTTATGGCAGCTGGAAAAATTCAATGGTCTTGCAAAAAATACTACACATATTCAGTTCAGATCTATATACATAGCTAGCACTGTGGGAGGTTTATATTCCTCTATTGTTGAGTTACGTAGTGTTTGAAGCATTTTTAATATAGAATAGGATGTAAATATTTAGTCTCTTTCTCCTTTGTTTACCTTCCTTCTCTTCCATTTATCCATGGGGTCAGAACTTGCATTAGCGAAAGTTAACTGCATATAACTTCACAAATGTGGTCCCCCTGCCATAGGCAGGGGTTTCAAACTTGATGATCTTTAAGGTCCCTGCCAGCCCAAATAATTCTAAGATTCTATGAATTCAGTAACTTCACATATGCAGGACTGGGGGGATCTTTTATACTTTTCCACACAGATGATGATCCCTTTTGCATAAGAGTCTTTTGCTCCATAGTTTCAAATAAAAGGTGCACAAAGTTGCTCTTCAATGAAATTGTGAATTCCTAAGCTAAATCTGCAGCAGACTTCTTTTACATTTTTTTCACATATACTTTATTGTAAGGGGATAACTCCATGAAAAGATCTGAAAGATTCATTCACACTATTGTTTAGGTTAGTCAGATACAATCTCTTAATTCTGAAGATACATTTAAATGATACTATTTGTCCTTTTGACAAAGTGTTACTGATTAGACTATACCTACCCATATCTCAGTAAAGGTGCAGTACATGTTTCAAGCTTACGCCCCCATCAGGGCCCACTCTGAGAAGCTGTTGGACCACATGATTTCCACTGGTTGCATAGTCCTTATATTATTTTGTGATTCTCTGCTGAAGATTGGCATGAAGGCCATTTCCAGAAATTAATTTCCTATTCATTTTTTCACTATTAGTGTTTGGGGGCAGGTGATAATATAAGTCAACATTTGTAACTGTGGGCGTACTTTGAAGAAATCACTATAGAACTCTTAGTATTATCCATTCTCAACACTTGCCTGAGTAATGTTCTCTCAGCTCCTATGATCTTGGGATCTTACAATTCTATGAAAAAAAATCAGATGAGTGCTGGGATTTTACTTAGAGAAAAATAAAAATATTCAAATTTTCAGAAGTGAATTCTTGTATTTTCATTGGAACTAAGAATGATTTCCAGCACATTTACTTTCAGTATTAATTCATTCCTTAAAATACTATTAAAATAATATAAAGGGACTGTTTTTGAACTCACAAAAGCTTAACTGAGTGAAATTTGCACAGAGCTGTGTTTAAGTAATATATAGTGGTTTTCCTCTGAAATACAGCATGACTGTGTTTTCAATATAGCATTTGAGCTGGAAAATCATATCACAAAATCATAGAATGGTTCGAGTTAGATGGGACCTTAAGGCCCATCTAGTTCCAACCTCACTACCATGGGTAGGGACACCTTCCACTAGGCCAGATTGCTCAAAACCCCATACAGCCTGGCCTTACTTTAAAATTATGTCATTTGACTTAGATTATATAATTACAAAAATTTGGTTTATTTATGCTTTAAGCATTTACTACAATAATTTAATAATAAATAAGTAAAAGGTTTTTTATACATATATAAATCTGTGTCACTAAAAATTTTGTATTACAAAAAGGATCCAGAAATAAGTTCACTTTGATATTGCTTATTAATCTACTTTTTGATTCAGTAAAAAAAGTAACAAAAAACACCTCTTAGTGACCTAATTAATTCCAGAAGAATTGATTGACAACACTCCAAAATTAGTTCTGCTAGTCACAAACAAAAGGAAAAGTATCTGCCTAGTTTCTCTACCTCAGACAAGTTTCTCTTTGTTCTGTAAGGCATACCTCTCCTCTTCCTGGTCATTCTTCCATCTATGACAGGTATTGCTGCTAGGGAACCTGGCAGTACCCGCCTCTTGGAGTGTGAAAGCTTGCTTCATTCCTGCCAACACTCCTGTGAATTGGTTATATGAACACAGGCTGTTCAGTGACCACCTAGAGCCAGAGCATCTGACACACGCCATAGTATCACTGAATAATTTAGACTGGAAGGGATCTCTGGAGGTTATCTTATCCATCATCCTGCTTAAAGCAGGGCTCGCTTTGAAGTTAGATGTGGTTGTTCAGAGTCAAATCCAGCTGAGTTTCATGTATCTCCAAGGAAAGAGATTTCACAGCTTCTCTGAGAAAGCCAGTCTGATCTTTCATCACCCTCACCATGAATAATTTTTTCCTTAGATTCTCTTGGAATCTGTCTCATTGAAACTTGTGTCTGTTGCATCTTGCCCTCTTATTGTGCACTTCTCAGAAGAGTGGTTCCATCTTCTCTATGACTACGCCTTAGCGGAAGTTAAGACAGCATTTAAATCTCCCATATGTTTGCTTGCATATCCATAACTTGATTTAACTCGGATGCTTCCTCAGACTCTGCCACTTAGCACAGGAACCTGTAAGCAGATATTACCAATAAAAAGTTCACTGAGAAGTATTTCAGTCATCCACACTTGCTTTCCACCACACTTGCTGGAACAGACCACTCTTGTGCCTTGAGGAGATTGATTTAGACTTTTCTATCTCTGACCTTGGCTTTCCCTTTGCAGTTTCTAACTCTTTTCCCCTCCTTTCCCCTTTTTCTCTCTGATGTTTTCTGACTTTTCTTAAACAACTTTTCCCAGAGACACCATCAACTTCACCAATGGGCTCAGCTGTGTCCTGCATGGGCAGTCCTTCACCTTTTTCCCCACTAGCCACCCCTGCAGCCCTCCCACTACCCTGCAACTACACCCAGTACAATCCTATTTTTCTGTGTATTTCTGAAAGACTGTGGTAATCATAGTTCTTCCTCCTGAAGACACCCTAAGACTCCGGGTGCATCTTTCTGAACTATAATAAATGCTGTAAAATGCTTTACAGCTTAGAGTGATGTGACTATAGATACCTGTCAATAAGAATTAGATTCAGATCAAAATTTGCAGCATGTGATTCAGTTATGCATGCTGTGCAAAATTAAAATGGTGACTATTTCTGTTAACTTTTGCTTTAAATTTGCAATCTGTAACCTAAGATCTTAGTCGTTGCTCACTTGCATCGGAGTGAATTTGTTTAATTTAATTTACTTAAGTATAATTGCTTGCAATTTATACTAATTTAGTATTACCTTCAGTTACTTCCAACTCTATATATCATTTTCATTCAAATCTGTAGAGATGGATGCATTTATTCTTTTGAGACATTATTTAAATGGTAAGGACATTTCTACTTGATATAGCTTTTTGCCAGATTAAAGTTACAAAACCAGCAAAATATCAATGTTTCCTTCAAATGTAGTGACTTAGGATTTTGTAAAGTAAAAGGTTTGTGGAATTTCAAAATACTGCTTGAAGAGACTTGTATTTATTTATTTAGTCTAAAAATATGGCATCTATGTCGACAAAGGGAGGATCCTGGGGTGTGAGTGGGTGAGTTATTCAGATTATTTTTTCTTGGACTCCGAAGAATAATAAAGGTAAACTAAAAAGGTAGCTACAGAAGAACCTTTTATGTTGTATAAGAATTGCTCTGGGTTTGTAGGTATTCACAGTGCATAACTGTTAATTTTTATTTCTTTGTGTCCTGCTGTGGTATAAAATTATGGTAGCAGAATGTCAACAAAGGTTTTGCTCACACCTATTGCTTATTACATGATTGTTCCATTGTGTTTTCCTTTTATTTTTATTTCTCCAAACATACGCTAACATTTAGACCAGCTAAACTGTTTCAGGTTGTGTAACAGCATTGAAACTGTGAGCTTTTTAGCCTCCAAAATAACCCCACAATACTTCTTTCCTGTGCCAACATTTTACTTATTATTGCCCCTCCAAGGGCAAGGGGCGAGAGCTACACAAATCCTGGCTCCTCCATGCTACAGAGCTAATGCAATCCAGCTGTAAAGGAAAGCTGAATGAGTGTGAGATTCCATCTCTGGAGCAGTGTACAGATACAGACTGCCTGTGAGAATCTGATCCAGAATACATTTCATTTGATCTATTTTTTTTTCTGTCTAAACGCCTATACTTATTTTTCTGCAGTATCTGTATTCCTATCCCTAAGTCATACTTTGTGATGTGTGCTTTATCCTTAAAATCTCATAAATGTACTAATTTATTTGTATGCCTTTGAGTCTTTATCCTGTCCTGCTTGCTGTTCTTATGAACCACTCCTTTCACATCCACAATCTCATTTCTGACAAGTTAGTTTCATTTCCCTTTCCCCACTACCTTATCCAAACAGTAAACCAGAAATAACATAGCTCAAAAGGTAAATTTGATTGCCACCACCACCACCAAAAGTTGACCTATAAGGAAGATAGCACATTTCCTTTGCATCTTCATGTCTGTTTAACCAAAGCAGCTGAAATGGGAAGAGGATTCTTGGTGTAAAAGTAAGGCTTCAGTAAGGGAAGGTGTTCACCCTGTGCCTTAACAGGAAAACCAACAAATAAAATGACAAGGTGCCTGCTCAGCCTCAGGAAAGGTTTCCCAATACCTCCCTCCCTAAGACTCTTTTTGTGGCTCTAGGCACTAAAAAGGGTGTAGCAGACAGCACAGAAGCAAGAAAATAGGTCATGCTTTGTTTAAAAGTTCATACTGCACAGTGGTTCCTGTCCCCAAAAGCTGTTTTATTTCAGAAAGGCAGCAGGCTGAGTGCACCACACTTTCAAAATTTATTCACGACAGTCTTCCGGGGGTTAAAAGAGAAGAAAAAAACCTCACACAAAACAAAACCAAAACCACACAGAAGACTAAAACATAACATAGTTGCCACAGTAAAAAAAAGAACCTGTGTTTTTTTAGAACAAAGCCAACATTGCATTAAGTAGTTCTGATCAACTCTTCTTTTGATATAAGTTTGCTTTAAAGGGAAGAATTTAAATTATGTATGTAGAACCACAGATTTTATCCTGATTTGGCTCAGAGAGTAGAACTACTGTCTTGAAGATGCAGAACTTCATTGACTCAGTCAGCATGCATGTTAACTGGTACTTGCTCACAGATAGTGAGTGGGACTTGCTGATAAGTAGTAAACGCTCCTCTTTGTCTACGACATTTATGCAATAAAGCTGTGGTTGTCATTAGCCATGCACAGAATAACAAACATTTAAAATAATTTTGGGGGGTTGTTCTCAATTATTTTTATGCTGCTTGGCATTGCCCTTCCCATTTCATTACACTGGATCAGTTTTTATTACGATGCTCAGCAGGTTGCAGTGCCTTCCCAGTCAAAGCTCTGAAGTACCAGTTATGTCTGCATTACATCTCCTTGACTGGTAATTTGATGCTGTTAACCAGTGTCCTTCTTGACTGCAATGACAGAGTTCTACAGTACTTCTCTCTTTGACAGTTCAGGTTCAGGCTCAGAGAGAAAAGACCTATCTTGCAGTGCTCCTGATAAAGCTTCCATTTGCTGATAACTCTATTTAACCCACAGGGTGCACCAATCTTCTCAGTAATTCACCTGTTGCTATTCAAGCTTCAGCAGTAACCTGATGGGCACAGGCTGATTCACTTCAAAGAAGTACTTACCATTCAATCTCCCTGGGTTTTTTTTTGCAGAGAGGCTTTTGTCTAGTGAGGGGAAGATGCACAGCAGTGAAGTCAATGTGCCTATGACACATTACATTGGCTACATAAAGGTGCCAAGCTGCAACCAGACATAGCTCTGAGATCACCATGATACAAACCGAGTGTATCCCTCACCAGCTGTTGAATGCTCCATGACCTGTTCTGCACATAGTGTTCATACAGAGTCATACATGCAATGACTGCTCCACTTCGCTTATTAGGTAAGATCTTACTAGATCACAAGTAATTAAATACCATGATCAGTAAGCAATTTTACCTGGTACCCATACATTAAGAATCACAGACACATATTACGCTGCATAAAAAAACAACTGAGAAAAGTATCAGATAGACAGAAATAGGCAGGCAGAACAGAAGGCAATGGTAGATGCAGATACCAATATTACAAACTCTTATTGAGTATTTTTAGTTCAGCTCTCGACATCAGTGCAGATTATTTTTGAACACCAAGGACAAATACATGAGTAACATGGGGAAACAGATTAATACAGGGAAATAGAGGAGGTGCTATTAGTAGTAAGGTAAACTGATGAAAAAAAATCCTGCAACCTCTCCCAGTGGTGTCCAAAAAAGTGGTGAGTTTTCCAGTCACACTTCTGTACTTTCTTTAGTGATATTACTGTAACCGCAGAAAAGGAAAATTGGTCTTTTCCAACTACAGTGTCTCTGACTTAGGGGTCAGACTATTTGGAGAAAAGTTAGGTTGAAAAGCAGGCTCTAGATGCTAAGTCTATGGACTACGGAAAGGAACAAGTCTGATAATTCCCTCTAGTATGATAGTCCTTTTAGTTCTCAGAATCCTCTTCAGCACTTCTCTTAAAAAAAGCCATATTTTTTACAATGCATATCAAGATAAAGGCTTAATCTGCCTATACTGTGCCTCTATTCATTTATGTTCCTACACACACAACCCATATTCTGCCATGTTTATCTGCCACTTTTGATTCTGCACCTACCTTCATATGATCCTATTTTCTTTCTCATAATATATATACATAAAATTGGATAATCTTTTCAGCTGTTCTACCCTCTTCCAATTTTTCTATTTAAACAAATTCAGCATCTGTCACCAATTCTGCCCTTTTATTGGATGCTCCGATCAACATATTATGGCTCAGACAGAATGCAATATGATCTCAGAAATGCACATGTAGTTTACAGAAAATTATTACATACTAAGAAAATGAAATTGAAGCTTTTATGAACTATGATGTGAGAAGAAAAATGTTAAAAGATTGGAGTGGGAAATTAAAGTGTTCTCATTATTTAAAGAAAGCAAGTGTCCTTAAAAACCATTTCTAAAACAAATCCCACAGAAACCAGAATGGGGAGAACCAGCACCTCATAAAATGATTTCATAAGTAAAAGTTCTACCAAGATCTGTATAGCCGTGCTTTTGAAATTCCAGCCTGACGATAAAGACAAAAACAATTTTAATGATCAGAAAAGGTATAATGCTCCTAGAGTTTGATGAATATGAAAAAGTTATCTTAATTAATTTGAGATAATGATGGAATCAAAACTTGCATCTTAATGGAAGATGACAATCTAATTGCAAATTTGATCCAGATGTGAATATACCGGAGGGAGTTAAAAGAGAGTGTCAGAGTTCAGGTTTATTTTGCTGCAAGAAGGAACATAAGGTGTTTTCTATGAATTATACAATAGTAAATACATTCAGCTTAGGGGGTGAACTGCAAAGCATGGCATTAATATTGCTATTGGAAAAGTCTAGAACTTAGCAATATGTAAGAAATATATATTTATGGAAGAAAGGCATCTCTCCAGACCTTTCCTAAAAGTCCTTCCTGTGCCACCCAATAGCTTTCTTCTTCCTCCATGACTCCAAATACATTAGGTTATTGGAAAATCATTACTCCCTTACAGACACTTCAGAATTGTGATAAACATCCAGTGCTGCATATTATGGCAAGTGAGAGGATCTTATCCCTTGCATTATAACAGTGAGAGGATCTTATCACTTGCATTATAACAGAGAGCAAATAAAAATCAAGTAGAACAGAATAAAAATGTGTCTCAGTACCATTCTTCCACAAAACTCAGCTGAAGTATCAGGTTCTCATAAGATTTGTCATGACATTAATAAGAAGCGAGAGTATTGCGAAACTTTTGTCTTTCTAAGCCATTTAGTATTTCTCCCTCAGGAGTTGCTACTTTTCTGTCTAAACCAAGACAGTCTAATTTTGGTAAAAAAATAAACAGGAAGACACAGGCAGAAATACTGCCATTGTCACAGGCACAGTTAAGAAATAATTGTGACAAATGAAAAGCTGAAAGATAGGAATTTCTCTTACATAGTTAAAATAAAGTTATATAATGAAATCTTACAGTCCCAGAGCTGGAGTGCATTATTGCTGACAGAAGAAACAAGAACGAAGCAGGCAAGTAGCAGCTCTCTGAGCCTGTCAGTTGCTTTTTATTGTTATAGGACAAATATGGCACTACCCTGAGATCCTTTTATTCAAATTCAAAAGAAGTCTAAAAAGAGTGGAATATTTCACAGAATCATAGAATCATAGAATAGTTAGGGTTGGAAAGGACCTTAAGATCATATAGTTCCAGCCCCCTTGCCATGGGCAGGGGCAGCTCACACTAAACCATGTCACCCAAAGCTTTGTCCAACCTGGCCTTGAACACTGCCAGGGATGGAGCATTCACAACCTCCCTGGGCAACCCATTCCAGTGCCTCACCACCCTCACAGTAAACAACTTCCTCCTTATATCCAATCTAAACTTCCCCTGTTTAAGTTTTAACCCGTTACCCCTTGTCCTATCACTACAGTCCCTAATGAAGAGTCCCTCCCCAGCATCCCTATAGGCCCCCTTCAGATACTGGAAGGCTGCTATGAGGTCTCCACGTAGCCTTCTCTTCCCCAAGCTGAACAGCCCCAACTTCCTCAGCCTGTCTTCACGGGAGGTGCTCCAGTCCCCTGATCATCCTTGTGGCCCTTCTCTGGACTTGTTCCAACAGTTCCATGTCCTTTTTATGTTGAGGACACCAGAACTGCACACAATACTCTAAGTGAGGTCTCACAAGAGCAGAGTAGAAGGACAGGATCACCTCCTTTGACCTGCTGGTCATGTTCCTTTTGATGTAGCCCAGGATATGGTTGGATTTCTGGGCTGCAAGCACACACTGAAGGCGGCTCATGTTCATTTTCTCATCAACCAACACCCCCAAGTCCTTCTCCACAGGGCTGCTCTGAATCTCTTCTCTGCCCAACCTGTAGCTGTGCCTGGGATTGCTCCAACCCAGGTGTAGGACCTTGCACTTGGCATGGTTAAACTTCATGAGGTTGGCATCAGCCCACATCACAAGCGTGTCAAGGTCCCTCTGGATGGCATTCCTTCCCTCCAGCGTATCAACCGAACCACACAGCTTGGTGTCATCGGCAAACTTGCTGAGGGCGCACTCAATCCCACTGTCCATGTCACTGACAAAGATGTTAAACAAGACCGGTCCCAACACTGATCCCTGAGGGACATCACTCATTACTGGTCTCCAGCTGGACATTGAGCCGTTGACCACAAGTCTTTGTGTATGGCGATCCAGCCAGTTCTTTATCACCCAAGTGGTCCACCTATCAAATTGATGTCTCTCCAATTTAGAGACAAGGATGTCGTGTGGGACAGTGTCCCCATCTACCTACACAAGTCCAGGTAGATGACATCAACTGCTCTACCCCTGTCCATCAGTTCCATAACCCTGTCATAGAAGGCCACCAAATTGGGCAGGCAGGATTTCACCTTAGTGAAGCCATGCTGGCTGTCACCAAGCACCTTGTTGTTTTTCATGTGCCTTAGCATGCCTTCCAGGAGAATCTGCTCCAGGATTTTGCCAGGCACGGAGGTGAGACTGACTGGTCTGTAATTCCCCGGGTCATCCATTTTCCCCTTCTTGAAAATGGGGGTTATATTTCCTTTTTTTCCAGTCATCGGGAACTTCACCTTACTGCCATGTTTTTTCAAATATGATGGACAGTGGCTTCGCAACTTCATTCCCCAGCTCCTTCAGGACCCACGGATGGATTTCATCAGGTCCCATGGACTTGTGCACATTCATATTTTTAAGATTGTCTCAAACCAGTTCCTCTCCTACAGTGGGCTCAAGGTCTTCATTCTCACAGCCCCTGCATCTGCCTTGCAAGACTTGGGCGGTGTGGTCAGAGCCTTTGCCAGTGAAGACCGAGGCAAAGAAGTCATTCAGAACCTTTCATGCAAATTATTCTTAGCTCTATTCGTAATAGAAAAATGCAAAGCAACAGAGAAATTTTCTGTTATGCTTATTTTAAAATACATGCAATAACATTGCCCTTGGTATATGTTGCTTACTTTTTGGTCTTGAAGCAGACACAAGAAGGCTAAACTCAAGGAATTCCTATTTATGAATGGAGCTGGAATGACATCTCACATTTGTTTTTGAGAAAGAGATACAGGAGAAGCTGTATATCACTGACTTTCAGCTGACGAGTTCTCTACCTTTTGAAATCTCCTGGGTTCAGCACTAGCAGTCATTTTTCTCCGTCTGAGTAGCTGGTGCAGTGATGTGACTTTCACCCTCTACATTTTACAATTGAAAATTATACTGTGTGGCTTCACAGAAAGGAATCTCATCACTGCATTTCAAGGTGTAAACCATTTCTTATTTATATTGGGTTTGCATGGCAAGGTTTTGGTAGCAGGGGGTGTACAGGGGTAGCTTCTGTGAGAAGCTGCTAGAAGCTTCCCCTAAGTCCGATGGAGTCAATGACGGAGCTGCTGCTGGTCAAGGCTGAGAGCATCAGTGACAGTGGTACCACCTCTGGGATAACATATTTAAGGGGGTGGGGGGAAACTGATCAACTACAGCTCAAGAGAGGAGTGAGAATGTGTGAGACAAGCAGCCCTGAGACACGAAGGTCAGGTGGTGAAGGAGGAGGAGGAGGTGCTCCAGAGATTCCCCTGCAGCCCATGGTGCAGCCCATAGTGAGGCAGGCTGTGACCCTGTAGCCCACTGAGGTCCATGGTGGAGCAGATCTTCACCTGCGGCCTATGGAGGACCCTACACCAGAGCAGGGGAATGTCCAAAGAAGGCTGTGACACCGTGGGAAGACCATGCTGGAGCAGGGTCATCGCAGGGCCTGTGGCCCCATGGAGAGAGGAGCCCACACTGGAGCAGGTTTGCTGAAGGACCGATGACCCTGCCAGACACTGGAGCTGTCTGTTCCTGAAGGACTGAACCCCATGAAGGGTCCCATTGGAGCAGTTCACAGAGCTGCTGCCTGTGGGAAGGACTCATGCAAGAGAGGCTCATGAAGGACTGTTTGCTGTGGGAGGGACCCCATGGTGCAGCAGGGGAAGAGTGTGAGGGGCCCTCCCCTCAGGAGGATTGAGTGACAGAGGCAATGTGTGATAAACTGGCCACAACCTCCATTCCCTGTTCACCTGCACTGCTGTGGGGAAGAGGGAGAGAAAACAGGGAGTGAAGTTGAGCCTGGGAAGAAGGGAGGGGTGGGGGGAAGGTGTTTTAAGATTTAATTTTTATTTCTCATTATCCTGCTCTGATTTGATCAATAGTAAATCAAATCGACTTTTTCCCCAGGTCAGGTCTGTTTTGCCCATGACAGTAACTGGTGAATGATCTCTCCCTGTACTTACCTCCATCCATGAGCTTTTCTTTATAATTCCTCTCCCCTGTCCAGCTGAGGGGGGGCTAGAGTGGCTTTGGTAGGCACCTGGTGTCCAATCAGGGTCAACCTGCTGCACTTGTGCCATTGTTTTCAATGCACGTTGTTTTATCAGCTCACTCATTCCTTATAAATAGTGAACTTCTGTGCATACTGAGATAGTCTTAATTTTAAGTTTTATTTTGGAAAACATTTAGAAATCACAAACTTTTCCCTTTTGCCTTGAAACATACTGTATTGCCTGTACGTATTTAGTAAAATACATTTTCATTTAGATTTTAACACATTTCTGAGGGAAGAAAAAGTATTTTCCCACTTTCTTTCTAACATGACAGAACAGGACTAAAGGACTAAAATCAAATTTTTTCCTTCCAACTGTTTTGACATACAAAACACTTGAAAAAAGTAATCTGAGAAAAAAAAAATTCAACGGTGCAACTGCAGTTGGAAAATGTTTGGTGAAAAGAAATCAGTATTGCTTACAGATCTGGACATCCAACTGGCTTTCTAGTCTAACAGACAGATTGTTTAGACTATGCATAAAGCAAGAAAGTACTCCAAATGCTGTGTATAAGCCATCTCTGCGAGCTACTGGAAGGACATTATTGCCTTTCAAAAAACCCTGTGAAAATATTACTTAATAATCTGTTTTTTCCCTAGGACTTAGAATCTTAATGTTTTATATATATATATACATATATAAAAAGCTAAATCCCATCTGATTTTGAGGTTTCAAAAAGGGACACAGTAGGTCAATATAAACTGTTTTTTAAAATTGGAAAAGCCTGCGAAGAACAATTAAAAACCCCAACAGAACACTGCAGCAAAACACATCAAATAAGAATTAATCTACAGAGTAATGTTTTATTTTTGCCAAGACCCTCTCACTTACTTTTATATTTGTCAGATTTGTTGACTTCAGTGAATACAACTATATACAAGCCTTTCCAGAGTTAAGATCTAATTCATTAATTAGAGAAAGTAATAGCAAAAATGGAAATTACTTAGGATATCTAAACTTCATTTTGAATTCTGTTTACAACAAAAAGATGGCAGCCTATCTAACTACAGCAGAGCCTTAATGAAAAGTATTTTCTTTATTCTGTTTTGTCTCTAGCATTTGGAGCTGTAAAAAAACCCACAGTCGACAAAGTTTTCAGGATCTGCAAGTATGCCACAAAAATTAATCTGCATTTCAAGCCAAAATTTGTGCTAAGACACCATTTCCCATTGCAATTTACAAAGATCAGATCCAGGTGTTCTCTAATTAGCAGAGTAGCAGACTTTGCTGTTGCCATTCACATTATCTGTGTTCACAGATCTACATCACATTCAGCAGCTTCTTAATCCCTCAAAGTCATTTTGTAAAATGCAAAGGAAAGAGCAGATTATGAACTCTGAAAGATCATTGTAACCTACGTCAACTCAGCCTTTCTTACAGAAGCTTTATCCTTTCATCCCTTAGAAACATCAAAACTCACTTTTAGCAGCACACAAAAATTCCTCTCTAAAATATTTTTGTCACATACAGCTGTTTCTCCTGACAGAAACTTTCACCACTTCCTTTCCCACGAATGGGTTGGATTAATTGCGCCTCATTCAGAAAATAACAAGTAATTCTTCTTAATTCCTTTCTCCAGCCAAGGACTAGGGGAACTCAAGTAAACAAGAAGCTAAATTACAGGTCAGAAATCTGTGCTAGCAGGAGACAACATAGCAGTAATAGTAGGTACTTTCCAATCTATTTAATCACCTGTATATACTAGTAAGCTGTTCTGCGACATTCAGTCATGTCACCCTTGCACACCCTTCAGTCTGCTGGGCTTTTTAACCTCTACTGCATCAACTAATCTGTTCCTCTCACACTGGCACTCCTCTGGATTTGGACTCTGAGTGCTAAAATGAAGCTGTCATTAATTTACTGTGAACATATTCCCACTCTAGATATTTAATTCACTTATGTCATCTTCAAAAAAAAAAGAGCCATAATAAGAAAATATTGTTCTTTTTACCACCCATTTTCATATAGTGTTTTCAACTGTTGATTCTCAAGACAATCTTTACAAGAAGCAACTATAATTGCCCTCATTTTTGCTCTCGACAACCAATTAAATACAGTTTTTATGAGCTGGTTACCAGTTAATATGTTTGAGTTTCCTAAACATGAACATAGACTTAAAAACTGCTAACAAGGAAACTACTGTGATACAAAATCAAAGGGCTAAGTGTGTAAATTTTCAATGATTTTTCCATAGGCTGAGTGCTCAAAAAAACTGGGGCGGTACAATACTATTTTCTTTCCTGTATTGACTCAGTTTTATTATCAGTGCACTTATCATTTTAGTATTTCCTTTACCACTGATTAACTCAGAATTTTGTCTTCATAAGCTAAAGATAAGGTCAATGCAGTTACATTGCTATAAAGCCTGGGCTAGTTATCAGTTTAAAATATTTCCAGATCATTAGCCATGTGGAGGTTGACATTTCAGCATGCAATTAAAGGCTGGAAATGCATCGGGCCATGTGCAAATAACACTTGGTGCGATATACAATTTCCACTGCTGCTTCAGAGATTCTATAGTGACTTTCTAAAATGTTTGCTACATGTTACCTTTTCTTTTACTATGAAGAGGAATATTATTTCTTACCCAGGCATCACTGGTTTACTGAGATATTCTCCAGAGCTATGATTCATGAAAGTGAAAGCCAAATAAATGCCGCACTGGTGTATATATAATAACAAGTATTGCCTAGTTGAGCTTGTGTCACTACAAATCACCTCACCAGACACTGACATTATTCCTTTTCTTAGACTCAGTGGGTCATTTCTACCTCCAGGTAACACATGTTTGCAGGCAATGTTTGCACCCAGTTGGTTGATTTGAGTTTTTGCACAGTGTGAAGGCCAGAGTTCAAGTTGGAGCCTCAGGCTTGGAAGCCACAAGAAAAAGCCCTAGCTTTTGAAAGGCAAGGGTTGCCACTAAGCTAGTGGGGTAGTACATGAGTTTAATAAGCTAAAATCCTTACAAGGAAGGATTGCTTTCATCATCTAACTGTTATTATTTACACATAAGAAAAAAAAAGACACCATATGAAAGTAGATGTACATCCTCTTAAAGCTAGGTAGTGACATAAGAGAACAAAGAGGTAAATGCATCACAAAAGAGCAACTTTTCCAACCTTTTTTCATGGTAGGCTTTAAAGGAGCATTTATAACCAGATCATGTAGCATATTGAAATCTGGGTTTATAGTTCAAGAACCAAAACTCTGTTTCTAATGTATAGCTTTGGAGAACAGAATTAAGCACAGTATAAGAATTTATTTACTCTACTGCACTGATTGAACTTGTCAAGGAAATGAGTAAATGAAATTTGTGGTATTTGTACTTACTAGCCAATATACTTATGGAAATTAAGACATTAGAAACACATCTGAAGCAATAAAAAATATTCATACAGTGGGGAAAAAAGGTAAAGGATTATTGACTACAGTAAGACTTACTCAGCAAAGCTAGTTCCATGCTGAAATATATCCACTGTCTATCCAGCACTACAACTCCTAAAAAAAAACAAACAGGTGCAAACTCTGTGATACATGTTTGCATGCAATGTGAACCACAGATTGTACAATATAACTTGTGCTTCAGGCCTTTTTACAAGAAAGAGCTAGAAAGAAATTAATGAAGGCCGCAGTATTAGTAAAATAGAGAATTCTTTTCATTTTAATTGAGCTATTCAAATTCTTAAGGCTGGAGTCTTAAAAAGTATATTGGCTGTGTTTGAGTCTAGATTCCAAATTATTTAAATCTTAAAATATTCTAAATAATTGTAAAATGCTGAGAATAGTCAGTATATTCTGGAATTCATTGTTCTCAGAAATATCGACAACAGTATTCGTATGCCGTATGCCCATATGCCATAGGCTCTTAATGATTAAGAGTGCATAGTTATCTTTGCTCCATAAAACCTAAACAATCAGATGATCAAAACTACTTACTGCATATTGTTGTGCTATAGGACTTCTTTGTTGTTGCAATTTGCCTTTAGGAAACTGAAAAATCCAAATTGCTCTGTGGGTATTTCTTCTAGGAGCAAATTCAGAACTTTCCAGAGAAAGATTTCAGCTACATTACCTGGGAAAAGAAACCTGGCCTTCACCATATGCGGATTAAAAAACACGGCTTCCTGGTGACATGAAACCAAGCCTTGAAGTAGCACTAAAGCCTCTTACAGAATTTGATGTATATTTTTGATCCTGTTAATGCTTCAGTGTGAGGATATAATCATATTTTATGCAATACTTATTAACATGGCTATATATTTCTAATGATTGGTAAGGTTAATACAGTTTATTAGAAGGCAAAGTTTAATCTTATTCAAACAGGTGCAGAGTGCACATTGTTACAAAGAAAAAAGTATTTACAGCTGTTGTGAGCAAGCCTGAAATAATTATGAAAATCATTAACCAGAGCCAATTGAACAAATTGTGTTTAAATTACGCACAACTGTGGGCTCCTGGCTTAAAACAAAATTATGTATTTTATTTGCTTCTCCACATTTTCCTTGCTGTTTTATCTTCTTTTAAATCATGAATTCCTTTATATTCATGTATTCTTTCAGGCAGAGCGAGGTATTTATCATTAAGCTTCCTTCTACTAAGCAGGACATCTGTGCATGTTTATTTAACCAGCTTCAAGATTCAGTCTGCAGTTTCCTTATTTGTATGGTTATTCCTAATGCCTCCAATGGAGATGGCTCTGGAAGAATTGCAAGTGTTGTTTTCAAAGCCTGTTCCTTTTCTCCACAGTTCACAGAATTCAGGACATGCTTTTAGGCACAGAGATTAGGGAGTCTCATAAAACAAAAGAATTTCTTGCTTCAAAACAGCAAAAAGAATTATAGGTATAGAAAAGATGTCTTTGGAGGCTTAAGGGAAACAAAATATATGAGTTCTTATCTTAAAGATATGCTTTGCCTGGTAGCTTATTTCCTCACCTATTTAGAACAGGACTAAAAAAGGAAAGCTAATGAAAATGACATGAAGTTCCCCTGATTAATACTGGGAGAGTCAGACTTCTATTCCCGGCTTTACTCTTGCTTTCTGTATGAACAGCTAACTGTAGGAGCAGTCTCACAAACAGTATGAATACTAAACCCCTTGCTATGTAACAACCTGACTACTACACCAGACATGATGTGGTCCTTGCCTAATGGCTGGTTGAAGGGCAGCCTTGCAGATCACAAGGTTCTGAACTTCCTTGTGGAAGCTGGTAAATCCAAGGTTCTTGTTTTTATCTTATTAAGGTTGGGAAGCATCAATATCAGCAGTATTTTTTATATATATAATCTGCACTGTCAGTATTATGTGTATTCCAAGCAGAGCTGTCAATTTTAGGCCTTTCAAAGAATTTAGGCTCAGGGGTGTCTGAGCTGTAAATTTCAGACAGGCACAGGAGAGAGACAAGCAACAAGCATGCAACTCTGCTGTGAAGGGAGCAGTTCTTCACTTGTAAAGAAGAAATTAAGGCACCTAGGAATTTGACCTGGTAAAACTGAGTCTACTGTAGAGATCTACATGTATAAGTAAGACAGGAATTTTATGGATTTTAGCCACTTAAATTTTACTGATTTGGTACACAGTGGCAGATGCTTATGAATATCACCAACAATTAACTCTTAGTCTATAGATAATTTGAAGGGGAAAAAATGCTTCCTGAATAGTTCTCTAGCTGTAGATAAACTGGAAAAGTTTATAATTATCTGGCAGTTTGTACAGTTCAAACATCAATAATTGAACTGTTAATATGTACATCATTCTCATCCAAGACAAAAGTAAGGTTTCTAATATTAGTACAGAGGAATATATCTATTAAGAAAGCAGTCGATGAATACATTCAAATTGATGTTCTTTTTAATATTCTAATAAAACTAATATGCACATATAATATTGTGCATAGCACAGAAGATTGTGAACAGCATATTATGGGATGTTAGCAACAGAAAAGATGACAGCTGGAATCAGATATGTCAAAATATTCTGAAGAAAAATCAATAGAATGTTGTTTTTCAGTGCTTCTATAATGTTCTTTAGTAGCCCATTTGAAGAAAGAAGAATATACAGATACACAATTTTCAGCTTATAATAATTAGCTCTGCTACACAAACTTCCCGACCAGTTACATGTCATCATAGTTGTGCAATAATCCACCACCATCCAGTCATTCACATGGTTTTTCATTTTGTTACAGGAGGTCCAATTAACAACAAAAAAAAAAAAAACTCTAATTGAAGAGATAATGAAAGGCATTTCTCAGAGAAAGCTCCGACCTTCCTCTGATGCTAATTCACGTCTTGTTGAGGCAGAGCTTAATCCCTTATGAACTTCTTGAGAACAATTTAGACAAAAAAAAGGCCTCTTCACTCTTTTTCAGTACAGTACTTTACTGTGTAGTAATCAAGTGCACATTATAATTCTGCTCCTTTAGTATTAGTAAATCCTCCTGTCTTTATTATTCTCGCTTGAGTACAATAACCTGCATACTTTCACTACTTGTTACATTACTTGAGCTGGTAGCATAACCCAACCCAGCTTTTTGGAGTTTCTGCAATTCGGGCTCAAAACTTTGAATGAATCAGGCATTTTGATACACTTTTGTATATCAAAGGCTCATTTTCAAATGCAAAATCTCATGAACTTTTGACCCTTTTCTGTTTCTTTTTGTTATATCCCTTTCTATTTTAAAGTGATAAAAATTGCACTAATTATATTGGATGTGTGAAAGCGTGTTATAGGCCTCTGAAACTACTATAGGGATAGGTGAGGAAGACTAACATACCAGCAGTTGGATTCTTAGTAAATATATCAGCATGCAGGAAAAATCAATATTTTTACAGAAAGTAGAATAAAAGATGAAAACCAATGAATCACATGGAAGCCCATAATCTTATGAGTGTCATATCAGCCTGGCAGGCATTCATTTTGGATAAGTAATCTTAATATCAGAGGATAAAGATTGTATAAAGGAGTTGCCAATATTTTGTTATGGAAATGAGAATATTCAGGGTTAAAATAGAGCTGAGAGATTTCTTTTCATCACTGACTGAGAAGATCAGCAAAATCTCACATGGAGCATCTTTCTGCATCTCTGTGGGAATTCTGCTTCTTGTGATCTGCTGCTGCCAGATTTAATGTACTGAATTTATTATACACAAAGTTGTCTGACTCACAAGTCCTTTTTATTTCCTCAGCACATATACTGCCTTTCATTGCTCAATAGCATAAAATGGTTAACTAGAGCATGATTTTGCACTATATACTCTATAATATAACAAGAAAAGGACATGGACTATCAAATATATTAATAAAGTACTAAAAATAAGTGTCTGTGCCACCTGCATGTTATTTGTAAAACAGCCTCTAATTCCTTCTTCGGGTTCCTCTTTGAAACATTATTCACATTACAATGATTCTTATTGTTGCTCTCTGACCACATCATCTGCCAACCCTGAGGAAGGCATTAGTCTGTTTAGAACAAGAAGTCAATTTTTCAAGTCTATAAGATATCTGAACAATTAATAACATTAACATCTTTGCTCCATTTTCTTATTTGAACTATAGGAAACAGAGCTCCATCTGAGATCAGGGCCCCTTTCTTACTGGGGTGTTATCACTGTGCATCTGAGCAGTATCAGTGAGGAAACAGGGGTGGAACTGTGCATAACTGTTTTGCACTGTCACCTTTATCTGGACATATTTTACCTTACACACAATGTACACAATTTAAAATTATTCAGATATCATTTATTGCCTAACATAGTAGATAGCAAGGACTAACATACAAGTAGCATAAGCATTAGCCTGCTTACAAACTCCCTGGTGGGGACACATACAGCTGATGATCCTCTCCCAACCAGGCAATTGTCAGGCCAGTGGAGAAAAGCTGAATGTTACTTCTTGAAACCGACTGATTCTCAGTGTTGCTGAGTTGCTGTCTCCTAATGCTCTTCTTTGTCTTGTTTGGTTTATACTTTTTCATATCAGTATTTTTCCTCTTGTACCTTTGAGCTGCTGACTACTTTCTTAGCTACCACACTTTTGTTTGATTTTACTTTCCTTAACTTGCATAGCTTTAGTTCATATACTTTCTTATTTCTCAATAATTTTCTCAGTAAAACTGAGCCTTAGACACAGAGCTGTCAGACACCAAACCAGGCCTGTATGACATCCAGCTGAACCCTTAGGCTATGAGTTACAAGAGCAGCAGCACTCACAGTTGAACAGATTTACTCACTGTTAGTGGTGAGCCTGGATTATATTCTGGCCACCCCTGCTGAGCTCAATGCCTTATTTACTAGGCCACATTGCTTGCCTTCAATAACGGCATGTACATAGTAGCATTGCCCGAACCACTGCGCAAAAACACACCATTAAGATTACAGTCATTATTCAACATTTGCAGATGTAGTTGAGTCAGTGTTATCACCCAATTTTCTGATTTTTCTATTTATACATTCTGATATAGATTAATCATGCGATCACTTATTTAAATGGGAGTCCTGCATTATGTAGCCATCATTCAGGAAGGAGCTATTCAATACTTTCAACATTTAATATTTCAAAATTCTTGGATGAGAAACTTAACATGAGCAGGCAGTGTGCGCTTGCAACCCAGAAAGCCAACCGTATCCTGGGCTACATCACAAGGAGTGCGACCAGTAGGTCAAAGGAGGTGATCCTGAACCTCTGCTCTGCTCTCGTGAGACCTGACTTGGAGTATTGTGTGCTGTTCTGGTGTCCTCAACATAAAAAGGACATGGAACTGTTGGAACAAGTCCAGAGGGAGGGCCACAAGGATGATCAGGGGACTGGAGCACCTCCTGTAGGAAGACAGGCTGAGGAAGTTGGGGCTGTTCAGCCTGGAGAAGAGAAGGCTGCGTGGGGACCTCATAGCAGCCTTCCAGTATCTGAAGGGGGCCTATAGGGATGCTGGGGAGGGACTCTTCATTAGGGACTGTAGTGACAGGACAAGGGATAATGGGTTAAAACTTAAACAGGGGAAGTTTAGATTGGATATAAGGAAGAAATTCTTTACCGAAAGGGTGGTGAGGCACTGGAATGGGTTGCCCAGCCAGGGAAGATGTGAATGCTTTATCCCTGGTGGTGTTCAAGGCCAGGTTGGATGAAACTTTGGGTGACATGGTTTAGTGTGAGGTGTCCCTGCCCATGGCAGGGGTGCTGGAACTAGATGATCTTAAGGTCCTTTCCAACCCAAACCATTCTATGATTCTATGATTCTATAATATGCTGCTGCCTTGCACTTTCAGTGTCTTATTTGTTGCACATTATTAATGACATTTATTAACTCCTTATGTCATTCCGCATGAAGTTCATCCCTGCAGTTAATTACAAAGTTTAACCACAAGCTTTGACTGTGCCAGGCTAGTTTGGACCTCCCTTTTAGAGTGGAAGTCATTTATATAATACCTATTGTTGCTTCCATTCATTACATTAAAATACAAAGCATCAAACAACCTTCAATATTCAATATGGTTTATTCTTCTATCAATAGCAGCTGATAGTCAAGTGCTAATAATCTTTTCCTTCAATTCTTGATTGTCACAAAAAGTAAAGGCAGAGTCAGGAACCACCTCTGATCTGAACGAACTCATTTAAAAGAGCAAGCCTATAAGAAGAGGGCCCACAGCACTCTCTTTGCAGGAATTCTCAATTTCTATACCTGTCCAAGGATCCAGAGGGAAACAAATATTAATTAAGAGATATTGAGGGAAATGTATCTGGAAACACTTTAATTCATTGACTGTGAGTAAAAACCACAAACCTTTATGTAACAGCTATTTCCGGGACTGACTTTCACTAGAGACTCCTGGCTCCTTTTAGACCCTGATTTCTTTTTTCTATCTGTACAGCTAGGTCCAGTCCCAGTTCCAGCTTCTGAGTCCTTGAAAGGTGAACCAAAATACTGAATATATGTTTTATGTAAGCAAGGGATATGTACCAAGCACACAACCACCTGTTCTTCTCCAGTTTAACAATGAAGCCTTTATAGTGCTAAATCACTAAGACAATGTAAGAAATATGGGTTGAAGAGGAAAACCTTGCATCTGAACCAACACAATAAAAAGGAGGTATCTAAATCTCACATATAACTCCCATTCAAATAGATGCATTTGGTGTCTATCAGTGTTCACTACCCAATATAGTCTTTCTTGTATCCAGGAATCATGTAATCAAGATATCGCCACCCAAATCTGGGAATTCTGGATAAAATGAACCAAAATTCTCATTTTATAAGAAGGCAGTGAACAGGTACCAGTCATCTGCACAAGAGTTTATTTTTGCTTTATATTTTCGGCCAAAATCAGGTGTTTCATTGAATATCATTTCTACTGTGTTTGTGATCAGCATATCAATTACCTAGCAATCTTGACTAGTATTTTTGTTATATGTATTTCCAAAATCCTTACTCGTCCCGGTCAACCTATAAAAAATCATATTGTCATAACACACCAATGTAACTCAGTGCATAGAAACTTAAAAATGAATACTCTTCTAGCAAAATAAATAACATGTATATTTTATTTTCTTTCCCATATGTAATGAGCTATGCTGATAAAAATAGGCTCACAGAACAGAGGGCTATACTGTTTCAGCAGGAAATCAAATCCTCCGCTAGGTCACAATCTCATTAGGTCTGACTTTCCCACTTAAAGTTTCTTTTCTCAGATTTATTTTAGACTTTAGAAAGCAAGTTTTTTGCAGTACAGATTCCAATTAATTCGTTCCAATTAATAATGGTATAGTTTGGGGATCTATTAATTAGTAATGAGAGGTTGTACTTTCCACAAATATACTTTCAGCTTTTCATTTTCTGGAGTTTTCACACTTACAACACCTTTTTTTTTTTTTTTTCCCCAGCAAAAGCAACATGAGCCAGATATTTTGCTTTCTATTTGAAGAAACACCATATAGTTGAATGTAACTTAAAAATAAGTATGCCCAAAGTTTCATGAAGTAAGGACTACTGATTATCCTTTCCCTTGTGCAGCTCAAATTCAGTGCTATTCATCTGCTGTACTGCATGCATGAGGTATTGTCTGACACAGGGTCTGATTTTTAATAAGAATTTTGCATTTTGGCAGTCAGTAAGTCTGTCTCAGATAATTTATGAACTCCTTTGCTCACAAATCAAACCGATTCAGTTCTGGAGAAATCCATGGGCAATTTTTTGTGTGTGGCAGCATGATGCATGTTTTCCATGATGAAGTGATATTCTCCTAACTCCTCATCTTTCTTTAGATGTTAGGCACTGCTAATCTCCACTTTGCTGAAAAGACCTATCTGATTTATAACACTCCTGCTTACTAATTTAGCTATAAAGGCCTATTAGCTGGCTGAAGTGCTCAAATGGGTCAGTAGTAAAACAGCCATTGCAGCAAGGTCTTGTCTACTATCAATGTCCATAATTTCTCCCATTTAGTAAGATAATAATAATAATAATAATAATAATAATAATAATAATAATAATAATAATAATAATAGCTGTCCTAGGTCTTGTTCACTGTTTCAGGTTCATTTTTCTATGAGTCAATTATTATTATGTTTGCTAGAATGTCTTTCAACAACACAATTTAGCAGGAAGCAGTAAGTGGGGAAAGTGGAAAGGACATAGCCAGAGGCCAGCCAAATGTAAAATACAAATATAATCTCATAATAAAATTAAACATAGAAATGAAGATTACCCTGCTGATTTTCCTGGCATAAGCATTGCTAAGGTACGAGCTTTCACGGAGCTGTGATTTTGTTGGGGTTTTTTGTGTGTTTTTTGTTTTGGAGGTGTTTTTTTGGTTGGGTGATTGGTTGGGTTTGTGGGTTTGGGGTTTTTTTTTTTTTTGGGGGGGGGGGGGTGGGATCTTTGGTGGTTTTTTTTTCACAGCTTTACTTCTTCTTTAGTAGGTTAGGCATTCTGCAGATTTGAAGTTTACCAGCAACAATACTGCATCTGTTATTATTTGTCATTGAAGAAATTTTCTACTTAAGAGACATTTGAAAGCTTACAGTTTGTGCCTTCGTGGGCCCTCTGCAGTCCTACAAATCTAACAAGCCTAAGTTCCTTTACAGCAACCTGTCAATGTGGAACTGACCCAGGGCTGCTACTCACTTAATTAGAGTTTACACCTTCTTATCTGTCTTTACCTTGCGGTTATAGAGTTTGAAGGAGCTGAGAGAATTATCAGCAAATTGGATACACACATTTTGTTAGGTAGTCAAATTTATACAGATCTGTATAAGTAAATATCTGCCTTTAAAGCAGTTTGTTTGGCCAAGCCTTTTTGCTTCCATTCTTAGTATATATGCTCTCTTTAAAGTACTATAAATCTAACTGTCTCCTAAATCACCTTGGAGACTTGACTTCTGTCAAACAGAATAGGATTAAAGTTATTAAGAGTATTTCAAAGTACATGTCTTTCTAAGAATCATAATGCTGGTTTTATGTTCACAACAACGCAAAAGAATTATTGATTTATCCAAAGACAGCAAGGAGACTTTCTGAAAGTACTGAAAGGGATTATGGATTAGAATGATGAAGTGCCTAATGACAGAAAGCAGCTCTCTATCATTACAATCTATGCAACAGTCAGGCTTTTGCTAAAAAGTGTTTTGCTTTAGAACGCATTATTTACCGAATAAACTTGAATTTCATTTGCCTTTCATGTTCTCCTCCCTTTTGTATAATTCTAGGATATTTTATAACCATTTGAATTCAAACCAAAATGTTAACATTGTAGAGTGTTTCCTGCTAGAGGAGTGGTCTAAAAAGTCCATAAAAAAAATTAATAAATCCAGCACATATCTGATGAAGACTTGCTGGTTGCTTTCTCTAGCAGTTATATTATTCTGTAAGCCTGGCACTTCATTAAGTAAATGTCTTCAATTTTAAGATGCAGTGTCTCACTCTAATTTGGATACTTCTAATGTTACAGAAGATTTATATGTTGCAGTTACTGAAAATAGCTGTCTAGTGTCTGAATCATTATTTTTACCCTTTGAAGTATAACCATAATATAATTACTTCATCCTCCTGTAAAAATCCAGGAGTGAAGCTAAAAGAAAGCAATAAGATCATTCAGGATGGTTAATAATGATAAAGAGTGACTGGACTAAGTAATGATAAAGAACGTCTCAGTATACAACTGCTGAAGGAAAAGGTAAGGAAAAAAAAGCAAACACCATAGAACACTACAAAAACTAAGCTCTAGGAGAAAGTTTTATAATGGAAGTCAAAATTTCATTTCCACCAACAGCACTAAACAGGGCACTTAATATCACCGGAACAAGAATCTTTGCCATTGAGCTAGAGAGACTCAAAGACAAAAATATCTGCCTGAGGCTGTGAAAGCCAGCTAGAGAATTTTTCTATACAACCCCCAGTAACTGTTTGCATGGCTAAGGCTCTTTGATTTTTTCAGGGGTTCTGGGATGTGGGGGCAATAGTTGGGGTTTTTTTGGTGAACTTTAAACAGTTTAACCACATTCTTGTCTCAGGCCTACTTAAATTCACACAAAAACATCAAAGCCATTTCTAGCTGCTTCTACATAGGTGTAAAGATAATGCAGCTCTTTTCCCCCTGTATCTCCAGCTTGCAGAGTGCTACTCTTGACTAAAAAAAGGAAGCAAACAGCCTAATAATACACACACTGGAGTGTACTTAGCTATTATAAACTATTATGATAGCTCATAATATCTTTCAGAAAAGACAGTTTTAGTGTCCCAAAATAAAAGGCCAAATTCAAATTCTCTTTGTTCCCTCCCATGCACTAAAGAACAACACGTGTGCACACGCACACACACACACACACACACACACACACACACACACACTGGTTGGGAAAGAAATTCTTCACCCTGGAATAAAAGCTGTATAAAAAATAGAAAAATATTTCCCCATGGGACAAGTCTGGCTTCATGGTTTCAAAAGCAAATCAGGTGGACGCCTTTACAAGCACGAGCTCATCTATCACATGGACTTCCATGGACTGATAGAAAGGGGGAAATTAAATGAATGGACTCACAGCTGCACAATGAATAAAAACAAAGGTAGTTTTCTACACCAAAGACTTAACTCAGCATGTATTCAATCAAGATTGTATTCTTCTATCTTGGTAATTAGGCTGAAGAGAAAATGTACTTTCTTCTCATATTTCTGCTCTTTTTTTGTACAAATAAAACTGCTGTCCTCTGTTACATTTCCTCTGTAGTTCTTACATTTTCAAAAGCAGAGTGAACAATTTATTATAGAATAAGTTACTCTGCGCTGCATTTCAGGGAAAAATCTTAGCATGAAAGTTGAATAATACTGTATTATTTTCCAACTGTTGTTGGGTTTCTTTTTTTTTCAAATAAGGAAAATATCAAATGAAATTAATTGTGACAAAGCAGAAAGAAAGTCAGAAAGAATCACCACAAAAGAAAACAGCAAAAATTAAACACCCCACCCCCCAAAACCAAAATACAAGCCACCACACCTCAGGAGTACAGAAAGTTTCTGAAGGGGGAAACTGCTGCTATAGAGTACATCTAGGCAACAATAGCATAGATTCCCAGCTCTGTGCCAGTGCATAATGTGCTGTTGTTCCATATCTGCACTGCAGTGTCACCACTCCTTACCCTCAATATTAAGATTTCATGTGTATTATATTCTTTATATCTCCTTCTTCCAAAAAGCAGGGCCTAATCCTTTCCCTGCCTGCCTTCACCCCCCGTCATACCTACCCAGGTTCTCCCACTTCATGGCTAGCCTTGCTATGTCACATGATCTCAACAAATTGTACTCAAAAGTACAATTCTTCTGCAAACAAAACAAGGTGGGAACAAGCTGTGTGCGTATAGGAGCAATTTACCAGCAAATATAGTTGGTTGCACGTAGAAGTTTATCTTACAGACCAAATGAGAACTTCCTGACAGAAAATACCATTGCTACCACTTTACAGTGATCACATTGCCTCATTGGTACATGCGACACAGATTCATAACAGCTGCTAGAGTCACCTAAAATGAAGAATGAGATTTAAAAAAAGATGAAAAGCCAGCAGTCTGAAGCACTTTCTCTACAGTGTATTAATGATGGACTTGGGAAAGATTAGGAAAGATTACTACAAGGACATAGAAACAATTCACAACTCTTTACAAGTTATCTGCATCGCAGTTTTTTTTTTTTTAAAGTCACAATTTAAAACCATCTACCTCTTCTGCAGGCTGTTCCGGACTTGTGCCTTACAGGGGGTGAGCAGAAAACAACCAACATGGCTTACGCAGGTTCGGAAGAGGTACCACTCAAGACTAGTTTCCACAAGATCTGATGATCACAGAAATATGATTGAGGCTACTTGGCTTCAATCAGCAATTTACACATCACTGGGAGTCCATAAATAAGCTATAAAGAGAGGAGTGAATTTATTTCTAAAAACCACCACATTTTCAGTAGGCTTCATCATGCCAGAAAAGGTTCAGATACACATGGAAAAAGAACTCTTGGACCACATGAAAAGCAGACTGGAAAATCTCCTTAGTGGAAATGATTACCCAATCTGCAGCAATAGACACCCCAGTTCAGTTCACCAAGATGTAGAACCAAAAGCTTGATTGAACATCAGCAGGTGAATTGCATCTTTTTTGAGCTGATATAAAATCTAGTTCTCTATCTCTAGAAACAACATTAAGTTTTAAATTTTCAGGTAGAGGTAAAATATTAACATCCTAGTCTTAAATTATATTACAAGTTCAGTAAGAAACAAAATAGTCTGTTGGAATTAGCATGTTTGCTGAAGGGTGGTATGCTTATCAATGTGCTACAGGAGACAATTTCAGCTGCAGAGAGAAGCTAGGGCTGACAAGCTAAATAGTCTTGAAATTTGTGTGTGGGCAGGATGTACTCTGCTCAGCCTTTACCAATGGAACCCTCTAAAAACCCTGGCTGCTAGCCAACATTCACAATCTCCTGAAACAAAACCAGTAGGCAGAAGACCCATTTCTTGGGCTGTTTTCATTTTTCTTTGGCTAGTAGTAGAATTTGCACCTCAGCCAGCTGGCCAGGGTCTCCAAATGCTCTTAAAATCTGCATAGAAATTCAGTGTAACAAATTTCTAAAAAGGTAAAAGGTATCCAAGATCAAAAACTCTACTGATGCCATTTATTCAAAAACAAGGCTCCCCCATCTGTATTTCTTGCTACTTCCATTATGTTAATTAGAAATGCTTTTAACAAAGAAGGTCTAATTTTGAGCCTAGTGCAAACCATTCTCTGTGAGACAATGAGAGCATCACACATATCCAATAGCAGAGCTTAGTTGTAAAGGAATAGGTTATTGGAATGGAGGAAGTGTTGTATCTTATTTCTATAGATTCAGATAAAAGGCATAATTTGAAGTGTATTGTTGTATAACACTGAGCTTTTGATTTATGGACATTCTTTGGGATTTTTTTGTGTAACATATTTCATTTCAGATAATGGTATTAGCATAAGAAAGCAATATTAGTGATGAAAAGGGAAAGACATCTGTCCTTATTCTTAAGGACAGAACTTGACAATGTTTACCAACAAGGCTGTCTAAATTTCCCAAGCAAAGACCTACTTTTTATTTGCTCATGCTATCATGAACTTTGAAGTCATTTAGGCTGGAATTTTTCATGCTCCAAATGCCTATGTCAAGTGATTTGTGTGTGCACGTGCAACGAAAGCTTCAGACCAAACAAGATCAAAGTAAAAGAGCTTGTCTTGACAAACTGACAAAACCCAAAGAATCATTCATTTAAGGCTTACAAACTGTGTGCTTTATTGCAGAGAGTTGCAAAGCTTATTTTGCATATTCTTTTCACTTAATCTGAGAGCATTTGATCAAATTTAACCACATTTTACCTCTTCACAATGTATTACAGACTGCAGGAGTTAGAAGGTCCATCTACTTGCTATAGCTAAGTAACTGGGGAGGGAGGGGGCGGGGAGGGAGGGAATTAAAAACCTTGTATATGATCATTAGAATCCTGCTGGACTTGGGTAGCTTAATTATCTGCTAATTGTGGCTGCAGCTGTCAAGGGATTTGTATGAATTTCCATTTCCTTACTTCTCTAGACCATGCTGTGTGCAGGCTGTAGACCAAAGAGAAACACAGAAACAAGATCTGTCCAGTGTTTGCAGTATCTCCATCTAAACAACATCAAAAAGCAGATAACTATCTTTATCAGCTCTAAAGAAACATAGTATATCAGAAAAGAAACAAAGGGGGACAGGGCTCCTGGGCAACAGATTGGGACTGAAGCTATGAAAAGTACTATGATGAAGCAGACATGATACACATGATGAATAGCACTGACTGAGGGCAAACCAAGTAACAGAAAACTATATGGTCCTGTAAGGATCATATGCACCCATAATGAGAAAATGTGATATTTGGTATGACTGAGATACATTCTCTACTCAAAGCAGCAGTTCAGCCCTTTTGTTAGAATATCTCCCGAAATTATTTGGCTTGCATTTTGAGGGGCAGAATGAGTTGGTGAAATTAACTATCTTTATCTTTTTACCTATTTTAGGAAATGGCTCTTTCCCAGAGTTCCATCTTTCCCTGTCCTGGTATTATTAACAACCGCAGATTTAATTCTTATTGGAAATCTTGTGTTCATGTTTCACTGATTAATTTTGACTATAATTAAGACAAGTTAACAGTTTATTGTTCATCTATAATGCTATAAATAGGCTGAACAGTTATATTAAAAAGGAGTCTGAAAAGAGATACAGCCACCCAGAAACTTTCTTCTAGTCATAATTTGTAGAAACAAGCTTATTTGCTGTGATAATTCAGTAACATGTAAGAGACTGAAGACACATGTCAAGAGTTCTTATCAACAGTTTGCTTCTCCGAGTCACCATTCTAGGCTTCAGGCTGCACGTTACCATGAATGCTGTTCTTCAGAACTTGTAATTATACTTTTATAGCTAATGCACTTTAAACAAATAGCAGCAGAAGGAATACAAGAAGGGCTTTGGAAAATATATATAATCTTGTAATAAAAAAAAGATTGGTTATTTGATTTTGAGAAGGATTTAAGGATGTTATTAAAATACAGAGTAGAGTAGACAAAGCCACTTGGTAAATAACACCACCTCTCTACTAAAAGCAGAAAATGGGAGGAAGAAAAGCTTGCATTAGAGGGCTAGCTACTGAGGAAAAAAAAAAAAATCACAGCACAGTTTCACCCACTATTATTTAGTCTGAAATAAAAATAAAATCCTTTACCATTTCTGGGCTTCAATAACATATGCACTAAAGTCTTATATGCACTTAGGTATGCACAAACTGAAACCGAAACTCAAGTTACCATTTTGTTGGGATTTAATTCAGGTTTAGTGTTTATTTATGAATTCCACTGTTTTGTAGGAAATATAGTTTCCCACAAAAGTATTATATTCACATAGAACTAAAGCTGATAACATATGAGGAAATAATTAAAAAAGTAATTCCCATAGTCAAGTTATGTTAGTTCTGGGAATGCATACATATATTTAAATTTCAAAGAAGTCCATGACCTCTGGGGCAAAAGAATAAATTTACTCAAAAACTATGTAAAAAGTACAGAAATTAGTGAGTTTTGCATATCCTAATGATGCACATCTACGCTAAGATTTTCTTCAATCTATTTCTTGCATGATTTAAACTATAGGTTTTCTAGGTTTATATGTTCAATTCAGGGATAACTGACATATTCAAACACTACTTTTTTATCTTAAATTAATGCTAATGTGAATTGAGCTAAGCTGCAGGTCCTTTTTGACTCAAAAGAGATAGCACAATTTGACAGGACTATAAATTACAAATTAGTTTTTTGAAAGTTTCCTAATTGTTCTAATAGAAATAAGTAGAAATATTTTTTCAATAATTATATTAAGTATTATATAAATATTTTTATACATATTAAGTATATAATAAGTCGGAATAATTATTTTATACAAATACTTTTACAAAAGCATTTGTGAAAATGCTTTTACAATCTCACAGATTTTCACATTAGGACAGTGAAGTTAATGTTTCTCAAGAAAGCATTACACAAGAAATACATTTTACAGAGTTTGGTAAAAGTAAACCTTATTTGAATCTTACCATTTATAGTCCCTTTTCAGGTCTTTATTTTCACCCTGTTTGGAATAGCCCACCTAATTTTCTTTTAGACATATTTTAAACCACTCAATAAAGAAAATATTGCAACACTTGAATAAAGTAAGCATGGGAAAGAAACAAATTTCTGTTGGAAGTTAGTTCTTCTACATTATTTGCACAACTGCCAGAGAAACTGAACTATTCTGGATGGAAAAAACACAAACCCCAAAACCTGTCAAAAATCAACTGCCACAACAACAAGGAAAAGACAAAGTTCTTTGGTTAGAAAGTTTCAGACATTATGCAAAAAAACACAGCCTCAGATTTCTATCAGCTTACAAGACAGCTAGAGATACAACCTTAAAACAGCAACAAGCTTAATGTACTGCACATCACTAACTACAACAGACCACACACAGAGCCCCCAAAAGGCTCTCAATGTCAGTTTTATTCATCATACGTCAAGAACTGCCATCTGTCTTAAACTGCATGCATACTCTCATTTGCTAAAATCAAAACAGGGTAGCAAAATGTTAGGTTAGAACCCTTCTCTGCACTGCTTTCTATAGCCACTCCCCAAGGTCCTTTAAACTTAACAGCTAGAAACCTGTAAGACCAAATAAATAAATCAATAAATAAAATCTTGCCATGATTTGACAGTTCTTAGTCACACATGTGAGAAAACACTACACTTTTCAGATACAAGGGAGAAAAGAACCAAGTAAATCCCTATTATCCCCTTCATCTATCATGCAAGGCCATAGACAGTGTCTATTCCTTCCTCTTAATCCAAACTAATTGACTCCAGGTGCTCCTCTGCAGGAGCGGTGGTGGGATCACTAATTTAAGGGTTTTGACAGGTCTATATAGTACTGCTGCGTTCAAATATTTCACTGTTGTTAGTATTAGCAGCTTATTCTTCTGAAGGTTTTTACCAGCTGAAGCATTAGAAGACTGTGTTTTCACTTCTGAGAGTAAAGACAGGGCAATTATGGGAATTATGGAAAAAATATAAGGTAAGCCAGAAAGGTTAAATTTCAACAGGCCCAGCTTGTGGAATCCTAAGGCTCTCTGCATAGGAAAATTCCCAGCGTGTTAAAGGGATAAATAAGACTCAGGATAATACACTCTACAGGTATCCAGTAAATTCACACTTCCAATCACTTTGTTCTTCTTTCACCACATATACAAGCCTTTAAAGGAGGACAGCAGGCTGATTTTAGGTTATGGCAATGTAATATTAAGTTGTGATGTTTCAGAAGTTCTATTGTAAATTACAAAATCATTCAGAAGTTCAAGTTCTATGGAAAGCTCTTTTGTATATACTAACAGGAATTGCTAACATAAACCATGCATATATTTTTATGTATATATTGATATATGTGATAATTTAAATGACCCTGCATGTTTTAGAAACTCTGTAATTCAAAGTTCAAAAAGCAGTTGGAACAGTGTAGCATCAATATACAATTTCCTACACTGCAAGAAGAACGTAAACCATTAGAACATGTACACTCAGTTCTAGTGTGCAACCAGATATACCACCTTAATCCAGATACACTTTTTAACTGAGATATGAATAAAACTCAGTACTGAACTTGGGACTGTCTAGATCATACATAGAAACATTTTTGGACACTACTTATAGTTTCAGACTGCTCTTTTGTTGGTAGTCTGGAGCTCTAGAGATTCATGTCTGTCAAAGTCCCTCCTTCTGTACAAAATTTCTCCACTTAATGTTAAACAGATGGAGATTAGGAAAAAACCAATTATCACTCATAACCATGGCTGGCATAGAACAGATTGCAGTGACATGGCCGCACAATTCTGCTGCTTAGAGATGAGGACATTTTTCCCTGACTGCAAGTCAGTCAAGCTCAAGTAACCCATTCAAACCTAAAAAGGAGAACAAATTATGCAAGCCAAACAAGCACAAGCCCTCAGTGCTCTAGTCCGTTGTTCCCACACCTCATCTATAACTATAGCATACTCAAATAATCAAGAAAAAAAAAAAACAAAAAAACCCAAACCCAAATAAAAATAATTTTTAAAACCCCACAAATAAACTAACAAACAAAAACCCAGCAACACAAACCCCAGACATATCTTGTAAATCTGTAGTTTCTAGAGTTGTCCACACCAAAGCATGCAGTTATTACCTGTTCATTTATTTTGCGTGAATTGGAACAATGCATCTAGGTCTGTTTTGCCACAAAAACTCTCCCTAAGACAACTAAAGCTGAATGACAAATACAAGCAGAATATTGAGGTTTGTTCATTTCTTAGTCCTTAAGCTCTCATCCAGCCTACAACAACTTTTTTATTTATTAAAAAGTATTCTCAAATCTCATCTATTGTATCATAATACTAAAGAAACCATGAAGGAGAACTTCTGAAATAGTCTTGAGAACATATCTTAAGAAAACTTTCAAACTAATAATACTCAAAATGTATTGTGAAAAGCCAAGAATCCATCATTCCCATTGAGAAGTTCAGGGAAAAACTCTGCTGTGTAAAGATATTCTGATTACAGAAAGCTGGGAAGCTAACCTTAAAAAAAATAAATCACACTTTTCCTTCATCGAGAATCCATGCTAAAACATGAAAAGTAAAAGAATAGTAAACCAATTCCAGTCTCTCTAGAACAGGTCACAAAATCTTTCAGTTACAAACCCCTGTCTGAGCTCAACAGAATAATTTGTTACTTAAAAGGAAAAGTAATAAACTGGATTTTATATCAGCAAAGCAACCTAATCAAAGAGGTGTTGGATGCTCATAACGAGACTTTATCACGAAATCTGGAGATTGGTTTATTACCTACTTATATGTTATTTGAGTTCAAATCCTATTTATAAACTCAGGCACATTCTCTGCTAGGTCATTCCAATTAGTATATAATTCAGCTTCTGAATCAATTCTATCAAGATGAAGATGATGCACTTGATGAGATCCTATTTGCTGAACAATGGTGGACAAAAGCTTCCTTAATAAAAGAAATAAAAGAAATAAAACCCCATGAGTATGTAAGACAAAATGGAAAGTTGCTCTAAAAACGCAGGCTTGCTTTCTGTGGTACAATGAGTCACAGCATAGCATTTGCATGGTGGAGTGTTACTTACAGATGGGACTGTCAAAGTCAGGTTTTTATTATACAGGATGACAAATGTAGTCCTCATGGGAGAAACTCCTCAGCATAATGAAATCTAATCTCTCTAGTCTCAACATTGGTGTCTATATTTTATAAATAGATTCAGAAGACTGGAAGGCAAAAGATTCACTGCCTTTTCAATTCTGTTTCCTCAACTTCCCTGTGATTACTACTTGTTTTATAAGGGTTTCACACCTTATCACTGTCTTTGCCAGCCGTGACCATATAGCAAGAGAAATGGCAAGGAGGCAATGCTCATAACTTAAATTTGTTTCTTCCTCTTATACACAGCTGGTTTCTTCTGTTTCTGCTCTGTACCGCAGTGGCACCCAGCTAGTGGAACATGGCAAGGATTACAAACAAGATCTGCCAGACCTATGCCAGCTTGGCCCAACTCAGGTCTGCTTTTCTTCTCTATCTTTGGATCCTCTGTGATGTGTGACTAAAGGGACTGTATTGCAGTTATCTTTTCTGGCTTTCCTTGATCATTTGGTATAGAATCAGCTTTCCCTGTGACTCTGCTTATTCCACAATGAACATGTCTTACTGACAGTCTCATATTTGGGGGAGTTTTGCTTGTTTGTTTTACATTGCAACAAGCTAGGAATTTGTCCACAATCATCTTAAACCTTAGCATCCTTAACTTTTTGGGCTATAACTCCCTTTGAGTATGGTGGGTTTAGTGGCTCAGGAACTGAGAATGATGAGAAGGAAATCAAAGTACTGGCTGAAAGTCAAGAAGTGCATCTAAGCTCCAGTACCAAAGTTGCCAAAATGGGCTGTAGAATCCAGCAAAGCTGAGGGGAGGAGCAGGGAGAGTGGCAAAGAGGTCACTACAGTGAACCATGGTTTCATGATATCATATAGAGTCTGTTTTCAGAAAAGACTGAGAATTTATGTTTTCCAGGATAAAATACAGAAAACAAGAAAAGTTTTGCTTTTCTACAAAGAGGTTTTTATGCTTATATGGCCATCAAATACTTACGTTTCTCAACTACAAAGGAATTCACCCAAGCACCTGTGCATATCCACTGAGATACATATCTCTCCAAAAGAGAAATCTCTTTCCATCCAGGAAGGCAGGTTGGTTCAGAGACTAGCACATACGCCTACTATCAGGGCAAAACCAGCAGCACAACATTCTGCTTTAATTTCCACTTTCATCTTGGACATTTAATCCACTTTTACTGTATCCTCAAGTCACAAATTATATTAATTAATGTGTTATTAATGACAATTATTTATAAATATTTTCCCTGATCAGTATCTCTGTGGATAAAGATGAAAGGATGCTTCATACTATGCTTTAGAAAATGAGATTTGCAGATAGATAGCAAAGCCTGTGTTACATAAAACACAACTAATATTTTCTGTTCCATAACAAAAAAAAATATACATGTATCTGCAAAGATTACACAAAGCACAGAATCATAGGATCACAGAATTGTTTGGGTTGGAAGAGATATCTAAAGAACTTCTAGTTCCAACCCTCCTGCCGTGGGCAGGGACAATAACTGGCTACTAGTCTCTAAAGCTGTTTTATCTTGTAAAACCCACAACAGGAGACATAAGGTTATTTTTAAACTGGATTATTTTAGTATAGTTTCATTTATAAATTTAAATAACTGCTCTTCATCTAGGTGTCCTGGGTTCAGCAGTAGCAGTCATTTTTCTCCTTGATAGCTGGTGCAGTGCTGTGTTTTGACTTTCAGCCTGGGAACAGTGCTGATAATACTGATGTTTTCAGTTGTTGCTAAGTAATGTTTACCCTGACCAAGGACTTTGTGAGCCTCATGATCTGCCAGGGAGGAGGGGAAGCTGGGAGGAAGCAGAGACAGGACACCTGAGCCAAACTGACCAAAGAGGTATTCCATACCACAGCACGTCATACCCAGGATGTAACTGGGAGTTAGCCGGAAGGGCTGGATTCTGCAGGGTTGGAGGAGGTATGGATCAGTGCTTGGTCGGGCTGGGGGGGGCGAGTTATCGGTCGGCTGGTGCTGAGGTGTTGTATTCCCTTCCCTTGTTATTTCCTTTATCATTATTATCATTGGTGGTAGCAGTAGTGATTTGTGTTATACCTTAGTTACTAAACTGTTCTTATCTCAGCCCGTGGGAGTTGCATTCTTTTTGATTCTCCCCCTCATCCCTCCAGGAGTAGGGGGAGGGAGGGAAAGAAGGGGGGAGTGAGTGAACGAGCTGTCTGGCTGGGTTTAAACCACGGCACTAGGATACTACTTTTTCAGAGAAAATGCGAGAATTTTTCTTAAATGCCATGAAAATTTACATTTGAGATATAAGTATCTAATGTGAAATGCCCATTACAGGGTCAAATATTCTTAAACTCTCTACAAGACCTCATTGTTTGTTATTGTGGTCATCTACACAGCAGAAGAAAGTATGCTATAAGGAGTTACCGAAAAGGAAAATAAAGTAAGCACGGAGATTCCATTTGAGCAGGAATCAAGACAATTGCCAAGGTATGACAGTGCTCTCAATGGTAGTGGGAAAGAATTCACTCTCTTCCTTAGTCTCATCCCTTAAAATTACTGGTTGCTTGAAACATTTTCCATCTTGCCTGTTACATCTTTCCTGTTACAGCCTAATAGCCAGGTAACAAACTTGGCAATACTGTTACTACATTTTTATGAAGTTTGATGTTTCCATAACAATTTTTGTATTATTACCTATATTAATTGATTTACATGACATGATTACATTGGTATTCTGGTATAGTTTGTTCCATTTCCCCTTTAGGAGCAAACCCTGTTTCTTGACAGCTAGAACACACAGTGGTAAAGTTTATTAATTGTGGTCAATAAAGAATTCACTATACTGCTAACTGTTTCAATGGTGAGTCCTTGAACCAAGTCCTAATATATAACGTACCAAGTCTGGAAGAGGTTACAGAACAGAGGAAGTCAATCTCTGCAGTTTTTGTACATTAAAGTTTTTTCAAGCAGGAAAAAGGTTTGATTAAAATAAGGGTCAGTGACCAAGAAGAGTGAAAAATCCTTCCCAAAAAGTAACCATTTGGACCTATGGCTATTACTAACACCACTGAAGCTACACAGCTGAATGTGGACCCTATTGGTTAGTTTGCTTTTAACTGTTAGAGACAGCATGAGAGGAATCATTAGTTTGCTTTTGCTTGTGAATATATCTGATTATATCTGAAAACGGATTTAAAATCTACAGTTTCTCTGGGACAGGAAGAACAGAGATTTCCTGCTGTATTCTGAGAGTGCTGGGACCACTTGCATTTACAGCACTTCGTAAGAAAGCAAATTATGACATCTGATGGATTTATGTAATTCCTCTTTTCTTATTTAGTTGCCACAGGCTACTTCTAATGATCCAGCTGCACCAATCTATTTCAGAAGCTACTCTTGACAGTGAGAAAATGGCTGACAGAAGAATCCGGGGCAACAAAGGACAGTTCTCGCTTTTACACTTAGAAGCTTATCCCCAAATATGTAAGTATTTTTTTGTTTCTTTTAACATTTTGGGATTCAGATAGTGAGCCATGGCAAATAGATTTTACCTTTTCCTGCTAGCATTACTCCACTGGGGGAGTCAGGCCTATCATATGACAGTAAGAAAAAGACCATATATTTCAGGAGGAATCACTCTCTTATAACTGAGAACTCGATTACTTAAAGAAACCAATGATCTCTTTGGAGGTTGTTGCTGCCTTTCTTCTTCAACCCACATCTTTGCTGTAATTTTAAGGAAAACATATATATAGCTCACAGACTCCAGACAGGTAGGTAGTCACTTCCTTTGTGAATCTTCTGTCACAAACATGAAGACTGAACTTGCTGTTAGGGCTCCACATCTAGATGTCCTGCTGCCAGAGGATTCAGAGCACTATTGAGCCAGAGCATCATTTTAGCTTTACCCTCTAATTTCTATCCAGTGTCATTTCTGCCCATGTGCATCTTGCCAACATCTGAGATTATGAGAGATAAACATGAAATTTAAGAGAAATAAAAGGTTGAAAGTCAGTGTAATCATACTGGAACTATTATAAGTTAAGAAGATGGAGTACAGACTCACTTTTATATCCTTAAGGAACAATGAAGGTTACACCGTGACCAGTACTTAAAGCTGTCTTCATTTGCTCTTGTTCAGCATGAGTTCACTTTTCAGATGGCCCCTCTTGTGTTTGTTGGAGTGTGTGCAAACTTCAGTACTGGTATATGTAGAAACAAACAGCTGTTTGCTTGCCAAGCCACTTATAATATCCATAATAACTAGACTGCACAAACCAACATGCACTTGTATGCTGTAAACAGATGGCATCACATTTTTCCCACCTGATGCAATCACTTTTTAAAAGCTTTTACAAATATTGCTTCAGGAGAGTTAACAGTGTCAAATGCAAACATATTTAGCACCTCTTTTCAGTTCTAATTCAAGGTATTGATGCATTTGGTCTTTATCTATCCATATCCATACGCCTCGAGACATATTACCCCTCAGATGCAGTGCTTGATTGTAATTGGGCAGTGTTCTAGGGAGAGGGATGTTTTCCAATGATGTAACTGGTAAGAAGATTACTTCTCCATAAAAGCTTTTTATTTTAACCATAAGAAATAACTTTGTTTAACCCCCTGAACGGCAGCTGAATATTATTTGTTGACCTTCTCTCAGGACACAACTTATTGTCATTTCCATGCCTTCTGACCCCTTTCATTTGCTTTTCTTTGCACAAAAGGGACAAGCACTCTCTGCTTGATCATTTGTAGGAGCTTGTGTCGGAACCAGCAGTTCAATGTGCAGGACAAATGTGTGCAACACCACACAAAATAATGAGCTGAAAGATCTGGTAGGATTTGTGTCTCTTAATTCTAAATTCCTTCATCTGAGCTAGCTTGCTAGCCTCGCTTTGCGTTAATAAAGAGAAAGAAGCACTGCTGGATACACAGCTCCCGTTATTTTATTTATATTTACTTCATCTGAAAACACACTATATTGATTATATTGACTATAAAGGGTGACTAGGACAATTGACTTGCGATGTAGACACTAGCTCTCTGATCAAAAGATCTTACTGTTTTAAGCAAGAAGAAAGATACAAGAAGTCACTGCTGCAAACCCACAGACAATTGATGTAGATTCTCTCACTGTAAGGCAACAGCCAAACAGACAATATTGACTCGCTTGGACCTGTTTATATGAATAATGACAAATAAGATAAGTACTCATTAATAATACAAACTAGTGCAAGTTCTTACATTAGGGGCTTTGTTGTTTTGTGGGTTGTTGATTTTGCTTGCATCAGACTTAGACTGAAAGGAAATTTAAGGCAGTGATTTACACCAGTATAAAACCAATGGCAAACAAATTGCAACCGCACACCTAAATTAGGGAGAAAGTTTCTTTTTAAACTGCCATGTAATTAAAATTTAAAAAAATATTAATGAAATTAATAAATATTTCCATAACCCCGTAAAATCTGATTCTTGGAAACTTTGGCTCTAGCCTTACAAAACAGACCCAGTAAGAGAGAGGGAAGTCTCATGTAAGCCACCTTTGTGATCTGATTATCTTGATCTTCAGTTTATTCTAAAGAAGTGGAAGAAACATATCTTCCTTATTGGGCATCCATCTGTGTCCCCTTGCCAGCCCCCTACAAAATTCATCCAACTTCCAGAAAATATCTTACTCTCCCATTGTCTTTCAGAAGCTGTGATGCCAATGCAGAATTGCTGATGGTCCCCATATTCCATGCCCAAATATGCTGGTTTTGTCATATCTCCAGAAGATAAACATAAAATGGAAGAGAAGAGAGCAACTGAGAGATTGTACCACTGAAGGTCATTCTTATTTTCAAAATCATTCACAGTGTTATCTGTAGAACTTCAGGGGGAAAAAAAAAAAAAAAGAATTTTCTTTCATAAAAAGCAGCAAGATTTTGACTGTTGTTCTCAACTTTCATCAGTTTAAAACTGAGACATATCTTCATTTCTCTCAAAGGAAGGTGGCACAGTGAGTTTCAAATCCCTCATCCCACCAAGCAGAACAAGCAGAACAGAAGTACAGTCTTGTCTCATGCATTCCAAGAGACAATGTGAAAGGGCCTCTCATCTTTGTATGATGAGTCTGAAAAACCTTTCCAAATTTGGTTATCAGAACTATAATTTTTCTACAGAGCATTTTGGTTTCAACAGGCAAATATTTCATCATTTTTTCTTTCTGATTTTGTTTTTAATCTACTTTGGTTATAGAGAGTGCCAAAGTAGCAGAGAAAGATGTTGCAGTGCTCATGCCTGACTCTATAGACATTGTGTTTGATTAAAAAAAAAAGTAATATTCCTCTAAAACCACATTAAAAAAGACAGAGTAAGACTAAAGAAGTACCATCAGGAAAAAGGAAGTTTGCAATACTTCACCTTCACAGTGTCTCTGACAGGCAGAAAAACTTTGAAGAACCAGCATCATCTTTCCATCCACTTCTCTCACAGCTCCATAAGTAGTATAAAGTAAAACATTAAAACCAACGAACAGCATGAAGTAAAGCAGAAGAATGAGTAGTCCTGGGGCCTGTAGCCGGTGACATGTCCTGACAGTATTCATCTGCAAAGCACAGGGTTCTATTGCATGGTAATTTTCCTGGGCTTCCTTTAATGATAAAAATAAAAGGCAGGACAATGCAATGCAGAAAAGAAAAAATATTTACAAGCAGAAATGATACATTTAAAGGAATACAGGGTCTTTAATATATCAAAATGTTCAATAGATATAAAGATACAGTGTCAAATTAAGAGTCTAAAATAAACAGTGTGATTTAAAAAACCCAACCAAACACCTAGATTGCTGCTGACTTAATTTTTTTAATATGTGATTAAGATTTAATCTCTCTTTCATTGTAGTAGGAAAACAAAAATGAAAAATACAGATATTCAGACAGCAGATTAACAAATTCGTGAGAACAGTGGCTGAAAGCACAATGACAGTATTCACTCTCTTCCTCAGTAAATTTACAACTGAGCAGTCATTGGCAATAACAAATACTGTATATTTCTGTGAGCACATTATGCTGCTCAATTCTGACAAAACCTGTGACTAATCAAAGTTTCAGACACTTCAATCTCATGGCAATAGCATTCAGGACAGAAATAAAAGGAAGGTCAGGAACAAGAGCAAGAAAAGAATGAATTTCAGCAGAGAGTTATTGTGAAGGACAGGAGGACAACCTGTCTACAAAAGAAAAACCACTGGTAGTTTCAGGATCTGATTCAGTGATCAGGTAGAAGTCATACGGGAGTGTCTTGGTATCAAGTTCTGTGTAACAGAACCTAGTATGGAACTGTATCATGAATTTGTAGTTATTCAGTTTGCTGATCAACTGCTAACACTAATTTAAAATAAAAAAAAAACCACAAAAATAAACAAAAAAAACCCAAAAACTAAAACCCAACTGTAAACCAACCTTAACAGCTTCCAAGTTATGTCAATACATTTGCATATTTTTATAAAATCCATATATTATGACATACTACTAATACAAACTTTCATTTTAGTGAAGATCAAAGTCACTTTTTCCAAATACATATCATTTAGATGTTTCTGAACTATAAGATACTTTTATTTATATCTACTTTCATTTATACCTAGACACCAAAGTATAAAAGTAGATTTGTACCTCAGTTAAAACATATCTTCCCAGCTCACATCAGCAAGCTCCGAAAAACACTCCACAAGCTGAGGATTGGTTATCTTAATTCAGTAAGCCACAAGTCCCATATGCTGAGCCTTAGGACACTGAAATAGAGCATCTGTTCTACCGCACCACATTGCACAGTTAGATGACTGTGAAAACCTGACTTCTTCTAAATGGTTTAAAGCAAGTGGGAAACCTATTTCAGATAAATCAACAGACACAAAGAGTCCAAAACCTTTAAGCTGTTTTCCAAATTAAGCTACAGCTCCACTTCTTGCTCGCTTTTTCCAAAGCCATACGTTGCTTTTGCTTTTTATTGGTTAATACACTATTTAAATGTCTTGTGTTCTCGTTATCCCCATCAATGGTTATCATTGCTATTCAGTTTCGTGATGCGATGCTCTGCTTAGCTTGTTCCACCTTGTACTTTTCCACAGGACTAAGAGTATTACTAATGCAAGCTCCCTGACAAATAGGGAAAAGAAAGAAAAAAAAAGATAAATTTCTAAAGGTTATATGGAATTATTCTGAAAAAGATTATCATGTAACTGTAAATATGATGTAATGGAAAGGGGAAAAAAGACTTAGAACATTTCAGGACTACTAGGTATAAAGACTGCTTACCAACAAATAAGTACAGAATAATGTTGTAATCTTAGTTTGTCTTTCAGCAAGCACAAATCACAAAATGCAGCAAAAAAGACTGCAATAAAACACAGATTTGTAAAATAGTGGAGGTTGGAATGGACCTATTGAGATCATCTAAGTTTAAAGCCAGCTCTCCAGAACCATGTCCAGTTGTCCTCTAGACAACCTGTGCCAGTGCTTGCTCACCGTCAGATTAAAGAAGTGCTTTCTTGTGTTAAGATCAAATTCAATATTTTTTCATTTGTGCCTATTGCTTCTTGTCCCATCAGTGGGCACTACTGGGTAAAGCCTGGCTCCTTTGTCTTCATTTCTTCCTATCAGGAGGGAATACACACTGACAAAATGCCCCTGAGCCTTCTCTTCAATGATTCAATGATTGAACAGTCATTGCCTTCTTAGCCTCTCCATATACAAAAGATGGTTCAACCCCTTACTCATCTTTGTGATTCTTTGTAGGCCCTTTGGACCCATTGTAGTCACTCCATATCACCATGTACTGGCGATCCTAGTAAGTCCAAATAAGCCTATATACAGTTTGTACATTGCTTTCCGGAATGTTGTAGGGGGAAAAAAAAAAACACCAACAAAACCAAAATCAGCAACAACAAAACCAAAATCAACAATAACAAAACCCACCACAAAATCTATTGCAAATGAGAAGAAAAAATTCAGGAAGATTTTGCATTTCACACATGTTCATTTTTTTGTATTTGTATTCCATTCTCTCAATGAAAGACTTGGTAAACACCAAGAGCAACACTTTCTGCAACATGCAGAAACAGGACAAATCAGTGAAGAAAAAGGGAAGTGAGTATATCACGTAGTTCATGTCTGACTTATTTCCTACAGATGTACAGCCACCATGATGCAAAAGAAAGCAGTAAGGCAGTGCTACAGGAGCTGTAGTTGACAGTTAACAAAATGCACAGTCCAAGGCACCCTTGTAAAAATGAGGAAATCAAGAAAGCAATTTACACCATCAACAATCTGTGCAAAGATTCATCAAAATATACTAAATGGATATTCTGGAGTGAGTACGCACAAGGAAATATAAGCTAGAAAGCTGTTCAAACCTTACCTTAATACTCATTGTTTCCTCACATAATACTATTTTCTCATTGTTCTTGTCTGAAATGATCAGACATACATATTGGGTGGACATATATGTGCTCTGGCTGTTTTCTGTGACTATGTTGGATCCTATTCTGTTGGTACAGGCACCTAAGATGCCTGCAAAACCAGATCCACTTGCTTTAATTTTTCAGCAAAACCTCGGATGTGTCAAGAAGCTGCCACACTGTACTCAGTGTAGCTCTGCCTTATTTTGGCCTTCATACCCACAGTATGTTGACAGTCCTACCCAGAGGTTTTACACAAATGTTGTCCTTAGGTTACCATTCATTGGAGACAAGCTTCCATGTGCCCTGCCATTCCCAAGATTATGTTTTTATGACTATATAGCATAAAGGTCTCATACTCTGTCTCTTGTGACTGCATACCTCCATAAAGAAGTATACAACAGAATGGCTGAGGTCTCTGCCACCTCTTCTCAATATCGCTCTTTGTTCTCTAACACAAACTTTAGAGGCTTGAAGGTGCTGCCACGAAGAATCTTCTACCTTTTGCAGTATATGAAGCAAAAGCTATGGAACACATTTTTTACCTGAGACACATAACAAGCAAACAACTAAACTATTGTTTTGTTTACTATTTTTAATTAATGGATTTCTTCTCCTCTCACAATTTATGACAGATTTAAAGTCATTATTTTCTCTCTGGGGATAGAGTTCAGGAAGGATAACTACAAAAATTGGTATAAATGGTATAAATCAGTACACTCACTTTTGTGTCAATTCATGCCTATTAATTTTCAGTGTTTTAAGTCTGCTTTCTCCCATCTACAATCATTTTAAATCATATTTTTGGTTTCAACTTTGTCTTTTCCTCTTTTTCTGTCATACATCCACAACACAATTCTTTTGCTCCTCTCTGCAAAGTACAAAGAGCTCTCAAGTAGTATACCTGATGCTAACACAATTTTCCATCTCATATACGGAATATGTTTGTTTATTTTTTCTCACTATGCAGAAATTTTGATTTTTTCAACCAGACACATTGGTGCAATTATTTTTACCTTATTTTATGCACCCTGCTGTGTATGTCTACAGGCTCACAGTCAAATGTCTGCTTCCTTATCTGCTGAGAATCTTCCAAGCTCTGCGGGACTTGCTTATTAGTCTGCCAAAGGGGCACAATGTTTTTTGAGTGGCTCTAGTAGAGAGATGTTGAAACTTTTGCCAAAAGGAAAATCACTGGAGAGCAAAAGCCTGGATGAATTTGCTTTCACTTAATTAACTCAAAAAAGTACATTTTCAAATGAGGGTCACTACTCAAGTCTGCTACAGTAAAGACATAAACTTCATCATTATTTAGGCTGGTTTTTCAACTAAAGCATAAACGTCCAATCAGAACCTGAGGTAAGGAAATTACAATGGGATTTTATCTCTTTCTTAAAATATCCACATTAAACTACTGGCAGATGATGTCAGATGTTTGGCATCAGTATATAAGCCCACTGCATAGTTTAAGTAAGTGCTTAATCATGCTAAACTTGAAGTAGCTCTATAACCACTATGTGTTGTTGAATCAGACCATTGCTTTCTTATTTCTAAGCAACCACCTACCCTATGACATAAATAAAATGAGAAAAAACAAGGTTTTTTTCCCCTGTGCTCTATTGTGTATGGAAGACAAGTAGTCCCTCTAGACAACAGAACCTAACTATTTCATGTACTTTCATGTCGCTTCCTGATTCAGCCTCTGGGTGTGCTGGACAAATAATTTCATTTCTGATTTTCCTGTGAAGCAGTAATAATACCACAGACCTCCACTGAATTGCTTTAAGACTTAATGACAGAACCAAAACATAGGAGATGGGAATTACCATAATATGATGATAGCAATTTAATTATTCACAAGTCAGTAAAACTAAAATCACAAGGTAGTGCAATAACCTTAAAACAGAATGAAAATTCAGCTTTTGAAGTGTGGTCTGCTGTGCATTTACTAAACAGTATATAATGGTTTCAAACATATATTTTTTCAAGAACAAACTATTACTTGCCACCTAGAGGTTTAGCAATTTTCAGCAACTTGACTGATAGGCAATAATTTATGATGAATTACTAATTTTTTTCTGTAAAAGTTGAGCATTTGTTTTAACATATTTGGGTATCATCTTCAGCATGCTCAGATTTTCCTTTCCTGCTGAATGGAATAGCTATTAACTGCTTCTGTTAAAATACCACTGTCTGGATAAGCTCCATGCAAAATTTAACACACCAAATCTGAGTGAGAGGTAGAGCTGTAACAGCACCCCTCTGAGATGCAGTCCCTTATGGGGGGAAACAGAGAAATGACCTGCTTCAGCTTTATCAGATGAACATTCCCAGTCTTACAAGATTTTTTCTAGAGTCTTGCTATTACAGTCATACTAACCATAATCTTCAAAAAATAAATCTGGTTTTGGCAACATTTAAACAGCTTGCATTAGTAGAGATAGTAAGATTTAAAATTATGTGTGTTGAATAGCAGGAATCAGCACCAGATTCTACAGGTCTTGCTAATGTCATAATAGTTGCAGTAGGACATTTATACCAAGATATCAGGGTATGCTTTACAATTTGTTTTCCCAAAAATAAACAGGCCCCTCACTCACATCCACCTAGTGCATTTGGTGAGTATAATTTCAGGAATAAGGTGTAAAACAGCTATTCTATTGAAATGTCTGAATTTTCTGATAAAGATAATAATTTTGTGTGTAGCTTTGAGTGTCGTTAATTGCTTTACTAGCTCAGTGCTGAAATATGATTAAGTGGTCAGGACAGATGCTTGAAATACAGCTGTATGTGTCTCTTGACAGTGCTACAGCACACATCAAATGGATACAGCTATCTAGGAAACAAAGAGAACATTTTTTTTTTATATTCCAACCAGAATGTTTTTTCTTATATGCCAACCAATGTCTTCTCTCCCAGGAGGAGTGTGGAAAAATACAAGAAAGATATGCACCAAGTGAAATTATGTGACTGCTTTTCTCCTAGGGTCCTCACCAGAACAAACACATGGATACCAGGGGGCAACCAGTCAGACATCATTTGACATGAAATACAAAATAAATGCATCAGCCTCAAGAAGGACAAAAGGAGTAATGTCTCAAGTACTAGATCAAATTTCAGGTATCTTGCTGAGGTAGCTGTCAGATTTCTTCTGTCATCTGTTATAGACTCACCAGATGAAACAAATTGCTATATAATGGTTGAAAAACTTCTCTAACATTTGACTATGATAGCTTTCTCTTCTTTATATAACATACGACTCAGGTATTCAAAATGAACAGAATAATACAGGAAGCTACAGCACAAATGATAGATATAATCATTAGATGACAAATGGGAAAAGTTTTCTTCTGTAGATTGCATATCTGAGACTGAAATATAGAAAGTAAAACAAACATCCATAATAAAACAAAGATGGAATGAGGTTAGAGGGTACCATAATCAATTTTGAAAATATTTATTTTGTTCCCTTCCATTTGACATATTTACTAACTTTTTAATTTATTATTGCAGTCACTGGATAGTATTGGTAATGAGCTGTGTACTTGGGTTTTATTTGAATATACTGCCATTAAGATTTAGCAGCTTAACGAAATACGAATAAATAATATTTTTAATGTCAAAGCATCTCTTTTACACAATATTGCTATATTACAGATTGTTTTGTAAGCTCTTTGTGTATCTACATAAAGTACTATGAACACAAGAGGTTCCACTTAAACTTGAGAAGAAACTTCTCAGTGAGGGTGACGGAACACTGGAACAGGCTGCCCAGGGAGGTTGTGGAGTCTCCTTCCCTGGAGACATTCAAAACTCGCCTGGACACATTCCTGTGTAACATTATCTAGGTGTTCCTGCTCCGGCAGGGGGATTGGACTAGATGATCTTTCAAGGTCCCTTCCAAACTCTAGCATACTGTGATACTGTGATACTGTGATACTATGCTTAGATGGAAAGCATAGTAATGAAAACTTCATAAGTTGGGCCATATGGGAGATATTCAGATGTTTTCCTTTAGGGAACCTATATTTCAGAAGAAAGAAATACATTTGAGGGCATATTCTGATCTAATATACAATGCTTTTGGAAGAATACTATGCATACGGCTATACAATTCAGAAATCCTGTTTTAAGCAAGCATGTATTAAAAATTTGCTCAGAAAATTTATATTGAATAATGAACTTTTAGCTTCCTTGACTCAGACGTGAAGTTCCATACAGCAAGAACAAGAATCCTTTTTCCACTGGTCTAGCATATCTTTGAGACAGCTAAACCTAAGTTCTTGCAGAAATTCCCTGCATTAACAAATCAAATTATCGGGTGTTCACACAGACCTTTACCCTTCAATTATTTAAGGACAGTTAAGATGCATTTCTTTACATACACAAGCAGCACAACAGTTGTCACATATACTAACATAAATAAATACATCACTACTTACAAAGTTCAGTGCCAAAAATTCATAATATTGCAACCTATAAAATTAAGCAGTGGCTCCAGGAAGCCTGAACACAGTTCACTGGCCCGCAAAATCACTTCTGAGATAAGAAAGTTTAGCATAGGGCAGAGACAGTACAATGGCCTTTAGACTTCTCAAGTGGATGGAAGTGCTCATTACTTCTGATTCCAACTCAAATGAACTTACAGGTAAATACTCCAGTGGGTTCTATTGTGGTAGGTCACCTCAGTTCTGCAGAGAGGTATTTCTGGAGCACCAAACTACTTTGGGCACAATTCTTAAGATTATACTAAAAAATCAACCACACATTTAACATTTGAACTTTTAAGAAGGACACACACACACTGGGAGCAATTATCATTCAAATTATTAGTGGTTTAGTATCATTTTTCCTTTCTTTGTTCTTCAAATCCACATTAATTTGAGGAAGATAAAATCTCCAATACCATGTTTAAAAATTTAAGCAAAACAGTTACTCATGGAATATTTTCTTTTTTAACTTGTTTTCTGTAAAATCAGAGTGTATATTTTGCAATTCTACTACAAATAACCATTTTACAGAAAAAAAAAGCAGTAGGCCAAATTAAACCTATAGTGCAATTCTACTGTAAATTGATGGTACTGTTCTCAGGATGCACTTGGCCATTATTTTCTGCCAAGACAGCACATTCATGTCTCTAAAAAGCCAAAGGAGTTTAGGTAAATCCTTTTCATCTCTGAACCGGAACCTTTTCCTACTGTGTTTGAATTAAATGCATTAATGCACTGAGGCCCACAGAACAAGCTGTACGTCTGTGCCTGGAAACTTCTGCTACATCCTGTGTAATGAAGTTAAAAAAGTCTTTGAGAGTGGGGTGCCAATTGCAACTGCACTTTACTGTGAAGCAAAGGGTATAACTTATAAAAAATTCAGTTCTCAATAGGAAAAAAGAGGATTTCACTTGTATCTCTAGTGTGCTTGTAAATTAAGATGGGTGAGTCTCCTCAACATTGCTAACTTTCTCAGTTGATTTCAGATCCAAACAATGCTCCATCTTCATGTACAATTCAGTTGCAAGTGTGTGAACTGGAAATAAAGCACATTATAAACTTCTGTCTCAAGATCAAACAGTTCTACATATTATATGTTATTAAAGAAAATTATTTCCTTTAACAGGGGAAAAAAAAAATAAAGCCAATCAAACAAAAACAAACAAAAACAAAACCAAATCCACCACATTCTATGTTTGATGTCATGACCCATCCCTGATCTTTATAGCATCAGGCATGGAAAACCCACACTCAGAGTACCAAGTGCTTCCCAGCCAACTCAGGATAGGCACTAGCATTGGCCAGTCAGTCTAGTATTCCTAGTCAGACTGGCCAAAGGCATGGTCCACACTGTCCGTGGTGGACTGGTGTCCTTGTTCATATCACAAAAATCTGCAGTGCACTTGTTTTAAATCCTGTAATCAATTCCTGAGCCCACACTCATATTTGCATACTTTTTGTCAAAGTATCATGCAGTCTTTTACTTTTCTTGGCTCTCTGAATTCCATATTAAGCCTTCTTTTGGACAAATAGAGTAGAAAACAAGAGAATGCAAACTTAAGCCAGGCTTAACCAAGGAACATGCAGCATCCTTGCCTCTTAAAAGCATTTCAGAATTGGAGTGATATTCTGTTCCTTTGTTGAGAAAAGCAGCTCTTTCTTTCTGCCATGAAGGCAAGCTGCCCTGCAGCTCAAGTTGCTGCAAGAAGACAACCCACTGTTATAAGGAGCTGGACCAGCAATTCTGAGGCAGAGGATGGTCCTTAACTGCTGTATCAAGCCCTCCAGAATTTGTCACAAACTTGCTGTGGAATACACCATAGCAGATTTGCCTGGGCAAGCTTAGACACACACTGAGCACTTACCACAAAATACAGGTCAGGTTGAAAATAGTGCACCCTCCATGTCACAGCCACCTTCCACCCTTCCTCTTTCAGTTTAGAAATAAAACTCAGCTGCTGATCATTAGCAGTCACCGAAGTTCCCCTGCCATTTTTCTGCATTGTGTTATCACTGGGTACTGATTCTGGACAGGTTATTGTATTCTACTTGTGTTATGCTCCTTGCTATCCTATCTTCCTCCACACATCCTTTCCTAAACTGATAAATATCTGTAAACAAGTTTCCATTTCACTATTTCTAACTGACCAACACAATTCCTGTCATTATTTCATCCTCTTGCACGTTTTAGACTAAAACTGCTCTTGTTAGTGCTGCTGTTCTTTCCTAACATTCCCTATATTCAACGATATTTATAAAAGGTGGAATCAGCATAACACAGAAACAATTTATCGGACCAGTTCTTTCTAGAAAATTTGTCCCAAATGGAAATGTATTAAATAATATTACAAAGCAAAGGAATTAGCATGTGATACCAATTGGATAATGTAACCTTAAGCTTACTTATCTCACACCAGTTATGGCACTGATGGTTTAAGATAAGGGACACAGCATGAGGTACTTTCATAAAACTGTAAGGATTATAACTGACAATTATCAAAACAATAAACAAAACTGGAATTAGCCTTGAAATTACCCTGTTTTCGTAAATATGTATGAATTTACTGAGGAAAGGAAAGGCTTGGCTATTTTATCTTACTGGCTTCTTATCACTTGTCACAAATGATAACTTCTCTACATTCTGTCACTGTATCCCCCCCTTCACTCCCAATCTGTGACCTTCCAGTATGACAGGATTCTGTTTTTAACAAAACACTGAATAGAGTCTTTTGCTCTCCATCAACTTGGATGCTAAAAGCCAGGCTCCACAAATTTAACAGAAACACCTGCCCAAGTTCATAGCCTGCTTTCTCACCTTGTATGCTCTGGGATCAAAAGTGTTTGATACATAGTTGAGAAAATCTGTGGATAAAATAATGCATATCTACTACAAAAAAAATCTCCCAAAACTATTGGATTTTTACCAGAAATAAAGGAAAACCAAGTGAGACAACTAAATTATGTTGATCGCATAGCTCTTGATGACTATAGATTTTTATCACAAATGCACCTAAAGCCAACTTTTTAATGGCTCTCAGTCCTCCAAATCTTCAATTCTAATGATTCTCAATTCAGTCTCCTCAACCACCACCCCCATTCTGTCCTTCAAAAGTGTATGTCTTTCCAATGACTAGTCTTCTAAGGACACAGTCATATAGTGTCATACACCTTTTAACCTGTTCTCAGGGATGAAGACAAGCCAAATTTTAACATACTGTATTTAGGAAAAACGTATTTGAGCTGGCCATTAGAAGTCTAGAAGGCCATTTCTTTGAGATACCTAGAAGGATCCACAGTTCCTTTGCAGCCTTTCCATTCTGGAGAATTCAGCAAGATTTAATCCCTTAGGTCAAGTTCTAAGAAAAAAAAATCATATATAATCCAATGGAAATTTATGATCTACAGACACTTTCACCAGGTCAATGCCCTCCTGATTTAAAACACAGTATCTGGGAGTCCTTCCTTGAATTTCAAAGGAAATTAAAATGATGGAGTATCTTTCAGCTCCAAGCGTATAATCAAAACAAAATCGGTTATCCACTAAATCCATTTGCTGATGTGACTAATGGGAATCATTGATCTAGTAAGTGAGCCTTAATTACAGCTTTGATTTGACCATATTTTTGTTCTATTTGCAATAGATGTAATGGTAAAAACTCAGTAATAATTTATACAGAAGAACAACTTTGATTTTATTAGAAAGTTGACCAAGCAATGTAAAAACAAGTACACAATTGGAAGAGTGAATGGATCCCCGATGATGTTCACCACACCACTGTTATTCAGCACTGGTCTTGTTTTGGTTCACTCCAAGTAGCCCTTTACAAGACAGCTCTTCTAATACAGAGGACAAGTCCTAAGATATTCAGACACAAGCTGGTCGTTGGCATTTATACCATTATATAATGAGGACAGATGGTCATTTCTTGGCCCTCCTTTACTTAGCCCACAATATGGACACAGCCCACAAGGACCATGAACCCTGACAGCTCCAGAGTGTTCAGGAAAGCAATCTATGTACCACAGGACTCTACTTCCAAATTAAACCCAGACCATTCACATCATTGCATAGGACCACATAAATTCTTATAGACAAATATGGCAAATAAAAAGCTGTAAATATAGCCAGCCCAGCATTTTAATAAGTTGCTTTAAACAGGTTTATGAGGCTTTTAGAGAAGAGAAGAAGACCATGGTCTGAGTACAAAGACCTGCAGCATGTAAGGTTTAAATAGCTATAGAAGGTCATTTAGATCTGAAATACTTCCACATAAAGTGACAACTGAAATGATGAAGAGACACGATGCAAATTGTAGGGACTGTTCAGTGCTCAGCAATAAAAATAGTGACCTTTTAAAACTGACAGAGTGGATTTGAGAATCGATGGCACTAACACTTCCCTAAAATGTAAGTTTTACATCAAGGCGATGGATGTAACAGGATGTGCCACCACATAGTACAGTTTCTGATTTCAGTAAACAGCAAGTCTCTTCCTGGAATATACCTTTCATGTGCTACAATGAAAGCTTAGGTGAAGATCCCAGGCTGTCAAGAATAGACAGCATTAATGACAGGAATTGGATTCCTCTCATCCAAATAGTGATGTCCAGTAATGGAGCTGAAGACCCATTCAGCTCCTCAGAGCCTAAAACTTTCAAGTAGCACAAAACCCATAGCATTTGGAAGAAAAGGCATAGCACAGAAAGGAAGGAAATTCACCTTTGAAAATGAGTGTTTGTTCTGAGTAAGTATTGCACTGGTGATTTCCATGTGGCTGGTTGCAGACATCAAATAACAGAATAAATTAGGTCTGCATAGGAATATCTAAGCATACTCATTTTTTTAAAAAGCCCCAATTTGATACAGCATCTATCCTTTCTGACTCTCCCATCTTCCCTCTTCACTTCTGATCTTTGCATTTCCTTTTAGTGTAGCTGTTCATTCTTCTCTTTACAGTATGTGCCTATCCATCTCTGGATTTTTTTTGTCTATAATGCAGCAGCTTCTGCTTTACGCATTTGGGGGGTTTGAGGGTTTGCTTAGTTTGGGGTTTTAACCTTCTCATTATTGTTTCAGCTTCTCTTTCTCCTTTCCTTTGCCTTAGTTTTATTTCTCAACTGCTCCCAGAAGACAATACTTTCTGCTCTATCAGATGTTGATCTTATCCACATCTTTTATCATACCCCAACTCTCACCTTTTGGAATGTTAATTTTTTTTTTGTATTTTGCTTACATTTTTCACCTGTGGCTTACATCCACATCCTTTCTGTTCCTTTGGTAATACCCCTCTGCCTTTCTCCCACCTGATTTCCACTCTACTTTCCAGCCATTAACAGGATCTCCATTCACTGCTGCCAGATTCATGCCTCTCAACACCTTTGAGGCTTCCCGTTCTACCTAAGAGCTAAAGTAAAAGGAACATCAGGCACAATATGAAGAAGGAAACTCATTAAATACAGTATAATTATGATTTTCTTACTTTTTCTTAATGCTAACAAGATCTAATTTCTGTGATTTTAATACATGCAGCCTTTACTAATATAGGAAAATCCTAGAACTTTTAGTTGGGACTATTCTATAGTTTCATTAGGTCATTTAGAAGGTGAGATTTGACAATATATTTTTATTCATACAACACCAAGCAGATGCAATTATGCCATTCTAAATACTTTAATCTCCATATGGAAAGATCTATAAACTGTATTAACTCAGGGCTGTGTTACATTAGATTAAACCCCAAGGAGGTTTCTCAGTGTTATGACTGCAGTTTATATATTTCAACTTCTGTGTGTAGGCAAGACCTCAAACGATTTAGATAGCCCTCAGGCTTGACCATTACAACTGAATGCAGCCATTTAAATGATTTGTTATATTTTCCTAACTAAGAGGAAAGTGGAACTATCTGGTACATTTTATTTAATGTAGAAAAAATACGAATTTATTTTTCTGTTTGTTTCTGCCAGCTGTTTACTCCTTGGAGCTGAAAAGATGGTGACAGCACCTGTATTTATTTTTTGATTCCATAATAATAAAAAAACAGAGTATAAATTTTAGGTCAGGCATTATAGAGAATATAAGACTTTTTGTACAAACTAGAGTTTTTTCTGCTGTCTGTTGTTGATTTTAAACTTACTTGGCTTTATGGATCTCTTTCTGAGGTTACTTTCAGTAGTTCCATTAAGGTATAGTTATATGTAGATGGATGCAACACTGAATTTTATGTGCAATTAAAAAAAAACCTAAATTTATCTTTTTCTAAACCAACATGTTCATATAGGAAAAGACAAAGCCTTTTACATACAGCAGACTTCTTCATTGTCCATTTCCAGTGGGAGCATGAGGAAAATTCAGGGGGTTGTTTCAACCTCTAAAGCATATACCTATGACACTTCATATAGAGGCAAGATTTTCTACCCGGTCAGACAAAAGGACACAAAATCAGCTTTTATCACAGAGCAGAATACCGCTAGCTAGAATGATTTACTAACAACTCTGCTTTGTTTTCTGACAAAGCAGAAGCACTGAGTCATAAAACGTTTTATCACACCATTTCTGATAGCAAAAAAAAAAATCAGAGAGCACATAGTGTTTTCTGACATAACTGATTAGAGATTGCCACGGTAAATTCTTTTACTGTCTATCCAAACCTGCCGCATGCAGAAATGTACTCACTGTTACAGAGATAATGTCTCACACTGCTCTTCCTCCTCACCTGTCTGCATTTATCTTGACATAATTCTACAAGAGAAGGGAAAAGGCAAAGAAAGAAGACATACTTAATTTGTTTACAAAGTATGGCCAGTTATGACACTCTTCAGATATATGCATCAGCCTCATGTTTTATCTAACATGTGTTTCTTCACTTTGGCACTTTGAGTATTTTAGACTCTCAAAGAACTCCAGCGTTCCCAAGTATTGTTATGCATACAGCAAAAGGACTCTGGAACAAAAGGACCAAAATACTTGCTAGTTTTATCACAGCTTAAAAATTAGCATTTACTTTGCCATTTACATTGCTCCTCCTTTTCATTCTACATCCATTTATCTCCATCTCCCAAGCACACCTTTCATGACAGCATTTATTCTAATGACTGGACTATCTCAGTTATGTTTCAGGATATATGGGATCATGTCAGATTCTAGTGGGTCAGTACCTGCATCATATAGGATTATGAGATATATTGTACAACTTTATTGGCACAGTAGTTGCAGTCTTAGTTACTAATGGGGAAAATAATGCTGTGAGCTGTGACATGCTCAATACGACTATACCAGCTGTATGCCAGCATATATGAATTCTGAAAATTATCAAGTCTATACATACATTCTGTTATTGTGCCTGATGGGTGACTGTCCCAGAAAGATAACAGTAGGACTTTAAAAATCTTGAAATCCATGCATTCCTCAATTTTATTTCTAAGTTAAACTATCCCAGAATTTTGTGTGCCATGCATTCTTAGTCCAGACAAGGCTGAGTAGCTCAGTAGCTGTGTCACATAAAAGCCTTACCCACGTTCAGAGTCTAAGCCCTTCTTCCCTCATTTTTAAATGGGCACTGATATTCAGTGCTTCCTCTTAAGGATATACCGATTATACGTATTTCTCCTATTTCTCCTCTTGTCTACAACCTAACACCAAGATGACAGTATTATGCTTTTTTTCCCCTCTGAGCAAGAGAAAATAGCCCATTAGATATACCTGCGGGAGGTTTTTTTCCCCAATAGTAGACATAATTCTTATTTTCTGATTTAAATACATACATTTTACATACAAAGTACGGATTGGATGTATAGATTAGACAACATGCAGGCAAACCAAGAAAGAGACATGCAAGTGGCACTTCAGCATACTTGCAATTACAGGGTGTATTTTGCATCTTAATTTTATTTGGATATAATGAAGTGAAAATATTAGCAAACAGGTATTTCACACATTGAAGATTTTTCTGGCTCTGTTTCAGTGATTTGTGATAGGGGTGTATTTCCCCCTCCAAGGATATGTGAGGCAATTATAGCCTTCTTCATACATTATCTGCAAACTAGAGGTAGAATTAGTCTGAAACCAGCATAAAGAACACTTCTTTTCAGAATACTATACAAAAAACCCACATTCCAATTCTTTTTTTACTTTTAGCAGATGTATTGCACATCAAAAGCTTTATGGGAGAGAAAAAAAAAAAACAACAAATAAAATGGGTAAATGGAGTGAATAAAACCACATAAATGAATATAAACCAAAACATATTTATAAGATGGAGAAAAAAAATAGAAGGAATAAAATCAGCTTTAAAACCAGCTCTTAAAACTCTGAGGTGCTAGACCAAGAGCTTCCAAAGCAGAGATATAAAGCCTCTTGAGGTCATAGAAATGATCAGTGAAGTCATGAACTTGATGGAAGTGACTTTTGCAACAAGAAGTGTTGATACCTGATATAGAATCATAGAATCATAGAATCATAGAATAGTTAGGGTTGGAAAGGACCTTAAGATCATCTAGTTCCAACCCCCCTGCTGTGGGCAGGGACACCTTATGCTAAATCATATCACCCAAGGCCTCTGGGAAACAATATTTGCCAGAGAAACTTGGCTCTCAGACTTACAACGAACTTTGTTTTAAATCATAAACTCACAATAAAATAATAAAAATTAGTGCATTGAAAATAAAACACAGAATTTACATACAGAAGCATGAGTGTCTAGATAATAAATGAAAAAGAAATATTTGAGTTCAAAACTTCAAATATTAGAATCATAGGATAGTTAGAGTTGGAAAGGACCTTAAGATCATCTAGTTCCAACCCCCCTGCCGTGGGCAGGGGCACCTCACACTAAATCATATCACCCAAGGCCTCGTCCAACCTGGTCTTGAACACTGCCAGGGATGGAGCATTTACAACCTCCCTGGGCAACCCATTCCAGTGCCTCACCACCCTAACAGGAAAGAATTTCCTCCTTATATCCAATCTAAACTTCCCCTGTTTAAGTTTTAACCCGTTACCCCTTGTCCTATCACTACAGTCCCTAATCAAGAGTCCCTCCCCAGCATCCCTATAGGCCCCCTTCAGATACTGGAAGGCTGCTATGAGGTCTCCACGCAGCCTTCTCTTCTCCAGGCTGAACAGCCCCAACTTCCTCAGCCTGTCTTCATACGGGAGGTGCTCCAGTCCCCTGATCATCCTTGTGGCCCTTCTCTGGACTTGTTCCAACAGTTCCATGTCCTTTTTATGTTGAGGACACCAGAACTGCACACAATACTCCAGGTGAGGTCTCACGAGAGCAGAGTAAAGGGGCAGGATCACCTCCTTCGACCTGCTGGTCACGCTCCTTTTGATGCAGCCCAGGATACGGTTGGCTTTCTGGGCTGCAAGTGCACACTGAAGCCAGCCCATGTTCATTTTCTCATCAACCAACACCCCCAAGTCCTTCTCCACAGGGCTGCTCTGAATCTCTTCTTTGCCCAACCTGTAGCTGTGCCTGGGATTGCTCTGACCCAGGTGTAGGACCTTGCGCTTGGCATGGTTAAACTTCATAAGGTTGGCATCAGCCCACCTCACAAGCGTGGCAAGGTCCCTCTGGATGTCATTCCTTCCCTCCAGGGTATCAACCGAACCACACAGCTTGGTGTCATCAGCAAACTTGCTGAGGGCGCACTCAATCCCACTGTCCCTGTCAGCGATGACGATGTTAAACAAGACCAGTCCCAACACTGTTCCCTGAGGAACACCACTCGTTACTGGTCTCCAGCCAGACATTGAGCCATTGACCACAACTCTTTGTGTGAGCCCATCCAGCCAGTTCTTTATCCATCAAGTGGTCCATCCATCAAATTGATGTCACTCCAATTTAGAGACAATTTATTGACTTGAATATTGCTGATGAAATGCCATTTCACTGGAAAGACAGCTAACTTCAGTTTAGAGATACAGTTTCACAGATCCAGGAGAGCAAACTCAATGGAAAGTGGAGGCTGTTCCTGAATATAAGCTTAGCGCAAGGCAAATACCATTCTAAAGCACAGCACTTCCTTATAATCCTGTCTCTAACACCAAATTATGTTCTTAGTCTGCATGAGGTAAGAGAATATTATTATATGAGTCTCAATTACATAAGGCAAATAAATACATCCGTTACTAATTTTAATTTTTTTCATATTTAAAAGCAAAACAATTGGTCTATTTTGGATCAAGCTGCTTTTCAGTCTTTGCTCATGAAAAGCCCTTTTGTTATTTCTGATTCTTCTTCGTCACAGCAGTTTTTAGTCATCTTATTTCCTATTCACATAACTAATGAGAAACTGGGGCTGTATTATCAGTGACTTTTACTTATGCTTTGCCTATATTTATTTAAGCTTTTTTAAGATTATTTTGGACTATCAAATGAATTAAGGCTTCATGACAAAACTCAGAAATAAGGTCAAGAGTCTGGAAATAAGGTCACATTTGAATGCAATTGAAAATGCTGCTGTGGAGAATGAAGAGCTCTCTACATTGACAGGGAGAGCAAAGAACAGCCTCAAAGCTGCTTTGTCGATATGGGTTATTTAACTCAGATACTAACAGCAACTCCAAAATGAAGGAACTTTCTCCCCCTTTCTACATAAATAAAGAGAAAGACAGCTTCACTGGCATAAGGTTTCTACTCAAATATCTTCCAAATACATTTGGCGAACCACCATAACTTACTTGAAGTCAGCACTTGCTAGCAGTTATACTCAGGCAAGGATAACTTCCATCTTAAAACCAGGAATTCAGTTTTGGCAAGAGAAATTTTGCTTAAGAGTTTCAGATATGTTAGTTCTCTGCTTGAGTGTCATACGGACTATATGGTTCAGCATAGAAACTAATAACAGATAATGACATGATGAGCATGACCAGCAGGTCGAAGGAGGTGATCCTGCCCCTCTACTCTGCTCTTGTGAGACCTCACCTGGAGTATTGTGTGCAGTTCTGGTGTCCTCAACATAAAAAGGACATGGAACTGTTGGAACAAGTCCAGAGAAGGGCCACAAGGATGATCAGGGGACTGGAGCACCTCCTGTATGAAGACAAGCTGAGGAAGTTGGGGCTCTTCAGCCTGGAGAAGAGAAGGCTGCGTGGAGACCTCATAGCAGCCTTCCAGTATCTGAAGGGGGCCTATAGGGATGCTGGGGAGGGACTCTTCATTAGGGACTGTAGTGATAGGACAAGGGTTAAAACTTAAACAGGGGAAGTTTAGATTGGATATAAGGAGGAAATTCTTTCCTGTTAGGGTGGTGAGGCACTGGAATGGGTTGCCCAGGGAGGTTGTGAATGTTCCATCCCTGGCAGTGTTCAAGACCAGGTTGGACGAGGCCTTGGGTGATATGATTTAGTGTGAGGTGTCCCTGCCCATGGTAGGGGGGTTGGAACTAGATGATCTTAAGGTCCTTTTGAACCCTAACGATTCTATGATTATATGATTCTATGACTTTCTGGAAGAGTGCAATGCAAAGAGCATCTTTGTTGAAGCCCCAGATGACAACAGCACAAATGAGTGATCTCTGCAGAGCACTCTCCTAGTCAGCTGTTACAGAATTTTGAAATTCCTAAATCTAAATGAGATGTGGGAAATATGAGGACTGGGTCTGGCATCACTTACTGAGGCAATTTTCCTCTCAGGCATATCAAAATTGTAGTTATACTTGTTGAAATCAAATTAGAAGTGAGATTCATAGGACAAGAGAGGCAAAATGATAATGGAAAGAATAGTTTGCTTTTTGTAGATATATGTGGCGAGGTAAAGAATCACTTAATAGCTTCCTGACAACCTTACGTTCCTTTCTTTTGTTATGGAGGTGTCATACTCTATAATCAACCTGTATGTTATTTCTTTTCCTCTCTCCTCTCTGTCTCCTCACTACCTCAATTCTTTCTACTCCATTTTTCAATTTGAAAAATCCAGCAATCCAAGCAGACAAAGCAAGAATTTCCATGCTGGGTCAGATAAAATGTCCATCAACAGCATTTGCTATTTCTGCCTGTCCCCAGTTGCTAATACTAACAGAACAGCGGAAGCCCTGAAGTATAATGTTGGGCATCTTTTCAAAATAAGGGCCACAACATGTTTTTACAGTGATGGGTACTCCTTCTGCCTACCAATATGTCCCTTCCTTCAAACAAATTGCTAGCATCTTCATGTGTGAGATTGAGTTAGAGTCTTACACATAGAAGGGAAAAGGTTGTGGGAAGGGGAAGAATTTAATCAATCCACATAGAGAATTTCATGATTTATTTCAGTCTCGTTTTCCTCTTGTGTTGTCCTGTTTGCTCTATCAGCCCAACATGCCAGATTTAAGAAAGTTCATTCATGCTTCACTGTAATTTTTCTTCAAACATTATTAAAGCACTGATATTTAGAAATTCCTATTTAGTTAAAGGTGAAGATTTCGGTTTTGTAAGTATCTTTAGAAATCAGATGCTTAAGTGGAAACATTAACGTATCAAAATGTGGCTGAATGTCAATTTTTGGATTACTGGTCTTCTCTGAACTTTTGACATCTGGCATTTTGCTCGACTCTCTAAAGAGCATGCTTCCTGAGTGATAATACTGTGGAGAACATGACACAACCTAATTAGCACTAACAGATGAAGTGTTGATTTATCATCAGAAGTGAAACCTGCTATAGGAAGGAAAAGAAGATTATTGGTAAATGTAAATAAATGCTGGTGATTAGCATTTATAATCTTTCTTTTCTTGGTACACACACAAAAATACAGAAGGAGTTTTGCACAGAGAGCCTATATGGAAATATCTGCACCTGTACTGTGGGGGAAAGAGGAAATAGGTGCTAGCAGATGGAGTAGTCACATGGCCTCTTCACCTTCTCTGCTTTCGAATAAGTGCTTTCTGTTACCAGTTCCATAGCCAAAATGAGAAGGCATGGCAGGTACAGGCTACATGAGAAACCATAAGAATGTATGGGTTTCAAATAACAAGAACCCAGTCAGCCTCTATACTGGAAGGTATTTGACTGTGCTTCAGTGCACTGGTTGGAATAGCAGCCACAACGGAAGCTGTATAAACTACCAGGTAAACCCTGATGATTGATGCTGGATTGGTGCCTGTAGAGATCCTAACAATGCCATCCTTACTGGGTTGCCTTCTAGACTCACGAAAAGTAAAAAGCCTTGAACTGCCCTTACACTAGACATCTAGATTTTGGAGAACAAAAGACTGGGGAAATAAATCTCATTTTTAGTCTAAATTAGCCATCTACACTGCTCTGTAGTCAATGAAAAGAGATGGACACTGAGAAAGGTAATTAATCTCATCCATCTTAAGATGGAACAAAGCTTTCTGGAGACAGTTATTTCTCACCACTGACTAGAGAGTGAACTTGGATGACTGCCTTAGATTAGAGATGTATCTTTTTTGATGGCTGAAATAGAATAAGACGAATCTAGGCAAAAATAACTAGAACTTCTAGAAACCCATTTATTTTTCTTTCATCTCAGGTTACCTGCAATCACTGGGAACAGTACAGATGAGTATATTTTCTCTGCTCATTAATTTTAATTCAATAACATTCCTTACTTAGCCTAATATAAATTTCTTCAAAGATGCCATATTCTGTTCAAGTCTAATAAATTTCTACTAACCCTTCAACTGTTTAATTTTTGAAATAAATTATTTTAACCCTACATCATAAATTATGCAGTATTTCAGTTTATTTTAAAAGTCTGAACAGTGGTCCATGAGATGTAAAATCTCTGCTCATTAATTCTCTGTCAGTTTTCCATTTTATCTTTTTAACTGTTAATGGCTGATTAAAAGAAAAATCTATAGGCACTATCATATTGGAAAGCTAGTATTAAGTAATTAGTAAAAAATGTTATTTTAGTTCAAGCGAAATACTTTAGCAGCTTGCTTTTTAGCTGGAATGACTTTTGTTTTAAGTTTAGTACATATCCTGCCTGGGCCTGTGCTTCTTGTTTTGACATATGAAGATGTAAAAACCTCCCCTGAAACTTGCACAGGGTAACTTTGGATCCAGAGGCACCCTGGATAGGAAATACTCCATATTTTTTATGCCTAAAATCCCTCATTTCCTCTCTGGAGCAAATGCAAAGGAAAGGTGAAGAATGAATTTGACCTTAGTTGAGCCTTCAGCAGCCAGCTTTGCACCAGTGAACTGGCACCAGCCAGCAGCTCATTAATAGTCCATGGAGCATAACAGCATTTGGATGAACAATATTTCAGAAGAATGCCCAGGTAGAAGACCATGCAGAATAGGTAATAAGTAAGGAAACTTGAATCTTGATCTGGTCAGTAACCAAAGAGAAGCAATCTAACCCTCAGTTATTAGTCGTTAGCAATGAAGATCAAAATAAATAAATAAAAGCACGAAGTTCTGCTACTTCTAATGTTTAGGACTGAATGATACCAAATATTACTATAAATAACACTACTGATTGAAGTATGGGTACCTTTTGATGACCAAAACTCAAGAATATTCTGCAGGTTTGCTTATTTATGGCACTATTTGGAAATCCCAAATTCTTAATGAATTTGTAAATGTCGTACATCTCCAGGGAAGAAAAAAAGAAAAACCAACCAGACAAAACCAACCAACAAAGAAAAACGCAACCAAAAAACAAATCCTCAAATGCATTCCATTAATCAAATCCAGAATTATCAGTAACATCCTTCTGCTTAGGGGACATACAGTGCCACCTAGGTGCTAACACAGTGGTGAGAAATAGTATAACACTAGAAGAGTGAAAAGTTTGCCACATGCCTTGAGAATAAGTGGCTCAGACCAACTCAATCAGTCTAGGCCTGCCTGAGCAGGCAGGTGGATTAAGACGGGCTCTCGTGGTCCCTTTCCACCCAAATGATTATTCTGTAACATTACTGTCACTGGGTGCCAATAAACAGTCTGTGGGGCTGCTCAGCAATAAAGCAGATGAAGTGGACCTACAATGTTAGCTGTGCAGGCAAAGCTTATGACAGGAGGTGGGACAGAGCATAATATACACTTGATAAAGGTTAATAATTAGATAAAAGTCTCAAGGGGCCTAACTGACATATTAAGGTGCTTAGAAAAGACTCCTCAAACTTACACCTGAATATGGACTTCTACAGATGGCTGAGTAGGGTGGAATCAGTATCTTGGCTTTACATTTACGATGCCAGTCAATACTCAGTGACAATTCTAAATGGGAAAGGAATTAGACAAGGAAAAGTAAACAAGAAGCAGTATGAATAGGAAAATCAAAGAACAGATAAAAGAAGTATTTGATATTTTAAAACAAAATCCAATGCTTTATAATTAGTTTTTTTTAATACAGTCAAGCATAAATCCATTACTAAATATATTACCAGTGAAATTTCTGTCAGTATGGGTTGCTACTTCACTAGTTAAGATTTCAAAGACATTTCATTGACATTTAAATGACTGTATTTTTTCTTTTCATTATTGAGAATTTGCCAAAGATAGTAGAAAAAATCATCTCTGGAGCAAGGTTCCTGCCTTTTGCTGTGTGCAGGTTTCTGCTAGAACCTCTCAGAAGGGTACTTACACGGTAGGTAACTGAGAACAGAGAGCTGCAAAGCCTTTCACACCACATTATGTTTCTGACTGGAACGTGCAAACTAGGTCAGGCCCCAGATGCTTTCACAGGGAGCTGTCACATCTATGTGAGGTGTGTGAGACTGCAGAGAAGAATTTTAACTTCCTGTGGGCCACCTCAGCAGTTAAAATACAATAATACTGGTGGTTTGGTGGTTAGCATCTGCCCCATAATGCTGGTGAATGATGCAGTAACAGTCTCACTAGCTCATGCCCACTGTTTTCTTTCCGTCTTTTTTTTTTTGTCTTGATAGAAACAGAGCAATTGCCCATAAGTTGTATAGTATCATGGCTGGTTCTACAGTAGTGTTTGTCTAGAAATCACCTTTCCAGGGCTCAGCTGACACCAGTGATAAAGCAGGGCCACTACACAAGAAAATACACTTTGGCATGATAAAGTGTCATTTCAGCTAAAGTTGTGATTCTGCAACAAAATCAGCGATGTTAATTCCAGTTCCAGTAGGGGAATAATCAACAACGTTTGTCAAAGTAATGACAATTTTCTGTCCTCTTTAAAGAGTGTTGCAGATGACAAAAGTACCTTATTTAACCAGTGGAATGCCTGCCTTCCTCGTAATAGATTTGGGGACTGAAAAGGCCTTAGTATTCTGAGATGCAAACATTGCTCTACTATATTATTATTTTAAGAATTCCATGCATTAGAGATGCTGCAGAGCTGGGTTTACCTTCTAGTTTGGTAAGTTCTCAACAGAAGAAAAAGGGTAATTCTGTAATTCTAATCATTTATGGATAACTCCTAAACCAGACTGGTTTTATCTTAAAGGAAGCTTGGCAATGATAACAACATAGCCATACTGAATGCGTCTCTGTTTAGCCCTGACTTCAGAGTGGAAGAGCTTTAATTGTTCTTTCATTCCTGCTTGTCAAGAATTGGCACAAATTCCACAGATTTCCATTAGCTGTAATTAGAGGAGTTGCTTTGTAATTCGTGACGAATTTGTCACCCCTTTCAATTTTCCAGAGTGAAAATTTAGCATGGTTCCTGTTGCTGTATTAACCCAGCTTTGTGTCACTAGAAATGGATTAAACTGGATTAAATCAACAGTTTGCCTTTCATTTTGATGCATTGCAGAGACAAAACACAAAACAATGAGTTTAAGGTCATTCCATTTAAAAGGTAGGTCCATTATGATGGGTCTGCAATAGCAATTGACCTACAGTTAAGTCTTCCAAATTCACTCAAGTCCCCTAATAGTGGAAATGAAGAGTAGAGTGCTCTTGCAGGGCTAAAAGGCAATTTTAAGCATTTAAAAAATGGAAGATATGAAAGAATGAATATTCAGCTGGGACAGCATTTAAATACCCAAGTGCTCCTGACATGCATTAAAAGCATGGGTCTTCACCGTCCACTACCTGATTCCACTAAATTATCTATAAAATGTTTTAATTAATTTCCAAAGGCGTTGCCAGTGTTATTCTGTGTTCCCTGTACAAATACTTATCTATCCTGATTGTTATGAAATACCTGAATAAATAGAAATACCTTTAATCCTGCATGAACAGCATGAATAGCTTCATGAATTTTCTGAAGAATGACTCTATACAATGAAACCTTGCTACTAATTAAAATTAGCATACAATTAAAAATGGGAAGAAAATAATGAACAGTTTAGAAAGTTATGACATTCCCTCCATAGACATACTTGTCCCAGGGTCTTTCCACATAGCTTTTCCAGAAGGTTCTTGGAAAGAATTAACTAGTGCAAAGAACAGATAAGCAAGGCCCCACTTTGTAAATAATGAGTGCGACATCACCGTTACTTGTAAAATAAACGTTTTATTGCCTTTTTCTTGACAGAAATCTATCCTTAGAACTGAACTTTTCATGAACTTCAGATTTTTTAATTCAGTTTTTTCTTATTAAAACATAGCTTTCAATTTTCCAGTTTGCTCTATTTCAACTTCTTTAGAAAAAAAAAAATCTATTTTCTAAGACTTCCTTTAAGCATTCTAAACCAGTTGTAATGTAGAGATAGGATATCTATATGACTATAAATATTTACTATGTAACTGCAGGCTACATTGCTTTAGCCATTATCATACTATAGGAACACTTATGTATGTGCTTCTGTTCATACTTGTCCGTAATTTCGGTGACTCCAACAAGCACACTGCAAGCAGGAAGATGTGTTCCCTTTTTCCCTCACCTCCCACCTCTCATTGCCTTGACAAACAGGTTGATGTTAATTCATGGTTAATGCAGGTCTATTATTGATATACAGCTCTTACTAAGTATGCTCCTGCTTACCATTTGGCAGTTTTCCCACAAGCTGCGTTGGGAACATGCTGTCACTCATTTGAAGAGTCTCTGTATTTTTGTTTGAAAAATAAGCATGCATTACTTGATTGTTAAATTCCATTGTGAAACAGGTCCTTATCAAGCATTAATAGCTAGGATAGAATAATTTAAGAACTATGTGTTCAAAAATGGCAGTGGCCATTCGACTGCAACAAAACTTGTCCAAAAATACTGTCAGGATATTTGTTAGGGGATCCTTGGAAAAATTCCTTCCTCAACAATCTCCAGTAGTGAGGCATTTTAGAAGGGAATACTAGCTAATGAACTGGTGTTTTACATATCAGCCCTTCAGGACTTTGAAATGTTTACCAGCAGTGAATTTGAGAATTGGATTTTTCAGGGAGAGAGTTAAATCTGTGTCCAAAAAAATCCATTGTTCAGTATCAGATGATTACCTGTTCTTGGTAATCCTGCAGCTCCTGTTATCCCACTAACATAGGTCTAGCCCGTATCTACACCAGTTTATTTTTATCAAACATTAAACCTGGTATTTCCAGTATTTTTAATAGCACTGCTTTCTGTGCCAGTGTTTGTTTTCCACTAACACTTACTATCTAATAGAAAGAATTTAAGCTTTAAGCTTTTTTCCAGTCTGTTGCTTAGTGCATGAAAGCACTGCCAATTTTCTGTTTTCTTAAGATAGATTTTAAAACAGAAAATAGCTGATACCAGCACAATATTTGCTTGCAAATAATGTGAAGTTTACATAAGTTCTGCCTTATTTCCTTTACAAGTCCAGTCCATCAGTTTGGGCAAATATCACTGAAAATAATGGATCTGGATCAAAGCGTCCTGCACAGGTGGAGTCAGGGATATCTAGTCTAAAAACCCACTCTTCTAACACTAGTCACTGATTAAGTAGCAAATATAGTTCTGACAAACTGGAATCAACTGACAGTAATGTAAGGCATGCTTTCTGAAGAAAACTGGTGGTAGGAAAGAATGTCCTCATGAGAACATTGTGTCACTACGGTGTAAAAGGCACAAAAATCCTTTTCTTCCCAGATATGAAAGTCAAAGTGAAAGAACAACCTTTAGGAATGTTATGATCTTCTATTTCCTTAGAACAAGAAAGCATTTTTCCTTCTGGATTTACAGTTTCCAGATGTTTCAAGATTAAAATGCCAGCCTAAATTCTGATTTGACATCAAAAGGAGAAAAAAAGAGAGAACAAGTTTCAAAGGGAAGAAAGGGACAAAACATGTTTGTTGGAAACACCTTCATATATTAAAAGAAATTATTACTATTAAATATCACACAGATTTCCCTGAAAAAGTGACTTCGCCCAAACCACCGATACTTCATACACCCAGAATAGATCCTGGGCAAATCACTCAGCTATTTTATGTCTCCGTTTACGCAGTTATAAGGCTCAGGAGGATGTGAGATTTTCCAACCTCACACCCTTTCTGCTACAGGCTGTGTAAGTGTTTAATTTGTTTATTCAGAATTACTAAAAGGTAACATGGGTTTGATCCTTTACAAAGTTATATCTGGGCAGCAGGTAGAAAAGCTGCTTCATTTTTTTTGGCCCAGCATGTACACACTGAGTCAAGGAAACCTGGAAAATGGGTAAGTTTACTCCTTCATCCAGGGAAGCTGAGGAGGAGCCAGTGGGAAGAGAGTGATACTCAGCACTCTGGTGGTATCAGATCCCAGAGTGCCTTCTTGAAAGAAAAGCACCCTAAACAATTCATCAGTGTGTAACCAAGTTGGGTATGTGATAACATTATTTTTTTTAATAGATTTGGATAACTAAACAAATTTTGGATCAGTTAATCCAGTACTATCCTTATTATTGTTTTTTAATCGAATAACTAGTTTGTATTTTTACAGCAAAAACTGAATTTGAAATCATTGGTAAAATCCTGGGTTTTTACTAAGCCTTTCAGGGATAAAGAAATTAAAATGTCTTTGTGTTTCACAGCTATGAGGCATTTTTAGTCAGTACTCTGCCACAAACTCTCGCAAAGCTTGTGTTTTCATAGTCCTAGCAAATTTTGGCATCTTCAGTTTTTCCCTCTGCGCTTTGGCTTGCTTCTGCCTCTCTTTGAATACCTCCCTGGCACAAACTGACCAAATAAAAACATTCCACCTAAACAGGTCCAACTTCTAAGTGATTATGCATACGCATTTTTTCTCTTTGGAAACTTTTATCTCCTACTGTTTCTGCAGTCAAAAGTTCAGGACAGGGCTATATCCACACTCAGCTAAGCTTTTCTAAACTGGTAAAGGCTGGTGGCCTCTCACTGTGAAATGCAGTATGTAGTTTCACATACTGCATTAGGGGATGGATTTTGGTTTCCAACCTCCGTGTGTCCCCAGCTCCTAGGTACTTTATAGCACTATTCTACAGGTTTTTCCATCATAAGCAGCTGATCCTTGTGAAACCTGATTCTTTTTTCCTATCTTAGAATAAGACAGCTTCTCCCTCCAGCTGCTTTCTTCTTTGAAAGTGTTATACAAATTCTTTTGACTGATTTATTCTACCTTCTAATTGAGTCAAATATGTATACTCATACACACTTGTTCCTGCAACAATTTTGTTTAGTTTAAATAACTCTTCCCCTCCCTGTTTTTCCCTCCTAGTACAGAGAATCTCCTCCCAGACTTTATTATACAAGCTGTTCCTGTTCATTTTCATCAAATATCCATCTTTTTCTTCATCTCCTTGCATGCAGAATTTCATTTTATTTCCAAATAAGATACTAGGAATCATTCTAGCTCCCCACCAACCTACAACAATATTCACTTGGGAGCTGTGTTGGGAAACCATTTCATGAGAAAGTAGATATTGAACATTGTAATTTATTTTTTTTATTTATGAGGGAAAACAGACTTGAGATGATTGAAAAAGAAAGCGGACAATAATGGCAACACAAACACACCAACATCGACCTTAGGCCAATTTTAGCAAAGAACTATCAATGACCAGGGAAAATTATAAAAACTTAAACCCTGTGAACATTCTGATAAAAAATTCACAGTGAAACTGTGAGTTCTCTACAGTGATAAAGTAATTGTCCTCTTTTTTCCTGGGAAGGTGAGAATTACGGCTAGAATCTTCTGGCCATAACCATGTAAGCCTTTGTTAAACTTTCCAGAGTTTTCTTCCAAATGATGAAGACAAACAGCCACCTCCTACCAGCCCTTTTTATGCCCAGTTTAATATCGTCTTCCTGTTTCACAAGCTTCAAGTTATCTGTTTCACATTAGCAGTTAAACAGGTACTTAACGTTCCTGATGAATGGGCAGGTACCAGAAAAAAAGTAAATTACTGTATTACAGCCCACAGTTTGGAGGATGAAATATTATGCCTAAAACATTTCAGCCATTGCGCAGCATCGCAACTCAAAGCCAATGAAATTTCACAGAAGCACAAACGTGTGTCTGTGTTAGAGTGGTCTGCGACTAGGACTACAAACTGCAGGACTCAGAATCTATTATGAAATGATGTTCAGAAGAAGGTAATTTCTCTGTGATATTCACATAAGTTAAATGCGCAAACAAACCTTGCTTATCATGAGTCCCACTCACATACAACTAATAAGAACATTAAAGCTGAACATGTTTGTTTCCATATATTCATCCTAGGTGCTCCTGTCTCTTCCGATTGCAGGATATAGGTTATTTCTATCCCTACTATTCTTTTTATATAAACTTGAGTAATATGCCAGCTTTTTGTGTGAAGGTATAGCATATTTAAAACATTAGCTGTATCAATCTACATACAGCTCTATAAATTTTTTTCCTACCCATTTTTCAACAAGTTGTTCCCCTGAAGTCAGCTTCCCAACAAGATATTTTTCCAGGCAGAATTCAGTATAGAAGCCTCAGCCACAGGAATACAGTACTACTTTTTGTGGCTGGCTCAACAGAACCTCATTATTTTCTGACAACTCCTTAGGTACACTTGTTTTGAAAACACTGTGAAATAGGTTGCATTTAAATATGTAGCGGTGCTGAAAATGCACCCTGATTCAAAGCAAAAGCAACAGAATGTCAAGACTGGCTAATTTTAGAAGATGTGAAACTGAATAGTTTAAAACTTCTTATCTTTTCAATGCCAGTTTTTCAGTTTTCCAGCTCAGCTTAGGTCCATTCTTCATCCTTTTTTCCCTCGCCAAACTTTTTCTCCTGCTTACCCCTGCCTTTCTACTTAAAAAAGAAAATAAACAGAAAACCCATGCTAAACTCAGCTCCCAAGCTCCAACACTAAACTCAAGCCCCTATGCCATCCCTCACTTTCTTGACAACTCTGAAGCCCATAATGGGAGTGTGCAGTATGTGTCCGTACATCCATAGATCTTCATCTCTGGACATTCAAAGTAACTTTTCTAAATGAAGCCATTCAAGAACTGAAGCATTTGGAAGCATTTTGGAAGATGAAAAAAATACTGAACATTGATGGCTGCTGGAGGAGTTTGTTGAGGGTTTTTAAACAGGTTTTTAATTCATGCCTCTCCAAGTTAGCAGACCATCCTTTAACAATCAGTAGCCTGATTCTCTGCTCAAGCCATCCGCATACAACATTTTACTACCTTTTTCCATAGCTTGCAATGATTTAAGAGATATGAAGTAGTAGAAAATCAACATCCATATCCCAGAGTTCTTCACCTATCTAGACTAAGAAAGCCTTAAAGGTGAAGTTGAAAAGATATTTCAGCTTAGTTTGTTTTCTAGATTTATCTGTATTTCAGCAAATTACTGGTTTCAATTTTCATTATTTTCTTTTTACTTTTAGATTCTCTCTGTTGTTACCCTCATGATTGCAAATGTCTGTCACTAAAATTGGATCCATTGCCTTTAAATAAAAAATTAAATCCATATGTTTTTATTTTGAAACTCCTCATTTATTTTGGAAGGTGTTTGGGGTTTTTTAATAATACAGGATTTGCATATTCAAGTTTCTTCTGAGGGTTAGGAACAATTCTCTCTTAAGGGAAAGCTGAATCTGACACGCATAACCACATGACTTTGGGGCTATGGTCTGTTAAAGAAAAATAATATATACTGCAAGACTTGCCCATGAGAATTGGCAGCAGTGAGTGCAGCGCCGGTCTTTCAATCATCATAACAATGTTTGGAATAAAATATATAAAATCAGAATAAAATGTGACAAATATTTCTATCAGTCTCAGTTGTATAAAAGTCTATTTATATGCAGTGTACAAGCCAAATCTAAGTTGGCATAGTCCCTGTAAATCAGAATGTGGAAGAACGTTGAAGACAAATATGAATAATACTTAAGAGCAAAAGCTTCTCTGAATCTCAGTAAAAGTAATTCTGTTGAAGACAAGATAAATATTTCTTATTTTATTTTCCTTATGTCATGTATCTCTAGTGATTGTTTAGTAAGCTGTAGAAATGGATTTTAAAAACAGCATTAACATGTAAAGATGGATATGCGAGGCTCTGCTATGCTTCTTTCCATACTATAAAACACAGTCACAGCATAAAATAATACTTGTAAGCCATAGCTTCTAAGAAATTGAGAGTCACACTCTATTAATTTGTCCATAAGAGGATGATGTTTTTCTTACAGTACTTAACACCATGATGCCTTCTCATTGTACACAGCTGAGTTTACTTTTCAGTAATTTCAGTGTGATTTGAGTTAGGTTCCAGTTGAGAATCCCAACAAAATATATTATGTTATCTGAAACAGATGTATCTGTTATTTTAGAAACTCCAGCCACTTATGAAAGTGATTACTTGAGTGCCCAGAAGCAATAATCATTGTCTTGGTTTTTACACATGCAGCAGTAGTGGAATTACAAACTTTCTGGAAGTTAGTTTATGATCAGCCTTCCTCCAGTAACACTGTTCTTTGCTGTAAGCCAGTTCCCATTCTGCAGACTGCTATTTCAGAGAAATCTTCATAGGGTCATCTTTCTTAAAACACCTGCTCTTTTCTAGCCTTACTTCGTTCCATACATTTTTAGGAATCATTCCATGCACTATTTGAAATAATCATCTGTATTTACATTACAAATGTTGTGGTAAAGCACACTACTGCTCATTGGTGTGTATTCTTGACACACATTTACATAACTAAACACACAGCCCAATTAGTTGACACAGTCATTCAGTTCAAAGTGTCAGACATCAAAGTCCTAGAAAACATCTTCAATAAAATTGTCTTCTTGACATCCTTGTCAGGTAGAGAAATTGCTTGTTATTTGGGAAGAGTTAGCTTTTGGTGGAGAATACTGTTGAATTACGCCCAGTCAGCAGGATGGACCATATACATGCTGAGATGCATGGGCCAAGATGAAAAGTGCTGTAGGAACTGCACACTGTGCAGAAGCAGAGTCTTATGTGATCAGCAGCAATAAGTAGTCCTTCGGTGTCTTTAAGGACTAAACTTACAAAATCAATCTGAAAAACAAAATAAAACCTAAAACTACATATGTGACATCAGCATAAGAAGACACTGACAAATTCATTATTCTGGGATATACTGAAGAACTCTTTCTCCTTTGGTTTGCTGAATGCTTTTGATCTCATTTAGTATGATGGTAGGCATTTTTAGCTTTTGTACTACCATGTTAGAAAAATTACCTTTCTTGTAGTATACAGGAGGGAATTCTATACTAGAAATTAAAATAATTTACAGACTCATTTTAGCATATTAAATATATAAAGCAAATATAAGTAAAGCAAATGCAAAGCAATAATAAAAATATGAAGCTAGCCTGTACATGTGCTTGTAAAATGGTGAATACATTGTATACAGCTAGATCCATAGAGCAGTATTTCCTCTATATTTTAAAAGAGGAATATTATAGAAAAGTTAACCTGGAAATGATTGTATGTAACAACACTAATATAAGAGACTCTGCCAAGAATGACAGCCTAATTAGAGGCTCTGTCAACAAACAATTGTGGGCTAACACCCAGTGTTAGTAAGACCACTGCTGGCAATGCTGTACCTTCTCTGTTATCCACAGGTGAAGGATGTGAAAATGCAAAGACAGTTCAGAGGAGTGCCAAAATAATGAACTAGGGACAGGAAAAATAAGCCCTATGATATAAGACTTAAAGAGCTCAACTTAAAAAATAAGTGCTTGATCATGAATACATAAAATAGCTTCTTGAGAGTGGGAGGCCTTTGAACCTTGCTGACAATGACATAACAAGAACCAATGACTGGAAATGGAAATTAGATGCCTCGACTTCAAAGTAGCTGGAAGTTCACAAAAGACGAATTTTCCAAGAAATGACACAGATTAAATACTTCAACAACTCCGCTTTACTAACACCTTGAGCCTGTAAAGTGAGATATTTCTCCAGAACACAATTAATTTCTCCTTTGGAAGAAATTGTGATCATGGCTTGTGATCATGGTATGAAAGGAAGAGTAAGGCTGAAGACTCTTTCTGGGTTTGAATTCTTTGGACTGGATTAGTATCAGTCATGTCTTTTATTTCTGAGACCCAGGGAGACCAAGACTTGCATGCGCATCCCCCACATGTTCTGTAGTTCTGCATTAGATAGGGAATAGAAATTTCATTATTTGGGATTTGTCGAAATGCCTGTAAAGTATCAGAAATAACACCTTTTTCCTCGATTCCTTAGTGGGTGTCAGGTGGTCAATGGTTCTTATTTCCCTCAGAAGCAACAGAGTTTAGCTGTGGGGAAAGGTAAGACATGGAGAAGTATAAACCTATGAGCCTCCCAAGTAGTATACTTTATAAATAAATTAAAAAATAAAAATTGAAGTCAGTGTAGGGAAATAAGCTTCCTCTCCAGTGAGAATGGAAGAAACCATTTTCATAATTTCTGACTTAAAATGAGTAATTCTGCTCTCTCAATGGTCTTGTCACTGCAGGAAACTCACTTCATAGTTACATGTCATAAACATTCATGTTCTGAGTATTTAAATATTGGTCTTGCCTGATGATCTCTAATATAGACAAGATCAAACAAGATGTTCTCATGAACTACTGGTCTTTCACCTACTTAATTTCTTTACAGTAAATTAATTAAAAGTAATTTAAAAATTCTAAAAACTTACATTTACCATCTGGTCAGTGTAAGCAAAAGGTGAGATTTATATATATGCAACATCTATATATGTATGTATGTATGTATGCTGTATGTATATGATTGATGTACCTAAACAGGGAAATTTTACTAACAGAGCCTTCCTCTTCCTTGTGCAACTAAAATGTGATCAGATTTTTACATGTGCTATTAGTAATCCATTTCTTACCCCCTTTATGTTCTTGTAGCGCTCAGAAACTCAGAATCCAAACAAAGAACAATATTTTTGTCATTTCCTGCCTTGGCCCAAATGACTCTGTTATTTCTAAGACGGATACTAAGGATGATTGTGATATTTTGTCCATGTATAAAAACCTTTAAATATATTTTAACTGTGTAAAAATAATTCCCATCGTTTTATGTACAAATCTAGTATTCCAGCACCCAGACTTTAAAGTAGTTTGGGATAGAGAAATGACATTTATGTTACAGATTTCTTTTTCTAGTGGGAAAAAAATACCTGTATTTCAAAATTTGATACAAACTAAATAGTCCATCATTCTATAGTTGCTTAGATAACTGACATGCAAGTTTCCTGAGTGACTTCTAGGGGAATCTTACCAGTGATGACTCTGAAGAGTCCCCTCCTTGAAGACTACTCTAGAATCCTTTGATGTCTTAAGCCCCAGCTTCACAGCAAAGAATCCAGATCAGGGAGTCGTGACTCACATTAAGTTCCTCAGTGGTCCCAGGCTCCCTTTTGTGAAGGTGGAGCTGAGCTGTTTGGCTAGAGACTGCCTTCCTCAGCCAGAGAGGCTCTGTTTAGATGGTGCTGCCTGAGGTTGTGGCCTCCAGAGTCACATCAGGCAGGTTGCACAAGAGCTGGGTTGCTAGAGCTCCCAGGCTGCCTTCCTCTGGGAGTATCTCCAGCAGAATGGACCAGTGTTTTCAGAATGCAGTGTTTCCCTTGGGAAATAAGGTACCCAAGGTTTCCAGATTCAGAGCTGCCAGCTATCTGGTGTCAGAGCATCCAGTATGGGATGACTACATTTGTTAACGGGATGTGTTTTGGAGTGCTATAGAAGGATAAGGATTCTGATAACTTAGATTTTTGACAGCTTAGAGTGGACTCCCAAAATTAATGGAAGCTTTTTGCCCGAATTCCTCAGTTCCTCATCAGTCAAATTTGGATAATATCATGCCATCACCTCCCAAGGGTGCTGTGAAGATTTATTAGCTAGTGCTTATGAAGCACTCAGATACCACAGTGATGGTGCCATAGGAAAGTCTGTCAAGACTGTCAAGAAAGTAATTACTCTGGCTTCAAAGCATGCTTCCAACAACATGCAGTAAAAAGATGCGGCACGATTCGAACAGTGAAGAAAGAATAAACTGTTTCTCAGCAAAACCTACTTACTGAATGTGTTTAGCAAGGCATCCTAATGCTTTTAAATAAGAAATGAAACTGGGGAAAAGGGAATCTGGATAAGCTTATCCAAATAGAAATTATGGCATTTCTTTGTTTCTGAGTGCTGACTGTGCAACCTCCACAAAGCTCTTCTAATGCTGAATCTTTGTATAATCTCTCGAAGATTAAAACATAGTTAGATAAGGTTTACCACATTTATTTAGTGTATTTAATGTATCACACATCTAGTATTATGTTTTAATCTCTATGTTTACCAAAATGAGACTCCAGCTGCTGAGCTCTACAGTGAACATTCCTTCAGCAAGTAGATTTATTAACCAAAAATCTTAGTTTAGTAAGTTCCAGGAAATATGACCAACCACAAAAAGTTTAAATTGAAACAAAAAGTACCTACAAAAAGCATAAGCATATGCAGAGTTCTTGAAATTTGCTAACCACAGTGTGAGTTTTTACTAATTTCTGTCTAAAATCAGTCAACTCCCATTTGAATTGGTTAAACGTATCACTAGTAAAATTTTGATGTGTTAAGTTTTGAGCCAGACTCAAGCACAGGGTATGTTAATTTTATTAAGAAAACCTCTAAACTTACGTTGCAACCATATAACACAAAAGTGATGCTCAGAATTCACAGCCCCAGCCATTGATTTATTCTTTCTGAGCAGAACATCACCTAAGTTCCACTTCTGGTAGAAAACACCTGACCAGGGAATGTGCAGGTACCGAACTGTCATACAGACAGGCCAGCTCAGCTCATCAAACATTACATTTCACAAAGGAAAAGATAAGTGATCATTTGATCAACAGTATTTTGTCTTGGTTTCTGAGTTGTGCTTCCTGCTGAGCTTTGAGCTTCGCATCAGCTGAAAGTCTGTTATGCTGAGGGTGGACATTGCCTTTTGTACAGCAAGCAGGTCCTCCCTAACTCTATTTTTTTCACCTCTATGCTAGGCCACAGCCCCATGCACTGGTATAATGCTTAATGAGAGTTGTGCATCTAAGTAGACAATGCTAAATCAGTCCTATATTGAGGAATCAATGCATTTATGTCTTCAGTACTTGATACTGAGGTACACAATGTACTGATGGGCTAATTTTAATAGCTTGAATACCCTTCATATGAAATCATTTCAGTGCTTGCAGAAAATTTAAAAATACAAGAAAAAAAAAGGAAAAAGGAAAAAGAAAACCTATAGAAACCTCACTTCTCATCTCTGGAATTTGGAGCCCAGGTTGACTTTGTTTTGGGAAAAAAAAGAAAAGACAGAATATGACATGTTATTTTTATGCACATGGGGAGTGTGGCAGTGACACTGAAACATAGATGAATTAAAAGATACAGAAAACTAACTGCCCCAGTTGCTCCTTCGTGCCCCAGTGAGACACTGAATAAGTTATCATATCAGCTGAACTGGAAGAGACAGAAATAACGTAGGGTTTCTTCATTTTTTAAAGGCAGAGGAATCGGTAATGCTTTGCTGTTCCTTTTGCCAATCCCACATTAACACCAGGCAGCCATGCGTCACGGTGCATCCTCCTCCCAAAAACAGGCTTACATTGATGGGAAATTTACCACTGAGCTCCTTTTCCCCAAATCCAAGCTTGATCAGAGAGGCATTCACTACAATTTACACGGATGAACCCAAACACCCTTCTTTCCACAAAGGAATTGTTTTCAGCAACTTTTACCCAAGCCCATATTTGACAGCTGTGCTATTTAAAACCACAAATTGAGTATAAACAACTACCTAAGTTGAAAGGAGGGAAGCTGCTAATGATTTGGGCTGTTTTTTAATTAGCATATTCTAGAGGTAGCTGAATTGGAATTAACATGAATGAAGACCATTATCATTGTTCAGCAGGCCTGATAGGTTTTTATTACTTAAGCAGTGTTAAAAACTTTCATCTCAAGTCAGGCTTCCTGAAAGCACACTGTGCAGATTTCAAATACTGTGGCTCTGGAAAATCAAAATAAAACAAAACCCACTCAAATGCATTAATATCAATGAAACTTGATTTGTTACCAGTCAAAACCTGCATTGTTTGTTTTAGTAAACTTTTGTATCTCACAGACAGACATCTTTGCTATATGCACCTATCACATTCCTAGTCAACTTGGAGGAAAGTGGATGACTGTAATGAAAAGTAGATCAAAAATATTCATAAACTTGTTCAAGGTGGGGTGTCCAGGTCCAAAAATGGCAGCATTTACTTTGCCAAGAAAAACTTTTAATAGAATTTAACAGAGTAAAACTTTTCAACATGAGGAGCAGAAGGGATTCATATTGACCTACACTGGAAATTTACATTCTCTTCAGGTTCCCTCTACAGAGAATGGAAATAGAGCACTTCAGAGAGCATAAAAGGATGCTGCTTTGAATCATTAAGAAAAACTCAGTCTCCCTTCGCTGCCCATAGTGAACGGTCTCCTGCTTCAGGCATTAAGCTTGGCACCCAGAGCTTACACTGTACAAATAAAAAAGGTTGAACAGAGTTATCAACTGAAACAAAGCTAAACACGTCATTGTGCACTGAAATTTCAGCTTTTTCACTTCTCCAGAAGTTACTTATCTTTCATTTTGACCTGAATTGATGCAAGGCTTTTTTCCTGTTTACATTCATTTATCATTTAATCCACCAAAGCAAACCCCATTTTTTTTCTCTCTCTGTTGACATAATTCCCCTAACAAACTATATGAAACTACAGTAGCAGTAGTGTACTGCATCCTCACTTGACCAATAATTAAGCAAAGGCTTCCATGAGATTTCCCTGGCACTATTATCTTTTAATTTAGCTTGGAAGAAGAGTACATTTAGATTAAAAAGATATGTTCTGACCTAATTTATATTGGCAAAGTTGATCTATTACTGCAGACTTCCTGACCTTGATCACACAGGCATTTTAATATGGAGGTGGTCTCCACAAATAGCAAAAGGCACACTGTACACCGATATATCAGACTTATTTATATTAGCATAACATATAGGAGGATTTACTGGTCTGTAGTTTGACCTTGGAAAGTGACACAGATGAGTATATAAGAAAGAAAACTGAGAAGTCAGTAAAACACCTTGTAAATAGAGGGAAATACTTGATTTTCAAAGCGATATTACAAACAACAGGATGGCAAAAAAAGAAATCTATAAGCAATTGAAAAATAACCTTCCTCAAGCAGTTTAAATATAATTCTGTAATGCTACAGGCAACTTGTTATTGCTTCAGGGAACTGATGCACAATATATGTGTTCCTTGTATGTAGAAATTCCATTATCATGAAGAGGATTTAACCATACAAGTATTTATCATCAAAACATAAACTGGAAAAAAAAAAAAAAAAAGGATCATGTGTTTTTTTTTCATTGACCAAACCAAAAAGACAACATCTGACCTACAGAATGTTACATGCAGGACATAGACATAAACAATGTATAAATAATAGGTCTTGCCTCACCATTTACTCATTCCAGCTTTTCTCAGCACAGAGTTTGCATGTACCCAGGTATGACAGAAGATTCCTCCCAAGCATCCATACTCTGAACCTTTTTTAGCCCTTTCACTGACATGGGAAAGGCAACAAGTTTTTATTCCATCTATGTCAAAGCTGAGCATTTTCTCATTCCATTTTCTTTAGATCCCTCTACATTGTGTTGTAAAAGCTGTCTCTTTGTGTTTACTTTCCCATCATAATTTATCAGCACTCACACTCAAAAATCATTATACTGTTAGAAACCAAGTCTGGCAATTCTTGCATTTCATCCTGTGTTGATGGTTACCTGTAAATGTGAGGAATGTCCCCATGCTGTCATGACTAACAACATAATTGACTAAAAAGAAAAATAAAAGGTGCAGAAATAAAAGGGAAGTAAAATGGATGCCTGAATGTAGGACTTTCAGCTTTTCAGCCAAGAACTAAAGGGAATAAAGAGAAAACACAATGTCCTTCAAACCAGAAAGAGTAATGTACAGTCCATTTTTATCTCTGCATCATAGAGAAAAATTCTGCATTATCTATTTAGTTCATTAAAGGGCACTTCTATTGGCCCTGTTAAGCCTCAGGTCTTCAATATGGTAGGCCTGCAAGAGATGAGGAGAGGAGAGCATCCTCCTCTGTACATGAGGACTTGCAGGTCCAAGGGTGCCCAGCATGTTCATGTACATTCAGCCTGTCCCACAGGCAGTGTATAGGCTGCGTACACAGGCAGCCATGCAGATGGAAAGCTTGCAGGAGACAAATCATGCTGTGTTTACATCTGTCCTGAGATGCTGCTCTTTCAGAGGCATAAAGACATGGACATTGAGTCCCTCCACTGTAAATGAAACATTTTCTTGCAATGAACAGCTTGGATATTGAAGTAGTAATGTACCATTTACTAAAGGCACAGTAATATCAGTGTCAACTATAACGTCAAAAGAACTCTTTCTGAAGAGACCTTGAGGGAATTTAGCAGCTAATCACTTCAAGACGCTGAGAAATTTTGTGAGGAGGTGAGATTTTTCAGCTTCCCCTGGTTGATATAGGAGCTCAGTACTTACAGATTTAAGCTTTTGTCAATGTCTGTTACTCCAGGACAACAGTTACCAAAGATATTTGGAGACTAGTTACTCCGCAGCAGTGGCATGTACTGTTCAGCCTTAAAAAAGATGCGCATTTCTCACAAATACTTTTGTTTGATCCACAAAGTCATAAAGAAAGGTTTGCTCCCTTGGAATCAAGTAGTGCTTTTATAAGTGGTACCTATGTGAACGTTCTGAACATAGTCTGAAAAAAACCCAAATGTTTAATTTTAGAAATACCAAAATAAACTGCTTCAAAATGGCTGCTTTTTTTTTTTTTTTTAACTTTTTCTTCGGCTGAACTATTAGAGGGAGCCAGTGGTTACTGAGTCTGCAAGTGGAAGTGGGTCAACTGAAATTATTTTGATCAGCAACTAGAGCAAATAAATCTAGGCAAAAAAATACCATAGTCATGGACTCATAATCACAGCACAAAAGACACAGTCCCACCAGAAACTGCCTTACAGCTCCAGAGCTTTCTGTTCTGTAAAACAAGAGCAGGAACAGACTTCTGAAACAAAAACAAAACTCAAGTTAGCATTGCTTCAGTCAAATGAAACCCTGATCCAAACAGAAAGTGAGAAGAGAGGATGAACAGCTCTGGAGGCACTTCTGCTGTATGCAACCAGAAAGGTCCATCCTGCAGTGGACAGTATTAGTACTATCATGCCATTGTTCCTACTTTAAGTCTCTTCCTAAGAATTCCTGCAGTCACACGTCCTCAGCAGGACAGCTGCCCATAGCACCATGAGAAAAGAAAGAAGAAAACTGAATTTGCAGGTTGTTTTACAAATGACATCATAGAGTTCATCTTCACTGTCTTAAAGAACAATTAAAGAACAGTAGGACTCCTGTTGACTCCAATTATTCTAAATCAGGACTCTGCAGTTTTGCAGCCTATAATTATAAATTTTTCCATCTGCCATAATGATGGCTCCTTGCAACTTATTAATTATATTTTATTTATACAAACAGCACCATGAACGCAATGGCTTCAAATGTTTGCATTGGAAATATCAAATAAAAATATAACACGCTTTCCAAATACAGACAAAACATAGATTGGTTTGGGGGCCATATGCCGAACTGAGAACTGGAATTACCTATTCCATTTTTATCTAATTTCTTACATGAAGAGCAGATTTTCAGATCAAATACTTTTTTTTCCTGAGAAATACAACAAGCCTGCAGCAAAGCTGTTATAGGGGCAGTCAGCTTACAACTGAAGTTATTTGTTTTGGAGATTCCATTAGAAAGATCTATTGTGTCTATTGGGTAAGTGCCCCATGCATGATAATTTCTGGGCTCTCTCAAATGCCACCATGCTCTTATGCTGGACATCATTGTATACTATGGACAGTTGCTCTCAAGATGTACAGCTTTCTCCCACAGCAGCATTATTTTTTAAAAAAGTTATTTTTAATAGAAAATATATATTTGCCAAAGTATCTTTTAATAAATTACATACATCTTTTCTATTTACATATAGGTCTTATGTTTTAAAATGCAAGGAAAATCATTCACGTTCTACACAGTACTCCTATTCATAGGTACAAAAATCTATTGAAATTCTTTTAAAACCATGTGAGAATAAGCACATCACTCCCTAAATATTAATTTCTTTTGAGAAACAGATAATGAAAATAGCTAAACATGTCTTAAAATAATTCATAAGCTCTTTGAAAAGCTTAAGAAGATGAGAAAATTTAAAGTCAGCAGGAATAATTACTTCCCCACTTTAAAATTAAGCAGCAGCCTATCAAATGAAATTTACTCTCTCTGTGCTAACATTTGAAACAGCTATTGCCACAGAGATAGTCTCTGAATGTGGGTTAAGGCAGAGAAGAGTGAGAGAGTATGTTCTCTGTCTTATCTCACTCTGAGGCAAATTCACAGAGAGGAAACACTGGGTACCCACTGGTCAGGTCTTATCGTGCTGATTGGTGCCTGGATGTGTGGTAGCTGTCCACAGGAAACTTACCAAAAACTTGCAGAATATTCTTCCACTTGCACTGTTTCAACCTATGTCAGATAGCTTGGTGAAGCATTTAGCAAAGGTGCACAAAAACTGGTAGACAGAGGAAACCATCTTGGCCAAACCATCTTGGAAACCATCAAGCCAAACCCACGTGCCCTAGAAGAAAGCATCTGTGAGTTGCCCTTGTTTCTTCCTATGCTCGTCTGCTTTTAAAAGGCTTCTGCTGAAGAAAAATGTTTTAACCAAGGCATTAGCTTGTGTTCCACAGTCTGCTTTTGTTCCAGCAGATACCTACTGTGAGTTGAAAAACAAGGATTGCATGGGATGCAGACACTGGAAATAGCCTGCCACTTTGGGCAGCCTCATGGCATACAGCAAAAGCTTTTGCCTGCCTTTTTGTTTCCCTCTCCTCTCCCTTAAGCAAATCAAGAGAGACTGTACTGCGTGTGTTTTCTGCATTGCTAATTTATGTTTCTGGGTAGAAGTAACGTGTTAGAACGGTGTGATGAAGTTATACTTAATAAACCAACGCAAACAGTTTCCTAAATAACTGTCTTTACAGAGAACTTTGGCACCTCCTATTAGTGATATATTTTGTTACTGTGAAGCTTGTGGTTGCATTCCTGGCAAAAGAAGGAATCAAATTAATGTGCTATTAAAATAAATTCATCCACATGCTAATTATTGCAAGAAACAAATTAGTAAAACCAGATTGTATTCATTTAAATCAGATAAATAAGTACTTCCTCCTACATGTGACTGTTTGCTGTTGTTGTGAAGACAGACTTTGCAAATAATCTTGACAATGCCATCTGACAACTGCTTTACACTTGCTGGTAAAATGACTTTCATTTTTTACCATTGTTCCCTCTTGTACGAAATACAATTGGCCTGGTACTATAAAGCACTTCAAAAGCAGATACAGCAGGACACCAGCAACATAAAAATTAAACTTCCCAACATTTCCTGCACCTTAACTGTAATCTTATAACTGATTTTCTGAACCAGGCGTATCGTGGAGCCTGCATCAGCTTTCATCTTTTTCCATTAAACTTTATTGTGAGAATACAGATGGCCAAATAAGCAAGAATGACCAGTGTAAAGTTTATATGATGCCTCTGTAATGCCACAGTCTCTGCATGAAGATTTGGCTCCTGGTAGGCTTTTTTAGCTATTTATAGCTCTCTTGATACAGGAGACAGACTGAGTTAATTATTTACAGAACTGAAACCCTTGACTAAGATGACAGCTTTTGACACTTATCTGTTTTTTGTGAACTCCTGGTGGCTCAGTCTTATCTTCCTTGCTTCTTTTTAAATTGAATGGAAGCACCCCAGCTGAGCCACACTTACAGGAGAGTATTTTGTTGGTTATTTTGACTAAGATGGGCACATGACTGGTTTGATTGCAATCAATTTGTTTGGCAAGAGTCCTCTGCACCGCAGGGTTTTAGCCAAAAGAAAGACCCTTCTTAATTCCTGCACAATGCACTGTATGTCTCTGTGTCCTTGCACTTGCTGGACAGAAGGAGAAAGGCACTGTAAAGCACATCACAAGGCCATTACATTTTGGTTGCTTGCAAAGTAATTTTGTGGCCCTGCTGAAAAGCAGACAGGCAGCTATGGCTTGTTGATTGTCAATCACTTACTCCTCTTTTAATCCATGGAACATCTACATTTACAATTTGGGTCAAGTTTACTAGCCTAAATGATAGCAAAACATTTTCCTTAATCATTAACAGACAATTCTGGTAATTTGATTAAGAGTATTTATTCCAAGAATTTTATTTCTGAAGACCCTCATAACCACAGTAAAAGCTGCCACCAAAATTCAGTAAGCGTAGACTGCTCATCACAACAGTTGCTTGGGCAAACATTGTATAGTGTTAATTCTGTGCTGTGAGTGATTTCCAGCTAGGTTTAGGTACAAGAAACAAGAAGGTATTTCTGTATATTGGCTGAATAGGATTTACATGATCCATCAACTAAGTAAGTTCTACCTAGAGCTCGTTGGCATCTTTCTCAGTTGAATCCACTAATGTTTTTGAAGTTCTTTCCCTACTTCATCTTACATCCCCACTACTGACAACCTCAATCTTTCAATGCTTTCAAAGCAAGCCTTAGAAATATTGTAAGGTTTGATTTTTTTCAGGTGAATTTTCTCTTTTTGTCCTTGTACTTTTAAGCTCCGTTTTACACCAAAATACTTAGAAATGTTCCAAAAAAGATATCATCATATAACTCTATGTAATTATTAAATTCCTAATGATCCCCTCATTTGCAATACTGTGAGTTACTGGTAACTGTTGGAATTATAATTTTTGCAATTTGGCTTATGCTATTTGAACACTTTGAAACAAGCTTAACAAGCAAAAAGATCCAAACTTTTAATAGATGTTTTTTTTATCCAATAACGCATATCCAATAGTAAAATTTCAGGCAACTTTCTTCAGAATATTAAGCTATTTTTAGATATCTGAAGCATAATGTTCAATATTTAAGGCAGGAAAAATAGCTTTTCTTCTCTTGTTATGGAATAAGAGAAATCAGCACTCTCGGTGAACTTTTTAAAATGCAGTCATTTAGACAAAAGTGCTGCTTCTTGCACATCATCCAGAATTTTAATCCTGTTTTAAGTTTAAAAAGTAATTAAGGAACACTTTTTCTAGTTAAATGTTCCTTTTCTTCTACTGTGACTGCTTACTGTAAATCATAAGTCACCACTGGCTATTTCTGCTGTCACAAAGACATCATTGTGATTTCAGATAAAGAGCAACCTGCCATAGAAATCTACCAACAGTTCCACAAACACAGAATAAATATAATCAGTACAGGAAAACAGCAGGAGAAAATTAACTGTAGGAAAAGCAACCATTTTGGTTCACTGCTGATATAATTCAGCAATAGCTAAAATTTAGTTAAGGCATTTTTAACTAAACTGAATGTGCATACTCCCCGGTAAATAGAAAGCTTAAGAATTTTTGCCTGTGAATTTAAGGCCAATTTAAAATGAAAATGTGAAATAGGGCAATGAAGGTAGCAGAAAGCTGAGAAACAGTTGGTATTATAAGGTTGTGAGGCCCTGCCATTTGACAAGTTGCTGCACATTAGGAGAGAAGATAATAAGTCTATCTTTTACTCTCACTACAGTTATTAAGCTGAGAGAAAATAATGGCAGTGGACAGTGCTAGAGACAGAGTAAGTGGAAAAAGTTATAAATTCCTTTTTTATGTCCAAGTTATGTGACTACTAAGGTTTTTGTTAGGAAACACCAGGCAGCAACAAGCAGACAATTGAAAAATTGATTGAGTCATCAGCTCAAAAGACTTGGCTCAATAGCTGACAACCCTGAAACAGCTTTTAGAATTCCACATTTCTCCCACAAAACTGTAAAACCAAACTTTTTAAAAGTGTGTGTATTGTATATATTTTAACTCCTTCGTTCGTGACCAAGGAATTTCACAGATCCATAATGTTTAGATTTGGTTTTCCTAGATCTGTTTCAAAATTTATGCTTGGTTTGTAAAACTTAAATCTCATGTCACAAATTCTCACATGAATACAGATCTGTACATACAAATTCCATTACTGACTGCACAGATGGTAACGGTAGAACAATGTATGCAAAAATTAGAACTTGATCATGTACAAATAGAGATACCATTAAGGCCACCTTTAAAAACAGGACCATGCTGTATACTTTCTGATGCTGGTCATAGTTGTCATCACATCTTCAAACAGACTAACACCTGTCAAAACTGATGCATTTGCTCCTCAGAATAGATAATAACTCAAGTCCTTTCCTAGCCTAGCTAAAAGTATTCAGAAACAAAAACAAAAACCCAACAACCAAATGCATACATCTTGATTTTTAAGACTCTAAATAAACAATGTGTTCACTTTTTTTCACAGTCTCTTTTGAAGATTTGCATTTCCATGAGTCAGGAATTATGAACAAGGAGTAAGTACTGTACCTGAATGTTTGCCAACCTCTTTGGCACTCTATACTTAGCTGTTATTGCATTTGATTATTGAAGTTAATTTTATGCTTCACTCATGCTGGAGGTTATGTGGCAGTCTCACAGTCTATCCACATCTTGTGTAATCTGTTACTGCCTTCTACTTTTGTCCTTTCTGAAACCGCCCGCGCCTGCTTTACATCCTAGTTCTGAAATCACTCCTCCAGGATGATTTCTGAAGGGTGTCCTCAATTCCACCATGCTTCTTCTAGTATCCAGTACATAAAACTCATCCATCTTTCCAGCAGAGTAGTTCAGAGATTTTAAATAAGGTTAAAGAGCCATCAGCCAGATGCTAGTCATACAGTGCTACCGCCAGTGCTGATGGGATGCAGCAAGGCAGTGAAGCCATGAACAAATTACACATATGCAACTTTGAATAGACCTCAGAAGAAAAGGAAACCTATGGATCTTCCAAGTCCTAGGAAAAACACCTGCAGCACTCTAGAATCATAAAATCGACTAGTTTGTAAAAAATCTTTAAGATCAACAAGTCCAACCTTTAGAGTTAGCTTGTAGGAACCTCTAGTAGTAACAGTGTGGATGGGCAAACAAAGTCTAGGCTTGATTGTGAAACCAGCTAAAATACACTGAATGCATGGCCAGAGTCATTTATCCAAGGTCATACAGGGATTCAGTAGCATGTGCTAGCAAGGAATGCACTTTCCAGATCCCACTCTAACATTCCTCTTCACTGAGAAACTGTCTCCTGTGTCCCCTTGTCAACAGGGACATTCGAAGATAAGGTTTTTCAAAGCAGTTCCAGATTCATATATTAATGGATGGCTCTAAGAATATGTTTTAAATAACCTGAAGCCAAAGGATTTTTCCATGGGTAATAAACATACTTTACAATTATTATTGTGTCACAAATTATCCCTAAACATATTTCTCTTGTGTAAGCCTCAAAGTGAACAACTCATCTGGGAGATGGAATCAGTAACTTCTTGCTTTCTTTATGTGCTTTGGGATTTTTTTCTCACATACTTCTCCAAATTTATATCTGTCTCTTGCAAAAAAAAAACAACATTGAGACAGAACTGAGAGGAAAAGACTGAAAGAGGCTTTTGTGTTTGTCTGAGATATCTTTCCCAAAGGAAATCTTATTTTCTAATAAGGTGACCCATCTTTCTTCTGTGATGTGAAATCTTCATCTTGCCTCTTACCCACAGTGAGTATCTAAACTTCCATTCAGGCTACCTCACTTACACCACTTACATTGGTGTTGCAACACTGTACCACTGTAATCTAACTTCATTTTAGGGTGGCTTTAGTTCTGGGTAGCATCAGAAACATGTTCACTACATGAGCATCTAGCAGCATACTGACTGCCTGGAAGTGCTACGTGCTGCATCAGGATGCAACAGCACACACAGAAAGGAAATATTCAGCATTGAAGTTTATTCCCTTTGTTGCAGACCAGTTATAAGCAACAGAACAACTCAAATGCTGTCAGGAATGTGTTTTTTATTTCAAAACATGCCTTAGGTAACTGAGAGTAATTGACAGTGGGAAACAACTCCCCAAATTAGTCTTAGATTTTTCTGTCTCAGACTTTTCATAGATTTACCTTTTTTCTTCTTTATATTTCTCCTGCTCTACTTTTTGCATCTCTTCCCACATTACCTCTTCTCCATGGTTTCTTTTCCATGTTTCCTCCAGCACACCCAAATGATGGGAGCCACCATGCAGGACCTTCTTTTAAAGACACTTCCATTCCTTTAACAGCTCCTCTGACTAATACAAAAATGTATTTCAACAATTGTAAAGCTTTAATTTGCTGAAATATATAAGTGAACAGAATGGCTGAGGTTGGAAGGGACATCTGGAGGTTTTATCTAGTCCAGCCCTGCTGCTCAAGCAGGATCAGCTGGAACAGGCTCCTCAGGGCTGTGTGCATTTGAGTTCTGAATATCTCCGAGGATGGAGACTTCTCAACATGTCTGGGTAAACTGTGCCAGTGTTTGACCACCCTTAGAGTAAAGTCTTTTTATCTATACAAATGGAATTTCCTGGTTTTCAGTGTGTGCTCATGGACTCTAGTCCATCACTGCACATCACTGAGAAAAGCTGGGCTTTCTCTTTGCTCCCTCCTGTCAGGTATTTATAAACACTGATAAGATCCTCTGAACAGTCTCAGGTCTCTCAGGCTCTCCTCGCATGAAAGAAGCTCTGGTCCCTTAATCATCTTTGTACCCTTTCACTGAACTCACCCCAGCAAGTCCATGTCTTTCTTTTACTGGTTAGCCTGAAGTTCCATACTCCAGGTGTGGCCTTGCCAGTGCTGAGGAGTCACCTTCCTCGACCTTGCTGGCAACACTCCCCCTAATGCAGCTCAGGATGCAGCTGGTCTTCTTCGTTGCAAGGGCACATTGCTAGCTCATGTTCAACTTGGTGTCCACCAAGTAGTATCAACTACTCCTCCCAGTTTTTATCTCCTGAAAACCTGCTGATTCTGCACTCTGACACATCGTGAAGATCATTATGAAAGTATTAAACATTATGAGCCCCAGCATCAACCACTGGAGTACACTACTAGTGACTGGCCTCCAGCTGGACTTTGTGCCACTGATCACAACCCTCTAGGCTTGGCTATTCAGCCAGTATTCAATCGTCTTCAATGCCTGCTTATCTAACTCACATTCAGCTTGTCTGTGGGGATGAATCATATACACATATGCAAATCCTACGCTGCAGCTCTTTCTCCTGTTCTTTTCTCATTCTTCTAATAGCATGTTAGAAAGGATGCTACCATATCCCATACATATTTCAATGTGCTTACAATTCCCAGAGTGGGCAGGTGTGTGTGTTTGGATGGAGGAATTCACCCTCTGACTGATCTAGGAGCTGTGCAGCTCAGAGAGCAGTAATAGCTGAGTGTCTAATTTTGCTTCAAGTTTTGAGTTATGCTAATTGGTAGTTTTCTCCCAGGGACACAACCATACTTCACTTTTTTCATCTGTTGGCTTCAGGGTAGAACTCAAATTCACAGGGAACATACGGAAGGCCATGTAATTTCTTAGTTACAGGCTTGCAAAACCCTCAGGTTGTGCATGTCATAGAGGCTTGTGACAGAAGCTGTAATTCAGAACATGTTATTTCCAGCAGCAGCAGATTGTGGTTTGGGGAGGGGGAAGTTGTTGGGGTTTTGTGAAGCTATGGCACTCCTTTGTTCAGGTTCAGGTCCATCAGTCAGAATCAGCTCACAACATTTCCACAAAGAGCAGGATGCTGCAGCTTCTGCTTACCACCCCAGTAGAAATGATACAGATCTGTGAAAAGGGGTGTTCTTTTTTCACATAAAAGTTCAGTCTCGACTTCATTTTTTTGCTGTGGTTATTTTTAGGCCCTCCAGACACCAAGAAAATGTTACTGCAGAAATACCCTGTAGCTACCAGATCTTGTAAAGAAATAGCCAACTTATTTAAACTAGTTAGCTCTCTACTGATAGTAACATACTGACAGCAGCTCACTGCTCAGTAAAACCAGAGTATTTACCCCCATAAACTGCAGCTCTCAGTTTAAAACTAGCTTCAGCAGATTCACCTTGGCTGCAGTCCCTCTAGTAACTGAATTAAAGATATGCAGTTAGGTTTTATGCATGGGGTGGAGGGTGAATTTGTGTGTCTGTAGGGGCGCTACCATAATAACCTAGGAAAAAATCATGTTCTGCCAGGTAACTCTGGTCAATTCTTTACAGTAAAGTTGTGTGTATAAATGGCAATATCAGGTCATTCTGGCTGAAAAATTATACCTATGCTGCACTTGCAGATGTTTTTCTTGCTCAGCTGTGCAAGCTCTTCAATTATCAGTGCTCAGGCTTAGCTAAATGGGAAGACTTAACAAATACCCATCTTAGAGCTATCACAAAAAATACAATGCATGTTTTAGGAAGGTAGGCTTTCACAGGCCACTGGGCAAATCTGATTTATTAAATTATGAACAGTTCCTGAGGTCTTGCCAGGTTTATACTTTGCTATACCAGACATCTATTTTGCTATAGCTTTTATAGATGTCAAGTATATAGCTAGTCAGCTTTCCATCCCAGTCTGCCCACCTTTTTGAGACTGACTGATCAGCAGCAGGACTCGCCCAATATGAGTCAGTAATTTTGAAGGTGTTTAAACACAATAGCAAAAATTATGATAAAGCATGAGTTTGGACCACAATACACAGCATTCTGTAAATACAAAAATACACTAATCACTGAATGAACTGCTGTAATCCCTCTTCCAGCAGTAAAACACATACCTGTGGACCTGACCAGTATAATTTCTGTGAAAAAACCCATGTGTATAAAGTCACTTAGCATTTGTCATATCAGAGTTCTCATTAGTAAAATAATACATAACACATAAGAGATGCACATATTTTCCTCTCCTATCAAAAAAACCCAAAACAAAACAAAAACCCAAAGCCATTTATTCCCTCTAACTTGGAAATCAATGCGAAATAAATACCTAAATACCTTTAAATCCATGAGCTTAAAATATGTTAAAGTCAACATTCTCTTTCATCCTCGAGCAAAGACATTCTGAAAATCTCTCAAAGCTTTGCTGCAGTCAGGCCTCTAGCACAAAAAGCAGAGGGATAACCTAATATTCCTGATATTTTTAACTGAGACCATGAAGTAAAATAATGTCTAAAATTGTACTGTCTTATGAAATAACATAAAAGAGAACAACCTTTGTGGTTCACCCTTCCACATACTCTCGTTCTGTGGGTGCAGTATAGAAATGGGGCTAACACAGAGTTTCTGGAGCAAGGCACTCATCCTCTTTTCTGTTTCTGTTTCATTTTCTCACAAAGCTGACCAGAAGGAAGGAACGTGTGGCTGCGATTATCCTCTTCAAGGTCTCATAACAGCCATGCAATATATCACCTTAAAAAAATGGTTTTTAAATGAACAAGTTGCCCTCAAGGCTGAGGACTGATGAAACCTCCCGTGCTAGATAAAACCCCTGCTTTCAGTTCAGCTACAGCCCCTGCTGTGACTGCTCTTTTGAAGTGCTCACAGGTAGGGGCAGCTCAGCACAGAAAGCCCTGCTGTTTTAAAGCAACAAGCCTGAACCCAGGGAGCAGCTTACATTCTACTTCTTCTGGAAAAACTCCCGCTGGGCTACAGGCAGAGGTATTCAAATAGAGTGATGGGTACATTGGAAATCTTGCAATTGATTAAATGACACTTTGCATGGGAAAGAGGCTTAAATTTAAGCCAAGGTCTTTGCACCGAACTGTAACATAGTTATAAACAGAATTTTAGCCTGTGTTTCAAGGCCGGTGGCTTACCTTTGCTATGGAAGTGGATTGCTAACTACACCTGAGACTGAGATGTTGTGGTATCACCTGCATCTAAAGTAGATACAGGGATGACTCTGCATTGAAAAGCAAGTCTTTAAGTCAAGTTCCAACTAAGCTACAGCAAATTTAAAGCCAATGTTTTAAGACAGCAGGTTTCTTTTTCTGCAGAGAGGAGCTTCAACCCCAGCTGTGAGTACTTCAAAGGCATAGATGCCACAGCTGGAACTAGAGCTAGAATTAAGATGCCAGCTTCAACACATGCTAGGTTTTATGATCCAAAGTTTTCCAGCATCAGTTTTATGAGTGTACACATTTTAATAAATTAGAAGTCATCTATAACACTAATTTTCAATTTTAAATATAGCTACACTCTAAAGTATTATTTAGATGAAGTAGATGTTTTAGCATTTTTGAATTATTTACATGTCAGAGGCCTTCCTTTCCAAGGGATCACAAATATACCTCCTGCAGTTTTGCAAGGGGCTGAAAGTAAGATTTGCCTTTATTAGCATGTCAGGTAGAACTGCTCCTATGATCAATCAAGGCCCCTGAAATATTTATACAATATACTGAGGAATGACTTCACAACCTAGCTAAGTACAGTGTTTACTGCAAAAGGGCCAGTTCAACTATACAGACCTCCCTATCTTATCCCTGTTTCACAGACAGGTAGTTCGGCCATTGGCCATCTGCTGAGCTTGGCACCTAAAGAAAGGATCTAGACATAGGCAAGACACACAAAAGGAAAACTCCCTGCTGGTTCATTGTCCACAGCGTATTGAGCAAACAGGAGAAGAAAAGTATTTTAAGAGCAGGCTTTTTGGGGGCTGTCAATTCCAATTTTTAGTCATGGGTTTTCTTTCCTCTGAAATGAAGCTCTACTTTTAAGAGTTTGCCCTTTTATTTTTAATGAAAAAGCTAAGTCAATAATTTACAGCCTTGCTGACAAAAAGGTCTCTTAAAAATCTTCTGAAGATTTTCTTGGTGAATTAGCTTTATTTTACTTTGTATTAATTATTTGGTGACCAAAGGATTCTGGTTTATTTGGTTTTATTTATATGTTTCCCCTCCAGAAAAAAAAAAAAAATTAAAAGAGGACAAAAATATAGAGAATGGGATGAAATTAGAAGGGAAAACTAAATTAAACTGAAGACAGCATGATGCTTCCTGAGAGTCTTCTCTACATACTCATTACAGCTTCCATTTCCTCCCTTCCTCCTCTGGGCAAGAGGCAATACCCCATTTTACTAGCCTACAATGAGAAACAATACAATGTTTTCTATCTGGCTAGTCTAGAATTACTGCCAATTAAGCTGCTCTGTGAAAGAGACATTAAAGGGTATCTCTTGTTCCATACTGGGGTTTACGTTTTGTCTACAGCTACGAAGCTTTTTCAGTCTTTTTAACAAGGGCAGTGCAATGTCTTTGGAGGGATTATATGCTTGCCCTTTTCTTACTGCGACTTAAAGTATAATAGAGAGCTACAGAGTAAATATAATGCTGTAATTAACTGGAGTGGCTCTGCTGATGTTATTAACCATGAGCGTGTAACTCAAGTGGCTTCTGAATAGCCTCAAAGCCCCAGGAGTGAAATACAGCTCTGTATTCACTTCATAGCCATCTGTTATTATTAAAATATGCTGGAAGTTTTAAAGTAAGACATCACGATGAGATGCTGGAAAATGGTTTTCTAGATGGTACCTGATTGCGGGACCAGGCAAAAATTATAATACATTGCTACTAAACATTATTTTATTTACTGTGTCACATCAAAGACATGCTTGTAATGCTGATTACCCCTTTTTTTCCCCAATGCAATATTCTTTTTCATTCTAATTCTTCATTCTGAGCAGTTTATGTACTTGTAACATAACTATAGCCTGCATTAGGGAGGAGTGAAAAGCATACAGTTCAAAGCCATTATGGCTCTCTCTGCTCTGTGGTACAGAGCCTAGCTTGTGTGAGTTGTTGTAGCTTTATTAAGGTCAACGTTCCAGCAAGTAGAAGAGCAGCTGATGTTCCTGTGGTTTTGATCTGAATGCACTCATGATTTCCTTCTCATCTGCCTTCCCTCACATACTAAACATTTATATTTCAGAATTGCATGCTTAAAATTTCAGCTTTTAATTCACATGCAAACACTTAAAAGTTTTTATTTTTAAGGTGTTTATGCCATCTCTGGCCCCTGGGAAAGCAAGAAAGGAACCCTGGCTGGGAGAGCAAAACTTTAGCAGGCATCAATCCTTAAGCTTTTAGCACAGAATTGGAATTTCTTGATTTTTTTTGCAGCTCCCCTTACTACATGCAACTTCACTATAGTGCTACTCTTAGAAGATATTTCAGGACAAATTGCTGAAAAAAATGAAACTGGTTACAAGAGGTTGCTAATCACTCAAAGGAATTAATAAATCAGGCAAGGCAGACCTCACCCTTTTCCTTTATAACAGTACTCTGGCCAAGTGCCTCTAGCACACCCAAGTATCCATGAGCCTCTGTCAAGCCACTGTAATTGTGTCGAAAGAACTGGGGGCTGAAATGAAGACAATCAGTAGAACTGTGAATCCAGTTTTTGATGGGTGATGTGGGGAGATGGGATTGTGGAGCATGTTTAATCAGATCTAGGAGTGGAGTGTGAGACTAAAGTAACACAACTCTGCCAAGGTGTTTGGCATCAGATGAAGGATGATGCTGCTATGGACAAAGACCTTATGTTTGTTTGGGGCTATATTAAAACTAGTACTAGAACTGGAGTTAGTGTAAAGCTTTCAGAGAGTAAGAACTGAAAAGATGGTTGTGTTGCTGAATGCCAGTGCTCCCCACAGGGCCAGCAAATGCGTGTTATTGAAGGTTGCTTTACAGATGGATATGTTTTGTTGAGACACAATAACATCTGGGGCAAAGGTGAAGGAATTAGATGAGCATGATCTGAATTTAATATGTTCATGGATTTGATTAGACTGGTAGTTAGGATAAGAACCACCCTGAGGGATGCAGAGCCAGAAGTCAAGGGAGATGCTGGAACCACCAGGGAAGGGGCTTTGCCAGCCAAAGCTCATCATACCACTCCAGTGGGACAAGCATGGTACCCAGGGGTGGTACCCAAGGCCAAGCTGGGAAGTCAGCTTGCTGGTCAGGGTTACAATCATGTCTGATGAGGGCAATCAGGGTCAGACACAGCCCAGTGGTTCCTGGACAGGTTCAAAGTCAGGCTGGGAAGTCCTTTTGTGAATGAGGGTCTGAATCAACAGGGTTCATAGCCAGACATGGGCATGACTGTGGCTGAGCTGGAGACTGAAATGTCTATAACATTGTCCATTGGGTAGGGTCTGACAGTCCCCACGTTAGCTGAAAAGGGGATCTTGGGCCATAGGCAGGGGTGGGGAAAGGCCCCAGGTGAGGCTGGCCAGGGCCATTAAAACCTATTAGTGTCCTTGAGGTCTTGACAGTAGAGATGATGAGTTACAGGAGTCCCTGAGCTATCTTTAGGGTTCAGAACTGGGACTGAGGCTCAAGACCAAAACTCCATGGAATCAGGATGTGGGCTGACAACAGCAGCAGCATGAGTATGTCTGTGGAAGATTTCACCAAAATATAGTTAATTTCCACTCAGGGAATAAGTGGTTAGTAAAAGGCATGGTTCTCACCTGGTTAGTCAACACCAGAGGATCTGCTAATCTAGCTGGCCCTGCCCAACCAAAACTTTTACATACAGTAGAATCCCTGTAGTGCACATAAAGAATATGCTGTGGACATACTGGGCACAGATGGGGTTATGCATGCCTTGGGCAGAGGCAAACCCATCTGTGGGATTGCCTTCCTCAAGGACATGGGTGCACTTGGTGAGTAATGTGGAAGGATTATGAAGTCTGATGTGTACCTCAAAGGGATTTGATTTTGGATGAGAATAGCCACGGATTTGAATTGTATGTTTACTGCTGTATGATAAAATATGTCATCACTACTACAGTTGCTGTATGTCATATCAATTGTATTACAGTAAGGGTGAGAATTTACCAGATTAATGAAAAATGAATTCTGATGAAACTGAGCAAAGTACACCACTGATAGAACTGAAAAAAAAAACATAGCAGTGATGGAAGCAGAACTGGCTTCAACAGTGTTTAGTATATTAATTCATGTTAGTAAAATAAAACAATTTTCTTGCAGTACATGCTCATATTTGGCAGCCTTTTGGCTGCCAAAGGGCTCCTTCTTCTTTTGGTAGTATCCTGATGATGCTCCTGGTGACATCTACAGAGAAAGTACAAGACTTTTGCAGCCCTCTGTCTGCAACATGAAATGTCTATTGCTGTCAAAAGAGAATATCTCTGTGGCTATCACTGACACCTTGACAGGAGGAAGGAAAAATAAAAAGTATTGACACACATGAATACAAATGCAAAATTAAACCACCTCAGAATAGATGTTTTTAGTAACAGAAAGTAATTCTTTTGACAAAATGTATGCACATGCAGAACAAGGCACAGAGTTTGTGGAATGGCTCTGCAGTGCTGGTCATGAGGATAAATGTTACTTTCTTTTTAATTCTCCTGGACTTCTTCTAGGTTCTGTTTCATATTCTTATGAAGGAAAGAATACAAAAAAATGGTCATTTTGGATGTACAGATGTCATTGAATAAAGCTTTATTTGTTGTAAGTTGATTGAGTTTTACTTTAAGATATAGCAAAACTCTTTACAGGTTTCACCCAAGACACTGCTGAAGTATCTTCTCCCCTGCAGTGGAGCCTACCAATTCTCATCTGACTGCCTTTCCCAGCATAAGCTTTTATTTGCAGATATTTTGGATATGCTTCCTTGATATTTAACCTTGTGTTGTTCAATTTGGCTGTGGAGGTTGGAGTTTGGTTTCACTAGGCAGGATATCTCAGTACAGCAGACATTTGGGATAGCATTTTTTAAAGTGTCATGTTATGGCTATATGGTGAATCCCCATTTCAATTTGCTGTGTTCCTTTATTTAGCCAGAATGTATATCATATGCAATAGCATGAGCATATGAGAGTATTCTGAAGTATGCTAGAATGAGGACATGCAGTAATGTAACCACTATTGAAAACGGCAAGTTGGAAAAGCATTTTCTGTTTTTTGACAGATCCCTATTGCAAAGAAAGTTATTATAGGAATCTGATCAAAACTCTCTTGATATCAGTAGGGATTTTCCCATAAACTTATTTAGCTGTAGGTCATTCATTGGATTATGAATGAGCTTGCTGATGAAATTATGTAATATTAATGACTCTGCCATTAGCGCAGAAATAGCAGAGGTGAAGGAGATGTTTTGAGAAGGTTATGCCATTAAGTCAGCACTATTGATTTTTACCAAGTAGCCTAACAACTGTGCTCTCCCCAGATATGAAAACACAATGTTTGGTCTCTGCTCCCCTAAGCAATGTCTAACAGCAACTAAAGTTGCTACAACATACAAGAAATAAACACAGAAATAAAAAATAAACAATTGAGAATAACTGGAAGAAATTAACTAGTCCAGTGGGGAGCCAAGCCCCATTCCTGGTTTGATTCCAAAACTACTTCATGCAGAAAGGATGGGTACAGAAACTTAGAGATTTTATCCCCTTCAAATCTCCATTCATCACAGACAAACCTGACCTAACCAGTTTGTGCTGATCCAGAGTGTCCAGTTATTAACAGAACAGTTTGTTTGTAGTTCCTGGACTCTGCTTCTGCTTCTGTTGAATGCCTTTCAAGGAGAGAACTGGGACAAGGGGTAAAGATCAGGCTGCAACTGAAAGTGACGATTTAAGAATTTTTTCCTAAAAGGAACTTTGTGCCACTTGTGAAATGTGTCTGGTTTTTATCTTTGCCAGCTGCCAGAACCAGGCACTTACAAAAGCTTCAGAAACAGCAAGCTCTATTCCCCCCAGTCCCTCACCTTTTGTAAGCTTTTCATGTAGACATCTAACACTTCACCTACATATGTGTCTGTAGCTGTCAGGCAGCATGAAGTGAAATCCCAGGCAGACTGGGCAGCTGGCAGTGCAGAGCCAGTATCCAGCCATGACTTCTGAAGGGTTTACACCCTGCAGAGTGGGGCACAACTGTTGATGAGTGGTCAAAGGCAAGAAGAGGATTAATCAGGAACAGACACAGATGGCAATCTAGGCCTGATCAAGAACATGAGTTTCTTATATTAAGTTGGATAATTGAAAAAGAGATAGGAAAAGAGATGAAAAAAAATCTCTAAAATGGAGGTTGGTTTGTTGTTGGTTTTTTAACTTTCAGAGGCACTTAGGCAGAATGAGAGAAAAGCCAGTCCTCAAACATGAACGCCTACAATGGCAAGTTAATTGAAACATGTAATTTATATGTCAGGAGTGATATGAATGTTGGAATAAGCAAACATAACCTATACAGCAAAGCCCCTTCTCTTTCCCCCAAACTGTAGCACTTCTTACATTTGATTGTTCCGTGTGAGTTCTACAGATTGCTATATCAATACATAAAATATTCTGTGAAAATTACAGGTAATAGATACCATTTTCCAGTCAGATCCTTACAGAAGCCACTGGTTTATTGTCTGCTGTCCTCCATGGAGAACTTTGTGTTTAGGAAATGCTGATGGCTGTTTTTCTAACAAAACTCAAAAAAGGTGATATAGGTTTTTTTTAATCATCAAATTAATTATTTTTATTTGCTGATGATCCAAAAACTCCAAAAAGATGCATAAAAATGAAAGAACCGGCTATGCAGGTACTTGCTTGCTTTCATTTTCACTTGGAAGAATGACTGCTATGCTTTCCTCTAAATACTGCAAGGAAATTGCTCCTGTGAGAATACTTGGAGCAATCATTTTCATCCACCTATAAACTGGATTTCATTGGCAACCTGTAACTACAGTGTAATGCTGTTGGTTTCACAGATACTAAGGATGTGAATATAGGTTTACAGTGCAGTAGCTGTAAAATGGAGTGCTTCAATGTACACTGCTCTTTTCTCTAGACATATTTCTTTCCTACCTTGAGCAGGGTAATTTTATTCTCCCTGGATACTAAGAGCCATATTTTAGGTTAGACTCTATGACTGGGAGGGAGGGATCAAGCACTTACATTATTATATTTATATGCAGATTACGCCACCTTGACTCAGAGCAAAATTAAATTAAAAAGCTGCTTACCTATTAGCTCCTTCCCCACAGCAGACAGCAAGGAAGGACAGAAATGGCCTTTTCTTTGAGTTCTATCTCATCATTTGCCTGTCATGCACTATAGGTCTGCTCAAGTTGTTTTAAGATTTGCTGTTATACAGAAGCAGCAAACCATCAGCATAACAGGAAAAAGGAGGGAATTTTGATTCAGGCACTTAACTCTGAACCAAATATCTTCTGAAACAGCAGGTCTGCCTAGGGCTAAGGGGAAGGTTGCCAGACTCTGATATGTGCTAGAAAGAGCATACACCCTGGGTGTAATAACACCACCCTGGGCAGTGCTGGGTTGCACAGCACCTCCCCAAATTCTCTGGCAAGTAGCTGTAGCCAGCACAGCATCCTCTGAGATATCATTTGTCTGCCTTCTTAACTGCTACCAGGATGTTGCTAATCTGTGGAGGAGAAGGGAGATATCAAACCTCCAGCTCTGACCACTGAGACTGAGGTACCTCAGTATTCTTTAGGCAAGCGGGGAAATAAGGCTTTAGCTCCCTTTTTCACACCAAGCAGTTCTCAAAAGGTCTGATAAAAGGTAAACCCGAGATTTCAAGCACTAGTGAGAGAAGCAAGAAGTGGAATGTTTTTCCCTATGACTTCCCTGAGTAAATATGGGGTTTGCACTCTTCATTACAAAATGCAAGGGCAGACATAAGCAATGTATCCTGAAGTGTGGACTTAAAAAGACAGTAAAAATAGCTTGGCAGGTAACAACATGGAACAAGTCTGAAAACTACTGCTTAAAAGAGAGAGGCAGCAGTAAAATTAATTTAAATTATATACAGATGAACATTCTGAAGGACGCACATTGCAGGCAGAACTATCTTTAGATGGAATGTTTTCCAATTTTGCATGTCCTCTGAAAGTGTTTGCGTTAGCAGAATCTTCGTGAAAAACTAACCCACAATCTTTTCCCATTCACATCTCTGCTCTTTATTCCAGGAGAAACTCTCAGCCATTTAGATGAAAAATCCCAAGGGGTTGCACAGAATCCAAGCAATGTAAAAATGAAAATAGTTGCAGGGATGCAACCCTAAACCTCCACAAAGTGTTAAATTCATCCCTGGACCAAATTGAGATAAGGCATTGTAATTGAATGACTCCCACTTCTATGGTCACAAACACATGTTTCAAGAGCCACTTTTTATTGTTAATTTATTACTATAAGCCATTTTACATACACACTCACTTTAGTATTTAGCTGCTTGGACTGAAAGATGTGAAAGTCCTATATGATAGATTTCGTTCATTTGTGGTTTTCCTCATCTTCTCATAGAATATACTATTTCAGGTGAGTTCAGCAAAATTTGCTGAGACCAGTTTTATTCACACTTAAAAATCATTTCTATTTCAGTTCACCATTTGCCTAATCTCCCTGCTACTGTGCCATGGCAGAGCTGCTATTGTAGATAAGAAGGCACTTGGCATAAACATGCATAGTAATATCAACAATAACCATGGGTCCCAAAGCCTTCCACTAGCATTCTTTCCAGTGTCAAATGTCTATGGTTACCTTTTGGGTACCCGCAGCCCCTGTCTCTCCTAACAGCATCTCTTCTGCCAGCAAGTCACTGCCTGACAATTTATTAGTAGTTCAAACTACATGAACTACAAACTACATGCTTAAACGAGTACATATTATTAATGAAGCTGCATGGTACTACCTTGTGCAATGTATACTACTAAGGAGACATACAGGAAGGGTTAGGCAAGGAGAAGGCAGGCTCATGATTCATATTATTTTATTCAAGGGCAAAACTTTCATGCCACACCTCCCTGAGGAATCTTTGCAATGTGATTCAGGTTATATTGCAGCATTTCACAGAAACATATCATAGAATGGTTTGGGTTGGAAGTAACCTTAAAGATCATCTAGTTCCTATCCCCCTGCCATGGGCAGGGATGCCTCACACTAGACCAGTTTGCTCAAAGCCCCATCCAACCTAGCCTTGAACCACAGCTTCTCTGGGCAACCTTTTCCAGTGTCTCACCACCCTCACAATGAAGAATTTTTTCCTAATACCTAATCTAAATCTACCCTCTTTCAGCAGCCTGATTTTTCTATCAGACTGCAAGTAGATCTCCTCATCACAGCACATCTTGTGACTGACCCCATTCTCCTGTTTAGCCTGGAGAAGAAATGACTAACATGGGATCTTATCAGTGCATACAAATATCTTAATGGCCACTGTCAAGAGGATGGGGCCAGACTTTTTTCAGTGGTACCCAGTAACAAGCTAAGGAGCAACAGGCACAAACTGAAACACAGGAAGTTCCATCTGAATATGAAGAATTTTACTGTGAGGGTGGCAGAGCTATGGAACAGGCAGCCCAGAGCGGTTGTGGCATCTCCCACTCTTAAGATACTCAAAACTCACCTGGACATGATCCTGTGCAACCTGTTAACAGGTGAACCTGCTTTGGCAGAGGGGGTTAGACTAGGTCCCTTCCAACCCCAGCCACTCACTCTGTGTTTCTGTGATTCTTGTCAGCCAACACCCTCAAGTCTCTTCTTGATTCTTATCTCAACCTATTCTCCACCTAGCCTCTGTCTGTGCTTGGGATTGCCCTGACCCATACACAGGACCTTGCATTTGACTTGAAGTGCCCCAAAACCACCGTGCTGCTGTGTGAACATTTTGTCTTATTCCATAGGAGCTGTGGGAAGAAACCTGTGCCAAATACCAGATCTTTTCCAGGCATTTCTCTGCACAGCATGGTGTCACGCACAATAACAAAAAACGAATTTCAGTTTTGCAATAGTAATGGCTTAGAAGGCACAGTCTCTGTTTGCAATTAAGGTTGAGTAAAATATTTTCTTCTTCTACAAGATAATGCCTTAGTATAGTGCCATCCTTTTCTCAGCCACAATCACTTTTCACTTTTTCATCTCTCCCATCCAGTGCAAAGTCACCTGGCTAGGATTCATTACAGCAATTCCCAACAAGATACACATAAAAGTGCATTCTGTGTATCCTAACTGTCACCCTAAATACTTGCATTAACCAGTACTAGAAAAGTGGGATTCATAAGACATTTGCCAAGGGACCCATTTCCCTGATAAAGCTACTTTTAATACTTTTTTAACAATTTGCTTATTAATGCAGTTTGGCACTAAGGAAATGTCTGTATTCAACATTCCTAAAAACTGCTTTTAACCAGTACAATAATTAATTAATGTTCACTGTATTTGTGTTTCTGTGGGGTTATCTGAACTGATATTATGCTGATTGGTTGATGTATTTATACATATAATTTCAAAGGTTGCCAGGGAAACCAAGAGCACTCCTTTTTCTAAAGAAAATAATTCTGATTAATTGTGCCAGTCATCATTTTTTAAACGTTTTGCAAGTGATCAGTAACATAATTATTCTAGGAGAATATAGCCTTTAATATTTATTTTTACATTCCTAACACTTTAGGTAAAAAAGATTCCTAGATGACATACTTGGAGCACCACAGCAGTAGTAGTTTAAATACATTAATCATATGCACATCTGTTTTATGTTTTTTTTTTTCTAATGTCACAACTTTAAATATGTTGCTCCTGTGGATGATCTTACTACTGATTCATAAAACTGACCTTTAAAAATTAAAAGCAGAAAAAACCCTCCATTTTAGGGCAATATCTGGAACATATTTCTGAAAAGTGGTTAGGCCCTTAGCTCCGATCCAGGCGATGTTTGTAAGCCTGCGTCAAAACTATGGTCCTGAAACCCCCGTCACAGCTGAAAGGTCAAATGACTCTTCCCTCCCTTCCCTTTGGCTCTGCCTGCCTGTGTGCTTGTAGCAGGCTGACCCTGGCTGGCAGCAAAGCCCTACACAGCGCCTTGCTCACTGTAACCCATGTGCCCCGGAGATGGAAAAGTGAGAAAACATGGGCCAAGATAACTACAGTTATAGGTAAAGCAAAAGCAGGTCAACGGAGGGGATTACTCCCCTCTGCTCAGCTCTTGTAATACCCTACCTGCAGCACCACTGTCAGCACTGGGGCCCCCAACACAAGAGGGATGTGGACCTGTTCGTGTGAGTCCAGAGGAGCCACAAAGATGACCAGAGGCTGGAGCACCTGTCCTGTGCAGACAGGCTGAGAGAGTTGGGCTTGTTCAGTCTGGAGAAGAGAAGACTCAGGGGAGACCTTAGAGCAGCTTCCAGTGCCTAAAGGGGCTGACAAGAAATCTGGAGAGGCACTTTTCACAAGGGTATGTAGTGAGTACAAGAGGGAATTGTTTTAAGATGACAAGGGGTAGATTTAGATCAGATACTAGGAAGAAATTGCAAAAATACATAACCACAAAACCAGGTAATCTCAATAATATTTAACCAATAAGGAACTGCTTGGGAATATTTTGGGTCAAATTATGCCCTTTACAGTCTCTCATGAATAACTTGATGAAATATAACAAGGGAAAGTGTAGAGTCCTGCATCTGGGCAGGAACAACCCCAGGTTCCAGTATGGTTGGGAAAAGACCTGTTAGAGAGCAGTGTAGGGGAGAGGGACCTGGGGGTCCTAGTGGACGACAGGATGACCATGAGCCAACACTGTGCCCTTGTGGCTAAGAAGGCCAATGGCATCCTGGGATGTATTAGAAGGGCGGTGGTTAGTAGGTCGAGAGAGGTCCTCCTTCCCCTCTACTCTGCCCTGGTGAGACCCCATCTGGAATATTGTGTCCAGTTCTGGGCCCCTCAGTTCAAGAAGGACAGGGAGCTGCTGGAGAGAGTCCAGCGAAGGGCAACTAAGATGATTAAGGGAGTGGAGCATCTCCCTTATGAGGAAAGACTGAGGGAGCTGGGTCTCTATAGTTTGGAGGAGACTGAGGGGTGACCTTATAAGTGTCTATAAATATATAAAGGGGGAGTGTCACGAGGATGGAGCCAGGCTCTACTCAGTGGCAAACAATGATAGGACAAGGGGTAATGGGTACAAACTGGAACACAAGAGGTTCCACTTAAACTTGAGAAGAAACTTCTTCTCAGTGAGGGTGACGGAACACTGGAACAGGCTGCCCAGGGAGGTTGTGGAGTCTCCTTCCCTGGAGACATTCAAAACCCGCCTGGACACATTCCTGTGTAACATTATCTAGGTGTTCCTGCTCCGGCAGGGGGATTGGACTAGATGATCTTTCGAGGTCCCTTCCAATCTCTAGCATACTGTGATACTGTGATACTGTGATGAAGAAGGATTTGACACATGAATATGGCAGGGCTTTGGAATGTAGTAATTGATTGAACAAAATGTCAGGCAGTATTTAATTGTTTGACATAAAGAACTGCAGTCAGAGGAGAGCTATTTGATACAATAGCTACTTTTGTTATTTCACTGTTGAAAAGGAAGTAAAGAGAGAGAACAAAGATACGAAAAAATGGGCTTTTCTATCTGTTAAAGATCTGTACTTCAGCTACTGACTTAGACACCTTTTATTCCTGGCAAGTAAAATTTACCCTAGTAATAATCCCCTTAAATGCTGTGAAGTAAATCAGCTTTCAAATGAAGTGTCTCACAATATACCTCATCATTTCATGACTCTTGGAAATCTTACGATTTTTGAAACAGAAACTTTTAGACACCCAATTCATCATAAATTAATCATAATTTATTGCAACAGAACCAATCAAGATGAACTGACATTAATGTAAATGTCATTTTCTGTAGGTGCTCCATTACAATTTGTCTGCAGTTAAATGTTAGTCAATCATCACTTAAAATGAAGCCTACCCTTGATTTCTCTCCCCAGTATATCTTCTGGCCACACATAATGTAACTTGACTCCTGAGCTGAATGGGTATTGCTGCGCTGTCTGTGCCACTGAACTGCACTGTCACGGGCACACAGTTTAGAGTTTTGTATCTGGTGAGTCTGGATTGAGTATAATAAAAGGTAAAAGTTATACAACATAGCCAGTTACGTGAAATTCCACATTCCCCTTAAGTTCATAGACGTGAAAGTGTGTTAAATTGCTCAGAAAAAAAACCCACCTTTGTGCAGAAGGGAGCAATCTTGCTGTAACATTGACCAGCTTTGGCCCAATAATTAGATACGGGGATTTTAAAAATGGCATAGCTGTATTTTAAAGAAAAAATGGTGAGACTTTTTGTAATCTTTTTAGGCAAGGTAGGGATTTTATTAACATAAATCACCCAAAAGTTCCCAAAAGTCCTCACAGTCTGAACCCATGATAAGTTCCTGATAAATCCTGCACTGCTGAGCCATTTGTGCTGCTGGTTACCAGTAACACATATGTAGTTCTAAAGGACTCACGGAGACAGCCAGCAACAGAGGTATTGTGCAGCATCTCACACACGGACAAAAACCAGACTAAACAGACTAAAACAGTTCTCTGCTGTAGACAGGGGAAAACCTGCAGATGGTCACTCTTCAGGTGTGTGTTGGGAAATTTGCCACCATAAGTGTCAGGGAGGAGGAATGCAGTAAATTCAAAGACACAAAAAAATCATGCTCACCGCATGTATAATATTCATATGCAATAGATTTTTGCGTTTGTAACATACGCTGCATTAGAGGGTGTTGCAGAAACAGTTTTGCAAAGAAAAATTCTTTTAAGGGACAAAAAAAAATAATAAGCATATAGATGGCAGAAATCAGTTACCTGTTTGTATTCCAGATGCTCCAGAGAGATAATTCAGCAGTACAGATTTAACCATTTAACCAAAATTCTCTATGGTTATAGCAAGTCTATAACCATATATAGACTGAGTATTCCCCTCTCACTAACTCCACTGCTGAAAATAAAACCATATCTTCCCATTCTTCTAAAATCTGCATCTTTGCATTTGTGCCTTTTAGCATTTCTACATTGACAGAAAAATTAATTATTAATGTGCACATTCAAATATTGATTGAAGTGGGAGGTTGTTGTTGTGGGGCTTTTTCTTTTTTTTTTATAGGATTTCGGGGTGTGTTTATAAAGACAATTTGAGACTTGATTTGGCAACATTGGTCACAGGATCTATGAATTTAAAGGAATTTGGGTAGGACTAGGTCCAAGTGATGCTGTTTAAGAGACCATTACCATCTTTAAAATCTGTAGGAATTATTCATTAAGATAACCCTAATTCTTTTGATGTGAATGCTGAAGTCTCTGGTCATCAAAGGGTAACACCTGAAATCATCTTGATATAAGGAAAGCAAGCGCCTGGAAGACATAGGGTTAAGATACTTGTAACTTAACTTACATCTGAGATAGAGAACAATTTTTGTAAGTCTGTGGTGTGATAACAGAATTTAGTCGTCTTACTAACAAGAGTGAATTATTTCTTTCCATCCTTCTAATTATCAGTTACTTTGGAGACAGTGACTCCCGAACATCTGCTAGCTTAGGATACTCCTTGTCTGCCCTATCCTGTTACGAAGGTCACACTGCTCTAAATCTTTGCCAGCTAACAGAAACTTACAGATATGGTTGGTTTCAGCTAATTTGTGATTACTGGGGCATCCAACTGTGCCAAAGGTGAAAAGTGCACCCTGAGGAAGACTGCTTACTTCATCTTGAAGACCCCTGCCCACGACCATCGGAGGGCAGTGTGCAAATGCCAAAAGGGAGGAGACTTATGATAATGAGTACCTAAACTAATTGTAATATCCCTGCTGAACTCTCAGGAACCTAATGAATATGCACGTTTGTGTGCAATAAATATCTGCTTGCTTAACCCCTCAGTGTGCAAGTTAGGAGGAGCGATCCCCCTTGCACCCAGCAGTGTAATAAACATACCTGCTTTATAACTCTGAGTTGTAGAGTCTGATTCCGTGCTTCAATCTCAGTGTTTGTTTCAAGGATTTACAGATCAGAATTATTTTTACTGAGTAAAATAATGAGCTCTAAGTGGGGCTCAAGAGCAACTACAAGTAGAGAGGCCAAAAGAACTGGTCTCTGTTGCTTTGATAGCTACATTGCTGGTGTTTAGCAAGTATTTTACTAGCAATAGAGAAGTTGAATAGATGCCCCTGAGTTTTAATTTCTGTTCAGTTGTACAAGAGTTTAAGTACCTATTCTAAAGAAACCAACACACTGGATGCAGAAATTCAGTTTCCAGCTTTTTGTTCTCTCAACAGGAAACCATTCTTTTTTCCCAGAGAATCATAGAATAGTTAGGGTTGGAAAGGAACCTTATCTGGTTCCAGCCCCCCTGCCATGTGCAGGGATGCCTCACATTAGACCGTGTCCCCCAAGGCTGTGTCCAAGCTGGCCTTGAACACTGTCAGGGATGGAGCATTTATCACTTCTTTGGGCAACCTGTTCCAGAGCCTCACCACCGTCACAGTAAAGAACTTCTTCCTTATATCTAACCTGAACTTCCAATGTTTAACATAGTTGAAAACAGCAGAAAATCAGCAAGATATTTATAAATAGAAATATCCGAGGTAGAGAATACATTTACATACATGCATTTCCCAGATTTGAAAATCTTTCAGTTCTGCTCACGCTTAATTCTTCTTCCCCACTTACTGCTGCTTGCTAAGAGTAAACTTTGTTCAGTTCTGTCAGAGCTAGCAGCAAAACGATAGTGCATCGCCCAGCAGATTCAAACAGCAGGAAGACAACTTTGACAAAAAATAAGTAAGTAAATAAATTACTTTTTAAAGCACTGATAAGTAACATCAATACAAGTTTTATTATCGATGGGTTCATGCTTTAAGCTGGAGACAGCAAAAGACCAGATGACTTTTATGTGGTTTACAGCCTCCTCACTGAACAGGAAACCACTCAGCTTTACTCTTTGTTCAAAAGCTGCTGCTAACCTAAATTATTTTATAATTCTAAGAGTGAGACATTTGAAACTGAAAGATCTGTGTTGGTATTTCAAAACTTTGGGTAATTTGAGGGTGGATGCTTAGATACTAGGCAAAATGAGCATGTATTAATGCAGTCTTAATGTGATTCCTGGCCATATCTTCATTGAACAATATTTTTTTGCTGTTGTTGTTTTTTAATGCTAAGCACTACTACTGTAATGATCCATAGATGTTGGACAGGCTGATAAATAGCTAAGGTCCAGCGGGCAAAGAGGTTGATGGTGAGAGAACCATCATAGAGTGCACCAGAGTAAGGTCAAGATCCATTTATGTGGTTTATCCACACTCAATATATCTCTTATATTCCCTACGGTACAGTAATAACAGGATGGAAAAATACCACATCAGGACTGGGGGAAATTGTTTTGCTTATTCTGCTGGCTGGCAGAACGGGAAGAGCGCCATGTGCACTGGCACAGCTGCATGCTAAAGAGAGGTTTAGCTCCTATCTTCCTAAGCAAATTCATCCCTTGAACAATACTGAATACGTTAAAGCATCAATAAGGCTGTTACAATATTTATGTCTAAAATGAATGTCTGTAAAATGAGCAGAGCTCTCTGTAACTGCATCAAACTTGGAGCTACAAGTGAACAGAAACGTAAGGCTTGACCCACAATTGTTGAAATTCTAAATCTGCCAACTCATTTTTCAGATTTAATTATTATCCTTATAGCTTTCACTCATTCTGTTAACCTTGACTCTTCAAGACGTTTCATCGAACAGTGGCTATTTCTAATATCTAAATGGATTTTTTTTCCCTTTTTTTTTTTGTCTATAGATCTTGCTCAAATGTATGTGCAGCAATGAATCTGGACACACATCCAAAAGGTAAAATTCTTTCACTACTGAAAATTGAAGTACTATATTGTGTCTTTTTACCATATTTATGACTCGGACTCAGTGATAGTTTCTAAGATGTAGGTGTGAACAGATCAGAACACTGTATAACCATAAAAGTTAGAATTAATTGTAAGAAAAAAGGAAAATACATGGATACTCACCAAGTGGAAACTGCATAACCACTAATAAGAAAGCAAAACATGTTTACTTCCAGAGTACTGCAAAAAGTCATCCTCCTGTTGGAAAACATTAATTTGATTGAGAACTTCAAGAAACCAACTGAGGGAACTTCCCTTGTTCCTCTGCTGCCAGTCACAAAAAACTCCCCTCTTTTTTTGCTGTTTAAAAACAACGTGACAATTACACAGGATCTCAAAATCTGATTCCATGACAGATTATCATCAGCAGTAAGCAAGTGTTTAATCGCATTGATTTCAAAAGTAAAACACTGCTCCTACTTAAATCAGTGGAAAATGACAGCAATTTCACAACTCTAGCTGAGCTAAGAGATATTTAATGCAAAGCATATAAAATTATCTAACTAAACAGGGGTGCAACTTGCCAGATGAATGTATTCAGTATACTGTATCTTTATTGTGTTATGTGAAGTTTGCTTAAATGCATTTGGTATCTATACAATACAGAAAATTTAGATCTAGGGCTGGAAAAGCAGTTCTGGAAAAAAAGACCAGCAGCCTATCATCCTGTTGCAAATCTTTTATTCTCTGTGGATAGCTGGCCCTATCACAAAAGCTTGCCATAACTGGCATTTATTCACATACCTTTTTCACAGCCTTCCTAGCCTTTTGCTTGGTCCTGGAATTAAAATTACGCCATTCCAGAAGCTTCTACTTGTTTTACCTAACCCTTCCAGGGGGTAGAGGAAGATGCCCATATACTTAACAGGACAAGGTTTTATGCCATACTTTTGGACCAGGCAGAAAAACAGTGACTCTGAAAACTCCTGTGCAGGCTCTTCCTTGCAGCATTTCCAGCCTCATTTTTCTCTCCTGAAGTGGTTGGGAGACACCCTGTCAGGATCACAAGGTTTATTAAAATACAACCCACAATACCGCTGATACTGGCTAAAACACTACGGTGACTAACGAACAGTGTGTTCATGACTCATGGAAGTCTATGGGAACAGATTTACCTTCTGCTTTCTCATTTAAAGAAGGGCTGTGTTTCTGACATTGGGTTTTAATGTACAAATTACTAACCTGTCACCCTTTGGAACAGACTTTTTTTAGATCGCTATGAAAAGCAGGCAAGGTTGCTACAAAATGCACACCATTTTATTCCCTTGCAAATTAAAGACAAACTAATTCCCTTTTGTCCTTTGACATCAGGCATTTTCTCTCAACTGGCAGAAACACACCCAATGCCTCCCTATTTTTGTAACTGATACACTCTATTTATTAATTTCACAGAGGACTGTAGCAAAGCAAAAAAATATTTTCAGACTGAATAAAATATGATTAATCCCTATTGCCTGTGGAGACTGACTCCTGCCAGTGCTAAGACTTCAGCTTACAGTGAAAAAACATTGATGCCGGAAGGTCCAGCTGATTGCAAATACCTGGTACAAAGATTCTGTCCTCTTTCATCCCTGTATAACAGCCAGTGCACCAGAAGCCAGGAAATTTGAAAATGTCTCTGCTCATTGGAGGGGGGGTTCACTAGATGACCTTCCAACCAACCCAAACAATTCTATGATTCTATGATAAATTGGATGTTCCAGGGGTGAGACTCTTCAACAGTCTTCCTTTACCCAGGTGACATGCAGTGCTTCTCATTCTGAAGGCCGACATGTATGGTGTAGCTGACAGTGAAATTTTCATCTTCACTACCAAAATGTCATCCTTAAATAACAGGAGGAGCAGGTTCTAGATGGTTTGCACAGCTCAGCTAGCACAGAGCAAATATATGGGCATTCGCCATATGTAAAGGGAATGCCCACAGTAGAGCAGCAATGCTGCCTCTCCCTTCACTCGCACTGTGCATGGGAGCAGTCAGAAGAAAGGGAGAGGGCTGGAGTTCCTCCAAACGATGGTGATTCCTGCATAACAGAATAGATTATATATTAACCTGGACATCAAAGTGTAAACTGATGTTGGACAGTAATAAATCACCATAAAGGCTTGTGTCAAACAGTCCCTTTTACATTAAGCCATGAAATACATGACTAGAAACTTTTATATTTATCACTGTTACTCATTTCTTACTGTTGAAGAGAGAATAACCATGCATTTAAGACACTGACTGCCCTTTCCATTATTATATTGGTACCACCAAGTTATCCTCATCTGCACCAGTTTTCCTCAGTGAAGTCACTGATTTAACTGGGCTTACTTCTGATTTGCACAAGCATAACTAAACAGAAAATCAGACAACTAGTTTGCATGAATAATTCTCCCTCCTCTCCCTCCGTGGATGACCCTGCAGCAATAAAGTACTCTGCATATGGAATAAATGAACATTCAATGCCATCTGCTGGGGTACACAAAACTCTGCAATACCAGGCTCATGCAGTATCCAGAACTTAAAAGTACAACAGTGACAAATGTAAAGAGGCTGTTCTGGTAAAGTCTGGCCTCTTTCACAGCTGGAAGGGAGGGTTGCTGCACATCCTTCTCACTCTTCAACATAGGGTATAAAACCTGGACCAAATGTGGGTTTGGTTTTAACTCTCTCCTTGCCACAAAAGCATTCAAGTCCACAACTCTCCCTTCCTCCTAAGCATTAGAGCATGCTGTAATTATATATTATAGGTTAAACTTAAGAGAAAGACTTTCATGCTCTATGTCTAAAATCAGGCTATTATGTAGCCATAAACGCAAGATTGGTGAAGCCACAGTCAGCCTAAGCAAGGATTGCTTCAACAGTGCAGAACAAGAGCACATACTGGGCAAGGACATACCATGGCTGTTTTGCATTAAACAGTCACTGGATTAAATGTGTAAATCAGATTAAGGGCAGAACTTGGCAGCCTCTACTCAAGTGAACTCACTCTCCTGTTCACCAGCAATTTGGCCCTGTAACTCATGCTCTCCTGGCTATACCACGAAACAACTTCCATGGCCTGATGGCCACTACCTGGTAGCTGGAATGTTCTGAGTTTTGGACAATGCGAATTTAGAGCTTCTCAAGCTGAAACCAGAACTCCAATTTCCTGGGCAAATGCTGTGCTACCAAAGAGAAGACACCAGCACAACGCATTTTCCAGTTCAGTCTTGAAAGCAGAAGATCAGATTTTGTTCTGCCACTAAGGGAACAAGATATGTTTCTATGCAGAAGTGAGATTTCCAGACCAAGATCTCCAAGCTAACTGGCGTGAGCCCTTACCACTCTTCTGAGTTGTGCACCAAGGAAAAAATCTCAGGAGAGGAGTTCAAGCACATCCTTCTCTGGGTATTTTCTGTGGGAGGGCTTAGACATGCTACTGGTTGTGAATCCCATTTCCACACAGCTACTTCCTCATGCATGGCATTTGTCAACAAATTCATGGGTGGATTTGCTTCATCTCCTTCATTTTAGAATCTGTAAAACACTGTGCAGTTGGAAGATTATTATTGCTTTATATACATTATTAGCTACTGTATCATTTTCTCCAGAATGACACCTGCTGACATTTTTTCTCCATTTCATACAGAAAACAAAACAACTATTCCTGCTAATACCTGTAATTTTGTAAGTATCACCCTGTTCTTCCTAAAATTTTACTTTTTTTTCACTCCTTTACAGAAAATGTAATCTGGCTTTTTAATGCAAAATGATGCATGAGAATTTTGAAGTATATATGAGAACCTTTACTTCGTTTCAGTGGGAGCCAGGCTTGAGAAGTGACTCAGTCAACTTGTCAATTCTATACTTATGGTCTGAATCTAAAATACACCTTTATCATAAGATCATGTGAAAATAGCAGGATTCAATTTGAAAAAATATGTAAGTCATAAACCTCATCGTTTAATATGCAACCAGTGCAAATGAAAGCTGAAAAGCTAACAGTACACATTTCAATGTCTTCCCATTTGTATCTGAAAGCTGGTTTGAGTTTCATCTCAGGCATATAAAAAAAGACTGAAAATACATTACAAGTCAGAAAGATGAAAAGAAAGCACAGGTCCATTGCTTAATAAGCAAGTTGAACAAGTAAAGGATGACTGGAGAGTTGGGTGGAGAGGAACCTGATGAAATTCAACAAGGGAAAGTGTAGAGTCTTGCATCTGGGGAAGAACAACCCCATGTACCAGTACAGGTTGGGGGCTGACCTGCTGGACAGTAGTGAAGGGGAAAGGGACCTGGGGGTCCTGGTGGATAGGAGGATGACCATGAGCCAGCAATGTGCCCTTGTGGCTAAGAAGGCCAATGGCATCCTAGGGTGCATTAGAAAGGGTGTGGTTAGTAGGTTAAGAGAGGTTCTCCTCCCCCTCTACTCTGCCTTGGTGAGGCCGCATCTGGAATATTGTGTCCAGTTCTGGGCCCCTCGGTTCAAGAAGGACAGGGAATTGCTTGAAAGAGTCCAGCACAGAGCCACAAAGATGATTAAGGGAATGGAACATCTCTCTTATGAGGAGAGGCTGAGGGAGCTGGGACTCTAGTTTGGAGAAGAGGAGACTGAGGGGTGACCTCATCAATGTCTACAAATATGCAAAGGGTGAGTGTCAGGATGATGGAGCTGGGTTTTTTTCAGTGATGTCCAGTGATAGGACAAGGGGCAATGGGTGTAAACTGGAGCATAGGAGGTTCCATGTGAACATCAGGAAAAACTTCTTTACTGTGAGAGTGACAGAGCACTGGAACAGGTTGCCCAGGGGGGTTGTGGAGTCTCCTACGTTGGAGATATTCAAGGCCCGTCTGGACAAGTTCCTGTGTGATGTACTCTAGGTTACCCTGTTCTTGCAGGAGGGTTGGACTAGATGATCTTTTGAGGTCCCTTCCAACCCTTAGGATTCTGTGATCTGTAAAGAAGGTTGATGAAATCAATACGTTGGCTACTTCAGGCTTCAGGAAAGGTTAATTACAGTCTGACATTGTATGGGATTAATATCAACTTGAAAGCAGTAATAGCATGGAGCGGAATAGGGAAGGAACAGCTAGGAGAATATTTACTTACGCTTAAGCACTTAAGGAACTATTTGAAGTAATTTCTGAGACATTGGTTATCTTTGCACACTCTCCAAGGAGTCCTGAGTTCCTAAAGCAATGGAAAAGAACAGTGGCAACCTCAATTTCCCACAAGAATGAAAGCAAATCCTGAGGTTCCTTGGGTACCTTGGGTAACAGTCTCTCACTGTTAAACAAAGTCAGTCTGAAAGCATCTTTTAGAAATAATAAATCTGATTATGTAAAAAATTTGTAATGTGAACATGAAGAACATCACATCAACTCCTCAAACCAAAGTAATTTCCTTCTTAACAGAAATATGACCATAATGGGAAGAAAGAAAATGGTAGAAAAGACGTATCTTGATTTTTCTTCATTCTTTGACAATTTCAAGACAGTGTCACAAGTAGAAACCAGGAAACCTGGTCTAGATGAAAATGTGTGAAGTGTTTGCACAGTTCAGCATAGCTGACAGTAGACTGCTACTGAACTGGAAAGTTATACAGCAGCAGTCTGCAAACCCAGGTGTCCTGCAGGGGTCTGTCTAGGCTGTGGTGAGGGTTTTTTTTAAGTACTGTTATAAAAAGGCAAACCTCACCCCGAAATGGACTGTCAAGAACACTTCTTGGAGGTCTGCTTGATGTTGCATTAGATGCATACAACTCGCAGAGTTCACAGGACAATAACACCGGGGATATGAGGTTTAAAATCTTTTCAATTGGTTGATAACTTGGGAAAGCTTTTAACATTTCTACTTGCTTACTGAGAAGACTAAAAGGAAACATAACTATAGGCATTAAGGATAATAAAGGTTGAAATAAGGTGGATAGGAGTATTTTTTGTGTGTGTCCTTTGAGCATAAAACAAATTGGTTTAATTTTCAGCACTCAAGAAAAAACATGAACTGAAAGGACAGTTAGCTAGTGGAGGAAACCTCAGGAAGCTATTGATTCCCCATTACTAGTGAGTTCAAAAGGAGATTAAAACTATCAGGGAAGACCCAGGTGCATGGATGCACCTACACTGTCTCTGGTAGCAAAATACGACTCACAGAGACACTGGGGCCCCTCAGCTGAATTCACTCATGAGTAATCTCAGCTCTGTGCTCTGTGTGCATGTCTCCTCCTGAAAGAAGGAGCCAGCAGTTATGTTCCAGTGTGTAAACAGTGAGTATGAAGGGTGGAGCAGGACTTAGAAAATAATCTTGACCAAATCTAGTATAAGTGCACAGACACATCCGGAGACATCCTGAGACACTCTCAGCACCACATTTCTGAGGACTCCACTTGCTATCATGTTCACTTGGACTGCACAGTTGCTAGCACAAATTCCCCAAAACAGTGCATGTTTTTACTTTAAAGTGTGACATTTTTGATGAGCTAGTTAATACGTTCTTGCAAGTAACATATGTAAACAGTCAGTACAATATAAATACCACATGGATAATACTATACCGAAAGGCACAGTTTCAAATGTCTGCAATGATCATAAAATTAAACACTCTTATTATATTTTAAGAGTGGTGACAAGCCATATTCAGTCAGAAATCTAAACTGTCTCCCAAATGGGTATTTTATTAATCTAAATCAAAAATTTAGATCCTCAATATCCTTGCTCAACTACTTTCCATCCCTTCAATTTCTCTGTGCACAAAAAAAAAACCTCTGGTTCTGGTAATCAAGCATTTCTAAACCTGAAATTAATTTTTTACTTAAAATTTATTTGTATTTTCTGCGTATCTCTTTTTCTATACAGAATGAAGATTTGAAAATCAAGGGCAAAAATTACTTACAATCTTCCTCCAAGGTATCTGAGGAAGAAGAGGGTGATTATGAGACTGTAAGTTCCTCCACTCTGGAGGCCATCCATGCTTTGAAAATCCTTCCTGCCAAACCTCTACAGGAATCCGAATATGCAGGTAATTCTTGCTGTCTGCAGGAAGTGAGACAAACCTGGAGGTAACATAAACAGGAACAGTACAGATTTGGGGGTTTCAGTCTGGGTATTTTTTTAAATTAAATGGTTCAACAAACCAACGAATGGATCTTTCACAAACAAGCAAACTGTGGTGGGCAGGAAGAGAAGGGCTTTATCTGCATTTTCATATTCAACAGTTACCCTTATCTCCATTAGCTTATGTTAAATTAATAATTACATAGTCACAGAATCCCAGAATGGTTTGGGCTGGAAAGGACCTTAAAGCTCACCCAGTTCCAACCCCCTGCCACAGGCAGGGACACCTTCCAATAGATCAGGTTGCTCAAAGCCCTGTCAAGCCTGGCCTTGGACACTGCCAGAGATGGGGCAGCCACAGCTTCTCAAGGCACTCTGTGCCAGTGTCTCACCGCCCTCACAATGAAGAATTATTTCCTAATATCTAATCTAAACCTACGTCTACCCTCTTTCAGCAGTCTGATTTTCCATCAGACTGTCAAGCAGATCTGTTCATTACAGCTACATCTTGCAGATGACCCCATTTGTCACCCTCTTTTATTGATTTTTCATGACAACTGGTGAAATGCAGCAAGAATATTCTTTGTGTGGCACACTGCTTTTGTGATTTTAATATTACCTTTGCAGGAGAAATTCTATGATCCCATTCCACCTGGAATGTGCAAAATAATGACTGTTTAACCCACAACCATTTCAGAAAAGCTCACTGCTATTTAAACCTAGAAAACTAGGATGGAAAACATATTAATGAAACTTCCCTCCAGATGATAATTTGCAGATGAGAAAACACAGTACTCTTTTTAAAGGCTTTCTCTGCCACTTTCAAGTGACAATAAGTAATTACTTGGAGTGTATTTCTCAGGCATTCTTAGCCGTGCAGGCTAGCTGCATTAATCAAGTTTGGGTTTACTAAAGCCATTCTAAGTCACATTTAATGCCCAAACATACATAACCAATTAATATCCCATTTATGGAAGTGAAATACCATCCTCACTATCCATGCTCAAAGCCATTATAAACACTCTGTGGAGGTTTTAAATCATTCAATAACTGGGGGGAAATCCAGGATCAATGTATGTATGAAAGCTTACTCTAGTTCACATCAGAGTCAGAAAATATTTTTGTGGGAGTTTGATATTTAAAGCAAATAGGCCAATTTTAACACAAGAACATTTATTTGTGTGTGAGCAGATCACAATCAATCTGCGCATCCAGATATTTTCCATTATGTTCCACACACTCATTTGCATATTTTATTTGGAAATTGGAAGTAAATTCCAAATGCTGGTTTTATTTTGTTTAGTAGAAAAGACTTTCAGTCAGCATCTTTAGTTGCTTATGCAAGACTGTCCTGAAATACCAAAACGACATCATTTTTGGTGTGTGATTTCAAAGAAAACACATTAATCAAAAAGCTCTATTTTGCCTGTGTATTATGCCCTGTAACTATAATGTGGTGGGACACAAGAGTGAGGAGAAGTTCTGAGAATGTATTTCAGAAAGGCAAAACTCAATGCTAACATCCCATTTTGCCATCTTTCCTAGACAGATAACAGTATACTTGAGATATAAAATTAATGATTCAAAACCCTGTGCTAGTGTGCAACCTGTGCATTTCTTTTAGATGGCCATGGGTGCAGTATTCATTAAAAGATGAACTGAAAATTGAAAAGCTCTCTAGAGAGTAAGCTACACACACACACCCCTTGCAAAATCAGAACAACACAATGGCATTACCAAGAACAAAGTTTCAAATGAAAAACAAATTCACTAATCTATTCACAGTTTAGGTCAAATGTCTGCCTTAACTGTGTACCAGCTTATGAAGACTTTTTTTTTTAACCACAATGAGGAGGTTAACCATGAAGGTTTCCCCAGGGTCATGCTTATGTCCTCAAAACAGTAAAGCAACAGTTAATTTCTGAAAAGAAAAAGATTACAAAGCAATAAAAATGGCAAGATCTGACCTGCAAAACCTATTTTGAACATTAAAACCTCTTCTTAAAATGCTGTATTACTGAATTACTCAGTAATGCAATTCCTTGATTTTTCTTCCTCTTTTTACAGATAAACGTTGTTTAAGGCCTTCAGGTACCACTTCCCCAGTGAACACTCAGCACACATCTCAGACCCCTCAGTCCTCAGCTGTAAGTAAAGATCTTAAACCCTATTCACAAATAGACTTTGATTTTCTGTACTATCATTTAAAGTTATGTGCAGCCTGTTTATAGTCTTAGCCACATAATATGCGCTTGTACAAGGTCACAGAAGTTCCTGTGAGCTGTTCCTGTTTCACTTCGCACGAACATCCTCACCACTTGCTTTCATTTTTTGACTCCTGGGGATCTACCAAGTATTAAGGGCACCCCACTCAGGAGCAGTGCCATTTCCACCAGCCATAGTTTCAAGGATGATGACTAACATCGTATCTTTATTTTGTTCTATTAACAGAAACACACATCTGTTCTGGAGGGGAGGAGCACACCAAGTTTTAGAGGTATAATAAAAAAATCTACTCGTTTCTTCAATCAGAACTAGAAACTTTTGCTTCCATATTTAGCTTATCTACATAAGCAGAGATTGCAGATGATACAGCAGGCACGGCTTTCAGAACAGCAGCTGCTTTCCAGAATAGTCATACGGCAATTTTCACAGTACTGTTTCAGCTATCTGACATCAAATTATTTGCAAAAGGAGACAGATTTATCTTATGAGCTCCCTATTCCTTACAGGGGAGAAAATAAGCCATTCAATTTAATCATCAGGTTTTCCTTTTCCCTACAGTCATAAAGACATAATGGGGAGGTGCAGGGGAAGCCTGTGTCTCCTGAACTGTTCCACCAAAAGACTGCAAGATCCCTGCTATGCTTTACTTCTCATGATCTCATGGTTTTTGGCTCCTTATCCTTCTCAGGCATTTTGTATGAACACATTGTAAAGCATAATCTAATAATTATTTTTAAATAGTAATATCACCTTTAGCAATTCCTATTAAACATTTACATCCTAGGGTAACTATTTACAAATGCTATCTGACAATGTTCTCCTACGACGAATATGCTAATTATGTGGTACATCACCTACCTTATACTTTTTCTCCACTGTTTTATCTTTAACTGCAAATTTGCTTCAAAATCCTGCAATTTTGACTCAAAATTGTACCTTTAGGTTTTTTTCTTTTGTTTTATTTCTTGTGGAGAAATCAGAGACAGATTGCGCTCTTATTCGTCAAGAATCTAATGAGGTGTCCAACTATTAAATCCTTTAATTGATGGCTTTACTCAATCATAAGATTATTTTAAATGTAGGTTTCCATAAACTTTTTATTCGATATACTTTAGACGTAAAACTATCTCACAAAGCCAACTACCGAAGGTTTAAATATCTGATTAACCTTGAAAAGGAATTATATTTTTTCTTATCATTTTCAAATCTTTGAACCACATGCTAAATAAATATGGTCAAAAGGAATTCAATCGCCAAGCCAAGAAAATATGATCCTTTCTACATTTGCTACAATGGCTGATTTTCTGAGAGTAACATTATACTTGATCAGCTAGAAAAATAATGCAAAGAATTCCATGCAAAACAGAATTTATCTTTTTCCTTTTAGCATAAAGGGTCAAATAATTCTTACAGGTTATAAGAAAATAAGCACTATAAAGCTTGCAAAATGAAAGGTCAGATTAACTGTTGTGAGCAAATCCTGATGCAGTTTGTAAAAAAGCTAAATTGAGAGAAATTTGAGTAAGTCAGCTTCAAAATCTGCAGAAATCGGTTGGCAAGGTCCCACTGACAGTTTGCCAGTTTAGATAAAGCTTCAAATTCCACCAGGATTTAGTAGGTTGGATCTACATGTTAGCCTGCCTCCATGAGATGTGTGCTGACATTAAGAAAGATGAGCCATAGACAGTGCAAGCAGGTAAAATAAACTCTGCAGTTTGAGAACACAACTTACACATATTTTTAGTACATCCTGAGCTAATAGAGCTTATAGAAGACTATTATTTTCAGATAATAACTACACCATTATTCAAGGCTGGGATGGATGGAGTCTTGGGTGACATGGGTTAGTGCGAGGTGTCCCTGCCCACAGCAGAGGGGTTGGAACTTGATGATCTTAAGGTCCTTTCCAAACCTATTCTATGATTCTGTCAATGAATGTCAACATTTGTCCTCCTGCCCAGTGCTATTAAGTGGCTTTGCCACAAGATGGCATGAACAGCACAGAAGAATTTTTGCAAGTTATTTTCTAGAATTGTTAAACATTTAAGGTACCATTATTTTATTACGGCCAATTTGTTATTGTTTACTTGAAGGAGAACTTAAGATACATTGCATCTCTGCTTGTGTTAGTTAGGATTTCAGTATGTAGGACTTACAAAAATATTTTCAGAATCTAAATCTAACACAAACAGAGTAAGATGAGAGGGTTTATTATTAAGATGTCCTATGTTCATTTAAATAATCAGCCAATTTTGGTAGATTTCATTGCAAAAAGAAACAGATCTACTTTAGCTGCTTTCCAAGATTTTTATAAATTTCTATGCAAAAAAAAAAAATCAAAACAGGCAAAAAAAAAAATGCATCCCAAAAAACTTGATAGGATGCATATATAAAATCTTTGAACAATATTTAAATTTACAATACCCGAAGAAATATCACCCTCAAATGTTTCATTCCAAAACACAGGAGTAAAACCAAAGTTTACCCCATTTTATCAAGTATCATGGTGATTTTTTAATTTCATCTATTTTATAATTTAAGCAGAAAAAAAAAGCTTTTTCCTGCTTTAGATGATTCTTCTGTCTTATGAAATGAATATTTGTGAGTGATACTACATCACAGGAAGTTTCTCTATATTTCTATAATCACCATAATTATCTAACTCCACTTAGTTTTGTGTTTTATATAGAGAGAAACACAAATGGTTGAGAATAAGATGGACGTGAATCCGTCTGTGAGTCCATACTTAAGAAAGACAAAATACAGTACAGATCACACAAAATCTACTTGACTTGTAACAAGCCTCTTCCAGAGCCCATTGACCTCATGCAGAACACCTAAGAGACAAAACAGGCAAGTCAGTGACCTCTGTCTCGGGGCTAGGCTGTAACTCACCTCCATTCCCACATGTAACAATCTCCTACCTAACCTCCAAAGCTTCCAGCTTCTTCTAGGTTCACAGAAATTAATGCTCCTCACTAAGTAGCAAGAAAAGTTATGGAGATACAGATGTGAGAGGTAGGATGAATGCTGTGGAGACAGCAATATGACCTTGGAGCAAAGAGTTCTGGAGACAAAGAAAGATCAGGGTGGGGAGATTTATTACTGTTATTATTACTGGCATTCTAACAACCAGTATAAAGCTATATCTTTGTGAATTATATGGGTAGCACACTATTAACAATTATTAATAATTATTTTTAGGAGAACGAATTCAAATACATGGATCCCAGGTAAGCAGAATATCTCATCATATGCCATTTAATATATTTTTAAAAGCAGGCTGCAATTTTGCTAGCACTATCTAAAGGACATGAGAACTCATATCTGCAGTCCTACATTATCTCACTGACTTGCATTCATGGCTTGTGTGTATGCCTTTTACCTCTTGGTGATTTTAACATGGCATATTAAAGTATGATAATATGTGCTGCAGAGCACATATCCTTTGACACAAATGCTTTGACTGTTGACACAGGCGTGCCTGCTTTGTCTAACTCTTTACATTTCTCTTAGTAAAATGAGGAAAAAAGCTGACACAGATTTTTGTTTCCTCTCTTTCCCAGGAGCCTGTGCCTCCCCCACGGTAAGATCACTTAAGACATTGCTTGCCTGCACTCCTTGGGGAACACAATGCTAATGAATGCTCACATCCATCTGCACCACTCATGGTAACAGATGACTAGACGTGAGCTGGCATCCTTTTACTACCTGGCTCTGTGTGGACTCCTTTATGTTCTAATATGAAAACAGGGAGAATAAAACATGAGCCGTAAGTGTTCATAGCAGGAGCTCAGGCCCACATCTTCAAAGTCAACTAGGCTGAGCCCATGACCAAGTCAAAACTCTAGAAATGTTGAATCTGGTTCAACCCAGATACAGACTGTTGGGAAAAAATACCTTCCATTGATTTGTGTTGGTGCCTTAGGCTCTGTTCACCATGATGTTACTGACTTCACTGCCCCTTAAATCTTTCTGCCAATTTTTTTTTTTTGCTACAAATCTAAATCATGTCCAAAGAATTCAACTAGGATATTACTACTCACTCACACAGAAGATGAATCAAGCTCTATTCCATGAATGTATGGCCACTAACAAAAAATTAATCACTTCTCTGAATTTTTAACCCCAAACAACAACGCCTACCATCAAGACATCCTTCCAACAGGTTATCCAGGACTGACAAGCTTACTCCTCCATGCCTACACTAATTGCCACAAAAACTATAAAGAAGTTTAAAATACGATTAACGTTACGGACATATTTAGATTATTCCTCAAGTAAAAATATGAAGTTAGAGCATAAAAGGACAGCGTAGCTTCACATTCCCTCCCCAGGAGCCCACCGCTGAAGGGCAGGTCTGCAGCACAGCATGCATGCACCTCCAGTTTTACACACCCAAGCTCTGTGTGCTACAGCTTCCAGCTGGAGCTGGGCTGTGACTGGCTGGGCCCAGGGAATGGGCAGAGTGTGCCCACACCTGCCAGAAAACACTGGGCTGGCGTTAGCTGCAAGTCCTCCGGGATGAAGAGTATTTTGCCTGTGTGTCTGAACTGCAGCGTGCTCCCTGGCTGGGCCTTAAATACAGCCATATCCACCCAGAAACACCAGCACCAAAGAGCTGTACTGGGCACACAGTAGTGAAGCGCACAGAAAAGGGGGTTAAGTGGCATGTAACACAGTACAGTAATGTCTTGCAAATGTAGAATATTAGCCAAAATACTATTGCTATTGAAGGGCCCCAAGAAGCTCCTGAACCAGAGCTAAGCTCAGCACACATACATCGAAATGCTCTCAGAAAATTCCAGTGGTTTACTTCTTGCCCTTAAAACACAGTCCCTGTGCCTCTACTGCCTCTTCAAATTCTCCTTTGACTTCCCTAGGCCTCTGAAGACACTGCCAAAGCAGTATCAACCACTTCCTCCAGAGCCGAAGACAAGCAGCCAGTGCTTTCACATGAGGAAAGCGCTAAGCCAAGCTCACACCTTTCCAATATCAGCAAAAGTCACAAGGTACGCCTGCACTCCTCACCTCATTCCCCAAGAACCAAAACACTCTCCCTAGTTAAACCACAAGGCTTTACCTCCATCACACCTCTGCTTTTACTTGAGAAGAAGAAAGAAGTTATTCTTTTGACAGCTGTGAATAATTGGGAGAAGTGGAATTTAGTGTAATGTGACACTAGCAGTTTTTCAAGAAAAAGCTGCCAAAACAATGGTGGAGAAATGAAGGAGTAGAAAAGTAGGCAGAACATTCATGGACACTTTGTTTAAGGTTTGCCCTGCTTTTTCTTACTAATATTTAGAGGGTTTGCAAACAATTTTAAGCAGAAACAATCGCATTTGCTTAGCACAGCTGGTGAATCAAGGGAAGGAGGAAATACACTGACCACACCAGAGACACAGAAATCAGCTCTATATCCCAAGGACATTTCATTCAGCAAACAAAATGACTAATCTGTAGCCAAAAGTCTTTCTCCAGCCCTTAAGACAAATGAATCCAGGCTACAAGCCACTTCTTGCTCTTTTCATCTTGCCCTCTTCTGCCGTACAACACCCATGTTCATTCAGCATCCTAACACAGCAGCGTGGATGAGTTCTGAAGCACAAACTGCTTGTGTCCAGCTGTATGACCAAGCATATGCATGTCTCTGGTTATGAGTCGCATTGCTATTTTCACACAACATATGTATCTAGCCAGAGGCGTACCTGCTCTTGCTGTGTGATCAAAATGCACATTCATAAATGGGGATGGTGGAGGACACATGCTAGGAACACACATCCAGGGCCCGCAGGGTAAAATACTCAAATGTCTCTCAAGGAAAACCTATTCCAGCCACAAGTTTGGATACAACTGAGCTGTGTCAATCCTGTCCATTCTCCCTTAAATGGTTTAATTTCAGTTCATCTGGACGGAACTTTGATTCATTTTACAAAGGTCACTACAATTCCTGCAAGGGGAAGCTTACAAATCAATGAAATAATCTCCTGCCTATAGTTAAGAGTATACCTAAGGAGTGAGCTCTAAGTATGGGTTGGTGGGATTTTTCCTGAATGGTGCTTAAGTTCTTTCATGGATTAGCTTCCAAAAGCTGTTGGTTAAGACATTTTATTAACATGAAGTAGCTTCATATTCAGGTGTGTGATCTGACCTAGAGCTGCAGACTTCCCAGTCCCACAACTGATCCCCTCGCTCAAGAGAACATGGATTTGAAAGGTCCTTTTATAAAGCCAAATTCTGCAATATAAATACATGGTATTTCTTACTCTGGAAGTAAAAGGCAGCAGCAAAAATCATAATCACCAAACTCCACTTCTCATTGCAGTTATAGATACCAACATATTTCTAAGTTTGCCTGGGGGTCTCTTTATAGTACTAGGTTTTTAATCACATGAGTAAGAGAGCAGTGGCACAGACTAAGACCATTCATGATCTGGGGAAGGCACACAAGCACTTCACTCAAAATATTTCTCGCCCATGTTCAGTCCAGTCACAGCTTTGTAAGGAGAAAACATGAGCTGTAGTGCGGAGGAGTACAGCACTACAAATGTTATCTACTAGAATGTAAGCAAAGCTGTCAAACCGCAGATGTGATTTAGGAGTCCCATTTTCCAACAAGACTTATAAAATTAAACACATCGTTATTTACACACTCTATAAATGCCGTCATAAAAAAATAGTAATAATAATAGGTATGTGCAGGATCCTGGCATGTATCTTAGAAGCTTTGGTGTGATTTGAAAGTTTAATGCCTGTGGTAATCTGGCCGTGTGAATGGCAAATCCCTTGGCAAGGCCTGCAAGTACACCTTTATTACCCTTGAACTGTACCATGCATCCAATGTCCTCAATACAAGTTTCATGCATCAAATAACGACCTTGGAAACCAAGCTAACAAATTTTAGAAGCTAACACAGGAGCAACTATCCAAACTCAAAACAGTTCCTCTCCTTTCTCCTAGACTTCCTGAAACATTCCCCTAGCAAATTAATTTCCAAATTTCTCACGTCTTTAACCCCCCATGCTGATGTTTTGAGCACAGTCACCAAAAAGAGACTCATTCTCACTAAACAAGTGTTGAAAATAGCTCCCAGAGTTTTCTATACTGTGTTTTCCTTTCATGCTCTCTCTGATTTGGCAAAATAACTCTGTGCCATTCTGTCTCGCTCCAGAAGGTACGCTAAGCAGAGACTAAATCCTGCAGCCTTCAAAGTACTACTCAATGCTTATCCACACTTTATGTTGCTAAAAAGCTTCTAAAATCTTGTCTTCTGCCTCTTACAAGATATCTGCTGCTAAAAAGAGCAAGTGTTCACCATACCCAAGACATCTAACAAAAGATGTGATAACCAATACACTGTCACTTTTTGGGGGGAGAGTATTTTCTGACAAACCTTCTTAGGAAAAGAAGATATTCCTGTTGATCAGCATGTCAGAAAGCAGAAATATACCTAAACACCTACTTGAATCAGGAGGAGCACTCTCCATTCCTCTTTTCCTGGTTGTACCTTTCTTCTACACTTTTCATTCTGCCTCTTTAAATGTTTCATTTTTGAAACCCTTCAGTCTTAAAGTTGACTTTAAAGTTCATAATAAGACATACTGGCATGAGATAAAAAGTGCTGAAGAAAGCTGATAGTCATTCATATCTCCTCCCCTCCTCCCAGAATAAATCCTTAATAAAGACTTCTCTCAGTTAACACAATGAATTCAGTGAATGCGATTCTTTTTTATGGAAGCCCATAACCTTCTCCTGCAAAAAAATTATGGAAAAAATAACCAGTCTCTGCACTTCTATATCAGTAATAAAATCCTTCTCTTGCCAAGGGCTGTTAAATTTCAGCGATGATGTAATCAAAGTATTTAAGTAGCAAAACCTATTTTTATGATAATGAAATGGTTTGTATAAAATTCTCTCTTCCAGACACCTATCTGTTAAGGAACTAAACAAAGTAAGTAATCATCTTTGTATATACTGGGACCATAATAACCATACACATTCTATGGCTGCACAGCCTCTCTTGTTAAAGTATTTTAGCCTATTTGATAAAAAAACTCTAATGATCATATTAGTTTGGGTCGTAAAAGTATCTTTAATGGGTGTAGCATTTTTAATGCCACTATTTTCTGAATGGCAGGCCAGATCCTGAAGTTGCTTGCAGAAATAAAAACATACATTCAGTGCAATGCTACCTTCCCAAGCATATCTGGGAACTGCCAGATGTTGCAGATGCCTATGAATGATGAGCAGTGGGAGAGACATTCTCTTCCAGAGAAACAGAGATTCCACAGATTTTTAAAAGCAGAAAACTAAAATAAGGTCAATAGAGGAGTGTAATAGTATTACTTTGATGCAAATACAAGGCTACCTCAAAAATAAGATGTTCCTTTTCAATAAGAGAAACAAAAATTGACAAATTTTATATCTAGAATGAGCCTCATCTGTTATCCCTCAGCTCTTTTCTCCCTCTCCTCCCCTTTCTCCTTACCTGGGGCCTCTTACAAGCCCTGTGCAGCTGGCTGTGTCCAGGGGACAGAACCTGAGAAAGGCGATGATGACAAGGCACCTATAGGCATATGTAAAGCAGAAAGCAGTAACTTACAGAGACTGGCAAAGACAAGTGATTTTTTACTTCAGATCCTAATTTCTGTAAAAAAAAAAAAAAAAAAAAAAACAACAAACAAACAACATTTTAACAAATCCCTTCACTTTCTGCTTGAGCCAATGAAGTAAAGCAGAGGAAACAGTTTTAGCATTGAAGGAACTTAGCTATGGCAAGTGGTTTCCTATAAGATGAATTAAGAGATACAGTCCCTACAATAATGTTCTATTTACTGCACTAACACATTTCTACTGTATTGGTTTTTTATCTCATTGCAAGGGAAAGGAGGACAGAAAGGAACTTCTATGGTAGTTAAGCCCAGCCATTTCCTACCACAGTGGGCTGTAGCACAAATCTATAGACTGGTCTAGCTCTAACTTTCAAATCCTTTGAGATTTTCTTCTCCACAGTTCTGAATGGGAAGCTGTCCCAAGCTTCACTCCTCTTGTGGTTAGAAACTCATTTCATTTGATAGATCACTGGTTTGATTGCAATATTGTAATTAACATTAATTGTAAAAAAAAAAAAAAAATTATATATTGGCAAGAAAACATTTTAGCACAAAATGCTTTGTCTCATCCTAAATACTGACTTATTACAAACAAGATATGAAAACGCCCCCAAGAGCAATAAATATATTACTTCTGTAATTAATATTTCTGGCTGGGCACTGTACAGCTGCACACATCCTGCAATTCCTAACAGGCTCTTAGTTTGAATATATCTCAGGGGAAATACCATGTATCTCATATCACAAAAAAGATAAAATTTAATTTGGATCACTTCCCATTCATGTAGATCTGAAGACACAGTTTCAGTGCAGCCTAGAGGAGGAGACAGTGTGCCCTCATCAGGGTTTCATACACCAAATACCAGGTCAATAGGTTTGAGAATAGGACTGCCCTTCTCCAGGACCCAGACAGGCTGTCGGGAAAGGGTCAAAAGAAGCTCAATTGGAAAGGACAAATGAAAACTCCTGCCCCAAGATGGACTGCCCCCCTTGGCAGTAGCTCTGCTCTAAAGGACCTGGGGGCTATAGGCTGAACTTGAGCCACTGGTGGGCCCTTGGGTGGCCATAAAGCTAACAGCGTATTGAGCTGTATCAACAGAAGCATAAGCCAAGAGATCAAGAGAAGGGTCTATTCCCTTTTCCTCATCATTCACTAGACAACACCTGGAGCACTGCACAAGGCTGCAGCTGACAGACAGAAGTTGGTCAGTAAAGGCTCACCAGTACAGCCAGGGAGTACAGGGAGTAACTCTCTGTGACATGCGACTGGGCTCCCTTAGCCTGTAGGAGCTGGCTCTGGGGGAATCCAATAGCCTGCCAGTACCTAAGGGATGAATATCAAGGCAGAGCGTGGCACTTTACAGGGTGCACAGTGGAAGTACTAAAGGCAATGATCTTGAAACAAAAGAGGTTTCAACCAGAAGTAAGGAAGAAAAATTAATTTTGAGGGTATTTATGAGGGTCTTGGAACAGGTTGCCCAGAGAGGTTGTGAAATCTGGAAGTTTGCAAGACCCAGCTGATCAAAGCTCATCTCACAGTACACTGCACTTTAAGCAAGAGCTTGGACTAGAGACCAGCCTAGGTCCCTTCTGACCTGAATGAGACTATGAATTTTTAAGTAGCAAGTAAACATGATCCAGAAAGTAATCTTTAAGGAAGGCTCACAGTGCAACATCTACAAAAATAAAACATTCTATCCTTTAATATTTATGTATTACAGTCTTGTATGTAACAAATTAACAAAATCATTACTATTCCCATAATAATACAGAAATACAGTTAATTTATGATTCAAACTCCGGTCTTCAGACACCTGCCTATCATTCACATCTTTGTAACATAATATGCTGAATTAACACTCACCACATTGTGATTTTGAACAAAGTACCTGCCATGACAGTCAAAATAATTGTACCGTCAGTTAAGGAGCCTGAAAAGAAATGACTAATTTTAATCTTTGGATACTGTATCTCAAGTCAATCAAAATCAATCTCTTGATTTAATACAAGATCAATGAAGGAAAACCATACTGAAAGTTAAACTGGTGCACAAGTCAATGTGAAATGGTGATCACTGCAGTAAACCATTATGTTCACTTATACCCCTAAAAATTCAGTTCTCATTGCCAGGGAATGAGATCAGCATTTAGCCTGAGTTTTTGACAAAGTGATCAGGTATTACTGATTGGATGTCTGTATGTTGTTTTAAAATTAAAAGAGAATTGGGTCTGCTGGGGGTAAGTTCAAGTTGGGAATTGAAAGAAAAATATTTACTATGTTATCATTTTATACAGGTATCTGGAAGAGAACAAGGTTAGTATTTAATACTATGGTGTTAATTTGCTTCTCTTTCCTTTATATTCCAAGAACAAAATATTCTGTCATTAAAATTCCAGCTGAAGTAATCAGTATAAGACCCTGACATCTACCCTGCTAAGTAGCATTAGGCTGTCTAGCTCTGTATTTAAATGAGTAAGTGATGTCCCTCAGGTATATGTCTGCTGAGAAGACGGAGATTTAAAGTGACCTCAACAGCTGGGGAAAACAGCAGAAAAGGGCAAGTAATTTGGCATTAACTACAGCTATCTGGGAACCAGGGTATCACACTTGTTCTAAGCAAATCAAAGTCTTAAGGTTCTGGGGACAAGGAGAGTGCTGGAACTTAAACCCGAGGGAATGATATCCCAAACAGAAAAGACTGGATCAACCTGATCTGCAGAGAGAACATTTCTCTTCATCTTGCTCCTCTCCCATAATTTGATGGTGAGAATTTTGAAAGAAAGTTTTTTTAAAGCTCTGGGGTTTTAAAGCTACAAAACAAAAATGCTTTGAAAACATGCCAATTCTTTAGATGTACATTCAGCTTTTCAAAAACAGCCTAAGGCACTTGCTGTGTACATGTGCATGGAAAGGCCATTTAAAAAAATGTTACTCTGAAATATTTTGAAGATAGATACAGGCTATGGGATTTTATGCTGTTTACACCTTCATGCTAATGAGTTCATAATTTCCTCTGGCATTTCCTTTTTCAGATTAAGGCAGTTTCCTGATTTTCAGCTAGAAATAGTATTGACTGCATTAATACATTCGATGCCTATCTATCCTGTCCTATAAAAAGGATTTACGAACCCTCCATATATTTCTCGTACACCATATTACATTATTAAGCCATATTTGGCATCGGCAAAATCTGTAAGATTCACTATATGCACAAATGTTTCCCACTGAAATTGTCAGCTTACTCATTTCAGCCAGACTGATGCAGCCTACGAGGTTTTCCTATTGAATTGCCTTCTCTTCATATATGAATTTAGTTAATTTATTTCACAGTAGTTACTAGATACTAAGTTACACATTAGAGGAAATAAGTTCTTATACTTTTTATTAATAGTTACAGAGTTGGGGAAGAAACCTGAAATATATTTTCAAGCACAAGAGTATAAATCAAAGCATCACCCTGAAGCCAGGTAGGAATATAAGAATTTCATGAGTTTGTACTACATGCTTCAAGGACTAAACATTCTACCCTAGAAAATAATACTTCACTATGAAATAAAAGCAAGATGTCACTTTCTGACGCCATGTAGTGATATATTATGTTTTGCCCTGATGCATGACAAGAACCATCTTTGGAAATTGCTTTCAAGGTATTGTAATTGCACATTCAATTTTTATCTTTAATAGCATACTACTGTATTGCATTTTTGCCTCACTTTCCATGACAGGGTGTTAGACACACTGTATAAGGCAGCTCCCCTATCTCCAACCATTTCCTCTCCCTTTTATTTCCTATTTTCAAAGAATACACACCTGCCCTTTCAAAGGTCAATTATTCTTCCATAGACATCTGCCACAATTGTTCCTATTTTTCTTTTCTAAATGTGCTTTATGTTCTTTTATGCTCTAAATGTGCTTTTTAAAATGTGCTGTAGCCTCCTGACGTACTCAACAAAAACCAAAAGTATAGGATAAAGCAGATGGGAAGAATATGAATGATTCAACATCTTTCCTAGACAAATACTCAATCTTACATCTAGCCTTGTTTACAACGATGGCATTTCTCCAAGATAAAATTATTGTCTGGTGTAAATATGACAGTATTTGTGACCCCTACTATTTTGTTTCTTTTTGTGTGGCACCAGCGGCCCTGTTATGTGCAGTTATTTGGTCGGTGCTCTTCCCAGTGTAACCATTCTAATTAATAGCACAACAAAATACCAGCTGGGTACTCAGCAGCAGTTTAGAAAATCAGACAGGACAGGGAACAACTGCTCCCTGGGTCTTCCTGTAGAAGAATGGGGAACATCAGGTGAAATTAGCAGGGAACACACTCAAAATGAACAAAAGCAAACTGTGCTTCAATACACATGCAGTTAAAATGTGAAACTCTCGCCAAATTCTCTTACGGAGGGTAAATATTTATATAGCTTCAAAAAGCGGCTCATGAAATTAATGGGAAATCTGTCAAAAGATGCCAAATAAAAAATGACCGCCCAAAATTCAGGAAGGCCCAAAGCTGCAATTAGTAGAGGAAGGGGTATTCTGGGGAAGCACAGCTTCTTTAAGCAAGAGCTCTCTAATTTGGCTCTTAAATACCGCTGCTATCAAATATTTTTCTGACTTCACTTTCATTCGCTGTTTTTTTTCTAGCCTTCAGTGCAAGCAGAGCTCTAAAAACATTTGCAGCTCAGGTAAGAACTACAGATTGATTTGAGAACTAGACCAGGAGCAGATAAAAAAGAAACAGATCCATGTTTCCATGTGTGTATGTCTACACTGATGATTTCCAACGCACCAAGTTAGTACAAAGGGAATGTTAAAGCAAACCAGCAGAAAACAAGTAAAACAATGACACAGGCAATAGCAGTGAAAAAAACAGCAGTTACTTGCACAGCTACACCCCATGTCCAACCCTGAACGCAAGTGATGAATCATTGTAGCCCCCAAAGCCAGAATAGGATAGGAATTTGGACAAGCTACTGAAGGACGATGGGGAGAGGAAGAGAAGGCAAATTGCCTGGGCATAGAAAGAGCCACAGAGAAAGCGCATGCTGTGAGCGCAACTAACTGTCTCTGCTTTTTCAGGCAGAGATGAAATCAGCTGGGCTAAATGGAAGCTACAGATGTTCAGGACATTATAGAGCAGTTACTATGGGTTTAATACCTTGTGTAAACAAATAAACTGATCTTTGATGAAACGGCTTTAGATTTATCCCAGATTCCTAGAGGGAAGGACTAGTAGATGCCATTATCAGGCAGGTCTGCCAAATAATTATGTTTGAAAATAGGACTTCCTCTGCACTGTGTGGCTTTACCTAAGGGAACATACTGGAAGTCAACATTAATATTGCTCAGTTTTGGTCCCTGCTATACAAATAAGAGCTGCTGTTAACTCCATCCCAGCCAGATCCAGAACATGAGCATGGCAAGATTATTTTCCACTTCTTGTCCCACAGCTTAAGACATACCAGAAAAAAAATTGCACAGAACATACACAGCACCAGTCACAAAGTAAGCAGGGTCCTAGCCATGGGGTCTCTTTTTAAAAATAAAGTATGTGGGGATAGCCACCAAAAATGCAATGTGAACATAAATGCCAAAATCAGACGCTAAGAAGCTGAAGGGTGACATACTCGTATTTCGACAGCTCAAACCGATTACAAAAACAGAATGTAGATGTCTGGTCCCATACCCTTTGAACAGAGATTTAATTTCTGAACGGACTGATTGCCTGCTGAAGATCATGGCTGTTTGTCTACTGTGATCAGCAGACATTTTTTACCATCTTAAAAACAAATGTAATGCTGTTATAAACCAGAACATGTTAAACGTATGTATGAAACAAGGGAACACAGTAAAAATTATTATTCTTCTGTAAAAGAATGTCTTCCACATTAAGATTTCTTTAGTATTCTGTCGTATACTATGTACATACAGAATAAACTGTTAAACATGAACAATAGATAAAACATAATGAAATACCACTTTGGCAAACAGTGCTGTCTCTTGTGACAGTAACCAGAAGGAAAAGATGGAAGCCACTGATTATAATTTTTCTCATTTACTCCAAAAATAGACACTAGGTCATTCCTCCCACCAGCACAGCATGAAACAAACAAAAATGCTTCCTATTGTAGAGCAGGATATGATGGTTATCTTTATTTAACCATTTTATCCCCATGTCACGTACCTGCAAACTGCATTTGACCTACACATTGAAAGCAAGCCCTTGCTTTTCTCGGGCTATTTCCACTGAATTCTCTTCAGTCTCAGCCCGAGCCTCCCACATTACCCCATGCTTTGTGATCCTGACCCATGTCAGCTCCCCAGTGATCTGGCGAGCTGGGTCTTGCTGGTAAATGGCAGCCCTAAGTCTACAGACAGCAAATCACATTTGGGAGGGCAGTTTTCAGATATGTGCACTCCCTCAGTCAGTTGCCATCCCGGCAGTGGAGTATAAACCAGGAACACACAGCCAGAGACCACCACTTTCACCTTCTTGCAAGAACAACCTCACTTCTTGGTCCTAAATTTTTTAATTGGAACAAGCCTCAGAGCACACTGAAGTTCATCAGCATGGTAGAACCTCTGAATCCTTTAAGGTTTCAACAGCTTGGTAGAAATAATGCTAGCTGGTAACGGGATAATAAGGGGCTTTAATATGATCCAACACAAATAAAAGGGGCTCAAAAGGTGACAGCGGAACAGAATTAACCATTTCTTCTACATTTATCATTCTATTTAGCATTTGCTATTAGTAGTTTATCTTTTAACATTTTGCTATGTGCGCAAGAACCTGGCAGAGTGACACTTAAAAACCACCAGGAATACAAAGTGTTAAATCTCTTGGGGCATGAGTCTGAAATCACTGGTGCTGCATTAACACAAGACTACTCATGACTGACTGTTCTAGATTTTAAAGGTTAATATCACAACAGCGTATTTCTAAAGTGTAAATGCTATTCAAGGACTTAATAAAACTGATAGGGTAAAATGTAACTATGACTTAATCTTAAAAAAATACAACTTTTTTCCTTCTGAATTTACTTTCACAGGGTCCATGTTAAATGTAGCAAATCTGTCAGTGAAGAAGTCACCATCTCCTACACAGTATACAGCATGCAAAACTAAATCAAAACGTTCACTTGTAAAACTGGAAATGCAATCCCCTACCCAACCCACTGAAAAGGTAAAAAGCACTTTGCTTGATGGAGACAGGTTTTTAGAAAGCAGGATAATCACTGTAGGGTACATACCCAGACACTGTTAAGAACTGATGTCTTCTGAAAACCCAGGAAGTTAAATGATCTGGAAGGCGTGGGTATTCAGCACCCTTGAAAACAGTCCAATATGAGCTCTTCAAGCCAAGGATAAGAATTTATATGTCTAATTTGATTCGGATTTCCTAACAGTATTTCTTGACAGAAAAGTGTTACAATTATTTTTATAACTGCACTAACTTGCTCTAAATGCAGATTTGATATAATCTGTTTTCACCAGCCTTTGCTTCTTCCAGCTGTGGTTAATTTCTATACACTGATTATGCTATCTTAAAATTAAGGGCTTAAACAAATATGAATGGTACATTGGAGAATATGATCGCCATGAAGCAGAGAAGGCACTGTTACAGGAAAACACTGTAAGTACAATCTGTCCCAAATCCTGGAGTGTAAACTCTTGGAGAAAACATCTGTAAATTGTCCACAATGGCTTAAAAAATTTTGTTGTGAGCTAACCATACAATCCATAATTTTAATCTGTGTCATTCAGGATGAGACATTCTTGGTCAGAGATTGTTCAAAGAAATCAAAAAGTGAACCGTATGTTTTGGTTGTCTATTATGGAAGAAGAGTATACAACATTAAAGTACGTTTTCTGGAAGACAGCCAACAATACGCGCTGGGAACAGGGCTTAGAGGAGATGATGTAAGTAAAATCCCATCTATGGTTGCAAGTCTATTGTTTTTGTGTCACATTTCACAAGTTTTTAATACTAAAGATCAGTGGCAAACTCTCCCACATAACAAACTTGCTGTAACATTGAAGTTTCTTTTACAATACTCTCATTACAAGTGTCCCTTAAGGTTTCATCAACTTCAAAATCAGAATTTAAAAACAAATTTTACATACATAATTAAAAACAAATTTTACATTGACTCAGTTTTAAATCAATGTGAAAATATTCCAAGTACTTCCAGAATACTTCTACCTACTCTACATAACACCTGCAAAGAGGAAAGAAAAGTCCTCCCTTTACAGGTATACATACTTCTTTGCTTATTTTTTAATTTGCTATAAACACAAGCAGGTATTTTAAAACAGATACAACTCAACCTATCTGACAGCAAGGCCTGTGGCTATTATTGCTGCACAGTATTTCTTATTGTCTGCCTCATCCTGTTTTTTTTTTAAATGAGGAAATAGGACAAAAGTTGTCATGGATATTCAGAAGCAATTAAATCATGTGAGTCGCACCAACCAGTTTTTCAGACATGGTAAATTTCAATTAGAAAATCCCTTTAGATTAGTAACACTTTTTTATATAATTAAATTCAGTTATATTCATGACAAGTCCAGTTGACTCCTATATGGTTAAATAACATATACTGTATCTGTATGTCTTACACACAAAAAAAAGATAAACCTGAAACAGTCATCTCTATAAAGATATGATGTGGGGAGTGAAGGTGTAAGATCTGCATCAGAAAGTTTGGGAACGAGCTCTGAGGCCTTGCTGCTTGACAAGCCTTGGGCCAATGAGCTGGGGCATTGAAGACCACAGAAGGTTGAAAAACAAGTCTTGGGGGGATGGGCCAGGATGTATTTGCAGCAGGAGTCTCAGCTGATGATGTGGGGGGTTGTCAGAGGGTCTGCAGCATTGTGATTGGACTATTTACCTGGAGATTTTTCCAGGGGCCAATGAGATTGAACGTTGTATGTTTGTGCAGGTTGGGAAAGTACCTAACGGGGATAAAAAGGGCTTGGTTGTAATAAAGTTGGATTTGAGTCTCCATTAGGATTTGAGTTTCCTCATCAACTTGAGTCCACGTCGTGACACGCCACAATATGATATTCACAAAAAAATTAGAAGAAACTTAAAGAACGCTCAGCTGTGAAGCAAAAGAGCAGAGCAACAACCGATCAGGAGGATTATTAGCTTTGTAAATGAGACAGAATTCCAACTCAGGGAAAGCAGCAAAGCCTCTGTAGTGGCATCTTCAATTATATCCTTTTCATGCGTGCCAATACTTTAAAAACTTTCCTATAGATAGATTTATAAAAACCTGAAATCAAAACTGACCCAAGCTAACTTAAATCTGGCATGTCCAAGTTTTACATTTGGATTCTTACTAGAAAACATGGAATAGGATTCATGAGCTTTCAGAGATGAGGGGCAAGGTTTACTGACAAGTTGTTCTTCAGGAACACTGGTTTAATAATGAGGGAAAAAAACATCCTTCATTGTTCAAGCACACCAAAACAGTTTGGGAAGCAGAAGGATAGAACAAATCAAGAACTGTACTGCAGTACTGCATCATCCTGGCATCACGGCAGTGAACCATCAAGGCTTCTGTAAAACACTGGCTCATTTCTGAACTGAACCTCCCAGATGATTTTCTAAAGGTTTACAATGATACAAAAGAAAGTTCAGTTTTCTGTGGTTCTTACATTGTTTAGTCTTCCTTTAACAGCCCTGATAAAAAAAAGCTTAACCACAAATGAGTGGATAGAAAAATGGAACTGAAATATGGCACACTACAGCATAATACAGTATGTGTACAGAACACTACAGAGACCTACAACTAAACTTTCACCATTTTAACAACTAACGAAATAGAAAATTACCTGAATAACATGTGAACATTTTTTTCTGAACTAAAAGGAAGGAGAACACAATCCCTTCCCATCTCAGGAAATACCAAATTATATGCCTTAGTTCCAACATGTGCACAAAAATTACGTATCTTGAACAGTAGGTCTTGACTGACAACAGTCAAATTGGAAAGTTACAATTCCAGAATAAGGATTTCAAGCACCTAGTTAATAACCAACAATATATCTAAGACTTGGCTCTACCAGGTCAAATCCTTAATCATGACACATTACCTTAAGCCTTCTTTGTTGACTATTGTTTCTTTTTAATTCAGAAATCCTCCCATAGATCAACTACAGAAAAATTTCAGAACTGCTTTGCTAGTCAGCTGTGGCCAAGGAGCCACAGAGACAACAGACTCTACTTCTGTGCATTATTCTCAGCAGCAGACATGCAAACAGAATTAACTGGGCATGAAGAACATAGGCAATCATGAACAACCAGTGGCACCAACCATGCTCAGAAGATCTACTTCCAGCTCAAGCAGTCTCAAATGATTCACAAAAACTCTTTCTTGAAAACTGCCTCCTAAGCTTCCACAGCTTGCTTAAGGTTCTTACCTCAGGGGGTTGAAAATAATTTGTAATGCTGTGAATTACAGCAAAATTGCTGCCTGTACTTTTCCAGCGCCTGTTAAAATGCTTTCCAGAGTGCTCTACATTGTTCCTCCACAGGGAAACCCTTTGTTACACTGCATTTTGCAGTACGCGATGCAGACAGACCAGCTGCTTTATCTAGAATAACTGAATATTCCCTCTTAACCTGCCAAAGAGAAAGAAACCTAAACAACAACAAACAGATGCAGGCCTATTACATTTCTTCCCAGATGGTGATTTTCCTCACAGGTTCAGCTCTGCAGTGTTTGCGCTTTTGGATTAGTCTATTTTCATCCATTAAAAATACGTTTTTCCTTACACATATTATTCAAAGTTTTCCCTGTCCTACTGCAACTTCTAATTGCTCATGTACAGTTTATGAGATGTTAACACTTTGTATCATCAAAGACCATTTTTGATTAACAATTATTTTTTAAAACATATTTTAAATTCAATTTTCATGAGAGCTTTCATCATTAGTTCTTATGGAGCCATAAAAGGTCTATAAGACCATAAAGAGGGAAAAAAGCGTTGCCCATCAGACTTCTGTGTTAGAAGAAACTGAAGTTCCATGCAGCTACGTTAGTATCAAGCTAGAATATAATGAAAGACAACTGGAGAAGGGGGGGACACAGACCAAAACACCACTATGTTAGTAGAGCTGTATCTTTTGTTAGCAGTTTAGCCACAGATGTTCACACCTCCATACATATTTAATGTATTATACTGAGCTCATGAAAGTCCAAACCACATAAAGCTATAAAGATCAGGTCCCAGATAGTCATAAGCTTGGAATTTAAGCATTTACATTCAAAACTGCTGTCCTGAGCACCCTTTACTTGGCGGCTACCTTCTCTACTCCAGTCAGTTTCAATATTAAAGATAAAGAGATCCCTATAACAAAGCTTATTTCATACACATAGTTCTTTTGAAGAAATCAAAACCTTGCTCACATTTAAAGCTGATCATGACACAAAACTCAAGTATTTCTATCTCCCTTGCAAAACTAGATCTGCCACACACAAAATACATGTTTTAGCGTGTCTGCAGCATGAGGCTGAACTCACAATGCAGTAACTGAAAACAGAAGCCAGAAGCAGGCTCCTCTTCAATTCAGTGCCTGTTTTACAGAGAAGCTTAGAGCACAGCCTGATCTAGATCTCTGGAGCTTGCTGTTCTGGCCACAGATATTTCCTCCATCCTCACCACTCCCTACCACCATTTGCAGCTAATTTTCATTTTCAAACCATCAGTCATACAAGTCATATCATTTTAGTTCATTTCAAAGTCAGTGAAAGGAATTAGCTCCATCTGCCTTCATCAGCCATAAAATTGGCCTGACTCATCAGAACAGATGAGGGAGCACTTTCACCATGCCTTCCACTGACAGCGTTATGTCAAAAGCTAGAAACAAGAAAATGGACTCTATGATCACCTCTGAGGGGATGCTCTACACCTTAAATGACGGTTCCAAGGATGAACTGTTCTCATTCAGAATGCGCAACATGTAGTCCGGAGGCCTACCACCACCCCAACACAATTCAAAATTACACCTTTCACAAGCAATCCTTGAGACATTATTCCTATCTTGCCAGAACAGTCTGGAGACCAGCAGCTAGGGTATTCCTATGATAGCAGAGATCAGTTTGAGTCTCTTCAGATAACAAAGGGAAAATAATGAATCAAAGTATTGAATTTTCTTCATCTTTAAATCTAAAAAAGCGTAGGGTGCCATTAAAAGAGCTGAAAACCTAAAATTTTGGACTATCAGCGCTCATCACCATGACATCGAAGTCAACTTCATGTTTTAGCAGCCATGAAGAGACTCAGAGCTTAGTATTTTAAATCTAACTCTTGAGTACAGGATGAAACAAAACAGGAAGAAAAAGAAAACCTAAGTAACATCACAGACATTTTTTGTGCATTACCAGAGCTACAACTTAAAGGTACACTAACGAATAACGTGACACAAGCCAAGTGAAACCAAGTTAAATTTCCAAAGCAGGTGAACAATTACAGTAAGACCTTTTACCTTTCCAAACAACAAAAAAACATTACAAAATAGGAAGAGAACTGGTACTGATGAAGAGTAGGTTTAAAGAAAATTAGGATTACTTTGGTTTGGCATACAAATCCCAAATTTCCCTAGACGTGTAGTAGCAACAGTGACCTTGAACAGAAGGCAAAGACAAAACAGCAAAGTGGAAGAAATGTACAGAAGTAAAAATTATCAGAAGTTGGAAAACACACTGGTTTGGAGATCAAATAGTCTTCATCTTAAAATAATTCAGGAACAATTTCATCTCATCACAGATTTAACTGGATTCTCATTAGCAAGGTATGGATCAGGTGGAGATGACAGAGACTACTATGAGATACTATCACATACGTGAATGCCATACCTACAGTAAATGTGATATAAGACAGATACAGGATAAGTATTAATGTACCAGTACGCTTTCATTACTGTGTACAGTTCTAGTGATGTCATACCAATGAGTCTCAAGACTAGCTCAAGAGGAGAAAGGGTGGTGTGATGATAGCTTAGTGGTGTGATGAGAGCATAGGGAAGCGAACCATTTAAGATGAAGCACTGCTACATGTTGGAATGGCAGGATTAAGAGACTCTCACACCAGGACAGATGACGTTAAATACCTCACATAGCTTTCTGCTGCTATTTGATCAGTTCAGGAACCTTGAACCACACCTTTATCATTTCAGGAATGATCTTGGGAGGATGTAATTTTTTTGAATACCAGAGAACAACCTTAAAATCCTGCTAAGACCTTTCTTGTTCCAATCCCAAAAAGGGATTTTAGAGCAACTTTCTCAGTAACCTGAATGGGAAAATAAAAGATATTTAAAAAGGTACAAAGAAACCTGCAGTGTAAAGTATGTACTGCTAATTAAGTGTAACTTTTGACAGTGAGTAACGATTTATATTTGCTGTATCTTTTCAAAATCTATGATTACATCTGGCATCACAAACTTTTATATGTGATACTGCATTCTCAGGGCTTAGACGTGCTCCCCTTTTGCCCTAAGCAGCCAGCTGCTTTCTCCTACAGAAGACATGCACACAAAGGAAATAAGAGGATTAAAATCTGGTGCTTTTCCTTTCATGATTGCTTCCATTTAGTCTAATCTAATCTAATCTACTCACAATTCTAGGCAAAGTATTACCTATTTCAAATACTGTCATTTGCAAGTTTTTTAATGTTCTAGATAAAGCCATCTAGCAATTTCATTTTCAGTCACTGATTATAATTTTTCTTTTTCCCTCAGAAATTTAATTCTGTGAAAGAGATCATTGACTTCTACAAATGCATTCCCATCACACTAATTGACGGAAAGGATAATTCAGGAACGCAGAGAGAACAATGTTACCTGAGACATCCATTCCAGTTGCGCAGAAGATGTTTTCTGCCTTAATGTCACCAATTTGCTTGTATAGAACAATTATTTGTCTTGAAAAACAGATTAGCCTTTGAGTGAGAAGATCCCCGTAATATTACGAAACACTCTACATTGCTCCACTGAAAATTCCTCTACAAGTGAGAACACAATTTTTTTTATTTGTTTTTAACTTCAAGGATACAGGTAAAGTATATGCCACTGTATTAATTCACAGGAAATCATGAACAGACCAATACCTTGACAATGATTGAGCAATTTGCTTACCTTGCACTCTACCTTCTAACACAAGATGAAAAGTGAGCTCAGTCTTGCTTACTTAAATGTCACTGCAGCTGTTAGAAGCAAAACTTAATAAAGCATTCTAGTCACATAAAAAAATATTCTTGCTTTTAAAAATACACATGAAATGCTACTTATCCGAGTCCTCATTGTCTAATGACTTCATTCAGTCTAGGCATGTGTTTGCACAGGAACAACCTGTGCTCAGCAGCCACAGAAGTCAGTGGGTGTCAGATGGTGCTCACAGGTATTGGAGCAGATTATAAAACTAGCTTTAATTATGTAAATTCTCTTACTTAAGTAACACTTATTCTTTAGCTTAAGTAGCAGATACTCCATATCAAAGCCTTCAAACACTTGGATAGTAAAATCATTATGCAAACAGTCCCTCTGAATTCATACCATGTGCAAATAATAAGAGATAAAAATCATCAGCAGGAACTGTAGATGCGCGTCAAACTCATCACGAAAGCATGTTCCAGTTAAAAAAATACAGTAATATTTATTCATATAATTTGAGGTTCGGGAGGCTTAACTAAATTAATTTTAAATATGAAGGCAAACTTCAATATCTCTCTGCAAACCATCCATAATCTTCCTTTTTAAGCACACTCAGAAATTTAACTAGGCAACTGGAATATATCAAGAAAGCAACTTCAGTTACTCTATCCTTACAGAATAGGAACGAGAAGAATAAAAACATTCAAGCCCAAAACAAGACATTCCAGTTAATGATGTAGTATGTAGTGGCACAAACTAACTCTAAAAAAAAAAAAAAGAAATCAGCAGCTGGCTACCTCCTCACAACCTTTTTATTTCTCAACGCTGCATCAAAATACAGAAAAACATTCACTGTAATTATTTCTCCTAAATCACTGAGATTGTTATACCTGAAGGAAATTATTCTGACATGACATTATCTAAAAATGAGAACAAAAATGAACAAAACAGAAGCTGCCAAGTAGAGTTTGGCAGAGCTCATAAAAAGGAAAAGAGGCATGTTGTAAACTCCTTTAAGAGTTTGTATCTTTAAGAGAATGTTCTAATTTTGCCAGTGAAAACTCATACGAAGCAAATTGAAAACTATTTATTTAGTAGCTTCTACAGAAACAAAATTAATTCAGACAGGAACCTGAACTGAAGGAGTTAAAACAAAGGAGTAATTTTAATCATGTTTTTTTTAATTATGTTAACAATTTCAATATTTATTACATGTGACATGCTGTAATTGTAAAACGGAAACTGTTTTCACAACTGAAAATGCAAACAGTACTGTTAAGTTTGGCATCAAAGTATATGAAGTGAAAAAAACCCTCTAGTGTACTTATCTAAAAAAATAGAATTCCATTTGAATACAAAATGAGAACTGTCATTTCATTTTTCTTGACAAAACTGACAAAAGAAAATTTGTTCTGTGGAACAGGTTAGTCTGATACAAATAATACAAAAGTTTTCCGTGTGTACATGATGAAAAAGATCTGTCTTAAAGCACCAACTATCTGAAGGACTTTTAACACTGTATTGCAAAATGATGGCAAAGCAACATTTTAACTAGTTTTGAAAATAAGCCTCAGTCAGATGTAGTTTTAAAATATAAACATTTCAATGCAGACACAATACATACTTTATCAAAACAATGTATAATGTGCTGAAGTATATAAAAAAAAATATTCCCAGCTTAAACTGCTTACAAAACTGCACCAACAGTGAAAAGAGTTAGGGACCACGAGCTTTTCAAGTGTAGTCCCAGTTAAAACAGAACACACATCCAGCATTAGAGTCAGTATTGATTTTCTTACCTGTAAAACTGTAAGAAGCTATTTTAACTGTAAATATGTGCTTCAAAATACTGCATCCTATATGCTTTCAAAATTATTTAAAATTGACAAGATGAATAAAAACACATACTGTTCATGTACAGAAACTAACTTCAGTATCATCCATCCCTCTTCTTCACTAAAAACTTCAAATTTGGCCCTGATATAATAAAGTGTTTAAACAGCTGAGTGATGCTTACACTGAAGTCGGTAGATACACATTAGACATACATATGTAACTAGACACATGCCTGTATGAATTAAGACCTAAAAAAAAATATATTCTAACAATATCTAAACTCTTAAGGATGAAAGATTGCACTGAAAATCTGGTTCAACACTGTCAATGTAAAAGCTGTGCAGCATCATTTCTCATTTTGAAAGTCTTCACCTTCAGCAAGTTCCCACTGTAAATAAGCACTAACTCACCAACTAGAGTTCTAACCAAATGACCAATTACGTAATTGCATTTCTATCAGGATATACACACATGGTGATAGAGAGTTTATGTTTGGCTATTACTTCCTTAGATTTCGGAACAGCCTTGAGTTCATATACTGAAAAGCTTCACTCCTATCAGTCCAAGCCTGACAAAATTCCAGCTCTGCCTGCTCAGAACAAAGATGGTACAGAAAGCTCACAGCGTTGTGCTCTCTCACATCTACCCAATACAGGCTAGGTAAAAGCTAAGTACTAAACAAAATTAAACTTTTCACTTCTATCTGAGCTAGTGTAACACTGATCCCACAGACTGTTCATTTGCACCCCTGTATCTCCTCTGAAGTCAGCAGAAATGGTTTTGTTTCACTGAAACAGAATACTTCCTTTTAAGTTTTACTTTTTTGTTTGTGGTCCCATCAAAACCTATCATACATAACTGCTACCCACAGAGGATCAGAAGTGCTTTTCAGCATATGTATGCTCAATCTCTGAAACACTATGCTGTACTAAAACAATCTAAACCCTGTTAAATTTACAAAGGTATCATCATCTAGGATTTTAATCCACACAGACCTAGCACAGACAAGTTACAGCACAGTATCCTAGCACAGACAGAATGGTAACTAGAAAGATGTTTGCATAGCAAATCTTTTCCAAATTTCTCCTATGGACAGATGAAGTTGAACTCCAATACAGTTTTCAAACATGAGAGTGCAAAGTAGTGCTTAATCCTATCAGCTCTTCTGTATTTCTAACTTCACTCTCCCACTTTGCTCACAGTAGACACCTTCTGGGAAAATAAAGCAGTTATTTGAACTTTCCTTTCCAAGCAAGTTAGTGGCACTCAATAAAAATAACAGGGGAACCTTCCACTAGTCTCTCACTTAATGCTTCTGTGATGGAAGAGAAAGAACATCCCAACCCTTGGTTGCCTCTATCAAGTGCCTCTGTCCATGACTTATCCACTCTTCTTGGTCCATATATACTCTTCCACAAAACCAACACTTAAACAGACACTGAAGTGTTTCAGCTGGTGAAGTTTCCACCACTTGGTAGTTGTTTTTATGGGTCTTTTTTAGTTTCATTTTTAGCATACTCCGTTTTTTTGCTTGATTTCCTGTCTCAACGTTCTGAAGAGTAAGACGCTTTCGATAACGTCTGATACCAAGACAACTACTTGTCCTTTTTGACAAAACTACTTTCAAGACTTGACCTTTATACTTGTTGATAGTCTTCATGACATTAATTATCTCTGGCGTGTCAACATCAGGATGGTTTAGTACCACAACTGGCTGGTTACGACGAGGGCATTTTATCAACTGATTTGTTCTCAGAGGAATAAGCCGAAGACGTCTTGCTGTCAAAAGATATGACATGTCAGAACTTGAACTATTTTCTGACTGAGTTCTTGTTTTCCTCTTAGGAAGTTCCCTGAAGCTTGCTTGTTTTGCCTTGTTTTTGGGACCTAATTGACTTTTTGAATAGGGTTTGCTCTGCTTACTCACATTACTGCTTTTCTGCAACAGCACACCAGTCTGTTTGCTATTATTTTTAATACTTGCCTCTCGCTTTGGTCTTTTCCTGAGTGATATACTTCGGGACTCTGCATTCATCTCATTCTGATTAGGTAAACATGGCAAATTACTGCTAACTGTCTCAGAAACACTGACAGGAACCGGGCGAGGCAGAAACATTTCATTGCAATACACAGAAGGAGCTGATGTTTCACTCTTGTTTTCTATTCCATCTGAGTTTTGACTGCTAGTAGCATTCAGCACTCTCAGCATTGTCCCTTTGGGGATAAACACTGGAGTAGCAACATGCGAATTTTTAGTTACCCTGTTTTTAGATGTACTTGCAAATGTAAGCAGCTGATCTTTACTGGGTTCTTCACTACTCATCACACTGTTTCTACCATGCACTTGAGGTAAAGACGCAGGCTGTTCCACTTCAGAGGCAGAAACAGCCCTCTCACAGCTCGCTGAATTTTCTTGAGGGGAAACCACTTTTTTACTAGAAGCTTGACATCTCAAAGGCATGGATTTCATGTTAGATTCAGCAGCAGACATGAGCTGAGCAATCTTTCTACACAGCAGTGTTGCTGACTTCTTATTGCATGTTGAGTCATCCCATCTGACACCCTCTGGAACATTTTCAGTCCCAGAGCTAAGAGAAAATACAGATGAAATAACCGGTCCCTCAAAAGGATTGCCTTTATTTTCCATCTTCTGTAGCTCTAATGATTCCAGAAGACGAGTGTTCTTTTGACTTATGGTTCCGGCTCTCTTTACTTTGCTAAAGCTAAAAGTCATGGCCTCACAGGGTGGAGTTTTAGCAACACAGAAGTTTTTTCCTGCTTCAGAAGATGTAACAGATTTTTCATCAAAACCCTTACCAGCTAAATGCATTTCTGTAGAGCTGACTGGCAGCCTCCTACATTCTTTGTCATCCCTCTTTAGAGGCAATATATCCTTTTGTTTAATGACTGCAGAAGAAGAATTTTTTCCCTCCTGACCAGCCTCTACTGAAGTGTTCTTGGAACTTTCATCTTCAGAAATAGCCGCATATTTTGGAGGGGGTATATCCACACCTTCGTAACAATGCAAGTCATAATGTAAGTTATTTTTTCCATCTACTTTCCACCTTGAGGATTTAAAATCACTTCTTTTTTCCATATTATTCATCACCAGAGATGGAGAACAAAGTTCTATAACACCCGAATGGATATCAATACCCTTTACCAAATGAAAGCATAATTTTGATGACTCTTCCCTCTGTATACATACAGAGTTACAGTCTGAGAGTTGAGAATCCGAAAAAAAAAGACATTCAGCATTTTTGTCATGTGTACTATCCAAATTAAGCTGGTTACTGAAATTGGATAATTTGTCTACATTCACTTCCATCATTAGTAACTCATTTTGAGATACAGGAGATGTTTTTTTTCCTTCTGCAGATTGTTCTATACCTTGATTCTCAAGTTGTTCTTCGGCACTGTTCGTAGGCTTACAAGTTGCTTCTTTCATAGGGATTAATTTAAGAACAAGTTTTTGTGCTCCATTCACTATTTTAATCTCTACTATTTGAGCTAAACAGTTAGAAGGAACTACAAATTCAGATGGTGCAATTACTGTTAAAGGCATCCCAGGTTGTAAAGACTCTGTTTTTGGAGAATAAACCTCGACTTCCACACTTTGATTCTCACATACGCCTATTTCAGATGGCCCTAATATTGGTTTATCCTGGACTGGTGCTGTGTTTACAGTACGTTCTACATCATGAGACAAACTGGCCCTTTTAGTTGCTTTACGTGGAATGTGACAAACCATATTTGAAGATGAATTTGAATGTTCATTCTGAAAAGGAATTTTATCATACTTCAGCTTTTCAAATAAAGTGCTTTGAGTCTGCTTCTTTTGCTTGTGGTTTATGGCATTATTTGATAGTCGTTTTGTGGGTGTTTCATGTACTCTTCTTGTATGCTTTACTATGTAGTCATGTCTAACAGCACCATATTCGCAGTACTTACACTGATATGGAAAAGTTCCAGTGTGTTTCACCAAATGTCTCTGGAATTCTCCTTTGGTGTAGGATACGTAGCTACAGTGGGAACAAATAAATTTAATTTCTTCATGTTGACTTACGTGCTTTTTATACTGTAACGGATCCTTTGTTGAAAATCTGCATTTATCACAATAGTATTTACCTGGCAGAAAGTTTTTAACTTTAAATGTTTTCTGGGGTTTACTTGGAGATTTTTTTTCTCGTTTTTGAAAGTCTACAGCATTGGCACACTCAGGAACAAAATGGAAAGCTGGTGGTGGAATATGACTGCACTTCTTGCAGATGAAATTTTTGTCTTCAGTCCACCCAAGCTCCTTACGCTTTTCTGTATCTTGCACTGCAATTTTCTGAACGCTTCTGCACTTTATACAGCTTATCAGTGACACCTTATTGTTCTCGGCCTCAGTCCCTTGGTAACAGCAGTTCTGGTCATCATCCCCTTTTGATGGATTCACTTTATCCTCTGAAGACTGCTTTGGGGATGTAGTTATGGAATTATTTTTATCATTAACTTGGCAAGGGTACAATGTTGGTAAAATTTCCCTCATTTTTTTCAACTGCATTTCAGAAGATGTGAGTCTGCACCAGTTTTGTCAAACACAGCAGCAACAGACAGAATGTCTTCCTGGTATTAGTCTTGCGTATGTTGCTTATCAGTCATTCAGATCACCAATCTGCAGAATATACACTTTGGAAGAAACGGCACTCAAGCAACTGCATCCATATTATATTCCGTGTTCTTTATTTTATTCAATCAACTTGCAGCACTAAAGAATAAAAAGCAGAAGATTAAGTCAGTTACAATTCACTGACTACTGATAATTTAACTAATTATTTAACTACTAGTGGACTACAACTGGCTTACAAGGTACAACTCTACTGTTAATAAACCACTATTCTGCACAAACATGAACTCCAAGCAAAACATACCCAATTCAATAATCCTTTCACATCTGTTATTAAAAATGTTCACAAATTCATACAATTATCTGCTATGGATCAAAACCTAAAGAGCTCATGCTATTTCTTCCATGTCATGATACATTTCACATTTAAGAAATGTGTTCAGAAGCCTAACGAGACAGACACTTGGTAACAGAACTGAGCAGCAGAGTATGATTCCAGTTCATATACAGCTCTTAACTCAGGAAAAGATACTATGAAACACAAGTGTCACTTGGGAATCACAGTAGGATCATAAAAGGAGAGTGATTACAATGATTCGCAGAAACACACAACTACACATTTGATTTAGAACACAAGGGGTTTTAAGTTAGCATTGAATTCCTGAAGCATAGAAGGACTCGGTGCCAATGTTTCAGAACCAGTCTTTAACAGCAATTCATAACAAGATGCGATTTATACTTCACATGTTCTGAAAGTAATGAAGTAAAAATAATCTGCAGCTGCAAAATTAATTACTTTCATTTTTATTAATATCACAGTGTAATCACTTATCTGTATGAGGACAAGCATATAAATAATTCACTCCATCCTGATAATACAGAAGGTGTCAATCAAGCAAAATAAACAATGCAGTGGGAAGCAGAAGGAGAACAGTAATATCAGTGTAAGACCACCACATTAATTAGTGCAGTATATTTGGCCCCACAGGTTCCAACACTCTTACTGTCTCTCTTCTGTATTTAACATGAACAAGATCTCAACCTTTAAGCTTTTGCCAAGACCATGAGACCACTGCTATTTGGAAAATAAACCACTAAATTAGCCTTTTGAGAAACACATAAACCAATACAAGGTCCAAAACTAACACCAACAAGTAAAATCTGCTCAATGTCTTTCTTATTAAAACATTCTTACTTACAGACATGCTGCTGCACAGATCTGCATTCATGTATAGAACCTATTTGATGAGGTTATTTCAGAACTCCTTTAGTTTTCAATACATCTTATAGAAGACATACGCTTCGGAAATCCAGTTCCTCGCAGTCTATCAACAGTGAACAGGTCCCATTTTGGGCTCCAAAAGTATAGCACTGAGATCACCTAAATAGCATCCTATTACAATAATCTTACCAAAATGAGAAAAATCTACACTATGGTACATCTCCCCAGTGGCTTGAGACAGGAGTCAGCATCTGATCCAGAAAGCTTTTCTGGCAGCTCCCTGTGCTCCATCTGCCAATAACTGCTATAGCAATGCTGACCTAAAGATGCAGCTCTGCAAAGAGCAAGTATATGATGTAACCTCAAATAACAGTAAAACTAAGTTATAAAACTGGTTAGGGACAACATAATGGCCTTTCCACTCTTTAGCACATGGATGGCTGCACACCTGTAAAACTCCTCAGTAGGCACTTAAGACTGTAGTAATCTCATCTCATTGCAATGCAGACAGTTGTATACCCTTACGTGCAAAACCTCTATTTCTCAAAAAACAAATCAATGGCAGCCTCCCAGGAAGAAGGCAAGTATACATGACTACTGTAATCACGATCTGAAGATTCACGTTTTTAAATAATTCTAATGTTCCTAACATTATGCCCTCTATTATCCACATTCTAAAGAGGAAAAAAAAAAGTAAATGCTTCTGGTAGTCTCTGATGGACCATTCTTCCCCTGCTACTAAACTTCTTAGACTTAAGATGAAGCTTACTGACACAGTAGTGTGATGGTAGGTCTATGTTCAGGAGATCCATTGTTCTATCTCAGGAGAAAGACAGAGATCGTGATTAGCTCAAGATCCAGACCAAAGACAGAATCATAGAATGGTTAGGGTTGGAAAGGACCTTAAGATCACCTAGTTCCACTCCCTTGCCATGGGCAGGGACTCCTTCCAAGACCATTTTGCTCAAGGACCTGTCCAACCTGGCCTTGAACACTGCCAGGGATGAAGCATTCATACTTCCTTGGGCAACCTGTTCCAGTGCTTCAACACTACCACAATAAAGAACTTCTTCCTTATATCTCAGCTAAATTTCCCATTTAAGTTTGAACTCACCACCCCTTGTCCTATCACTACAGTCCCTGCTGAAGTCTCTCTCCAGCATCCTTGAAGGTCCCCTTCAGATGCTGGAAGGCTGCTATGTGGTCTCCACGCAGCCTTCTCTTCTGCAGGCTGAACAGCCCCAATTTTTTTAGCCTGTCTTCATACGGGAGGTGCACCTAGCAAAGATGCTTTGAAGATTCCTACACAGCTTTAAGAAAGACCTAAAATTGTGTTTGAAAGGAAAGGGTGAAGTTAGATCAATATTTGCCTTTTTTTGCTGTTAACAGCTATCAAACAATACTGAAACTGCCCTCCATCTGATCAAAAAGCAAGTATAGAGCACTTTATGCTATCAAAATCCTTGACCACAAAAAACAGTTTTAAAAACACATGGAGTTTTCTTATATTCTTTTAACACTGTAAACTTCACCTTATGTGACAACATGAAAAAGGATCCACTACCTTTAAAGTGCAGGAAAGTATAAAAACCACTGTGAAACATTTACCAGAAAGATCTGGGTTGCTCAGTCCAAGAGGATACTAGGAAAATTTAAGAGGTAATTTAAAGAACAGGCTGGTAATGTTTCTAAACTTTACCGACTCAAACAGCTTTATATATGAATGTGAAAACAAACACATTTGACATGGTTTAAACCCAAATGCAAGTTTTCACCTGTGACAAACACCATGTTGCTAGAATCTAGGTTTCTAATGCTGGACTTACTGTAACTGTGTTTCAGATGTACAGTGAGTTGATTTTAGCCAGCAGCCAAGCAGCCACACAGCTGCTTGCTGGCTCCCTTACCCTTCCCTGGTTATCTAAGGGAGTGAATTGGAGAAAAAGAGTGAGAAAGCTTACGGATGGGGACAAAGGCAGTTTAATAGGTGATGGAAAGAGGCAGAGAGGTTACGCAAAGGAAATCAGTCTCCACCTTCCACAAGCAGACAGATGCCTAACCAGTCTCCAAGCAACAACCTTGGAAGCCAACCCCCACCTCTGCTCATTCTTCCTCTACTAGCAGTTTTCACTGCTGAGCATGACATTAAATGGCACAGACTACCCCCTTGACCAATTCTGGTTAGCTGTTCCAGTAGTGTGCCCTTCCAGACACTTGCCCACCCCATGCCTACTCACTGCAGAGGAGGCGGGGGGGGGGTAAAAGAGAATCTTGACATTGTGCAAACACTGCTCAACAACAATCAAAACACTGGTGCTTTATCAACACTGATTTAGCCACAGATCCAAAACACAGCACTGTACACGCTGCTATGAAGAAATTTAACTCTATCCCAGCCAGACAAAGTACAAGGTAAGAAAGACCTGAATAACCATTGATGCTGAAGTGACATTGCCGCTGTCTCCACACCTAGTTATTCACCAATCCTTCCTGGACACTGAAGAGTTAATAAGAAAACATTTTATGCAAATAGGTCCACTTTATCATTACTCTGGATAAACCAAGCACAAAAGTACACTGTAATTTCATTTACATATATATATATAGGTGGGTTTTTGCTACTTCAGAAAAATGAGATCATCAGCATACACAAGAGAGGTGGTCCAATCCAGCATCCATTTATTCTGCATGGGGAGGGGAGGGGAGAAAAGAGATTCCCCTGAACATTTGTTTTGTCTTTTAAAGAGTTAACAGAGACATGCTTCAGAAGATCTAATTAAAAGATACATACTCCATTTTTCAAGTTACAATCAAATACAGAGCGCACACACCAATTCAAAGATATTAAAGGAAGAGTCGAAAGTCTGCATGGAGTTTGAACGGCAAACTGGGAATATTATGGCTGAAGAACGGAGTAAGAAATACTAGCAGTGTTAAACTCAATTCCAGTCATTGTTTTTACAGGAATGGATTCAAAAAAGGTTTGTAAAAAATATTCTGAAATACAATAAAGTAGCTGAATTAGGAGAAATGTAAAAAATTTACAGGCCCCAGTTTTGGGGGAAAAAAGTAAACTGGAAGCAAAAACTTAGAAGCACATGGAAAAAGGACAGCAGAAGGAAGATAAATCAGCCTTTCTCACTCACTCCTCCTACAAAACACCTACAATGCGGTGACGTAAAGAAGTTGGGCATTTAATAAAAAAAAACATTCCCACCTTTCACACACTAGTACATCCTGAACCTTGCTGCTCAAGACAGAGATCAATAGATCTGCAGGAGTCAAAAGGCATTGCAAACAGTGGATATCACATGTACATAAAGGTCAGAAAACAAGGATCAATTAAACCCAAGAAAAAAAGGAAGAAACATCCTCTGCAGCCTGACAAATTCATAAAGCACAAGGGTTTTTTTGCACTACAGTAGATTACAAATCATTGATGTGGCCACTGCCAGACAAGAACTGCCAGTGTCTTTCCATTATTCTATACTCCTGAAATATCCATCTACTTCAAATATATTAATTCTTTGTTCATGATTTCAAAGAAAAATATGTATTCTTCAGTGGTTTAGCTCTCTTTTAATCTCAAATTCTACGCTACTATCAATAAAATGGGTGTGATGAGCATCATGCATTTATCATATGTGACCAAATAAATAAGACCTGACTTTGGTAAAGCACACACCTCTCACACACTAAGTTCACAAACTGCAACCAACAGTCAAGGCCAGAAGCAATCAAGTCGCAACAATCAAGTATTGAAAAGCCCATATAAATCATCTCTTAGGAGAAACAAGCTTAAACAGGATTGGAAGACACTGAGCACCACTGCAGCAGGAAGATGCATTGTGTAAAATCTGACTCTCTGAAAAGCTTAAATCTGTGTAAGTTTAAAATTATCTGTCTATATTTTATAATATTATATATCGCATACACTGCCCATTTAGCACCAACTGACTAAGCAGAGTTAACTGGTCTACTGACCCAACTATGTGGCCACCAACTACCAGTCACTAATTTTAGGCCTAATGACTGGGAGACATCCAAAGTGCTTCACTCAGGTGTAATATACAGTACCAATTAAAAGAATTGATTCTGTATTAAAAACAAGAGATTCAAATACATCAAAGAAATTTCATCTACAATTATTTCTTCTTAAAAAGACACCCTGTTTCACAATAACAGCTAATCACAGTCATAACACTTCTGAATCCTAAGTGCACTTTAATTTTTTTCCATCAAAATGAATGGGTAATGTCAATGCAGAGAAATAAGAAGAGCAAAGAATACACATCAGATTTTTAGAGCTTACTTTTATTATAAAATATACATTTATTTCACTCTACAGAAAAAAAAATTATTACATTCAACATTTTTACTACATATAAAGTTAAACAAAATACTGTTTAAAAGTAGATCACTTTTCTGAATGCATAGGTGAAAAAATGTTCAATTTATTGAAATTTATTGGTGGTGTATAAAGGCAGGTACATATATGTATTGCATTGAACTGAAGGTCTGCTTCTCTGTGGCTCTAGGACTGATGCTTAGCTTTATCTGTATATGAAAGATACACATTTCTGACATACCATTCAACTGCTTGGTGGTCTTGCAATAAGCTTAATTAGTTATTCTCAAATAACTACTGTATCCCAAATAATATTTTAGAGAGATGTTTATACAGTCATTTATCATTATATGTATGATAAAATTTTAAATTTATGCTGCACATCTCATCGTTTCACTCAACTTGCAACCATTTTCAAAATCTTTCTATATATGCAAACAATAGTGACTAATATTCAGCATCACCTTACTCTAAGCTTTAAGGCCTGTATGCAAGAAAGCAAAGAAGTATGGCACTGAAGAAAATGGGAGGAGGAGGGAGAGTTCCATTAAAACTATATATTCCTTCATGCCCAGTTCGCAAAACATTCATGTAGATGCTAAAATCCACTTCCACAGATTTAATTTTTGCTAGAATTAGCCATATGCTATCTGCATATGCAAGAAAAGGGCCTTGCCCATAACCACCTACCGTGGTAACAATGCAGAACACAATGCTAGCAAAACCCTGAATATACCATTAGTCTTCTTAATAATAAAACAGACTTTTTTGTTGAATATATATTTCAGGACACTTTGGCTATAACACTGGATCACTTTTTAGAAGAAATCCAAGTCATTTTATATGTCTAAATTATCTTAAGTGTCCAATGTAACACTTTGTTATGATAAATCTTCTTGAAACAAAATTTAATGTAGGATTTAATTAAGCAAATTCTACTCACCCTGAAGAACACAATTTACACACAAAACACAATTTTTTTCTGTTTTGCTCAATAACACAAGTTACTAACCAGAAAGCTTCTTTTCTTCAGGAAGACGACCAAGATGACAAACCTGGGCAACAGCTTTACAGTCCACAAGAGGCTGAAGCAGCCTGATGGCGTCCACGAGACAGCAGCACCCGCCAGCCACCACCACAAAATCCCCTTTGCTTGGGCAGCCAGCCCACCCGCACAGACGCGCTGCCGCCCCTCGGGGGCCAGAGAGGGGCCTCCCTCGCCCCCGTCACATCCCCGCAGGCCGAGAGCCGCCGCTGCCCCGGTGCAGGCGGCCGGGCGGGCGACGGACCCTCGCAGGCCTCGCAGCCCTCCACCCGCCGCCGCCGGGGTGGCGCCTCCGCCCGCGCCGCCACGCAGTGGCGCCGCCGGCCCGCAGGGGGCAGCACCGCGAAGCCCGCCGGGCCGCAGCCCGCGCTCTCCGCCGGGACCCCGGGAACCCCGCACTGGCGGGCAGGGCGGCAGCGAGCAGCGTCAGGCACGGCGCTAGGCCAGCTGGCACCGAGAGAGGGTGCGAGAGCCTCACCTGGCTCAGAGGAGGACGAGGACATCGGCGGATTGTCTCCATCAGGGGCAGACCCCGCCACCGCTCCCCTTGTCTCCAGGCGCGCACAAAACGCCGACACTCACCCTCCCAGGCCCGCAGCTCTCACCCTGCGGTACTTACCCCCAACGAGGGCGCGGGCGAGCCCCCCGCCGCCGCCACCTCAACACGCCCCACCACCCGCCGCGGCGACGGAACTGACTTCAGCGGCCACGGCAGCACCGTGCCGCCCCATTGGCCAGCGCCGCAACTCCGCTCCCGCCGGCGGCGCCGTGTAGAGCTCTACTGAGGGCCCCGGGCGCGCCGGCGGCGGCGCAGGCGCGGTGCGGTGGGGTGGAGGGCTCCAGCGCTTAGGTGGCACCTCGGGGAGAGCCGCTTTCACCAGTGTGAGGCCCCGCAATGCCCGAGGACACAGCGTGGGCTTTGGGGGACGAAGCTGGGCTGGTGCTGAGGCACCTGCGAGGTGCAGGCGAGGCTACGCATGATGTGCACCATCGGGTTGTTGCCTGCTGGCTGTCCCTCAAGGGTTCTGACAGGACAGCAGGCGGAAGGAAGAGCGGTTGCCAATAATCTCTCTACACTCCCCTTGGTACCACCGTGTTTTAACTAGTCTATGGTGTGGGCATACATGACGCATGGATTGCTCGGGTCTGTAGTACGATGACGTAGCAGTTGTGTATTTTCAGATGCTTCCTATAAAATCCAAATTTCCTGTTAAATAAACTGTACTTAGTCAAATTCGAAGGGAGGAAGAAGGATTTTAACTGCCAGCATCTTGCCCTCTAAAAGTACCTTTAATGTCACTGAAGTATCTAACTACTCTGCTTAAAAAGAAAACCACATTTAACAGGGGTCTCCAAGTCTTTCCGGGTGGCATCTGTAAAATAGCGTATTCTGGCACATGCCTTCAAGTTAAACTGTTTTGTTGATTGTTCCATTAGCATGGATTTCTCTGTGATAAGAAGAATCATGAGCAAGTTAACAACTTCCGATCGGTTCTGCACTAGAATAGTTGGAAACAGGACTTGAGGACTCCTTACCATTGTCTACACACAAACAAGGATCTTCAGGCATCTCAGATTTTGGAATGGGCTCTTCAGGTCACAGAAAAAGGAAAGGGAGAGTTAATGCTATCATACAGGGAACTCTGGGGAAAAACAACCTGCTCAGCTATGAATTTCTTAGTTCCAAAATGAGATTATGCCCTCAGCCTGTTACATGTTTTGATCAGCTGAGTTAACTCAAAGTTAGCTCTTTGGAACGCTGTAGTTTATTGGACATTTTTAAAGCTTGTGAAGAAGGTCTTCTGGCTGATAGAGCCTATTGGGATTAGAACGCTTTTGGCAAAGACTAACAAAGCAACTTAGCAGTGATGGCATAAGACCAAAGGTCTTGGAATTAATAACTGGTTAAAGACAGAGCACAGGAGGTGGAATCTAGTGTGTGGTACTTGTAGTATAGACATCACAGGTGCACTGTTATAGCAGTCCCTGCTTGGACCTGCTTAACATGCTCGCAAGTGACGTGGGAAAGGAGCTAGTCACTCAGGTGACAGCCTTCTGATGATACATGAAGCTATCCAGTGGCTTAAGGAGAGAAGGTCACTGAAGATCTGCAGAAGTATCTACTAGGCAGTAAAATGGCAGGTTGTGTTTTGGATAGAGAAGCGATGCAGTCTGAAGAACAACCTAACTTGAAATGTAAAATGATGAGCTCCAAGATGACTAGTTCTGTCCAGGAGCAAAATCTTGGAATTGCAATATATTTTTGTGCAAATCTCACTTCAGTGCTTAATAGAGTTCAGAAAAATGAGCTGTATCCTGGGATTTGAAAAGGAGCAGAGAACAAAGCATCCTTATGCAGCTGTGTAATTTCATTATCTGACCACATCTTGAAAGTTGTTAGTGGTTCTGGGTTCCCTCAGCTCAGGAAAGACAGAATAGGAGTGGGAAAGGTTCAATGAAAGGTAAAAAGGATGATCGAAGGTACTTTGCTCTTAACTTCCATGTAAGGAACAACTAAGTAAGCTTCTGTCTGAAAAAAAAACAAAGATGATATAACAAGGGGCTAAAAATCATGTGTGTACATTGTAATGTAAAGAGTTATGAGTGAGAGCTGTGTATGTGGGTCCCATGAAAGCTACCAGGTACAATTTGCACTTACTGATTTTTGTCAGCTACTCTGAAAAGGTGATTATGTGATGTTGTGAAAATTCACTTTCCCAACTCTTACGTCAGTCAGTCTTTATAATACGAAAGTGTATTAACTTTGTTCATATGTATTGTTTCACATAAAACACTGCAGTGTAATGAGGTAGTGAATATTACTGGAGGCTTTGATATTGTTCATGCTCAAAGAAAACAAACTAAAAGACAGCCCAGGCCTGGAAATAAGGACTTTGTTTCTTGGAAGCAGAGGTGTCCCCAGAGGATAAAGGATACCCATGGACAAGCCAGGTAAAGCCAGTATCTTAGCCCCTCTAAAACATCTTTGAAACCCTCGCAGTGTTCTCTGGCATTATAGATAAGTAACTCTCACAAGACTGACTCCAGGAACATCTGAATGAATAGGCAAGCAGCAAGAACACAAGCAGAAATACAGCTGCTTTGCAACTTTCACTATGACTAGTAACTGGTAATTGTGGGTCTTAGTAATTAGACAAATTATGTTGTACTGAATGGTTGTGTAAAAATCACATTCATGGTCACCCAGTTTGGCTGGGACATCCTGTGCTTGTGAATAAATATTTACCCTTATAATTCTGTACTTTGATTCCTAACCTCTCTTGATCTGCTCGAGCCAGTTGCAAATTTTTGTAACAGTGAGCTACACTTAGCAGATTGTTTCCTTCAAAACCAGCAAAATTAGAAACATTCCTAAAATAAAGGATGATATTCTGAAACAAAATTCATGAGTCAATAAATAGTTTGGTAGTTATTTTTTCAGCTCATCTCTCTGTATCTGAAACAGTCCAAAGTGTGACAAATAGTCTTCATATCCCTAAAATGGAATCAGTTATCTGATACAAAGCACTTATAAAGCACTTCTACTGCTCTTTCTTAGCTATGTCTAGCTATATGTCTAGCTAGCCTGCTCTGAAGTTAGAAAGGCAATTGCCTGTAATAAATACAAATAGATTCTTCAGTGTTTACATAAGGACAGACTTAACAACGTCATTCAGAAGAGGCTTTGTTATGGAAAGCTTGAGAGTCAATTTGCATCTTCCTCAGTGTTTTCCAGCTATGCAAATTCAGTCCCTTACCTGCTTTTTCTAAACTTGCCTTCAAAGCTACTCCGTTTCCTTTCCTTGTGATGTGAATACTTCCTGCAAAGATGAGTCAGACCTAATCAGACCAGGTAATAGCTCCTCTTTCTTATTTAGGCTTCATCCCTGAACCTATTTAGACTACCAGAGAGGGAGTAATTCTGCTGCACTTACCACCTTGTAACTCCTTTTATGTTTGCCATTTGCCAGTCTACTTTAGTGACCTCTCAATTCCCAGCTCTTTTGGTCCTTCTCAGTTTGTCCTGTGACTCACCCGCCCTGCAGGGCTAGTTAGGCAATTGCTGAGGACCTAAAGGAAAGCTCCTCACTAAGTGGTAAGGGTTGTTACCCAAATAGGAGATGCTGGTGGTAATGCTACTAATTGGCAAATAGAAGCAGCATCCAAGCAAGTAGCCTATTTTACTTCACAGTGGGTCTTAGTTTCCACAGCAAAGACACAATGCCCTCCCTGCATCCTTTGCACCATTGCTATCCACTGTGAGTCTAGTTCTCTCATGCACTGTGGAACACCCACGTGCTAGGAATTCATGACGATTACTCTGCTGCTGCTGGTGCCGTTGTCAGCCTGAATTTGTTGTCACCCTCTAACAATATAATATGAAAAGCTGATCGTGGCTTGTATAGCCATAAGAGCCACAGATAGACAGTTGCTGCTGTAGAGCTTCAGCTTTGCAGCTCAACTGCAAAATTATGAAACAGCTGTGTTTGTACAAGGCTCAGGAGGAAAGAGAATAAAGAGGGTAAGTAAATGGGCTACAAGATTAACCGGGTGCACTAAGAGTTTTTCTTGGAACAGCTTTGCTTACCGAATTCACAGGCTCTCCCAAGGAAGTATAAAAGCAATGTACTTGAAAATCCAAGAACACCAGCAGTGATAACCCGTGTTGAAAATGAGAAAGGACGCTTTTCCAAGACATACAGAATTTCTCTCTTAGCCACTGCAGTAACATAGCAGCTTCTCCTACCCCACTTCAGGGCACAATATCATAACAATGGTCAGGTAGATGTGTTTATTCACTATAGGCTGCAAAAATGCAATAGCAGAGTTTATTGAACTCTAGGAATGGAGAAGAAAGAGCTTCTTTTGGGTATATATTATGTGAATGCACTTTGTAGATCTGAATGATGTTGAGTGGAACATTTTGGCTTCCAGGGTGAAAATATACTACTTTGAAAGCATTCATAGCACTTAGAAAAATACACTGTTTGTTTTCTGAGATGTGCAAGCACAAATTGCTTACAGTGACAGTACGCAGGATTTAAAATAGTAGCAAAGGAAGTTTCAATTCTGAAGGTTTCCCAGCCCTCATAAGGCAGGCTTGGACTCTGAGACTGAAGGAGGAGTCAGCTTAGCCCTGGCTCTGTATTTCTGCAGGTGATGTTAGTACTGCAAGATTCGTTCCCACTTCATGTGGCTAAGCAAAGTGCATACATTATATGATGCATGCTAGAGGTTTCTTTAAATACGGGTTGCTGCTAATTACCAGCGTGCTCCCTCCTGCTATTTTGTGTGATTGGAGGGCGTTAGGACTATTAAAAAGAGTCAAGAGGGTAATTTTACATTATGATGTTAATTTCTGCATCTGTATTTTTAAAAGCGTTACATGGCTACAGGGAGCTCGGATTTCGCAGGCACACTACTGGTTATCTATTGCTCTCTAGTGGCCAACGTGCAGCCCTGCTGCTGTACTCTATCAAGATTGCCTTCACGTTTTGTTACCGGGAGTGTATTACTGTCACATTATAAAATCCTCTGCAGACTGTCACCGTCGGTTTAAGGAAATTTAAACTTCTAGCCTTGGGGGAGAAAAAAATTCAAGTCTCTTGCATTTTTCTATCTTCTCTTGCCCTAACGTTTCTAACATTTCCACCCACATCCCTAGTTGTGTGTGACCTCACCAGCTCATAGATAGCATCTCTTTTCTCCACGCCAAAACGTACACAGACAGATCCTCACTCCCTGGTTCCTGAGCTACATGGCAGTGCCTAGTTCTGCCTATTGCCAAGCAAAACATGTTTCAATGGGCTACTAGCAAGCAAAGCAGAACAGCTACTAGTTGGGTTAACAGAGTTGTCAAGTTGTTTCATTTGGAAAACAGATTTAAGCATGAAGGCGAAGGCTGTGGGCCTTCCCTTGGGAAATCAGGTTAACAGATGAAAGTTAAGACGAAGGGAAAGAAGCTAACTGAGATTATGGGCAGCACAGAAACTGGTGTGAGATGGGAAGCTTCTGCAACGCCTTTTCAACAGACAGACTGTGAGCAGTCATTAATTTGGGGGTGACTTCAGCACTTCTGTGAAGGGCAGCACACAGTGATTACCTGCAAGACAGAGACCGAACTTAAGCCAGAGCCTCTTCCAGCTCCGTGTTCCCTGTTCATGGTTAGGCTGAGAAAAGCCCCCGGGGTAACGGCCCAGGGACCAACCACCACTGTCAGCTGGCACATCTCCAGCAGCAGCCCCCCAGAAACCGGTGGGCGGTGGTGGGGAGCTCAGCATACCCCATAATATCCTAATGGAGAACAGGGATGAAATATGAAGTGAGAGAAAGCAAAAAATTAGATTAAAAACATGCACAATTACAAGTGACCAGTTCTCTCTCACCAATTTTTATGGCTTGTAGCTATCCCTTAACAAGATACCTAAGGACATAAACACAGTCTTAGTCAAGCAACAAAATGTGTTTATGGTAAAGATACATCCTGTAAACAAATACAATAAGAGAAATCTGAAACAGTCTTGCATTTTACACAGAAATCAGAAAAGCAGTGCTTAGCCAGGTATCATTAACATGTCTTAATACTCTTCAGGCTTTTTATATACAGTCTGCAAGTTCACTAAAACATCCATGATAATAGTATGAATACTCTGCTAGATATTTGTTTCACTTTTAAATATACAGACATGCAGTAACACAATCCATTACTACTGAATGGCTGTATAATCTGGTGAAAACAAACCTTGCAGTAATCCTGTTTGAACATCCCTGAACACCCAGTGCTTTCCTAGGAGCCACTGCCGTCAGCACTGGCCCCTCAGGCTTAATTCTTCTGTTTCAGATTCTCTCAAGGAGTGTTCATATGAGGAAAAATATACCTACCTGGGAGAAATAGGAGAGGCTGACCACACAATGAGCAAAAAGGAGGAAAAATCAGTGTGGATGTTCCCTTACCTGTATTAGTAATAGCTGCTGTGTGATAACAAAACTACATATCTTTGGTGAAAGCAGATTTGCCTCACACAGTAGGGGCCTCATTTCCCCAACTTACTAAAATTTCAAAGGTGCCTTAACTTCTTTTTTAAGTATTGTAACTATTATAAGAGCAGATACTTGGCCGTTCTGTGAAGTTTCTGTTTTGTCATCTATGAGGAAATTAAAGGCAGGTGGAAGATCATCCCTGTTAAATCTATACATATGCAAACCCTGCTAAAGCAATAGAGGTCTTAAATGACATTGTTTTATTTAAAAGTATTTGCCTTGTGACTTTTTATAAAAAGGTCCTAGTTTGATATTAAACAAAATATTAATCCAGAAGAAGACAGCACAATGTGTGCCTTTGTCTTTAGAATAAATGAAGAAGGGCCAAAGACAAATTTCAGGCCATTTTTTGTTTTTCTCCACTAGCTCAGAAGTTCAGGTCGTTCTTGCTTGTGGTTTACTTTTGTATCTATGGGGTTTAACTCCTGAAGAAATAAAGGTGATGAATTAATAGAAAGAAATGGTTTTAGTCATTCTTAGGATTCTAGGATTAGTAAATACATGTTTCAGTCAAGCCTGAGAACTGCATTTTCTTTCTCCTCCTCAACATCCCAAAACACTGGATCTGCTGTGTCAGCACAGAGCACTGAGAATGGCATGAGACATGGCTGTGCTGTATGAAATACAAGCCCTTCAATATAGCCCTGAGACACAATGTGATATCAAAACTGCCTCATTCTGGATCAGAATCACATTTAAGTGGCATCTTTTAATTTCTTATCTTAGAAAGGCATGAGAAGATTAAAAGTTTATAGTTTCTAGCTTAATTTTTTCCTGAACCTATAGATTGCTGGAAAGTATCTGGGCATCTGATAGTTAAGGGTCCCAGCATTGCACCCATATGGTTTAAGAGAAAAGAGTGTAGTTTTTAGGACAGTTTTGTTCAAGCTTACTACTGTAGAACTGGTTCATCATTTGATGCAAAGGAACCTGTGTTTTAGAAAATGCTGCAGAGTCACAGGTTTTCCGTACTTGAGACACATGGGATTTTAAATTTCCTGCTGCTATGACAACTTTGGCAATAAATTTGTGTTAAATACCCTTTTGATGAGTCACAAGTGTTTATTAAACTCTTTGTGGTGAACTACTGTTTCCATTCGAAAAGTCTCATTGCTCTTTCATAGTAATGTCTTAAGGGGAGTGAGCATGCTGTGTGGTACTTAGTTGCTGCCTGGGGTTAAACCATGAAACATAATCATTTACTCTCTCCAATCTAATATTAAGGAGCAAAAAAATAATGTTTTGGATTTGTGCAGTCACAAAAGAAATCTTAGCAAGTTCCTCGCTTTTCAGACATAGTTCCAAGTATAGTGAGAGGAAACATTTCATCACATTACCGAACAGCTGCAAAATAAAGCATCAAAAATATTGGATATTCACAAATCTAAAAAACAACTTGTTAAGTATCAAATATAATGATGCAGAGGATTGACCAGTGTACGAGGGGGTTGTACAAGGGGGTTAGAGGAATTTGCTTGCTTAAACAAAAGTATTTTCTGTTGCAAATACCTACCATGCCTACTAAGGAAAAGCAGACACCTGGTTCTATTGATAAGGAAAAGCAGATGCCTGATTCTGGGAAATCCAACCGTATCCTGGGCTGCATCAAAAGGAGTGTGACCAGCAGGTCGAAGGAGGTGATCCTGCCCCTCTACTCTGCTCTTGTGAGACCTCACCTGGAGTATTGTGTGCAGTTCTGGTGTCCTCAACATAAAAAGGACATGGAACTGTTGGAACAAATCCAGAGAAGGGCCACGAGGATGATCAGGGGACTGGAGCACCTCCCGTATGAAGACAGGCTGAGGAAGTTGGGGCTGTTCAGCCTGGAGAAGAGAAGGCTGCTTGGAGACCTCCTAGCAGCCTTCCAGTATCTGAAGGGGGCCTATAGGGATGCTGGGGAGGGACTCTTCATTAGGGACTGTAGTGATAGGACAAGGGGTAATGGGTTCAAACTTAAACAGGGGAAGTTTAGGTTGGATATAAGAAGGAAATTCTTTCCTGTTAGGGTGGTGAGGCACTGGAATGGGTTGCCCAGGGAGGTTGTGAATGCTCCATCCCTGGCAGTGTTCAAGACCAGGTTGGACAAGGCCTTGGGTGATATGATTTAGCGTAAGGTGTCCCTGCCCACGGCAGGGGGGTTGGAACTAGATGATCTTAAGGTCCTTTCCAACCCTAACGATTCTATGATTCTATGATTGGATGAATGGCTAAATAACCTAGGAGTTACTGGATGGTTCAGGGAAATACTTAAACAAGGCCTTCTAATCTTAGCTATAGGACTACTCATTTTAATGATTGTACCTTCATAATAAAATGTATATCAAAATCACTTCATAAATCGATAGAAGGAACATGGATAGCTCTGTCATAAATAATATAGTAAAAGAATTTACTCACTTTATAGAAAAAGGGGGGATTGACCCATGTACAAGGGGGTTGTACAAGGGGGTTGTACAAGGGGGTTAGAGGAATTTGCTTGCTTAAACAAAAGTATTGTCTGTTCTAAATACCTACCATGCCTACTAAGGAAAAGCAGACACCTGGTTCTATTGATAAGGAAAAGCAGATTCTACTGATAAGCGCCTATTGATAAGGAAAAGCAGACGCCTGAATCTACTGATAAGGGGGGGAAGCAGATGGTATATGGCTGGGACACCGACCAAACCCTAAGGCCATATGTGAAGACTAAAAGGTGAAAAGTTTAAGAAGAGGAAGACTCATTTACTTCATCTTGAAGACCCCTACTCACAGGAGGAAGACTCATTCACTTCATCTTGAGACCCCTGCCCACGACCAGAGGGAGCACTGCGCAGGCGCAAAGGACCTTCTGGCTCATTATAATACGAAGCGGGTATAGGACATGAGTATGTGTAGGCGTATTGTGCAACCTAATGAATATATGTAACTTTAGAGAATAAATGTAGAGGGAAACGACCCTGGGTGTGCACACTTTGGAGGAACTATCCCCATGCACCTCAGGGCTGAATAAAAAGCATACCTACTTTACAACTTTTAACGAGTTGTGGAGTCAATCCAGGTATCAATAACATACTGAATTCTGTATATTCCAGGTTATCATCTCTACTGTTTATCAGAAAGTAGATCTGATAAACACTATCATTATCACTTTCTCCCTGTGCACTACATCTATAGATGTTTTTATTTTAAATGTGCCTGTGAGAGAAAGGTGGTAAACAATAAATTACTGAAGGGTAAAAAATAAGCTTTTTTTTTAAAATGATCACTTTCATTCCCACATACTTAATGTTGCTCTGTCCCCTTGGAGCTTTAAACCTCCTTAGCTCTATAGATAAACTCAAAAGGCCAGACATAACTGGTGCTGTACAAGAGCTTGGATAAGTAATCGAGGGAATCTCTTAGGCTTCAACGTTTAGCTGCCTGAAGTCTAGTTTGGTGCCATCAGACATGTTTGAGGACCGATATACCTCATTTCTTTTGCAGCTTTTACATGCTACATTGGAAGGAAATAGATTTGAGCAGCTTATGATGGGGAGAAACCTAGATATAAATGTATTCTGAAATTTTATTACTTTTTTACGTAACTTTAGTGTTGTAATCATCACTGAAAAAAGTGCACAGTTCTCATTTTAAAAAGAAGTCAGTTAATTGACTTTGAACAGATAACACATGCAGCTAATCTTTTTTATACACCTAATGAGCTTATTTGGCTTTTTGAAGTCAATTTGATGTCTCAATAGGCGTCTTTAGTGATATTTTTAGTTGCAGTAAATAATTTCATAAAATAATGAGGTTGGCAACAGGGAAATCTTTAGTTAAATTAGAATTAGAAGAGTAGAATACATTTCCTAGCACTGCAAATTGGTATTTTTTGCAAGAAAACTACAGTCTTCCTTCCCCATTTCTGGAAACCGTTCAACATAAAGGGAACTAGCAACAGTAACATTCCAACTGAGACATTCTTTATGCTGTTACTTTACTGTAGTCCATTCAATTCTTCATTAATATTGCTAAAACATGGCTCTGAGTTAAAATTGTTTAAATTCATTGAGTCTTAGAGGGAACTATTCTTCTGCGTAAGTTTAGACTTGTAATTTTAAGCAGCAGTTTTACTGTAGAAGCAAAGCACTAGTCTGTTTTGTGTTATTACCAAGAGTTTCTTGGAGTCCTGCCTAAAAAAAAACCTAAAACTGTAGAGCAGTTCAATAAACATGGATTAATTTAAATTAATACTGGTTTTTTTATATTATCTCCAAAAATGGTTTATTTAAGGTCATTCAGTGCTTATAGATCTCAATGGCCCCAAGACCCTATCTACCTCTTTAGTTACCAACAGAACTTTAAAGCCCTTACCCAGCACACATAACTGACTTACACAAAATCCTATCTTGTTTGCTATACCTTTATTTCTTCAGAACTAAAATTAAGATGTGCAAATAGCTCCCCCTTTTACATTCTGTTACCCAATTTTACCAATATTAATTTATCTCATTTATATTCCTATTTTTTTAATGACAAATTCCTATCAAGTCACTTCAGTTAGAAACATCATGAGGTCTGTATTCAATTCTGTATTTAAAAGTCAGTCATTAACTGATCAAAGCAAAATATGGAAGTATGATCTGTTCTTTTTATGCTCAGAAGTGGATTCCTTCATTGCTGTCATCTTTACTCCAAGATCTAAAGGCAGGATTCAAATCTGCTAAAGCTGATAGAAGTCTTTCTGTTGATTTTCAGTGGGCTTTGGTCAAGCTCCAGATGACCTAGATAATTACGTCAATGAAGAAGCTGAAACTCATTGAACCTGATTGTTTGCAAAAGCCATAAAGCAGGTCAAAATTGTCATTTAATCTCTCTATACTGTATAGACCACTGATGAAACAGCACACTAGTAAAAGCGAGATTTTAAAAACACAGACCTGAAACAACCTGCTGTACATGCATCACTTAGTTACCTTAGTTCTCTGATCTTAATTTCTCTTTATACAACCTGCTTCAAACTGGATAGTTCAGAATTAACTTAAGAATGCTGTTTCTGCTCCCTGTTTTTGTTTTCAATTGACTTTGACATTGGCAAAATGGATGCATGAACACTATGTTAATAGAGTGCAGTGCACCTTTAAACCTGAAGGGAGTTTTAGCCCATCAGTACATTAAGGATAAGGTTTAGTGGCAGACTTGGCAGTGTTAGGTTAGCGGTCAGACTCAATGATCATAAAGCTATTTTCCAGCCTAAGTAAATTTATGATTCGGTGAATATTCTGAGTTGTCTGAAAGCCTAAAAACTGTAAAGTGGAAAAACATACTGGATTGATACTGCTGTACATTTCCACTGAAGTACTGCAAGTAGAGAAATGAGATACGATCATAAAGAAATTTAAGTCTATTCAAAAGCCTTTTTGCTGCATCTTTTTCTTTAGCATGAAATTGCACATACAATTTGAATCAGGCATACCATTGTTTCAGTCCACTCTTATCCACCACCACCAGGACAAGAAAAATTGCCTTTTTTTTCCTCTCTTTGTCCTCTTCAAACATCACATGTTGTATCTTCAAAATTGCTGATACCCTCTTTCCCCAGAGAGGTTTCTTTAATTGTTTAGTACAATCAGCAACAGTTAATGATGAATTTTGGTCAGAACAGAAGGTATTCGCTGTGAAAGAACATAAGACAAATAAGGAAAACACATTTCCTGCAGTTTCCAGCTCTGTGGTGCTGACTGAACTTGTTTTGCACAACAGAAGAGCATCTCTATCCTGAAGGGAGTAAGTGCACAACATAGATAATGGCCAGAGAATTAGTGACAATATGGAATGTTGTACGGGTCTGTGAACTCTGAATTGCTTCATATATGCCTGAATCTCAAGAAAATATTGCAACATTAGCAACTGTAGTTTGCTAGATGACAATATAAGTTTTATAAAAAACAATAATCAAAAAAATCAGGAAATACCATACGTAGTACATTCCACATGGCATATACCTGCTACTGAAGGAAAAGTGGGTATTTATAAAGGACTTTCAATGAATGAGAAAAGCAAAGTGGGATCAAAATAGAGGATGACAGATCTAGCTTAACAATAACAACAAAAAGATGAATATTTCCATGTGAAAAAAAGCATTAGGACATTTTATTTTTTAGAAATAACTGCATATGGCGTAAGGTAGAAATCTAGGACTGTCTTGTGTGATGAAAACCTTGTTGAATTAAAATCCATTCCTGGATAAAAAGAGGGGATATTAACCTTTTCTATTCAAATTAGGCATGGACTTGAAGCAGAATTTAAATTGAGTAGTAGCCTGGAAGCTTTGATTTGCATCAAATAATTGGATATGTACTTCCAACATGCAAAGCAGGCAGCAGCTGAAAATGTTCTGAAGCAAACTGAGATTTTCAAAATCATCACTGAATCACTGGTAACAAAGGCCAGGAGTACTGGGAACAAAACCAAGAGTGAGAAAAGTATTAAAGATCAGATGATTCACACAGGAAAACTTCATATGTAAAATAATGGCCACTTTGACTGCTCCAACCATTCAGGGAAAAGGTCTTTTCATTGGAATTGAGAATTTTATTAAAATGTCAACTATGTGCTCATGTGCTTAGGTCAGACAAACAAACCAAATGCTATAAATGACAAAGAAAGGAATAGAGAACAGAGTTTTTCCTGTATGAAAACCATGTGTCTGTACCTTGGCTATTCTGGGATGTTATGATTTTCCCATCCCAGGGACTAGAATGGGTTCAAGGAAGGGCAACGGGGGTGATCAGGTTCTGGACCAGCTCTGCGAGGAACAAGTGCTAGCATGAGAAAGAATCCCCTGAGGAGGGAATACAATAGAGGCCTCTACAGCCATTAGCAACACAGCGAATACATAAAGGACAATTGTTTTTACAATCCAAGAAACGGGTGTTTTATTCACAAATAAAGCAAGCAGGCAGCAGGTGCAGAACAAACAACAGGAGGCAATCTTCCACACAGTGTGTAAATAAACTACAAAAATCCTAGTGATAGTGCTGTTCATTGTAAAAGTGTATATGAATTCAGTAAGTGACAGAGCAAATGCAAGCAGAAATATCCACAGAGGCCTAAGTAGAGGGAAATCACTCTCGGAAAGTATCACTACATGATTACTGGTTTTTGTACTGTGCACTAGACATCTGCTGTTGATTGCTACAGGTTGCTGGGTTAGAAGGACCTTTGGCCCATCGCGCCATTTTTATACACTTGGGCTGCTGCAGTTATGTGCTTGTCCCTTGAACAAATTTCATCTGTATTGTGCATCAGGTTGATGTACAATACCAGTGATCTTCCACCCTGTCAAAAAGAAAGAACAGGAACAACAGAGAGCAGTTACTAGGGATTAGTAAACTATATTTAAATAGAAAGCTATTGATGGTGATTTTAACATCAAATACAGCAGTAGGCATTTCTTACAGAAGAGCAGATTTGTTACCACATGATCAGAAGCAGTAACTTAAAAAGTGAAATAACAAGATTGTAACGTACAAGTCCAAGGGCATTTGGGATTCTTAGTATGGTAAAATTTAAGTTACCTGTTAAAATTTGGCTCCGATTTCACAAAATAGCATAATTATTTATTTTCTATAATGTGAATGCAATATCTATTTTTATATTATTCTTCCATGAACCAATTTTATAATCCACAAGAACTGACTCAAAGCTTGAGACACTTTGTAGACTTTGGATGTTAAAAAAGTTGGAAGCTTCGAGACAGAGATAAGTTTATTAATTAAGCATAGGAATAAATACTAAGAGTGTTAAACTGAGAGCTCAGTGGGAAAGTCTGTCCAGTATAATGATGAGAACAGTTAAGACAAAAATCTCTGCCTTTTAAAGGTTCTCTGAGAACGCTTTTAAAGACTGTAGTGATACTCTGATATTCCAGATGGAAAACCTCACTCTTCCTGTTTTACTGGGATTAAAGAGTATCCTTCAGGTGTGACTGTTCCTTTCTCTGTTTTCAATAACTGAATTCAACTCCTTAGCTGAACTAGTTTATGGGAGGATTTATTGTTCATGTTGCCTGTTCGTGCTGCACAGCAGTCCCACACTGATTGCTCCTCCGCATAATTACTCTCACTTAGCAAGGCTGTGGAGGCATAGATGGGGACTCCATATGTGGGCAGCATATTCAAAGGCTGATATAGCCTACTGACTGAACATCTTGGGCTCCTTCTAGCATCAACAATCAGAGCTGGGGTTCTTCAGAAAGAACTTCAGAAGGGAGTGAAACTTCAATTTCACCACTTTGAATTTCTCTCTGGAGAGCTTCTCTCTCTACATTGATGTTTGGGCAATGGGACGTATTATGCTAATATAGAGCTTTGGGAGGTTATTCCCCTTTAAAGATCTGGCACTGTGTGCTATAAGCCCATTAAATTTCACAGTAGCATGGCAAAGGCCCCTGATAGTGCAGGCAGAAAATAACAGCGTGGACCAGGCTCCATGCTGAGGGATAAACACAAACCACAGAAGGTCAGTGACTCATCAGTGCAGGAATTCAGCCTTGGGAGCTGGGCAGAGCTGGTTTTAGGGCATCACAGAGAACAGAGATGCATCTAACCATGTCAAATATCCCATATGAAGTGAAAACACAAGATAACAGGGAAGTATAAATAATAATCACAGTCTCTACAAGGGAACAAAGGAAGAGCAGAAATAAAGGAATGGCTCCAGCATCCTGTCTTTCAATTGCAGAGTAGTAATGTCTAAGTAATGTCACTGCTCCGCCACAGCTGCCACCTCCCTCACCTTAAGTACAGAAAGAGGACATTCTGATTTGCCATCCCCCACATTTTGCTTCTGTGATCCAGCAGTTACATGTAAAGAGTTTTCTCTTATCAAATAATCAGGTTATGTAAATAACTATGTTGAAGAGCAACTTTTACACACGACTGTGATTTATTACCACAGTGATTGAACCCTCCATCCAACTCCCTCTGGCTCAAATACTGTGCATGACATGCTGTGTTATTGAATACCCCTTTGGCTAGTTTGGGTTAGGTGTCCTGTCTCTGCTTCTTCCCGGCTTCTTGTGCCCCTCCTCACTGGCAGAGCATGAGACTGAAAAGTCCTTGATGTAAGATAAGCACTACTTAGCCCCAACTAAAATATTCATGTGTTATCAACATTATTCTCATACTAAATCCAAAACACAACACTTTACCAGCTACTAGGAAAAAAATTAACTGTCCCAGCCAAAACCAAGACAACTGTGAAAATACCTGTTTGTGGAGGGAGACAAAAATGAACCAATGACTTCATAAATCTCAATAGCTTTTACACAGTGTTTAAGAAACTAACACTTGGACACACACAAAAAATCATTTCCAGAGTATATGATAGCATCATTGAATCATAGAATAGTTAGGGTTGGAAAGGACCTTAAGATCATCTAGTTTCAACCCCCCTACCATGAGCAGGGACACCTCACACTAAACCATGTCACCCAAGGCTCTGTCCAACCTGTCCTTGAACACCACCAGGGATGGAGCATTCACAGCTTCCGTGGGCAACCCATTCCAGTGCCTCACCACCCTAACAGGAAAGAACCTCTTCCTTATATCCAGTCTGAACTTCCCCTGTTCAAGTTTTCACCTATTACTCCTTGTCCTATCACTACAGTCCCTAATGAATAGTAATAATGAATAGAGCTCTATTCTATCTGTCAGTGTACAATAGTCACCTGTGAATCACTGCTAACCTGTGAAACTGTCGCTGTATTCCTTCATTAGTAAAATATGCAATAGATAATGTATCCTATTGCTGAGCAGACTGGATTTTTGTTGCCTGCCTAAAAGACTTCTTATGTATCATGGTATGGTCTTCCCAATGAAGTAAAGGGAACCTTATTTCCTCCTGTAGGACTATTCTGACAGTAGAGCAAAGTATTCAGATGCTCCTTGAACCATGGCTCTCTCTGAGAGTTTTAGTAGCCAAGCTCCTAGAAATTTCCTGCACTCCATCCTTTGCAGCACCCATCATTATTTTCCTAATTATTTTCTTAAGGTTGTTTCTGGCATTATGGCTGATGTACACCTAGAAGCTTGCTTCGTATGAAGTTATATTGTTATTACCACACCTTTTGATGATAGAATCTGGAGTTCAGTCATCACAATGGTAATATCACCCAAAAGTAGGCAGCTCCCATACTGTGTGTTCACAGCTTACAGCCAGTGATGCACTGCATGGATGAACCTCATTTGTGTGTTTGTATTAAGGATGCTTGTCAAATACACAAACTTTATAGCTCATCAGGTACACACACTTGCACTGGAGTAAAAATTGGGGAATGTTTACTTCTTCATATTAAGAATATTATACAACAATGAAGTACAGGATATATCTGTCAAAATGATCTTTGTTGAAAGAGATGAGACTCCTTAGTTTAAGGGAGAAGTGTCAGAAAAAATCTCCAGGTATATTAGAGATGGCTGAGAACTTCAAGGAAAGGACTGATAAGGGAGATTTGTTCTGATAAATGTAACCTCTGACATAAAGCCTGGATGAAGAGAGAGGTTCCTGAGTGTGAGGGTCAGCAAAGAGGCTGCAGTCAGTTGGCTGATTGCAGGCAAACTTCAGATTTAATTTTTTTATATAAAAAGATTAAAGCACAGTTTTTCTTTCCCTTTGTTTTTTTTCTACTGATGCCTTTTAGAAACACTTGTAACCGTGTAGCAGTCCTGGCTGTTCAAGATGTTGTAAATAAATACTTTCCACTCCATTTATCTTAGGCTAAATCAAGTGAAATGTGGTGTCAGCCTTTGGGTAATATTACACAACTTTACCCCTGTGGCAGTTATATTCCTTAAAAGTCGGAAACTGGAATTTTCAATGGGGACATTATTTTCCAACAGACTGTTGTGGGATATTCAGCTGGTAATAGGATGGTTTTACACAAAAGCTACTCAGGATAGTTTGAGATCTGGGATCACATAATGTCAAAGACAGACATTTCTTCTGGTGATTAGCAATAGCTCTAGCTCTCCTAATACACTGAGGACTGTGCCTGACACCCAGCAGTTCCTTGGGACAGACAGCTTAGCACACTGTATTCGTTAATTGTGAGAAATCATTCAGAATTCTTCTCCTACTTTCTATACAGTAAGCATTATTGTACTCATTACTGAGTTAATTGCAGTAAGCAGTAATGGTTTTAATACTTATCACCTCTTTGAAATAAGTACATATAAACACTAAATAATACAGCTATTTAGTAACAGCATTGGAAATGAAATTCAGGTATCTAATGAAATTACAGTACTCTCTAAGCTCACAATGTTAAAATGCAACACAAAGCAGAATAGGTAATTGGAATGTAAGCAAAAAAAAACTCATTACATTTAAATTAAGGGACAGTTCTTATAGGTCGAGTTAGACTAAAATCATTCAAAAATATAAATCAACCCTAAAACTTCCATTGCTTCTTATTTTCTGCATAACTACAGCCTGGACTTAGCATATGAACAAAAGAATAGAGCATGTGCCTCTATAAAAAAATAGAGTGAACAAAAGAAAAGAGGCAGCATGTTAAATTGAAATGACAGTTGTCTCATATTTCTAATGGCAAAAAAATGAAATCAGAATAAAACCAAAGTCTAAGAAACATCACTATTTAGGTACTTTCTTTATGTTTAATCTTTTTTTCTCTGTGTGAAAGAAAAGACTTCTTGAAAAAGAGACTGTTAAATAGGACAAAATCCTTTCATATGTTTCATTCTGAAGAAAAAAGAATGAAAGTTTCAGTAGTTCGTAAGAAAAACACAGTAATACATTATAAACTGTTTGCTAATCAATAGGAGAACAATCTTTGAAAGAATAAAGGTCATATCCAGTCAATAAAAAGGAAATCCTCGTGGTTTCATCTTATATTCTGAGTAACATAAATACGATTTTACAAATGCGTCCCAGCTCACACCCTGTTGAAATCGGCAGGCGGAACAGTTCAGAGTGGTAGTGGGCTGTAAGAGTGCTTTGTGCCTGCACCTCGGCCACTGAACTACTCTGTCCTACTTCCAGTGCAGGCTCTTTGGAGGACAGTGGGAGTCTGATCCCATGCTCTTTGTTTGCCTTTACATCTTTTTTTCTGGTGTTACTGCTGTGCTGCTGCTTTGATGGGTGTCACTGCTACCTCAGCAGCACGAAGGAGTTCCCAGCAGCACAGGACTTGACAGATTCATGAGGTGAGATGCTGGGTACTGAATACTGACAGAATTGCTACACTATTTTGTTATGGCTCCAACCAGGATATTTGCTCAAACCTTCCTGCCAGTGATAGACTACAACAGTTAGGGCTTCAAATGTATTACAACTGCCAGCCAGCTGTAAATAACAACCAGTTGCATTCGATGAGTCAGACCAGTGCAAGAATAGAGCTTGAGGAATCTATTTTTGTTTGTAATAGAACCAAACCTTAACTGTAATTCTGCCCAAATGACTAAACTGAAGCTGCAGTGCATTTGAAAAAGAGAACTGATGTTAAATAAAGACTGAATAGTGAAAACCTTCTTGATGAGAGCAAAATGTTAAATAAATGCTTGCAATCTGAATGTATCTGTGGTAAATTGCCATAATTTAAGCCACTGATGGAGGTGTAAGAAGTAAAACAGAGAATTCAATTACTTCCCCAAAGAGAAGACTGGAATGAGAAGTTGATACATCAGAATTCTTTTGTTTACCCCCAAACATCACCAAAAAACAAATCATGGCTCAAACTTGAGACAAAAAAATGCAGTTAATGACCAGTGACTGCAAAAGTGAAAAACAAATCTAAACCTAATGGAAAATGAAGCAGAAACAGAGGTGGCACTGTTTGGGGAAGGTGGTCAAGAAGATAAGGATTAGCATCACAACGACTAACTCAAGTGGCAGGCTGTAACAGCAGTCAGTTGATCTGCAAGGCCAGGGATGTAACACTGAAGGAAGATTGTTCCTTTGCCCAGAGAGCTGCATATACAGACATTTTATTGAGAGAAGCAATGCAACTTTTAATAGATGCCAAATTACAGTAATTAGAAAATGTAAATTATAGAGCCTGATGTTAGATTATTCTACTAGATGTCAGATGGTTTGTAAGATTCCTGAGCTACCTCTGAAACCTCGGGACTCCTGGCAGGAAATGGGCTTGCCCTGGCAGCAGCAGGATGTGATGTGTTACCTGCTCTACTGGAGCCTGCTAAAACAACAGCAAAGATTTTCAGATGGAATAGTTGACCTTCGGTTACTCTTATAATGCTCTATTACAATGCCAGCTGGAAACATCAGCCATTTCCTTTATTGCCATATCCTTACCAGCTTCAGTAAACACCGAAAGGAAAAAAAATATGCAACTACTTGAATGGGCATTTTTAGCTCATGTGTATACCCAAATATCAATTTCTGCTACCAAGAGGTCAAAGTCAAGGTAGAACTTAGAGTAATGTGGCCTTCACATTTTACAGTTGAACTCCCCCATAAATGTGTCTAGATTGGGTTTTTTTTTGGTTTGATAAATGCTGAAAACCCTCTGTTGGTGGCAGGTTTGAACTTCAGTGAAATGGAGATTTTGCACAGAAAGAAGTAGATAAGTTAGCAAAGGTACAACTTTAACCTTAGTGGAAAACAGAAAGCTAAAAGGAGCCATTATTTTCTGAGCTTAAAGGGAGTTTAAAATGTGGGTTTCCTTTCTTTAAAAGCTTGTTTGGAGAAGTGCCATCAGAGCAAATCTTTCTACATCATTCTTTACCAATAAATAAACATTTGTAGTATTTAGTGCAGTTAACAAACAAAACTAGTTCCTCCAAACTGGAATTCAAGATGCCTTTTCTTTTACCAGACCTCCTACTCCCAGCCCATCTGGAACCCATTCTGGCTCTGTGTTCTGGAATGTGTAATACAGCTATTGATTAACCATTTCTTAAAACAGCACCATTTACAATACAGTACTAAGTGTCCATTTCACAACAGGTTAGACATTGGCATAACTGATTTTTCAGAGGCAGGATGGATTTGTCTTTATTATTTTCTTGGGTATGGTTGTTAGCTTAATTTTTTTCTATAATGCCCCAATTCTTCTGGAATCAACAACACTCAGAAGGTTTGTTACATTGCAACACTGCTGAAACGCCGTAAAACTGCCCAAGATTTCAATTTATTCGAGGACAGTATTTTAGCTCACAATTACATCTGTGAATCTGACATTAGCAATGCATCAAATTGTGAGATTTACTTGCTTCTTAATAGGGAAAGATAATCTCTGTCCTAAATCATTTCAAAACAGTAGAAGTTATTACTATGATTTGAGTCTTTTCTCTTACATGACTTACAGCCTGTTTTCAAGCTCAGACTAGGCAGTTTCATAGCCTTTGAAATCTAGTCCATTTCCTGTCATAGGGCGGTGGGTGGATTTGGCTAGAAAACTTGTTGATGATAGATAACTGTTGTAGTGTAATTTCATTCCGAAATCACACCAAAGTTTTCTGCCTCATATTCTTTGTCTTGTGGATCCCTGTTTGACAGCCAGGATTTTTAAACTACTTTTAGCCTTGCCAACAATATGTTTTATTCAAATATTTCATCAGCTAAAAGGAATTTCATTCAGATAATGTGAGTGATATGAAACCTAGATCTCTTGTTAGACTCCTTTCTTAAAGATTTCCTTGCAAGTCTCATTGAACCAATGTCTCCTGGATGTTACTTCTCTCTTTATTTCGGGCACAGCAACAGAACACTGAATTGCATGGATTAATACCGCTAAGAATCATAAATGCTGAAGTTTAGAGAAATCAAGACTGAATCTGAGATCCACCAGCTGCCTTCTCCACAGAATAACAATGCAGACTAGTTCACAGCCATTCTCTAAAATCTCAGCCTTCCATTCATATAAATTAAAAAACTTATACCCTGCACTTGTAGCCAATTTCTTGTAAATGGCTTGAATAATAATCACTGTTGGGACAATGTTTAAATTATCCTTGTGTCCCATGGGTTGATTTCTCAGCATCACAGTTCTCATATTTGTGCAGTTGTTTGCTTCCTTTCCCTTTAGCAGAAAAGGAAGGAGCATATGCTGTGGCCTCAATATGACACAGGCAGAACATGTTTCAAAAACCACATGTATAGTCTTTGTGGAGAACTCACACATGCTGCTACAAGGCACAGACGTCTGGTTTCTTGCTAAATGTCATTATCTTGTTCCATAGGGCAAAAAAAGATACGTGGGAGAAGGGAAGAGAACTGAGAGCAGCTGAAGCCTTCTCCTACATCCTTCTTTGTTATTTTGCCATGACAGAGACAGGTAGCTGACCCACCTTGGGTGGATGATCCAGACTCAGAAAGAGTAATAGACAAGATGACTTTCACAGACCTTGACTATGTAGACGATGCAGTAAACTGGAAGAACATCAGAAATACTTGAATACTTGAATGCAGACTGGCCTGGTGAGGTCATTTCATCTCCTCATCTCATCATCTCCAGAGTTGAAAACAATTACATGCAGATGCAATACTGCTCTTACAAGGCCTCCAATTCTGCCCTTTAACTTGGCATTTACACTCTTCAGCTACAACTGCCTCTGTATCAAGACTGAGCTGCAATACGTGTGCCACAGCTTTATCATATATAGCTGTGGCTTAGACGGTAAAATGACCAAGAGAGGTTGTTGTCTTCTGAGGGCAAGATGCTGAAAAGCCATCTTACTGCATCTTGTGCCTGTGTTCAGAATGGCAATTGCATTTGTGTCTGCGTTCAGAATGGCAATTGTATTTGTGTCTGCACATGAAGGATGTGGTTCAGAGCAGAATTCAAAGCTCCCAAAAACATGCAGTGAAAAAGCACAAGAAGGAACAATGCACTGTCAAGTTACTCAAGCCTTTGGAGAGAATAATTACAATTTTTGTTGATCCTCTGTCCTTGTGAGACCCCTGAACACTGACTGCCATTTCTTGAAGTGATATCTGTCTTTTTACAGCCTTTTGAAACTTCACAAATGTTTGTCAGCAGTTCCATGAGCCTCCAAGCATCAGGACTCACCATTTAAGAGGCACTGCTGGGCAAATTCCCCTTCTAATTATGTGCATGGAGAACAGAGAGGAAAACCTCCCCAGATGTGCTGCAACACTGGCAAGAGGCAGCTAGGAGCAGTGCAGGTAGCTCACACACATTCATGGCAATACTGTGCAAGCAGTGTCTGAGAAACGGTCTGAGCTCCTCCCCTGCAGTAGGGCTTCAGCCATGACCAAGGGAGTTTGGGCACAGTGGTTGCTGCTGGGGCTCACTAGGTTATTATTCACTTCTCTCCTAAGAAAGAGAGAATCTTACATCTAAGACAACGTAAGACAACATTTAATGTCAACAGCTGTGAGCCTGCATTTAAGCATGTTTTCCAAAATTACAACATTACAGCATTATCATTAGACTGGCAACCACTTCAGTTACACAAGGCAAACTTGAGTGTGAGAGCAGTGCATTTTACAGAACAATCCCTTAACCCGCAGGAACTCAGGTATAAATGCATAATACTGGATTTACAGCAGTAACCTCAAAATTTACGCTAACATCATTTCCAATTACTCTGGAAAAAAAAAAGAATTGGCTTGATTCAGTGTTTAAACACTCTCTGATAGTAACATATAGAAATTTAGAGCAGGCTGTGCAATCTAGTCATTGGGGCTCTATGCACAGGAATCCTGGGGACTTTTCCTCTGTCTGATGGATTTGTTGGTTAATTTGAGCAAATCACCTCATTGCTGGTCCTGTATTACCCTCAAGAATGCTACAAGGAGTGGTACCTAAGAAGGTTGCACATATCTTGATGCAGAAGACACTTAAATGAGAAACCATATTTCCTTCTAGAAATTACAGATAGACCTGGATAGGTCTATAGGCTGGAGTTCCTCAGCTCCTCAAAGACGCCAGCTGTGCATTCATATATATCCTTGTATTTCAACTTGAAAGTCTCAAAAATAACTCACACAGGTATAATTATTCTGCATATCTGGAGATTTGACAAACAGAAAACAATACAGTGGACAAAATCCCATTAAAACAAAGAAAATGCTCTGTAGCAAAACTTCTCTTTTACTATTTCTATTCTCTGCATGACAGAAACCATATTATGCCACCAAATGTCAAACAGGGATAAAAAGACTGAACTCCTCCAAATTTCTTTAGGGTATCTTTCAAAAATTAAACATGGATGGAGTTTTGTAATTTCTGATCACACCCCAATACATAGGGAAGTACAGAAATGAATGAAGATCTTCCCAACTTACCCATAAAATTCAACAGCAAATATTTTCATGATCAAGGATGTGACTCATGGAAAGAAGCAGTAAATATATTCTTAGAAACTAATTATAGCTACTTGCTGTTTTTGCAACCGGTCTTGCAGTTCAAGAGAGGAGCAAAATTTTAGGCAAATTTACACACTCTCTGTAGTCTAATAAACAAGTAAATGGGGGAGAATACTGAATCAGTTGTATAAAGACATCAAAACCTTCAACAGGTATTATATATAGAGATATATTTATATATAGGGAGATTAATGGATGCATATAAAAGTATTTAAATAAGCCACCATGTCAAATTGGTCACTGCTTAAAATGCACAAAATTACAATGAAATCTATGTTTTTAGAAAAGTCTGATGCAAAAATAATATGAGTTAGGAGAAATTAAGATAAACAAGAAAGTGATTCCTGGGCCAAATAGCTTCATGAGGAAAGCTTATAGCATGAGCTAAGAAGTTAAAAATAATAAATGGGGGTGGATGATGGTTTTATAACTCTGAGAACTGACAATACCCTAATGCTTGCACCAACTTTGGTGAGGACTGACAGCTATAATGCTAACGAATAAACAAAAGAAATAATAACCTTCTGATTTGTACATTTGAAGAATGTTAGCTATGATGACTAATGATATCTAATACAGGATTTTTATTTAGAAGCAGAGATTCAGAAATATGAAGTGACAGTCTGAAAAAGAATCAAATCAAACGTCTTTAACAAGTACAGAATTCATACACAATCACATCTATAATGTCAAATGTAACCCATACAACTATAGAAAATGGATTTGATTATGAATAGTAACACATTCTGCTGCTTATTCATTTTTTTAAACAGGGAATGCATAAAATGGAGCATGACATAGTACCAGAAATTATCACAATAAGGGCAAACCTACAGTTAGACCATCAAGACACACACGTATGAGCCATCTAAAATCTTAGAGTTCTGTGGTTGCTCCAGTGTAACTGTTAACCATAAAAATAAAAGATTAAAGCCTCTTGAGAAATATGCCTAATCCAGGACATGACATAACCCTGATGCTGTGGCATATCACTAATTCAACTTGCTCCTCAGGTTAGAATTTTAATGATGAACAGTGCTTCTTGGCACTTCTGCTCCCTAAAATACCGTTCTTACTTTGCTGAACTAATGAAATGCAGGATACCCAAGAAACCAGACCACTGAGGCATACCATTGCTCTATAAATCAGGAGGCTTGTTCCTGGGTTATCTAAAAGGGTCTGCAAAAGATAACAAAGAAAAATAAATTCATTTTGATACTTAAATCCACTTCAAACAACATTCCAGTGTTGGAAGATAATATTTATGGACTTGGAAATTGAAAAAGTTAAAGGTACTACAAGCAGATTTCACCATGAGACCTATCTATGAAAGACTGAGTGAAACCAGGAAAGAGGGATTGCAGTATTTTGTACACCACACTAGACACTGCACTAGCTTGATGCCAAAGTTGTCTTGGGCTATACTGCAGGGTACCTCACCTTCAAAACAGGCAGTAGATTATTCATGTTTGCCATGTGTAATTGTCCCAAATACAATCAGTGACTCCAATAACCAGTTAGCAATTATAACAATGGGAATAATGACTGTGGCAACTATGAGCACATTCGTCTTCCTGTTAATGGTATACTACAACAGGAAATATGCATTTTTTACATATTATAATGTTAATGTGGGGGATGCTTTGAGAGTCCAAATATGTACGCTTTGAAGTCAGGCGTCTTTGGACCAGAGGCTACTAGTTAAAGTGCATCCTGCTCCACACTGTTCCTGGATAACAATGACTTAGGATTCCTGAATGCTCATTAGAACAAAGATAGGCTACGTTAATGTCTTGCCTTCCCAGAGTTGCATGTGAAAGAGGAAACATGGGTCATAGTGTCATGAGCCATGACAACAGAACGCATGGAAATCTTAGACATCTTTGTCACGTGCACATTATTGATTTTCACTATGGGAGGCATGCAAACATTTCTTTACTCCTGCTTTGCCAGTTTCTTTTACTACCCCAGCAATCCAAGGAATCAAAAAATTGGATTAATTAATTAATGTTTTATTTAAACAATACCTATTAAGAATGATGTATCAATTACAGAAAAAAAAAGCAACCAGTGCTGTTCTAACACAGGTTTATCTTCTGAACATCAATTATGAGTAGTATGTCTGTTTTTATAATATTAATAAGCAATGTTACAGTGGATTGCAATATGGATAGCTTTCCCTAAGAGCATTCAGAATATTTGGTGTTCTATGCTTATGGAGATGCAGTACTTCAAAAAGAAGTAATCAAGAGAAATGAAATTATTACCAAAGGACCAGTTTAATATATTATGTACAGGAATAGAACTGTCATCATTTTGAGTGAGGTACCATTAAGTATACCACAGGTGACTATGAACTATGTTATTTACACATTTCCACACTATAAGATGCACCAAGAGCAAATAATGGAGTTCAAAGAATATTTCTTTAACTGATTTTTCAAATCAAGCTTCTAATACATAATACTATCATTTGCTTGAATGTGTTGGACATGTTTCAAAGAACCTAGGAAAGAAGGAAGTAGCTGTGGCTTACAGATTTCAGTTACTGAATGCTCGCCAGTGAAAATATACACATCATTCTTGTGCAGCTTTTATCAACCCTAATATAATTAATGCCCAAAGCTCTAATCTGTAATTCCTATTTTATATGGCAATGCAAATCCCCTCTCCTAGCAGGTCAGAATACAGGATTCTTGCTATTTTTCCCTGTGTAAAACAAGTTTTCCCACCAGTGTTCATCATTGATTTTATAGTGAATAAACCATAATGTCAGCTCTAGCAGTGATTTTCTGAGCACATACAAAGGAAGGGCACAGGTGAAGAACAGTGTTTGTGACTGTTCCTTTGCCATCAGGCTCACCTAGCTTATTGTTTTCAGGATCAGGATCAGGGTGGAATTATAATCAAACAACCCCTTCCTCCTCTGGCAGACTGGCCTGAGCATTGAGAGTTCATCCCCATGAAGCAGAGAGGGATTGAGATATGACGTTTCTGCTTGTCAGTGGAGTGCTGCTGCTTTGCAGAAGGTAAAAGGAGCCTCACGGGAGAGATGGAGATGAGATACATGGAACTTGTCACTGTAATCCATTGGCTTGCAGACTCTCAAGCCTTTCTGTTGTCAGTCACTAGTCTACTTTAGCAATGGTTTCTGTATAGCTAATTTCCCTCCAACATCCCCAGCTGAGGTGTAGGAAGCAGACTGGCATTTTGTGAGACCTGAACACAAGCTAGCTGACACTGCTGGGTGAGATCAAAGTGAACTTTAAGACATTACGGAGAGGGTTGACAATAAAGGAAAAGAGAAAGGGTGAATAAAATAAATAAATAAAATTAATAATAATTATTATTATACAGAAAACTGAGAGACCCCTGAGGGCACAAACAGGGTTTAATTGCCCAGACCAGCACTAACAGTGACCCCAACCCATGCACACAAGATCTACAATTCAGCTCAGACATGGGTCTCCCATCTTGCCCAAGCGGCCTTGCTAAGTGTGCCTGATATTTCTTGACTTTTCTAGGTGCTTTTTTGCAAACTAGTTTGTTTCCTTCATTATTTTTAAGGAAAGAAATGTGTAATGAAGAAAGAATCTAATGAAGCTTGTGATTGTGAGTAACCATTCCTTATTTTTTTTTAAATCTTATAGTTTTCCAGATCCAGCCAGGATGAGAAGGTGCTTATAATTAATTCTCGGTGTCAGCAGACAAAGGAGTAAGGAATTCTGGTGACTGGAATTCAAAGGTGGATATTTTATTTATTTATTTAATTATTTTAAAATAATACTGGGCTTCAGAAAGTAATTACTGTATAACAGAAGTCAGGTTTGATTTGTCTACACAGCAAAGACATCTCTGCCAGAAATATTTCTATCAAGGGATTGCAGAGTGCTATTGTTACAACATAAGCTCATTTGCAAACACCATGAGTAATGAACTAAGGCAGCTGTGATTGTGTTTGAGGAAAGGTCTATCACCTGACAGTTTTAGGGACAATTTTTTCCATCCCTCCACTATTTGTCCCTGCCCATAAGCAAAATACAAATCATGGTTTCAGAGACACAAAGATGGGTTATTTTTAATTTCACAAAATTTACCAGTACATGTACTCTGGCAAATCTTCAATGTCAATAAAGAAAAATGCTCAGAAAGGGTAAGGAGGGGAAGACCAGGTTTTTCTCCTTGCTTAGTTGAAGGAAGGTTTGACATTGGGAGACTATTTCTTTTTTCAAAACATCATTTTTCTTCTTCCAAATACTTAATGACAGTTTACATGGTTCAGAGAACTTGTAGCTTGACTGGATGAAAAAGACAATAATGTGCTGCAAGATCAAGGGTACATCTGAAGGTGTGCTAATATACGATTCAAGCAATTCCTTCCATTCATTTTGTATAGCTAGGCAAAAAAACCCTATTCTTTTAACGCTATTATATTACTTTCAGAAGAGAAATAACTATAAGTGTTTGTCCAGTGATCAAAAATAGCAGTCACATCTCTAAAAGAAATTATATTATTCTGATTGGAGATCTATATCCAATATAGATGCTTCAAAAGCCTAATACTTAAGTCTTCTTATCCACCCTAATCAATAAATGCCAGCTAAAGGGGTTAGGTTCATAGAAGCATGACTTCAAAAGACATTGTTTGCTCTAAGTAGACTCCCCTGTCTGAAGCATCCTGATGAACAGATGAGAACCTGCTTCCTGGGGTCTCCTTGCAAGCAGGCATAGAAGGACCCAGCCTAGAAGCTGAAGAGACTCTTTTTAAAGTATCTTCATGACAAGGGTACGTATCTCTTTTTTGGGCCAACTTTATTCTTACCTTAACACAGCTTCTCTCTTCACCTGTGAAGTTTCTGAAACTTGCATTGTGATCTTGCAAGTACAGTCTTCCAGGAGTCTCCCCAGGCCCTCTCACACTGCCATTCATACTAGCACTGCTGGAAATGCTTTTACTGGTACATTCTGGAATTACATCTGCCCTTTGCATGGCAACATAAAATAAGTGAGCAATACCTAACCTGTGATCAGCTCATGCATCCAGCTCCTTCTTCTCAGGTTCTTCTTTGTCTTTGCTTTCTAATGGAACAGTGGACTTTTAGGAGGACTTGTATCTCTCTAGACCTGAGTACAAGACCTTGGACTTTCATTTTGTGCTCTGAAATTCATGCCAGCTTTAACTGTAGAGTAGCAAAGGTTGTTTAGTTCTTACTTTATGAAAGTCTGTCCTTCTGATGCTTTGACAATGCATCCAAGTCCAGTGCAATAAGAATTTTTCATTTGAAGCACTTGCTGAGCCACAGTGATCAGAGAAGGCTTCAAAAAAGAGCAGTCTGAGGACTGATGCTCACAGACCTATCTTGGTCACTGCTCCATAACCTGACACATTCCATTGCAGCACAGCCCACTGTTGCCTCCTTTTCACCAGCTCATTATCCGTTCTCATACTAATTCCCATCTGCTATACCTTAACTAGCACTTTTTTCTTCCTTTGGGCTACAGAAAGGCTACTAGGAGAGTTCTTGATTCATAAACCCTGACAGCATCCATCTATCTAATATTTAACAACTTAAACAGAAATGTCAAGCACATTTCACAAACAAAATGAGTCAATAGCATGGTGTTTACAGAAAACTGTATGAAATCCATATCATTTCCTTAGACAATAAGAAAAAACTATCAAGACAGTCTGATGACATCTGTCCTGGTATATTGCATTTTATCCTACTTTCCAGATAGCTTCACAGTCTTAATTATTATTTAAAATCTCTACAAGACATTTACAAGCTTCAGGACCTTCAAACTTTATACACTTACTGTTGTTGCTGTAATTGTCCTAATTCAGGTGGCTTGTCAGGCTACAAAGTCAGGATGGTTTTCTGAATCTGGAGACTTCAGTGTATCAAGAAGAATCTCCTCAACACAAGCAGAACAGGCAAATGAATTGTCAGCTATATTTTGTCTTGTTTGTTTTAGCACAGTTCAGGTAAATTAAAGAATAAAACTGATCAGGCTTGAAAGAGTTTCTTTTGACCCACATTCATCACGACTAGTGCACACCACCCGCCATTCTGAGGGGAAGCAGTAATCAAATGTGACATGCACAAATGTAAAACAAGAAGTTAAATTATATGAATAAGAATGTTAGCAGGCAGTAAGGCAGGCATTTGAGTATCTTTGCCCCTCTGAGCATGCCCAAACCTGCCTCTTTGCTTCCCAACATGGGACGCAGATCCAAGGATGATTCCAGGCTGTGCAGTCCTGAGCTGACCCTCTGTTCGCGACTGTGGGATGTCAGACCATGTTTCAGGAAGGGCTCCAGTGTTTTCTCCTGACACCATCAAAGACCCTCGTCATTCTGTGGCCAAGTGGAAATCCAAATTTAAGTCTAAAAGACATCACAAGCCCAGAGTTACATTATTGTATGGGGTCTGGCTGGGGTGGTTTTCATTTTCTTCAGGGCATCGCATATGGGGCCGTGTTTTGGATTTGTGCTGGAAACAGCGTTGGTAATTCAGGGATGTTTTAGTTACTGCTGAGCAGTGTTTATGCAGAGTCAAGGCCTTTTCTACTCCTCACCCAACCCCATCAGTGAGTAGGCTGGGGGTGGGGAAGAGTTTGGGAGAGATCAGCCAGGACAGCTGACCCAACTAACCAAAGGGATATACCACACCCTTTGTATGACATGGTTGTATGACCCAAAAAATTGATGAAAGTATGATGTCACATGCAGCAGTTTGGGTTTTTTGGTTTCTTTTTATTTTAATCCCTTTACTTACCACACTGTATTTTTTCTTAACTTGTGACTTTTCTTATTTCTGTCCTTCCAGTTCTATCCCCCATCCCATGAGGTCAGTGAGCAAGCAACTCTATGGGGCTGAGCTGCCACCCAGGGTGACCCCACCATAGTCCTTTTCAGCACCCAGCACAGGGCACAAAGTGTTCAGGACAATGACAAGATCAAGATTTGATCAGGGGGAACTAGTTATTATACCTGATTAGCAGTTACAGTTGCTGGTTGCAATGTTGACTTAACTTGTTCTCAGCACTTATTTGTTGCCTTATCTGCTCTGTGCCACGCTCCATCTCTTGCTGAACATCAAACCTGAGAGTTTTTAGAGGCTGGCTGTGGGTTTTGCAGTTTGCTGTGCTGTGCAGGACTTGGTTGTGTTTTGCCAGGGAGAACTATGCCCAAAGTTCACTGGCCTTTAGCTTAATCTGGTATTTGGTCCCTCCACTGCAGACATCTCAGTATCTCAAAAACCATCTCATGGAGACAATTAATAACTACAGCTTTTCCCTCTGAGAGCCAACTTATGGATGAAATGAAGAATGGCACCTTCTCCTTTTTCTTCTCTGAAAAGATGCTCTCTGCCTTGTTACAGTGGCTCTTCAGTCCCTTCAGCATCCTCCGGTAATCCGAATGCCCATGCTGGTCTGTATCAAGAATATGTTTTTGCTTTTCCTAAGGTTAACTGTCTATTGAGGAATTTCACACGGGGATATGGCCTGACACAGTGTTATCATTGGTAGTATGGTACATGGGATATGGGCAGGTACCTAGAACACTTTTCACCTCTGAGGGTGTGGGACTACACCCTGACAAAGTGCAGAATGGGGAAATCTGATGTGTATCTCCAGGAGCATTAACCTTGGGTGAAAATAACCCATGATTTGAATTACATGGTGCCATTGCTGTATGATGCCACTGCTGCATGATGATGTACGTCACCATTAACAGCAGAATACCATCAAGTTTAAAAGGTTGGTTTGATCTAAAATGAACAGCAAGCATATAGTATATGAAAAACTGGAGTCTGCTTACAGGATCTGGCTTCTGAACGCTTTTCTTTAAGCCAAAGTGACTCCGCATTTGACCCATTAGAGCACTCTTGTGTTTAAGATGTCTTACCTACACTTGGCCCTGCATGTAATGTGTACTCACATACAGCAGCAGGAACTGGCTGGCACCAGTGTGGGGTGAGACAGGGCTGCCACGGCACAAACCTGTAAGATCAGAGAGCCAAACCCAGCCAAAAGAAGAAGGTAGGACATGATTAAAAACCCAGCTCTCATCTTTTCTAAAACCAGATCACCCCTTCTGCCCAGAAGGAAGGCTCCACACCACCTGTCCATAAGGAAAATCCATCTGGACCTAGCAGAGATGGTTGTTTGTATAATAAATGAGTTTGAATTGATTATACAACTCCGTCCTTCTGTCCCATTTTTACTTACAAGCCAGTACTATAATGCCATATGTAACACTATCTGACTGATCAGGCCAACCTAATAACACAGGGCTGGCAAGATAAGCACAATACATATATATTTTCTCATACACGCAGAGTTTAACTGTGTTTTCAGATTGATTTTTCACAGCAGTAACAGCATACACCAAGTACCTCATGCTTTCTGCATTTTTATAGGGAGGAATACAAAGTTTAAAAAACCACTCCAGGGCTAGATAAAAACTGAAGATATTAGATATACACAGATCCACAAATTTGTTTTGAATTGAGACTGCACACTTTTAACTGAGACTGAGCTCTGTGTTTTATGTACTATAAAGGACGGACTTATTCACAATTACTGACTGGCCTCCAGCAAAGAACACATACAGACCTGGGAATGCAACTCCCCAGGCTGGGAAAGACAGGATTTCATAATTAAATCACAGAAGGTAGTAAAGAAAATATTTCATTATTTACTGCTTTAATAGACATAATGATAATATAATATAAAAAAAGCTCTCTATGTAATCAGTATATACAGTATTTGGATTCTTTTCCACCCATAGCTTTGCACAATCTTGCTTTTCTTGGCTGTTGCTAAAATTCCTGTTTGTTTCTAAAAAAACATGTAAATAAAATACTTTTCATTCAATTTATTTTTCCTTAAACGCTGGTTTACTAGGTACATTACAGGTCATAGTAACATGGGAATGTTTCAGTTAAATCAGCATGTATTATTCCAATTTGCAATGGTGAAATAAGAACCATGTGCAAGTCTGTTTGAGCATGATAAGAACAGGAACAAACATTCAGTCTATGTTTGGCTTGAGATTGTCAGCATTTTAATATTATGTGGCAGGTAAAATGCTACAATGGAAGTGGTAACAGATGGGGAAAACATTAATGCTTTCCTAGACTGCAGAACACAACTGGATATTGTACTTCAATTGTCATAAGGTTCTCCTATGCACATATTATCTCACATTCAGCTAATAAGCAAAGTGATGAAAGGTAATATTTTAATAAGCTAAAATTATGGCATTCATGCTGCAAATGAACATCATAGAATCATGGAATCATAGAATCATAGAATGGTTTGGGTTTGAAAGGACATTAAGAACATCTAGTTCCAACCCCCTGCCATCATCTTTCTTAGTGAGTAGGTATCGTCAGCTATGAGGTGAATGTACAATGAAGTCAATGGGGAAGAAATATCAGAGGACTTCACCCAAATTTAAGGGTATTTTAAATACAGGGGAGAGATCTCTAAGCTTTTTTCCTGGAACACTTACAGAAAAAACCTACAGGATTTGAAAATACACATTCTATTCTGAAATCTGTTCCCAGTGTCCGTACTTGCATTGCCAGTCACCATCTCAACACAGCCAGATATGTCACCCAGTATTACAGAAAAGATTGCTCGTATATGCAATATAATAAAAAATACAGCTTGCGTCTTAAAACCTACAGCAATATGTTACCAGATTTCTCACAGTTACTTGTAAGGCATGGCAGTTAGGCACATAAAAGATACTATAGTCAGAGCCAGCCCTTGTCTGAAAAGCTTGCAGTCCTGCAGATGGACATAGGTTAAGACAGGGAGACACCAATCAGACAGTCAAGCCTTTATACTAGCACCTTGTTAAAGAACTGGTAGTGTGTGAAGTTTTACACAGTCTGTTGGGTTCCCAGAAGTACCTCATGAAAGTATAATACTCTTTAGGAAAGTTTTGAAAGTCTGATGGTAGGTCTGGCTCTAAAAATACAGTGTGGAAGAGGTCCTGCAGAGATAAATAAAGAAGAAAATAACACAGAGAAAAGACTAGACCCTTTACTGAAGCAAGGGAGCAAGGTAAGAGAGAAGATCAGACTGCTGAATGAGATAGAGCTACAAGGGCCTTAAAACAAGACTTTTAAATCAGTCAGTGGAAAAAGAGTAAAAACAGGAAACCATGGCAGGTGTAGCAAAGTGTTGTGTTGTGAGTGATGGGGAGTGAAGAGAGACAGTTTCCAGTGAGGCTGCAAGGAAAGAAGTTATAGGAAGGGAGGAGAGATACCTGAAGGACAGCAGGTATGGTTAACTTATATTTAATGGAATGGAGGGAAGGAGCAGAAATACATATTATGAGCCTGCCTGAGTGACAGGATGGAGCTGTTGTCAGGAGCAACAGAGAAGGGCAGAAATGAGAGGGTTAAGCACAAGAAATAAGAAGCCAGGTGTCACCTGTGTAAAGCCTGGGGAGTCACGCACTGCCATGGCAGGGATAGCCTGCAGCACAGCAGTGGACACACAGTGTGGTGGATTCGTGACTTGCCAGTGAAAAACAAGTAACAAATAGTTCAAGAAGTTGTTCAGAGTTAACACAGTAAACAGTGAGTTGAGCACCATACCACAGATTCCAGAAGATTTGATCTCTTTGGCCCAAGCTGTCTACTGGCTCTGTGGATTTCCTGGATCCTTCCCAGGTACCTTCAGTTTTCCATTGTGTCTTGCAAGCATCCTTTTCTACATGGTAAAACAGTTCTGCAGTTTATATTTAAGGCACACACATCTGCAAGGTCTTCACTATTGACCAGAAAGGTAGTGCTTGCTTCACATGAGTCTCCTGTGCCTCAGCTTTTTGAGTTCTTAAAGCCTTGTCACTTCTTAGAATCCAGAATCATGTTAATAATTCTGCTCTGATCCAACTCCCAACTTTTTCCATTTTACTTTCACCTAGGCTGTCTGATATAAGCAAGAGTGATTTTTTTTCCTAACATGAGTCTTACTTTGCCTTGTAATTCAAAATGGACTAGGCACTTAACAGATATATAGGCGAACAAGTCATCTCTACCACATCTTATATATGTACTAAGAAATTGTCACTTACAAGAAAATTCATGAACATATTCAAAAAATTTGAATGCATGTATGTATAGCAGGAAATCATATTTTAGGATATTCCTCTAAGGCAGGTTTTATTAGCTAATAACTATTGCTGCCTAATTTCTTCAGATAAAATTAATTTTTAAAAGATTAATAAAAGAACAAAAGCAAATATTCAGAAAGAGAATTAAGCAAACTTGTTCCTTATTCAGTAAAATATGATTAGGAATATTTCTATGTCTTAATCTGCCTTCTGGAGGGGTGCTTTTAAGACATGCAGTGTATAACTAGGCATTAGTGAATGTAATCCTCTACAATAAAAATTAACAGATAGCACTGTCCCATTCTTTTCAGGATAACTTGGAAACCTGAATAAATTTAGGATTAACAAGTAATATTGCATAGGGGAATACATTTGACAGAGCTGTCATTAACCTCTTCACTATGGACCAAGGCTAAACAGATGCTTCTCACTTTCAACTATCCCAATATGAACCACCCAGCAGTTTATGGCTGGCAGCAACAGCTGTAGTACAGTTTAGGGGGAAAATCTCAAAAAAAGGCACCAACACAAGAGTTCTCATCACCTTCTGATTGCTGCAGGAGCCAAAAAAATTATGCCAGCAATTTGTATCAAAGAGCAGTGGCTTTTAATTCCTGTACCAGGAAGAGAGATGTGTTGAAAGTGAGGATAATTCCACACAAGGAGAATAAGGTCAGACGAATACCTATACCTTTCCTGCCCTACTAGAAAGGGTGCAATATCATCTACTGGGCAGTGTTCCCTGCCTAGCATAGAGCAGGCAGCCTCACACTTTGCATTTAGATTAGCAGCTGCCACAAAAAGTCCTTCAAGCAAACCTGAAGCTTCCATTTCCACAAAAGGCGTAGAGAGCTCACTAACCAATAACAAAATATAATACCATCCTGATAATAAAGTGAAAAGATCGAGTCAGCTTCATAGAAAAGGCTAACTACTTCCAGATACAACAGAATTGTTTTTATTGTTGGTATTGTCTCTAAGGAATAACAGTTAACAGGAGTTATTGAGCAGTTGTTTCAGGGAAGAGCTCTCTGCTACTTCTTGCCTCCAGGAAGCCAGGTGTACACTCCTGGGAGTACCAGGAATACCCCTGGGAACAGTATCACAAAACATGTGAACTCACCAGTTTTGCCTGGTAAGGACAGAAATTCCTGGATTTCAGCCTAAGATCCCAGGAGACAACATAAGCAGGGATAAGACTGGCAAGTGAACGAGCACCAGTTCAGAAACATCAAACCTACTGGAATACCTCCATTTCTTAGTAAAAATGGATGCAGGCAGATACTATAAATATTTTATATGTAATTGGCTCTACATTTAACAGTGATTGTAGTGGGGAAGAGTAAATTCTGAATCTTGTCATTCTGAATAAGGACTCCCTGGGAAGACAGGCACTGATTAATGATGCCATCTTCTGAAATCTGAGCCACAGAGTCCTTCAGACTTCAAGAACATTTTAAACTGATTTTATGCATCCTTTCCACTTCACTGAACTCACTGTTTCATTGTGTCACATTTGATTGCAAGAGAAGACTCTAGACCATAACTGGCTGACATTTTTCACGTTTTCTCATTGCACATTCACATAACATTTGGGGTAAATTGTATTTTTGAGCAGGAAATTTTATAAGAAGGCAGTAGTCACTCAGATCGAATATACTTACCATTGCTATTTATGCTTCTAAGCTATTTTCAGTTCGCATTTTTGACCTGATCTCATATGTGTCTCACAATGGTATGCTACTGATGAGACTAAAATGTATTCTCAGCAAGAAGATAAGCCACCCTTTGACTTCTTTTAGAGAGAGATTCTCACAGCTGGAGCATCTTCATTGTCTAGGAATATTTATAAGTGGCTGAAGAATTCGTTTGACGTCTTCACTTACTTAATCAGATCCAAAGTGCAGATGATGGCACTGGAATCCTGATCACTGCAAAAAGCCATCAAGGTTATTGCTAGGGATGAGCATTGGAAATTACAGTCTCTGGCAAAGAGCCCCAGATAATGCTCAAGATGAAGTCCACGCTTACACTTCCTTTAAATTCATGGCAACTACATTGAAGGAGTATAATAATCTCAGTTGTCTAATTTCTATTTTTTGTATTGAGGTTTTCATTTTTACTTTTTTTAGGCATAATCCCTAAAAAGATGCTAGAAAATCCATAGACTTTAATGTCACTGGATCAAATCAATCTGTGTGGACCATCTGCCCATCTCCAGGACAGGTGGAAGAAAAGGTGTGATACTGCAGGCAGAAAATCTTGCTCCATTTGTTCCTCTTGCCTGCAAGTTGACAGAATCACAAAATCCAATAGAAAACACCACATTTCTTCTGAGCACACAGGACAAAGACTTTATTATATAGACATTATAAGGTAGATAAGGTTACAGAGGTTATAGCTCCTACTATACTTGTCTTGTGTGGTAGTTCCTTCTCCCCTTTTAAAGACAAAGTTCTCCCTCCTCATCCAGGATGCAGTCAACCCTGATGCTGTATATATTTGGGAACATGAGAAACAATCCTGATAGATGAAATAGTTCTATTTTTGTCTCCCTAGCTTGTGACAGATTAAATGGATAAAAACACTTAAGACCACTGACAACAAAACAGCAGGCAGAGACCATCAAGATTGGCAGCTGGACATAATATCTATAACCAAATGAAAGAGAAATTGTGTCATCAGCAAAAAGGATACTGAACCTGGCTAACTATTTTCATTGTAACTTCAGTTGAGGATGCACTGCATTGCATGTCCCATCTGTCCACCAAGCACATCCATGCAGGCTGTTAGTGCAATATAACTGTTATTAAATAATTAATTAATTAATATAAGTTAGACCCTTGCCATGTGCTCTGGAGGCTGCAATCTCAAATCCGGTATCTGCTAGAAGAATGAGTTAAAAAGATTACGGGAGGGAGAGGGAGAGAGGAAAGGGGGCAGGGCAGGTACAATACTCGGAAGAAAACAAGACTAATAATGCAGTGAAGCAGATCCTGGTTTGAAACCTATCTAAGCTCTTAACACTAGATGTCGTTGCCACCACGTCTCCTGGGGGGACAGCCGGCTTCTGGCGCAGGGCTGCTTCAGCACTTTGCTGGCAGAGACCCGTCATTTGCAATATTGAGGAATATAAACCTTTTCCTCTTGCTGCTATAAATTCACCTGCCCTTTTCTGTAGCCTGCTTTTAGTACTATCGTTTCAGACACAGACTGGTGCCTGAACGGAGATGGCCAGTCAGGAAAAGACGGTGTGGAGAAGTTTGATTCCTTGGGAAAGTCCCCAATAGGCAGCAGGGATGTAACATGCCTACAACTCTGCCCCTACATTGTGTCTGTGTATATAATGATATACATCAGTAGATATCACCGTCTGTGCACACTGCTGGCAGGAAGGCTGAAAGGGCTTCCCATTGATCCAGTTTCACATGCACTTTTGGTAGGCGGGTACAGGACAGTATCCTCTCTAGTGCCTTGCATTTTTCTGTGAGAGTAATGAAGGACCTTCTTCAGTCATATCAGCATTCCATTGGTTCCTGATTCATTCACATGCAGGGCTAAAGATTTATCATCCTTTGGTGTGGTGACAGGAAAATCTCCCTGCTCTCTGTCATACTGACCCAGATGTAGGTTGGAAATAGCGTCTTAAGGTTGCACCATGAAAAATGCTAGTGAATTAAAATCAGGAAATAATCCTACACAGTTGGGAGGTGGAGCATCATGCTTAGGAGAGGGAAAAAATGCCATATTAAATTAGTGGAGCATCCAATTAGCCCAACATCTGTTCTCTAACGAAGTTTTTCTAAGAAGGTAGAAAAGAGTGATGCTCTTGATTATTAGAGAATTACTGATCTACAGGAAATATCACACTGAATCCTCAAGCTGGAGTTTGCTCCAGTAGAGAGAATTTATATCTTTATAACTCTGGTCTTATGAACCGTAAAATTCTCTTGAGGTATTTAATGATTCTTAAAAACAAGTAACTCCAAGATTTGATTAACTAGATTTTGTACCCTGCAAAGCATTGAAACTCACAGTTTCATACTGCAGTTCTCACCCACCTTTTGAAAAATGCTTCAGTAGAAGGAATTTCTCTAAGGTTAAGTGGTGCATTTCTGAATCCAAATAATCTGAAAAAGAATGCATTTTGTCCAGTTTTGGGTCACCTACTACCAGAAAGGGAGATGAGGATGAACCCCAGAGGGGGTTCAACAAGGAGATCTCAGGCTGGAGCAGCTGCCTTAACAGGAAGGGCTGAGGGGGTTGTGATTGTTTAGCCTCTAAGAAGAGACAGCTTCAAGGGGGGTGGGGGGCAATAGCAGCTTTCAAATTCACAAGCTGCAGTGAGTTTCGGTTCCGTGTTAGTGCAGTTGCCTTCACTTCTGGAGAGACGGGCACATGAGAGGGAGCAAGCTCGCCCCCGCTAGTACAGAAACAGTGCCACGGCTTTGCTTACTTTGCTGTGCTTTTATCCCTCCCTCTGTGAAACAGGAATAACACAACTCCTTTTTTCACCTTTGTCTATCTGAGCTGCAAGTTCTTTGCCTCTCACTATCAGTGTGTGCCGTACCTAAAGCAGCTGGTCTCTGTTAGGGTTTCTCATCACAGTGATGACACAGATAGATAGTCAAAGTCATTGGAGTGCTCAGTTAAATCTGCAGGAGTGTTTTCAGAGGCTGAGGGCTGCCATCTGCAGTTTCTAGCTATGTTTTTAAGGATTAGAATTTTCATAAATCAGATGTCAACAGAAGTTATTGTTCTCAGACACTGCTGCACCACTTGTAAGAAAAAATCCAAGTTATTTATCATCTGCATAACAGGCATAATCTGTCAGACATCTCCATTTTCAAAGAAATTGTATTGAGACATAAAGCAGACATTCTTTGGCTGTAACTGGATTTCTTAATTCGCCTTTAGACACTTTTCCCCAAAACTGTGACAATCCCATTATGTTCTTCTTAATTTTTCAGAAGGACTTTTTCTTTCATTAATTTATTAATGCTCTTTGATCTACAGGCAGCATTAGCAGAACGGTATTTTGGCAGCAGCTCAAACTGCATCTTTCATTTCATTATGTTTATTTTTATTCTCAAAATAATCCTTATGTCATCCTGCACATTTTTGTGTAATATTAAATGGTTCCTAAAAAGAATTTTTTATCTTTTGGTTCTCTGATGCTACTGGGTTTGATGTTGACCCACATATAAGGATGCAGTACATTAACTTTGCTAGAACTGAAGTCCTGGCAGTCTTCTTCACTCATTTCTGCAGCTAGGGGAAGCTCCATTTCCACTCCAGCCATGCACCCTGCAACATAACTCTTTCCAGAAAGGTACAAGAGAAACCAACATGGGAACTTCTTTCTTTTCAGGAATGAATCAGCTTAACCAACAGGATTTGCTTTGTTAAACTCTAATTTGCTGCAGAGATTCTGCTTTGCCAGAACAAAATGTCATTGTAGCACAGCTAAACAAACACTTATACTTCTCTCATCCCTAAACAACAACCAGTGGCTCTCATTGAGGATCCTTCTGCTTCATTCAGAGAGGCCAAAGAATGCATTTTCAATGCAATCCAAAATGATGTGATTTCTTGTGTGGTTCCTGAGAACGTAACACATCAGCCCATGTAATTATGTAGTATGACTGTGGGGAACATGACTGACCTGACTTGAACACTAGGAAGAAATCCTGTGTTTTCAGACTACTGTGCTTTGCTTCCCAAAATACACCATCAAGATAGTTAAATGCTTACTCAGAAGTGTCTACGGAAGCATGGTTCCTGTGGAAAAGCCCCAGCCCGGTGGACAGAGGGGAAAGCAGTTCCCTTAGATTTACACTGACCTCATGGCAGAGTTGCTGCTTCCAAAGCACAGTCACTCAGTTTAGCATTCTTGATGTTCTCACACCATCTGCATTTCTCAATCCCCGCACTCACGCACAGGCAGTCCTGCTGGGCTGAAGTTAATATTGCATGACTGCTTCCTGAGGAGAAAAGGAAAATAAAATTAAAAAAAAATAGAAAATCCTTTTATTTTTAGACTATGACAGAGTTCCAGAAAATGCTGGACTCATTTCTACACCAGCTGACACTTGCCATTAACCTCACAAATCTGTAAAGAAAACAGTTGTAAAAAGGTTTTTTTTAATCCTCTATCTCTGTTAGAAAGGCCCTGGGAGTAAGCTGAAACCCAAGTGAGAAGCAAGAGCTAATTCTCCCTGGTGCTTGTTCACCTGTCAGCATTACCTCTGCCCATTCCCCCAGCGAAGTCAGGCTTTCTGGAACGTGGGAGGCATATCAGATGGTGTCTGTCTACATCAAAGACAAAATAATGCTGTTACACAGAATGTAGAGCTGTTGTGTTTTGGTCCTTTTCAATAATTCTTCCTGGAAAATATGCCTTTACAGTCAGAATATAGCTTTTATAAATGCTCCTTTTAATAACGGCTAGTCTTCCTTTGGGAAACCACAACCACCCTACTGTTTTCCTTCATTTAGGAAATTAAATATCTATCTAAACAGAGGTTGCTTATGCTTAGAAGTCTTTCAGAATGCTAAGGCAGTGCTGCAACGTATCTAGTCTTCAATATATCTCACTGAGTACAGACCAGCTCTATCATTTGAAAGTATTAGCATCTATAGGCAAAGTATCACTGTTAAAAGGCAATGTATTCCCAGTAGGCACATGCACATGGTGCGTACATATATGACATATATACATACCCAGATGGACAGATCACAGATACAAAGAGCACTCACATAAATACATTGAGAAACCATAGAAAATCTGCCTTTCTTCCTCCTTTCTTTTCAAGACTTGCTCCTCTTCTCTCAAGGCTCCGTCCCCACTGGCAAACTACAGCATCGGTAACTTTCACACCCCAAGTGTCTGTGCACAACTTGATTGCCTATTTCTTTTCCCAAGCTCAGAGAAACTGTAATGCCTGCTGCCACAAAAATGTCAAAAAGTGTTGTTACGTTTGACTACCTCTATTTTGCTATAATTATTAATGCTGCTTTACAATTCAGTTTTATTAATGATACATTGGGGCAGACTTGTTTTCTATTACTTAAATGCAAACAACCAAGAAGTAAAGTGTTTCCTTATTTTTAGGTTTTGGAAGAGAGAAGTCATACTGCATTTTTAGACTTTGAACATATGCCTGAAGCAAGCCATCACTGCATTCTGGCTTCCTCAGAAATGTGCTTTTGTAACTGTTGTAAGCATCCATCCACCCATCCATCCATCCACCCATCCATCCATCCATCCATCCATCCATCCATCCATCCATCCACCCATCCACCCATCCATCCATCCACCCACCCACCCACCCACCCACCCACCCACCCACCCACCCATCCATCCATCCATCCATCCATCCATCCATCCATCCATCCATCCATCCATCCATCCATCCATCCTTTCAGCCATCCATGCATCCAACCAGCCAGCCAGCCAGCCAGCCAGCCATCAGTCCCCCTTCACAATTTCTTAGCCATTGTCAGGTTTGACAGAGAATTGTAGTCTCAAAGATGATTAGATTCCTACAAGTTTCACCAGTTGTTCCAGTATTTAAAGGGTGGCTACAAAGATGGAGACTCCCTTTTTACAAGGTGTCACATGGAAAAGACAAGGGGTGATGGGCATAAGTTACTCCCACTGAGATTTGACTGAACACAAGAGGAAAGTTTTTCACAGTGAGAACAATCAGTTACTGGAATAATCTCCCCAGGGAAATGGTGGATTCCCCAACATTGGACACTTTTAACATTCAGATGGACAGCGTGCTGGGATTTCTAGTCTAGATCATGCTTTGCCTAGAAAGGTTGGAACAGTTGATCCTTGAGGTCCCTTCCAAGCTGGTATTCTATGATTCTATGATTATGATTCCATTTCCATGAAACCTGTAGGAACATAATTGTCTTCAAGGGAGAGGAAAGCAACCTAAATTAGTGTCCCTTGAGGAAAAGCCTCACCCAATACAAACTCAAGACAAAACCCAAACAGCATCAGCACAACCCCATACTGCATACAGATGTACTTAAGTAACATATGAAAGAGACTCTGCATGGCAATAATGGTTAGCTATTAAGTGAAGGTTACTGGAGGCATTACAAGTGTGAAGAATGTCACAGGGGACAGCAGGAGAATCCTGATACAGTACAGTGTGAGAAGTGTACAGAGAGAGTACACTAAGCCTGAGAAATCAGGCATTGCTAGTTCCATCATTAATGCAGTAAGTTGTTCTTCTCAGACTTTAGTATAGCAAGTATCTGTTTTCCTAAAGAGACTAGGACTTCAATCTTGCCATTTGAGGAAATGCTCTAATGTCTGAATTTCCACTTCAGTATGCAAAAAGGGCTCTGTACTTGTGCTGCCTGAGCTGGGATGCCTCACTAAAAGCAGAAAAAAGAGCACTTTGGATGACCAAGCTTGCCCGAAGTGTGCCTTGCTTCGTTGCTTATATTCTTCAAAACTGAACCATCTTACTGAAGACACTACATGCATAAGTGTGTTGCCATAGAACTTCTGGAAAAAAAAAAACGGTAATCCAAATTTCAAAGGTCCTTCAGTACACATAAAAAATTGAATAATTTAATACGAATTTATGGCAGGTTTTTCTTATGTGTGCACATAAAGCATTCTGTAGTAAAATCAAAATTGTGTGCTGTTTCATGATTACTTACAAGTTACTGCTTCTGCACTGCTGTGAACGAACAGCAGCAATCCTGTGCACAGAGTCTGGCAAAGGACCATTAGGATGCTTTCTCAAATTAGTAAGATATGAAATGACATTTATGCAAAGAAAGGAAAACAAGGAGACTTGCACAGCTCAGAAAGATGGGTTTATTAGTCAGTGCTTATTCATGCACTGACTAATGTGAGATGTCACTTGTACAAAACCAAATGTCTCCACAGCCTGCAGCATTGGAGGCCCACAGGTGGTCTCCAGACAGTGACAGTCCTCCCCTCAGGGTCAGCAAATATTCTCCTTAAAATATGTTGATATTTTTTACAATGAATAGTTAAAAATTATAGCTAGCCTGTCCCTGAGCAGCAATTGACTTCCCCAGGCAATTCCCTCCCATTCATATACTGGGAATGATGTGCTGTGTTATGGAGTATCCCTCTAGCTAGTTTAGGTCAGGTGTCCTGTCTCTGCTTCCTCCCAGCTCCTTGTGCCCCTCCTCACTGCCAGAGCATAAGAGACTGAAAAGTCCTTGATCAGGGTAAATGCTACTTGGCAACAAATAAAACATTGGTGTGTTATCAGCATTACTGTCAGACTAGAGCCAAAAGCCAGAACTGTACTACCTCTTAGGAAGAAAATTAGCTCTATCCCAGCTGAAACCAGGACAAGGGAACGTATAGTGGCTCATGCAACTCTTTGCTCAAAAGCCATGTTATACAGCTCCATTCTACGCAAATTATAACAAGAGACTCAAAAATATTGTCCATTGTGACTCTGAGGTTCACAGAGCATGTATAAAAACTTTGACTAGAAACCACCCTCTGTTAATCACACTTCTACTCTCCTGTGAAGGTAACTGATTCCTTACATTCTCGATACTGCAGTGTACTTGGCTATGTCAGGGTTGTCTCCGTCTTCCCAGTGCTGAGTCCTGCAAAGTCAGATGTGCTAAATAATGGCTTTTAGGCACTGAAGTTCACAGTTGAGAATATATCATCAGTGCCCATGGCAGGGGGTTGGAACTACATGATCTTAAGGTCCTTTCCAACACTAACTATTCTAGGATTCTATGATTCTATAAACTCACTGTTCTACATTGAGAGAACCAGCATCTGAATGATTTAACTATTCTGTTGCCATAAATTTTTTAGAACATAAACCCTCAGTGTTCCTGAAATAGCAACAGTAAAAAAAAAAAAAAAAATCAAAGCTTTTATCACATAATTTACTGTGGCAGATTGGGATGCATAAACTGGGTAATAAAAGTAATACTGGGTGCCCTAGATTATGGATGCTACATTAAATTTGAAAGTGGGGAGAATGTGCTCTTAGTTGCTTTCCTACATGTGTAAGAGCTAGGTACAGCATCATGATGCAAGAATGGATGTTTCCATGCAAGACTAACTCTTGATGCAAAGCCAGATGAAAGTCCATACTTTGAATAATTCAATCATCTTGACATTAAAGCAAGAAGAGTGAATTTGTAAGAACACATGGTGTTATTTACAATACCTTTTTGAATTAAATGGCCAGGTGTATGTACATGCATGTGTCCTTGTGTCTCTGCGTGCAATTAAAAAATGGCTTGCTATAGGGTAAATTGTGTGTTGCTAGAATTTGGTAACTATTGTGGGTTAACTAGAGTTATATGGGCTAACCCCCCCATTGACCAGGGAGGGTTGAACTAAACCATCTCCAGAGGTCCTTTCTAACCTTTACAATTCTGCTATTCTGTGATATTTTATTCAAGTATCACATACAGAATGAAACCTACTTGCTATCAGCTATTTGATATTTAAGATACCATTAAACCCTTGGAAGCAGATTAACTGAGATACAGTGTGAATATACTTTAATGAAGTAGCTATAGCTGCATTCCCTCTTCAAAGCACTTTGCACATTTGTTCAATTTTCTTCACCTGCATCTCTCACTGTTGAGTTCTTCACCTGTGTATCCCCAGTAGCAATGCCCCTTGTGTATTTAAATCTCTGTGCCGCTACATGCTGCCCTTTGAATTCCAATTCATGAGCAATTCTCATATAGGAACATGTCAGTAGTGTTGTCTTGTAATGAACATGGCCCCACACTAGGGTGTAGGACTTTTCTGGTTCCAGTGGAGAGCTTTTCCCAGTGTCTACCAGTAACTTGAGACAGTTACGTAAGCAGGTGTGAGCAGCCAGGAAGGTGACCTGGTTGGAAGAGGAAAACTGACAGATGAAAATGCCTGCGAACATGTTTTGCCATGACAAAAGTGAAGATGTGACCATCTACAGGAAATGTTCTGCATTGTAAACTCAATCATTTCTAGGTTTTTTTTCCCTTTTTAATGAGGAATGTCGTCTAATGTCATCTAACAAACAGGCCCACAGGACAATCTAGTGCTCCTGCCACTAAGTGCTGTTAAGCCTCCTGCCTAAGAACAACATTAACAATCATGACAAAATCTTCAGCAACATCATTGAGTTCTCTTTTTAAAAATTCAAAATTCTTCCTTCTGTGATAACATCTGGCTAACATGAGTTGATCCAAAAGAGATGTATGCCTTCAGTAATTCATAGACATGTCGTCCCACATGTAAACTGATCCAAAAGCTGTTTTCCTTCATTTTCAATTATTACGCAGCCCAAAGATGCTCACAGGTGGCACAACAATCAATATATGACTTGATAAAACAGTTTAATATTTCCCTATGGTGTTTCCATTACATACACAGATATTGCAGGTGATTACTTTGGTGCAACAACACAGAGACATTTAGGTTTTAACTTCTATGCAAAGACCAAATTCTCAGTGGTTTCAGTGGGAAGACATCAGTTTAAACAGTATTTAGACATTTGATTCCCTTAAGGATGTAAGCCTTTGTCTTTCTATAGCAGATAGATCACCATTACTTGCTGGAGAGTTCAGTGTTGATGATTTCAGCTTTTGGCTCTTTAGGCGTTGTGAAAGTCATTATATATATCAAGAAATTCTAGGAGAAATTTGGATCATTATCAACTATATTTAGCAATCCACTTTTAAAGCATGAATAACTCCACCATCAATAAACAACTCTATCATAATGTCTGAACACAGATGAATAGAGCTCTGGTGGCCATGTGAAACTTCACAGCTGTATTTAATTTTTGTTTGCCACGTAGCATTACATTTTTTGTATGTACATTAAAGCCTTCTGAAACAGAAAAATTTAAAAAAGTTTTCTTTTTACTGCCTAGAAACTATTACATTTGTGAATCTTTCAACTTTACAGCCCTAAATTTATTGGAAAGACCCTTACTGAATATATTGGCGTTTGGTTAGTAGCATGTTAGAACTACTTGCTATGCAATAGGAGGAGTTTCCTGACATTTAACACATTGAGTCCCCTGAGTATAGTAATTTAAGAAATTGGTTACAAATGGAGTTACTCTAATCTCACTTAAGAAGCTTCTCAGTTAAGAAGCTTTGATTCCCCTTCCTGTGGGGTCATCTTGGCAGACTCTACTTAAAAATCAAGCTCAGAGAAGCTCATGGAAAACAGAGATCTCTTAAGATTACCTAAATAGTTCAGAATCAGATTTTCACAACATGAAAAATGACACCAACCTGACTATAGCTCATTTCAACACTGTCCTTGTAAATGTTGTACTAAGAGTTCCCTTTGTTAGACTGAGTAATCCCCCATGTAAATGAACATTTTGGTGGTTATATATGGGAGCTGAGAAAGTGGCACTTCCATAGTTTTTAGTATTGCTTTTTGGATTAAACCTTTTTCTGGATATATCATCATATCTTCTTTACTACGCTAATTTCAGTAGTTCCCTGTAGTTAGAGGAATTATTCTGTGACACTACTGCTTTTCTGAAGTCTTTTGCCTCTCTTTGTTCCTCTTGCCTACCAGGCTTCTTCCTAATTTGCATATGTCAGTCTTTGTCTGACTCATTTGCTTAATTAAGAGTACAGTTCTGCTCTACTAATGAGAACAAAACCCAACTCGTAAAGAGCTTGTTAATGTAGAATGGAGCAACTGTGTTAGGATTCTAATTCCTGGAAAGCAATCTGTTCTCCAGTGCAAGATTAATATTAATGTTAGGAGGAAGAACCTTCCTATGCCTCAAGAGATAAGAAATATTCCTTATGTTATTACCTATGCTATAGGAACTTTAAATATATACAAGCTACCATCAGAAGGCTGAAGAACAACTTTTGAATTTGGATTCCTCGAGGTAATTACTTTAAGCTGTTTCTTTTATAGGTCTGATTTTTATGGTGGTACACACACACATTCCTCTTAATGGAGGTGAAGGAAAATGCACATATTCACTTCATCTGAAAATTAGGCAACATTATTTAGACACCTAAACGACATTCCTTAACATTCTCAGCTTTGACAATTTTAGTTTTGATTCAAGCTGTTAAAAATCAGAGGACACCAAATCCAAGCAAGCACAGAGAATGGCACAGGAGAACTACTGTACCCTGGAGAGCTGTATTTTAGAATGTGCAATGTCAAATGGCAGGCAAAATTATTTTGGCTCTTACTAATGGCATTAGTGGTATGTTACAGGGAGAAGAGACCAGGTCACCAGCAAAACATAACACCTATAAATGGTGTCACATTATCAGCTGCAAAGCTTACATGTAGGAAAGAGCACCACGACTCAAAATAAAATGCTGATGTCAAATTTGAATCCCATATATGGCATCAAGAGCTTCAGCAAATGAAGTACACTGCCCTAACCCTTAGGGGTATCCTAGGTACCTGAATGATAGCTGGATGTCAATGCATGTTTAAAAAGTCTATGTTTGGCCATAATACTGTTTATTCTTTTTTGAACTAGCTAAAACTCTTTGTATGATGAGAAATTTCAAAGATTTTTAGTTGTCTCCAATATACTTTCACATTTCTCATTATGCTGATAACAGCACTGTAACCATGTCTTTCTTGTCAGACCAAATCAACAATGAACATTTAGAAAGGGATATATTTTGTTTGTAGGTGTTTCTCACTACAGACGGTATACAATACTTCTCCGAGAAGAACAAAAGCTTGACTATTTTACAAGCCATATATTCCTTTTGTTAAGTGTAACATGACTTCTGTGAATGGCAGTAGATATGGAAACACTGTTACTCACTGTAACAAATGTATAATGCGTTCTGTTACATGACAACACTGTCTTGTAATCCCAGATGTAACAAAGATCCTTTTCTACACCACTTAAGCTTATTAGGAAAAGGGGAGCTTTAACTGCTCAACGATTTGGCACTTGTGAATTTCCTGATTTAATTTGGTTTAAGCTGGAGGTATAAACATATATAGTTTCCCAAGCCTCCATTGCAAAAGATCATGATCGCATCTGATGCAGTCAGGGTAATTTTCAATAACGTAGAAGAGATAGCCCATTACCTATATCATTTGCAGACACCAGTCAAAGCTATATGTTCAAAGACATAGAATTCCCACAATACATTTGAGTAATAATTCACATGGGGGAATTTATGCCTACTTCCAGGTGATGTATACGTCATGTCTTTAATCAGGAAAACAATTGGTTTTTTTTTTCTTAGTTAAGGCAATTACAGATAGCATTCTAATGTATATCTCATCTTCAGTGTTATCTTTGTAAGTGACTGAATTAGTGAAGGAATTCGACTGGAATTTAGTCTGTGGCAAAGAACTGAATGGCTTAATTATACAACACTCCTTCTAACCCTTCTAAATCAATTCCTCTTAATTTCGGTGACTGTCCCCTTAAGAAGATGAAAAGGACCTAATTGCCTCTCTGTAGACAACTTGTATCTGCCTTTGCCTCTGAAATACATTTTTATACTCCTGTGTTGCATTTTTGTACAGTTTAACTTGATCATGTATCAAAATGTCTTCCTTCCCTTTAGCTGTTAATTACTTCGTGATATCCTCAGGTTATTTCTGAGACATTTCCTGACAAGATGGCCAAAATAGGGTGCTACATAACAGACTTATTCTTCCTTTTTTTTTTTTTTTTTTAATTTCCATATCTTTTTCCCTTCCTTTATGCAGCTGAGGATATTACAGGTATGTCCTTACATTTTTGTCAATGTTACTGACAAAATCTACCTTTGTTGAGGTAGAATTTAGTGTAACGACACATATCCTTGTATTACTAATAGCTCCAGGTAAAGTTGTATTGATTTATATTGATTCAAGCATAAAAGAGGGATATAGCTTCTGGAGAATGCGGATCAAACCCAGTATTTTAGCAGATAAATCTGTACTTCAGGGTATCTGAACTTAACATTATGTATCTTGAAAAAGAGCACAGAACTTTGGCCTCTCCAGAAAATTCCTCATATGATTCTCTGCCTGAAGTGTCAACTGCCAATACCTTTTACTGGCTTTTTAGGGCTCCCACAGTTCTTTTCAACACACAGAGGTCATAGACAGAGATTCTGCAATCATTTCCTATTGCTGGGGCATGTGAAGTGCACAAATGGTTACTGTTTCAAACGCCTCATGTCATTCAAACTTTCCCTCATATTTTCCCTTGGCTTTCTGACAAAGCTGAGAACCTTTAAAAAAGAAATAACCAATGGTTAGCTCTGTAACAGCTGAAACAAATCTAAAACTGTATTGCTGATTTTGTAATGCTAGGGTATTTATCTTGCTGGTATCGGTAATAATACTTTATTAATAATATATAACATCTAAAGAACCTACATATTGACATCTGTCATTCTAAAGTTGTCATAATAGCGGCAGATATGATGTGTAACAATTCACATTTCAAACTTCTTGTTCCATTTCTGTTCGACTTCTCAGAAGCAGTTTTCACCATTTAGACCTCAAAATCTGAGATATTTAAACCAGCTTCAGCCTGGGGAAAAAAAAAAAAAAATCACAGCACAAAGAAGTATTTTATTTAACATTCCTTTTAGAAAAGCTGATGGCTACTCCACATCAGACAAAACTTGTGTATAAATGCTATGCTATGCTAAGTGATGTGGAAATACCAAAAGACTGTGAAGTACTTTCTAAGGAGTTGTTAACATGTGCCCCAGGCTATACTGCTGAGTTGCAAATTTAAGGGGGGTGTTTTCATCAGTATTCGAGTCATATTTTGGTAGTGCATCACATTAGCATTCAACCCTAAATACCTGAACGACATCTTTAATACCAGGTGCCTAATGATAGACATCTACATCCCTGAAGAACTGAAGCTGCAGGTTATGAGTCTTCTGGAATAGAAATTAATCATTACGTATTTTACAAGGCGCTATATGGATCTGTGACCAACTAAGTAAAAGTAACATTTGGGTATTCTTTAAATCAACCTAATATTAAGTCCATGTCGTCACCATGTAATTAATGCTATAAAGATGAAGCACATAGGCTAGCAGGTAGCACACTCACACTCTTCAAAAAGACATAGTGAAACTTGGCTTTCCAAAATATAAAGGAACACCTTAATATGTGCCAAGCACAAGCCCAGAGGTGGAAGCATTTTCTGGCAGGTTTAATATGATGGAATGAAGCAGCTACCACTTGCTGCCCACCTTTCTGCCAAAGACTACTATCTCCATAGATACGCTGGTGTAAACTGACATTGGGCGGACAGATCCCCACGCAGTCATTCAAGAGAAGAGCCCCACAGCAGCTGGAAGCAGCCACTTCTGCAACTATCCCAAAGAAATCTGCCAACAAATGCGAGTCAGCTGTGATTCCCCAAGAGGCTGAGCACTTGCAGCTTGCCCTGGCAGAAATCTCTGTTCAAACATCAAGACTGTTAAGCATGAGGACAGTTGTGGAAACATGAAAAAGACTTGCTCACCAAATTAATAAAAATTAAGTCAACTCTTTACAGGGGGAAAGTAACAATCCATCGATTCCATCCCCTTCTATGAGCTAAAAAATGGAACACTCCTGGAACACCAGGAAAACAAGGAGTTTTACCAGTCTACCTCAGATTTGGATATCTAGCCTCTTAAGTACTTGAGGCACCTAAAAAGAAATAAAAATCACTTCTGAAACTCTTGACTTCACATTTTTTCACAGGAGTATCTGTAGACATGCTTGCTACTTCCAAGCCTAGGCCATATAGGTGGATATTTATGAGAAGCTAATGAATAAGAGATCTGTAATACATTAGCTACATCATTGCAAGTCACTATCAAACTTACACTAAAAATCTCAGGATGTAAGCAGAGGTCAGTGCTGTAAGAAAATACAAAAGCAACCCTTACAGGGAAAGAAAGTATATTCTATGAACTAATGTAGCCAAAAACATGTAAACATGATTCTGGCCACTTAAGACTTTATTCATGTACATAACAGATAATAGAGCTTTGGTACACAAAACCACCTTATGGCCAACGTAGAATATTTGTTTTTTTCATCAGCATGAAATATTGATGTGATACATATAGATTCATTTATTTTTGAAAAAAAAAAAATCCAAACAGGTGAAGAAAAAACCCCACTGTTTTTATATGGATAATTTCCTTTTTATGGGGCACATGCCAATCATTAAAGAAAAAAAGAACTCTATGAAGCTACAAACTGGACAAGGGAAAAGCCCAAATCTGTACAGTGCACAACTGAAAATTACAGAAACCTCTTACAGTAATGCCAACATAGTTGTGCACTGACTTCAATACTCCTTAAGCAGAGTAGCTACACAAGCCAACTCAGGACAGGTTCTTGTGAAATTTCAGCACCCTTTCATCCTGAAATGCCCATACCTGTGTGCATTAAAACCTCTGTAACTCGGTACTGCAATGGTGATTCTTTCTGCATTTGAGAATCTAAAGCTTTATTTACCTTTCCCTCAGCTCTGTTCTCTCAGACCCTAATGGAAAATTCCACAGGGCTTCCCCATACCTGTTTTACAGGTCTATTGGCCAAGACACACCAGGAGCATTGCTAATTCTATATACTATATTCACGTGCTGTGCAAGGAAGTCCTGTCTTACCCATCTGTCCTGATGCTTTATGAAGCAAGTTAAAGGGACATTGCATTTATGAATGTAAAAGGGACAAACCAGCACCCATTTCAGGAGTTTCTGCCAATTATATGTAAATATTTTTGCCTTGCTGAACTGAGGAACTGAGGAACTGATGGTATACTTACTATTTATATTAATGGCATTGGAAGGAAAGAAAAATTCAATTTAGTCAAAGTTATACAGGAGACGTGAACGAGATAGTATGTGGTTCACATTAAAGCTTGCTGCCCACTTTAACTGAAGTACACATCCAACTTGGCCTCAAGGTACAACTGATCTTCCAAGCTTGTAAAGCACCTCAGCAATATCTGGAGTCGAATGGCACAGAACTATGGGAAAATGCCCCATTAATTAATGTGTAAGGGGTGAGGTTAAAACTGATCTTCAAGGGAATACTGACTGTGGACAGGAAGTGCCTTCCCAACACGGCTGTAGAGAGAGGAAATCAAGAACCAGACCTGCACAGCCTCTGTTTCAGGAGGGTATTACAGCAGGCTCCATCCCTTCTAACAAGTATGATGGATTCTAAGCAAAACTAAAGGTCTGTCCTGCCCTCTCGGTAACTTAAGGCACACACGCGGTGTCCCGACAGCTATCACCGGGCCAAATCCCCCACAGCAGCCACGTTTAGTGATGGCGTCGGAGTAAAGAGAGCGGGAGCTGTCCCGCAGCGGCTCACCAACCACAAGCGGTGAGAAACGGGCGACAACGCAACGGAGGAGCTCCCCCCGCTTCCTTCTCCGCACACCCGCAGCTCCCGCGGCATTCCCAGGCTCGCCCGCCCGCCTGCCCGCCTAGCCTGCCCGCCTCCCTGCCTGACTCCCCGCCCGCCTGCCTGCCCGCCTGCCTCCCCGCCTGCCTGCCCGCCCGCCTGCCTGCCTACCACCCCGCCTGCCTGCCTGCCCGCCTGCCTGCCTGCCCGCCTCCCCGCCTTCCCTAAGGATCAGCGCGGATTTCCCCCCGACTCCACGGCCGCACACTCGCCCGGCTGTCACCATGGCAACACCCCTGCTCGTCCCCTCAGCGGCTTCAGCCGTGCTACCGCGCATACGCCAACCCCACGCATGCCCCGAAGAGATCCGCGGCTGGGTGGGGAGGGGTGTGCATACGCATGCGCAGCCCGCCCTAAGGTGCCTGCTCCGAGTCTCGGCAGAGCCAGCGTGTGGCGTCCGCTGCGGCTCCCCCGGCCCGCCCGCCCGCCGCGGCCTGCGCGCAGCTCCCTGCCGGGGCGGGGCCAGCTCCTGCGGGCGCCCCAGCGCAGCCCCCGCCTGGCCCGTCCGAGCCGACGGCATTTCCGGGGGAGGGAGCGGGGCGCGGGCTGGCGGGGAGCGGCGCGGCGCGAGCAGAGTTGACTATATATGGTCAAAGACAGGGGAGAGCGGCGGGCCGTGCGGGCGCTTCCTGGTTTGTGCCGCTGGGCGCCGCGGGGCTGAGGCGGCGGCGGCGGGAGCAGAGGGAGAGGGCCACGGCCAGGGCCGGTCCGCTTGCGCCGCGCCGGGCTGCGCTCGCCTCCCTTCCAGCTCCACCGCAGTAACAAGTGGGCGAAGATGCCGTACGAGATCAGTAAGCCCGCGGGGAGGGGGGACTGGAGCGGTGAGGGGATGGGGACCGGGACTAGGGGCGGGTGGTGGCGGTGAGGAGCCCCGCTGGCGGAGGGAGCGCCGGGCCGCCCGCCGCCGCCCTGGAGGCGGGCGCGGAGCCGGCAGTTCCTCACAGCCCCGCTGACAGCAACAAGTGACCGCGCCTGCCGGCAGGGTGTATGGCTGCGCGGCTGGCGTCCGGTACGGCCAAGAGTAAGCCCTCTTTTTCCTTCTTTTTTTTTTTTTTTATTTATTTATTCCCTCTTTTTCTTCCTGTTCCCATAGAAAAAGTGTTCGCCAGCCTCCCGCAGGTTGAACGAGGCGTTTCCAAAATTATCGGAGGTGATCCTAAGGGCAACAATTTTCTTTATACCAATGGAAAGTGTGTCGTCATCAGAAACGTTGATGTAATGTATCCTGATTTATTTCGTTTCGTAGCGTAGAGCTTTTGCTAAGTTTCATTTTGTTTCCCAGCCTCTGGCCTTTAATAGCCCGTGTTTCATTCTCGGTTTCTAATTCCCATTGAGGTCATGGATCTGTGATCCTCAGCAGGGGGATAAGCAGAGTGCATGACTCAGGTAGAAAACCACGGGCAGCGACTGCAGAAACCTGTAGTACAATGTGCAGTTCTCTCCCTCGCTTTGCATAGGAATTGCAGTCGAGAGACTGGTATATTCAGGTTAGCCTTGTTCATCTCCTCAAATATTGCTGTTAGGAAGTTGAGTGTTGTGTTTGCCTAATAAATGAAGACTTCCCCATTTGCTGTATTGAGCTTGTAAGAGAAACATGCAACTACTTGCAGACCCCATCTTTAAATATGCTAGTCCGTAGCTTTTTCCTCCACCCTTGCACTCCAGAAATCAAAACAGTTGTCAGTTGTTTTCAAGCTGCATGCATGTTGAGTTCTCAGCCCTGGTCACAGGGAACTTTCCTCATCGATTAGCTGTAAGAATGCCCCAGTTAATGTTTTCAGTGGTGTGGAGGCTTGCTTTTTTTTCTTCTCTGGTGGTAACTAGAGAAATGCTAAGTGAGTTATTTAAATGACTTCAAAGATGGCATCCTTTTGAAAAGTATGGAGAAAACATTGCATGTCTAGGTATTGTCTTGCTACTACTTCTCAAAAAATACTTTTCTTCAAAGTAAATGCTTTTCTGTAGAAAATCAGATTCTCCCCTAGATTTACTTTCCTCTCTTACTGCAGATTTGGCCTGCAGTGAGGAGGACTGCAGGAGGCTAGCTTATACCTCTCTGGAATTTTTAGGTCTCTGCAAAAATGGATTTGTTTATGGATGCATCTGTGAATCACCTTTGTAAACTTAATTTTTTATGACCTGTTTTCCTGATTTATCTCATTACTCCCATTATATTCAGATGATCTCTTTATTGTCATGCTGTAATACAGAAATGCTATTAGTAACTTATTTATTTTTTCAAATTTCTTTTTTGGTATCAGTTTAAATTCATCCACTTAAAACCAAAATTAAGTTTGCACTCTGGTTTCAGTGTGTAGTGTTGTAAGAGCGCTTTGCTCTTAGTAACAAGCAAAGTTCAATTTTCTGAAACCAGAAGTCTCAGTTAAACACTGTAATGGCACACAAAGTGATGAAAGAAGGGAGAAAAGCCACTTTGCTTACGTTACAGTTTTTGCCCAAGTTACGGATTGTGACTTCTCCCTTGCACTGTAATTAATGCTTATATGTCCCTATTTTGGGGGTTAAATTAGAAGTAAACAATTCGCTTTTATCTTCCTGAATTGGCTCACTGAAGATTTGCCTGATGCAAATGTCAGTCCTAGTGTGAGCCTGAGCACATGGCACAGTCTGAGTGCAGGCGAGGTGGGATTGTGGGAATTCAGATTTAGACTGTTTAAACTCTCAAGGGAAGTTGAGAGCGAAAGTCATAAATCTCTCGGTTTTATGGTGTAATTCGTGCCAATAGGCAAGCTGACCTAATGGGCAAGGAGAGTCTGCTACTGTTAATAACTGACAGGTGATGCTCTGCAGACAATTACAGAATGTATTGCAGCAGTGACACAAAAACTGACCAGAGCCTGTGTTATGGCTTTTGTGTTAGAGAATGTTGTGATTTGTTCATAATTCAACATGGAACTGTGTCCACTTGTAGTTGTGAGCTATGCTTTCTCTGAATAATATAGAAGCCGCTATCATAGTTTATAACAACCAAATGAAATATTGGGAGGTCTGTGTTTAATCCCTCTGTGAGCAGTAATCTGATGAGATCGTTGTGCCCTAATAAAAACAAAAAAACAAAACAAGTCGTCAAAATGCAGTGATCGCTTTTCTCTTAAGTCTGAAGCTGTCTAGTGTTAGCTAATCAGTGGTGATTGGTATAGCATTTGGGGTTAATGCTTGATCTTTGAGCATGATGTAGAGGTTTCATTTAACAAGAAAACCTCCAGGAACAGTGCTGAAAAAGCACTGTGAGAAGGACTAGTGATAATTGTAAGGTTTCATTCCTTATTAATATTTTACTGTTTTCGTGGGTCTAAGCCTACTTTGAAACTTGGAACTTAAACTGCTCACTTTCATACGTGGCTCTGGTTTCAGTGTTCAAAACAAGCCACATAAGCTTGCTCTTCTTGTTGAATCCAGAATTAGGTACTGTATTTTTCCCAGCTACCACTATAACCTTATCCAAAAATGTTTGTTTTTTTTTTAATTATTCCTGAATATTTTTACCATATCTTAAATTTGGGAGTCTCTCTTATGTTTAACCCCTTAAGTCAGTCTGTTTAAGACCAGTCTCTCATCTTATTAGCTTCCTGGACTCTTGAAGGTTCTTGCTGTAAAATAGCAGCTACTTACATATGCCATTAATAATGAATGGAGGGGTGGGGTGTTTGAGCTCCCTGTACTTGCTGTACTTGTAGATGATGCAGCTATAGAATGGGGAGAACATTATCATGTCTTGCTTAGATAAAATCCAGTTACAAAATGGAGAGAGGTGCATGCTATAAATGCAGATGATTGTGGCTTAAGTAGGGCTGTAATGCACTCAAGCAATTTATAAAAGCAGGAATGAAAAAGAGCTGCTTCTTGCATGAGTAAGCTGCATTCTGTCTCCTGAGATGTAACAGTACTGCATCAGCAAGAACTCCTGCAAGCATGAGATTGTCCGCTTTCTAACACAGAGCGGGTGTTTTAGTTTTTCCTAGTTGGATGGCTGAGTTGAACCATAATATCACGTGGTTTTCTGGTTTGGTTGAATAAATCTGCGTTAATCATAGCATAGAATCGTTAGGGTTGGAAAGGACCTTAAGAACATCTAGTTCCAACCCCCCTGCCATGGTCAGGGACACCTTTCACTAAATCATATCACCCAAGGCCTCGTCCAATCTGGCCTTGAACACTGCCAGGGATGGAGCATTCACAACCTCCCTGGGCAACCTATTCCAGTGCCTCACCACCCTAACAGGAAAGAATTTCCTTCTTATATCCAGCCTAAACTTCCCCTGTTTAAGTTTTAACCCATTACCCCTTGTCCTGTCACTACAGTCTCTAATGAAGAGTCCCTCTCCAGCATCCCTATAGGCCCCCTAAAAATAGCAGTTAAAATGGACTTTTGGTTTGACCGTATGAGTCAGATTTCTGGAGCTTGAAGATACCTGTTACCTTGCAGAATTTTGTGTTTTCTAAGGAGTGTATTATTGTTGTAGTATATTACTGCTGTATGTACTATATTTGGAAAAGGTTCAGAATGTCTTTTTAGACAGTTCATTTGAGAGCAGATTTTTGCACTGATGTCATCCTTTTCTGATTTGTGTGGCATTTCCATAGTTTAACACTTAATGAACTGTTAAGACACTGAGTCAGTTTTACTGTCAAACCTGAAGCACATGAAAACATATTCTAAGACTAAAGAGATAAAATCATGATGGGGTGGCACTGAGTTTCTTTCAAAATTCCATCTCTTGATACTAGGGAAAATATCTTTCCCTGTGCTTTTCTACTAGCTTTTTAAACAGATTTCAATCAGTAAAAAAGAGCAAGCATTGTACACCTCATTGGTTACTGAGTGCTCTCGAGTACATGGTGGTGGTTAACAGCCACGCACTATGGTTAACCATATGCTTAATTTTCATGCTCGACTTTAGTAGAATTTTTGGATGTGTGCTGCAGAGCACAGCTTGTTTAGTATTCTCCTTGGATAGTTGACTTACCTGGGCCAACCCCGTAAAAAGAAACCTTATGCCTGGCCTAATGTTTTCAAGGTTTTTCTACCTTTCAGGAGGTTTTGGAGAGGAAACAGTCACAACAGTTCTGGCTGTTAGAGGAAACACTTTGTCAGTTGTTAGAAATTAGAGTGTTGCTTTGAACAGCAGTATTCTGCTGTGTACTGCACTTATTATGTACTGCACTGAAGCATTCTACTGTGTACTGCAATGTGTGCTGCACTTTACAGTTTTAGACAATAGCTCTATTTAAGGTGGAAGGAAGGGTATGAGAGGAGGAGTGTGAGCAGAAGTTCTAAGTTTCATCTTTGAATATCTGATTTTATGTCTTTGAAAACCAGGAAATACAACTTATTAACTTTATTTGTTCTTTAAACTAGAATCCTGCAATTGCTGACATCTACACTGAGCATGCCCATCAGGTTGTAGTTGCCAAGTATGCTCCCAGTGGATTCTACATAGCCTCTGGAGGTAAAGTATCAGCACACATGCTGCATGGGGTATGTGGACAGAGCTGTTGAATTGCTTGATGGCAGAAGAGTCGTAATGCTTCACAGAAGACGCACAGTTAATGTAACATGCTTCAATGGAATTACATATACGTGCCTGAGGAAGGAATGATTTATGTAGTTGTTCCTCTAACCTCTTTCCAAAATAGTGAGTGTAGTGACATGCTTGGTCTTTAAAATTATTTAAATCAAAAAGAACATGGAAATGAACTTTAAATACTTGGTGTGAAGCATTAACGAGAACAAATCTTAGTGTAATGAAGACTTGTGTATGTGCAGCAGAATGGAAACTTATTTCTGAAATACAGGACTATTGTCATAGTTAACAAACTTTGATTCATTGGTGGCAGGGGAGGGATTCTCGAAGAGCACATACCCATTTCTTTTCCTTTTTCCTTTCTTCCTGACTAAACTTGGCAAGACTTGTCATGACTTTTCTCACGTTTGTAACCTGAACTAAAAAAGCTTTCTTTGGTAAGTTAACAGGGAAGAGGCTGATTCATGGTTTCTGTGTAATGCATGTGAATCAGTAATCTGAGAATGGGTAGCATGAATTTCTACAGCATAAATTTCCTGGATTGTTAATGGAAATTGCTGCAGTTTTGATGACTTACGAAGAACTAGCTCTTCCTCTCCTCTTTTTAATAGAAGCTTGCTTCAAAAAAAATTTTTTTCAAGAGGACTGATATACAGTTGAAGAATATTGATAAATATAATACTATAACTTCAATTTCTTAAAAATATTTGCAGTTAATCAATGGATATTTTAACATCTGCTTGCCATTGTCCATTAAAAATGCTTCAGAAACAAGCATTGTGCCCAAATACAGAAATACTTTCTAAGTAATATATCTGAAAAGAAAACACTTTGAGTATGAGCTCCTTAGAAAGGGAGTCCAGACTTAGATGCACAGGTCTTAACAGAATTAGTAGAATTGGAGTTTCTCTTTCAGCAATTTAAAAGATATAGTGTTTTTTAAAACGTAAAGTTGGCTTTTTGCACATCAGAAAGATGTATTAGAATACTTTTGAGTAGTTGGAGAATCTTTAAGAACAGTAACAGTACAACTTTTTGGGTTTTCATTTTTTTTTCCCCCACCCTGATCTGAAAGCAGCCAGAGCCAGGACTTCCTTGGCTCAGTCTTGTGTGTGACCATATGTTAAATTGAATACCTTAAAGTCCAGTTTGCATTCTTTATTCTACAGCTTTAGGTCTGTGCTGTACTTATCTCTCAGAATGACCATGTATTCTGTTCTTGCACCCTTGTAGATTTTCAGTCATCTATAAAAGAAGAGCTTTATACACATAATCTGATCTGTGAAGAAGTTTTTCAGTAATGATCAGCTTAAGGAAGCCTTGCTCCTCGGGGAATATTCAGTTGACTTTTTTCAGACATTGTGTCATACCCAAGTAAATCAGTTTAGGCTGCAGTATTTCCCTTAAAAAGTGTCTTCTGCATGTCATTTATAAATAGTTCTGTGATACTGCTGAGCATGGGGTCTGAACATAGTATCAGGCTGTTTAAGCTGTTTCTAAGTATAACATGTAAGATTCATTTCTCTATCTATAAATCTGCATTAGCCATGCAACCTGCATTAATACTTCATGTGCTTGGTGAGACAGACCTTTGGCAATGTGCTTTGTGGCTTTTATGGTAATTTCTCTTACTGCAGTCATAAGAGATGTAGTAATGGGACATATCATAAAGTTAAAGCTTATGTGTACTATCTGTTAATAGATGGAGCAATCAATTAAATTTTTAACTCTACATTAGAATTCTGCTTCAATAACACATTTTGTAAAATGGAGAATTCTACATCTGTCCTTTTAGCAGAAGGGTGGTGGGTCCATGGTCAGGTCCCACAGAGACAAGGTTGCTGTATGCTTAAATAGAACTGTGAAGATGCACCAGTAAATGGTGAACAGAACTCAAAAGTTTTATGCTAAGGTGATATATACATATCTTAGCACATGGTCTATTCTAAAACAGTGGCTTTAAAAAAGGGTTCAGTACACACAGAATTTGCTGTGTGGGTATAGAACAGTTCCTCTGGTGATTTTTAGATCTGGTAATGCTGCACCACAGTAATTGCTCTGAATACAAGCAAGCTCTAGGGCTATGCAAGGAAATTTTCATTATGTTAAGCCATAAATTGTTATGACCTGTGCTGTGTCTGCCACGTGTGGCATTACCATGTTTGAATATACTGTTGGATTCTTTTGCAGTAATCCAGATAGTGCAGGTATTCGTGCACAACATGACGTGTGTACATGCTTCAGTACAGAAAAAAATGCACTGAGTGTGCATGAATTCAGTTCTGTGGGGAAAAAATCTTTCTGTATGTTTACATCTATCTGGTATTTGGATGCAAAATGGGTGTGCTTTGAAGATATAATAAAAATCTGAAGTATTAACTTCAGTGCATCAGACACTATCCATCAGATTGTAGATGCTGGGTGGCTTACTTCCCAATGAGTGTGGGTAAGCTGTCTTGGGGAGGGTAGTATGATTGTTGGTTTGTTAGGTTTTGGTTTTGTGGTGGTGGGGCTGTGTGGATTTCGTTTTAGGGTTTTTGTGTGTGTGTGTGTGTGTGTGTATGTAGCTTGGATAATTGACACATACTGGCTGTACATTAGATTTCCTACCCTCTTGCTGTGCAGGTTTTTTTGCGTGTCTGCAGAAGTTGTCTTCGTGTTGTATATATTGCTGCGTGTCTTGAACATTATTAGCTGACTATAAGCATCATTCAGTGAAATGGATGTAGTCATCAGTGTTCCTCAGTCAAGTAATTTATAATAGTTGTAATAGGGTAGGAAAAGATGTTCCCTAGTGCAAGTGTTCAGTGTAGCTGAAAATCTGTACCCTGGCAGATCGTTGAATCATGTGACTGAGTCATGCTGGAACAACAATAGTTATATTCTATTTTATTATGGCAGATGTTTCTGGAAAGCTGAGAATCTGGGATACTACACAGAAAGAACACTTACTGAAGTATGAGTATCAGCCTTTTGCAGGAAAAATAAAGGACCTTGCCTGGACTGAAGACAGCAAGAGAATTGCTGTGGTTGGAGAAGGAAGGGAAAAGTGAGTAATTCTCGTGTGTGTGTGCGTGTGTATACATACATATACGGTAAATCTCTGTATTCTAACAAAGCAGGTTCTTTGCAGAAAGCTTTTTACTCTTCAAGGGGAGAAAATCGTGGCTTGTTCCCTGTTTCAACTACAAGCTGTTCTGCAGGAGAATTCTTTATGCAGTCTTTGACAGCTGTAAAACTGGAGAATACAGTTCTATAGGAATTTCTCAGTTTAAAAATTGTGGGGTCTTGTTTGTTTTTTAGATTTGAATATTATGTTCAGTTATAGCTGTTAGTATGCCTTTGGTGTAAGGAGGTATTCTAACTCTGGTAGAGTGGGAAGGAAGAACCACCAGCCAGTTCTCCTTCTCCTCTCTTATACCTCACAGATTGAGAGGACATGGCTGAATAAGCGTAAGAAAATAAAGGAAAAAAAGTGTATCTGAATTTTCTCCCTCAGCAACGCACCCATATTATTAGGCTTTATTATGGTAATAAATAAAATCGCAACCAGTTGTCCTAATCTGACTGAGGTGCTCATTAGTCAGGTTTGTGTCCTTTCTTTATTGTTTAAAGACTGACAGATCTTTAAGGCAGAGTAGTCCTATGCCTAAAGGTCTGAAAAACATAGTGTGGTCCTGTTCCCTGACCTCTTGCACCATTTTTTAATTGCCATCATGTACTGTGTCTTTTTGACAAATCTCTCAAACAGTCTTTCTATTTGAAAGAGATTTTGTCCTTTGTTGTTCCCTCCATCCCCACCTGCCCCTGGGTAGATACTCTGTAAACTTGTTCTCCTACTTCAGACTCTGCAAGTTTTCTGTTAGGTGGATGAACTTTCAGTCTAGAATTTTGCTGAAGTGATTCTGTAGATTTCCTTTATAACAGCAATGCTCTGGTAGTTTAGTGCCACTGTATTGATTATACTATTTAGTTGTTTTGTTTTTTTTTTCCCTCAAGGAGATTTAAAGGTAGAACTGACAAATACTGTTATAACTCTTCTTCCTTAAACTTTTAAGTAGTTGTAAAAGCAATGCACCCAATTTAGGCCAAATAATCAGATTAATGATCTAATGTCGTTGTTATCCTAGCTTTCCACATTTGGTGTAGCGACTAGGCAGGCAGAATAATTATTTCTTCCTATAAACTGACTGAAGAATATCTTTTTGATCTCTGGGTTTTAGAAGCTTTATACATAAAATTTGCTTGTCTGTCCCCTTCAGCAAATGTCTCCTATTGAAGATTAGATTCTCTCTCCAGCAAGGTCTCAAGTAGCCTTCAGGGAACTATGAGAAGCTTGCATGAGATTAACGAGATGACCTATTTTCTTTTCTTTGAGTGCACTCAGATCTGCTGTTTGCAGATGCTGATGAAGTTAATCTACGTGTAACTTTTATAAATTGTAGTTATTGTGTGCTTCTCTAACTAGATTCGGAGCAGTGTTCCTGTGGGATAGTGGCTCTTCTGTTGGCGAGATTACTGGGCACAACAAAGTGATCAATAGTGTGGACATTAAACAAACAAGACCATATCGTCTGGCAACTGGCAGTGACGACAACTGTGCCGCTTTCTTTGAGGGACCGCCATTCAAGTTCAAGTTTACAATAAGTGTGAGTTTAAGTTGAGCTGTAGCTCTGCTAAACTGTGCAACAAGTTGACTGAGAGCTTTCCAACAAGCTTGCAGTTCTTGTCACAGCTAGCTGTCATTACAGAAGTTCTTGGTTCCTCCTTTTGAGGCATAGTTGGTGTCAAGTGGCCTTCTTAAACCTGTGTATAACTGGAGGCTTGCCTTAGTCCAAGAGAACTGAAATAAATGGGGGAAAAAAGAAAACCTGAAGCACTTTTTCCAGTTTTCTTTTTTTGCTCTTCATCCTCTTCCGTAACTGTAGAAGCAGGATGTTTCATCAGCCCTATTGTTGCTTTCTGAGCGCTGCTTCCCAGTGCAGTTGTGTAGAATTTCTTAATAATCTCCAAGGTGCTTGATTCAAGAAATTTGGTGGTGTGAATGGAATTTTCCAATCTGCTTAAAAGTGCTCAAATCTGAAATCCCATGGCAGCTTAGAAAAGGGTGAGTGTAGATACTTGGAAACATAACTGATTTCTATGAGAACTGCGTATATAACTTCTGTGGTCAGTTTTTGTTTCTGCATTTCTTTTAACTTTTGTTTCCTATTCTGTAAGTTAAAATCTTTTAAATAAATCAAACAAAGCTTGGAATTACCACATTTAAGACATTCATCATTACTGGAGGCCAAAGAAGATGAGAAGCCTAAAGCTACTGCAGCTGTTTCTGGTGGCAGAAGGCATGCCTTAAAAAAAAAAACAACAAATGATTGCAGAGATACAGGATGTTACTGCACTAATAAAGTAAAAATATTTAGTTCTTGTTTTATTTTTAAGACGACAGTTGTAGGCTTTTTATTTTCTTAAATATGGTTCCTTGAGTACTCTTCGTACACTGACTTTTAGAAAGGATTCCATTGTGGTTCTAGAAAAGGAATTGTTTTGAGCTGTGCAATCCAATGAAATGATGTAGTTGCCTAATATATTTCTGAACTTAAGTTGATACTTGCATTTTGCTAAGCTGGTTCTTTTTGAACTCTCAAGTCTGAATTGCTTACCAGTGCTGTTTACACTTGTTTGTGATACAGTCTTTCTTTTAAAGTGATATTTGAGTTGATATATCTGATTTGGGTGCAGACTGTTGTATGGTGTAGGCCTTGAGGTATCATCAGGAAACATCGTAGTTAAAGTAGGTTAAGAACCTGCCTTTCATAATACTAAAAATAGTCTTCCAAATCTCTTTGCGTTGGCCTCATTGTGGTGCTTCCCTATTTAACGTCTGTTTCCTAGTTAGCATGGTTTGAATAGTCTCCTACTTGTAAATAGTCTATTTGGGGAGCATACATCAGTCTTGCCTGGCTACTTCACTGAGCTACCATTAGTGCAGTCTCCCAGAAATGAGATTCCAGTAAAGTAATTAACTATTCTTCATGCCTGTGTCTTTTACAGTAAGAAGGATGAAGTATTGTTCTTTGTGTAAAACTTACTTGTGTGATGAAGCAAGAGTTTAAATGTTGCAGAAGAAGCCAGTGACCAGAGGGAAAAAAATCTCATGGTTGCATCTAGCCTGCAGCTGTGGTTTTTATTTCCTGCCTATCCCTGAAACTGGGTACTCCTTCATGTGGCATTTTACTAAGTTGTTTGAACTCCATTGGCTACTGATGCCACAGTTCCCTCTCTGGACTATTCTCAACCCCCATCATCCTCTTCAGCTAGAGGCTAGACTTGCTCTGTAGCCATTCTCTACAGCAGGCATCTTCCTACACAGCTAATTTATGACTTGCGTGTAAGAGATCTTCACTGATACTGGATTGTCTTCTATGTAAAAAGGGTCTGTTCTTATCTTGTGTTCTGATTCTTACTTTTTTTTCCCTACAGGACCATACACGGTTTGTAAACTGTGTGAGGTTTTCTCCTGATGGGAACAGATTAGCTACAGCTAGTGCAGATGGCCAGGTAAAAATAAAGAAATTATTTTTCTAGTGATTTTAGCACAAGAAGACTTTCTTGTGTATTTTGGGAATAGAATTAGTAATGTAAAATACCTGTTGCTTTTTTCATGCCAAGAAATGAGTGGCTTAACCTTTTAAATATCCTCCTATAAAGCTGTAACAACTGATAACCAGTTCTCACTCAGCTTTTTTCTCTATACCATCTCCCTAGCATATTATTTCTACAGGTTATTTTTGGAAGAAGCATATTAGACTTTTGGGATATATATGTCCTTATGGTTCTGAGGAGTATGGTCAAAATACTGAACTGATAGATAGCCCAGTGTGGACTTTCCAACCCTAACCATTCTTTGATTCTATGACTCCCTACTGATAAGGGCAGGTTTGACAATGACACTGTAGGTAGCTCCCCCTCCTACGAGGGCATGTTCCCATGACTGTAGTGCTAAGCAGCCACCATCATGGCAGGAGCCAAAAATGTAACATCTTCCAGAATTTCAAATGTCAGGATCCAATGAACAGAGTATCTTGCTGTGGTTATTTACAGTTGTAATCTCGTTTGTTTAGTCTTAAATACAGGAATACTTGTTCCTGTTCCTTAAAAATCTAGTCTTTGATAAACCTGTAAGCATACCACGTAACAAAAGGATGATTTCTGTAGTGCAAGTAATAGTGTTTCAGTTGTTTTTTTTTTCTTGTTACCGCTTTTCTTTTTAAGTTATACGTCTGTGTGCTCTCTTAAGATTTTTGTCTACGATGGGAAGACTGGAGAGAAAGTGTGTGCTCTTGGTGGAGGCAAAGCTCATGATGGAGGTATTTATGCTGTAAGTATCACTTCATTTGTGCAAATGGTCCGTAGTATTTCCAAGTTCATGGACTGTGAAGTTTAGCAATAATAAATGCATTTACTATCTTGTGACATTTGTTTTCACAGATTAGTTGGAGCCCTGACAGTAGTCAGTTGCTTTCTGCTTCCGGAGATAAAACTGCTAAAATCTGGGATGTTGGTGCTAATTCTATTGTCAGTACTTTTAACATGGGATCAAATGTGTTGGATCAGCAGTTGGGTTGCTTGTGGCAGAAAGACCATTTACTGACTATCTCCCTGTCCGGCTATATTAATTATTTGGACAAGAACAATCCAAATAAGCCTTTACACGTCATAAAGGTAGGTTAAACTTCTTGTTGCACCCATTTCTGCAATAAGTGACTCAGTGTTTGACGCTATCCAGATGGAGCAGTAACTATTGAAAAATGGTTTTGTTAAGTTAGCATTACCAGACAAGCCCTGTGTGATGTGAATCAAGAAGTTAAAATGTTACATGCATGATGCTGTGCTTTGTGCAAACATAGAGGCTGATTTTGTTTTCAGTTAAGGTTATCAACTTATTTTTCATAGCAGCTTTTAACCATTCTTGAGATGCAAAACGAAATAGAGCGTAGATAGAAAACTACTGGTGGTGTCTCATTCTGTCAGAGCTAGTGTGTTATGAACAAGGTGACCAGGGTTACTGTGCAATTGAGTTTTAATTTTAGAATTTAAAGAGTTCTCTGACACAGCACTCTCCTGGGAACTTACATTTTTACATGAACTAGAAATGGATGTCCCAAATTCTTGCTATTGGTGCTACAATTTAGGCAGTTGATATGGGTACATGACCATATTTAGTCCTTTTCCATGAATCATAAAGTGCCTGAAAAATCAAACTTTGTCAATGAAAAGGCCATGAAAGTGTTCTGGCCCAGCAGGCTAATAAGGATATTCATAGTGCCTATTCATTCTCTTTAAAAAGTAGTACATGGGAATAACAGTGCTGCAACTGTTAAGTGACTGTGCTGTTAAGTAGTGATTTGTATTCTGGGTGACTTTTAATGCTTATGAAAAAAATGTTATTTTCTAGTTACCTACAGACCTTCTGAAATCGGTTTAATCTATGTATGTGTTAAGATGAAAATTTGCCCATCAGTAATTATTTGTGTTCTGTTCACAGGGTCATAGTAAATCAATTCAGTGTCTTACAGTGCATAAAAATGGTGGAAAGTCCTATATTTACTCTGGAAGTAATGATGGTCATATTAATATCCTTTGAATTATAGTGGTATTTGTTCTAGCCTTATAGTCTGAGAACTAGTTTGGAGGAAAAAAGAGCGCTTTGCCAAAGGCAAAAGCTTATGTTTATTTTACACAGGTGAATAGAAGTTAATTTTACTTTCCCTTAACTTGCCTGTTGTACTGTTTGCTTTTACACTTGCCTGCTAAATATAAACCAGTTCTTAATTTCCAGTTGTCACTACTGTGTGGTATGTAAATTGTTAGTATGGAGGAGCAAGTAAATGTATAAATTAGCCTCTTGTAACTTTTCATGTATTGTCATACACACAAAATACGTATTGCTTTTTCTCAGTTACATGCCATAGATCTTCTGAAAGTCATGTATCTTGTTTTTCAGATGTTCAGGACAGAAAAACTTTCTGACCCATCTCTGACCTGTTATCATTCATTTCTCTTTACAGTTGTGGGGGTTTTTTTCTCCTGTATTAAGGTGTGGTTTTGAAGTTCTGTGACATACTGTGTTCTTTGATATCCCAAATGTCATCAGGCTTTCTCACTGATGACTTTCTTACTGAAGAGAACTTGTACTACTTTTGACACTTTATTTAACTCCTGTTGGTTTCTGGAGCAAAACACTGGGTATGCAGCCTGGTTTGCAAAGGGCACATTAAAGGGTGAGGTTGGGATGTGTTCAGCTAGAAGACTTGGATGTTCTTCAGTGTTCTGAAGCTTATAAGTAAAAATGCAGTCTTTCATCCTGCCTGCTGTGGTGCATTAAAATGGTGTCACACTGGCATAAATGGTAGTAAATACAGGACTTGTTTCTTTACAAACTTGTAATACAGTGTTAGTAGTTCAGACTGATGTTAACATACAACATCAGGGAAAGCCAGTGTTGCAGGACTTCTAACTATGACTCTTTAAAAAGTATTTCCTGTTCTCAGACCTGATGTTAATTGCTCCAGTATTTGCTACTGTCTGTGGCAGGTCATTTAGCTCATTACAGAACAACAGAGGTTCATTTAATAAATATTTTGAGGGTATGAGATTGGCTGAACTCTGTATTGTTGAATCTCCATCCTTGGAGATGCTCAGAATCCAGCGGAATGGGCAGCCTGTTGTAGCTGACACTGATTTGAGCAGCAGGTCAGACTAAGTGATCTCAAGAGATACCTTCTAAACTTAGCTATTTGGTCAATTATTTAACTGTTTTGTGATTCTGTATCTGACTGCACCAGTCTTTCCAAATGTTCCTTAATTCTATTATGCACATTATTGGGATTCTGAAACTGGAGAGAATGATGGCTTTTCTGGGAAAGGTCATACAAACCAGGTTTCTAGAATGGCAGTGGATGAAATGGATCAGCTGGTCACCTGCAGTATGGATGATACTGTGCGCTACACCAACCTTAGCAAGAGGGACTACAGGTGAGTTAAAATGTTGCCTTTTATTGTAGCATTACATCCCTAATTATTCTACAGCAAGTTTTGTTGACTTGTGTGGCAAAGAAATTTATGCTACAGTTTATTCAGGTTTTAAGTTACCATGGAAACTGTATAGAAATGATTGCTATACCAACCTTGCTTTTTTCTGTGACAAGAAGAAATGCATCCCAGGCTTTTCAGTTTGTCTCATCCCTTCCACAGGTTAGGTAGAGCTCAATCTTGTATCAGGTGGTTCAGTTAGGAGACTGTGGGAAGGGTGCTCACTTTCTGATTCATAAATACCTGGCCATATCAGTAATAAATGTGGTTAGGAAGGGTGGGACATGGCTGTTTCTTCATGGAAGCTGCAGTTGAAGCAAAAAACTTTAAAGAAATTTGTGAAGATCACCATGTAGTTTAAAGAAAAATAAATGAACTCCAGTGTAGTAACATTGGCTTTCACTTAGCAGGTGTACTACCTGATCAAGACACTAATGCTTTAAACAGTAAACACAAGGAAGCTTCGCAGATTATTAAAAAATAAATTATACATTCTTGATAGTTAGTATCATTAGTATTATCTGAATAGGCAATTCTAAGTAATGTTAGGCATGGGATAATTTCTTTTCTGCTTTGTTCTTCCTGCTTCTCCAATTTTGCACACCTTCCTCCAGTGGCCAGGATGCTGTGAAAATGGATGTTCAGCCAAAATGTTTAGCTGTGGGTCCTGGTGGCTATACTGTAGTTCTATGCATTGGACAAGTAAGTATTAACTTGTGGATTATTAACACAATTGCTCTGTTAATAGTGCTGTGTATGGTAATGTGATGGTTTCCAACAAATCTGTTTAGTGTGGGGTCAACTTGCACATCTGCAGAATTTCCTAATGAGAGCTATGGGAAACATAATTCATCAGGATACTTGCTAGGCTTGTCTTTTTGCATCCTGTACCAATTTGACAGTCTTATGTATAGGTTTAAATCTCACATGGTCGGTTGTGTGAATGCATCAGAATTTGTTATCAGTGCAGCTCTGTGCTAGAAGGCTTACAGCATCTGAATCATGCTCTTGCCTGATCTGTTCAGTGCTGTGATTTTGGGGAAAGGATGTCTTGTTCCTGCATTACGTTTTTTTTGTAGCTAATCCAAGTAGCCAGTTAACTAGTGCTGTTGTACAGCATAGGTAGCTCTAGGTTGCTTGCCAGGAGTGTTAAGATAGCACAAAGGTAGAGACTTTGCACCGAGGTTATTTTGTATCAATGCATGCCTAACTTCAAATAATTTATGCCTTCTCTATGGGTGCTAGTTTTATGCTTGGAACTTTGAGTAGTGGTGTTCAAACCTGTTTTCCATGTGAGTTATAATTCCAGTTGCCCATAGTATAGACCTGGGTACAAAGTTAAAATTTAACATTGCAGTATTAACTTTCTGCTAATTTGGTCCTGCCTCCCTTCCTTAAGGAGCAAACTGGGAATGCAGTAAGCATTGCTAAAAATACTGTTTTGTCAGTGTTGCTCATGTTCAAACCAAATGAGGCAAAGCTGAAGGCAGTAGAGCATGCCCTGCACAACCTAATTTAGAGCACATAGGTACTCCAGTGTGGCAGATTAGTTAGTCACCACATGAAGGCATTTATTTCTTTTTTTTTTTTTTAATGAAACTGTTCCCTTAAGGTCAGAATGTAGTAGAGTTGTGAGCAATGAGAGTGCATTTGTATTTATGACTAAACTTTGTGGCTTAGTCATAGTTTTGTATTGGGCACTTTGAAAAAGAGTCTTAGTTTCTAGTTTTCTATTTCCAGATTGTCTTGATGAAAGATAAGAAGAAATGTTTTGCAATTGATGACCTCGGCTATGAGCCAGAAGCTGTAGCCATTCACCCTGGAGGAGGTACAGCAGCAGTGGGAGGAGCGGTAAGATTGCACTTCCTAAACCTGTCCTGCTTTGAACTTGTAACTAGTAACAGAAACATTTAACACTAGGAGATGGCTTTAGAAGTAGTATGTGGCAGTTTGTAAGAGCATTATTACAACAAGCAAGCTGTGTGTAATTGGTATTCCTGGACTTTTAATTCCCCAGGTTCTACCATTATCGCTTAACTTTTTATCTTGTATTTGCTGGTTTTGAATTGTCAAATTGTTTTTACTGAGTATATGCTTGAAGTAGGTAAATTCTAGAAACCAGGTCTGTATTCTAGACTTGGTGGGTTGTAGCCAGCATAAATGACAGGTTCTTTAAACTAGTTCTTAATATAAGCACTACCAGATAGAGCTGATGCAAAACATTCCTTAAGTTCAGTAAGCCTTCCTCTTTCTATTGTAAAGTGATTTTTATTTTTTTTTTGTACCTTTTCCCCTTCTTCACTATTAATTTGCAGGATGGGAATGTCCGTTTGTATTCAATCCAAGGAACCTCTTTGAAAAATGATGAGAAGTCTTTGGAAGCTAAGGGTCCTGTTACTGACCTGGCATATTCTCACGATGGTGCCTTTCTTGCAGTCTGTGATGCAAACAAAGTTGTCACTGTCTTTAGTGTTGCTGATGGCTATGCGGTAAGAATTGTTGTTTAAAAACAAATTGACTGGCATTTCATGTCTAAACCTGTTGTGGTGAAATACAATGTGGCAGCTGAGACTTCATTGTTAAATCACTATATTTGTTGTTTCTATGACTGTTAAACTGGTATTTCTAGTTAGCATCACTTTTTGTTCACAACAGCCTTTGTGAAGCTTCCACATCATAAGAATAGGTGAGGAAATGTACAGCGTGGGTTGGCTACTGGGAAAACACTCAAACCCGTTTAATAGCAAACACATGGCAGAGGAGTTGGATCTCCACAGGCAGCAGTAGTTAAATATAAAAGATTAGAAAGTAATCACTACAAAGTAATGCATGTGCCTTATTCTGATCATCTGAAGCACTAGTGTGGTGGGGTGCTTCTTATGTGTGGGGTTGTTGGTGGTTGGTTTGAGTTTTTTTGATGGGCAGTTGTTTGTGTGGTGGTGGTGTTTTTTTTTTTTGAGGGGTGCTTTTTTGTTGGATTGGGATTTTTTTTTTAAAGGGAAAAAAGTCAACAAAGTATGTGCATGCCTGTTAGAGCTGGTATGCGTTTCTGGAAAATGGACAAGAATGCAGGCTCAGCTTGATAAGCATCATGCAATACAACAAAATTGAATTAAATAAAGCAGACTTGGCAATAAAAATTTGCTGGCGTGGCACATGGTTTACTGTGGTAAGAAGTAAGCAAAGAAAGGGATACATTAGGGCAGGGAATCTTGATTTTTGATTTTTTATTTTTTATCCCTCAATTAAGTGTCAACCAAGAACCAAAGAATGGGCAGTTTCCACTTTTCAGCTGAGTAGTCATTGTGTGTATCAGCCTGTAAAATCATTAAGGTAACTGAAACCACACCAAACTAGAAAAATGCAGATGGCATTCCACAGAAACATTGCTAAGTAAAAATTGAAAGAATTTTGTTTTTAGAAATATCTGTGGGGTTACTTTAAAAGTCTCTAAGCGAAAAGTAACTTACTGCATATGCACTTTACAGATCCAGCTTTCATCGAAAAAGTCTTAGATCTTTCTACAAAAGGTTTGGATTTTACCAGCCTCATAAGTGTTTAGATAAACAGCATAAAATGAAGCCACCAGTTGGTTTGTTTAGGGCATCCATCTGTACTGTGATGGATGTAGAATACATCAGACAGTGTACTTTGTCTGAACTATTGCGGTAGCTTATTGTAATGCTACAGATTAAAAGCCAGGGATTTCCTGAAGTAGCTTAAACTAATGAAGTAACACTGTATCTTTAACTTTCAAATAGGAGCATAATGTCTTTTACGGACACCATGCAAAAATTGTTTGTATTGCCTGGTCTCCTGACAACGAACACTTTGCTTCTGGAGGCATGGACATGATGGTATACGTTTGGACTGTAAGTGATCCAGAGACCAGAGTCAAGATACCAGGTATGTTTCCTTCAAAAGATTACTTTTGAGAGTTGCTAGTAGTTCTCGAAATCCAGCACAGCTTTCTAGAATTAAGCTTTGAATGTTCCCAAACTAATTTAGCCTTTACATTAGTCTCTGTGTAGCCACATGTCCTGGGTTTAGCAGTAGCAGTCAGTTTTTCTCCTTGGTAGCTAAACCCAGGACACCACAATAGCCAGAACCCTTCTGTTGTTTTGTAGTCACTTTTTAAAATATGCTGTTACTATTTAATGCAGCTGAAAATCACATTTGGAATATGCACTGAAGTTATTTTGTCAGCCTCGCCTTCCTAATTCTCTTCTGTTATTTCACGCTGCCATACAGATGCACACAGGCTACATCATGTAAGCGGCTTGGCATGGCTGGATGAACACACTCTGGTAACAACATCCCATGATGCTTCCGTCAAAGAGTGGTCTATCTCCTACAATTGAAATAATCCCTCTCTTTGGAAGGACCTAATCAGGGACTAGAACTACTGCAGTGGAACATAGCATTTCTCTTAAGAATCTGTATTGGCCTCTGGGTCTGCTATCATATCCTCATATCTTTACAGGGTGTTCATATCTGTAATTAAATGTACTTTGAAAGCTTTAGCCAGTAACAGTTTGCACATGAAAAGCACTTAAATTATGTCTGGAGCTTAACCTTTGTGCTGAACATTCCAGAGGCAACAGCCAAGCGAGTTGGTGTGAAAGGTTCAGGTGTGAAAGATTCAAACTCAATCAGTTGTTCTTTTCTAACCAAGAAACATGAGACTGTACAGCATGAGAGTAATAATTCTCATTTTTTCTAATTACAGAACATTTCTGTACTAACGGTCATAGTAAGAGTATTTAGTTGTGATCCGAAACCAATCAAGCTGTGTGCAGCTACTGTATATTGCTTTGCTTCTCTGTACTGCGCCAAACTGTTGCCTCAGATTTTCTCCTCTTAGATAACAAAAAATGGGGTACATACATAATAAACTTTTTATGTATTTCATGTCAAAGCTTTGTGGTTTATTTTAAGGTGGAAGTGTGGGGTTTTGATGTACTTACTGTTGTGGGTATAATGTTTACAAATAATCATTGTGGCAACTTCTTGCTTCAGAAACACATTTGTTATTTTCATGAATTAAGAATGTCTGGTCATTTCAATGTCAGAAAATCATTCTGTTTTGAAGATTAAAGGTATTTTCTGTTTGAAGGAGGAGAAGCATGTTATTGTTTAAAAAAAATGCAGTACTTCTACCACCTTTTTGAAAATACAGGAATTAAAGTGAAGCGTTGTTATGACTTGAAGTGATTTTTTTTTTTTTTTTAAATATAATGTTTGCGGAGTGAGTTTTATGCCTTTGCACTTGAGTAACAGTTGCATGGAAGCCATTATCCTATGTGAACAGGTTGTGATCTTGTTTAGTTTCCTTCTCCCACTCTGCAACACACATCAGTGATTTAAAGCCAGCTGTCTAGCAAGGGTGGAGGAGGACACTGATACAAAGCAGTAGGAAGATTTGTTACCATCTCTAGTGGCCAAAAGAAGTTGTTGTTGTCCAGAACTTTGGAAGATTTGGTAAAGAAAAGTTTGAGGGTTTGTTTTGGTTTGGGTTTTGTTTTTGTTTTTTTTTCCAAGTCTTGACTTAAGTCTTTCTTAAGTCTTCTTCAGTGCTCTTTGATTTTTATTAAGCTCTCCTTTCTATGTGGGCTTGTGTGGCTGTTTTTTTTGTTTGTTTGTTTTTTTTTTTACCAATCGTATTTCTAATGGCACTAATTATACAGCAAATAAAAAGGCTTTTGCTGCTTCTCATACTGTAGACCATTGCGCAATTGCTGAAAAAGAATTGCCTGTCATAAATTACTTAAAGATATTTCAAAAAGGAAAAATGTTTATTTTTTTTTTTTTTTTTTTTTCAGAAGTGGTGACCACATGTCTTCTGGCATGCAAACCACAATACACATTAAAACAGTTGATACGGGGTTTAGCTAAGCAGCGGAATATTTTGCATCATGGTTTCTTCATGCTTGCTGCACCTCTCCGTTAGCAGTTTTGCGTGTCTATTAACAATGCAAGGACAAGATACATTTCAGAAAAGGGCATGTTTGAAATCGGGCATAAGATCCAAATGAACAAGACTTCTCCATGTCTTGCCCCTAACCCTTGTTCTGCTCTTGCTTGTTGTGCCAGTCCCTGTGCAATTCACCCATTGTTCCCTAAGTCCCATCTGGAAGAGCTGCTATTGAATCTGCTCAGTGGGTTCCTGTTGCAGTTGAATCCCTGGCAGTTAAGTAACACTAAAAGAAGGATGAAACAAAAGTTATGTGGATGGCTGTGGGCAAAGAACAGAATTTGCTGGGAAATCCTGCTTTTTGTAAGAGGTGGGCCTGCTAGCGAAATATTGAGTTTTGAGGGAAATGACATAATTTCTTCAAGCCTCCTACCACTACAAGTAAATTCTTTCTTGCGCTTCAGAGCTTGTGCACCATGTTTGAAAGGTGATCTGTAGGATGAGATATTTTTATACCTAAAAGACCTTGTAACACTGCAGAATGCCTTTTAGCTCAAAAGCCTGTATTAAGACTTGTTTGATTGCTTCCCTTTGGGGGTGGTTGCTCGTGCTTCAGCTTCCATGGGATTTGTTTATTGGCATATGGCCTAAGCTTCTAATTCCTTAAGGACTGATATGGTCTTTGTAGTTGGATAGCAAATCTTGACTACACAACTGAAAGATTATTCTACTCTTGAACCAAATGTCATAGCACAGGCTGATTGTTAACCCAGCATTGGCAGCTCACAAACTAAGTCAAGGGAGTCCAGCTGTAGCCCTGAATTAGGCCTCTACATTACTTGTATTTGCCCCAGATTGAAGTGTCTTACACCAAACTTGAAAATCACAAAATAGCCATGGGGCAGGAGCACATAGCTACAGCATGACACTTGCTTTCTAATCTTAGTTGCACAAACAATCCCAAAGTTGGATTTTCTTAAAATGCCAGATGTATTATGTGTCAGGGTTTTTTTTCTAAAGGGGAAACAAATACTGAGCTCTTGGTTGGCTGTAAAAAGCAAAGACCCTTCCCAGAGAGAATGTAGACTTTTCTGTAGACAGCTGCATGGAAACAGCATTGCTGAGCTTAAGCTTTTCTCCTCAACAGCCCTGTTTGGTGTGAGAAAACTGTAGGCTGTCAGTCTCTGCAAAACAATGGGGATAGCTATTCACTGTCAGGGGACTTTAAAATGTATGTGTAGGAATGGAAGCCATTCTCTCTGTTGGACAAATTGTGATTGTTTCAGCCATCGTTTTTCTTTCTTATTCTCTGTAAGCCCTGTTCTGCCTGTGATGGGAGAGGCTGTGGAGATGGCAGCTGCTCATGCAGCAAGCGAGTGATCCCTTGGCCTGCTCTGGAGCAGAGAAATGATAGGAATAGACTGGGGGAACTGTCATGAGGTCCTGACTTCCACGAACCCCAGATTCTGTTCTTCAGCAGTACTGTACAGATTGTAGCAACCTCAAAAGGAAATATGTGAAATCCTTAATATGAATATGAAATTAGCCTGTAAGTGGGAATGCAAATTTTAAAAAAACCCACACAACAAGCTTTTGCTTGCTAAGAATTGTGAGTATTATAATGCTAGTTCAAGCCCTGCCCAAACACTGCTTCTGAAGCCCTGTTACTCTTAAAGGTTTCTGTTTTAAGTATGAACATGCTATTGAGCTCTAGCTGGCAGTTACTGAAAAGCAGGTTTCACTTCATGATTGGCAACTTGCCTGCTTTACAGTGAAAATGCAGCTTAATTAGGCCAGGGATAGATTTGGAGATCTAATGCGACCAGTAATTCCTCACAAGGTTGTACTGCAGGCCTTCTCCCCCCCCCCCTTTGACAGTGTGATTTAATCCCAGTTGCCTGTTCCATTTCTGCCACACTTGTACAGAACATTGGCCTTTCAGGAAGCTGGTCTATACTGTCAGCCAGAAGCTAACAGCAGCTGTTCTGTGGAATATCATCATCAGATACTAAATGAAATCTTTAATTGGCAATGGCTAAATGGAAAGGTAAAGAACAACACAAATCCATCTGGAGATGGAAGTTGTTTGTTGTTTAGAAAGCTGGACATATGACAGAATTATGGATAGGCCCCCAACAGATGTTCTGGCATCTCTGTTCCTCTGCTAACTGCTTTTGCTCTTAACCACTGGAGCTTCTTAGAGTGAGGGTAACTGCCTAAAAATCTTACTTACATGAATTCTTTTCTGAAGCAAAATGCCAGAGCTGTGGGAATTTAGTTTTTGAAGCTGTTTCATGTTTGAAGCGTGACACTTCAGATGTTGTTTCATGGCTATGGCACAATGATTTCCTGATCAAACCTCTTCCCTATGATAAATTTAGCTATGGCTATTCCTGCAATGAAGGTATATGGAGGAGAATATAGCACCTTGTGGCCAGGAGTGAAATGATCCAGTTATCTGACTGGGCTGCAAACAAGTCACAAATTCTCATGTTTTTTATATAGAGATATCGGATGCTTTTCCTAAGAGTGCAAAGCTCCCCAAGCTAATTAGTGAAAGAATCATAAAATACCTCAAGTTGGAGAAGACCCATAAGGATCATCAATTCCACCTCTCTGTGCCTTGTAGGAATACCTAAAACTAAAGCATATGACTAAGAGCATTGTCCAGATGCTCTTTGAACTATGACAGGTTTGGTGCCATGACCACCTCCCTGGGAGCCTTTTCCAGTGGCTGACCACTCTCTCAGTGAAGAGCCGTCTCCTAATATCCAGTCTAAGCTTCCCCTGATGCAGCTTCATTCTGTTTCCTTGTGTCCTACGATTGGTCACCAGAGTGGAGAGAAGTAACTTTCCCTCCACTGCTGCCCTTGAGGAAGTTGTAGACTCTGATGGCTAAAGTCCTTTGCATACTAAAGGCAGTCCCTTTGAAATACTCATGTTTTTACCGACAAGAATAATATTAGTTACACTGGTTCATAGACATGTTCATGGAGGGGACCCTGAAGATTCCCTTCATCCCTCCATCTAGTCTAATCTCATGTACAAAGTAGGGCTGAGCAGCTCTAAACCAGGTCTGCTGTGCTTTATTTTCTAGTCACGTCTTAGAAAGCTTAAAATAATGCAGATTATGTAGCCTCTTTGAGTAATCTGTTCCTGTCAAGTTTTTCCTGATGTCCAACCTGAGACTCCCAAGCTGTCCTGTGTGGCCATTTTCCCTTGGTGACATTTTCTGTTACTAGCAGGAGGAAGGTAAATGCTATAGCCCGGGTATTGCCCCCTGGAATACTTTCTCTGTTACCTGTAGGCCATCAGTTTTATATTATGTTGTTGATTGCTGCTTTCTCCGCCTGGTGGTCCAGCCCACATACCTCAGCCTCCAAGGAAGATTGCTGTGGGAAGGAGGTGTCTGAAGTCCGGATGTGCTGCATTACATCCTTCACCTCATCTGCATTGCTATCAGCGGTGAACTGCACGTCAAGTGTGATTTGCCTGTGGCAAGTCTGTGTTCGATATTTCTTTGTCCTGCAAGTATTTAGGATTGAATTCCAATGGGAACTGCTCCTTTATCCCTGTGGGGACTACAGTGGAAACACCTAGTTCCTGTTCCCTGGATCTTCCTTTTATTCATAGTTGCAGCAGAGTGTTGGGTATATTGTCCTTTTTCAGGCCATTGCGGCCCTCCCATATTAAATGTGATTTTTTCATGGATGGCAGGTAACTATTTCAGAATCACATTGGTCAACTATTTCAACAGCTCTGGATGGAGAGCTCATCACAGCCCTATGGACTTGAATGCACCCAGTTTTTAGGTAGACCCTAACATGGCTTTCTCCTGGTGGCTGTCCCTCTCCTCTTCAGAGCATGCTGGCACACACATAGGTCTGGAAGCAGGCCTGTCTGTGAAAACCAAGGCTAAAAACCAAGCTTTTTCTATCACCCGGAGTCAGGTTATTTCCCCCACTTAACAACAGCCCCCCGCTTTTCCTTGAAAAATTCAAGAGAAAAAAATGCATTTTGCACTGTTACAAATATCTGAAGCATTGCCATGTTTCCCTATTAAAGCAGAGACAGTAGAAGAAACTGCTTATTTTTTATGGCCTAGTTGCCTTGGACTTGAAGAAAGCATATATCGAGTTTGAGGAATATGTCTCACTTACAAACTCATTCTGAACTTGCCTTCTTTATTTATGAATATTCAATTATGTAGCTGTAATGGCAATTACATCCTGATGAGAGATTCATAGATTGCTGTAGGTTAATGAAGTTCTGCAGCTCATGCTTCACACCAGCTCTCTATAGGCAAAATACAAGCCAGGTTTAGCTGTTTCCTCTTCTCATTCCGTAGGTTAGCTGGCAGTTAAGTATACGACCTGTGGGCATCTGCAGCAGGGTTGTTTACTGGTTCAGACCAGCCAGCTTGTGCTTTGGGCAGCCAGCCCTCAGTGTCTGTGAATTAGACTGGTCAGTTCTGATTTCCTTTTGAGAAAGATAAAAGTTTGAAGTGTGGTTTATCTCTGACACCAAAAGGGATTTTCTCTTGGATATCCAGACATGCTTGTCATTCCTGATTGCCTGGTCTGCAAGACTGCCAGCAAGTCTGTTCCACATGCGCAGATGAGCCATCTGTATTCAGCAACCCCTGAAACTGTGGCTTATCAGCATTATTCAGGCTGGGCTGTCTGAGAATCTGACTACCTGAGAGTTGCTTAAGGTCTCAGTGTTTGCCTTTTGATTTGCTTTACTCCATAAAGCTTGCAAGCATTAAAATAGGAAGGGGGAAGACTCCTCAGGTTAGCCAAGGTGAATATTTAGGCCAAATAAATACCAGTAGGTGTCTATGCTGTGATTTACATGCTCTGAAGGCAGATCAGACATGACACACGTTTCTGCTTTGGTATATGTAACCTTTGTGTCCTATACCTCTTGCCTATATGCAGCCTGCAACCTGGCCCGTACAGAACTGAGGGGCTTGCTGCATATGCTGCCTCTGAAGGTCCCTCACATGTCCACTGACACGGGGGGGCAGCACTGTCTTTCTGCTGCTGTGCTAGGATCTCAGTATCACTATTAGCGCAGAGACTCTGGAGGTGGGGCTACAACCCCACAAGGCAGGGGTAGTGGTTTCAGGGTGGGAAATCGTGGGGAAGTAGCTGCAGCCAAATAAGTTAGAGCATAAGGTACTTAGATACAGTCTTTCTATAGGTTTCTCAACAGCATCCATTTGGAGGTGGAAAACAGTCCCTTCTGAGTATTTTTTATAATCTTCATGAAGAATCTACTTCCAAGCAGTTAAAACCCAAATCTTTAGTGAATGCAACAGACTAAGCTGTGCCTCAGTTTACAACTATGGAAACACCTGCATTATATGAAAATGTAAAATAGAAAGATCAAGGTAAGGAAGGGGTTAAGAACACACCTAATCAAAGCATACATGTACGTATTTGATGCTTTTTAGACTTAGACATTAAGAATGAAAATTCCTATAAATGTCAAAAAATGCCTAGCTGGTAGGTACATCTCTGCTAGCAGTAGTTACCACATTCTAGGATGTGGTTTAGTCACCAGCGCTGCCCTGTGCAAAGGGGAATGATAACTGTTAGTATTAGAAGTCACAAAGGATTAAAGAGCATTTTTATAGTTACATATAGTAATAGTGTGCACATATTTCTTAGGGAGCCAGATGCGATGCTGGCAGTGCTGGCAGGAGCGGCTCTGGATGCCAGATTCCACCCACAGATGGTGCCATGTCCAGGAGGGCGGCTGCAGTGACCTGCCGGGACAGGGCTCCAGCACCAGGTGGCAGAGCAGCACTGCCGGTGCATCTCCAGCTTTCCCCACTATTCCCAGCGGATTGTGCTATCCAGACTGACACCTGGCAATTATTCCTCTTTCGGAAATTTACCTGTTCCCATGTGTGATTGCTGCCTGCAGCACACACAGGTAGCAAGGAGAGTTCACATCTCACATCTCGGTTAGGTCCATCCACAGTGCTCAGCTCTCTTCTGCTTCTCTTCATTTACTCAGCACTATCAGTGAGTGAGGGCCCACAGAACAGTTCAGTGTGTTTAATGGGGAAGACTTTGACAAGGAGTTGATAGTCCATCATGTCAGACCAATGTATCACCAGAGACAGTTCTATTGCATACTATATAGGAAAGGGCCACTAAGAGGGCTAGAACTTAAGCAGGCAAAAAGACGAGGTGAAGAGTAGATGATGTCAGAAATACGCATTGGTAAATTTTATATTCATATGCCTATGTTTAAGGGCAAGTCTTTAATAATCTTTCCATACAGGAGCCCAGAAAGTGATGCCTGATCAAACTTGAATCAAAGACAAGATGATGAGTCTTCAGTTCGCAAGGCAGGAGAGAGGAGCTGGTGGAAGATGCATGCACTGGAGCTTCGGTACCTTTGGTCACTGTGGGGTTGAACAGGGTTGAGAGAATCAATGAGGTGCTTGATCAGTTAAGTAAAACTCAAAGCTGAAAACAGTGTACAGTGGCTTTGGTACTGAAACAGAATATGAACAACTGAGCCTTTATTTATCAGGGAACCAGATCATCTACCACTTACCAACAAAACAAGTTAAATCAATTCCTTTTTATTGTGGCTGGAACAACTTGATTTATTAATGTCCAGGTTAAGAGTCAGTGAGTGTGTAACAAGGCTGTGTATAAATCAATTGTATGAAGAGCTGGAACCAGAGAGAATTGCTGACCCTGCTCTGATAACCATGAACGCACACAGAACGTCACAGCTGGACTACGCCAGAGTCAATGGCCAGCTGAGGCAACAAAGGACTGATATGAAGGAAAGGTCTTTCAAGGTTATTAGATTACACTCCTTGGCAGAGGAGTGCTATTGGGTTTTGTGGGCAGCCCACTGCAGCTGACTGGTTTGGTCATGCTAGGTTGCCAAGGTTAGGTCCAAGACAGTGCAGCCAGGCACTGTGCTGAACCCTATAGCTGCTTGATTTGCATGTCTAGTGTGAGCTAGGCTGTGTCCCAGCTGCTGGCTGGGCAGCAAGGAGGAAGGTTACCGGCTGACAGAGCACACTGATGGGACAGGGAGGGCTGTGCCTGGTCTCTCCCTAGCTGGGCGCTTTCATTGGAGACACTGGGAGAGCTGGGGGGTGGGCACATGGGCTGGGAGGCCCCACAGAGAGAGCACCAGGGTCTGCAGGGCCTTCACCTGGGGACAGAGGGAGACAGTTTTCCTGTGTATCCAGAGAAGACTACATAGAGTTGTCTGGATTTGTTTACAAATATTTTCCAGAAGATGAAGTCCACAGTTTGCATTTGTGTTATAATCTAAGAGTCAAAGCTCTTTCCATGTGCCAACAGTGCGCATTTTTAGGAAGAAGCACACTCAGTTGCATTTTTGAGTCAGATTCCTGTTACAACAACTTGAATTGGGATTCAGGTTTTGTACAGTCTCAGTTTGGTGTATCTTACCTGGCACTTCTGTATCTCCAGAAAAAATTGTGGGCTTGGGTGGGGGGCACCTATGTCATCAACTGCTATTAGTTCCCACTATTTTTAATGGCAAATAGCAGAATACATCCAGGTCAAACAGACAGGCTGCTCTGTCTTCTCCAAGAAGTTCTTGGATTTCATTTGATGAGGTTTCCAATGCTGGCAATGGTAAGAATCTACTACTTTTTTTTTAAAAAATCAGGCCTCTGCTTCTCAAAGCATTTCTGCTGGATGTGTTTTATTCCTTATTCAGATTAGGTGTATGTCTGGGTGCCCATGTGGCTGCCCTCCCATTATGCGTGTTCCACCAAAAAAAACAGTATCACCAGCCAGCACTCATTAGCTCCAATGTGACTGTTTTGGCTCCCAGAGTGTCTTAGCTTGTCGCCACAAGGTCCTGCTAGGTTTTTGGAAATGCTGTCTGAGATAGAAACTACTTAATTTATAGCCTTTAGATTGCTGCATCTCCTCCTTTTCTCTTGGAGTATGGTCTGAATGATCTGATGAATGCACTCTCTTCCATAAGATAGCAGATAGCACAATTCACCCCATTTCTGTTCCAAAGGTAATAAGCTACTGCCAGGTTTATGAAAGGAAACCTTGAAAGATAGTGTACCATATGCTCTTGCTACTGCTTTCTTCCCAGATCCATGGAGGGTTTACTGGGATGCAGCATCCACCCGGCACTGCAGGACAAATACCCAAATACCACATTTATGGGCCAATCCTTTTTTTTTTTTTTACATCTTTTCCTTCCGCCTGGTGATATGTGGAAATGTAAGGCTGGCTTTGAGTCATTATGTACACAGTGGTGAATTTGCTTTCCCAGGTATCATTGCTTTCAAGCCACTGTATCATCTTGGCATTAAACTAATAAACTATTAACCTCTGTCACAGATGGAGTGACATGCTTCACTCCTAAGAAAGAAGCAGCAGTATGCTTGTTGATGTAAAACAGTGATTTAATAAAATATATTAGTAAATGTGACAGTGGTTTAACAAGATTTGATGCTAAGGTACACTTGATTATTTATTGCATAGAGTGTAGGATCAGACAAAACTGTCAGGGAAACCTTCCAATGGAGTCATGAGGTTCAGAAAGAACCCCTTGTGTGCTAAACTCCTTCTCAGAGAGGAGTCAAGGTGTGGCTGGATCCAGACTCAGTCCCAGACCTGGCTTATGACTCAAGGATTGTGTGTGCACAATCAATCCTTTGTATCACTTAGCTAAGACTTCAAAGCTCAGCATGCTATTAGTCACCAAGAATCTGTTGCAGCAAGGAATCTCTCAAGCTTAAGGAATAGCCTTGAGAGATGTCCTTGGCTGGAGGGGAGATCCTAGTGTGCAGCCCCCTGCCATGCAGAAATGCTCAGAGGGCCCTGGGCTGTCTACTAGTTATGGAGCAGGATAACTGACTCATAGTCATGTTTGCATACCACCTACAGAAACCTGACTTAGTCAGACCTTGACCAGGACTGTTTGGGTGGTGGTGCGCTGCTTTTTCAGATTAGCCCTTGACTGTTGTGCTGTTATCTGTCTCCCCCAGTTTGAGTTGGATGCAACCATTACGACCCAGACCCATCCATTACCACCACCATTGGTGGTTATCACTTAAGCAGAGCTATGGGAAATAAAGATCCCGGGGGGGGGGGGTGAGAGGAGCACAGTGCCACAACCTCTGGGATACCTGCAGCATACATTACACAGCAATGCTGAAATACTGGGTGTTAGGATATAGTGTGCTAATCAACAAATCTAATTGTTCTGTCAATATTTTTTACTTTCTGGATATTTTTAAGGAAAAGGAAAGCAAGTTTGGATAACGGTAACCTGAATGTCAAAGATAGCACCTCCTAGGAGTGGTTTTCTAAATGGTGCCAGATTCTGATAGATATAATAGACACTTTTTTTGAATATAAACGCATCTGTCTGTTTTGGCATTGGGTTTTGTGAAGTTCACATTAAATCATTAAACTTTAGATTATTAGATTATGAGGGCAGCATAAAAAAATTCTATACTTCTAAAAGGGATTAATATGAAAATCATAATTGTCCTAATTCAACACATAGGGGTTAGATTTCTCCATAGAAACTAGAATTTTAAAGAGATAAGCTCTTAAAAAGTTATGTTTTTACTACTATTTTAGGCAGAAGACAATATCTTGAAATTCGTCAGCTGTAAAATCCTTCTTTGCCATGACCTCCTTAAGCCCTGTGATAACAATACACTTACTGGTATATGTACTGGAACACAACTTTTAAAAATCAGTATTCTGTACCTAAAAATCTACTTCCTGTATTATTACATGGGTTCATTATTGGCTAATGCATGATGTACCAAATACTTAGGTGACGTGTTTTCATGACCAGCAGGATGTTAGTTCAGTATGTATTAATGAAAATACGTAGAACTGGTTTGCACTATTTATTTATCCATTTAACTCTTCGTTTTGCTCTATTATCTGTTTCAATTGCTATTAATACTTGCCTTTTCAATACCAAAAGAGAAGCCAAATGTCCACCATCAGTCGCATTATGAGCATATGGGGAGGACTGCCCTTTAGAGATGTGGTGACGTGTGCCCACCTCCTATTTACAGCATGAGAGGTCTCACTTCAAATGGTTTTTATAGATGAGGAGCCCAGAGTCACTCATCACCAGTGTATTTCTTTGCTGAGTCACACATGCCTGCCTCACAAGCATGGAAGGATTGGTATTCTGCCAGTATGATGCTTTGCCAACATGGTGTCCTGCACAGTGTAAGTGCCCATTCATCAGGTGCAATTGATGATAATCTGATGATTTAGTCAGGTTTATTTGATTACAGAAGAGTTTTTCTTTGCGTGCTCTAAGTGGAACAATTTCCTGTTTGTTGTACAACATGATCACAGTTTCCATGTCTCTTTTGCAATCCGTACCATCGTGTTACACCTAAGATAACACCTACATTATGATCATTGCTGCATGCCAGGAGTTTTTACGGGAGTATGTTACGAGGTGTTATGTTGCTGTTACCTTATTTAACACAGTGCTGTCTTAGTACTTCTTTTCTCATAAATCATATATTTCTTTTCTTAGGCAAGAAAAGGCTTCCCCTGACATTTATGACCTGAGAAGACAGTAATGTGTCATGCTAAAAAGATTGCTAAAGGAAACAATTCAGGCCACTCTTCTGTGGGCTGTAGTTTGCTTTCCAGTGCCCCTGCATGGCGTATCTTGCAAAGCTAACGTCAGAAGGAACTATTTGATCATCAAATTTGGCCTGGTACATATCAAAGGCATTTAAATTTCATCCAGGAATGTTACATATTAAGTTTTCAGGTGATGAAACTACATCTCTCTCTGGTGCTTAACAAGATTGATCCCTCCCTTTGCCCCCAGCAGAAATATTATTTCTTGCTCTCACTAGGGTCAACAAGCCTGGAGGTGAAAGACCCCATGGCTGCACACATACTGCAAAATAAAACAGGATAAAGCAGGATGGAATAGTTTATTCATGTTCACACCGCACAGTGCTTGGATTTGCACCTCTCCTGAGCATTACAGTTTCTGGGTTCTTAAGACACAATTTTGAGTTCAACATGTCTGAAATAATGGAAGTGCTGTGTTGCAACCCAATAGGGACATAGTTTGAAAACGTGACATGACCTGGGTGTGTTGCGTGTTTTCAGGAATCACCTGAGGGTGCAAAGTCTGCTGGGATAATGTTAGAGGATTGTGAGAGGTGGAGAAGACAAACATGGGACACTTTTCTCCATAATGCCTACTGTGAATGGCTCTTGTAGTTTGCTGTCTTCCAGACTGGGCCCAGTTATCATCTCATAGTGGGCTAACTGGGTCAGATCGAAACCATGTCACATACTGACAGTCACTACAGTGCCTCTCCCCGTTATTTAGCAGCACGCCCATATCTTGTAACAGTGTCAAGCAGCAGTTCTGATTTAGGGAGAAGGTGATTCCAGCCTAGATTAAGAACCAGTACAGAAATGGGACCTAGAGTCCCAAACCCAGTAAGACCTGACACATCTTTGCACCCTGAGCTCCCAAACCCATGAAGTCACATGCTTTCCTGGCAGATAGATATAAGCTTTTCATTGAGTAAGGATGGATTTCCTTGAAACAGTATCTTTTTTAATAAGTAAAAAAATGGGCGGTGATGGAATATTTCTGTATTTTCCCCTTAAAAGCACCGACACTGAATGAAGGACTAAGCTACTTAAACATCACAGGAGATTCCTTGATTCCATAACAAACTACTAGACAAGGAACTGCCTGGGTGTAAAATCCCTGGGTATGCCAGAGAAAGCTAATATCAGTCAAACTATACCAACATAGAAACTGAAGGAACACAGTCACTGATCAAGCAAAAACATAGAGCTAATATTTTATTTGTTTCTGTTTCTTCATGCTCTTTATTCTATGGTTTTGTCACAGCCATTAAAATGACTTGAATTTTAAAAATAATAGTTCTTTTTTAATATGTATAATATTTATACAGAATCATAGAGTGGCTGATGTTGGAAGGGACCTCTGTATGTCATCTTGCCCAAAGCCCTCTGCTCAAGCAGGGCAACCTATGGCCAATTGCCCAGGACTGTGTCTAGATCATGACTAGACATCATAACAGTAGCATAAATATTTCCTCCTGACACTCACTCACGACTTTTAATTATAATTTCATCATTGCCTCTTTGTAAGGGCAGACTTGTCCTTTCCATCATCCCCAAGCCAAGCTCTTCAAGTGTATTTGAGTAAGACTAATAGGTCCAGCAGTGCTGATCTTGGGAGTCTGTGTACTCTGTGGTTCCATGTTAGAGACCCCCTAAAAAAATATTTACCCATTTGTGGAGTATTTGTGTTTTTAAATCAAGTTAATAAAAATATTTCCAATTCTTTTGTCTGGGAAAACAATATTGGAATTAGGGACTGAGTCTATAATGGTCTAGATTGGTCTTGCTGAATCTGCCAGTTCCTTGGAAAAACTGTTCACAGACTCTGAATTGCCTTTTGGGATTCTTGGCAATGCCACCTACCATAATTCTTAAAGACCTGCTTTGCCAATGTGTCCTAACTTCCCCAGATCATACTCGCCTCCAGTCTGATTCATTACAGCACTGAGCACAAAATGTCTGTGACCAAATCAAAACCATGAACAAGCAGCAAATCAATAGCATTTAATCTTTAAGTAACTAACTGGGATGCTGCCTGTGATTGTGCTATTCAATAAAAAAGGAGGAATTATTTTTTCTGAAAGCCATGCTACTGCATGCAGCAGCCTTTCTGGCCTTCTCATGTATTCAAGGTTACTGCTACGGATTTCAACCCAGTTTGCCATGTCTTAGATTATGAAATATTTCTCATAATGGGCCTTGAATACTGAACATGAGAAAAGAGTTAAATGTAAGAATTCTCTCCCAGTAGAATCAGAGCACGCTCTCCCCCTGCAGCCTAGCGATCAAGTAGGTCAGGGCACTTCACTGGTCTCTGGTGCCCACTCACTGCACAAGGGGATCAGCCATTCTTCTCTAAAAGCCCAGGTGTCTTGTAGTTTAACACATTTTTAAATAGCTGGTTTGACTCCTACTGTCGCTAGTATGAACACAGCTCATGCAGCCCTTAATAAAAGCAATCATCTAGATATAACAAGAAATGACACCAAAAAGTGTTTCTCTAAGAGCAAACCAGGGCTCTTGACATGTGTGTGGTTTGGTTTTCACCTGCCTTGAAAACACAACAGCAGAGTAAACCTTTGAGGTCTTACCTGTGAAAAGTAGCAACAGAAATCTGAAGTGATGGAAAGCTATGACGTCTTTGAGCAACTATGGCACAGCAAGATTAAGGCAAGTATTGAGGTTAAATATGTGGTGGCAGTGCCCTAGGCAGGTTATCAGGTCATTAATTTTGCAACAGAGGTGCCCTTTGCAAGTGGGTCAGGAAAGTAAGTGTTAGCCTTAACCCATCTCAGTTCCAGTACCATGACTTTCAACTGCAAGGGACTCATAGCAGTAATGAACTGTTAAAAAACATGAGAGTAAAAGGTACAGTTTTTAAAACTTGGACCTTTTGTCACTAAACAAGAATGATGACTTTTTTTTGCATTTTTTTTCTTATTGCTATGATCAATCAAAGACTGTCCCTAGTAAGTTACGTAACAAAATACAAAGGTTTGGAACATGCCCTTTTATTGTTTCTGCAATTATATCACACCCACTGCAGTGGTTTGGGTTCAACGGTTAAGCTTTTGCTAAATACTGCTGAAGCTTTATCCTAGGTATGACTAAGGAATACATACTCACAGAATCACAAAATCACAAAATCACAGAATGGTTTGGATTGGAAAGGACCTTGAGATCATCCAGTTCCAACCCCCTACCATGGGCAAGGGCACCTTCCATACACCAGGATGCCATTGCATTTCAGCAATTGGTTTTAGCATGAAAGGCAGTTGTGAACGTTTTCCACCTCCTGTTTTCTTTTTTTAAAGATAAATCAACACAAATTTTGAGCCTTTTGATACAGGAGTGCAAATATTTGTGATTTTGAATTTTTGTTCCTAATCCTAACCGAGGAACCTCATTGTCATTTTAGGAGATTACATGTAGCTGCCTCTAGCATTTGTCTATGGATTTATAATGTCATACCTTGTTATCACATAAACTTTACCCTCTGTAATTGACTGGACTCATCTCTCATCTCTCTGATTTGGTGCTAGCATATGGAATATTACTGGAAAACTGATGAGTTACAAAGATTCTCTGTAGTTTCCTAGCATGAGTTCTCCAGTAAAACATCTGGAGTCAGATGGCCTTTTACCTCTGACTGACACTGAAATGGCAGGCACCTCTACGAAGGAACTCTGAACCCACAGAAATACCCTTTCTGGACAAAAGAGGGATCTCCTATGTCTGGAGGCATCTTTCAGTGCAAGCTCCTGAAATTACTCTCCTCCAAGCAAACTGTCTTTGATGTAAGGGTAGACTTAATCTTTACTAATGAGTCAACAGGGGTTTCACTAGAAGACTTACATTGAATTGATTTATTCCCAGCTTCAATAACCATGCTTCCTGGCCAGCAGCACTCGATTTTGGGGCCTTGTGATTAAATGCAACCTGATGATTCCATGGAAATTGACTACTCACATTACTGTTCAGCCTCTTCTACATGGTGTCTGTCACAACAGCCATTTGGTGCAGTTAGAGAGAAAATATTCCTCATTTCCTTGGCAAAGGGTATGGACAGCCCTACACTAACCTGTCAATATGTTAACATTTGTCCTTTTTTAACATTACTTTAAATATTTAAAGGGCAATCTTCATTTAATATAAGTTAGAACCTATTGAAGCATGCAAACTTCAGCTAAATGTGAACTCATGGCAATTTCTCCTTGTTGAGCAGCACCATTTGAACAGTGTAGAAGACTGGCATTTCATGACCATCCACACACAAAAATAATCTAGTTTTAGCCTTTCTCCTTGTCGATTTGAATTGTGCTCTCTTTTACTTCAAATGTTTATAGGATGACTTTATCTTTGATATATGCCAATTAGCTGGTAAGAAAAGCCTGACTCAGACCAGATTAAGACAATGTTGCCAACTCATTTTGTTTCCAGTGTTTTCTGTCTTTTTCTTGAATTTTTGCAATATTCTGATGTTAAAAAAAAAAAAAAACAACAAAAAAACCAAAGGAGACCATACAGAAAGTTCAAGATGATGCAAATTTCATTAGATTCATTAGATGTGTCAGATCTCTGAGGAGCATGCATATATCACATACATCCACACCAGCTAGCAGACAGCAAATAATTTAGGCAGGAAGCCACTTGCCGCCTCTGCCTCTTGGCTGTCATAGCCATTTTGGCATCAGTAAAATTCTCATTCCCAGTGTTGATATCCTTTTTATATATCACAGAGATCAGTCACTGCAGACATGAATCAGTATAGAGGTGACTGCTGATCTGATTGCTTGCAGACTCTTGTTTGTTCATCGCCTCTGGCTTTGACAAAGAACTTTTGAACATAGACTTTGTTTTCTTTCTCTGCTTCTGGAAAGAAAAGTTCCTTACAGTCGCTCATGAATCTTCTAGGTCATTTATGAAGGAGTTCTTCAAATAATAGCTGTTCCTTCATAGTTTTGTCTGTCCCAAGAAGAAAAAGGTGCTTCAGGTTAAAAAAAAAACAAAAAAAATAACAAAAAGATTCACAACGAAAAAAATGCCCTTAATCATTCCTGGTTTCAGCAGGTAGTTTTCACATCTGCTCTCACAGAATATAAAAGACCTTACTTACACTGTTATACCAGTTCAAATGCAGTAGATAGCCATCTCACAATAACTTAAGTCAATGTATGGAAAGATGTAAATATTCTCTGACTATCTCAGAACAAGATGGAATTGTCTGAGAGAGAGAGGTGCAATATATGATGATGTTACAAGGATGCTGGGGAGGGACTCTTCATCAGGGACTCCAGTGATAGGACAAGGGGTAATGGGTTAAAACTGAAACAGGGGAAGTTTAGATTGGATATAAGGAAGAAATTCTTTACTGTGAGGGTGGTGAGGCACTGGAATGGGTTGCCCAAGGAAGTTGTGAATTCTCCATCCCTGGCGGTGTTCAAGGCCAGGTTGGACAGAGCCTTGGGTGACATGATTTAGTGTGAGGTGTCCCTGCCCACGGCAGGGGGGTTGGAACTTGATGATCTTAAGGTCCTTTCCAACCCTAACTATTCTATGACTCTATGATTCATATTCCCCAGTTCCCAACCCTTTGCTTCCTTCAGGTCTCATCCTAAAACAGCTTTAGAGCATTTTTCTTCAAATGAACATTTCAGCTTAATAAGACATACGTCTAATAGGAAAAATTAACCCAGCTAAGAGTGTCTTTTGGGATGCTGAAAAGAAAAAGCCCAAAAGGATCAAATCCTTAGCAGCAGTATTAACAATATTTATTTTTCTACTGTAACATGGTTTTGTGTTTTACATTTTACATACATTTGAGGAGGCACTTAAAAAAGTAAACCAAAACCAAACCAAACCAAAATCAATCATTAAAAATGGGTTAAACAATCCTACATAATGCAATAAGTATTCTGGTGTTCAGAAAAAAAAAAGACAGTTAAAATGAACCAGAAGAGAACCTCTTCTAAAGCATCTCTACTTACTAATGTGCTTTGTATTAACTGTTCTGTCTCTTGCTGTTCTCATCTTTGCTTTCTCTTCTCCCCACTTCTTTTCTCAGGAGGCATTTGCATTTTCTGACTCACAGTTTATCTTTTGAAGCAAATGTATAGAAACAGGGATAACTGTAGATTGTTAACAATTCAGGAATTATTAACTAGTTAACAATAGTCTGGAAGAAAAGGAAGAAAAATTAAATGAGATCATTTCAAAGGATAATCAAAGGATTAGGATTCATAGGTCAAAGCCAGTCAGAGGGTCTTGACATCATGATATGCAGCTGCAAGAGGCTCAAGGTTGTAAAAGGTAGAAAAATGGTTTTCCCCAGGCAGTTGTTTCCTGAAAATAATATGTAGTTTTTATATTAATCCCTGAAAATGGAGTGGTTACCACTCTTTTTCTGATGCTTGCGTTTGCTCTTTGTGTCATTCAGTCTGTGTAAGAGGAAAGAAATTCAAGGAGTACTGTAGTGGAAATGTCGTCAGTAGGAGACATGGGTATAGACCTGTGTCATGCCCTACCTATTCACCACAGTCTGTTACTCTACTGTTAGCTCAAAGAAGCCACTATCATGTGTATCTTAAAATATGGCATACTTTAACTTTTCTGGATTACTCCACCTGCTTAGTGGGATTTGTGAGGGACACTCATAGTTTATCTTTAAATTGAAGATTTCTGAAAATATGTTAATTTGGAATAAACTTTCACTGAGAACCAGGAGAAAATCATGATGGTAACTCTCCGTGCCTTGCCTCCAGAAAGCAGACTGCAGCACAGTGACTGGAGCACTCTCTACAGCAGAGGAAACCACTAAAGTAGTTTCTTGTTAGTATAGGAAAGGCAGGAGATAAGAAGGTATATTAATTTCATTTCAGGGGGAAATCCTGTGGCTAAGGCTTGTACAAAGCTCTAATCTCTTAACCTGGACTTTCCTAAAACAGTGTTGCAGTAAAGCATTTTTGACATTATCATTTTCAGTAATAGACACAGCAGCTGACATAGAGGATGAAGAACTTTGTTTTTTCTGCAGATAGACTTTCACACCTTGATCTTACTCTGTTCAGTTCCAGGCACCTACAGGCCCTCTGCTGACTGCAGTGTTTCTGAAAATGCATTTTGAATGCAGATAGAGAGAGGCAGCAAAAGGCAGAGTTCTTTTTTCTCCCTGAACCATTTATTTGGCAGCTTATTGATACATATCTCCGGGAATACACTCTTCTCATTTCAACATTGTAACCTATTACAAACCCAACAAGTAGCAATGTGAGTGATTTCCTCACTATTTAAAATGCAGCTTCTGTCTAGAAGCTGTGGCCAGCTCTTGTCATTTACAAGGAGTTACTCTACAACTGAGAAGCATTTAATGTAACATATATTCTTTTAAGGTGGACTGAGAAGCTCTACACCACATCATATACTTTGCATAGTGTAGAAATACTGCATTTCTGAATCTGCTTTTAGAAGATCTGATTTGATGACAGCTCTTATCCAAGAATCTATGTAAAAAGTGATAGAAATAGCTACTCCAGTTTATGCTGACTCTTGATAGCTCCCATGGCCTGCTCCACTAGCTGAGAAATGACTACAGTAGCAAAGCATTTTTGCATTCTCTTGCCCAGACAGCTGGAGTTGGGGAAAATGAACAGGAGATCTCAGGAAGGAAATTCCTATCCTGAAACTAGAATATAAAGCCAGGCAAAGAACCTCACAGATTATTGCTGTGTTGGTCCTTCCTGTCGGATTTAAAATAATATCTGTTTACAGCTGTGTTTTTCCCCTGCTCTCCGAGTTCTTCTTCATAGCAGCCCCATTGAGGTATGCTGCCTCAGTCATAGTGGGGCAGTGCTCCAACCAAAGGAGAAAAAGACAAGATTTATTAACAATTGCCCTGTGACCAATGAAGTGCCTGAATTGTCAGGAGTTGGCATAAATCAGAAAATAGATTAGTTTCCTCTCAGAAGATGCCTTGGAGTAACAGCACATTATCAGGATCTGAATAAAGAATCTAGGTGTTGGAAGAGAAAGGAGTACATTTTGCACAGGAAGACTTTGGCAGGAGACAGAAAAAATATCAAATTGGGCTTGGTCCTCATCCAGACAAAAGTTCAACAGGGGAACTAAGCTGTGCTTACAGCAGCCTAAAGAAGGAGGGGGGACCTGGCTTTTCTGGGCTTCAAGAAATGAATCAGATGTGAAGGGTGAATGTTTCTAAATTATTTTTACTTTCTTGTTCCTGTCCTGAGAACAAAATACAACAGAACGTTAAATGCTCCATCCAAAGACTATCTCTGTTCATCTGCTTGTTTACATTGGTCATCTATAAACCTGAAATTAGCAGCAAATCAAAAGATTCAGACTTTAAAGGAGACCATCTCAGTCTGAGGGACTACTACTATACTCAGGCATAGGCAACTGGATCAAGAACTCTTGTCTCTTGTAGGTGGCTGCTGGAGGCAGGAGACCTATTTTGTAAGACAAGCACTTACAGCCTCGGGGACCTGAAACTTTCTGAGAAGTTGGTGGTAGTATCTTCTTAAGAGAAGTATTTGTCAGGGGAGCTCACATTGAAATGACAACCTGGAGATCCAATGTAACAGTAATCTCATTGGATCATTTTCAATGACTTGGAGAAATGTGTCATTCTGCCATGGTGCTGAAAAGTGTAGTTAACTTTGTCCCTCAGTCCTTTTCATTTCTGTCTTGATGTTCTTGGAATAGAATGAAGTTGAGGGAACAGGCAGGCAATTATAAGACTCACCAAGAGGTTTGAATTCTGAAGATGGAAACTGCAATAAATTGTAAAATTGATATAAACCAATATATATAATAATGCATTATGTATTTTAATATAGAAGTTAATTATATAATGCATACAATTTATTGTCATCTACAAAATGTAATGATGTAGTAAGCCACAGAAAATTATAAGACTAAGGACTCTGAGATGCTAATGCTATACTTAGCTTCCATACATTGCGGGCTATTCCACAAGGTGATCTTTTCAGACCTTAATTGGCAAGAACTCAATGAGGATGAAGAAGATACTTTATTAATCAGCATTTTGCAGAATGTAGATGGAAAGTTTAGTATCCACTATTTAACATGCTTAGATTGCACCACTGTAGTGTGAAAGCAGTGACGCTGAAGATGCTTTTCATATATGAAAAGCTAAATGTCTGAGTCCTTGGAGTTTCTGGCCTTAGACAGGCAGATCAATCTTTGCATCTTCCGTAAGTTTCCAGTCCCAAAACACTCACAGCAAAAGTCCGCATACCTTTCACCAAAGCTGGAGGAAAGTGCTTATTTTTTGCCTAGAAAGATGGAGGTAGCTGCAATCTCTGTCTGTTACTCACATGTGGAAGTGTAAATGAGGAATCACATTTTATAAAGTAGAAGCTCAGGTGTAATTTGAGTTTGTGGTTATTGATGTCAAAAGGAAAAACTGCATATAAAAGAACGTAATGACCACAAAGGTCATGGTTTTATAGCCTATAAACTGTGTCTGTTTAGAAAAAAAAAACCAACCACTTTTAATATGTGTTTCAAAGTATAAATGTTGTCCTTTTTTTTTTTTTTCTCTCTGTGAGTTCTTTTACATGAATGTTTTATTTGTCAATAGCTAATATGAAGTATTTTTTATGTTACAGAAAAATCTTTGACAAAATCTGTTGATCCCACAAGAAGCAACAGTTAACCATACAGCTAATCTGTAATCTAGAATTTGCCATCTACTATTAACAACTTCTTACTAGAAAGCTGTTACCAGTGTGATAGAAAAACAATGGATAAAATAAAAATCCAGCTTTATACAAAATGAACATGTCTCTTTTGATTATTCAAAGACAAAAAACAAGACTTCGCTCAAAATGAATTGTTTCACTTGCGTGGAGACTGTAATTCTGAAGTGATACATTTGATGGTCAAAGGGCTGGAGAACCTGACGTGAGGAAAGAGTGAAGGAGTTAGGTCTTTTCTCCCCGGAAAAAAAAAAGAAAACTCATAAGAGACCTCACCATGGTATTTCAGTATCTAAAGGGCAGCTACAAAAAAGGGCAGAGGCTCTCTCTTCACAAGGACCTACATGGAAAGAAGACAAGGGGCAACAAGTACCAGTTACATGAGGGGAGATTCATTTCAACATAAGAAAGAATTTTTTTCCAGTGAGAACAGTCACTGGAACAATCTGACCAGGGACACGGCAGAGTTCCCATCACTGGAAGGTTTTGAGGTGTAATTGGACATAATGCTTGATAAATACATCTGGGCTCCCTTTCCTGTGAAGGGTGAGATCAGACCATCTTCTGAGGTCCCTTCCAAACTGGGTTGTTCTATGAGTCTGTAATTCCTCAAAATTACCTTTAAAAATACATATATTTTATATCTCCCAGTGTTTAAGAATTTAATTTTATATATGTTCAAAGGTTGCTGGGAAATATGACTGAATTACGTATATCTACAAGTATTTAAATTTTCAAATTTGTCATTTGTGAAATGTAGCACACTAAAAAGACTAGGATTTTCATAAAGCAGTATGAATTAAAACATATTAAGACCACTAATACAAGGTCAAGGCTGGTAGGAAACTGAGTCTCTGTATTGTAAAACTGTAGAAGAGTGTATGATTTTGTAGATAAAGACTGTACTGTAGTATATACACAAAAAGATCTCCCAGGAAAGTAAGTACATTCCACATTAACTTCCAAGTCTGAATAGTTGAGTATTTTACTATGCAATTATAAGGTACAGGTGAGGTGAGGGAGAGCATGGTCATTCCTTACTCTTGTATATCAATTGCTCTTCAGTATGGGCAATTTCTTTCAAATCCTCACATTTATCTTCCAATGAAGGGAAAAGGGACACAGTGGGTTCCACTGAGTCTTTGTCCTTCCATGAATTTTGGACAGTAAAGCGAGTGCACTGCTAATACTGCCAGCTCAGAGTTCAGCCCAGCAAGTAACCCAGATAGCCCATAGCAATTGTATATGGGTTTTAGAGGACCGCAGGTATTCCCAGCCCAATAAAGACATTAACTTGTGGTTGCATTTTCTCAACCACACCTGAGAATGATGTGCAGTTATCCACAATACAATTACAATTAAGAACAGTTACATTTCTAGTAAATGTGTTTCCTCATGTCTTTACGAATGCCGAGTCTGACTAACCAGTCCGAGTTCCAGTAGGAAGCAAATATCATTACTGTAATACTTACAGAGTGTCCTGATTTCCAGTGAGTCACATTTAACAGATAGAGCAAAGGAAATCATCACTTCTCAGTTGTGGCTGCTATATACAAAAAATAGTCCTCCTGGACTGTATGGATGAAAAGTGCATTTAAAGAATGAACAAACTCCCTATATAAGCAGGAAGCTGAAATAAAGGGAAGCACAACCATAATTTACTCAGCGATAAAAGTAGTCTGCATAGCCTGAAAACAGAAGTGAATGGAGTCTAGCCAAAGTTTGCTGGCACCATCTTCCACAATTCTCCTAATCCTCCGCTAACCTTAAGGGAAAATCAGATGTGTTACTCTGCATGCTCTGTGAGAAGTGACAGTACCCTGGAAGATCTCTCCCTGGAGCAGAAAACAATTCTTCATGAATTAAAGTAGAGACATGTCCTTCTGAGAGGAAAACAAAGGAAGAAATTACTGTATGGTCACTGACAGAACTAAAGGAACTAAGAACTGAAGTATGTATGTTCACAAGAGCCTGAGGAAGAATTCCAAGGATTTCTCTGGAAGCTTGGCTTGTGCAGACTCCAAGGCTTCAAACCTTCAAGTGAACCTCCCAAGCTATGATTTTCAGATGAACCAGGAGAAATCATAAACCAGAGAATACATAAACCAGGAGAATACATAAAGCAGAGGAGCAAGATTTGAAAGGATCACAGATGTGGACTCGGAATCTCTGTTGTTTATTCAATGACATTTTAAGAGCTCAGTGCCAGCTGACTCTCTTTCCAAGAGAGAGATGTCAGGCTTGTCTTTAATAAATAGTAGGGGTTTATTCTGGTCTATAATTCAAATTTGAGCGTTAATTCTTCATCTGAGGATTATATCTCTACTTTTGGTTTTCACTTTACTTTTTTTAACATATTGCATTTTACATTTATTTTGTTGAGACACTCTGATCTTGAGTTTGGGCTTAAATGTGATTTCTTCATGTGCCTGAAAGAGACACTTGAAGCAAGTCAGGCAGGAGAGGTCAGGATTGAACAAGTGCTCATAGCCTTAAAACCTCTGTCCAGTTAGGTCTTCAAGTATTAGAATCATAAAATTATAGACTAGTTAGGGTTGGAAAGGACCTTAAGATCACCTAATTCTAAACCCCCTGCCATGGGTGATAGTGAGTATCAGAACTGGGGACTTTACAATTTCTATTCCTCAGTTTCCTGATCTCTAAACAAGGGTTGATGATAATGGTGAAATTATTAATGTACTTAAATGATGTGTATAATTGTCTAATATATGTAAAATCTCTGACCTGAAAATGTCTTGAGTTTAAAAGGTATTTGAAGAAAAAGTATATGGTATAATTTGATAAAAAGGTACATAGTTTCATTTCTGTTAGGGGGAGAATTCTCCCTTCAATTCTACATTGTTATACACAAAATCAAAGTATTCCTGCTGGCAAGCTGCTGGCTGAAAACAGTGCTGGGAGGTAGATGAGACACCAAAATGAGCATTTGCATGCCAGTGCATCTGGGGATGGCAACAGAAGGGACTGAACCTGTGAAGGTAAGCAAGCTGCATATGGGCAGAGGAAGACTCAGAAAGAGTCAAAGAGGAAAGGAAAGGGGAAATGGGTAATTAAGAACCAAGTAAGAAATATTAGAGAGCTGGGAGTATCTTCATGAGCAGAGGGCATTGGGTGGCTGAGGGCCATCATCCCAACTTCTTGCCTATCACAGAATCATGGAATCATTTAAGTGGAAAAAGACTATTAAGATCATTGGGTAACTCTGGGTAAGAAAGGTCAGGACTTCAGTGGACTAGGGCTCTTCCTGAGCATGTGTGCCCAACTCCAGCGAAGGATGGAGAAGAGGATATGAAAGTAGTGTTACATGCATCTGCACAAGAAAGAAGACTAAAAGCACAAATAAGAGATAATGACAAATATCTATTTAATTGAGTAAGCTCTATAATCAGAATAGGGTAAACCAGGAATAGGTTAATATTAGGGTGGGAACAGATCTTTATTTTCTGTGAACTGTGCCAACTCATCAGCTATACAGTCAAAATAATCTCTAATATGAAAACTATTCATAATCATTATACAACTTCAACATTCAGACTATTTCTGAACCCTTATCATAGGCCATGTTTACAGACTACCAATACCTGGCTTTATCTGCAGTGCAGCCAGGCTACAAAATGAAGCAGAAACAAAACATTACTTAGGGTCACGGAAACCAAGTTACATTTATAATTTGGCACGGAAATCTCAAACACATTAAAATTTATATGAGTTATTAACTTTAATCTTCAGTCCCTTTCTGCCCAAACCTAATGGAGCTGAAGTCTGTAAAGAGAGAATTATATTTTTGAGGTTTGCATGATGAACAGGTACTCCTGTCTTTTAGATGAGTAAATGATGCACAAAGTAATTTAAGTACCAACTTGGAATACGCATTCTGATCTTTCAACTCCTTCATTTGAAAGGGGTTTTTAGTTTAAACATGCCAATGAATCAATTACTTCTAGGATGATTTTTTTTTAGTTGCTTGGAACTGAATACTCAAACTACTAACTTTGCAATAGTTATGGAGCTGCTAAAAAAGGAGTTCTCTATTTTTTGCCCTTGGCAAACTTCAAGATGAAAAGAAAATATGACTGGCAGACCACTAGTTTTAGGCATATCATGTATTATAGAAATAAAAAACTAAAGTATGATAGGGGAACATTTTTGGGAAGAATTAAATCTGGGGATAGACAACAAATTAACTATTTCTTGTAAACGTGAGAAGCACAATTTACTTTTTATTTATATTAGTTGTAAGTTCAGCAGTTCAAATTCCAGTAGAGAGTGATGACTAGCCTGAAATATTCTGTGGCTGTTAATGTTTTCCTCAACACTTGATTTCATTTCTACATTTAATCAGCAAGATTTAGCATATGTGTATATATAGCCCTCATGCTGACCACTGCCTAGAGATTTAAACTGGAATTATAGTAAGCAGTTGTCAGTAATGTCTTCACTGGTTTCCTTAGTTTAACTGCTTTAGTGGTCTTTATATACAGGAAAAGCCCTAAAATAAATTGAAGTATGCCGATCAGGAAGCACTTATGGTAGAATACTTTGTTTACTTAAGGGAATTAATACAATTTATGTTATCAAGAGTTAGGTCTACTATTTTTTTTGATCATATAATCATGAAATAATTCAGGTTGGAAAGGACCTTTGGATTTCACCTAGGCCTTTTTCCTCTACTAGCAGTGTGGGGCTAACTTCAATGCTAAATCAAGTTGCTCAGAAGCCAGTACTTCTCCAGGTACCTTTTCCAGTCCTTCATCAACCATTGCGAACATTGTCTTTTTGTATATACAAGCACAAATTCCCTTTCTGCACTTGGTGATCATTGCCTTGAGGAGAGCTTGGTTATGTCCTTTCTCAGACCTCAGGAAGTGAAAGACAGCAATTAAATTCCTACCTAAGCTTCCTCTTCTCCAGATTGAAAAACCCTGGAGCTCACTCAACCTCTGCTTCTATGTTGGATGCTCCAATCCCCCTAGCAGATTCATAGCCCTCAGCTGAGCTCCAACCCATCTGCATAGCTCTCTCTTGTCCCAGGGGACCCAGAGCTTGATGGCATATTGCAGAGGCAGCGTCACAAATGCCAAGTCATCGAACATTATCACTTCCCTTGACTTACAGCCTAGGGTGCCATTAGTCTTTCTCCTGTAATTACATTGTAAGTCCAAATCTTACTCATATAGAAATCCCTTGGAATACTAAAGAATTCAACTAACAAATTATTGAAAAGATGTTGGAGCCATAATTTTCCTTTGAGAATCTAATGTGAGAATTTCTCCAGGTTGTGTGAGTTTAAAGATCTGTATTAGTACCTCAGGGTATCTAAATCCCTACCATACGAATGCTTAAATGTAAGAGGTAAGTATTACGGAAGAGTTCAGGATTAGCTTATCACATTTCCACAGAAACCACCAACCATTTTTTAAATGTTTCTTTTTACCTAATTATGCTTTGTTTGAAATCACAGAACTTCTGAAAATCCTGGGAAAAAAAAAAAGGCTTTTTTTTTTCAGTAGGTTTTGCTTTAAATTGAATATAATTGATTTTCTCCTTTTTTTTTTTTTCTTTTTCCCAGAGCAATATCCATAGAAAAACACTCAAGGAAATTGGTCCATTTTTCCCAAAAGTCACTAGGTGTGAAACTTCCTGTCCAAGTAGGATTAGGTGTTCCTTCCCTTCCAGGAACACCTGATCAGAGGAATGTAGCTGAACTGCTTTGCTTAATCAGTCAGTTTATCTGAATTAAGGATGGACCAACACTCCTAGGACAAACAATATAAAAGACGGTGTGCAGTGCTGAAGAGGAAAACCTGAAGACTTGTTGGAAGAATGTATAAGAGAAGAAATTTCAGCTTAAGACCTTAGTAAGTAGAAGACTATATGTATTAAAATAGGTGGTTTTAACCTATATATTTAGGTATTTTACAATCTGGGATGTTGAATTGGGGCATTTTGGGGTAATATGTTATGAGAAGAGTGTATAAGTTCATGCTGGCATAAGTTATCTGTTTAAAGCTTGTCTGACCAGACTCTCTATATGCTGATTGATATTCCCTCCTTATAATCATTTGACTGTTTCCAAATAATTTTTGTCTTGAATTTTAGGCAAGGGTTTAATTTATGCATTATGCTTTTTTTTATTTTTTTTTTTTAATATAGCTAGTACAATTTCCTTGGCACACATCAGTTTCCAGGTCGTCCTTACATTTGTATGTCCACTTTATATCTGCTCAAGTTACAGAGGAGATGGCTTCTAGGTCAATAAAATAAATATTTCTAAGCAGTAGTAAACTTAAAAAGCCTATTTATAAGAGACCTTAAAACTATGAAATGTTCATGCTCCTTGACCAGCCCACACCACTTGCACAATTTCCAGAAAGGGTCTTTTCCTTTGGATAACTTTCCTGTTGCTACTACTGCTGCATAACTGACACTGTGGTTGTTTGCATTAGCAGTAAGAACCCCAGAAGTCCTGTCCTTCCAGACACATAATTAACCACAATTTATTCTTCAATAAGACTTAGCCTTTACCATGAAATCCCAGAGGTATACTTTTATTACACAAAATCTTCATCACATTATGCATAATGGAGTATATTTATTAGCATAATTATTCTGGTATTGCTACCTCTCACATTAACATGCATTTAGTAGGATTGGAGAGAGGGGTTAGAACAGGAAATTCTCATGCAAGGCTAAACTGTTTTAGGTGCAGATAATCTTCCTAAGAAGTAAAATAAAGCTACAGTCAATGCAACTAGGAGCAGAAAGGGCCATTACATTAATGTTGCATTATGAAATAATAAATACAGCTTGTGTTTTTTACAACTTCAGGAAAGCATTGATGCATAGTTAGCGTAGTTCTCAAAAAAGAAACCAAGTTAATTTTAAAGGCCAGGTCTTCAATTGTTCAAAATATAAATATTTTACTCTGAAGCTAAGGTTTTCCTTGTCTTCTAGGGTTATTCCTTATCTTCTACTCCTTGTTCTGTGCTCCAAGTTTAAGTGTGTTCTGGTTCAGCATCAGGTTTGGAAAACAAGGATATATGTCTGGAGTGCAAATACCTGAGTGAGTATTGAAGTCCATGAAATTTCTTCCATTATCTCATCAAAGTTTTGTTCTCTGGATTAAGCTCTCATGCAGTTCCATAGAGAAGCCCTTCTGGTACAGAAAACATGAACATCATCATGAACATCAGCACACTGTCTCTTGAGATCAGGGATTAATCACTGGGTTGAATACTTGTATCATGTTTTCAGCTATGGCCTATGTCCTTCAAGGCTATAGCAAAGCTCAGTTTAACAGCCTTTAATACTTACCCTGCTAGCTCAACATTTTCATCACCTTGTCTTGTTAATAGGAAAACTCCTGAAGACTTATTTTAGTGCAGTCTGCACACAGCCTACTTTTTTTTTCTACCTGCTTGTACTTCTACAGTGACTATAGGCACATAGTGCTAAGACTTCCACACTAGCACAGCAGTCTGCTTCTGTGCTGTGTCATAGAATAGTTAGGATTGGAAAGGACCTTAAGATCATCAAGTTCCAACCCCCATGCCATGGGCAGGGACACCTCACACTAAACCATGTCACCCAAGGCCTCGTCCAACCTGGTCTTGAACACTGCCAGGGATGGAGCATTCACAACCTCCCTGGGCAACCCATTCCAGTGCCTCACCACCCTAACAGGAAAGAATTTCCTTCTTATACCCAATCTAAACTTCCCCTGTTTACGTTTGAACCCGTTACCCCTTGTCCTGTCACTACAGTGTCCTTCCCTGCATGCAGCTCTGTGGCCACTGGGCTGCTTTGCCTAGTGCTGCCTCTTGTCTCTGAGCCGGTTTGGAGCATCTCCACCCTAATCTCCTGTAAATCCAGCTCCAGGCCAGAGCAATGATCAGTTGGTGACTGCAGATTAACAGGATTATATGAGGGTTTATTTGGCATATTAGGTTTAATTTAACACAGGACTTGGATGGAATCGGAACATTGAAAACAGACATTGTTATGTCCAGCCAATTTTGATTTTTAAAATCATTTGTGTGAGTGGGCTAGCCCTAAGCACCACAGGTGACTCTGTAAATGACTGCTGTTTCTGCAGCAGCCATAGTGCTCAGTTTGGGCTAAGTGAGAGTGATAGTCTTAACCAGGAGTCTGCTCTGAGCATGCTAAGAAGCTCTCTTAGCACTTATTGCATGCCCTAATGTAGCAGCTGGGACCAGACCTGACAAAGAGATAGCTGAAGGAGCCCCTTCAATGCTGTCTTTGCTCCAGTGTTCTTCAAAGGCTTGCTCACCCCAAGTCACAGCCTGTTGGCTGCTCTTGAATGGCTGAAGGGATTAAGACAGTGTCACTCTGCAAAAGACCACACCAACAACTGTCTTTCTTGTGCCTCTTTGGTTGAGAGTGTCTCCTAGGCTGTGACACTGGCTCTGCACTAGAGTGCCATACCCACTTATGCCACAGTCTCAAGCTTTCCCTTTGCTATACTTTTCTCTCTAGTGATCTTTGTCTTCATAGCTGCACACTGGGTACCACTTCATCAGGACAGTTGGAGCAGTACCTTTCTAAGTCTCCTGTAGTGTGAGCCTGATATATGTAGGAACTATAGGAATGGGACAGAACTTCCTCATGCTGAGGAAGACACTGAAGTTTTCCACTTCCTATGCTGTTACAGGTGATGATAGCAGCATTGCTGGAACTCTAAGTACCAAAGAACCATTAGGGTTGGAAAGAACCTCTGGAGATCATCTAGTCCAACCCCCCTTGCCAAGGCAGGGCCACCTGGACCAGGTTACACAGGAATGTGTCTTGGGGTTTTTAGGTGGCGGATGAAAGAGGCAGTGGATGTTAGACTTTTCCACAAAGAATGGCTGCTGGCATTCTCCTCACAGCAGGTTTCTGAGCTGTAAATCTCCAAAGCTGTAAAAATGGTTATAGGAGAAGAATGTGACAGCATGTTCTGTGATTTATTGTCCATGCCATATGCTTTTCTTTAAAGCGTTTGCATAGTCCTAAAATACAAACTTATCATCGAGTTCTTCATGGCTCTGCCATAGTCTTGAAAACTAGCATAACTGTTCAGTACTTCCTGAAAGACCTCATCAGTACTTTAGAATAATCCTGTACTGTGGTGGTCAGGAGGTTCCAGCAGGATGAGATGCAAGCGTATTGAATGACTAACTGGGACTTGCCCTTTCTTCTGTTTGTTGTTCTCTTCTTATTTTCTTCATCCAAAGTGCTGAGAACTCCTACCAAGAAACTATTTATCTGCTGGATAGTGAAGTAGAATGCTAATCCTGGGGCTTGTAGTCACTACCGTGTAAATATTTCATATCGGTGATAATGGCTATTTGGGAAGAAGGGTGTATTACCCATAAGCGTTACTGGCACTGCTATTACAGTCTCCTGAATCCAAGCCAGAAGGTCTGTCAGATGCTAGAGGAAAGCACACTTAGACCCTTAAGTGAGGCACTTATGTAAATACAACAGTGTGTTCTCTGTCAATACTATTCAAGCAGTGTGTGGTCACTTTGGCTGGATAGTGCTGAGTCTGAGGAAGCTGCTAATCTCTGTGATAGTTGTGAGCCCAAGGCTGAGTTCCAGTAAAGTTCAGCCAGAGAAAGAGACTGTTTAGAAAAGAATTCTGAAAGAACCAACTACATTCTGGAGTCAACTTCAAATTTATTCAATTTATTGACATCCGTGTGACTGAAGCTATAAAGTGCAGGTTTTCTTGGATGTGCCCATCCTTTAAACACTCAGCTTGTGTGTTCCTCAGAACTCTCTCTAAGGTAAGATCAAACAAAAAATAGCAAGAACAGAACTGGATATTTCAATGAATAATAATTCCATATTAGTGTTTTAATGTCTGATATAGGAAACTGTTCTTTATTAGCTTGAAGACCTTCTAAGATAGGTGTTACTGTCTTTTTAAGGCTTTTACTGCAGTAAAACAGATCGATTGACAAGGAAACTAATGAAACAAAGCAAATAAATGCATGTGTTTTTTTTTTTAAGACTTACTGTGCTGGTCTTTCTTCTTTCATCTTTATTCAGTATGCTTTATTGTTTAATATTAGCCCAACAGATTAGGTCAGCTGCTGTACGTTCATCACCTTTTAGCTGACTGTGTTCCTTATATAACATTCAGCTTCTTCCCTCCTGAGAAACTTAAGGCTAAGTACTTATCACCCCAATGCAGGCAGCAAATATGCAGGACATAGGAAGAGTTTTCTCGGTGAATGGAGAGGTATGTTTTATGATGCAATTGGTTACTGTACTCAAGAGGGACAGTGAGACTTGGGCAGTTTCTAGCCAGTTGGGAGGGCAGGCACTCCTCCCCCCCACCTCCATCAGCCATGCGCTGGCTAAAATTCGACTTGCAAACATAGGGGTTGGCTGCCTTTCCTACTGCCACCCAGAGCCCTTTCTGCTGACTGGGACGGGGAAGGAAGAGGTTCTTCACTTTCTCATCCTTTCTCTTGAGTGCCAGCACAGCAGAGGATGCCCAGCAATTACTCATCTGTTTATCCACAAAAGGTGGGTTTTTAAGGGGACTCTTCTGACTGAGTCTCTGCATGTAATGCCACAGCTTTTATCTTCTGAAGACACTGTTCTGTAACAACGGCATTCCTTGGAGGAAAAAAATTCTCTAATGTTTCTTTTAATTGATGTAAGTATAGATTAATCATATGCTAACTTGGCAAGTGGCTTTATTGCAAATTGCTTCTGTTTTCAAGCACAGTAAAATGCTCATTATAAAAAATAATCATGGAGAGTTTCATCTTCTTGGAACAAATTTTGAATTGCAAACTCGGGGTCTGGCGTAAGTATTGTAGCCAATTCACAAGGAAATAATCTTGCAATAATAAGATCTAAAGAAAAGAGGGATAAGCATGGTGGTTTCTTAGCGTATGTGGTAATGTATATGGAAACTTGCAATAGATAGGGAGTTTTTTTTTTGCTTATTTGTATTTAAGAGGGCTGATCAGATATTTGTGTAAGTTAATAGGAATTTCTCCACTTGATCTTATGAAATCTAGTTTAGGTCTAAACATGAAGGATGTTTTCTTAACTGGAAGTCAGGAAAGTGGGGTTGGGAAATGTTTGCAGCGTTTCCTTCTTAATAGATTAAATTAGACATTCCATACTCAGTCAAGGGGCCTAATTCTGTTTTACATATGTTGCTTATGGCAAGGCAATTCATGAAGGAAAGACTTAAGCTCTTCTCCTGAAAAACACCGAAAAGTACTGTAGGCTTAAGTTGAGGTTCTGATGATGTATCTCTTTTTATTCAGTATCTTTTTGAGTCCTAAGATAAAAGAAAACAAATTGTAGGAAGCACCTTTTGCTTAGGCATACAGTGTGAAAAGCAGGCAAAGATCAGACTGCCAGAAGTCTGCCAAGCAGATCATAAAATCAAGTGCAACTCTTTTTAATAACCTTTGGTGTTAATTGATTTGGAATAAATTTTGACTTCATGATTTTTAAAAGGAACAGTACACAAGGCCTATAAAGTACCTTCATCCTGCAAGCGCCTTTTGGGGCATCTGTAGTCAAAGGAAGAGGCGATAAGTGATAAAACTTGAAGTGGAGTCTGTAGGCTGCTTACCAGCTTACTTTGAGCTTTGTTTCTATGTACTGTTCAGAAACAGTCTCATGAGCTGTCCTGCTTACTTTGAAGTGCCACATAATGGTTCAATTCCCAGAATACTTTATTTGAAAGAGCTAAAAAATCCACTTGCACTAAGTCAGAGTTCAAAGCTCCAAGGCTGAACAGCTGGAAGTTGGGTGGGCTGAGAGCCATAGTTTGGCAGTAAGTACTTACATCTTTTATTGGTAGATTATCTTAGTGAATGTATTAACTGTAATATAAGAGGATGAGTCAAAATGTGTATAAAATCCAAGTGTTTCCACTAGTCTCAGATATCTGCAATGTTTGACTTGACTTGCTCAGTACCACTGGTAGGGAATAAGAGAGACAGCTGATGCTAGTGTCTGCATGCTGCCCTGTTTGCTCCTTAAACAACAAGACCTGATACCTCTCAGGCTCTAGTCCAGACAACATTATCTCTCTCTCTGTAAGCCCTGGTCCTAGTCTTGCCAACCTCAATTTTCCATTTACCCCTTCTTTTCTTCTTCACACTGAAAAAGAGTTTTGGTCTTCAGCCTGAAGATGAGATTTTCCCTGTGTTGCTCAGCCATAGTGGTGACAGGGCAAGGGGAGAAGAGGAGGAAGAAGGTAGCTGTATAGAGAAAACCAAAGGATGGGAAAAAATCTGCTTCTCAGTTTTGGTAATCTGTGTAGGTTTGGGTGGTTTTTTTTTCATGTTTATTTTCAAAACTTAAGCCTTCCAAATAGCACTGTGCTGAAGCATGGTGTGCTCTGCCTTATCCAGTGCCAGACTTTAGTCACCTGATTATCTCTCTGCACCTAGGGTGTATGTTTCACAGCTACTCTCATGTTATAGTAACAAAACATCAAAGTCTAGATTCTAAAAATATACAGCAAATCACTGAATATTAGCCTTGCATCCTCCTTCATAGCAAACCCAGTAACAGATAAATACAATTAACTCATTATTTCTGCTGCTGAGCTATAATCCTTCTGCCTGAAGGATTTCTTATTCAAAAAATGAGAAATTAAAAAATGGACACGTAACTGAGCAAGGGTTTTTCTTTTTCTTCCCTACTACACTGAAACTGAAGAATCCTACCAAGGGACAGTAGGAGAGAGCCGTAGTGCTCTCATGGCTTTGCCTTAGCAGTCAGAAGTTTTTCCTCATTCCTAACCCTGGTGTTATAGTGGAGGGGACAGTGAAGATTTTGACTCATCCTACAGTTTTACTAGGAAGACGTTTTATGAACAAACATCACAGACAATAAGTAGAAGGAAAAAATAATAGAGATTTGTTTAACTAAGGAGTTGTTGTCAAATAAGCTTGCTATTATTGAGGAAGGATTTTGAATTACGCCATAGAGTTTGGGGAAGAAATATTTATTACTGTTCCATTACTTTCTTACTGCTTCTTAGTTTCCAATTTGCAATTTTTTTTTTGTGATCACACCTTTTTAATTCAAGTTTAAAACAAAGAACGAATAGGTTATATTGGAAGACACATGGATTTCCAGCTGAAAAAACTTCAGGTTCTGTAATAGAACATAACATAACAACATAAATTTGTATTCCAGTACAAATTTTTTTGATTGCAAACTGTTTTTTTTAAAGGAGTGAGAAATAACTTACTGGAGATCTTGAGCAGAGCAAGCAGATGAATGAGAGCATAACACAGATCAGAACACTTTGAAGAGAGTGGTATCAACTCATACACTTAGACAAAGAGTTTGGAGTCATCCTACGCTGCTACAGAAATCAAGTTGTTCCATTTCATGCAGAACCACCAAACAGTAGCCTTGAAGAGGAGCAACTATAGTTAAAAAAAGAAGTTTTGTCTGCCAAGCTGTCAGTATTTCAAGGTAATCCCTGCAAACATGAAAGAACTTGCTGTAGAGAAAAGGGCAGCTTAAAAGGAAATCACAGCCAGTTTTCTCCCTCTTTGGGTTTTGGCAAAAAGAAGTTAAGCAGCATGTGATCAAAAGTTGTGAGGTTTTGTTCTCTATTTCCACAGCTATTTGAAGCTGACACATTATCCCTTTCACTACGCATATCTGCAAGCTCCCTTGCTTTGATACCCAAGCATTTCCTTGGCAGCTTGGATAGAACAACAATTTGTATAAGTAGTTAATAAGATTTCAGCTTGGAAGCATCTGTGAATTAAGACAGTTTCAGATGGCCAGTGTCCAAATGCCGTTGGAGTTGTCTTCGTATTTGCTTTCACATACATTCCACCACAACAGAGAAGTGTCAGTCTGAGGAATAACATTGTATGTAATCTGCTGTCTCAAAAACCTGAGGTCAGTCGGGGACTTACATAACACAGGGCTGTGTCTTCTGTGTACGGGCATGAGTCAGAGCAAAGATGTGCATGCAAATGTGCTGCAATCTAACCTCACATCAGAGATTATCTTGTCATTGGTACATCCTATCCAACAAAGGATACTAGGCTTTAATCAACTGATGTAGGTCAGGACAGAGGTCATTTAATGAGGTCTGAATACCATAGGGCTAGACCCTATAATGCCAAAGACTGTTTGCTAAAGTAGTAAACAGTCTTTGGCATTACTATCTGCTGTTGTGGATTTTGGGGTGAACTGTGAGCATAAGGTAATGTTCCCAGAAAAAGATGAGAAGCAGCACATTATGCGTGCATTCCAACTAGAACTAGATCTAAATTCCTTGTACTCAGAGAAAAGAACTGAAGAGTTAGAGCTCTTCAACTAGGGTTTCAAGCAAGATTGAGGCTGGGATAATTGAAGACAGCAGGATTCTGTGGTAGTGCTTTCTTTGCATCTAAAGCGAAACAAATATTAATCAAAATGATTAAGTGGCAAACCAAGCCATGAAGATGTGGGGATCATGGGGCAAAACATTATGTTCTGGTCTGGCAGAAATATGAGGAAAGGCAAGACAGGAACAGCATCTTAAGGAGCTTCAGGAATTAACTTTGTGCACCTTGCCCACATCCTGCAAGGGGTGGAACAGGAAACCATAGTAACAAGAGAACAGCCACGGAAGACTGAATGGAGAAGATCGCAAAAAAAAATATCCAGATTTGTTTTGAGAGAATTGCAAAGTCTTAGATCTGCAGAATATAGCATTTATGTTACCTTGCTGCCTTGGGGATTGTTGAGAGTGTAGTCTATCAAACTAGAGCTGACACCAGCACTGAACTATTTCGAGGAGTCACATATGTTCAGGGTATTCCATGAAAACAGCATATATGTCTACAGCATTTGGCTTGATTCTACCCAAAGCAGTTATGATGACAAGTACTGTAGTGAGAGAGCTTATGTATATATGGTATGTTATTGTTTTGCTTTCTTTGAGACAGTAAGAATTAATACAGGAGTTAACAGTGGCTACGTTCAAAGTTCATCTATTTTACCCTGGCACTAGACAACTCTTTCTTTCAGACTGGCTAGAAACTGCATGCCTCTTTTGCAACAGTAATTACACAAGTTAGTGTTTTTTACCATTCCTGCTGCCCTGTGTTACACTTTTGCAGCCTAATGAAGCAATCAGGCACCTTTCCAGCTGTTAGTACCTACTTGAGAATAGCTCTGTGCTCTGTTAGGGAAGAAGAGATAATAGCAAACAGAGCCTGTACTAACTAGGAATCATCATCATCGTGAGTTGCAGTTTAACAAATTCATGGTGTTTCTCCCTTCCATGGTGGCATTTCTCTGTCTGTTAAGACCTTGAATACAAAGTTGGAAAAACTGAGTGCAGTGGCATTATTATCACAATTGCTTGCAGAGTAACAGCTTGTTCTTGTGCAGCTGATAAAGCACTATTGATTCTATTTAAATATCATGTGTTGATAATTCCTTACTAAACTACAGGATATGTGCTCTTAGTGTTTCTTCAAAACACCATCTCATGCTTTTTCCATTGTTTAGTCTGAAGCTTAAATGCCTGCAGAAGATTATTTCAAGGACAGGATTAATCTGTTGTTTTCATATCACTGATTGATACCTAACCCATTATGGAAAATCAATGAGCAGTTTTAGACTTAACTATTGAGCAGATCTCTTACTGTTGTATATCAGATTTGAGTTTCACATTCAGAATGTAATTGCTGGGGGGGGTGGAGAAAAGAAAATTTACATAAGGCTAGAGAAGTATTTTACAATATATATTGCTAAAAGCCCTCAGAAGTTCCTATAAGACATCTGCTTCTGCTGCTACAGTTACCTGCCTGAGCCCTTATTTTCAGACCAGAGCTACTCTCACTAATTGAAAATCCATTTTATTTCATAAAATAAATGAAAGGAAAAGGCTGATGTGTTTGATAGGCCTATATGCTTCTGCCCCTCCATAGTGTGATTTGAGAGTGATGGGATTGCAGTAGTTTGTGGTTCTCAAGAGCATGCCTTACACATCTGATGTTGCACAGCATCAATGAACAAAACCACTCTGAAAGCCCAATGTGCATGCAGTCCTCTTGGAGAGGGTTTGGGCTGGGGAAGAAAAGGGAACAGGCATGACAGACACTTAAGGTATTTAATGCTCAAGTGGTTTGCATCCCTCAGCCACAAAAACCAGACAAGTACAAGAAACTATACATTTTTACATAATTGCAAACTATACATTTTTACATAATTGCAATATTAGCTGTTCTGGGCCTTTAGGAAAAGGTAGCCAGGAGCTCTCAAACCCCTCTCCCTCAGAGACACAGCTGAAGTGGAAACAGCATAAGCAATTATACAAGATGGGAGTGAAGGGGAGGGAACTTTAATTAAACCCAGGAGCAGAGGGGAAGAAGGAGGTGGTGTGAGTGGCTGTGTGGTTCTGAGCTACCGGCTGGACTTAAGCCATGGAAACAAGGAATTTTAATGCAGTAGGCTTGAGAGGATGGAGAATGTCTGAGGAAATACAAATTGATTAAATATTGCCCTGACGGCAAAATAATAACTCAGAGCAGTATGATAGACATTCAGTCTTGTTCAAGATGTGATTGACTTTCTCTGCTCTTTGCTTCCCACTCTCAGCCTCTTACTCTATGTTGTTAGTTACTATGTTGTTAGTTAGAGGTATCTATGTTTTAGGACCTTACTAGCAACAGACTGCTTCTGTAAGCTGTAGTGCTCTGTTTTGCTGACAATTCCCCTTTGCTGGCTTCCCCAGCAAGCAGTGCTAGCTGTGGTGCCCTGCTTCTCCAGGACGAGGAGGGTCTGGCTCCAGCTTAGTTTTGCCTCTGCTCCATGCTATGTTTTACGCCATTATTTCATGGTAGTACTGCAGCACCTCAAAAAAAAAAAAAAAAAAGTGAAGAATTTTACCAAAACAGAGGTTTCTTGAGCCAAGCAATTCTTTAAAATAACACACCAAACCACTATTGATGGGGGAGAAACTTGAGGCTGAGGCTGCCTGTTGCAGCAATAGATGAGGGGTGATACCTTGGGCACTTTGGGAAGTGCAACCACAGTGCTGTTTGTTTTTGAAAACAAATAAACCAAGACATGTTCTGGCTTGTGGAGCAGGGAAGCTTGGAGCATGTGAACTGGATATATGTGAAGCTCAGGAAAGTGAGAACCGTTTTAATGACTAATTTAGATACAGCCTGTGAGGCACAATTTTTAATGTGGCACAAGAAGAGTGTGCCCAGGGAACCAAACGGTTCACAACTGTGCCACAAACCAGCACAGCTTAGCTTCAGAACGATATGACCCAGAAGTCTCAAAACACAAGAATTAGGGGACTTCCAGGGAAGTCATTAGAAAAGAAGCTAAAATTGACAACCTCGTGTATTCATCCTTTGGAACTCATTGCCATAAGATGTGGGAACAACAAAATATAAATAAATTGGAGAAATAAAATGGAAGCATGGAAAGTGGATCCAAATACATATGGTAAGTTTGGAGTTCCTAAGAAACCAATAACTAGAAGCTAGATAGGTGAACTGGGGAAGGCTTTTCCTATACTACTTTTGTTTCGCATTGCATCCTTGAATAGCCACTACCACCCATTACAAGATGTGACTATGGGGCTAGACCAAATAGAGTGCTGGCTAGCTCTGTTAAAATGAGACTGTTTGTGCAGCTATCTGCACTTGCAAAGGTTCTGCAGGGAAAAGACAACTCCAGGGAAAGAGCACATCTCCTTCCTAAGCCAGGAATTCTTTAGCGTACTCGGTCTCACACAGTAGCATTCATAATTTCTTTCCTCCTTTGCATCTTCTGTAAGAGGAAAGGTCTATAACAGAATGTACTGCTGGCTGCAGTCTGGCTGGATCAGTACCAACATAAGGACTCTTAATAAGGTTGTTTTGTCTGCCTCTGAGATTTGAACTGACAGCTTGCTAGGACTATCCACACTGATTAAAGATCTTTCCAAATTTAAATAGCTATCTGCAAGTGCATTACTGTGTATGTGTTAAGAGTTCTTCTACATTGATTAATATGCATGTATGAGCAATTTTATCTATCACTTAAAACACAAAGTTACTTTCTATAGCTCCCTCCAATCAGCTTTAGATATGACTGTCCCCAGAATGCTGTTACGCAAACATTCTCCTCACATCTGCCCTGTTTTTACAATAACTCAATGACAGCTTCAGCAGTAGATCCCAGATAGCGGTTGTATTGTGCATTGCTCTAATGATGGAATTAATGATATGCAGAAGTAACTAAATTCAGCAGTATGACCAATACAAGTTTAGCATGGTGTTTGAGATCTTCCACAACTTGCTTGTACGCTTAGATAGCATATCTAAGCATACGTTATCTATATCCATATACTGTACTGGTCTGGAACAGTGAATTAACTTCACAGACAGAGTTATGCAAAGTACTTGAACGCATTACAAGCAGGAACAGAAGGTGAGGGGATCTGTCCAAAACTCTGCCATGCAATTACCAGTTTCAATAGCCACTTGGGGAATAAACTTACAACTTTGTATGTTCTTCTCGATGGCTTAGTGTGTACTACCTACAGATTCCTGTTTCTGTTCTCAGGTTAATGTTTCATGAATTGGAAACAGAAGTCTCAACATGAAAGTAATGTCCCTTGAACCAGCAGCAATGTGGAATGCAGTAACATAGTGTTGTCCCAGGATTTCTTGAAATATGACTCATGCACTTGGATACAATTCAGTAACTATTACATCCTGTTGGTACAATTGGCAATAAAACTTCTTTCTTGTAAAATGTCCTAAGATCTTCTGATAATCTTGTGACAATCTTACTGTTAAAGACTTCTCTTCATATATCAGTTTATATCACTCTTCCCCAAGCCTGTAGTGTTTCATGAGGTTAGTGTGACCCAAGTGCAGAACCCAGCATGTGACCTTGTTGAACCTCATACAATTGGCATCAACCCATTGATCCAGCCTGTCCAGATCCCTCTACAGAGCCTTCCTACCCTCAAACAGGTCAACACTCCTGCCCAACTCGGTGTCATCTGCGAACTTACTGAGGGTGCACTCCATCCCCTCATCCAGATCATTGATAAAGATCTTAAACAGAAATGGCCCCAGTACTGAGCCCTGGGGAACACCACTTGTGACCGGTTGACAACTGGATTTAATTCCACTTGCCACCACTCTGGGCTCTGCCATCTGGCAGTTTTTTACCCAGCAAACAATGCATCCATCCAAGCCATGAACAGCCAGTTTCCCCAGGAGAATGCTATGGGAAATGGTGTCAAAGGCTTTACTACATCTACAGCCTTTCCCTCATCCACTAAGCGGGTCACTGTGTCATAGAAGGAGACCAGGTCAGTCAAGTAGGACCTTCCTTTCATAAATGCATGCTAACTAGGCCTGATGACCCAGTTGTCCTGTGCGTAGTTGTTCTTGAGTGCCACACGATGGCACTCAAGATGATCTGCTCCATAACCTCCTGCAGCACTGAAGTCAGGCTGCTAGGCATGTAGTTGCCCTGATCCTCCTTCTGGCCTTCTGCCAGAAGGTTGGCCTTCTCAAAAAGGTTGGCCTTCCCCCTGATTCTTACCCAAACACTCAACCCTATTGTCACCATCGTTAAGCTTTAAACAATCAAAACACTTCCTAACGTACAAGGCTACCTCACTGCCTCTCCTTCCTTACCTATCCCTTCTGAAGAGTTTATAGCCATCCATTACAGCACTCCAGTTGTACAAGTCATCCCATCATGCTTCAGTGATAGTTTTCCTGCACAGGAATGGTTTCCAGCTCCTGTTTGTTGCCTGTGCTATATGCATTGATGCAGGTGCGCTTCAGTTGGGCTACTGATCACCTTTTTTGGAGAGAGGAGCCCTAGTTCTTACCTGACTATTTGCAGCACTTCCATGGTTTCTAACACACCAATAACTCTTTCATCTTTGCTGCCTCATGGATCTCCATCCTCTACCTCCACGAAGGCGGCAGACAGAAGGACCTTGCTAGCACATTGTCCCTCAAACACTGGTGTGCTACCCCCATGCTTATTTCTAGTGAGCCTGATTTTATCCCTTTTCTAATTTTGATGGTTTCACTACATGGGGGTGGGTTATGATGAGTCAGCTTTGTTCTTTTCTTATTGGTCTGCTGCTCCACATGACATCTGAATTTACTACATAACAGTGCCTTTTACGCATGTTAGGTACTATTTCTTTGTTTGACTGCCAGTCACCTGGTAGCAGTGGCCAGGTTCAGCCAAGAGCCCTGACCTAGACAAGCCCCTGGTGATGAAGCAGGTCTGGGTTTCAGATGATAATTGAAGTCAGTCAAGTCAAGGATCAGGTCCATGACCCCAGCACCCAGAGTCAGGCATAACCCTGTGATCAACCTGCTCCATGGTGACAAGGCAGGTCTGAGTTTGAGCCACAAAGTCAAGCCTATTGGTTAGGGTAAAGGTGTGGATCAGCTCAACCTGGACTGAGGACAACAGCTGAGAACATTCCCTTAGTGTGTTCTCCTGAGTGAAGGTGAAGGGAAGTCCCTGCTCTTTAGATCAGCTCTCCTCATGGCTGCGTGCCTGCATCCACCCTTTAAACTGGCCCTGTGCCCAGGACAGGCTATGTGCTCAGGGCCCTGACACAGAGAACTGCTGAAAATGGTAATAACTAACAGACTTTAACCCCAATAGCTTTTGAAATGCAAAGCAGGCACTTCAGACATCAGCCTTTCCATTATTTCATAACCCCTGGAAATGTAAGGGAGTTTTGCATCTTTATGTTCATGTAATTGAAACCTACTGAGTATGATGAAACTTTTTTTAGTAACATTTTTAAAGCTACAACGAAAGACATACAAATGATCCTGGAAATCACGACTAAAGTTTGGGAGAGGCAGGAAGATCTATCTCACTAGTTTTTTTCTTTCTTTCTCCAGTTCCTCAAAATGAGAGAAAAACATGTATGTTCAGAACATGCAGAATTTTACCATATTTACATATGAAGCTTTAATTACATGAATTAAAGTAGTGACACTTTAAAGCCAATTCTTACATCACAGTAGCTTTCCCTATGTTTAGAGAGGAATACTCCAGTAATATAGAATCATAGAATCATAGAATCCTTAGGGTTGGAAAGGACCTTAAGATCATCTAGTTCCAACCCCCCTGCTGTGGGCAGGGACACCGTACGCTAAATCATATCACCCAAGGCCTCGTCCAACCTGGCCTTGAACACTGCCAGAGATGGAGCATTCACAACCTCCCTGGGCAACCCATTCCAGTGCCTCACCACCCTAACAGGAAAGAATTTCCTTCTTATATCCAACCTAAACTTCCCCTGTTTAAGTTTTAACCCATACCCCTTGTCCTGTCACTACAGTCTCTAACTGTATCTCTTGGCCTTCAAAATAGTAAGTGGTTAACTGCTGCTTGCCAGGTTTCTCAGATCTGTGGAGACAATAATCTTTTACGGAAGCATCTCTGCATTATTTTTAGTCCCTAGATGAAGAAAAATGAGATATCAGACCTAAAACTACAGCTAGACAAGCTAGAAGGGTCTGGCATCTTAAAGCAAAGCTGAGATTGGAGCTATTTAAAATAACTAGGCAGGTTGGATAAGGGAAAGCTTGGCAGAGTTTATTTTCCTAGCTTGATTTCCAGGACCAGCTTTCAGAAGAAAGCAACATGAGCATATACTTCTACTCTGTACTTGCTCTACATCCTTTTTAGGCACATTCAGCACTGTAAGGAATGTGTGGACTCCAGGCTCAAGCAGTGCTTGCTGCTCCCAGGGGGCTGGAGCTCAAGCCCTGCAACACAAATTTTGAGCAAGTTAGAGACTGATTGAGAGTGCTATGCATGCAAAGGCATTTTCTTTCATTTCCATCTCCACATAAGCCAGAAGTGATGTCTAAGGCTAGAAGGAGTCATTATATTAACAAGATTTGTCCTTGTGTGAGTCAGAACATGGAGCTTCACCTGCAGGGTTAGAAATTTAAGTGATCTTTCAAACAGATCACTGGTTCGTCACTGAAGATTTCAAGAGGAGTAGTAAACAATTTCTGAGTGTAATAGAACCGTTGATTGGAAAAACTGTTTCAGTAGAAATTGCCTGCCTGTTCTTGATGCCTACAATAAGATGACAGGAAAAGATGTGCAAAGAATCCATCTGTCAGGGTATATTGGCCTGCTAGAAGCAGGTTTTCCTACTGCTTGAAGAGAAAAGGCTCAAGCCCTTAGTAAAACAGTGAGAAGTTTCCTTGTTTACAATGTAAGGAAATAAAGGAAATTAGTTGCTTAGTTTAACTTACTTAGCATTAGTAGCTAGGTGTGCTGAAGCCTCAGGCTGCAAGCTGTGAATTTTCACATAGATACGCTGAGTTTTTTACCTGCTCGAGTAGAAGGAGGCCCCAGAGCCAGTTCACACCAGAAGATGACGAAGCAAAGAAGGCCACTATCCCCATCAGCAGAAGCTGCAGCCTTAGAGATGAGAGAAGAAACAGCCCACCTAGAGACAGTGAAGAGACCCAATGGAGAGCAAGAAGAACCCACACCCTGATATTGTTATTGTACTGAACTGTCATGTGAGGAGCATGAAACTCTAGTTGTAAGGGTATAATTGCCCAGGGATTTCTTTGTTTAGGGTCCCTCTCTGGAGGCACCCAGCTCAAGCTGCTTTTACCACTGTACCACTCAAATAAATTACTTTCTTGGACGTAAAGACTGAGACTCTGCTATGGGTTAGGTCAGAGAAGCATAGTTAACATACAGCATTAATGAAGACAACAGTAGCTGTTCAAACATACTGGTCCTGGAAATTCTGAAAGTATTCTGTTTTTCAACCAAAAAATACTTAGGATTGAGCCCAAAATTCTCACCCTAAAAGGTCTTCATTTTGGGGTGTAATTCTTCTTTATAACAAGAGCTACTTTGAGGGTGTTTCCTTTCCACCTGGAATGAACCTGTACCCAGGAGCAGCTCTATTCTTAAGTCAGGGCATGACCTTACAACATAAAAGCTTTTACTTGTCAATATTTAATTCAACATTTACTAAATAGTAGGTAAATGCCAGGCTGACTTCACTGGAAATAACTTGGCAAAGATTTAACTAGCTTTAATCTACATGGAAGGTAATGTTGGAAATAACCCTAACATAATGATGACATTAAACTCATGGCTCATAAGATTTTTTCTAAATGATGACATACCAGACTTGCATGTGTAAATGAGAGAAAATGGTTAAAGCAACACTAATGGGCCAGCACACCAAAGGGTAATTATTAACCACTTTTTCTTGCACAGAACTGAGAAATACTCTGCTGTAGCTGATCCAAGGCACTGCTACGTAGCAACCAGTAAAAAAACTATTTTTAAATATTCATAATTATTGTTCTGCTCCTCCATGTTAGATGTGTTTGTACTGATGCCTATGGATTGGGAACTTTGAGGGTTTTAAACACAAAAGATTACTAAAAAAATGGTCAGTGCTCTGGCTTTTCTCTCAAAACTGTGGTTTTAGCAGTGCAAGAGCATGATACATTTCCATCAAGGACATGCTGCCATAAAAGACACCAAATTCCAGTTTGGGGGGGTTGACTAAGTGAGAAGGTAGATGTTCTATCTTTTGCCAGCAAAGTATTTCTGCACATGCTTAATTTTCATATAGAATTAGGTTTAAAACTTAACTGAATACCAGTACTTTGCCAGATCAGGTTATTTTTATATGCAACTAAAATGTAAGCATCGGCTTGGTTTACCAGTTTGAGACTGCATTTCCAAAGAGACCTATCTGCATAGAAATTAACTGCGTCTTTATATGGGAATGAGCATTCACATGTATAGTTACAGACATTGTATACTTCCTGGCTATCATGTTTACTTCAGCATTTTTGTTTCAAACTTCCTAAAAATGAAAAAGTTCATCTTAAACCAGAAATTAAGATTTCACGGACTGCTGCCTGAATATTTGGTTTGTGAGCTTTTAACTTAGAATCATAGAATCATAGAATAGTTAGGGTCGGAAAGGACCTTAAGATCATCAAGTTCCAACCCCCATGCCATGGGCAGACACCTCACACTAAACCATGCCACCCAAGGCTTCGTCCAACCTGGTCTTGAACACTGCCAGGGATGGAACATTCACAACCTCCCTGGGCAACCCATTCCAGTGCTTCACCACCCTAACAGGAAAGAATTTCCTCCTTATATCCAGTCTAAGCTTCCCCTGTTTAAGTTTTAACCCGTTACCCCTTGCCCTGTTGCTACAGTCCCTAATGAAGAGTCCATCCCCAGCATCCCTATAGGCCCCCTTCAGACACTGGAAGGCTGCTTTGAGGTCTCCACACAGCCTTCACTTCTCCAGGCTGAACAGCCCCAACTTTCTCAGCCTGTAACTTCATCTTGTTTGCAAAGATACTTTCTACTTTTTTCTGTTCTAATTTCTATTAAAAAAAAACCCTTAGCATCTTTCATGTGTATATCTAACAAAGCAATTCTTGTTTTGTTTATCCTGTTTCTCAGCCATGACTGCATAAGTTGCCCTGGAGATGGTTTCTCTGTATTCTTGCTCAGGTTGATACAGGCCAAATTTATAAGCTTGAATTTAAAACTTGGGAAAAGTGGGGTCAAAGAGGCCTTCAGAGCCTCTTTAGTCTGAAAAAAAATAGTTCTAGAGCAAAGTGGGGTGCTCCTCAGAGGTCACTGAATCATTTTTTTTTGAACAGCACATCTTCCCAAAGATCATATTACCATGTATACCTGGTTTTATAATGTAGCAGTGACAGCTTTATAGCCTTGTCTTGCTTATTTTCCTGTCCTTTTGCTAATCATAGGACATGCGGAGCAGCAGGTCCTTTCCACAAGTGACAGATGCTACTAAGAAGTAGTGCACCTTGGACTTAGATGCCACAACCTAATCACTTTGGATTAATTTAAACGTTATGAAGATTTCAATTTAAATGTAGATTATTTAATATGTAAATCCAATGTATATAGGTCTGGAAGGTATTATCTGTCATTTGTATCCGAGGTAAAGGATCTGTTTGAAACTCACCTGTCTGCTCCCTCATTCTCACTCCAGAGAATGGAAAGAGAATCTCCTATTTCCTCGTAACCACCGTGTTACAGAGAGCTAGAGTACAAGACTTAATTTTCTTCCCCTATTAAGATACTGGGTGCCAAGTACAAAGACACTTTTAGATAAAATGTACTAGGAGATCTGAGAGAGAAATTCTTTCCTGTTCCTCAGAAATGATGTTTTCATTGATTAGCATCTTGTAACCAAAGGGTGCCTATGTTTAGCTGAAGTAAATTTGATGGTAATACCTTTTGAGAACTTCACTGAAATTTATTTAACAGGGTCAAAAGTGATCCAGAGGGGCTTCCAGAACAACCATAACCTGAAATACAAACCAAGCCCCACATGCTCAATAATGCCACCTTCCCTAAAAGAACAAAGTTTCTTCAAATCCCAGCCAGAATTTACATTTTCAGGCAACTCATGTCTGTGCAGCTGCTTTTCTACTTAAAACATCTTAGATAGTTTAGCTTCTACAAGTTAATACATAATCCAACTAAATTAGCTATCAAGGTCCTCGAGGAAATACTGATGAGGTTAATTTAACATATACTGGATTTTCAGAGAAAGCGATACCCATGCTAGCAGGGAAAAGACAAAATAGAAAGCACCTTTTTCACGCCAAAGAAAATCTCTGCTTAGCTTTGGGATGTAAGGAATTGATAGCAAAAGCAAAGTCAGAACTGATACACCCTTGTCATGAGCCATGTTTTGTTTAGTATTTAAACTAACACTGATATGGAGTTCCTCTCTATGGCACAAAGCCGCAAGAGCAGACAAGGTAAATCTTTTAATGAACTGTTGTGGGTCTTCCTGCTGTACAGTGTGTTTTGGCCCAGCCTTTCAAACTCTTGCAAAAGGGTGACTCCTGACAAGTCAATGACAACATCCTTGATGTCTTCCAGGCTTGCTTATATATTTTCCTTTTAAATGAGTAGAACTATTGTTCAGTTGCCTTATTGCTCTGCATCCCATCTCTTTTATGATGGAGCCAACAGAAAGATGCTTACCTTCATAAGTGTGAAAATTTCTACATTCCAACAGAATATTGGGGTTTGGTTTAGAGAAAAAGTTTGCAGATGTATTAGGTTCATGGCCATATCTAAATACCACACAACCACAACACATCACTGTTACAAGCCATTTACAACACATGGAATGCTGTGGGTGTTCCTCCACCTGGTCACTAATAATGGGGTAAAAGTATATGAATGTGAGTCCTAGCCTTAGGCACTTGCATTTCAAATGTCTATTGGTTTAAATGTGGGAAGCAAAGCTTTTTCACATTTTGTGCTGACTGAAACAAAGACCTTCTGTATAGTATTGCAGCCATACAAGGCAGTTTGTTTTCTATTGGGTAGGAAAGACTTATTGCATGAATTCCAACTGAAGCGTCATGCTGTCTTTGTTTTTACTGTTAATCATTTATTCCTTCTGAAAAAGTATAAAAGAGTTAAAGCTGGCTTTGAACTTAATTCAGTGATATAACTGTCCCTGTTTCAGAGAAGAGGGCTGCTGCAGCAGTCTTGAGGAGGGCTGCTCTGAACTGCACTGAACTTCACAAATCACTGGGAGTGAAGAATACTTCGGATAAGTGGTGAGTAACAACCTGAAGTTGGACTTCATACTTTGGAGCAGCTTCTCAAATCTGGCAATGTTCTCAATGGTTCGACCCAGGGAGGGTGGAATAAATTTATCTTGGTATAAACAAATTCTGTGAAACTTGTAAATAAATAATTACCTGTGCTAGTCAGGTACCCAGCTTCTTTATCAGCAGTCATTAACTCTGAAATCTCTGTCTTCCTCTCCTGGTTAAAAAATTTCTATGGAAAAGAGCTTTAATTTTTCTCCCAATTTTTATTCAAACCCCAAAACCAAAAAGGCATTTCATTCTTAAATAGAAATTCAAGCTTTTGCCTTCTCAGTATGAGAGATCAGATTGTGACTTGCATGGAATATGGAAATCCAGATACAATAATTCATCATCTTGTAAAGGCATTTTAGAACTGATACTATAGATATAGGACAAAAGAGACATACAAATTTTTTGACACTATGTCAACTGCTGAGTTAAGAGAACAGGTATTTCTGGAAGCTGGGGTATCTACAGTATTTGAGAGTAACTCTTGCCAAATAGGTCAGTACCATAGGAATGTTCTGTGCCAACTTATTAAAGACATGACACACCTGACTCCAGCAATGGTATTTTAACATTGGGACTGTTTGACATTTTCCATAAACAGTAGAAGAGGCATTGTCTTGTATGGTCTCACTTGCACCAGAATAGGTCTCTCTTAACAAAACTACTTAAGAGTAAAATAATACTTTCATTTCTTAATGGAGTTCCATTATTTTAACCAGATAGCTATGTCACTTAGCAGGATCTAATACATTGTTCCTGATTTGGGGGACACAGAAATTTGAAACATGTTCTTCACATTGGATGCTCTAATTAATCAATCTTTAAATTAATCAGTGGTGGGTTTCTTTTGTGTGAGTATGTGTGATTTACAGTACCAGCGAGAGGAGCACATTCATTGAAGTACACGCCATAGACCAGTAACAGAAGCATCTAGCTTTAAGCAGAGGGAAGTCCTCAGCTTAAGTCTGTTAAATTGCATCTTGTTAGATGTCAACCTACTGTGGCCTAATAGGACTTACTGAATCTATCTGGGTTATTTTTATATGTTTTCATGCTTTCCAAAGCTTTGTGATTCCCACCCCACTGCTGTGTTGTCTCTCTTAGTGTTTCTGTTTCCCATTTTTAATAGAAACCAATCTATTCTATGCTACACATGAGAAAGGTTTGCTCTGAGTCCTTTCCATCTCTGAGAGGGCTGCTGCTGGTTTATAATTACAAGCGAATTTTGTCATCTGGAGGCTGTTCTTTTTGATTTCCATGTTTTCTCTGTCCATAGTGCAGTGCTGACACAGACATAATAGGCTGAGAAAGTTGGGGCTGCTCAGCCTGGAGAAGTGAAGGCTGCGTGGGGACCTCATAGCAGCCTCCCAGTATCTGAAGGGGGCCTATAGGGATGCTGGAGAGGGACTCTTCATCAGGGACTGTAGCGACAGGGCAAGGGGTAACGGGTTAAAACTTAAACAGGGGAAGCTTAGATTGGATATAAGGAGGAAATTCTTTCCTGTTAGGGTGGTGAAGCACTGGAATGGGTTGCCCAGGGAAGATGTGAATGCTCCATCCCTGGCAGCATTGAAGGCCAGGTTGGACAAAGTGTTGGGTGACATGGTTTAGTGTAAGGTGTCCCTGTCCACGGCATGGGGGTTGGAACTTGATGATCTTAAGGTCCTTTCCAACCCTAACTATTCTATGATTCTATCATTCTATAGTCTTTCTACAGAGGTAATATATTTTGCATTTGTGGGACAAACATGAAAGCCTTGTATGCCCATCATGAGGAATTTGTGTCAACAGAACCTTTTCTATTGAAAATAAACTGCCTCAAGCTTGCTTGGGTTGTGCCTAGGGTGGAGAAACCAGTGGCTTTGTGTAAGTCCATGCCCTCTGAACAAGACAGCAAATAGGCCCTGACTGGCTACTGGCCAAAACAATGCTTTATGCTCAGACTGGACAACAGCAATAATTGATGTATTTCAGGTCTTATACTCTTGTTAGGTTGAGTTTTTTCTTAATAATTGTGGCTTATAACTCAGTTTTTCTGAGATGGTCAACTCCATGATGATTTAGTAATATATCACAATAAATGTGTCTAAAACTGAGTTCACCTGAAACTGCTTCCTTCACTCTTTTGTTTTTCTGTGGTCATGACAGATTTCTAACAGCTTTTGTTCTTCCTAATTTGCAGTCAGTAAATGAATATTGAATGTTCAATGGAACTGCTGAGCCACCCTCGCCAAGGCTAACAAATTGTAGGATTCAGTTGGATTGCATGTCCTACTAATGATTTCAACCTGTGCACAGCAATATAAACCGCTGGATATGTCAGTGAGCAAACTGTAGCTCTGATTGTAATGCTGAAATGGAAGGTGCCCCCTGACCTGACATAAATGAGCCTTTCTTGAGTTGTGGGCCACCTCCTGACTAACTGTACAAGCTAGGGAGCAGGCAGATGTAATCTTCCATGATAAAGAATGAATTACAAATGAATATTTCTGAATCCACAACTTAAGTAACTTACCTGGTAATAGCAATATGAACCTCAGGAGGAAGGAATACACTTTCCTGCCCTACCTGTTGAAACTTTTCAGGAATGGCCAACAGCAGCAGCAGTGCAAATCTCAGACTTTCATTCCTGTAATTGGAACGTCACTTCTTTAGATTTTGTCAAACAGCAATCTGAAGATCAGGTTTCTGCTTGCTGTAATCATGTCTCTCTTCCCTGCGCACAAGTCAATATGACTGCAAAAATAACATTGACAAATCTGTGCAGGATTTCAGCAATTTCTACTCACTCCCTGGTCCAGATTTCTTATTTTTGCATCACACTGGATGTCTGTCCTGGACATGGTAACATTCATTTTTCTACAGTCAATTGGATATGTTCAAAGAGCTGTGAAATGAGGATTACGTAAAATATATGAGGGATAGTTCAGTCTGAACACTTCCACAGATGGCGTACTGCTACAATTAAAATTCTCAGACACAACAGACATATCTTCAAAGTGTTTTAAAGACGACTCAAAGTCCAAGACAAAGATTCAGCCATATAAAAAAAAAAGAATGAAGTGAGGGGAGGCAGACACCACTTGCCTTTGCTAGTGGCTTAGCTGTGAAGTTGTGTCTCTTTAGATGATAAGTTTGTTTCTGACTGAGCCTGTGCTGTTTCAGTGCTCATACACTTTATCTTAAATTACAGTCTGAGAATGATTTTTTTAATGCTCTGTCATAGAATCATAGAATCATAGAATGGTTAGGGTTGGAAAGGACCTTAAGATCATCAAGTTCCAATCCCCATGCCATGGGCAGGGACACCTCACACTAAACCATCTCAGCCAAGGCTTCGTTCAACCTGGTCTTGAGCACTGCCAGGGATGGAGCATTCACAACCTCCCTGGGCAACGTATTCCAGTGCCTCACCACCTTAACAGGAAAGAATTTCCTCCTTATATCCAATCTAAACTTCCCCTGTTTAAGTTTGAATCTGTTACCCCTTGTCCTATCACTTCAGTCCCTGATGAAGAGTCCCTCCCCAGCATCCCTATAAGCCCTCTTCAGATACTGGAAGGCTGCTGTGAGGTCTCCATGCAGCCTTCTCTTCTCAGCCTGTCTTCATACGGGAGACGTCCCAGTCCCCTGATCATCCTCGTGGCCCTTCTCTGGACTTTTTCCAACAGTTCCATGTCCTTTTTATGTTGAGGACTGCACACAATACTCCAGGTGAGGGCTCACAAGAGCAGAGTAGAGGGGCATGATCACCTCCTTCGACCTGCTGGTCACGCTCCTTTTGATGCAGCCCAGGATATGGTTGGATTTCTGGGCTGCAAGCACACACTGAAGCCGGCTCATGTTCATTTTCTCATTGACCAACATCCCCAAGTCCTTCTCTGCAGGGCTGCTCTGAATCTCTTCTCTGCCCAACCTGTAGCTGTGCCTGGGATTGCTCCAACCCAGGTGTAGGACCTTGCACTTGGCATGGTTAAACTTCATGAGGTTGGCATCAGCCCACCTCACAAGTGTGTCAAGGTCCCTCTGGATGGCATTCCTTCCCTCCAGGGTATCAACCGAACCACACAGCTTGGTGTCATTGGCAAACTTGCTGAGGGCGCACTCAATCACATTGTCCATGTCAGCGACGAAGATGTTAAACAAAACCGGTCCCAACACCGATCCCTGAGGGACACCACTCGTTACTGGTCTCCAGCCGGACATTGAGCCATTGACCACAACTATTTGTGTGCGGCCATCCAGCCAGTTCTTTATCCACCAAGTGGTCCACCTCTCAAATTGATGTCGCTCCAATTTAGAGACAAGGATGTCATGTGGGACAGTGTCGAACGCTTTACACAAGTCCAGGTAGATGACATCAACTGCTCTACCCCTGTCCATCAGTTCTGTCGCCCCATCATAGAAGGCCACCAAATTGGTCAGGCAGGATTTCCCCTTAGTGAAGCCATGCTGGCTGTCACCAAGCACCTTGTTGATTTTCATGTGCCTTAGCATGCCTTCCAGGAGAATCTGCTCCAAGATTTTGCCAGGCACAGAGGTGAGACTGACTGGTCTGTAATTCCCTGGGTCTTCCATTTTCCCCTTCTTGAAAATGGGGGTTATATTTCCCTTTTTCCAGTCATCGGGAACTTCACCTGACTGCCATGATTTCTCAAATATGATGGCCAGCAGCTTAGCAACTTCATTCCCCAGCTCCTTCAGGACCCTCGGATGGATCTCATCAGGACCCATGGAATTGTGCACATTCAGATTTTTAAGGTGGTCTCTAACCAGATCCTCTCCTACAGTGAGTCCAAGGCCTTCATTCTCACAGTCCCTGCATCTGCCTTCCAAGATTTGGGTGGTGTGGTCAGAGCCTTTGCCAGTGAAGATCGAGGCAAAGAAGTCATTCAGAACCTCAGCCTTCTCCAAATCCTGTGTAGCCAGTTCTCCTGAGAGCTTCCTGAGGGGGCCTACGTTGTCCCTAGTCTGTTTTTTATTTGCTATGTACTTGTAGAATCCCTTCCTGTTATCCTTAACATCCCTAGCCAAGTTTAATTCTAACTAGGCCTCGGCTTTCCTAACCTGGTCCCTAGCTTCCCGGACAACATCACTGTACTCTTCCCAGGCCGCCTGCCCTTGCTTCCACATTTTATAAGCTTCTTTTTTCATTTGAATTTTCCTCAGGAGCTCCTTATCCATCCAAGGAGGTCTCCTGGCCCTCCTGCTGCACTTCCTTCTAGTTGGGATGCAACACTCCTGAGCTTGTAGCAGGTGATCCTTGAATATCAACTAAGAGTCTTGGGCCCCCCTGCCCTCTAGGGCTATATCTCATGGAACCCTACTAAGCAGGCTCCTGCTCTTTTGAAGTCCAGGGCAGTGAGCTTGCTGCACGCTCTTCTCACTGTCCTGAGGATCTCAAATTCAAGCATCTCATGATCGCTGCATCCAAGGCTTCCCTGGGGCATCACATTTCCAACGAGCCCTTCCCTGTTGGTGAGCACGACGTCAAGCATGGCACCTCTCCTTGTCGGCTCCTCTATTACTTGCAGAAGGAAGTTGTCTTCTACACAATTGAGGAACCTCCTGGATTGCTTGTGCCATGACTTACCATCCCTCCAACAGATGTCAGGGTGGTTGAAGTCCCCCATGAGAAGAAGAGCCTGTGAGTGTGAGGCTTTTCCTATCTGTCTATAGAGCGCTTCATCCGCAGGTTCTCCTTGATCAGGCGGTCTGTAACAGATCCCCACAGTAATGCCTCCCATAGCTATTTTCCCTTTAACCCTGACCCACAAACTCTCTGTGGACTGCTCACCTGTCCCCAGACAGAGTTCCATACTCTGCAGCCTATCCCTAACATAAAGGGCAACTCCTCTTCCCCATCTGCCGGGCCGGTCTTTTCTAAAGAGCCTGTAACCTTCCATTCCTACACTCCAGCCATAGGAGCCATCCCACCATGTTTCTGTGATGCCTATTATATCATACCCCCATAGACATGCACATATCTCTAATTCCTCTTGTTTGTTCCCCATGCTACGGGCATTTGTATAGGGGCATCTAAGCCGAGCTCCAGCTGAAGCCGGCTCATTGGCTGGAGCGGCTGGGATATCTCTGCATTGCTCCGAGCATTTATTATAGGTGCTGGCAACTGACTGGGTGTGTTGGGATGGAATGATGCTCCCCTCCCCCAACACATCTAGTTTAAAGCCTCCTTGACCAGTCTGGCAAGCCTCCTACCAAAACTGCTCTTTCCCTTCTTTAGACCAGCTCCACCAGCCCCAACTAGACCTGGCCTACAAACTTGGGTCCCGTGTTCAAGACACCCAAACCCCTGACTATGACACCACCCTTTTAACCATTTATTAACCTGGCTAATCCTCCTAGCTTTTTTTAGGTCCTCCCCTGTATCCTGGAGAATTGATGAAAAGACTATCTGAGCTCCAGAGCCCCTAACCATCTCTCCCAGGGTAGAGATGTAGTCTTTCTTTATGTTCCCCAGTCTACTACTATCTATATCCCTAGCACCCACATGTATCACTAGAAGACCCACATGTCTTCATTAGTTTAATTTTCTACATTATCTATATATGAAATACATTATAGCAGTGAGCAAGTCTGACATTACTTTTGGTGTGCTTGTTAAATGTGGTATGGGACAAGCAAACTGATTGATGATGAGGTTAGCACCTCTCCTATAAAGTGAAATACCTTTGCTTTGGAAGCACTTTTTGAATAGTAGTTTAGCAGGAATTGACTAAAGCTCTTTGCAGCAGAAGGCAAGGAGTTTTGCAAGGTTTTAGTACTGACTGCACTGAGAGGTAGAGAGGGAAGAAAGTAGTTTTTCTGGCTTTAGCACTTAGAGGATGCTGCCATATCTCCAGCTTCTCGTGCTGAAAAGCCCAGCCTAATTTCTTGGAACTGTCTGATACAATGGCCCCAGCATTGCCAGTGGCATACTTCTATCAGATACGATTTCTTCTTAGAAAACCTTTGTGATGGCCTCAACACAATTTCCAATCCAATGTGTTGTTTCACTGAATTGACTGTTACAGCCCATGTATCATATTTTAATATCTTTTAGACTCTTGTCTACAAGACAACTTGCATTCAAGACTGCATCTGTCATTGCATAATGATCAAGTAAGCAAAGGTCTTAAAATGTGTTGTCATCTCAAGATGTTGAGATAGAAGAACCCAGTAATCCATATTCCAAAAGAAATGGACAGCCAGCCAGCCCAAGGTCATACAGTGAAGCACAGTGTAACTGACAGAAATGCATCCTCTCTGAAATCCCAGAAATCAGTTTACTTTCTTAATAAATGGTGATTAAACCATCCTTTAACATTATGAAAGCACATACAGTGTTGTTCTGGCAAGAATTTCCTTGATAGAGCAATAAACAAATGGTCCCCTTCTTTGCAAATATCCTCAGGCAATGCCTTAGCTAATATAAGGTCTAATAATCATTAGAAACACACCACCAATTAATCCAAATGTCCTGGCTGCAACCCATAGCAATGTAGCTCCACCTGGTTGTCTAAACTTCTTTGTAATTGCAGCTGGTCTGAGGCTCTGGTTTGAATTGAGACAGTGTGTCCACTGAAGGACCTGATACTGTTGCTTTTTTCCCTTCCTGCTTTAGTTGCATTAGCAACTACTGTACGCGGGCTGCCCTCTGAGCAGGCTGCTTCAGCACCATGAGCCCGTATGTTTCAGTTGCTTTTAACCACATTCAGTTGGGGGCTGTTGCACCCTCCTGAACAAGGATCTGACTTTTGAAAGGAGTATCTAGACTTCTCACAGGCTTTTTCAAATCCTTCCTGGGTCAGATTTATGATTTTATTAAAACCCTCACCTCCCTCAGCTGAACAATACCACAACTTTCCCTCTTTCTTTCCTCAGCTATTCCCTAACAAGGTAACAGAATGGAGAACAAACAGCAAAGCAATGGTGACATGAAAGAAAATAACGTGGTGAAGAAAAAACTGGTGAGTGAATTCCCCAAACCTTCTGTCAACACATTTCTTTGCTATCTGGGGAGTGGAGGCAGAAAGTAACTATTTGGAACCTATATAAATACTTGCAGGCGCAGGCCAGTGTCCTAAACACAGGAATGCTCTGTTCCCTTTCTGCCTTTGGTACCTGGACCACTGATGGGCTTACTGTGAGACTGTACCACAGGACTCTCAGTTCTTCCTGTGTTATTCTTTATACATGTCCAGTTTTGAACTATCCAGGTTTAGGGGCTAGTTCAAAAGGGTTTAGGTAAAATATTCTGGGATTCCTTGACTTTAGGATAGGTTAAAACCTCTGGTTTTGGGGAGGGACTCTGTCACTGAAGACAGGGGTAATATTTTCGAAGAGAGTTTCTGTGCCTTCAGAAGGAGATCTTGGGAGGATGGATGTATTCTGTGAAAAAAAAAAAAAGCTTGGATTTAGCCTCTGACACTTTTCTTATACAAGAACCCGCAAAGCTGTGTATTCTTCCCATCTTTCCCCTTCTGCTCTGACATGTTAGAGAAGAGCAAAATATTGCTTCTTTCCATGGGAACATGGAGATTTGAGCAAGGGGAAGCTGACAGGATGTAAATTTGAGTGGTACAAAGAGTAGCACATGTTTAGTTTCTGTAAGTTACGAACAGCAATTATAAAAGGGCAAAACATGTGAGTGCATTAAAGTGAGAAATTGTGTACATATTAATCACACCAGCCATATTATTTGTATTTGAGTATGAACTAAATTGCTTGCTCTGAGCTATATGAAATGAAACTTAAATAAAACAGAAGTATCTGATTCATCTCAAAACACTCTATGGATTTTAAAGGCTTGATTATCCTAACTTGACTCTTTTACTGCTTATGACCATTCAAAGACATTACAAATGATGTGTGGATCATCTATGCATACTGATGTTTCTTAATATATATGACAATTTTACATGTTAATGAATAGCATCTGGATTTCTACTTAAACACCACCAAAGATCAGTTTGATCTTTGCCAATGACTCTTCAAAATTGCTGCATCATAAACTGCTTTCAAGCCTTCAGTGCTTTATGGCATTATATTCTCTGTGTCTCTGAGAGCTCTGAGCTATTTGTGAGAGGTATGTAGCATGTCAGAAATGGAAACAGCACAGATTTACACCAATATTAACAGCAGCCATCTGGGAATAGTTCCCAGATGCACTTAATACTCATCCCTTGCCAACTAGGAGGTGTAGTTTAAATCTTAGCAGGTCAAAATCCCCATGTTTGCAAACAGGCACCTTCAAAACCAGTAGCTGAGAGCTTTTACCTTCCCCAGGTAGCATGCCTAATCTCCACCTGTTGCACAGCAGTAGTGCAACGCCCCAGATCCAAACCTCCAAACCTCCTAAGGCTGTGGAAACATCCCTACGGCTTATGGGTAACAATTAGCTGCAAGTCTTGTGATATCTTCACTTTGAAGGCCCAGCAACACGAGAATACTCTTCCCTTCCCGACTCCAGCGTCTGCTTACAGCAGGGCAGCCCCGGTTTCCAGACGGCACGGCTCCCCGTCCCCGCAAGCCGTGATCCCCAGCTCCTGGGCCCCTCGGGGGGGGGGGGGGAGGCTGTGAGGGACCACCTAGCCCTGCCATTTCCTTGCCGAACATGCGCTGCTGTGTAAATCCCTACTGAGGGAAGGGGCCTGCCGGGAAACCGCACGCACGGCCCTGGGCACGCACATTTGCTTAAGTTATGTGCGAGCCCGCAGATAAATGAGCCCGCGCTCCTCCATCCCCTCTCCCTGCCCGCAGCCCCGGCTATGTCCCGCTCCCCTCCCGTAGCCGTGTACTCCCGCGGCCGGTGCTGCACCCCCGGGCCGTGCCCCCCGGCCGCTGCGCCGCCGGAGCGCAACGCGCGCCCCTCCCGCGGCCGCGCCCCCGCTGCGCCCCGCGGAGATGCGCGGCCGCTGCGCACGTGCGGCGGCGGCATGGAGCGCGCGGCGGGGCCCGAGGCGGACACGCTGGTGGCGCGGGGAGAGGGGGGTGGCTGCCGCCGCCGCGCAAGCAGGAGCGTAAGTAGCGCTGGGCTGCGCGGAGTCTCCCCTTGTTTCGGGAAGGAGCGCGGCTGCATAAGCGGAGGGTCACCGGAGGAGCGGGCAGCGGGGCGGGAGCGATCCCGGCGGCGAGGGCGGGGAGCTCGGCCTTGAGTTGCCCTCGCGCTGGGGACGATCAACCGGGCTGGGGACGGTTTCGGTCCTTTCCCAGCGTTGGTGGGGAGGAAGAAAGAGCCAGGCTGGTGCACGGTGGCCGTGGGAGCCGGAGTCACCCGCCGCTGCTCTCCGGAGAGCGGGGCAGAGCTCAGGTTGCACGGCGGCGCCGCCGAGCCCTTCTCCGCTCGGAAAGTTGTTGGTGCCGGTGCAGGGGAGGCCGGCGGCGGGCAGAGCTAAAAATACCGCGGCGGACGAGCAGGGACCCAGAGGACGGGCGGAGGGCAGCGCCGGGGCTGGCGTGCCCGGACGGGGCAGGCGGCTGGAGGAGGGAGCGGAGAGGGCGCAAGGGCTTCACCGCCCGTAGCGGCAGATCCTCGGGGCAAGGGCAGACCCTTGGGGAGAACAGCGGAGTTTTCCTCCTTTGGCACCACCGTGTCCCTGGGCACACCTGCCAGCAGCGCCCAGCGGCCGCTTTCCGGGCTAGAAGTTGCCTGTGCGCTGAGTGCTTCCGTAAAACTAAGGGATCCGGGTAAGGTGCTTCAATATCCAGCTTCCCAATATCAATAGAAAGTCTTAGCAATACCTGTTTAAGAATGTTAAAACTTCCTTATGTACCTGTGCAATGTTTACTGCTGACAGTTGTGTTTAATCTGAGCTAGGGGTTATAACTAGCTAGCTAAAGTACATTATTCTAAATGGTGTTTTGAAAACTGAAATGCAACCTGTCACGCATCTAAAAAGAAGAAAAAAGGGCAATTAGTAGCCTACACGAATGTTGCACTGCATGCTGAACAAGGACGGGAGCTGTGGAAAACATCTTCCAAAGCACTGTGCCCTGGGATCTGTGGTAACACCAAAACTGTGGACTTTCACAATTAAGCAGTTCTCAGGTATCTGGAGGTCTCTGCTGTGAACTGACAAGCAGCTTCCCTGACTGAGCGCTGGTCGCTGTGGTGGCGGTCACACCTACCTGCCCTTGCGCTGACGGCAGAGACGTGTGAGCACACGGGTGGCGGTGAAGTTAAGCAACACCTATGAGGGAGGAGTGGTTGCCGCCTTGTTTCCTGGTCCACTGTAAAGCACATAAACGCTTTTCACCACCACCACCCCTTTCCTTTTGTTAACGTTGCCACAGGGTTAATATTTTTCTTAAGCAACAGTTTGATTTCTTTTTGTCATTCTTGCTTCATTGTGCTTTCGTCTTTCATCTGCCATTGCTGGAATCTGAGCAAACATTTAAAATAGCGTATGAGGGAGCAGGTCATGGAGAAGTTGAATTTCGTGTTCCAAGGACTGTAAAACTCTGAATCGAGTAAGTCCGAGGGTTTCAGCAGCAGGCTCTATACTTGGGAAATTCTTGGTAGTGAAGCAGGTTCTAAACCCAGCTGTTTGCAACACTAGGAGATAAAATGGATACGGGGTTTCTAATTTGGCAGCACTTCAGTGATTTGTCCTGCATTGTCTTTCACTTAGCCTCATGTGCGTATAATGTGCTGTGCTGAAAGGTTTAAGCATTCACTGGAGTTTTTAATAAACTACAGGCTATATGATCCGAACAATTTTGTTTGCAGGATTTTTCTGATGGGTCTAACTGTTGGAGTAGAGCCCTTTAGCAATATTGCATCAACCACACAGCACTTGTGAACTTGTGTTTATCATTTATGAACCCTCTGAGAGCAACCTAGTAGAACTCCAGGAATATTCTCCTCAGCGTCCTTGGTTCAGCATGGTAGCAATTTCTCCTAAGTGTAGGAATGCTTGCGCATAGTAGAGAAATAATGGATATCTAAATATGAAGTGTTATCTCCAGAAGTAAATGAATCCTTATGTTAAAATTTCTGCTTTTCGCCACTGAAATAACAGTGCAAAGCTCTGTGTGTGTGTGTCAGGTTCCTTTTAAGAAGCTGGCTAATAACAATAAGTTGTATTTGGATTATGCAGTGAAGTCAGTGGGATTTCTTACACAAGGCTTTTCCCTGTGTACACTTCCTCCTAACCTGACTGGGAACGCGCTGGTTAATGAACTGTATAATCTCTTAAAAAGTTCTCACATGGTGTGGAGATGTTCAAACCACTCAGCTGTCCCACAGGGCACATTTGGAGCCCCCAGGAGCAGCAGCTGCAGTGCACAGCAGACACAGTATGTGCTGGGATGTACGCTGTGGTCCCTGCCCTGGCACCCGGCTGTCTCATCCCTTCTTCACAGATCTCTGGTGACAGTGTGGGACATGTTAACAACCACTGGGTGTTCACTTACCCAGCTACCCCTGTGAGGCTGCTGGAGCTTGCTTCAGTTCATTGTCACTGCACATGTGCTGTGTGTTAGCTACACAAACCTACTTCATGCTCCAGATCTTCCAAAGTGGCAACACAGCTTTGTGCCGTTGACAGGTTGCATTGACTCATTAACCTGTTGTCTGCTGAAAGTGATATATCTGAAGCTGAGTCTAGTAGGCCTGCTTAAGCAAGTCATTCTCCTTTTAAAAGGATTGAGGCCTCAGTGAGTGATGAGGCTGGGCATAAAATGTCATTGAGCTGTGCCTGAAATTCTGAATTCTTAGCAGTTGGTTTGGTTTTTAATTCAAATATGTTAAAAGCCATCTACTTCAGTGTATTCAGAAGTCAAGAAAGGTGATCTGTCTTCCCTAATCTACAAAATGACGTTTACAATCAACCAGCCACAGTAGCGCAAACTTTAACATCTCTTGGGAATGGCAGTGATTACTTCTGCCAGGCTCCCTAATTCAGAAGGAGAAGTGGCAGAAAGTTAATACCGGAGAAGGTGGAAAGGACCCTTATATGCAAAATATTTCAAATCAAAGCATTGACCAAATCAATTCTACCTTTCATTCAGCAGCTGATGTGGAACAAGGAATTCTTGGCTAAAAACAGGATGAGAGGGATGGAGGGAGGAAACCTGAGAGGGTAGAGGTGTCTGGGGAAAAAGAGCAAATGTCATCTCCACTGGAGAACGTAGGTGCGTGGCAGCAAATTACAGTTGGAGACTTGCATTTGGGTTACAAAACCTAGTTTGTGGGCAAAGTTTGAATTTTTTTGTCACAATTTCACTGATCCCTATACTCATGGGAGAGGAAGGCATGCCATTTCACAGGTTTCCAGCTAAGTCAGGTCTACCCACAGGTAGGTGGTCTACCTGTTGCGTCAAATATATGCTACTCCTTGTTTTGCTGTGTTAGTGATATGTTTCCAGCAGTTTCCTTCACTGAGAATATTCTTCTCCAGCATTTTCCTTTTTGGTATGAGGGCTGACAGATGCTTGCAGCAAAACTCTGTGAAGCTGAAAGAAGTTCAAATGTTTGCTTACAACTCCTTAAATGTTAACTGAGATGCTGTCACTTAAAATCTACTGATCCTTGGATTGCAGCAAGAGGAAGTATTTCAGGTTGTTATTTTGCAGAGACATCTTGCAGGAGGTATGCAAGGTAGCGTAAGGAGTGTCTAAAACCTGAGGTATGTTGATTTAAAGTGTTGATTTAAAGCCTACTAACAGTGGCTGCGTCTTTTCTCTGTTTTTCAGAATTGGTCTGGGAGTCTTATTGTAGCCTCCTTAACTGGTGCTTTTGGGTCGTCTTTTCTTTACGGTTACAATCTCTCTGTGGTCAACGCTCCTGCAGCGGTAAGTGACTGTCAGAGCTGGAATTTAGTATCAGCAGAGGGCAGCCGTGCCCAGCTGGTGTGCGCTCATCAGCACCCTGCTTCTACATCCCTCCTCGTGTAGCAGAAGAGGTTAAATCTCGTACAGTAACTCTGCTTTGCTGAAAGCTTCTTTCCACTGTCCATGAGGTTTTCACATAAGAGTTGTCAGGAAACTAAATGCTGCTGTTGAGGTGAGCAGGTACACATGCTTTGCTTCTCATTCTTCCCAAACCCAGACTAAACCCAAATCTTGCAAACTTTTGAGGAATAAGGTGTTTTTAATAGTATTTCTTTCTGACTAGTGAGTATTTAGTAGCTCTGTGCACGTTCAGCAACTTCTGTTCACATCATTAAGCTCAGAAGGGTTGCACAGCATTTCATTTCTACAGTACTGATATAAATAATGCCTCTGGCTTCCTCTTAAATAATGGGCCTCTTTGCCTGCATTTTGTGGTGTTGTCTTGTTTGATTATGAATTCAAAACTGCTGTGTTGACAACCCATTGGCTGCAACATATGGAATAGATTTGATGAAGAGAGTACTATGAAATCAGTGTACAATATCTGGAGGGTTTTCATTTCAATACCAGTTATCACAAATAAAGATGGGAACATTTTGTTTTTACAATGGCTGTCTAGAGATGCTCTTAATTCAGCCAAGCACATCAGTAAGCAGTTCAGTGGAGTTGCAAGCAAGACCACTTTGAAAAAGTAGCCAGTAGCCAGGGGAGCTAACTGTAGAAATCCCATTCAAAATAGTTCCTATCCAAAGTTATGCTCCTTCTTTTATGGAAATCTCTTCTTAAAATGTGGTTACATTTCCACCTGAACAGGTTGGTCATATTAAAAATGCATGCAATATTTATGCAAATAATGAAAGAAGACTTTTAGTTTGCTTCATATGGGTATTTTATTTGGTAAACATACGACCTTAAGGACTAGGAAGAATCTCACCCTGTAGGAAGTTTTAATTGTCCCCTTCATGACTTCTTGGAATTTTCTTGAAGTTCTTGGTACTTTTTGTACTGGCAACATGGGGTTAAACAGATGGAATATTTATTCTAGTGCGGCACGTCTAGGCATCACTTTACCTTGCAGTCATCAGAAGATAAACACAGAATCATAGAATCATAGAATGGTTTGGTTTGGAAGGGCCCTTAAAGATCATCTAGTTCCAACCCAGTGCCATGGGCAGGGACACTTTCCACTAGACCAGGTTGCTCAAAGCCCCTTCAGCCTGTCCTTGAACACTGTCAGACATGCATGAGCATCCTTCTGTAGACTGTTGGGTATCTTCTGCCCCTGGTTACTTCAGTACAATTCCTTTTGATGTCTAAAGTCTTCCAACCTTACTGTAGGACTGTATGGTGCTTTAAGATGTATTGAAAAAATGCTTGACAATGACTGTTGACAAAAGCATGGGATGTTTTCAGGATCCTGAAGCTGAACACATTAGCACGATGAATAAGCTGGAGTGGGGGTTTCATTTAAGACTGAAGCATTGAAAAAATGTTAGTAAATTCTTGTGTACAGTATCTTTTGGTGCTGCAAGTTGTGCCACCTCATCAGACTGCAGGGAAATGCTGCAGCTCTCACCAGTGAGAGGTCTTCTCGTAAGGTGGACTCAGTCCAACTTCCTTTCTATTTTAAGGGGGGAATAAATTGCCCATACTCTGCTCAGAGCACAGATCGCTTCCCACTTAGTCCCCTACTTTTCTGTGAGAAAGAGCAGTAGCCCACTGCAGGTGTGCTTCCCCCTGTGCACAGTACTCGCCCACACCAGAAACCCAGAATTAGAAGCCTCCATGGGCTTGTTCAAAGAGTTACCAGAGTTTATTTAAAAACATATGGAAGCATTTGGCAGTAGGAAGACAAGTGCTTTAATTGAATACAAGCTGAAGCTGTCTTTTTCTGAGCTGAATTTCTAAAACTCATTTCATGGACTGATTGTGGGCAAGGTCTGAAGAACAAAGATGTGCTCTGTGCTCTGTACAGGAAGTGAAATCTCTGCTATTTACTGCCATGCAGTGCTTGCCCCCTTCCTGTGGGCAGCTGCAACTCTGAATTCCTTTGAGAGCTGATAAAGGGAAAGGGAGGCTATTGCAAATATGTGTGGCCTGCTGTGTCAGCCAGTACCATACTTGTTATTGTGTGTAAGTGACCTTTGTAATTAAGGGTAAGACAAATAAAATATTTCCATTATTTAAAGTATATCCCTTGTATATGTATATCCTTTATGTTCCCCTCATATTTCCCACCATACCACTACTACTTAAATGAACTGAGGCAGGAGAATATGAAATACTGATATCAGTTGGCTACCTTTCCTTGTAGGCTTTGGATAGGAACTAAAATTTTTTTTATACAGTTTTATGCCATTAGCATTGTTCAGACAATTGGTTAAAATCCCAAAGGAGCCTTTGTGCAGAATTCCATGGATTCAAATTTAGTGGATTTGTTGGATCTGATCTGTTTTGTTTCACGTGTAACTCCTCAAAACCTGTATGTGCTATTAACTTCCCATTTACTGGCAGTGGGAATTCAGATGCAAGTGATGTACATACCAGCACATTTATCTGTTACTAATGAGTGTTGTAGTTTGTTCTTTCTTTAATATTTGCTGTTATTTGATGTCTCCTCTGAGTAACAAAGCTATGCTGAGAAAATTAGTCATAACACAAGAAGAGAATAATTTGCATACTGTTTGTAGCCATTATCGTTAGCTAGAAATGTTAATTGTGTTCTAAAAATGTTTTATTTTAGTATTCATTACTGTCAGAAATTAATTTCAAATAAACAAGAAGGTACCCGAATCTAAATATAATCTATGTATTGGTGTGGAAGAGATAAAATGTATTACTTGATATAATGGCAGATTAATTTGGAAGTTTATTGTGAGCTTATTCTAAATGGACCATGCACCAAATTGACTTTTTGCTCTGAATTGTGGGTTTTTCTGTCTGTTCATATGGAAACATATAAGGTAGGATTGGAGAAATATCACTGTCCTCCTTTTAATTCAGGGCATAAGACACCCACTAGAAACTTGATAGAAGGAATACAAGAAGTGCCATGTTCTACCTCCACCTTTTTTAGGTACTTTGCATGTGGAGAGGTGATGTTTCCAACTGAATAAAGTCCTCATGTTGAATAGTCTGTGTGTCCAAGGCTGGAATACCTAAAGTCTGAAATTCCTCATCTGAACAGGGAAAATGTGGTGTTAGGCCGATACTGCTGAGTCCTACCCCAGGATAATTTAGTACCTGTGACATGCTGGAGGACGACCTGAGAAGAAACTGGGGAAAAGTGCCAAGGTTACACTTTGTGGTACTACAGAGCTTGTTGAGTAGTAGTAACACAGACGGGTGAGAGTGTTACACAAGTGTGGTGTGCCCTTCTGCAGTAGTGACCACCTGCCACTGCATCCTCCCCAGAGCATCAGACACCACAGTGACCTCAGAGCTTTGCTTGATTTCAAAATGGGAGGAGCATAAACATGAAGAGGCTTGACTAAAGACGAAGTAAATAGGAGATGTCTCTACAGGTGATACATGTTATACTGGAGCTATGGCATCCTTACCTGTTACAAAGATGAATAAATGGTGGTGTAATTAAAGATCAGGGAAGGGAAGCTGTTAAAAGGCATTCTTCAAAAAGCTGCAGTTGTGTGCATGTCAGGAAGGCAGAAAAAAGAATATAAACTTCGGGACATTGAAGGCTAAAAAAGTGAGCTGGCCCTGGATTTTGGGTACTTTGAGCAGGCACAAAAAATGTCCAGACAAAAGGCTCTGTGATATAAGGCTGGTAGAAGGAAGCTAAAAAAGGCTGTTCAGAAAATACAAGGATAGGACAAGAAACCTGAATTAATGTTTTGAACTGGAAAAGTCTGGGCAGGTCCCACACTGGAACCTTCTTTATAGGGGATGTATTGGAGATAAGTTAGTAATACTAATTACTGGAATAAAATTCGTGCTAATTTTGTGTCAGGTTGCCAAAATAGCTGAACATCTGTTCAAGACTGAAGCAATAACTCAAAATATAGGCTTCATATGATAGTTCAGCTTATTTTTAGATAGCCTCAGTAACAGAAAGACTGAGAGGGTTACTGTGTCTTTAAGAAAAGGGTAGTTTTTAGGGGTAAAATTTGGGATATATATGCTAAGAATTAGTAATTTGTACCTGACAAACTAGCAGAAACTGTAGTAGGAAAATGAGAATCTGGGGAAGAGCTGGAATGGTCTTTGCAGAGGAAAACTGTGACTCAGGCATCTGTCAGAGGTCTTCAGAGATTCAAGAGGCACTTGGACTTTCTAAAGATATGGTGGAAGGGCCCATGTGGAGGGCTGTTAAGGAAATTAATCTGCCATGGGTGAAAAGTGTAGATCTTGATAGCTGAAGAGCTACAAGATTGTCTCAGGTTTTAAGTTCTGAAGAAAGCCAGCTTGTTTGGCAGATAGATTCATATCAGTCTGATTTCATGTTTGATAAATCTTTAATTACTGAAAATAAATTGCTTACTTTGTTTAACAACCTGGTCTTTGTTCAAAAAGCAGCTATGTAAATTTGAAGAGAAGATATAATATACTTAGAAAAATTATTTGGGATTCTTAATTTTAATGGTGCCATGCAACTAGCTCTTTTTGACATACTGTAGGCTATCAAACCAACTGCTGTCAGCTCTTGCTTTCTTCCTCTCTCAGTTATTTGTCTTGGCTGTAAACTCTGGTAGAAAAAGCTCATCTTTCATTGCTTGGCTTAGTAAGTCCTTGATTTTGTGTGGCTGCCAGATGTGGGAGTGTCTTAAATACAATGCAGAAGTGGAAACAGCCTCCCTTCTTCCACAGTCCATTAAAGCTAATTGTTTTCAATTCACTCCATCTTTTTTTTTCCTAGCGTTATGCTGAAGAATTTGTGGAATCACTCACTTCTGCAATAGTGGCCCTTTGGAAAAAAAAGACTAGTGAGAAGCACTTAGTTTTGAGCAAATCTGAGACCTTAAGGTCCTTTCCAACCCTAACTGTTCCATGATTCTATGATTCTATCTGCATTCTGGGATTGAAATCCAAAGTAGAGGTGATAAATGTTCTTTTACGGTGAGCACAGCGCAGAGTTTTGCTGAAAGGATTCCTAATTCAACATCTTTAAAAATTTTCAAGGGACCTCCTAAGTTACATGTGAACTTCCCCCTGCTCCCTAAACCTATAGGCATATGGGAGTTGGTGCTGCGTCCTGTAAAACAAGCCAAACTCTTCTCTTGACATCAGTCATGTTGCCACCTGGACATCATGTTGCAGGAGTTGATTGTAACTCATTTCCTTTTCATTTCTGCCAATTCACCAACTTCAAGACATTTTTGCCTCTACCTGCTACTGGAGCCTGCCTTGCCTGCCATCCTTGCCCTCTTTAATCCCAAGTTACATATCCATGATAAAGCAGTAAAACTCCTTGCTTTTAGCATGACTATTCGTGATCTTTGACTAACAGTAGGTAGCTTTTAAGAATTTTTGCATGTTCTTCCTCTTTTAAAGTCATGGCAAATGCTAGGCAGTACAGTTTTCCTTGGCTTGTCCAAAAGTCTGTTGCACTAGGATGTGATATGTCACCTGGCTGAGGTTAAGAGTGTGTAGGTGAGCAGTGAGGGGAGCTCAGCTGATATGCAGTATCTTGCCCCGCATGAGTGGCGTGACTTTGTGGAGTCACCCTTTGAAGAGATTCAGAAACCTCCAGCCATGGTCCTGGGCATGCAGGTCTAGGGGCTCTGCTTCAGCAAAAAGGTTAGAGAAGATGACCTCTAGAGGTCTTTCCATCCTCAATCATTCTGTAGTTCTGTGTCTGTGTCCTCAGGCCCAGCTCTGGCTGAAATGCTTATATATATGTACACAGGAAAGCTAAAACAGTCATTAGTGTTGAACCAATAACCTAAATGCATCATCCTTGCATCATACGAGTTTCTCTTTTATAAGCTTCTTCTACGTTCATATCTACCTGTGTTTTTACCCCCCACTTCTTTATGACCTCCATGTACTTAAACTTATGTTACGCTTTTAATGGTTCAGTCAGTCTGTATTGCAATTATACCTAAAAGTGAGGCCCCATTGTTTGGAGGAGATAAATAGAAGAGTGAGGGTGATTCCTACAATCAAGCTACTGAATGTTTTTCTGTGTTTTTTTTTTGTTTGTTTTTTAACTGTTTCATTTTTTTATTCTGTTTCTCTCAGTTATGTTCTTAAAATGCAATTTTTTACATGTATCCTTATGTACTTTTTTTCAGTTTATCAAGAAGTTTTACAATGAAACTTGGGAAAGAAGATATGGCTTCTCGGTTGATGAAAGCACACTCACTCTCCTCTGGTCCATAACTGTTTCTATTTTTGCCATTGGTGGCCTTGTGGGTGCCATTATTGTTACCCCAATTGTGAAGTTCTTCGGACGGTAAGTGCATTGGAAAACTTGTCTTTTCTAAACCAGTTTCTCTTTTAGTCTCTCTGGAAGGCTTTACTTTTCTTTATAAAAACCCTCTTGTCGTGATTTAAACCCAGCCAGACAGCTTGTTCATTCACTTTGCCCCCTTCTTGACCTCCCCCTACTCCCGGAGGGCTGGAGAGGAGAATGGAAAAGAATGCAACTCTCCCGGGTTGAGATAAGAACAGTTTAGTAACTAAGGTATAACACAAGTCACTACTGCTACCACCAATAATAATAATGATAAAGGAAATAACAAGGGAAGAGAATACAACACCTCAGCACCAGCTGACCAATAACTCCGCCCCCCAGCCAGGCCAAGCACTGAGAGATACCTCCTCCACCCCCATAGTCTACCAGTCCTTCCAGGTAACTCTCAGTTACATCCTGGGCATGATGTGCTGTGGTATGGAATACCTCTTTGGTCAGTTTGGGTCAGGTGTCCTGTCTCTGCTTCCTCCCAGCATCCCGGCAGGATGCAAATTTAAACATCTTCAAATTATGAAAGCTCTTTGCTAAAGAGTTCCAAATTTCCAAGAATAAAATTAGTACCTTTCTCTGTGGCCTTGCTGTGCATCATTTGAGAAGCCATTTGCTCTGAACAGGCAGTGGGTTGAGACGTCAAGGAGGTTGCATTGTCAACAGTGCAAAAGGAAAATACCATAAAATAGGAAAAATTTCACACAGGATCAGCAGATTCTAGTTTCACAAGTCTGCTGAGAATCTTATTGTACGCAAATAAAGCTATCAACACATTTCATTGCTTCTTAGCAACATCTGAAGAACTAAACTAGGATAAAGTTTGTGTTTGGTCTCCCCAGAGCCTGGGGATGCCTTCTCTGTTCTATGCAATGCACTATTTGACCAAGTCTTGACCATAGGGCACATGAGCATTTTAGCAATTTTTCTTCCAGTGTGTGCGTTTTTGCTGCAGGTACTGACAAGATATTTCTGACATTTCTTTTTTGTTGTTTTTGTTTCATACAGTCTTCCAAAGAGAATTTAAAAGTTGTGTTTTGGGTGGTTTTAGTTTGTTGGGGGTTTGTTTGTTTGTTTGTTTTCAAAAGCTATTATAACATCCAGTTTAACTGCTCATCTGGCTCTTCCTTAATTGTAAATTCTGTATAATTTGATAATTTTTGCTCAGTTGAATCATAGAATCATAGACTAGTTAGGGTTGGAAAGGACCCTAAGATCATCTAGTTCCAAACACCCTGCCATGGGCAGGGACACCTCCCACTAAACCGTGTCAGCCAATCACTGGAGAAAGGTCATCATGGAGGCTTAAATATAAGTATCGACCTCCACTATTCTTATTTTTCTGTTCTACATTTTGACTATTTCCATCACTTTCAATTGTACTTTACTAGGCTTGTTTGGCATTGTCCCAACTATTCCATATCCCATTTTTCACCTCAGAGAATATATTTTCAGGTTCTTCCATTTCATGTTTACAGTAAGTCAGTATTCTCTGCTCTGTAAATCTATTACCCACTCTTCATTTATTCTGCCCCTTCACCTCATAATTTGATTTTCGAGTCTTAAATATTTTTCATAGTGACATTATTATCTTTAGCGTTGCAATTTCTTCTCCCAAATCATCAATTTGCCGTTTACACACTTCTTAACTATATGAAACTATGCCTGACTCAGACTGATTAATTCCTGGAATTGTCGCTGAGTCTTTATTAAAAAATGAAGTAAAAAATTGTTTCATAGAAGGCTTGAATTTTTGGTGAAGAGTAGAATAGCTTTGTGAGCAGGTTTGTTAAAGTAAGTGTTGGCTGATCTCAGTCATATATATACCACTTTGATTGGAGCAGGTCATATTTCTAGGGCAGAGCTTTAAATCTTACAGACTCTGCCTTTGTTTATTATGTTTATCTCTGTTAAACCATGAAAACCCTCTCTTACGGATGTGCTGTACGAGTACTTGATCAAACACGGGAACAGCAATCCCAGGCACAGCTACAGGTTGGGCAGAGAAGAGATTCAGAGCAGCCCTGTGCAGAAGGACTTGAGGGTGCTGGTTAATGAGAAACTGAACATGAGCCGGCAGTGTGCTCGCAGCCCAGAAAGCCGGCCGTATCCTGGGCTGCATCAAAAGGAGCGTGACCAGCAGGTCGAAGGAGGTGATCCTGCCCCTCTACTCTGCTCTTGTGAGACCTCACCTGCAGAATTGTGTGCAGTTCTGGTGTCCTCAACATAAAAAGGACATGGAACTGTTTTAACAAGTCCAGAGGAGGCCACTAGGATGATCAGGGGCTGGAGCACCTCCTGTATGAAGATAGGTTGAGAAAGTTGGGGCTGTTCAGCCTGGAGAAGAGAAGGCTACGTGGAGACCCCATAGCAGCCTTCCAGTATCTGAAGGGGGCCTGTAAGGATGCTGGAGAGGGACTCTTCATTAGGGACTGTAGTGACAGAACAAGGGGTAACGGGTTCAAACTTAAACAGGGGAAGTTTAGATTGGATATAAGGAGGAAATTCTTTCCTGTTAGGGTGGTGAGGCACTGGAATGGGTTGCCTAGGGAGGTTGTGAATGCTCCATCCGTGGCGGTATTCAAGGCCAGGTTGGACAGAGCCTTGGGTTAGTGTGAGGTGTCCCTGCCCATGGCAGGGGGGTTGGAACTAGATGATCTTAAGGTCCCTTCCAACCCTAACTATTCTATGAATCTATGATTCTATGATTTCTGATGAAACTTTAATTCTGTCATTTTCCTATTTGTGAGTTTTAGACAAAAAGTTTATTAATTCAGATACATAATTAAAGTTATTGTAGCCGTGGAAGGCACATAGTCACTAGGATTCTGTTCTGGCTTCCAGAACTATCTAATATGGTGAGAGCAAATGACAATCTTGAAAATCTTTAAAACTTAGCTCTATTTGTGTCTAGCTGACGGATGAACTCTGTGTTTCAGCTGGAATGCTTATAGAAACTGATTTCTACTGGGCACGTGGCTCTTAGGACTAGTTCAGGTTCAACTTGGGGGATTTGCCTTAGTTTACTGCCAGTGAGCATAAATACTTAATTACTGATCTGGTACTGGGAAACAAGACACCGTTCCTTCCACTTTCGCAGGCTGAACATCACTCCAGCCTCCTCTCCTCCCTCTTGGTACCACGGCAGGTCATTCTCAGTCTCTTCCGTGAGAGAACGGGCAGTGACGGGGTGGGGGTCAGTGCGTAGCAACTTCTCTTTGCCAGTCCTTGCTTTTCATTTTCCTCCTATGCTCCAACATGGGTCCTCCATGGGCCACAGTCCCTCTGGGGATGTACATGCTCCATCCTGGAGCACCTTCTCCCCCACTGACCTTGTTACTCACTTGTTCCATCTCCTCACAGAAGCCATCCCTGCATCCCTTCACTTCCAAAACCTTGCCACAGATACCCAGTACAATGTTTTAATTACCAAAAATTTTCATGCATTGTATAATGACACCCTAAACAGTGTGTTACTTTCTTCTTGTCATTTTTATTCAGTCTGGCAAGTACAAAATCCTTTGGTTAAATCTTGGTTAGTTAGGCTGTGCTTTTCTGTTCTTTGTTGTATAGCATAAGGGGTCACTAGCCATTTTTTCTAAAAAGATATGTATTTTGTAGTTTTTTTTAAATTAGAGGAAAGTATATCTTCAGATGAATGTATAGCAATTTTTTGTGCTATATGAATGAATATTTTGTTTCTGTTTTTGGCATTATTTGTATCACTTCAACCCTCTCAAATTATCCATTTGAAAAATCTGTTTAAAATGGTAAAATCATCATTCTTGATGTCTGTGTTTTATAGATATATACCTTAAACGAGATGTATCTTATTTTTTGATTCTCAAACTGTGTTACTCATTCAGTGTTCAAAAATCACTAGAAAACAGGAAAATTAATTAGAAATAAAAGTATTAAAATTATCTCCTATAAAAAAATGTATTAATCTGCTGTATGAAGTTGGGTGACTTGTTCAGTGGTGGGATATTTCCAGTTGGTACCTATGTGTTGAACTGGACAAGAATGAGGACTGATGGGTTGGTTTGTTGTCTGTATTGGTAAAGAAAAGGGTAGACAGCCTTTCTGGTCACTCCTTTTGCATGGAAATTACAACATATAGAGATTGAAAATCCATTGAGAATGCTTAAGAATTTAATACCACTTCAGTTTTTTAATAAAATTGGTTTGCTGTGCCTGTGTAGTTTACTATCAAAGTTAATGGATTCTTCATAATTTACATCATCAATGATGTTTATCTTGAGGTAAATTGTTTTTTAAATCAGTTATTTCTTTCATACGTTGTTGTGAGCGAGACTGGAAGCTTCAGTACCGAGTTGTACCTCTAGAGCCAAAACAAGACCGTGCTTAATTATGTGACTGCAAAACCTAATGAAAATGGAGCTCCACTGCTTTACCGTGTATAGACAAGTGAGGTGACTCACAGATGGAAAACATAGGGTATAATCATTCTCTTGCCACATAATTGGGAAAATCATGGTGTTTTGTCCCGTGTTAGATCAATGCAAAGCAGCAATCTCATCATAATGTCCTGTACAGAAGCCACCATATCTCCAGCAGATATCCCTGGGTCTCTGCCTGAGAATCATAAGAATCTTTACAGTTGCTCACAAGGCTGAACCTGGTGATAATGGCTTCTCCAGACACTCACCTACAGGCTGAACTTTAGCAAAAAAGCCACTTCAATCCGTATTCCTGGAGATGTGTACACAGCAGCAGTGATTCTCCGAGTTCTTCGTGGGTTTTTTACTTAAAATTTTCAATAGAGAATCATTGAAGCAGAGCTGTTGATTTTACATCTTTAACCACTGCTCCTCCACGTGTTCATGAAGTGAGAACTTGGATGCTGATGTTTGAATCTGACTGTCAAAGGCCCATGATATCCTACGTATCATTTGTTTCGTGAATTATTTCCTCTGCAGAAGTTGAGACTTATGAGTCACTTTTGAATTAATGAGTCCCTCAAACTTGAGCAGAAAGTTCTGAGAGATGAAAACTAAAGTGCAAACGAGAAATTGAGATGGTTTTGAAAAATTTTCAAAGACATTTTTGTGCTAGTTTTTTTTACAAAATAATAATTTTCAATAAAGAATATTTTATTTAAAAGAAATATCTTTTCAGGTTTTGAAATACCTTAAATATACCTTAAAAATTGGGGAAAAATTATATATCTATATTTTGATTAATTTCAACAATTTTTGGAAAAGGGTTGATTGACTCATGTGAGCCTGAGTGTTTTTTTCTACCTGTACAAGTAGTAAGTAATTTTCCTCAATGTATATTTTCAATATCATGGATTTAAGGATGGATTAAATAACATACATATGTCAGTGTTGGAAAGTTCTCAAAATGGCAAAAAATTTATGTAGCATAAAAACCTCTGTGATTATATTGTCTTATTGCCACTTACAATATATTCTCTGGTTCCTACATAAATACATTTATCCAGAGTACACTTGTTTGTCATCATATATGGAGACTCAAGCATGACACATGAGTTCTTAGGATGTATAGGATAGGTAATTGCTGAGCCTTTGGTGTACATATCTACATAAAAATATCTATTTCTTTTAGGAAATGTACGTTGCTGTTCAATAATGTGTTTGCAGTGACAGCTGCATTGTTGATGTCCCTCTCCTTGCTGGCGGGGTCGTTTGAAATGCTCATACTGGGACGTGTTATAATGGGTGTTGATGCAGGTAAGCTTTTATCACTCTAAACATGTCTGAAATGTTTGCACCATGCATAGTCTTTCTCCTCTCCCGCAGTTAGATCTTTCTTTACATGAAAGAGGCATTCCATGGACTAGCCACACTGATTTCAGTGAGACAAAACAGCAGACAAGGGTTGGGGGATCTGGTGTTTGAACAATGGATTCTAACTGCTTCTGTCCACCCTTTTCCTCCTCCAGCTGTGGTAGAGCATATTTGTCTTCATGCCATGAAAATCCTTTGGCTAGGAGTGTGTACTCAATTTTTTAATGCTGCTTGTTGCTTTGTGTTTAGAAGTCATTGGATCCCATGCTAATATCAGGAGGATTAAGTGGAAGGTTTGTTACATCATTTGCACCTATCAATGCGGTCTTCCTGTGCATGCACTGCTGCGTTAGAATAGTCTTGCAGCTAGCAGTGAGGGTCTCAGCAACTTCACAGATTGCTAGATGGTGAGAAATATTTACCTAATGTGGCCACAACCTTGATGAATTGAAATTGTTTTATGCTCTCAGGGTAATCATGTGATTCTAAACAATACAACGTACTTTGGGTTCTGCATCACCAAGCCCCCTTTCTGGCAAGCTTTGGCTGTGTTGTTAGTAAACTAAAACTATGGTTGTTTGAAAGTGGATGTATATGTTACTTGTAATGTGAAGTTCATGGATAATTTTGGTGCTGAATGATAATTTTTTTCTCATATTACCACCAAAGGACCACACTGGAGCTATGTAAATATTATTAGTGTAGTAACAAGGGTCATGCACTTGTTGTCTCCAGACTTTGAGCACCATTCTCACCCTTATTTTATACCTGCTATTAAGAATTCATTACAGTTGCAAGCTTGTATTGAGAGGAACATCTGCTAATACCATTTTCAGCAAAAACACTTCATCTGACAGTGTCTGCTCTCTCTGCCTGATGCATTGTTTTTATTTTCCTTACCTACACCAGTGTTAGAGTGCTCTTGCTTGCTTTGTGATGAGCAAATTTAAAATGTAAAATCCATTCTCCAGGTTGTTCTCATCTCCAAGTAACCTTTGGTGCTTCTCATCAAATAGCAGCCTACGCACAACATTGCAGATCTGTAATAGATAATCAATTCCATGGTTATTAAATAGTGCAAGAGCAATTAGACATGCAGAGAAGAAAATTCATAGTCTGTGGATAGATATAATTCTGTTCTTTGAGTATTTTTATGCCATTTTTGTGAGCAGATTAACGCTTGAACTCCTTTCAGCAGCTGTTTTTTTCATAGCTGGCATAATGAAAAGGTGATTTGACTTAATAATACATGTGGTTTTTTTTCCTTCATAGGCATTTCTCTGAGTGCCCTTCCCATGTATTTGAGCGAAATATCTCCTAAGGAAATCCGTGGCTCATTGGGTCAGGTCACAGCAATTTTCATCTGTATTGGTGTTTTCACTGGTCAAGTTTTGGGGCTGCCAGAAATATTTGGGCAAGTACGTATTTAACAGATGTTTTCTATGAAAGGACACAAGTATGCTTAAAGTGTTATATTGTCATATTTTGGATGAGTTCCTCACAAAAGTGGAAAACAGAAATACTGGGGTTTTGTTCTGAAGCACTTTCAAAAGTGGTATCTTCTGTATCATTTAAAAGCCTGTATGCATGACTGAGTTTGGTAGATGGGGCAATTAGTTTTAACAGCCTGAGCAGCTTGTGTGTGTGCATATGCAGGTTCACACCAGTAATCCCACTTTCTTGATGTACATTTATTTTTGCTGCTTTCCAGTTTCTTTGAGTGTCATGGAAGTGCCTAAGTGTTTTTGCAGTTTCCATTTGTAAGTTTTCAATGTGAGATAGAACTGAAAAAGGCTTGGTTAGAGTTTATATAAGGACCTGAATAGGAAGACACTTGCTCAATGATCATGGTGCTCCTTGTTATGCACTTCTACTTTTAGACTAGAAGGTGGAAGAACAGAGTTATATATGCCTTTACAGAAAGAGAGATTAACTTGGTGGCCACTGGATGTCATCATTACCCTAAATAAATGAAGTCGAGGCTTATTCAGGATGGCGCTTGGAAATTCTTTTCATCCAAAGATGAATCATCAAGGCGGTGTGGAGGAAATGTCTGCACCAATCCTCTCACAATGAAACCCAAACTAAGAATCCCTTCTGACAGCCACCAAAAGCAGTAAACAGTTGAAGAGTGAGGAAAGCTTGTCCTCCTGTGTCCATCCAAACTCAGCTCCTTTGTAAATACATGATACCATCCTCCCTGACACTTATTTTTGTCTGACCAGCTTGTATTCTGTCCCTTTACCCTTGGACTCGCTTACCATGTTCAGGTCTCCTAAAGGCAAATTATCTGGTTCCATTTGCTCTTTATTGAAGGACTCCCCCCCTCAAACCAATAGATTTTAGGAAAAAGCTTAAAATTGCTTTCAGTGACCTTCATTTTGTGGCTTCTATGGATGTCCCCTTCTCTTACTTGGAAACCTAGTGTGTTACAAACAAGGCTGTTAAATGTCAAGAGGCTAGTTTGATGCCTTAGAATATGTCAGTCCTTATATAGCAGGTTTTGTTGTTTTTTTTTTAAACATATATGCACTTTCAAAGGTAAGGTGTCATGCAAATTCTTATTTTCCTGTAGGTCTTTGGGGTATTTTGAATGGGAAATACTTATTCCTTGGTTTCAGCTCATTCTTGCTCATTTTATTTCTCTTCTCCCCTTCCCTCCCTCCTAATCATCGTCGCTACCAAACTATGGAGGTTGCTATTCTGCTTCTACAACCTGCTTTAGTATGCAGTTAAATAATATTACATCATTAAAGATAGCCATTAATTTACAGAAGAAGAAATACACTTCATCTGTAGAATTAGTTCTTTTCAGGGTGGGTTACCTAATCATGTCAAAGGAGAAAAGTTTTCTCTGGTATGAATTAGCATATTTCCAGCAAATTTATTGGAGCCAGCTTGAATTTTCCAGCTGGGTATGCGGGTGTATTTTTCATTTAACATATTAATAAAATTTAGCACTGAGGGAATACCTCAGGCTGTTTGAAATGTTAATACCTTATGCAGTCTTGTCCCTCTTTGAAGGCTGTATTGAAATTTGTGTTGGTTTCTGTAAGCCAGGATTCTCTTCCCTAGCTTTATGTGGTTCTCATTGAAGTCAGTGGAAGGTTTGCACCAGGGACAGCAGCCACTGCCAGGGGACATTCCAGCAGAGGGTAGTGTGGTAATTTCACTGCTGTTGAAGCTTGGAGGTGGCAAACGTGGTGTCCTTCTCCTGAGTTCTTTGGTTCTTCCAAAACTTTCCCCTCTCCCCTCCCCAGCAAATACGCTGCTCAAATCTCTGTCACTTTGTTCAATCAAGTTCAAAAATAGACATTTGCAGGCTATTTTCTACTTGTAGGTTTCTCTCTGATCTCACAGTTTCTGTTCACTAATGTTCTAAAAGCTTCTTATAATTCCCATATTATTTTTTCTTCCTTCTGTTGGAGAAATCTTTGTTGCATTTGAAGTGAGGCAGGTATTGCAGATCCACAGCCACAGTATTTTGGAGACAGCTATGCATGTGTTACTGATACTGATTTAAGCTGTAACTGGAAAGTAAACTCTTGCTTTCCTCAGAAGCCTGAAGTCATTTGCATTATACTTAAGCCATTCTTTAATAAGCCAACATGTGGTATAATTCTACCTTTGTAAAAATCATAAATTATTTAAGGCAAATAGGGAAGTTGTGATCAGTAGGAGCTTGTTGCCAGTGTCCACCATTCTGCTTAACTGCTTGCACTAGGATGTGGAAGACACCTTTTTAAGTATGTCTAACAATGTTCAGCCTTTTAACAATCATGGCATAAAACCTCACACAGTATTTTTTTTTGTTGCTCTGTGGTTGATTGTTTGGTTGTCTCTGTGAGAATTTGTTGTAAAGAATATTAGTTACAGATACTTGCCTTCTCACATGGTTTCATAACAATTTTTTCCTGACCTTTGTCGTGTGTCTATTACTTGTAACTTGAGCAAATATCTAGGAGGTTATTAACCATACTATCTAAGCAGTGATGGTTTTAAAGAAAGGAGAGGCAAAGGCAAAGTTGGGTGTCTTGCTGAAAGAGGCTCTCTGGAACAGGAATAAACATAGGGAGAGCTGCACGAATGGCTGAGGTCCTGTTTTGTAAGAGGAGATGACAGCAACATTGCTTGTGTGGCCAAGTAAATAGAGGGAAGGGAGAGGGACTAACTGCACCATCTTAACACAAGAAATAAGAATTACACAAGGAGCAGAGAGGTTTAATCTCAAGGACACTACTGCTACAAGGATAACTTTATCAATGTTCTGTGAGTAGTTGCATGCTGAAATTCAGCAACGTGATGTTTGGAACAGACTCCCAGCTGAAGCAGCTTGAGCAGAAAATTCAACTTTTAAATTGAAGCTTGATGCATTTATCTGGATTATATGAGGTTGTTGCATTCAGGGGTTCTGCAGAAGTCTCTCCACAGAAAAGGAAGGTGTTTACATTGGCTGTGGGGCATAGGCTTACAAGCATTTATTAACAAGCTAATTAATAACTTCCTCTGGTATGGAATGCAGCAGTGTTCCTTTAAACGTTCAAGTGTGATAAAAATAGCACTGAGTGTTACTTAAGGCAATTCAGAAAGTCCTTACTGCTTTTTGTGTCAAGTAGTTTAAGCATCCCCAAAATGGTTTTTTAGCAATCTTTTATTCATGAAGTCCAGCCCATGTGAAGCAGGAGGAGTGTGAGCAACCCTAGGTTCTGTGCTGGGGTGGCAAGGCTCAGCTTTGGCTGTGTTTACAGTCTTAAAGCTGTTTGGCTGTCTCCTGTTCCTTCAGCCTCCCCAAGCTTTCTGTTGGAAGTGCTGAGGGTTGACAGTCTTCTCATTTCATTTTAGTACCATCTTCATGCCTGTTTTGCCAACTTACTCTCATTATTCTTCTGGTCCACTGTTAGTTATTCCTTAATATCTTGGGTTTTTTTTTTCCCCCACATACTGCAGGGTATTTCCTTTCTCCTCCCCCCATCACTTGTGATGTTTGTGTTTAAGGTTAGACTTCATCTTCTGTGACAAAACAGACTCTTTAACATCTTGTCCTATATGCCTTTCTCTGTAATAATTCTGGGTTTAAAATTGAAACCATAAGAACAAAGTTATATAGATAACCCAGATGAAATTATGCTTAAAAAAAAAAATTATTTAGGAAATATTTCCTGTTTTTTCTAAAAATGTTTTGGCTGTATTTAATGTGTTGTGTTTTTTTTTTCCTGTGTTTATATGGCATATTGACACGAACATGGAGACTACTACAATTTCAAAATTACAGATGAATTATGACATATAAAAGAGCAGATAAAAGAATCTAATAATGACTGTAAAATCCAAATGAAGGCATTCTTTTGGATTCTGAATATATAGTATTTTATTCTATTTGTCTCCAAAGGTACTAATTTTAGAGTATTGAGTCTGAAGAAGGTGTTCCATTATCATGCAATGCTTACTAAGAGTGATTATCTGAAGGCAAAAAGCTGCAGTCATGACAATGGTCCTCTGGTGCTGTGGTTTGATACTGTCACTTTCTTTCCTCTGTCTTAATTTCCTCTCAACCAACAAATCCTAGCAATGCTTTGTTTTCAAGATTCTGATTCTTGTAGGTCATGGCCTATGTGAAACCACATCTACTGTGACTCCATTGAGGTTTGGGAACTTACACAGTGGTAAAGCTGGCTGGTGATCACACTATAGAGCATGACTTTGAGAGCTGGTGACCTGCTTCTCTCCAGCACCCTGACTGCTGAGAGTACTGTGCTCATTGGCATGTACTACCCGCTTGGTTTAGTCTGCTGTAAGACAGAGCCCATAATTATTCTGGAAGCCATGGCAACTGTAGATGACAATTTGGTGCTGCCCCCCAGGTGTGCAGTGGTGTTATCTGCTGTAATGTGGGTACTGAATTATTGCTACTGGCTACAAGATGATTTCATTTGGGGCATTTTTGGTTGTATAACATGTGCAGCTTTCCATACATCTGACTGAAAGGAAAAACTGATATTAAGATAAGGAGGAACGGTTTGAAACTCACCATTTCTACAAACATTGCCCTTTAGGTGTTTCTATTCCCTCGGTTTCTGTGATTCTGCAATTTAATCACCCATCACATTTTTCTGGCAGATTGCTCCCTGTAAAGCATTGTCAGCTTCAGTTTTGAAAGTTCAAAGTTACAGTTAGTGTCTTGGGGGAATATTGTCTGGCCTCATTCTGGCATATTCCATGTATCCTTAGGTATCTCTTTGTAACTAACTCATCTATTTCCTCCTTTACGTAATGTAACGCTCCAAAGGTATTTTTTACATGTTGTAGACCACCAGGCTACCTGTTCTAATGCTTCAGCTTATTTAGTGCAGGCGGGGTTTAATCTTTCTTTAAATACAGAGGATTTAGTTTATGGATACATTTGCTGTAGTTACTGTGTTCATATTTTATTTTTATACATTGAGTCTCAGTGTTTTCTTCATCTGTATACAGATAAAAAGGGGAGAAAAAAATGTTTCACAATGTGTGTATGTGTTCAGGACAGATAATAGTGGAATTGCTGCCTTTTACCATGTTCTTCTCAGAATTCTGCTTTGATCCCCATTTCACATGCACACAGTGTATAACATTTTATCAAGCTGGAGTTGTTTCCCCTGGAGTTGTCCCCAGTGGCTCTCTGGCTCTGGCTGCTTCTGTGATCCAAACAGCTGTTAGCTATGGGTAGGCCAATGGCAAAATAGACTGTGTTTACTTTGAAACCTTGTTTTATACACTTCAGGTGTTTCTAGGCCATGCGCCCACAAGCTTGTTTAACTATTGCACTGTTTTGTAGTGGATGGGATGTTGTTCTAAAAACTTTGTGTTGCTTGCATCCTGAAAATTATTAGGGCAACCCTTTCTGAATAATCCCTAGTGCTGCCATGTTTCAGGGGCAGAGGGAGGGAAATAAAGAGGTAGAGCAAACAGAAAAACTTTAAAATCCCTGTTGTGTCCATCCCTTGACTGTTGCAGCTACTTTTGGTCATCCTGTATTAAAAAGTGTAATCAAGCAACACAAGGTACAGGAGGGAGCAGCAACAGAGATGGGAAGTGGTTTCTTGAAGCTTGAAGTAAGTGCTGGGTTAAGGCTTAACAGCTTTTAAGGGTAACCCCATGCTGGGTAAAAACTTAAAGCAATGGAAAACAAAGTACACCAGCAACAGCTCAGAATTTGTCTTTAAGTGACACACTGTCTTTGTCTAGATATTCTTCAGTTTTTCTTTAAATATATTTAAAGTTTGTCATATTGCAAAGCTGTTGTGTAAGTGCTTACAGTTACAAACTTTATTAATTTATTGTTGTCTTTCTCATTTATTCAACATGAATTACAGCTGTACCTCCCACTTCTTTTGAGGAATTTGAGCAGCTGTAATGCTTATCTGGATTAGAGTTTACCTATTTTTGAGACAGGAGTTAGCTGTGTACTAACATGCTGATACTGGCCAAACTGTCCTCACTCCACAACTGATTATTTTAGCAAAGAAAGTCTGTTGTGGTACTTATGTAAATTTCTACAGTAAAATCAGCTAAATTTGGGAAAGGACTAATGAACTTCATAGTGACTGTACTCTGTGTCTAGTAAGGATAATCTCTGCGATGAGTCCCTTTTGAGTTAGTTTTTCTTTGCACAAGTGGACCTTGCTAAAGAATAGCTGTGACTCTTTTTGTTCTTTTTCAAAATCAAACTAAGAACTCCTGTAGATGCTATCTCAAACTATTTTCTTTACAAGACCTCTTAAAATTACATTTGAAGTGATAAATAGTTATGTATATACAAAAATGTATATGGGAATGTTTCCTTTTGCTTCACCAAGTCCTTTTAAAAGTATTCCTTCGCTTGCACTAAAATAGACAGTGGAATATGTAGTTGTTCAGCCTTTGCAGTTGAAGGCTTTTCTGAAAACTAAGCTTTGATTTTACTTGTCAAAGCTTCATTTTTAGCGTGTTTCCCCCCCCCCCCCCCCCTTGTTTTTCTTTCTTTTTTCAACTGAACCTTCTTCCTGAGACTCAGATTTAAGGATTCCTTAAAAGCTGTCAGTAAGTTACAGATGAGAATAGAAAGCAATTCAGAACTGCTCTGGGGACATGCAGCCTGCAGCTGGACACCAATGGCAAAATGGCCTTTTGGAGTTGCTCTTGAAATGAATCTTGCACATTAGCATGATAACAAAGTATAAATGAACTGGTTTCCTCATATTTTAATGTGAGGTCTTTTGTTCTATACATTTATCTTCTCCTTAAGCTGTGATAGTGATATTTATCTTTCAAGATATGATGTGAGAACTTATTTCAGAATATAGAACTGAGAGTTCTCATGACATTAGACAGGTGAACTGTATGAAGTATCTTGGAAATGAAAGCAGCTTATGCCTCATGGACGCATGCTGTTTACCAAATATAAAAAGGTGTTTGTAGCTTCCATTAGAGCAGGACAAAAGCTACCACTACTTTAGCAGTTTCCAGAATCACTCGAATCCCCAAAGTCCTGTGTTTGAGCACTTACTCAGGTAACCACCAATATCAGAAGTTTGTATGCCTTTCTGAGCTTGGATTGATTATGTGCATCTGGGTGGAAATCTGCCTGAGCTTCCTGCAAACTGGTACCAGACATGGCAGTTAAGAATTACTTGAGGTAGTGATTTTGCAAATAGCAGCCCTTTCTAAAATATTCTCTGGACTCCTCTCTTATCTAACGATGGGAAATTTCCTTCATCTTTTCACAACAGCACATAAGGCACAGAGTTTCTTATTGCTGAAGCAATTTCTGTGTCATTTATCGAGGCATTTGCACTTAACTACAAGCTATGAGCTGCTGATCAGAGGTTTGGAGCTCAACTCACCAATAGTTCATGTAGCCAAGGCAAGCTGCTGTGCAGCCACATGGCCAGAGATACATGGCCTTGCTGGTGCTGACAAGGGTACAGAAACACTACCAGGACACCCTGTGTTGCTGAAACCAGGTCACATATTTGTAGTTCAAAAGTACCCATGGGAAGAGAAGCTCTATTCTGTTACACCACTCCTGTTAGTGGGTGCAGTGGTTGTTGATATATTTGTAATGGGGATATTAAATGAGTTATATTGTTTATATCTATTGTGGACCAGCTGATAGTATGTATTTACTGGAGATACCAACTTTTTATTGGTTCCTGCAGACAGACACAAAGCTACTTATTCATCCTTTTTTCTGTACAGAACTTATTAAGTAATGCATGGGAAAACAGCTGTGAGTCTTTGTATTTGCAAATGAGTTTCAGTCCATTAAAGCTGTTCTGTGAGACTTCAATTCCTGAAGTTTTAGGAGCAACACATGACTGGTTTGCCATATGTAATATTCAAGTGTTGCAGTTTTGTATTGGGAAGGAAAACATCCTGCAGGAATGGATTTGGCTGAATGTGGAGGTGTGATTATAGAAAAAAGGGCACTATGAAGTTATATGTATATATTTATTTTTAGACTTATTGCTAATCGACAGACTTAGTGATAGATCATCTAATGTTTGGATGAAAGTTTATCATCAGTGGGGACTACTTTCTCATAGACACTCAAAACAGTGCCCACCTAACTTCTGAAAAGATATGATTTCTGTGTAGCAGTACTTTGTTTAATTAGGACAGTTGGAAAAGCAGTAGATAAGCTTTCATGGAAAGACATCCTTCAACAGGATTTCAGAATACCATGGAAGATGAGAGCAGTGGTTTATAATATGTTAGACTGCTTTCTCCTGATCCAGTGAAGCATAGTTAACACATGGAATTGAACATAAAGCATTTGTTTATATTGTCTATATATTTAAGGTTTGACCTTTTGTTTCTCTGTCAGACAAGAAAAGGTGGACTTTTTCACTTACTGTAATTGACCTAATAACAGGCAGTATCTTCCCATGAACCTCATTTTACCCTGTGTTAGTCGGACTCTGCTTGAGAAGTTTATGAGCAAATGAATGTTTCATATTTGCCTGTCTCCTTAGTGCTTGAGTATCTGATAATGTTTAGAGATCTGTTCATAAGCAATAAATCTAAAATTATTTCACCTGTGCCTTCCTTCCCAGTGTGCTTCACACTCTGGGGAGATAACCACCATTTAAACCTTTTGAAGGCTCTGGATGATTAACATTTCACTTTTAATTTCTATGGTCCTTTGTAAAGTCACTCATTGCAAATTCGTGTTCTAATATGTAAATTTGTCCTTTAAAAATTGGATATTAATGCTGTGGTAAATGGTCAAGCATCACAGGGTAGTGTTTAGTCATTGTATTTAGTAGTAAAGTGTATTTTCTAAACTTGTGTTTCTTAGTTTTCTTTCAAAACCACTGGCAAAAAGAAAAATCAGGAGTTATATTCTCAATTAGTATTTTGTGGGATTCTTTAAACTTAAAGTAAATGTCAAATGAAAGCGAGATTTATTTATTTTTTTAATCTAAATCTTTAAATCTAAATCTTGCAGTTTGGCAAAATACAATCACACACACACAAAAATCACACATTACATCTAATGCAATTTCTGGATGTTCTGAAGCATTTTGCTTCACCTCCTGCTGCAGCTCGCGGAGGGTGCAGGTCCCTGGAATTGTGGGTGTCACATCAGTCAGGCCCACAGGGATAACTGAGGTACCCTAAGGCATCAAAGTGATACTATATGCTCCTGCTTGAGGAACTGAATCTTATCTTCTTCAATTATTTTAATTTACTATTTTATGTTTTACTATTAATGGAAATTAACCTGAGTCTACATGCACAGCTAAAAGGAAGTTTGTTCAGAAATTTTATGTTGCTCCAACATACTACTAATCGTTCTTCCTAAAGACACTCTAGTATACATAGAATCATAGAATCATAGAATAGTTAGGGTTGGAAAGGACCTTAAGATCATCTAGTTCCAAACCCCCTGCCATGGGCAGGGTCACCTCACACTAAACCATGCCACCCAAAGGTCTGTCCAACCTGGCCTTGAACACTGCCAGGGATGGAGCTTCCTTGGGCAACCCATTCCAGTGTCTCACCACACTAACAGGAAAGAACTTCTTCCTTATATCCAGTCTGAACTTCCTCTGTTTAAGACTGAACCCATTACCCCTTGTCCTATCACTACAGTCCCTAAAGAAGAGTCCCTCTCCAGCATCCCTATAGGCTCCCTTCAGATACTGGAAGGCTGCTATGAGGTCTCCACGCAGCCTTCTCTTCTCCAGGCTGAACAGCCCCAACTTCCTCAGCCTGTCTTCATACAGGAGGTGCTCCAGTCCCCTGATCATCCCCGTGGCCTCCTCTGGACTTGTTCCAACAGTTCCATGTCCTTTTTATGTTGAGGACACCAGAACTGCACACAATACTCCAGGTGAGGTCTCATGAGAGCAGAGTAGAGGGGCAGGATCACGTCCTTCGACCTGCTGGTCACGCTCCTTTTGATGCAGCCCAGGATACAGTTGGCTTTCTGGGCTGCGAGCTCACACTGCCAGTTTATATTAAGTTTCTCATCAACCAACCCCCCCAACATGCTGATTTCTGATAATAATCACACTTGAAAGCTTACCATTTTCCATTGATTTTCTCAGAAATTATTTACTGTTCTCAGAAATAAATAAGCAATGAAAAAAATGACACCATTTGAGTGTGCAGTAAAAAGCTAATTGTTACTCCAATAAAAAGTTGGACCAAAAAGTGTCTTGGGAAATTGAAACAGACGATTCTCTTTCTCAGTATGTACATGACTTAACTTGTGATTTAATTAATAGAAGGTCATAGAATTTGGACACCAACCACTTTTAAGACTATTTTACTTCCTGATCCAAAAGTCCTTTACTCAGTAACAAAAACCTCCCGCTGACTTCTGGGAATTTTATATCGCAGCCTTAAGTCTGGTAACTTTCTGTGGTGTTTAACACCTGGGAAGACACTAAGATTCAGTAATTTTTTTGTCAGAGCTGTATCTGTAGTACTGACATATAAATATATCTATGTGGGCGCAGAACAGAGGTGAAATACACATACCCTCTGTGTTGCCTCTATTTTAAACAAGAAGGTAAGCACTTTGTAATTCTGTTGTTAAAAGACAGAAGTGAGTTATGGGAATGGTCATACAAAGAGAAACTTGTTTGCAGCAAGGATGCAACAGTTAGATGAGAAGGGCATTGCCCTCTGCAGCCAGAGAAGGTTGTAGAGTTGTGTTTGGAAGGGCACAAGGAAGGTAAAGAGGAAGGTAGTTGTCCTGCATCTTGTGTGAGTAGCTGGTCTGAAGCCTGAGATACAGAAATACTCATTTCTCAGCTGCCTCATGGTCTTCATCGCTGTGCCATTCCCTTTTCTAGGAAGAAAAGACAGTTCTAATGCTAAGAAATTAGTTTCATTTCAATGCTTTTTCAGTCCTTGGCTCCAGGCCAGTGGGGTTGTCCTTTAATTTAGGAGTGTTTTATGTAGTGTGGTAACATATTAACAGAAATGCTGGACTTGGACAGAGTTCTCAGCTTTGCACACCCAAATATGTCTGCTCAGTCTGTTCTGACCAAGGATGTGATTTTTTTATGTGTGAAAACTGAGTATTTCTGATATGAAATTTTCATGCCAAGTCTGTACTAAAGAGGATAAGATTCAGTTGTTTGAACATAAGAATATAGTATCATTTTGATGCCCTAGGCTACCTTAGATGTCCCTGTGGAACTGGCAGATGTGACACAGAAAACCCCAAAGACCTGAATCCTTATGGCGCTGCAGCAGGAGGAGAGACAAGACGCTTCAGAGCATCTGGAAATTATACTAGATGTAATTCATTTTGTCTGCATGCAATTGTATTTTGCCAAAGTTTTAAATGTGTCCCTGCTTCTTATAGGAACATGAAAAAGAAGACACTGCCAAATCACTAGTTCTTGGACATTCTGACTATCTTGTATTGCATGCTCACCCCACATATAAAACAGGTAAAATATGCCATTTTACATGAGAGAGGTATTATACAAAAGAATCGTTGCTGTTTGTAAGGTGTTCCACGCTGTCATAAACCCATCACACACCTCCATCCCCAAGGAATTAATTACAGAATTAATATATAAATAGTGACTATTTAACAGTGACTGGTAAATAGACCTGCTCACTGAGAGATGTCACAGTTCACCCTGAGCAATGAATGTGAAAAAGGGAGAGTGGGTATTCATTTTGCTGCAGTGTCTTGCATATTTCAAGCAGTAAAGCTAACCAAGCCCTCGATAGCTATGTGAGGTGGCATTGCTGTTACACTGGGATGCAGAGCAAGGCTGGAGCCCTCTGGGCATTAACCTGTGCTACCTACGCCCTGTGCAGACTGCTGCCTACAAGGAGGTGTTCAGGTCTTGTATTTGTGGTGCAGTAATTTCCCTGTGGTTGTAGAATGGAGGGGAGACAGGGATGTGGGACAAGTGCCCTGGGGCAGCTGGGGTCAGGGATGCTCAGCTGGATGTGAGGATCTCCACAGCACAGAAAACCAAACTTGGGGCAAAGGGCAAGCAAGGAGCCTGACAGCGCTGTAGTGGTTGATGCTCATTTGGGGATGGGGAATGTTCAGGTTATGCTTTTTACTAAATAAGTGAAATTACTGAGAAAGCGAGCAGAGCCTGTGGCAGTCATGTGTTTCCTTACTTAGTCTTTTTGATCCTGTCATACATCTTGAATACTTCGTTGGCCTCACTAGGTCTTTCAAAAAATGACTTCCCACATACAGGGCAGTGCAGCACTTCTTCCCACCTCTCTTGTGTGACCCTGTCAATGATTCAGTTCTCAATTTTAAAAAGTTTATATCTATGTGTATATTCTTAGCCTTTTCTGTGTTGAAAGTGTATTCAAATTTCATCGAATTAGTGAAAATATTAAATGTAATTGGTGTTTAAATAGGTCATTGAACTTCATAAGGACCAATAGTTCAGCTGCCAGAGGTGCCTGTTGACATTTACCCATGCCAGTTTCTTTTCTACCCTTTAATTGTTACAGTAAGTTCTATTTTCTGCATTTTAACTAATGATTCTCTGACATGGTAACATTCGCTTTGCTGCGTTCTGGTATAAGTTAATCCCATCTCTTTTGCAGTTCATAAATCCATGTCATTCTTTATTCATTTCCTTCCCTCCCCCTCTTCCTTGTATTTCTTCAGCTTTGCACTTTATTATGTCAACCTTTGAATGAATGAGTCTGTGGTTGTCAAACTCTCTCTACTATTTAAGTGTCTTTTGTAAATAAATCAAAGCCCAGTTTTTCATACTCCAGTCTAAGCAAATATCCATAATGTGACAGTTTAAAATTAAAATGTTACCATCTTGACATGCTATTTGTATCGATTCTAAGCAGGGGATGAATCAGGTCCCCTGTAATTAAAATATTTAATGCTCTTTTAAGTTTTTCCTGAAATAAAATGGGATGTGGTTGTTTTCATTTCTCTCAGCAATGCCTGTGTGCTGCTTCTTACTGCTGACAACAGGCAAAGTGTTAATGTGTCTTCTAAGTCACACCTACGCTGTCTTTTGCCCTTGCCTTATTATTGCTTCTGAGCATTATGCCAGTTTGTATCCTGTCCTATTCTTTCTTAAAGAGGTTAAACCCCCTCCTTTTTCCTGCTTCTTTTAATTCTCTTTAAGGTCTATTTCAGCTTGATTTTCATAATTTTTTATAGATATTTTAAAGCTCCTAGTTCTTTTCTGTGGTGAAATGAATAATTTGAACATGGATAACGTAAATTAAGAGAAAAGCAAACAGAACACATATTCTATAGTGTTGGATAGACATCACCCAAAAACATTTGAAATGGATGGAGAAGTTTCCATTCAGTGATTTTCTGATCAATTCATTCCAGCAATAGAAAGTAGGCTCATATTTATGAGCCTTAAGGTTTAAAAGTTAGCACAGTAAAAGGTAAAACAGAAATCCTTCATGGAGGAAATAAAGGAAACTTGGTATCTTACGTGCTGAAAATAGAGGGCTTTTTATTATACTGTTAGGGGCTGTTCTTTATTACAGAAGGTGAGTTCAGAAGGTCGGTCTCATTCGCAGCTTCTTCAAAATGACACTTTCAGAAGAATTGAGAGAAATGTGACTGCCTGAAAAACCATACACTATGGGAGACGTTAATAGGGGTGTAACTTATTCCAAGTAAGTCTCCATACGTTAGCAGAATATCAATAATAGCAATATACAGAGGAAAATCTTTTTTTCCTTCCTTTAATAAGTGTCCCCGACACTGTGGGAAAAAGCCTACAGAAAATACGATGTGCTAATCAAGCGTAAGATTTTACGTAGAGATATTGTAAAAAGTTCTAATGTCCTATAAACTTTTTTATATGGTACATAAGAAGAGTGTTTATATTCTATGAAATTATTCCAGACAGAGATAGAATGAAACTGATGAGGTTTTCTTACACTTTACAGATACGTGCGTTTTTATGTGATTATTAACTGCTCTTGAAGTCTTAACCTCAGGTTAATTTTCTAGTTTTCAAAAGAAGATTCAGGTTGATTAGTTTATAAACAGATTGTTAACCACTTGTGATTCTCTTTCATTAGGTGAAGTTCTCCAGTCGACTGCATTAAAAAAAAAGGGAGTGAAGAAATAATATCTTGAAATTAATGGGGGCTCTTAGGATAAGCTTGATCTTGAAATTGTTTGACAGAATCCCTTTCTCAGGTTGTTTTCTTATCCCAGGAGATTTTGATGCAAAACCTCTCTGATACTTAAAGGGCAAGTGAAAAATTTGATTAGGAGATACCCCTCATATTCCCTCTGGGAGTTATTCAGTTATCTCAGACCCTGGTTCAGCTTTGGGGCTTGGATTGCATCCCATACAATGCAGTACATGTTGGTTTAGACATTGCTGAAGTGAGAGAATGTAAAATAAAAACTATCAATGGAAAATTGCTTGGGGGCTTTTGACCTTTGATTCAACTGTAAAAAGTTATATTGAAATATATCTCTGTTTAGGGAAATATGGAATTTGAATGGATAGATGAATGACTGAGGGATGGGATCCAAACCCCCATGCCTCCCAGAGCTCAATCAGCCAGGATACAGTGCAATCTGCCTTTGATCTAGCCAAGCTTTTGAAAATGTGCTAGACATGATGCCTGAACTGTAGGTCTACTGAAGTCTCAGCAGGCTTTTCAATTAAGAACCAAGTCTCAGATTAGAAAGCAATGAATTAAATAGATGAATGCTGAACTTGGAGAATATGTCAAAAAAATTTCATCTTGGCATTCAATTGGAACAGAAGCTATCTTAAGAACACAGACAAATTGAGGGCCATTTTGCAGGAGAAAATAATACTGCTGGCACCTTTCTCCTTCAGCTACTTGAAAGTATCCTTTCTTGAGAGTAAGCCCAGAGAGCTAAATAAATTTTCTACTGCATTTCCCAGCCTTTCCCTGAAAGAGCTTTGCTGAGGTCACTCTCTATAGCTGGTTTTAAATAATGAATGCATTTGAGGATGTCAACAACTTCCGTTGATTTCAAAGAAAATTATCAAAGTCAAGTTGTATGTGAAATCTGCTAGCAGTTGAGTAGATTTGTTTAACTAGTGCTGGATAGTGCAGTGCATCACGCTCTTCACCTGCACATCAGTGGGTCTCTGGAAGGCTAAAACTGCCTGGGCTCTCTGTGGAGGTGTCCTGGGTTCAGCTGTAGCTCTTGCCAAAGATGAGTCACTGGGGCTTTGCATTGGTTGGGACGCTGTAGATGGCTCTTGTGTTTCAGGTCCTTGCTGAAGTCTTCCAGCAGATTACTTGCAAAGCAATTAGAAAAATCACTTTCTCTTTCATGGACTTGGGAAGAGGGTTGTTAGAGTTTCATTTGAACATCTGAGCTAGATTAGGTAATTCAGAATGGGAAACATAATGCATTATTCTTAGTTACTCTACCAAAAAACCAAAGGACATAAGGTCCTGTGATTTGGGACAAGAGGATAGGTGAAACTTAAATACACTTAAATTAGCATGGAAGGTAACTTAAGGGGTGGAATCATCGACTGCAAGAGAAAACATCCATAAAGATAACCTTGCATCAGTTAGCCAGATATCTTTTTTCTAGTTAAATTATATAGCTGTCTTTCACTTTAGTTGTGTTGAACTGTATATGTCTTCTTACATCTTTTTTTCTGAACGGAAATGAAAACTGCCCAACTATGTGTTAGTTGTACCTGTAAGGCAAATGTGTTTTGCCAAGTAGAAGAGAGACCTTAGCCCAAACTTCATTCATTCCCAGCACCTGTGAATTGCTGAAGAGTCACTACTGGCATTACACCAAGCACAAAAATGATAAATTGTGGCTTAGCTGAAGTGTTAGTGGGGTTTTACCCATACTATGACTATAATACAGTTAGCTCAATCATTGTACGTGTGTATATATATATAGATATTTTAGATCAATTAGATTAGACTAAGAGACAGCAACAAAGTATATGTAACTTTATGAAAACAATGTTGCACTGGTTCTTAAAGCGGGGATGATTTGTAGAATATATATTTGAATATATATATATGACATTTTTGCATGTTTAGTTGTTGATGGTGAAGGAAAGGAAAAATATGCTATGCATTGCTGTTTCCTAACTTCGCTGTGCCTCTCTTTTCATTCTCAGTCAATTGATGGCTTGAATTCTGTCTTCCTTGGCCTTTGAGTAAGGTGATCTGAGGGGGAAGTGTCCAAACTGCTTACTTAGCTCAGGCAGGAGACAACACTACTCACTGACACATGTTGAATGTTGAAAAGTTACAGTGCTTCCCATCAAAGCTCTTTTTCTTCCTAGTATCACTATGGGATAGTATTACTGACGTATGTTTACCTCTGTTTGCAGGAATCTCGGTGGCCTTATTTATTTGGAGCAATTATTATTCCTTCACTGATACAAGTTGTGATTCTGCCTTTTCTTCCTGAAAGTCCTCGTTACCTCCTACTTGAAAAACATAACACAAGCAAGGCAGAAAGAGGTATGATGTGTTACTTTCTTGTAGCTAAAGGTTATTATTGTAGGGATGCAGACTAGGAAGTAATTCTGATATCACAGTAAAAGCAGAATATTCCAGTGACAGGGATTTTCTTGACAATTTTCTTTCCCTCACATTTTTTGTTTGCGTCTGTAAATACTGTTGCTTTGGATTTTTTATAAATAAAATTCCACAATGAACTAACCTATATAGCATTGTGTGTGGTGATACAAATCTAATCAAATCATCTTGCTGTTGTGCATAAGCCACAGCATGCAGGGTTCTTTTGGGAGTGACAAGTGATTTCTGTCTTCATGACTCTCCCTTATCTACAGTCTTTTCAGTTTGGCTAGCAAAAGTACTGGTTCTATTGCTGGGGTTTTTTTCAGTAGTCGCTGTGCTTGATCCTGTTCTTCTCTAACTCTATAACCTTTTGTAGATCTAATAAAAACCTCATACACCTATATAAGTGAAAATTTCAAGTGCTTCCATATAGCTTGCTTCAGTTTCATAGACACAGGCCAGAATATTTTGTTCTTTAAGTTGTATGTATAAAAGAGTTTGCTTGTGTGAGCACAGCTGCTGTATGCTCTGCCCCACTAAAATTACTACAGTCAGTTGTAAGTTCTAATATATCACCCTGTTAGGCTGAGAAAATGTTGAAACTTTGCTTTTGCTTATTATAGGGACACATTAAAAATAGCAGTGTACAAAGAAGGAAGGAGTCTTAGTGCAATACGAAAATGTCTGCAGAACACAACTGTGCTTTAAAAATTGCTCTTAAAAACTTCATTTAAATATAACCCCTACATTTTCAGTCACCGGCTAGCTGACTGCAGAATTACTTGCAAAATGTGAATCAGTTCCTGCAACTTAAATTTAATGCTCTTTTATAATGAAATTAATGCAAATCACTCTATCCTGTTTCTTCTACTATGAAATGAAAAACTGGCCTTTTGTGATCTGATGAGCCCTCTGGAATAGAAATGGCACATTAAGGAAAAGACTCCCATGTTTGGAAGCTCTGGTTTGGTGTTGAATGAAGAATTCTGTAAATGCTGGCGCCTCAGGCATTTAGAGATACAGTTCAGTGTTAATAAAGACACGCAAAAGCAACAAGGCTTTGGGGAGCACTCTTCAGTTTTACAGAGTCAGCAGAGATTTGGTGAGGCAGAGAACAGCTTTATCCAGGGACCATGAAGGAAAGGGTTTGCCTGCCAGCCATGGGCAGAGCACCAGCAGAGACACAGCAGTGAGCAGCCTGGGGCTGACTCTACTACTACCCAACAGTAGCAGTAATCTTGCAGCACTGCAGCTGGGGCTGGGATTCTTTCATGCCTTGGATGCCAAGTTGCAACTGGCTCATATCTACCTGATAAAATTGTAGATATATTTCCAGAGCTTTGGCTGGCAAAGGTTCCACATCTACATTGCTATTGCATAATGTCACACTTGTGGTAGGGATCTGTTGGAAGTCCTGCCTTAGTAGCTGGAAACCTCAGCACTGACAATGAAGCTGGACCTCTGATAGACAGAGTTTAAAGATTATAAAAAATTGGCAATAAAGTAACACCACCTGCCTTGAAATTCTCAGCATTTACTGTTGCTGGTAGTGGGCCAGCTGCAGTCTGGGAAGTATTCTGAAAATGATTTGAAATCTAATCTAGAAACATTGCAGGTGGGTTTTGGAGTAAAAGATGTCAGGAGAAAAAAGTTATCCACACCTTATTTAATAGTTGAAGGGAAATAAGCTTTAGCAGTTCCCTTGCTGATTATGAGAAGGTGGCTTTCATGAGCCACCTTAAGTCCTACAAATTTAGATATTTTTATTAAAAAAAAAGAAGAGGCTGGTATAAGAAAAAAATAAAGAAAGTAACTGCTTATTAGCAGAAGCTTTTAGACCTGATTAATTCTAAAACAAAATATCAATACTGAGATATGTTGTAGTACAGAATGAAACTCATTTTGAGTGTCATCTTTAGAGCTTTCAAAACAGGTAGGGATCCATATTTCTAGGCAGAGGTTTGCAAAGGACCATAGAAGAGTGAAGTGTATACATCCCCTTGAATTTCTGTGCCTTTACTATCAGGCTGCCATGCTTTTAGAGCTGGTCACCTTGTTGCACAGGCAAGGCAGCCTGTAGGATGTCAGCTGCCAAACAGGTAAGAATGATTCTTAGATATCACTTTGGAATTCATAAAATCCACCTGTATGGCAGCATAGATCATACCATTTTATACTTCTGTGTTATAAAGTATCTAGATGCCTTCTTATAAAGCACATTAGGAACACAGGCAATTGTCTTACCATTGCACAGCTTTTCAAATCACCCCTCTCCTAATGCAGATTTGAAAGTGACAGCATCTTTAGATCTTTGGATAGCATGTGGATAGCTAGGGAAGGAGTTTGTTGATTTATAGAATGACAGGACAGAGAACACCTGTGATGTTAGACCAGCTTGGGGAGTTTGGAGCCCTCCTCCCCATCCCAGGGCACATGGAAAAATCCAGATTAGGCACAAGAAAAATTTTGGGTATCTGGAGTAACGCAATGGAATAATGAAAGCAGGTTGGGAGGGGAATTCCCTGAATAGGAGGATAAGTAACAGTGAATCAACAACCAAGAAAAATCATCTGGATGTTAACATCATCAACAGAAATAGAGGAGAAAAAGCCTTAGTATAAGGGAGACCAGAAGAGTTTGTAGGTTATTAAAAACTCCACTGCTTGTAAGTCATATAATGATAGTGTGGTATTCTCCAATTTAATGATGACTATAGTAATGTTTTTGAATTATTTGCCTCTTCAGTTAAATCTGAAAATTAATGTCAGAAATGTGCAAGTGTCTCTTCTGGCTAAATCCATCTTTTTCCACTAATGGATGAAAGCTATTAATGCAAATATACATTTCACTGTGGATTACATTTTATTGGTGAAACATAAAACTGTTATTTGTAAAAGGTCTGTTGTATGTAAGGCAGATGGATACCTCAATCTTTATGAAATACTCTAAAATGTACATGAAAGCTTCTAAAATTGAGATGACAACTTTATCTTCCTAATTAATGTTTTAAAACAATGAAAATCCAGTGGGATAATGTAGGTCATTGAGTGTCCACAAAGTTCTGCTTGTGCATTTATCTTCTCTCTTTCTTCTGTCCTCAGCAGATAACCAGACTATAACTACTAAAATACAAGTGGCCTCATTCTCATTTTCTAGTGGAAAGTGTCCCTTCTCATGGCACTGGGGTTGGAACTAAATGATCTTAAAGGTCCTTTCCAACCCAAACCATTCAATGATCTTATGATATTTTGGCAGAGGTGTAAAAGAGCAAGATGTCTTTAAGTGGCAAATAAGAGGCTGAAAGTGGGAGAAGAAATGAAATGCATTGTGTAAGTGGTGAAAAAAGAGAAGAGATAAGGTTAGAGAAGGCAAGCATCATGTGCAAATGTAAGCCACGCCACCACGTGAGAAGCTACTCCATGAGGCCTCAGATGAGTGATGTCTCCTGATGTCCATTAATGGGTATCTACACGGTTCCCTACTTTCCCCTTTTTAGCAGTGTAAGCAGTACACACTGTGGGTGGCTGAGCCAATGTCTGGCTAATCAGCTGCATGGACACCATGGCTGCCAAAAGCAATGCTCACAGCTGAGTTCTGCTTGTCTTGATGGAGGTCACCATCCTGACTTCCTGCCTGACAGCAACTGGAACTATGTCCCATATTCCCATCTCATTGCTGAATGTGGGAGAACTGATTTACGTGTTGTGGGGTGAGAATAGTTGACTGCACCAACAGCACTATTTCTAAATCTGCTTTGCTTAAAAAGCTAGAGGTCTGGTAACGGAGAGAGGGTAGAGTCAACCCAGCTCCCCTCCAAGGCCCAATAAGTAGCATTCTCCTCTCTTGATAAGAACAGAAGGGAAACAAATGCCTAGCATTTAACTGGTGTGATCCTTCTCCAATAATGCTTATCAGACAGCAGAGAAGAAATGGGTATTTAAATGGTTGAGGATGACTTTGAAAGGAAATCATTATTCAGTTGTTAGAGAGCAGTGGGAATGAAGAGTAACAGGGATAGAAACAGGAAGAAAAAGACAAACCTGCTGCTGTAATTGCATCCTGCACATTGCCATCCAAGCTCTAGAGAAGGGGTTTGACATTAGGTTTCTTAGTTGCGTGCTAAGGGGATCCCCGATCTGTGACTGTGGCAATGCTGCAGTATAAATGAAAACAGTAACAGTAGCAGGATAAGGCAGAACACTTTTACGACTAGAAACATTGGTTATAAACCCTTTCATCTGGAGAGTTGATGTGTCCCTTAAAGAATACTGTTACAAGGAGGAAACCTGCATTTTTAATGCAGCTACAGTAGCAGTTCATGTAAATCAGTGATGGAATTCAGGGGGCATCCCAGCTTGCCAGAGAGCAAGAATATTGTGATGTCTTAAGGGTCAAATAACTTGGATAAAATGTCACAGTAACATCTGCTGGTGACATACAGTATCTGTTCATCTAATGTGCTTAGTCACGCAATAGAACTCCCATGGTAATGGAAGAAGCATTACAAGAGGTATAATGAAAACTGTAGATTTGAATTCTTAGAAAGGTGGCTTAGAGTTTATACCTTTTCATGTGATAAAAAAGTGAGGTCATTCCCGATTGTGAAAAAATCAGCTGTCTGCTTTTGCAAAAGCCTTTCATGGCCCTCACACATTAAAACCAGAGAGATGTTAAAAACAAAGTTGCAGCAGGAAGAAATTGCTGCAAATCCAGTGATTTAAATTACAACAAGAACATTATTAATGATTATTTTTTTGCTTATCTGTGTGGTTTTTTGTATGTTTTCAGGCATCTTAAGCTATGCTAATTGGAAAGGAATATAGCCAAAACTACTACACTTGCTGGCTTATGGTAGAGGCTCCATCTCAGATGGTTGCTGACTGCCAAAGGCTGAAGTGATCGTGGTGTGTCTGTTTTGTTTTTAAACTTTTGTTAAAGCTCCTGTCTTTTACAAAGGAGGCTGTGTTCACTGGACCTTTGACATAACTTGATTTAGCAATTCTTGTGTTATTTTAGGGTGCCACGTGGGTATTTTGTTTTAATTGTACATCTTGGCTAGTTTCAAGTGAACCTGAACAGGCCTATTTTGTATTGATGGTCTGTGAAGCCAGACATGAGAACAGGTAAAGATGTAACCCCAAACTGGATCATAACTCATCAAAAGTCTGTGTGTTCCTTTGCTTGGAAAGAGAAGGAGCTGACACATGAGAAAAGCCTAAAGCCTTTTGCTTGCAGTTATATTTACTGAATTGGATAGCAAATTTGAGATTTATTCTTAAATTTTGCTGTGCTACATGTTAGTAGTTAATATTTTGATAAATTTAAATAGCTATTCAAACATCTTCTAGCAAGGTACACCTAAATTATTCTTCTGACTATTCAGTGTTCTAATAAAATTAGTGGTATATGAAAATAACTGTTTTTCATTTTGCCAAATATTTTTGTGTTGACATGAAGTTACTACAGGGAAATTACTACATATCCAATTCAAAAGCATTGAAGTTGGGTTAACTTCTTGCAAGTCCTGAGGCAAACAGCAGGACACCTCTTATGCCTACAATTGCTCAGCAACAGCAGCTAGCATCAGTAAGAGTTACCTGACTGGGTCCATTCTACCCCAGTTTTCTGCCTCCAGAATACTGGCCAGAATAACTGTGGCCAAAGAAGATGCTCTTTAAGAAGATCTTAGGCAAAGCTTTGTGTTAAAAGACCCTGGGCTTAATATACTTAATCATCAATAAAATGAGATCATGAGGTTTTTCATTTAATTTTGTTTTTAAAGGCATAAGCCCAAGATGCTACCTGTGACAACTTCTCTATTTTAATTCCTCTTGCCTTCGGCTGGCTCTATTTTGTAAGCCACACAATACATTTTGATCCTTTAAAATGTCTTCTCAAAGTTTACAGTCAATTCAGTCTTTACAATAACAGCCAAATTCTTTGCACAGTCCTGAAAGTACTACAGTGGAAAAAGAATTAGAAATTCCCCATGGAGTTGAGTTCTTGGATGTCCATCTTCGTTAATTTAAAAGCCTGTTTGGTTTTAAAGACAGTGCCAACTGATTTTGTCCAGACCTTTAAACCAGTTTCAGGCATTTCGCCTTTAGTTAGCTGAAATTAGTAAAAACTGGTGGTGTAAACTGAAGAGGTTTGTAGCTTCTTTCCCCTTGACTGGGACCATCCACCACTTCTGCCATTTATAAAGGCAGTATCCTGACATTTGCAAGCTGAGCATCTAGGACCTCTGATCCAAGAGAATGAAAAAGAAATCTGGGAAAGGCCTAAAAATTGCTGGAACTGTAACTCCTTAGATGGTTTTGAGCATGACATGAAAATAAGACTCCCCTGTAGAGAGAAACAGCCAGCCATGGAGGTAATCGAGTCATTGTAGCAAGGAGAGGAACAACTGCTGGGCTTCTCAATGCCCGTAATGCAGGGGCTTAAAGCGTAAAATGAATAGAATAGAACATCACACATTGAAAGACCTTTGAATTTTTCCATCTCCCTGCTAATACAGAATTTATTTCAACATTAATTATGCATAAAATTGTGATTCTTACTGTACTGAAAAACTGTTAATGGAAGAAAATTGAAGATGTGTTGAGTAGCAGGGAAATGCGTTTTTCCAAGAAGACTGAGTGCTGTCTACTCAAACTATGCATGCATAAAGTAGCATTTTCTTAGCATTTCTTGACTTGGTAATTTTAAGTGTTCATCAAAGTTTTCTAGTGGCATTTACGTCTCTGGTCCTAATACCAGGGTGGGTAGAAAAATAAAGCAGGTGTCTATAGTTTTTTTTTCTTTTTCCTTGTACTTGGTAATTTTGGTAATTGCAGTATTTTACTTCCTGCTCCCCCTAATAATAAGGCACTCTCCCTTGTGTAATAAAGACAGACTGCTTTCTTTTTACTTGACTGCACCTATATTTTTTACCTGTGTGCCTAAAGTAATGCTGAGGAATCTAAGGACAGGCAAAACAGAGAAAATTGTGCACTGACCTAATTTACGCTGATATATCAGGTGCTTAAAAATGCAAGAGAATCTTTTCTAAGATGACTATGGTGATAGAAATATCTCATCTTTATCTGAACTTCTCTTTATCAATGATATAATAATACTGAGTAAAGCGTAACTTAAGCATGAGACATTGACTTTAAAATAACAGAGGCACACATTATTCTAATTTTACATTTCTCATCAGTTTCTTTAAACACATCACACTCATTTTAATGAGTGTTTAGCATGTCATTTCACAATAAATGAGCAGTGGCCCAGGGGTGGAACTCAGCAACTTAAATTCTCGGTTCTGAGGTCTGAATTAGTTAACTCATTTCTGACTGTAAGCCTGCATGAAAAGATAAATCTCATGCTGTTTCTGAGAGATTTTAAAATTCTGACCTCTCCTCTCCCAGGAGAGAAACTGGGCATCAGAATAAATTGTTATGAATTGGCTCAATACCCAGAGGTGGTCAGTGTTCATCCCTTAAGAAAATCATCCTTCTTGTTAAGCAGAGTCATGTTGGGCCCATTAAAATGCAGTAGAAATGCTAACTGCCTCTGAAAATATTGGCCCAAACCTTGAGGTTTTTCCATGTGCCGCCAGACTGGGAGCCAGGCAGAGTGTGCAGCATTGAGCATTCACCAAAGGGATGGAGATGAATACTCTGAGGACACAGCAGGTTAATTTGCGTGTCCTATCCCTCACAGCATTCAAATGCTTCTACTATGCCTTTTCACCTACTGGGTAAAGTTAAAATTTTGTGTCTCTGAAGCCTAACTGGTGTACGATCATTTTATCCATGGCTAATCAGTGTTACTGGCTTTGTTGACCATCCAAGTCCTTTTTGGGATCCAGAAGAATGTATACTGTAAAATATGCATACTGAAAAATTAGAAGGTCATTTATTTGTAGGCAAAGCTATGGATAAGAGGGAAAAAAAAATATTTGGCTTTAAGGAGAACTAAATTAACTTACTCACTTAATAAAAATAACAATTTTAAGTGACCTGTTGTGTAAAGGATTGTTCTTAGACTTAGCATCCTACTGGGTCACAAAGCCTTGTTTCAGGGATATGTGTAATGCAATTGTTTCTCTGCAGTCGTTCCAAGATGATGAGCATTTTCAACATCTCTTAAAAAGCCAACCCCTGGGGGTATGTATGTTCATAAGATTGTGATGAAGGTATCATCAGCATATACGGTACCTGTAAAACAAGGTTGGTGAGGATACACCACCTCCATTAGGAGATATCTGTTTGTAGTACCTCTTAGATGAGGTGTGAGATGGAAAGCTTTTATTATTCCCAGGGGCAGGATATCACAGGAATTCCTCAATGCACAATACTATAACATTAAATGTTATGTTTTTCTGAGGAGACAAGGTTTATTTGCTTGCATTTGCCAGCTACATTCACTTCTGTGTCTCCAGCATTGATAAAGAGGAAGTCTTAAACTCTCTGGGTAATTCTTTTTAATATTAATAATCTTGACAAATTGAATTCTTGACTATATGCTAGTAAAAACAACAGGTAGTATGAAGAGTAACAGCTATTTGTTCCAAATGTCTTCCTTGATTTACCAGACTTACATATGTTTTTATATCTTATTACTTCTTTATGCTATCTCCAGCAATGGGGTCTGCTATGTTATTAGGCTGCAGAAGTAGCCAAGTCAAATAATGTTCACAACTGCTTTACTATTAAACTCTTTTTTCAGATTGCACATGGTTTTGACTCTGCACTTCAACTATATTATATATAAATAATGTAAGGGAGTCTGATAGGGTGCCAAATAATTTCTATTCTTGTTGCAGTATCTGAGTCCAGTTGTACAGATGAGCCAGATCACATTCAGAGCAGAATGATACTGTTGACAGAAGAATATTTAAGTTGTAGCCCATGCATGTCTCCTATTTTTGTCACGTTTCCATTCCTATGAAACAAGTCTACTACAAATGCACATGGTGACAAACATCTGGCCTAAAATACATGTCCTCTCTTTATAGCATTTCAGACCTTCCTTGGGAAAGAAGACGTGTCTCATGAAGTAGAGGAAGTTTTGGCAGAGTCTCGAGTCCAAAGAAACACCAAGTTAGTGTCGGTTCTTCAGCTCCTGAGAACACGTGCGGTACGATGGCAGGTCATTACCGTGGTCATCACCATGGCCTGTTACCAGCTCTGTGGGCTAAATGCTGTAAGTGCTCTTTTTCAGGCCATGGCATCTCCCAGGGTGCTTCTTTCTTTCTTGTTAATACAAGGTTCATGTTGTACCATTCAGCAATCTCTATGACTTTCATTTTTGGCTGTTTTTTGTTAGTAGTGATTTTGTTACCCAGTTGTGGGAAGGTCCACAAAGTTCTGTATTGCTTGTTGGGGTTTCTTAAACAAAAAAAAAAGGGGGGGGGGAGAGAAACCATGTTGTGTTAACTTTGAAGGAAGACATAAAAAGGTAGCACAGATCAGCAATGATAGAGTGTGCGGCTTCTGCTTCTGATACCCTGATTCTTTGTTTCTTCTGGTCAGTTAAGATCTGGTCTGATATCCCCCATGTTTGTTCGTGTTAGGTAAACTTGGTCTTTTCAGTGGACATTTCTGCTTAAATTAACTCAGTTCTATACTTAAAGAAGTCAGTGGAAGTTCCTGGAAGTGATTTTAAGATGTTTTACAGGGTGTTTGATTTTTGTTGTTTCTTACATTGGAATAATAAGCTGCACTTCAATATGCCAGAAAGTGGAGCAAAAGAGGAAAAAAGACACAGAACAGTCAATAGCAAAAAGTCCTGTTGACCATTAATGTGTCTGATGACATCGAAGTCTCCTTTTTCATCTGTCTGAGCCTGTTGCATCAGCTAGGAAAGGGCCACAGGACAATTTAGGTTGGAAGGGCTCTTTGGAGGTCATCTGGTCCAAGTCCTGGCCAGGGGCAGGGCTGACTGCGGGGCTGGTTCCAGCTACTGAGAGCATTCTACAATTGAGTTCAATAAGTCCATGGGTGAAGAGTCCATAACCTCCCTGGGCAATCTGTGCTATGTGTTTGCATACCTTACACTGTGAAAGTTCTCTTCACATCCAGACAGAACGCTCTTTTCTGCAGCCTGTGACATCAGGCTTAGATGCTTTACATTGCACAACACAAATGTTCTCATAAAGCACCACAAAGCAAAACAGGGTTTTATCACAGTTCAAAGGCATTAATTGCTTACATATATGAAAGGCAATACTGTTGCTGCTGGAAAGAGCTCTCTGTGGCTTTGTGCATTACAGCATACTTCAGCTTGTTTCCCCACCTCCTTCCCCCCCCATCTAATCAGTGATAATACGTGTAAATTCTTCTGATATATAAGACAACCAGTTCAAACTTATCTCAGGTATCTCTATTACTTTAAAAATCCTAATACAAAGTTACAGAGTAATTTGTCCAAGACCATTTAAAAGTTAAATGCAATTAGAACTCTGGTATCTAAAACTTACTAAGAAAATACTAGAATGGAACTAGAAGATTTTTTCATACTGTGGGCTGAACTATAAAAACATTTGTATAGGTGGTGTTAACTTGTAATTGTAGGATTTCAGTGCTAATGACAGGTTATTTTGTCCTCACTATGGATAATTTTTTAAGAAAAGAAATAGAATTATCTTGTCATGCAATCTTTCTAAGACTTATCAACGCATAGGTGAACCAAAAGGACACTTACTGTAAGAAACAGACTGTTCACATAATAAAGCACATTGCTTTAAAGAAAAAAAAGGCCACAGCTAATTTTTCAGGGAAAATAAGATTTTAATGGCTTTGAGGATATTTGATAGATGACAGAAATTGTCCATTATTCTATGGCAGACCAAAGCCACACTCTCATTGCTAGAGTGAGGATGTGGGGGGGTAGTGAAATGTGTCCAGTCTAAAACAGATGCCAGAGTTATTTTAAAGTGCCATTGTGTGGCTACTTTCTGAACATATGCCTCAGAAGAGATGTCTTTGTCAGGAAACCTGTGTGTTAAGTTGGCTGTTTCAAGTCTTACCATTTTTTTATTACTACTTTGATTCTACTCCTGCGCAATGTCACTAAAGACACACACAAACAAATATTCACACAAAATTGTGTTCTGAAATTGATTATTATATAGTTAATAGTAATATTTAATAGTAAACCCAAGGAAATTATAAGAGAATTTAAGAGAAATAACTGGACCACTTGATTAAGAGACCAGGTTTCAATTCCTTGTTTCTTTTGCATGGTTTTCCTGGCTGATGCTTCTCAAGTCACCTGAAGCTCAGAGATAGAGGCAGGTACAGGTGTGACAGGTGCTGCTGAACCCAGATCTTGGATTGCCTGACTGCCTCTGAAATTACCTGATGGGTGTGAGCCAGCATCAACAAGGTTTAACTGGCTGTGAACACTTCCTTCTAACTCATTTCTCCCATCATTTGTTTTGTCTGTAGTGTCTCACTAATCAATCTGCTCTTTTCCACAACTACCATCTGGGGAGGGCATATAGGAAAGTTGGACTTCTTTCAGGTGAGAGTCTCAGGTCACTCTCTTAGGAAATCACCAACTGGCAGACTTCTGTAATCGTCCTGCTGGTATCTGAGAACAGGAAAAAAGAACATCTTGCTTCCTGTTAAGGATTTTACTTTACAATAAAATTTGGTTTGCTTAAAAATGGTACATTTTCCACAGTGAAGCCCTGAACTTATTAAGACATTCAGTTATAATGGCATACCAGACAGTGTGACCTAAATTGACATAAATAAATGAATCTAATTTAGTCTCTTAATCTGATGAAATTTATCCATGACACATAGCATGCATAAAAAATTTATCCATCTTCCACCTCAAAAAACACGTTAGAAAATTAACATAAGTGAAAGTAGAATAGTCATCATTAGCCTAGTCAGTTTGCCTCAGTAATATCCTAGAGCAGTATATTTCCTGTTTAATGATACACAGGCTGAAAAACTTTCACTTTTACTGTTTTGAAACATGTACATCATATTAATTTTTACCCTGATTTATTTTTATGCTGCTACAGAAGCTAGTAACTGTGAGTGAACCTCATCCTGTCTTTGCTCTGTTAGTTTTTTAATCTATCTGTGTTATCATCACTCTTACCCTCAGTGGTCAATCATGCTGTAAAACCACTTGTGAAACATCTTATGTTCTAGTTGTTACATTTTGGCAAATTGCATTCAGGAGTTGTCTGATTAAGTGGCTCTTTGGCATCTTTTATTCTTTCAAGGTCTACAATATCGACATCATTTTTAGAAGCTCTATCTTCTATGCAAAACTGGTATCAAGAATGAAATGCCTAAATTACATGGTTTCTAACTTTGATTGCATAAATTATTCAATCTTATAGTATGGAGAAATAAAAATAACTTTTATCTTGGTTTTGCGTTAGCTTGCTTTCCTTATATACTGTGTAGGTGTACAGGGGGTGAATAGGTTGTACAGGGTCCCAAAAAAATTATCAATGGGCATAAACATTTCAGAGGGACTTTGGAGCTGATCTTGGTTTTGTTTCAGTCAGCTCTGTATCGGCAAGCCAATGAAATGCACAGTTAACACCAGTGCACGCTACATGAAAGCAGATTACTTCATATAGAGAAGTTTGCTGCTGTCACTTATTGTCCCTGCATCTATTCTGGTGAGAGCCGATGTGCCAGCAGTAGGCATAAAAGTCTTCAGTCAGCTTCTCTTTATGTGTAAGGTGATACAGCTGACCCTTTATTCCTTGGTATTTTGTTTTCTTTTGCTTTGTGTTAGATGAGTGGATTTTCTTCTTTGAACTGGGACAGGCACCTTTGCTGAAGGGCTAGTTGGAAATTTAGAATGACTTTTGGTTTTACAAAGCTCCTGAATCAGTAGCTTGGTGAACAGATGTAGCATGTACATAATATGCTGATAGGCAGCAGGGGTTTCCTCATGCAATCAATACACTTCCATTCATCAGACAACCCTTTTCTTTAGTAATGCTTGCCCTCATAAGGCTTGTCACATGGACAACACATGGGAAAAAATACCACTGCTACTTTTATGTTTAGTGCCATCATTGCCTCTGGTTTTCAGTTTTGTTGCCACAGGTAATCAGCTGTGGCTTAGAACTTTAGTTTCTCTAACAATCAGTTTTTTCAGCTGGTTTTCATCTTCTCTAGTAAATCAGTTATTTTTTCTCTCTTCAAGGCAGTCTCTCCTAGCTGAATACTTTGGCAAACAAAATCTTTGGCTAGTTCTTTGCTGTCACCTGGAGTCCAACATAAATATTATATGGTTTTCATACTATATATGTAATGTGAATGGGACACTGATACTTACCAGACTTGTTACTTTAGAGTATTACCACCATATATTCTCTGTCTGGATATTGTCACCGCTGGATGTGTTTTTACTGATCAAACGTGAATGACTTCCTGTAAGCTAGTAACCCTGTGCTCCCTATGTTTCTGTCCACTAGTGACAGATCCTTCTAGCCTATGTTTCTTTTCATCCTAAAAGCAGCTTTTTATTTTTCATCAAGCAATTCTCACTCTAGAGGTATCTTCTCTTTCTGTTGATAATAAAGACATATTAGGGTGATGACTTGACTGCAGATGTCCACGCTGCAGTGAGAGATAAAGCTCACACCTCCTGTGCAAAAAGAAGTGATTTCTGCAATGCCTTTCAGCATCTCTTTCCTGTTTTCTCCCCTGTTGTTACGTGCCATTGAAGTATCCCATAAAGCCACCCAAACCAGCTTTTTAAGTGGTGTGACTCAGCTACCCAAAACCTATTTGTATCAGGTGGTTCAAGCTTAAAGTGAATTTCTTTGATTTACTCCTAAAGTGAATCAAGCTAAATTGAGTTAAAGCTGCTTATAATTCTGCCTGGGTCTGTAAGCAGAAGTACAGCAGTGTTGTGACTAATTCACCTGAAATTTGCACCTTCCCTTCATGTGTTCTTTTGCCCAGCTCTCAGTCATTCGGGAATGTTCACTGTTTTAACAAGTTTGGTGTCTGGCAGATCAGATACTTGAACTGAATACCAATATATTGTAGTTCAAGCCACAGTGATTAACAACTCATTTTCTTCTCTCTGATACAGATCTGGTACTACACAAACAGCATCTTTAGTGAAGCTGGGATCAATCATAAGACAATCCCCTATGTTACTCTAAGTACTGGTGCTGTTGAAACTGTGGCTGCTGTTTTTTCTGTAAGTACAGTTATAAAAAAAAACATTTACATGCTTGATATTTAAATTACTGATTTTATTTCCTTATACTGGTTAAAATATAAATAGAATAGTATCTTGAGGACTGAGTGTAATGCTTCACAAAGCAATAGAAGATTTATTTCTTGATTTAATCCTAAGAGACCAGTTGTCTAGTTTGTATAAAACTACATAGGTTTGCATGCTCTCTAGGTGTATAAAAGGAGATAAAAAGTCTGTATCTTGAAAAGCTTTGTATGAGTGAAGAGGAAGAAGTCAGGAATGGCAAATACATAAAGTGAGTACTCATAAATTATTTCACCCAGTAGAATGACTTTACCTGGTAGCAGTTTATTCATATCTCAGTCTTCTCGTGTGCCTGCTGGGAAGAGGGCAGTGTTGCTGGAGAAAGCTGAGGCATAGTACAGGTAGGTGTGTTCAATGTGGATCGCAGAAACAGCCATATGTCTTACTGGGCATGTTTTAATGACACGTTTTCTATAGCAGCTTATGAATAGTGAGGAAAATTCTTCAACCTTTTAAAAGTATAGGAGTAAAAGTTTGTAACTGTGCTTGGTGCAAAAATAAGCCAGCACTGTTGCACAAGTCTGTTCCATGTTGTGTTAAATTCTGCCATCTTATTCGCTGAGGTCAAGCAGGCATCCTTTCATAACATGTGAGCTCCTGAGTAGGTCATACATTTGCTATGCACTGAGCATAGCAGATATGAGTAGAAAAAATTATCCATGCATATCTTTTTCTTTTCTTTCCTATTTCAACATGACCGTATAAAAAAGAAATACAGTAAATGAGCAAACTAAACCTGAAAGTTTTAGTAGGTGAATAAACAATTAAATGCTAAAGGAAATATGTTTCTGTTTGCACTGTAATAAATAAGAAACAATGGGAGAAGTCTTTGGAATGAAAAGTTGCAAACAAGCAAATACTCCTTTCTTTGTTAGAATTTTTCCTTATCCTCATATATTCTATAACAAATGTATTCTCACAACACTGAACACATAAGACAAGCGTTTTTAAATATCAGAAATGGTTTTGGCAAAAAAATCCTTTCCAGTGGCAGAGCAACTGTTTATGACCTGCAAAGTGTTAAACTAAATCCAGATATCAAACATATCTTCTTATAGTCTAGGACGTAAGAACTCTCAAAGGTCACAAAGGCCTTCTGCTGGTCTTTCTGAATTTCTACAAATCTATTTCTGTTTTTTAATTGCAAGGACAATCTTTTTAATAGGTGGAAATAATGAAGTATGGAAATCCTTACCTCCTGCTGTTTCTTCTTTCTGATACTGGAGAAATGTTTCTTTGTTTAAAATACATGTAAAAATAATACTGATAATCCTGTCAGTGATTTAAGTGAAGAATACACCTCTCTTTTTGTGGCATCAGATTAAAATTACATGGAGATGACTTCATAATGTTAAAGCCATTCTATAAATAGGTCTGTCATCTTTTCAGTTTCTTCTTTGCTATCAGTTTGTGAGGCTTATTCAGAGCACACTGTTCATACATAATGAGGTGGATGTGTCTGCTTTGGTTCCTGGTATGTGTTTTAACTTCTGCTATGCCCAATATTTTAATACTTTTTCTGTTCAAGCTACTTGCTATGCTTCTGGAAATGTTCATGTACCAGTATCTCTGCTCCCTTCAAATTTGCTCTTTCAGTTCAAGAGAAATGCTGCTCTGTAGCCTTAATTTTATTTCAGTGATCTTTATAAATGTTTCATTGCTGCTATTTAAAGGAATAACAGCATGAATGTGGGGTGTTTTTGTTTTTTTTCTGTTGAAGGTTTTGCAGCTTCTGATTTCTACAAGTAACTTTCTAAAAATTCTTTTCATGCCTAAAAATAAGAATAGGGATTTCCATCCACTTCCAACCTCTCAGATGCTCTTTTTGCTGTTGTTTTGTTTTGTTTTTATGTATTTGACAGCATTCAATATTCAGTCAGTTGCATGTCTTATGTATTACTCAGAGGGAAACAGGGAAGAAGCAAGAGAAAGCAAGGGGAGAATGTAATTTTCCTGGCATTTTTTAACATATTATGCTTGCTAGCAGAAACCAGAATTTACTAACAATAATTCCAGGATTTCAGTAGATCCTTCTGTCTAATAGAGGTGAAGTTTTGGTCTTGTAAATAAAATGGCTATTGGGGAGGTCCACAGTGAAATAATGTAGTATCTCTAATCATTATGCTATGTTAGGTGGTCATGAGACTGATCCTCAGTAAGAATGCTCAGGTATTGATGAGCTCCATTAATAAGCCTTATATGAATTCTTAAGGAAAAGATCGAAGTAGATACATTCCATAGAACTGCGAGATAATTAGCATATAAAATATCATTCAAACTCTGGAAACATTTCAAAGTCTCCCTTTACTGTGTCTCCTGGGAGCAGCAGCATAATAGTAATAGTGCTGATGTGGTCTTTGAAAGGTAGATAACATCCCATCTTCTTTTTATAGCTCCATATTGCCTCAGATCATGTGATATTCCTGCTAGTATCATGTTTGTCTACAGCTCCATCCCTCTTCCTCTTGTGCAAAAGCCACATAACAATCATTTTCCTTTTGTTCATATAATTTGGCTGCAACTTCTGCTTCCACCGTCACTTCCTAGTTTACTTCATGAGATACCGGTGTCGTAGCATTGCATACTTGGTGCCCTGGCTTCTCTCTGGGTAGTCAACTTAAACTTTCTATACGATTTTAGTCAGTTGTAGAATTCTCCACCCCTGGTACTGAAGATGGATTCAGTTTAGAGGACTAGCTAGACAAGCTACTTTGTAATGAGAGAGACCATAAATTTCAGTTTGCTTCTGAAAGTTTGGTATCCTCTGGAATGAAATACTGATTAGACTGCCTACTCATAGATGTGTCACAGCAGTAAGGTAACTAACCTGATGCCATGCTTTAAAGCAGAATGGAGTAAACCTAAGTAATTCCCTGGCAAATCTGTGTTTATTAGAAGACTGTTCTATAAATTCTACAGTAAAGGGAGTCCACAAACTTAGTTATTCTTTAGTAAGATTAGTTACTGTGGCTTTTTTGTAATACTTAGTAACTGAGGTTAATTTAATGTAGTTGTTTTAGGGGACAGAAAAAACAAATAGGCAGTGCCTTTCTTTGACAAGGCACAGGCTGAATGGAAAGGGAGACAGGAGCAAACGTGAGAAAGATTCCCCCCTGCCATGAAACCAGCATAGAATAAAAGGAAATATTATTCAAATTAAGCATCCCTCATCCAATTTTGCCATCTGTAACACCACATTTGGTCTTTATAGAATGTTCACAGAAAGAGACTAGCTATGACTATATTAAGAAGATTATGTTTTAAGCATTTTCCATAAGGTGATGCACCAAGGTGTTACTAATGTGCTTTTGAAAGCCTGTGACAGAGACAAGCTGAGCAAAGTCTGGAATGAGTTAAAATACTGAATTATCAGTAGTAGACCATAAAAGAATATAGGAAGTCCTCTGCAATATCACACAGAAGTCAAGGAAGTCAGCTTTCTTAGGTGAGATAATTTTATTCTGCTTTGGGATGCTATGAGAAAGGGCTCTTCAACTTGTCTGTGTTTCTTTTAATGTTCGTAGATTTTAACGTACAAAAAAGGATTCCTTGTTTAGGGCATGGTGCATCTTAAAACAAGGCTATTCTAGACACTGCAGTGGGTGTTTTCAGTCCTAACACGTTTCCTCCATGGTATCTAAAGGGTAATGCAATATATATGCATTGAAACTCTCACTGGGGTTAGAAGATGAAGAAATACTTCCAGTGACAGCCAGTGGAAAAAATGGGGTAACAAATACTTTAATCTTGAGGGTTCATAGGAGGCTTTGATATAATCTGATTTTTAGTGAGACTTTCAATGCAGTCCCATGTGGCATTCACACGAGACCAGAGTCAACCTTCACCTACACATAATCCCCAATAGGCTGTAAGCAGAGGAGCAGAGGAATCATTCTATGATTCTGAGAGTGTAAGAATGGGGCAGACATGGCATTTTCCCCTTTTGCTTCCCTCACTCTGACAAGATGTTGCTCTAGGAGTACCAGAATTAGGAGATAATATCTTGGCCTGTAACAGGCTGGATAGGATTTTTTCTTTGAATTTTCAACTTTTGTTGGCGTCCTAAAGCCAGTGAATTTCACTGGTTTTCTTACATGTTGCATCAAAAAGTCCATCGTGTTGAGATTAAAGAATATAAAACACAGTAGATGTGGGCTGGATGAAATGATATCAGTGTGAACACTCAGCTAACTGCAAAACTATTCTTAGAGAGTGGTTATCAACACTTCACTGTCATACAAAGAAATGGCAAATGAGATTCTGTGCTATTTTGTTCTGGGTCAATTAATCATAAAAATATCCATTAATAACATGGGAGAGTTTACAAAGAGCCTTTTATAACCAACTGTGCTATCCAAACTTTCCAGAGAGAGGAACTCAAAAGTCACTGTATTGAACAAACTGTAATCAGAAAGAATCAGGAGTAGAAAAGAGATTCCAACCAAGCAGCTTCACAGACCATGGTATTTGACTGTCAGAGCGCATGTGGGCACATTTTCACTGCAGGGTGAATCACAGAGTGTGACTGTGTTAATGCATTAACATTATTCCTTCTTAACCATAGAGTCATAGAATGATAGAATGTTCTGTGTTGGAAAGGACCTTAAGATCAACTTGTTCCAACCCCCCTGCCATGGGCAGGGACATCTCACCCTAGACCACATCACGAAAGTCTCTCTCCAACCTGGCCTTGAACACTGCCAGGGATGGAGCATTTACCACTTCTTTGGGCAACCCATTCCAGTGCCTCACCGCCCTCACAGTAAAGAATTTCTTCCTTATATCTAACCTGAGCTTCCCCTGTTTAAGTCTGAACTCATTACCCCTTGTCCTATCACTACAATCCCCGATTAGAGTCTATCTCCAGCATCCTTGTAGGCCCCCTTCAGATACTAGAAGGCTGCTATGAGGTCTCCATGCATCTCCAAATCATTTTATCACACTTGGGCTTTTGGATGGACAAAGATTACATGTGTTGAAGCAACCATGTCTTGCCTCCTAGGACAAAAAGTCTCCTTATGAAGGTTTATCTTATAATGTCACTTGTAAGACCTAAGCTATAGTAGGACTAAGTTATAGTTATAGACTGCATTTATGTAGTACAAATTCTCCTGCATGGTATATTCAGAAACTGAAGGCTTTAGAGACTTATATCCTGCTGTTGAATGTTTAAAAAAAAATGGCTTTAAGTAAATTTTCCCCCATTCTATTCAAGATGGTCTGTATCAGGCATTCGAATACCATCATTCAAAAATAAAGCCACAGCCACAATAACCTGTCATAGACCATGGTCAAGATCTAGTCTAGCCTTGACTACATGAAACTGACATGAACTTAGTGCTTTGAACAAATCATCAACAGAACGAGCTTTGCTTATAAAGTATGTATAATTTACTGAAGGGATATAATAGGAATAAGGTAATGGGAGTTTTTTGTGCTGCCCTAAGGGTTGTTGCCAGTCACTACTGAGGGGAAAGCAGACAGTTAGAATGAATCCCTGCATAAGCTATCTTTGTCATGCTGGTCTGGAAGGCATTGAGTATGGAGACCCTCTCATAGTGAATGGAAAATTTCACTGCCAAGTGAAGCTGATTAAGGATGCTTTACTGCAAATTAGTTCAGACTGAACTTGGAATTTTAGCAGTCAGTTTCACCCTTTGTTGATAGTAATCCCTAGCCTGACACCTACAGAAGATGTATAGAATCTTACCGAATTGTGGCATTAACACAGATAAAACAAACTGATGTGAGAGTAGGGTAGGCACAGATTTATTTAAGGCTTGTGCTTATGTAGTCAAACTTGGTGCTAGGTCTCTAAATTTTGTACTTACATAAAATAGCCCATTTCTTTGTTTTATAGTTGCATCATTCATATAGTAGACAAATGGATATACATAAAAATATAAATTAAAAATCCCACAATTTGTAACACTCAGTCTTCTGTTCCTCTCCTCTTCCTGGATGCAAGATACTACACATTGTGTCATAAATAGACATGACAGTGATATAAATGTGATTATCCATTTTAATCCTGCTATTTAAAATGGAAATAACACAGAGTTAGCTTGTCACATTAATTCTGAATCTAGACATGTCTTACTCAGACCTATATCCAAAATACATGAGAAAAAAGTGTGACTACCCTTTGACATGAGCATATAGTTCAAACTGCCTTACAGAATTGAGACATCAAGAAAATCTAATAGTATAATCTTAGTATAATTTAGGGCCAGAGAATAAGTATGGAATATTATTCAGTGACCTCCCATTTGGGCTGTAGAACTTGCTTACACATTCATTTTACCCAGAGAAGCTTGTCTGATCTTTTTTAATGCACTCTGCTTTCATTATGTCAGCCCCAGTATCTGCAGATGACTCAAGTGAAAAAACTGACATTTGCTTTTTAAACTTTATTCACAAGTGTTTCCTGCCAGACAGAAGTGACTTGTGTGAACTGTTAACATAGTTTCCATATCAGTTGCCTTATTATCACCAAATATTTGTGCTGAGAGAATAGTGGTTGCAATGCTTTTTTTTTACACATTTTCAGTAATTCACCATGAGTGGGTATAGGCTTCTCCAAATGCATGTTTATGATCGCACATTAAACAGGTATCAGCCTACACAGTTGGGCAAATAACTCAGTGTGCTACCACAGAAAACAGATGCAATTCTTTTTTTTTTTTTAACTGCACTTGTACATATACTGAATTTCTTGTTATGTCATTTACTCTACCATATAGTATATTTCAACTTGTTATGGGTATTGTAACATACATAACATTTATACAACATGTTGTAACAGTTACCAGTGCGTAGCAGTGAAACATTCAGAACTATAAGTACTTGAAAACTAGTGAATCATCTTCAATTTCTTATGACTCATAAGCATCCTAGTGGGTTTTGCAAGTTAATGAGTTTTGGATTTGTATAATCATAAGTAAAAATGAAGTTGTTTTCTGTTTATAACCCCAAAACCAACATTTTTTTCACCAGGGAAACTTGCTGTTATAGAAGACATTAGTCCTTTCTTTTCAAGTATTTGCTGAAAATTCAGGGTTTAACTGAGCTTTTTTTCCACCAAGAAAAGAGGAACAAAAAATTCAGCAGAGAAATTTGAGGTACTGATGTACTGTCATAGGTTTCCTTAAGAAATCCTCAAAAAGAAATCAAATTTTAATTAGAAATACTGTAGAGCTAAGCAGCTCAACAGACTGGCTGTTACAGCATCTGTGTGTTTAAATGATTCAAAAAAAACTTGTTTGGCCTTGATGAAAGATGGTGCTTCCTGAGAGGCTTTTGTTTTTTTGTGGATTGGCTCCCAGTTAAACAACTTTGATCTGCCAAAGGGCACTGTAATACTTCTGCATTGCATCCTGACCAGCAAAGGCACAGACCCATGTCCTTCCAAACACACATTCTGCCTTTCATAAGACCACAGCTTTGTAATTTATAACCAGGTAGGGTGTGTGCTTTTGATTGTTGTGCTTGGCTTCTCAAGAGGTTGATTCTGTGTAGCATCCCATTCTGGCAGAGGCTGGTATGCCTCATTCAATTTTGTGCCATAAGCAGATGTGTTTTGTTGGGCTGGAACTGGAAACACAAGAGGTAGGTCACAGGTCTGAACAAACTGGAGGTGTTTTCAGCCTTAAAATGGAAGCAGGCTTTTCTCTCCTCATAATTGCACAAGTTAATCTTGTCTCATTGCGAAACCTTCCAAGGCTCTATTTCCTAGATTTATTAGTGTTGTTAGTGTACTTTGTATCACCTTTGGAAATGATTATAGAATTTCCAGCAATTCTGGTACATCGTAGTGTCCCTCTGGAGAAAGACAGAATTCCTACTTATTTTTCCAGTGAATAAAGTTGGTCCATTCCGTAAATCCCAAGAAATGTCACCAAGAATTGTAACTACAGATTCTTTGGGGCAGAAACTGCAGGGAATGCCCAGAAGCTGAAGCATTAAAGTTCCTTATTGCTACTATACTAAATAAATAACAATGATGAATGCTTGGGAAACTTGGCATCAGCTGAGGGAAAAGAATGATTACACATGGATTTGGTTTACTTCTTCCCAAATTGTCTCTGAATAAAAAAAGATTTAAAGTGTATTAAAAACTATCATTCTCTTCTTTATAAATATGGACCCACAGATCTGCTGTAACTGTATCTGTGCTTGGCTGGTCTCAGTGAAAACTGGGAGTGCCTCACGAATCAACCTAGATTTGCCAAATATGTCCACACTACTTATTCTCAGTGTAAACACAAATGTATACATGTCTTTTCAGAAGGCTTAGTCCAAACTGCCCTCCCTTATGAGGATTTGCTTTGCATTGAGCTTTACAACCAAAACCTATCACTTTTTCCTGTGTTTTGTTCTGAGTGAGAGTCATCTATGAACTTTTTCCCCTCTAAGGGGGAAAACCTGTTTTAATACAAAACCCACCAGCTGGCGTTACACCAAGACTGTTTAATCATGACCACCAACCCAGAACTGGAAAAAAATAAGGGAAATTTTCTGGTATGTCAAATTACATCTTCAACATCTATTGCTGAATGTGTAATTTGTATCAAGTTACACGAGAAGCATCTATTGCAGAAGTCTCTGTCTTCTTATGGACCCATCAGATAACTTTTCATCCCTCAGAGCCATAAAATATGCCTTTTATGTATGTATGGCCACGTGTGTTTGCAAGATGGATTCGTTAATCATAGTGGAAAACACTTGGCATCTTGTAGAGCTTTTGACAGTGCAGCAGTTGCAGTTTTGGAGTATTTGGACCTCATGAGCACAATGTGAAATGTTAATAACATCAGTGCGGGTCTATTTTAAACATGGCTCTGAAATAAATTCTATTATGGAAGCTGTGGAGGCTGTGGAAAATGAGTTTATCTCCTCATTTAAAGAAATAAAGAATGCTAAAGCTCACCTCAGAGTTGCTTTCTGCAGCACCACAGCGTGCATCTCTGGTGTGGAAGTCCAGGGTGCAGGACTGGCATGTTTTAAAGCCTGTCTAAAACCATTCTGTTGAACACAGTGCTGTGGGAGAAGTGCTTGTTGCACAAGCAATTTCTTCCCTGGGTGACTTTGTCATTTCCTTTGGTGCATGACTTCTAGACACTCACAGTGGAAAGGTGCGCATGATCACACAGAATTAAGGGCCTTACTCCAGATTTCATTTTGGTTGCTCATTTGATCTTTTGCTCAAAGCATGTGTCAAAAACAGATTTCTGTCTCCAGTAAACAGAAAAACGGCAAGCAGTTATGTGACTGTGACTTTGACTTACTTGAACTGGTATATTTCAGGCTTTGTATAATTGTTTTATACTTCTCACATGAAAGCCAACTGTAATTAGTAATTATAGTGGTTATCAACAAGAATAGTACATCAGCTGTTGCAACCTAAAATAGATATTAGCCTAATTTAATGAGTCAAACTAACACAGACTGTTTCATGCTACAGTTTTTCAAGAAAATCTTCATTGTGTTCTTTTCTATAACATAAGTATTCAGATTTTGTGATTGCTTTTAACAAAGTTGATTTAGCTTCAGGTCTTAACTGTAATTCAAAATGTGCATGACTGCATCAGTATCAGTGTTACAACCACTTATCTGAGCAGTTTTCTGATGGGTGGATTTCTTTTATCTGGATATTCTAATTACATTAAATATCCAAAATCACAACTAAATGTTTCTTCTGTATTTGGAAAAAAAAGACATTAAAAATAAATTTTAGATTAATCAAAATCTAATCTATGCTAAAAAGCTTTTAATCTTAAACTTTAAATCTTTTAAGCTTAAATTCAGAGAGATATTGATATTAAGAACAGTCAAAATGCAAAAAACAAGGGACTGAAATTTGTTTCAACATTTTGACATTCAAAAAATAAATATTCTAAAAACATTATTATAGACATTTGGTGCAAATTTGTAAGTGATTCAATCGATGTACAATTATTTCTGTGCTGAAAAAATCAAGCTTCACATAGTTATCTTCATGATAATTATTTTCTACAGCTAATGTACACTGCTTGTTTTATTATTAAATTGCTACACAAGAAGCTAAAGGTCCTGGTAGCTTTGAAATCTACTACATTAGTGGTGCTAATCTTGAATTTACAAGTTGCACACTTTTCCTATCTATATGTTTATATTTGTTCTGTAGTAGGAAATCCAGGCATAAAATGAATACCAAGTACTGCTTTGATCATTTCCTAGTTTTTTTTATGGTCTCAAATAAGGATGCTGTGCTGACTTTTCTTTTTTAAGAGGTTGAACTGTGTAAACATAACTGTGAACACAATTATGAACACATGGCAGTTGATAAACATTATAAAACCAGCTCTAATGGTTTTAGTTTTGATGATCACATTTATTAAAAGAACGTGTTACATGGTCTGAGTCCTACAGTGCTTTATCAAGAAAATAAAATGCTACTTTTTGTTTTCCAGGGCTTAGTTATTGAGCGGCTGGGACGCAGGCCTCTTCTCATTGGAGGTTTTGGGTTGATGGTTGTCTTCTTTGCAGTACTTACCGTCTCTCTGACTTTACAGGTAACACCATGGTTACTCCATGTTTTTACTCTCTCTTTCGTATTTTAAACACAATGTGCTTGATACCAGTTTGCCTCGGCATTTCTATATAAGCCAATCCTTTTAATCAGTTTGGCATAAGGATTGAAACGTCTGCCTTTTGCTTATTTATGAATCTGTTGGTTTCAAAGCACTATGGGCAGCCATAGCAGCTTTTACATTAAAAAGCCATAGGAGCTTTGCCACATTCAGTCTCCTGAATGCATAAATCTCAAAGATTTATGCATTTATATCATGAACTATTACAAAGACAATTTTACCCATAGTTGGGTAAATAGTTTACCCATATTGCATGCTTTTATCTTTATTTGTGATGCAGTCTTCTTGAGATTTCTTTCATACTTTATATGTCACCCTTATTCTTAGGTTTGGATGTTTTTTCCAGTAATAAAAAATGTCCATGTTTACTACTTCTTTCAAGTAAGATAACATTTATGATAATTTTTTGAAAATTGAAAGACTTAGACTTCACAGAACATTTGCATTAGGTTCTCAGTTCTTATTAGCAGTAAGTTCCCTAGCTATTTCAAATGGTCAGAGGAGGATTATTAAACCAATCTAAATACTGATGCCAACTCATTTTTTCTTGTTTAGCTTCCATTTCTGTAACAATGCATTTTCTTTCTGTTCCTGAGGGCTTTTGAGAAGTAAAACCAACGTCTGCAATGGCATGGGTTTGGGTGGTCTTTCAAGTTGTTTCTCTGTTGTCGTTGATTCCTGTGTCTTGCCATTAATCTGACTTTCGAATCTTGTTTCGTGGCTAAAGAGAGCCAGTAAGTCAGTTTGACTAGCAGACGTATGCCACACCATTGCAAAGTTTTATTTGACTTGCCTGTATGTACCACACAATAAAGCTTTACTTCACATGCCTGTCATGACAGCTATAGGACAGCTCTCCAGAAGAGAGTTGCTATTGAAGGTTTTGTATGCTGAATAAAAAATTCACTTCCAAGCCTTTTAAAACCCAGTTTAATGTCTGAGGACCTTCAGCTATTGTATATCTCTGAAGTTTGGGTGCATTTCAGTTTTACTTCCTCTCAGAAGTGTCTCAATCTGTTAAGTATTATTGATTTGCTTTGAACAAAGGACCAGGGTACAAATAAGCTTGACCTCAGAGCAATTTCTACCTACTTCATATTTGTACCTGCTCTCAGTGCATTTACAGATCTGCATTCTGGTGAAAACTCCAGAATGCGTAATTCTGATAGATCTACAAGACTCTTGGTTAATGTTAATGCCTAGGAGACCATGTCTGTCACATAACTAAAGGAATAATTCAGACTGGAAGAAAAAAAGGTGTTGTAAAATGGGGTTTTATTTAGTACTGAAATAAAAACTTGCCTATTTTAGCAAGTATGTTTTTACAGTGCTACTCAAGGTGGTATTTTGTGATACTACATTCATACATATCTTAACTTTGAAAAAAAAACTGTAATTCTAATAAAAGTGGCAGTCACATTTTGCTGATGGAAAAACACACTGATGAAGACAGTAAGGAATAGGAGTTCATGACTGCTTCCCATCTGTTATTACTATTATTATTATCAAGCATTCACATACATGATTAAGAAATAGTGTCCAGAAAACTCAATGGAAATTGCTTATTGTATTTCAAGTTCCTATCATTTACAGGTCCAAATAAAGAAAAATCTCTTTAAAAGTAGAAAAAAAAAAATTGTGAGGAAAAGAGTTGATTCCCTTTTCAGTTCCCTTAAAGAACCATTTACAGTTTGTTCCTTTTTCCCCTGTAGCTGTTGTTTGCACACATGGCCCTCCCTGTCTGCAAAGCCAGATTATGGCTAAAAATCCCTGGACCGTGGCTTTCCATGCTTTGCTAAGGTTGCTAAGGTTCACATACAGCTGCCATGTCTAGACTTCAGCCCAGCTTTTAACTGTTGAACTTTGAAGCTCTATGAGCCATCATAGTTGCTGGTTTCAAGCATGACTGAAATATCCAAGAAGGATGGAGGTGCCAAATCTGTTCAATGGAAAAAAAAACACCTCTTTTCCAGGTCAGCTTGAACTTTAGCATAAGTTGTGAACATTCAGAGTTGTGACTTCTGTGGTGCAAGAGCTTGCCTAGTGTTTCTCTACAGGGATTTCACAGAGACCAAGACCTTTAATACAGATCATGTAATAAGGTTCTATAGAAATACTGTGATTTTCTAAAGTGATCCTTGACTAAATTCTGAAATAGATAAAGAGTAGTGGGAAACACTATTATCTGTGATTTTTTTAATACTAGTGACACGTACAATGTACTTAATGTGAATGTCTTGTATCTACCCAGAAAACCGTGTACTGGCTTCCTTACCTCAGTATATTTTGCATCCTTGCAATCATTGCATCATTCTGCATTGGACCAGGTATGTCTATATTTTTTTCATGGTTTTTTGTACATGAAAGCACAGGTATTTTTGCACTGGCACTATCTTAACAAATCACTTGTAGGGAACTTCACTTTACCTGTATCTGAAAACCACAAGGGCTCTAAGACAGTAAAAGGTGATAGTAACCCAAAGTGATAGCAATATTCTTGATAATTGGAACTAGATGATCTTAAGGTCCTTTCCAACCCTAAGTATTCCATGATTCTATAAAGACCCATGTACATGTGTATTCCCACTTATGTGTTAGCATAATTGAGGACTACTGTCTAAATTGCAATCAGTACCAAATTATAATGTTAGCTATTATTGCAGGGTTGCTACTCTTTTTTATATTTATAAAACCCACTCAGGCTGGAAGCTGAGTGTTTTATATATCAGTGCTTGTGTTAGCAGTTCAATGCTGGTAGGATAACAATGGAACACTGGTGAAGGGGGAGGAAGGGGACAATTGTGTGTTTTTCCTTTCTTTTCTTCCTTTCCAAAGATAAGTGCAAGAGGGTTTGATAGTCTCTTTAGGAAGACGATGGAAAAAGTAGATGTCGTGATGATGAAGATACTTCTTGTCCGCATTTCAGATCTGATGTACACAGATATCTGCTTTTGTAGGTTGTAATGAGTTTACCAGGACCGTTTTCCCAACCTAGTTTTGGTTACTTAGAGATGGATACAGCTTTATAGACAATCCAGGATTCAAAGGTTGTAATTTTTATATTTAATTTTCTATAACAAGGAACATCTTTAGTGTATAAAAAAGAAATAAATCCAAAAACTTTCTCAGAAGTGTAGAATGAAAAGTCAAGAGCAACCGTGAAGTTTCAGCAAGGGTAATTATGACTGGATAGAAGAGGAAAAATTTTATACTTAGAGTGGTTAAGCATTTGAAGACTTAGCTTAAAGAGGTCGTGAAATGTCCATCCTTGGAGCTATTAAAAACTCAGCTGGACAAGTTCATGAGCAACAGGCTCTGCCTTGAACAGAGGCTGAATTCCAGAAATCACTTAAAACCTAAATTTATCCTGTGATTCTAATTGCCTCATATCTTTGGAAAATGCACATTAATAGATATGCAAATATTTGCCTGAGTGTTTCTCTAAACAGTATTGTTCTAGCCTTCAGGTACTTGATCAGAATTGGATCCCACAGTTATCAAATAATGAAATGTTAACAAAAAATATTTGTAGATAGATAAAGAGGAATTTAATCCAAATTCAATTCTCCTACAGAATAAGATGTCAAAACAGCACTTAAATTTTCAAATACTGTCTTCCAAACTGTTTTCCACAAAAAGGGGAAAAATCAGCTGCTTTCAGCAAGTTTTTTCACAGTTGTTTAGCTGTAAACCTGAAAGTAAGGCTTCTGTAGGCTTCTATTCCCTTGAGTTTTCAGTTTTTTCATGCACCATTTATTGCCCCTTTTTCTTTGTGAAGAGTGACATTAAACGTGAATCAACTTGTATATCTTCACCACTAAAGTGATCTAATTAATTGATTGTGGTTTATTTTGAGAAAGAGTTGCTGATGCTTTGACTAATGAAACATTGCTGTAACTCCATGGATCCTCTTTCGGAAAAGCTGAGGAAAGTTTATGCTGTTTTAGAGGAAAATGGGGAGAAAAGCAGAATAAACTTTTTTTCCGCCTGCTTCTGGGAAAATAGTTTGTCTCTAATCTCTGTGCTTATTCCCTTTGCATATGGTAGCTGATTGAAGAATAGATCCGCCAAGCAGGCTTCACTAGGGGCATTAACACACCTAATATTGGACAGTAGGTGGCCTATGAAGACTGTTTTTCCTCACCTCCAGCTCTTCTTGCAAGGCAAATACTGCAGAAGATCTTGCAATTCCTTTGTCCTCCTGTAAGGACAACTCTCAGGTTAACCAAGTCCTTAGAATTGCTGACATATGTTTGTTAGACTTTTTTGAAAGAAGAATTCTGTGGAATAGAACTGCTCTTGCATTTGAATGCCTAAGAAAAATGAACTTCTGTTCACTTCTTGAAAACTTCCCTCCCAGTGTTTTAAGTAGCTCAGACAGTTTAAGTGCAGCTACTTGCAATATCTTCCTTCAACTGAGTAAAAATACTCAGTTAAATTGTATTTTTTTCCATATTAAAGACATGTTCCAACGATTTTTAGAACTACAGATCAACATGTTCTTGCATGTTATATTTTCAGCATATTAAGAGTAACCCTTCATATTTCTCCTTCACCTTACCATCCTTCAGAATGGATTCTGAGTTTCTTCATTTAGCTTCTTTCCCTTTATAGATGCTATTCAGGATTTTGCATTGTACTTTGCACTCTCTTTGGAGCAAAGTGTTGCAGATGTATGCAAGCTTTTGCTTGATATTACTTACATGCTTCCCACAGAAATTCTTTAAAATTAAAGCTTATTTTATGTTTTTCACCATATTCATTAGTTTTAAAGCCAAAAGACATCAATACTGTACCAGTAGCTACCTAGTTGGCCTCTCACCCTTTTCTGTGTACATTCAAACATTTTAAATACCTGACTATAATGGGAATATCTCAGTAGCACTGAACAGTGATTTTCTTTGTGTGAAAATTTTGGTAATTGACACTTCAGCTGTTGAGAAGTTGTGAAGAATCATAAAAAACATAAGAAACATAAAAAGGACATGGAACTGTTGGAACAAGTCCAGAGGAGGGCCAAGAGGATGATCAGGGGACTGGAGCATCTCCCGTATGAAGATAGGCTGAGGAAGTTGGGGCTGTTCAGCCTGGAGAAGAGAAAGCTGTGTGGAGACCTCATAGCAGCCTTCCAGTATCTGAAGGGAGCCTATAGGGATGCTGGGGAGGGACTCTTCATTAGGGACTGTAGTGATAGGACAAGGGGTAATGGGTTAAAACTTAAACAGGGGAAGTTTAGATTGGATATATGGAGGAAGTTCTTTCCTGTTAGGGTGGTGGGGCACTGGAATGGGTTGCCCAGGGAGGTTGTGAATGCTCCATCCCTGTCTATGTTCGAGGCTAGGTTGGACAGAGCCTTGGGTGACATGGTTTAGTGTGAGGTATCCCTGCCTGTGGCAGGGGGGGTGGAACTAAGGTCCTTTTCAACCCTTAAGTTCCTCTTAAGGTCCCTTAAGGTCCTCTTAAGGTCCTTTCCAACCCTAACTATTCTATGGTTCTATGGCTCCATGATTCTACATTTTGATTCCTCTGTAAATTAATAGCAAGATTTTAGCTTACTTTAATAGGGACAGATTTACCTTCAGTGAAACTCCTCTGTTCTGTTTAGTGGGCTTTAGGAGATTTGAACTACTTTCCTACCCCTTAGCTGGGAGCTAAGAGGTTTCTCTTTCAAAAACAGCTTTCATAACTTTCTGGTCAGTAAAAGGGCTTTTCCAAAATAAAATTACTGCATATTTCTATTATTAATTTTCTTATTTTTAAAAGTTTTTAACCTTTTGTAGACATCATGAGTGTCATCTGTTTGTATTGGTTAAACAGGTAATATTGTCATGGTATTATAAGCATTCAGTATCTTATTAGATTCCTCCTGTAGTTATTTAGAGCATTTTAGCATTCTTCAGAGTAAATCCCACAAGGTTTGTAATGATTCTGTTGATACAGATCTTAACATTGGTTGAAATAGTTTGTGTTTACTGAGCTATTGGTGCTTGTAAGAATTATCCCATCTAAAAGCAGTAAATAGCATAAAGAATTAAGGTTGTAAAAATACTGCTATAACTTTCTAGAACATAAAATTGCCTTTAAAAATACAGTATTTTCCCTCTCATCAGAACATCTGATTCTTTCTTTATAGCTTAGATGTTGTGTGGTATCCCACTTTCTGATAGCATATGCATGAGTCCCATCTGCTTCCTCTACAGCTAGGATCAGCTGTTACTATAAACTGTGGGGGGGTTTATTTGTTTCATTTTTCTGAACTTGGCTTTTCAGCTTGCAGATGTGTTTCTAGGCATATTGCTAAAGACTGAAACAGTAATATTAACAACAGGTACATTCTGGCATGTGTTTGATTTGGTACTTGTATCATTTCTATCAAAAGACAAACAACAGAAAGCTTTCATTTACTAAAAATTAAAGGAACCCTTATGATCAAGATAGTCAATCCGTGATCTGACAGAAAAGTACCCTTCAAAAATAGCTTATTGTTTTATATATTAGGAAGCCGTACTGTTCCAGACAGTTGCTTCATTGTGCTTGTTTGGTTAATTATACACAAATGAAGGTGTTTGGTTGCAGAGAAACATGCTGCTTTCCAGTATTGTGATTCTGGAACATGTTAGTAAACAGTTTCACAGTTTTCTCTTCAAGCAGAAGGTAGAAGCTTAATGGAAATGTTTTTCTTGGTCACAGATTTGACATGAAATAGGCATAGGATACATTTCAGCTGAAGAATTGTCATACATCAAAGAGCAAATAGAAAGGACTGAGGGGATTGGTTCTGGCTCCTAAGGAAGCAACAAGCAAAAACTCAAAAATCAATAGAGGAAACAAATAAAAGGAAAATAGTAAGAGAACATTTTCAGTATCTCCACAAAGCAATTTTGCTCTTAATATTAGGTGTCATGAGCAAATGCATTGATTTAGAATGCTTTTACTGAGCGGGCAAATAATATGCAGCTCCTTGGGAATTTGGGTAGTGATAGATTGGCTGAGGTACATGCAAAATGTCTTCCTTCTTTAACTTTGTCTTAGATATTATTTAAGGAAAAAAAGGGAAGCTAAAAACTTTTGTGCCGGTTAAAGCTGTGTGGCTGCCTGTTCATGGGCACTGAACATGGGCATGTTGACCTTTGCTTGCAGAACGGATTTCTCTTTCTGGAAAATCACACTAAAATCTGACTTAAACAGCTACAGAGCTGGTTCTGCTGATTTTCATCTGTTTACTTAAACTCCCGGTTCCCTCACTGTGACTTCGCAACAGCTGCTGCACAAACAAGTTATTTTTGATTTTGCTGGGTAAATTGAAAAATATCTGTATGTATGTGTGTGCATTGGCTGATTTCAGACAGTTTTATAAAGCTGCTGGACACTGGCCCCTTCAATCTACCAGTCAGATAGTGTAAAAACTGACAGAACAAACCCAACTGGCTCAATGTGTGCAATCCAGTTTCCTTATTTGCCTGAAGGGGTGTGACCCCACTTGCCAAGGAGACTGTCAAGTTTTTTGGGGTGAGTCTTTGTTTTTGATGCTTTTCCAATTCGTATTAAACAGAGAAATGTTCAGTCTCTGAACCAGAAAACGGCTCTTCTGCCATGTGTCAAGAGATTCATCCAGATGATGGAAACAAAACAATAACTGATTTAGTTGGGGATTGCAACAGTGTTGCATGGACTTCCAGATAATTTTCCAAATGGAAATAAGCTTGATGAAAATACAGTCAGACCTTGAGAACTTTGGAAACTTGACATAAGGCATTTCCATACATTATCTTTGTATGAACAGATTTATTAATATTTGCTCCTTAGAAGAATATTCCATTTAAGTGTAACACCTTTATATCAAGTTTTGATAAACAGAGAAGGCAGTGCTGCCAAGAAAGGTAAGGAAACCATGGTGAGGGACATTAAGTATGATGCCTGTCTAAACTAAATGAAAGGGTGCGAAGAGGTGTACTGTTTTAATAATATGCCTGGCTTTGAAGTCATCCTTCTTTTATCACCTTCTTCAGAAATTGAAAAAGTATTGTCTCTTTGAAATCAAATCTTTGCAAATTTGTTGGCTCTAGAAACACAGTAAACTGAAGCACTGCACTTATTTTACCTTTGGGAAAAGCAAGTCGAAGGAGGTGATCCTGCCCCTCTACTCTGCTCTTGTGAGACCTCACCTGGAGTATTGTGTGCAGTTCTGGTGTCCTCAACACAAAAAGGACATGGAACTGTTGGAACAAGTCCAGAGGAGGGCCACGAGGAGGATCAGGGGACTGGAGCACCTCCTGTATGAAGACAGGCTGAGGAAGGTGGGGCTGTTCAGCCTGGAGAAGAGAAGGCTGCCTGGAGACCTCCTAGCAGCCTTCCAGTATCTGAAGGGGACCTATAGGGATGCTGGAAGAGGGACTCTTCATTAGAGACTGTAGTTATAGGACAAGGGGTAATGGGTTAAAACTTAAACAGGGGAAGTTCAGGTTGGATATAAGAAGGAAATTCTTTCCTGTTAGAGTGGTGAGGCACTGGAATAGGTTGCCCAGGGAGGTTGTGAATGCTCCGTCCCTGTCTATGTTCAAGGCCAGGTTGGACGAGGCCTTGGGTGATATGATTTAGCGTAAGCTGTCCCTGCCCACGGCAGGGGGGTTGGAACTAGATGATCTTAAGGTCCTTTCCAACCCTAACGATTCTATGATTCTATGATTCTAATAAATAGAAATAACCGAAGAAAGACCCTATGGTTGCAATAAAATCTGTAAAAGTTGTTTATGTAGCAGAAGCATGTTGCCTTTGTTTTGACCTCTGTAGCTGGGAGGGACGTCGGCCACAAGTATGCACAGGCATACAAACCATACAGGCATACATATCGCACAGGCGTGTGGTAATGTTCCTTCTTCCTCTGAACATTCCCCAGGACTTTGGAGTCCTCTAGAAGGTAAATAATTAATCAGGTTTTATTACAGCAAGGAGTAACACCAGTGAAATTCCCAAAAATCTGAGGAGTTGCTTTTATATCCACTGCCTGATTATGATAACTCAAGCCATCTTTGTGCTGGAAATTTGCATTATTTTGGTGGCACTTCAAGTTTGAGATTAGTGATTTCCTTGAAATCTCACTTCGTCTTTCATGTTTCAGCCACTTCAAATAGTAGGATGTGTATAGCTACATGCAGTTGGAAACAAAAAGAGGCTTAGAAACTCAGGAACAATGTGAAGATTTAAGGATATCTGAAAATGCTGGTTAGCTAAGGGTAAATAGAAGAATGATACCCGTATCACATGTCAAGCTGTAAGTTTCACATATCAAGCTGTTTATATTTTATGTCATTTGAAAGATTGTTTTATATTAACAATATATATACACATTCTTTTATATATTTTCTTAGAGACTTAATATGTCATATTGTCATGCAATGTCTCTGTATTGCAATGTCAAAAATGCTTATTGTGTTGTCATGTGTCATGCCACCATTTTTGAGATGATGACTTAGAACTGAATGCTGGAGCACAAAACTGCTCATGCAGCAGTTAGCACAAGAAGGCTGCAAAGAAGGGCTACCGTGAGGGTGAAGAAAATAGATTTTTATGTGAAAAGACGCAGAATAACTTTATAGTGTCTGACAACAACTGAGAATATGATTTCTGTTGCTAAATAAATAAGCAAAATGGAAAATAACACTGAGAGGGAGAATAAGCTGAAGGTAAATGCTGCAGCTGCAGAAAATAACAACAAAGACCCAAATTTAAGTAGTAGCTAGCCATCAATAAATTTAGAACAGAAATTGGAAGAAAGCTTGTAGCAACTGGAGGAGTTGAGTTCTGTATCAGCTTCTCAATGGAAACAGGAAAAAGAAACTAAACAAATGAGTTTTATAAATTAAATACTTCCTAAAACAGCTGAGAATTGGATTTGAACCAGGTGATTCTGTCTGATCCTGAGTTCCTTTAAAACCTGTGTTTTTCCTTCATCTCTAATGGCTTGATCCTCTGTACAAATCCTTTCTTTGTTTCTGTTTGTCAAAAGCCCATGTGTCTGCAAAGGTATGTTCTCAGTGGGTTATTCTAGCTGGTTATTACATACAGCATGCAGCCCCTAACTTAGTTTACATCAGTAACTGCTACTTTTTAATCATTGTCACCACAGTAAAAAGAAAGCAGGAGTCTCTGGTTAACCCTTACACAGTGGTTTCAGAGAGTCTGACTTTACTATCTTATGCTGTGTAACAGCTTAGTAGTTATTCTGGTCCTAAATCCTGCAGGTATTTCAGTGGATGAGTAGCACTTTCCTTCAGAAGTCCTGCCAACTTCACTGGAGTTTGTGTAAGGCTGAATTTAGTGTGAATAAGATCAACCACGGACCTGTGTGATTTTGGTTCAATTCTTACTTTTATAAGAAGTTCCTATTCAGAATGTATAAGTATGATAAAATCAAACCAGTGGTATGTTTCCAGTCACATTCTTATTGCAGAAAAGAAAAATAAATAAAATTCACACTCTGATGGAATTGGAAAAAATAGTCATTTTATGGTAGTGAGAGCTGTATTTTTCAACAGTAACATTTTTTAGCAGTTGCATTTTCAGACACAGCTAAGAAACATTAACAAACCAGATGATTTCAGAAAACTGTTTCACTTATTTTTTGTCTCTTTCTTGAGAGTTTTGTGAGTTTTATAATGCTTGTCATGGCTTATAGAATGTGAGTGAAATCTTTCCTAGTGCAGCTGAACACAGATACATGATAATGGTATATGTGTTAAACTGATATTATGGGGATTTATGGAATGTGAGTGAAATCTTTCCTAGCACAGCTGAACACAGATACAATAGAAACATGATAATGGTATACTCAGTATGTGTTAAACTGACATTATGAAGTAAACAAAAGAAAACTCAGAGGAAATCGTTGCAGTGCCCCAAGATGTATCAAAGATATTTTGGTATTTAAAGTTTAAATCAGCCTGTGTTCTTACTCTGAATGCCAACGTGCAGCTACATTGACAGCAGAGCAGTTGTGATGAAAGGGTCACTTTGAAAGTCATGAGGTTTGTTCAACCTGAAATGCCATCAGGGAAGAAAAAAAAAAATCTTCTCTTGGATGTGAAACACAAACATAGGTGTGATAGCACACATGTAGACATTAAAGTACTGAATTGAAAGGCAGCATCACTGTTATTGCCTGACACAGGCATTTACAGAAGCTGTGTGTGATGTTTTAGCTTCTTCTCTTCAGTGGGATGTAAGAATTTCTAATGCTCATGGCCTCCCACAGAGACGTTCTTCTAGTTCATTTTGGGAAAGAGTTTGGAGCTTGCTTGACTGGAAAAAGCCTCTTTGTATTAGAAAAGTGTATGTATGATGTTTAAAAGAAACAAAAAAACCCGTGTTACCATGTTCTTAATTAGAAAGTGGTAGATTTGAAAGTTGAGGTTAATATTCAAAATTTCTTTTATTCTGTAGACTAGAAGCCTTTAGAGTCTTTCCAGCAGATAGGTATCCTTTGATAATGTCAGATAGTTCCTGCACTAGTTGTGTAGGGTATTTGTGCAGAAATAACCTTTAGTTTTCCCAAGTATTTAAGGAAGTTTGGTCTGTTGATAGTTTCTAAGGCTTTTGTGGGCACAACAGTAGATTTAAAACTTGCTGCACTAAAAGCAATTAAATATTCCAAACGAGAGTTACAATTCCGTTCAGGAATGCATAATAATCTCAAGATACATAATTAGCATGCAATAGATACCAGTCGCAGTTGAGGATTTTCTGGGGGACCTCTGGCCCCCTCTGCTGACTGTTGTGCCACTCCATTGCTGCAGACCGCCTTCCAGCCTTAGGGTTGGCGTTTTAGCCTCCCAGTTGCCACCATGGCCATCACAGCCTGACATGTTAATGCCATTGCTTTAGTTTCCTGTGCTGCGAAGCACAGCAGCAGGAGAATGGATCTACCTTTCTTTTTCTGGTTTTCTCTAACAATAAAAAAAGCTCCTGCCTACATTGAGGGCAGGAGTATTTTCAGCTGCTGCTAAGTTAAGGAGATGAAAGGATGGGAAGTTTAAGGGCTTCACGTGAGAACTTCTCCTTTGGTTGCCTTTCAGTGAATAAAATGAGGTTTGGGGCTGTTAAATAAAACTAGAATTGTTTTAAATCTGGCTGCATCTTCATTGAATTTTTGAGAGGAGGAAGACAACATGCCCCTTAAAAATATTAAATACAGTGTAATTCAACATATATGTTGGGATTAATACCTGGTTTATGTTTTGTTTGAATACTTCTCTCTTTAAAGAGCAGCATAGAGTAAGCGTGCCGCTTTTAACAGTTCTGTTGCAGAAGCGATTTCAATTCTTTATAATTAGTGGAAGTTCTAAAGAAAAATGAATGCCTAGTATTTGAAAGATAACCAGATCTTTTGGGTAAAGGAATTGCTGCAGATGACACATGGAATTCTTAGCAGCAGGAAAATTTATGAACTTTATGTCTTTAACAATAGATTTTACAAATTATCTTAATTGAAGTTTTCAAAATGTGAATGCTTTGACACTTGGGAGCACTCCCCTTACCTGCAGTAGCATGTTTTCCGGAATGATCATTAATTACTTAGTGATGGCTCACAACTCTCACACTTAAGAAATTTGATTGATGGCTTGGTTTCATGAGCGAAGGTTTGGGAAGGGTTTTACCCATGCTCACTACAAGCACGATGACCAAGGGCATGTGGGATATGCAAATCTGGTTGGAAAAAAGGCTGCTTAGGCAATCAGGAAGTTTCCGACCAGGACTGTGAACTCCTGGGGCAATCTTGAGCGACCCATGCCCTGATCCACCCACATGCAAGGTTGGATCTGCAGCTTCCCATGCACCTTGTCACCTGCCGATTCGACCCTCGCCTGTCCATACAGACAAGTGAGAGTAAGTCCTTCCGGCCTGCGCAGTGGATTTTTTAGGTGAGGCGCAGTGTGTGCAGAACTGGCCGCACCCTTTACCCCTGAGGTTTAACTGCCACGGCCTAGCTAGCTAGGATAGTGGCAGCAAAGTCCTCAGGTCGTAGGTTTTGTAAGAGTGTCCTTCTCTTAGATGGAAGACCATGCAAGGCTAGACGAGCTCCATCTGCCCGGGTTTGAAGATAGGAGTTCTTCTTCTCCTATGAAGAAGGCTTGTCTTCGCTAACAAAGACTGAGGAAGGGCTTTAACCCACACATTCTGAGCAAGACTGCCATCTCCTGGATCAATCTTGAGCGCCAATGACACAACAACACAACATCACGCATCTAGGCGGGATTCTGACTTAGAGGCGTTCAGTCAGAAGCCCACAGATGGTAGCATCACACCAGTGGCTCCTCAGCCAAGCACATGCACCAGGGTCTGAACCTGTGGTTGCTCTCGTACTGATCAGGATTACTATTGCAACAACACATTATCAATAGGGTAAAACTAATCTGTCTCACGACTGTCTAATCCCAGCTCACGTTCCCTATTAGTGGGTGAACAATCCAACGCTTGCTGAATTCTGTTTCACAATGATAGGAAGAGCCGACAACAAAGGATCAAAAAGAGACATCACTATGAACGCTTGGCTGCCACAAGCCAGTTATCCCTGTGGTAACTTTTCTGACACATCCTGCTTAAAACCCCCAAAACCAGAAACTTACTGCTGGAAAAACACACCCATGTGTTTTAGAGCTTCATGTAACCTTGAAAAATTGATTTATTCAAAAGCTGCAAAAGTGACTTAAATACATTACTCAGATTAATGGGGACTGGATAGAGAAAGCCCAGTACAAAATATACTGTTTCTTCTGTGAATTTGTATAAAAGACTTATATTTACAAAAATGCAAACTAATAAATATATAGAACACAATGTGCAGAACTAATATAAGGCAATAAAAAGGTTTATTTTCCTTGTGCCCAGGCACGGTGCACAGCAAAGAAAAACTGTAAATTCACCTCATCTATTTTTGGCTAAGCTCCATGACCAGCATTGAAATGGAAATACTAATAATTTTGCGTTGCAATGAAAGTTGCTCTAGGGTCTAGGTAGTGTTTCTTGGTAGCCAGGCTACTGTGTAGAAAGCTAAATAAACAACAGTAGGAGACTTTCAGGGGAAAAAAATGGGTCAGAAGGACAACCATTTATATCTTTCGTCACAGCAAGACTGTTACTATCTTTCTTCAAGATGGTACTTCTAGTCAAAGGGCACCCTCTGACTCTTTAATTTTCTTTCCTGTTTGCTAGCAGATACTGCTAAATTGCTATATGCATTTCAGTTATCAACCACAGTAAGAAACACTTACTGCTCTCTCTACCTTGTCTACCATCCTAGAGCAGCAGCCAGATTCTTAAATTACTGGCATTTGAGGCCCCGTGTCCTCAAAACTTCAACAGTTTCCAGAAATCATAAACAGTGAAAACATGTCCTGTTACCCATCTGAAACAGGAGAAGAAGAGGGAAAGACTCTTCTGTCCCAACTTCTCTGAAAATTTGGTCCACTATTTTTACCCTCAGGGTCTTTCAGGATGAATGCAGGATGTAATTGTGCACAGCCACTATGGTTAATTTGTTTGTTAAAGTGTTTCATGAGGAAAGCCTGACATGCCACACTGAGTTTTCAAGACTGCTTTAGCGTGCATAGGTTCACAACCAGCAGCCTTTTGTGCTAAAGGGCTGTCAACCTGAATTCCTGACAGGGAAATCATGTCTGATGACTTTTTGTAATTCTTTCAGTAGATTATTGTAGAAGTAATAAGCCTAGACTAGATAGGGATTGCGTTTTTACCAGTTTTCAGTCCTGCCATAGTGATGTGACTGTATGAATATTTCACTTACCCAAGACTGAACACACTTGTGAGTCTTTAATTCAGATATTTCCATAATACTGCCATTTTTACAAGGGATGAAAATGTAAGAGACACTTCTGTGCTTTCATGAAAGGAAAAACTCTCTCTTCATTGTTTTTAATAATGTAGTGTTAACAGAAGTGATGTTAATCAGTGTCTGATCATCGTTGTTACTGAGAATACTTATAAAATGAATTATATCATAAAGACTCTTAGTAATAGCTCAGTAAAGAAATTTTTCCTTCACATTCAAATAGAACAGAAAGTCAGGCTATAATTAGGATTCTGATATGATAAAGTGAGTCTGAAAATATAGCAGAAATGTTTAAATGTAGTTAAAAGTTGAGTGCATTTCTTAAGTGCATTTCGTTCTTCAGTAGTTATGCAGATTTATAATGGTGAAGCAAAAGGAAATATTGCAAAGCACCACAATAGAAATTTAATGTTAATGCTCTGCTCTTATATAAAAAAAAAACAAAACAGCCAACACAAAAAAAAAGTCAAATAACAATAACAATAATGATAATAAATAATTACAAAATATCCCACCAGACTGAAAATGGTACCAACACCAAAAAAAGATGTACTGAATTTGTGCTGCGGTTGGCAGAATGGCCTATCTGGACTACTGGTTTCTATTACAATTAAAAAAGTAAGTAAGGAAAAGCCATTAAAAATTGAAGATATTACCCAGGCTTCTAGGAAACAGTTGTATGTAAAAGGTTACAAAGCATCTCTTTAAAGATTGAAAGATGTATTTTGCAAAACTCTTACTCTTTCCATTGACCCATAGAGATGGAAGGAACTCAGTGGTTGCATTGCATCCCCCACTGGCGGTACTCTTGCAGCCTATTTTCCCATTGGCTTAATGATGATTTTGGGGATGTTTGGTTGGTTGGGGATTTTGTTTGTTGTTTTGTTGTTTGGGGTGGTGGAGAGGGATGTTAGAGCCAAAGTCTGGGTAGAAACTAACAGCCATTTGCTCTTTCACTGAAGAGCATTGAGTTGTTTTTCCAGCAGTTTTCTTCCATTGCTCCTTTCCCACAGCTACCCTCTAGAGCTGTCTTTTGCCCCTTGAACTGCAAATACTGAAGCCTTTCATTGGGATGGTACTGTATCTCCCAACCCTATTAGGATATATTGGTCTTCTCTGCACGCCTTGCCTTGCAGTCAAAAGCTGTTTTGCTTGATCTTGTTTAGAGGTACACAGATATATTTTTATTTTTTTTTCCAAAATGGAGCATTGTTCCAAAGTACTTGTCTGTTTTACCAAAACATCTCACTTGAAAGATTCCTTCCCTCTAGTCATGGAGTTGGGAAGTCTAGGAGTTCTTGCCCTAATCAGGGCTCTCAGGATTTCCAGAGTCCCTCCTGCACAGGTAGTATTTGGAGTGCTGCATAGTGCAGGAGGCCATGAGGCTGTGTGGCCATGGATAGTCCTCCTGGTGGGGCTGGGAGCCCTATGGCTGACTGTGGAGCCACTGCCTGAACACAGAGTTGTGTCCTGAGTGTGTGTTGGAAAGGCTTAAGGAGAATTCCTTTCTTTTTACTGGTTCTGAGGGCACAAAGTTCTCAACACCTCTAGAGGTGATTTATCAGTGTAATAAATCTCTCTGATTTGTATTAGGCATATATTCTTTTAGCAGCCTCCTTTCGTAAATCATATATATAGCCATGACTTCAACTCTCAGTTAGGTACTGGGTACAAACAGAATGAGGACCTGAATATTTTTCTTCCTCTTCCTTGTCCTCTGTATTCACATTTTTGCACTGAATAGAGTAACTTCTACTAAGCAGTATTTGTAACAGTTCACTGAACAAAACTGTAAGTATGTTTACTTAATTCTTCATAAGAAAACATGTTGATGTCTGTGCAGATTTAAATATATATTTGAAAATCTGCAGCACATATTCTAAGAATATTAATTTTGTTCTAGCGTTCCAATTTCATGTACGAAAGACAATTGCATGGAGATTCTGGACATTTACCAGCACATGACATTGATTCTAAATGTAACTGAACTAATTGTGGAGGGGGGAGGGGAATGGATAAAATACACAGATACAGAAGTATTGTTGCATGACTAATTCTATTGTGTGGTTTAATCTAGTTTCATCAAAAAGCCCATTGATACACAAGTCCCGCAATAAGAGATTTGTAGTTTCCAATAGATGTAGCATGCTAGCAGGTATAACAGTCTTTCTTTGATGGCACCACAGTAATTTCAGAGCTTCTTCCATTGTGTTCACTGCAATACTGAAAAGAACAAAGTACTCGAAATGAATCACTGTAATTATTGTGGTCAATGCATTACCTCTTTAGATTCATGTTCAGAAGCTACCTTGCTGAAAACTCCTACAGGAAATGCTAATACACATTTTTGAGCTTATGATCAGAGCTAAGATAAGGCTGTTTCACTGAAAATTGCATGGAAAGCCTCCCAGTGAAATGCTAATGCCAGGCTCATCTCTCATAATCAAGAACATCAGTTAGCTTTTTGGTGAAATTATTTCACCCACATTCAAACGCACATTAAAGTTGCAGAACCCATGACAAAATGTTTAAAGACTGTTTCAAAAAATACAGTGGTTTGGTTAGATTGCTTTTGGCTGCGGTTTCCAAGCATCCAGGTTTGAACACAGGCCAGTATGGACCCATCTAGCATAGTGATTATATAGGGGACCTTGCAAGGATTCTGACTCTCTAAGAAGTAGTTGATGAGACACCATAATATTGTGATCTCTGCAGCCCACACCCAACTGACATAGTGAAAGCATACTACAGATTCTTTCAACACCCTGATTTCTATCTCAAGTAAGCCAAGTTCCAGGAGAAAAGGTGTCCTTGAGCTGGCACTCACCTCTGGCACCCTGAGGTGAGTGGGTATGGACACCTGGGTCTATAGGTTCAGCTGATCTCAGGTGCCTTCCTTGTTTGTGTCTTAAGGCTTTACCTTTTTCTTTCACTTTGCCCAAATTTCTTGTTCACTTCACTCACTTGTGGAGTGCGTTCTTCACCATGGTGTGGGTCTTGGCAGGTGTTTGCACCCCTTGCTCTGTATCCTAGGAAGGTCAAGTCTCTTCTCTTCCAGGCATATAATATACAGCAATGTCCTTGCTTCTTTCATTTTCTGACACACCTATTGCTTTTCAGGCTCTTTGGTTCCTCCATATAATTCCTCTTAACTCACCCCCCTACAGAAAATTACTTCCTCTGGTTTGTGATGTTATGGATATGGCTATCTATGTCACAAGAAAGTTTGAAGAGCTGTCAGTGCCACCTTTCCCATTCCTTTATGGTTCATTTGAAAGAGCTCAGAAGAGCTGCTAATTTCTTTCTTTTTTTTCTTTTTTTTTTTTTAAACTTTGCAAGATACAATTTTTACCATCACTATTTTTTCAAATTGGATGGAAGAGCTTTTGTGGCAAGTGTGACTAGTAATAAATTTTAGTGATGATTAATTTGTATCTAGAAATTACATTTGAATTTCAAGGAACCTTTTTCCAAGATAGTGCCCATGCATTTTTATTTCTGTAACATTTGTGCTGTCTGATCTTTTTCTGGCCTTTTGTATCTTTTTTGTTGTTGGGTTTTTTTTTTGCCTCTGGCTTTTTTCCTTTCTTGTACATTGTGTGTTTTCCCAAATAGATCTCAAACAGCATTTTTTATTATACTGACAAGAACAGCAGCACCTCCGTAGACTGTCCTACAGCAAAGGCATGACAGAATAAATGATCATAAATAAATCATCTTACATGAGTTCTGTGCTCCCAGTTCTTCAGTTCCTCTCTCTAAGGGGCAAGTCCCCTGGCAAAACTCTGTCCCATGTGGCATTTGAGACCTAAAACAGATGCTGACAGAACATATGTGATTACTATATCTTAGGATTTAAATCCAAAACCCAAGCATGTGATAGAATAGACACTGAAAGCCATCAAGGATTGATGGACCACATGTTGCTTAAATTTTGTTTAGTTTTGCATGTTTTATTGCTTATTCTGCGTGTTCAAAGGTCTATTTGGAGAGGTCACCTTTTCAATCACTGTATTCAGATACTGCTTGTAGAAAGTCACTAAGCTGCTGTTCGGATGCCTCTGTACTTTTTTGGTGTAATTTAAGCTGTCAGTTTGTGGGACAGAAATTTCGGTTGAAGCTTTTGCTGCCATTGTAGATATGTTCTCACAGAAAGTCACATTAGTTGATGATGTAGAGTGATGCCTACTAGCATATATGGTTGTTTGCTGCATCATGTTGGCTTTCTTTTATGCACATGATCTCTGCATCTAAAAGATCCGGAATGGAGGAATATCTGATACAGTGTGTCATCTGCATGTTCCATTATATGTTTACAAGTTCCTATCTCATACTACTTCTAGGACACCTTCTGATGCATGTTTAGTGTAGTGTTGCTGAGCACAAGGGGCTACATGTCAATACATTGCTGTAAAGCACTTTAGAGATGTACTCACAACTGTCCAAGAGTAAAGATAGTGCAAAAGATAAGCACATAGATCAAGCAGAGACATGCAAGTAGAGGACCCAGTGCATGGATAAGTCTTTGGTGGTGTTTTTATCTTAATTTATATATATTTTGGAAGTCAGGATTATCACAGAGGTTTCTGGAAGGAAGTGTGTCTATTAATATGGTTTTGTTTTTCACACTAAGCATTGTTAAAATGCTTAAAATAGAGAAAGGACTTACATAGTACACATGTACATGGATGTCACCTACAGAGCTAAGTGGTGAGGTAGATAATACTGACACACATAAGGACCTAGAGGTGAAATTGGTAGCACCAGAATACTGAATACCTGACTGATATTACTAGGTTTTACAGCTCTTCAAACAATGGTGAAATAATCCTGTCAGTAGATGTATGTCTAATGTGTAATATTAATTGAAATATGTATCCAATCAGCAAATTCAATCCATGCTTTATTCTATAAAAAAAAAACAGAAGTGTTTCTATTGAAATATGCTACTGTAATGAGGGAAGCCAAAGATCATAAATTCAGACTTTCAGCTACTAGACAGCTACTCCCCAGGGGCTATTGTCAGGCCAGCAATATGGCAATGTTGCACAAAACAGTCCTTTGCCTAAGTGGAAGGAAACAGGAGTGACAAATGTGATATTCATCTGAGCTTGTTATTACAGAGATCAGAGTCTTTGGCTGATGGGGGAAACAGACCTTGCCAGAAGTGCCAGTAGTCTAGTAAGGGAATGTATTAAATAAGCATCAATTAAAAGTATGCTCACAGAGAAGCAAATGTTTTGCCTTTTTTATTGTTTAAATAAGGTGGATAATTATAAAAAAAAACCTGTTTAATCTCTTTAGAGCCATCTTTCCAACTGTTAGGGTCTAAAAGTATTTTGGAGTATTTCAGAATGTTCAGCATTTCAAACATTTTAGTAGAAACAATCATTATTGATAAACAGCTCATCACAGTGTACTCTGGAAGCTGTTGTGTGGATTCACTGCTCTCTTACCTGCTTGCCATCAATAAGAGGATGTAAAACAGGAGATGCAGTGGTGTGAAAGAAAGAAGTGTCAGTTCTCCAAAGTATGATTTTGACAAATCTCATTTTCCTGGCTTGGAAGCCCCTGCCTACACCTGAGCAGAGAGCCGTAGAGCAGTCGCTGCTAGTCACTGAGGTGTGCAACGCAGCATGTCCATCTCTGTAAATGAAACAGCCGTTGGCAGAGGCAGTTTACTAAAACCACTGACTTGTTGTACCCCCTTTCAGGTGGGATTCCATTTGTTCTCACTGGAGAGTTTTTCCAGCAGTCACAGCGGCCAGCTGCATTCATGATAGCTGGGACAGTCAACTGGCTCTCCAACTTCGCAGTCGGACTGCTCTTCCCTTTCATTCAGGTACTCACCATCCTCGATATACTGTGAAACAGTTGGTATAGTGTGACATATGATGTTGTCATAAAATTTTCAGGTCAGAATAAGTGTGTTTATTGAAGTGGATGAAATTCCCACCATGCTTGTGGTACAGCTCAGTTGTGCTACTCACGTCTCCTTGTTTGAATCGTCTCTGAGAAAATTGTCCTCCTATAGAAAAATTATTGTAACTGTGGACTCCCTGTATGGCAAATCTTCCACAGGAGTGATTTAGCAATGCAGTGTGATGGCTGTGTCCAGAGTTCATGGTCACTGATGGTGATTGTCACTGCCTTTTTCTTCTGTCTTTAAGCTACCCATCTTCTGTGGTTTGGGAATCCTTACTAGTCTCATTGGGGAATAGATGCTTTCTGCTTCTCCCTCTGTCTAAGCCTGGCTTCATGGCTAAACTAGTCACATGGAGGACAGAGGCCAGTTTCATCAAGAACTGTCTGACAACCAGTGTTTTTATTTTAACAAGATATGTTTATTAAAAAAATATTTTACAAAAACAGAATTCAAAATTCAACATAGAGCAGCATTTTTCCTCTCTGTTTCCTAAGAACACTTCATCACTATTGATATGTTGTATAGCAAAGAGGCTTCAAGCAGCTTCTCGTTCAAAACCACACTGAGCTCCTTTTCCTGACCATGAACATCTCCCAGGAACTGTCCACACTCTCTGGAGCTCACGCAGGAGCTAATTTTCTGTATCAGGAGCTGAAGGACAGCTGATCAGTCACCTGACTGACCATGTCCAAACTCTTTGAAGAGACCTTCTGCTCCACTGATTTTTGAGAGTGAAGCTCACAACTACAGACAAAATAAAGATGTCCTAGATGGCTTTTCATAATGCACAGAGGAAAACACTAGGGGCAGGGGAAGGGCGCAGAGGGGAGCAAGCCCTCCAGTCTACTTGCAGGTCCTCACACCCATGAGAGAGATTTTGGATTGCACTTCAAATCATCGCAGAGTAAGAGATTTGAATAGCAGCCAAGGAGGTGTTACTGCTGTTTGTGCCTTCTTACAGCTGAAAGTTATATGCTACTGCAATACTATATGCATAACAGTATTTGCAGATACTGTAAAATTATATCATACTGTAAGACTTCATATATTCATTTTGATTTGACAAGTAGAACTGCTTTTAGCAAGTAATACTGTTTAAAATTATCTGTGTGAGAGAGTTTATGGGAGAACTTGAAAGCTTTATAAGGTCTGACCCTTTATCTAAGTTTGGCATGTAATTTAAAATTTGACACTTAATTTAAAATTTGTTCTAAAAGGAAAACGTCTTCAGTAATTTTCATTACTTGGATCACCTTCAAAAGTCAGAATGAGTATAAAGGCCGTCATCCTTCCAAATTCTGCAGTCCTGCTAACATTAACTTCAATTAGACTGCTCAGCTCTAAGTCTTAAGAGCTTGTTTTAATGCTTACTGAAATCAATGAGTGGTTTTCACCAGTTTCACAGTGAACGATTTGCCAGCTTAGATATTTAAGGTGAAACTTTTTTAAAGCAGGTAGAGACATAATTCTTCCACTGATGTCGTTAGAAGAGCTACCGAATGATAGAAAGAATTAGACAATTCCCTTGTGTTTTCTAAAACCTAACCTTGGTCATCAGCATCAGTATGGTCCAGGAGACAGCCACAAGCTTTTCCAGCAAGTAGATGCTTCAATGTGGTTTAATAGCTGTCTCTATCTAAACAGGTGGGGACTGTTTAAGTAGTGTTAGTCATCATCTTCCACCCCGGCTGGCCAGGCATTAGACATCCCACTGCCTGCCTCCATGGCAGCGGGGCAACTGACAGTGAACAAGGTCTCAAATCATATATGTATATATTACATATGTTATGTTTTTACATCAGCCAGACACATTTCAGGAATAATTATGTCTTTCCAAAATGGCAGTTTCTGCTTAGTGCACAAAACTGAGGAGTTACGTAAACTCTGGCTGTCCATCAGGTCTGAATTCATACAACTCAGGCCTCCCGCTAATTGTCCTGCTAATCCTTCCTGACAGATCACATGGTGGTAACTGTTTAAAAGGCCCTCAGTAAATTCAAATAAAAAGGCATACTACATTCTCTAACTTTTCATAGGCATATTAAAGCTTTTTGAGTGATTTAGCGTGCATCCTCATGAGGCTTGTTGTAGCCTTGGGGAATTTATCATCTTCTGTCATAAAAAAATTCCCATTGTGTGATGATTAAATTACCAGTTTAGATTTAATAAAGATAAATTATAATTCCACCTTCTGGGGTTTTTGCTTCAAAAAGAAATAAAGACAAAAAGCTTAGACTTTGCACCTAAAGATGAAAGCAGTGTTACTCAGACTTTGGTTTTAAAGCTTTTTCACAAGATCAAACTATATCTCCTCTTTCTCTAACTTCCACTTATTTCCTATTTCATTCAACCTTATTCTCAAAATTCAGTTGTGAGTCACCTATTTCTTTACAGAAAGGCAATAGCCTTTTCTTAGCTCATTTTTGTTAATCTAAAAAAGGAAGAAAATCTCTAAATGCCTTCACAGAACGAATGCATAATCCTTTCTGTGTCTATAAATCCTAACCTGATTGCTTGAAAAAGCAGCTACTTTTTTGATCACTGGTGTGCTTCTACAAAATTATCCAAAACATTTGGAAAACAAACATGTTAGCTTTAGAGTTACTCAAAAAAATCAACACGTAGTTAGTTCTTCAAATGTCACCGATTAACTAGTTTGAATGCCTAGATTTTTCTCCCCTCAGCCATCTGTGGATACATATAATAAAATAAAACACTGGCTTGAGTCATACATTAAAATGTATTGATGAGATTGTAAAGCTAGGATACAAACCCAGTTTTGGTGTAAATGTGGCTACTCTTCCAACCCTCATCACTTCCTATTTGAGAAAATTGTCTTTGCAAAGGATCCGAACTGAGGTTAAAATGACAACTGATACTATATTGAATTCACAAGTACATTGGATATTGTGTGATTACTAGGAGTTGTTTGACAGTAGGTGTCAAAAAATGCACATTTTTTACAATCTTTCTTTAGTGCAAAATAGAATAATTGAAATAGCATTACTGCATGTGATCTTGGAACATACAGAGAAATTATAAAGATCTGGGTTTAGGTCTGAAGGCATTTCAGACTTATGCTTAACAGAGAGCTTGACCTTGTGAATGTCAAACATGTCACCTTGAGTGACTTCGAACAGTATCTCTTTTCCATTGCCATCATAAGAGGATGAAATCATGAGACCTTTCTGAACAAGGATATGTTAAGAAACAAAGACAGATTTATAAGCCAGTAGACCACAGGTGCATGAAAGAGTTCATAAAGACATGATGACCCCTCCTTTCAAAACACTTCAGTACTCCTAAAGGTGTTAGAACTGGGTAGTCATGCTCTGTTATTTGGATGCCAAATCTCCAAATTTTCATTCCTGCAGAATATCCATTCTTGAGTATTTGGAGTAACTGAGTAAACACTTCAGCCATCTGCCCTCCCCTCTGACTTGCATATCTCATGTTTTTGCATGGCACATGCATGTCAGAAGATCAAAGCAATCTCTAAACAACCTTCTGCTTCACTCCCTGTGAGCAGTAGCATAGGGAGCTTCTCATCAGAATGGGGCCACAGGGTGTGACAACATTCATTGAGTCAACCATGTAATAGGAAAGGAATAATTTACCCTTTTAGGAAAGAATGCCTGAAATTAAAATTATGCTTATGTAACCTCGAAGGAATTAACATGCTTTATCTGAAATAATTACAACTTTATTGCTTTTCATTTTGACTTTCCATTATAAACTATGCTTTATTCTATACACTTCATACTATTAATGCACTGTGATTGGATTTGAATCGCAAATTTTTGTGAGCTAACCAAAATAAGTTTGCCATTTAGAAAGCTTTGATATTTGTGTGAACTGTTGAAAAGCTGATTGAATATCATCATATCTAAATAGATGTGTTGTGTCCTTGTTCTTAGAAAGACTTATGAAAGTGTTTAATTCTGGCAGTTGATTTAAAGGCTGCTTGCATTCATAAAGCTATCGAGGTGCATTCATCTGTCTTTGAAAGATCTGAATCTTAAATATCCAGTACTGGCTGTTCAATTCATGTCTGTTTTCTGTTGTTACATTTTTCATTGTTTCAATATGTAAAGTTGAAAATAATAGCATTTTCCCCTTGTGCATGTCTATGTTTTCACTTTCCTAAAAGATCTAAGATAGATATATATATATTTATATTTTTTATACATATTTTTTATTAAACTTAATAAAAGTTCATGAAATTGCTCAGGGGAGAGATAGAAAATTAAAAAAGATGTGCAGTTATGCAGTGTGCTCTTCCACATAAATGAAATTGTTATAATAGATGTCACACTACCTGGCTACAATTTTTAAAGATCGTTTCCTTTCAGTTCTTAATCCACATTACAAAATGTATGTGATTTTCTGCTGTGTTGCTGGAATTTCGGCAGAAATGTTCCATTGCCAGCAACTCAAAGAAAGCATTTAATAGCTGATTGGGTGAAGTCCCAACTCAGCTGAACTCCCTCAAAACATCAAATTTTTCTGCCTTGTTTGCTCTTTGTGGTGATTCAGATGCTATAGATAATTCAGGTCAGCAGCAGGGCTTGTCTCAAAATCATGATAAATAATATTGATTCTTGCTTCAGCCCTGTATTGCAGTTTTGATGCACAGTGTAACAAATCACCCACTATTCCTTTTGTGACTAACATTCTCTGAAAAGTGTTTTAAAGCACCTGCTTGCTCAGAAGGCGTATAAAAGCACAACTGTTATTTTTGATGTGTTCAGAACTAATCAGTCTTTGAAAATATGACTCTTTAATATATGAAATTATTTTAGAAAACGAAAAGGAGATGAAACCAAGCCTTCCAAAGGCTAGCAATTCTCCTGAGACCTCCAAACAATGCAGTTTCTTGAGATCTAAAATAAGCACTTACATCATGGACATTTTGTGTACAGATCACCAAGCACATAGTCTTTGTGTGACACGTAAGTGGTGTTATAGCTGAGCTTGCAGTGGGAGCATGACTGTCGTTTGAAATTCTCTCATAGACAGTTTGTTGTCTGTCTTCTTGAGAAAAAGTGCTAGGTGTTGTTCCTACTGATAAAATTCGCATACTCATTTTAAAATAGTAGGCGCCGGTGGAAATAGCTTCTGGTTGCTTTATATCAACAGAGTATCACAACATATGAATGGGGCATGACAAGTTCAGAGGATTAGCTGTCTTCATGTGTTCCTAGAGTAATTTCTGTTTCCTAATGGTTTAGCTTCTGGGACTGTAAGACAGCTTCATTTTGTGGTTGCCCTCTAAGTAAATGCTAAACTAGGTGTAACACCTGAAGTAAACTGAGTAAACACCGGGTGTTTGCTCATACTTGAAAAGAGTTTATGATCAGTGTGCAAACTTGTGAGTAATCAACTTATCTATATTTTTTTCTGTTCAGAAAGCATTTTAAGAGTGAGCTTCTCTAGCTATCCACAATAAATCATTCCATCATTTATTCATATCACCCCTTAGGAATGGAGATAATATTTTATGTCTCAAGTCAGCAGACATAACAGACCAAGAAAGCCTTTGGAGTGAAAGTTTTTGGCAATTGTGGATTGAATTATAGAATTGCTCCTGCTGGAAGGGACTTCATAAGGTCTCTGGTATAGCCGCTTGCTCAGAGAGGAGCAGCTGTGAGATCAAACCAGGTTTCTTAGGACCTTGTCCAGTTGGGTCTTAAAAACCCCCAAGATTTGGTAAGTCTGTTAGTTTCCTTTTAAATGCAGAGGACTCAGTAGTCAAAACTGACAGTAGCTAAAATGTGACCAGAGTTTGGCTGTTTTCTGAGAATAGTTTTAATCTCAGTTTTAGAATTGAATATTATTCACTGTCAAGCTTGAGTTGGAATAAAACTCACTAAAAAGTGAAGAAGTGAAAGCAAATTGAGACTTACTGCTGCTCATCAGTGTATTTTACAGGGTAAATCATGATAAATGTTTCACTCTGTCTTGATAAATTGATGCTTTCTGGATGTTTACAGGTGCATCTGTTCTACTCTCCCTCTGTGACACTATAGTTAGAAAATTAATCATCTGCCTATGGGACAGACGAGTCTATGAGCTGATCATCTTGAGAGAAAAGGGAGATTTTACAGTTAGATGTATAGAAGAAAAACAAATTCAAAATTGGACCATTTTAAGTTCCTGTTTAATGAACTTCATGTACATATGAGAGTGCAAAATATTTGTAATAGTGGAGTCATTTGTGTTCAAGCTCTACCATGTTTCAGAATAAGCAAGCAGCAGCCAGGTGGTTCTTCCTGATAGATCTGCAGGTGTAGCTAGGACACTTCTCACCCTATACATTGCAGTTCAGCGATATTAATAGTCTGCAGAAATTCATATGAGGCAACCAGTTGCTTTAGTTTCTTCTTGAGAAAAATACTAATGCCATTTAGATGAGAGGATGAGTAGCAATGATGCTACTGTTATTTCCTGTAGCAGTAAGCCACTGTGAAGATGTTTCACGCCGGGGGTAAAACAAGCACTGTCCCCAGCAAGGGGAGCAGGAAGCCCACCTGCACCAAAACATTACATGAAGGTCTTCCTCATCACTGGGGATTTCCTATTTAAATGCCTCAGATACGTCTCAGTTCTAATCTCATTTATAATGATATATAAACCACATCTCAGAATAAAAACATGAATATGTCAGATTTTCAGGTTAAATACACTGACTAGAATGGATAACACTAGCAGAATAATGAGTACTTCATTCCACAATTTGTTTTAGCCAACGGAATTTCTAGGGGGGAAAGAACATATCATTTTAATTTTTAAATTCATTACGTGTAATATGTTCATCTGTGCGGTTAGACTGAAGCATTCTTTTCAGTAATTACATTGTAGGTATTTTTTAAACCCTCCAGGTTGCTAAGAAGCTTAATCCATTACACCAATTAGTCTTTGACTAGAATTCACAAAGAGATTTAATAAAAGAAGCGAGCTTTTTACACGGGAACAAAAGCATACCTGTTTATAGGCAGCATAAAGAAGAATTTTGAAGGTCTCTTTTTTGTGTTCTGGGTGCTTTCTTCCTAGCAATATGCGGTTTTAATCAAGACTTGCACTTGCAAGCCTCTTAAATTAGACTCATTACAGCAGTGGTTATGTGGCTTCTGTTTTTCCCAGGATAAGAGATTGCGTGGCTTAAGTTTCCTGGCTGTGGTTCCAGCATGTAGAGCCTGACAGATATCAAATCTTAACTTTCTTTCCTGGAAAATGACTCTACACTATGAAAGTGTGAATGTTAGTTTAGTAGACATGAGAATAAGTATTCTTTAAGGTCAAAGTCAGTTAAGAGGATCTTCATCACTGTCAGTGAGAAAGGTGTTAGTTTGGAAATTATGCAAAGCTATTTTCCTGCACTGAGCTGCTTGATTACTAAATATGGACACATTAGGAACAATATTAGTGCCTGTAGTTCCCTTTTTATATTAGCACTACACAATCTCCAACAATGATGCTTCATCTCTCCCTACTTCTCCACACCCCAAGCCAAGCTGGGGTTTCTTATGCACCTAAATCTATTCTCAGAAGAGGGTCTTGAAATGCAAGTAACTTAAATTTGCATTCCTGCTCATCTGGAAACAATATGTTTCACTTTCAACAGGGCACTTGGACCCAGTTTCATAGGTAGTATGTTTACTGGTCCAGTCTTTATGACTGTAATCAACGACAGAGGTACCAGATTCAGATACCATGCTTTAACCCACAAGACCAAGCACAGAGTATTCAATGGTAGATGAGACCACACATTCAGAAAGTCAGATGATGGCACTGGTGATGCAATACTCCTTTTAGTTGTGTTGTACAGAAAGAGTAAAACACTTAGGAGACTATAGTATGTGTTTTTAAAACAGAGAATGCTATTCTATTGCTGTCTGCACCATGTCCAGCAGCCTGCCCATTTGTTCAGAGCTGAATAGTGGCAGCAGTCAGAGGATCCAGCTCCTTACCTGCATGTTTCCCCATCCCAGCTGGCTTTTGAGCCTGTCAGATATGAGCATAGCATTGTTTTTTCAGGCTTCTGCAACCCTCATGAAGCATAATAAAACCTTTTTATCATTTTTTGTTGTATTTAGTTGAGTCTTTTATTGATTAATACAGTGAATGCAAAGTTTGCTTTTAGTGAGGTCCAGCACAAGGTCCTCTGCAGTAACGAAGCATCACAAAGAGTCAGTTCATATAACGTCGCTAGCAGGGATGTGCTTTGATACCCAGCTTAGTTTAGAAAGTTTTCAGGGATGTCAGATCCACTTGCATTTGCTTTCCCATTCTTTCTTTACCTTGGATCAAGACCTATTTCTCTTCATTGATTTCACCAGCATGAAAGGTGATGAAGCAGAGAGAACGCATGTTATAATTTCAGAGACCTGCATCAGGAATGATATTAGGGAAGCTTTTAATCATGAGAATAGTGTAGCTGTGTAATGATGTGTGGAGAAGTTGTAGCGTGTTCATTACTGGAGATCTATAAAAGACGGGCAGCCAGATATTTGCCAAGAACTGAGGCTACCTTAATAATGGGAATGGGCTAGCTGGCATCTGTGTTCCTGGTTTTCTATTAGTTTATTGCCATTTTGAAACCTTAAGAGCAGGAATTGTCTCTCATTAAGTGTACACACTCCTTTAAGGCTCCTTAAAGCCTTTTTTGTGGTTGTTACTGTGATTCATCAGTGTCACTGTTAGAAGGGCTGCTGCAGCTTGTGGTGGCAGGAGAATCCAAATGCCAAAAAAAAGGTAGAAGACAACCGCAATTACCCCTCTCCTTGGAAATGGTGACAGAATAGTAGGAATAGGAATATCGTATTGATGGTTTAGGCTAAATTATATTGAAAAGTGCAAGAAAATGTAGAGGAAGTTAACAGCAAAAATTGCAATGAACTTGAAGTGAGAGGAAGCAAACCTAAAAGTATTCTGTCTGAAGAAAAGGTTTGAGAAAGGAAGAGTGAACTGTGAACAACTGAGGAGGGAGAAAAGATCGATTATTTTCTTATGAATTTTAGAACAACTTGGGCAAGAATCAAGCACCCTTGGAAATTTGATGAATCTATGACCTTAAGGCCTTCAAGTTTATCTTACTCATCCTTCTGTTAGCTTATTACTATTTCCTCTATTCCTCCTTCATGGATAATGAGAAGAAATACGTCATTTTCCCTTTGGCAGTAGTGACTTATTAAAACAAACAAAAAAATCAATCAAACAGGTTAAAAAGCCCAACACAAACAAGCAAAAATACAGCAACACGAACAAACAAAAAAAACCCACCAAATATGACCAGAGGAACCTATATATTCTTGTCCGATTTAAGGTACAAGTCATCAAAGATGACTTACTTCTGCAAAAGTATTTCCTAATTGCACTAGAGTGTGTCTCGTATGTATAGTATTCAGTAACTGCTGAAGTTTTCCAGTGGATTTCATACTTCTTAATAAGGTATTGATGAATTAACAATTGCATCTATTTCTGTTTTAAATTTAACTAAATTCATCCTTCAGCCATCAGAGTCTTTATTTCTTACAAATTTCTGTCATAATACTTTCTCATTCTGGAAGACTGTGCAGAATCTTTTTCAGCATCAAAGTTAAGCTGTATATTCAGTGCATATTCAATAAATACTTAAATTGTCATATATTTTACCAAAATTTGAATCTTAGCATGGATATACTACATATTATTGTCGAATAATGTGCTTTCCTTCCCCAGTAACAGATTGGAAGCAGATGTAAACCAGATCGGAACTAGGGAAATTAGTCCTTTTTATCCAGAATGCATGTTCTTGGGGTTTTGTACCTGTTTCTGGAGATATCCCTCATTTTACCTTTGTTGGTGCTCATCCCATTGCTCCAGGCGCTTTCTCCCTCTCATTGGGTTATGGCGATAGCATCTGGCTGAGCTTATGTTTGTCTCTGGTTTGTACCCTTTTTTGCCATCCTCATTCAACTTACCTTCAGTCTGATGAGCGTGCTTTAGCAGGGGAAACCTCTGCCCTGGCTGTTCCATCCCAGCAACCAAACCTGACCACCCAGAAGCCCTCCTTTTCCACCTTTCTGCCCCAGAGAGACCAGCTTCATTTTTACTGCTCCTCTGGTTCCTTCTCTATCCCATTAGTAATTTTCTAGAACAACTCATCTTCCTGCTTTCCTCCTAATAAAAATGTTTCCAATAACCAAGGATTGTAGAGGAATACCCAGTTATGATTACATGACCAGTAAGTAGAAAGCTGATTTTACCCCCAGCTGGGGGTTTGACTTTTACCTTTGGCACCCTGGGGCTACTTGTCGGCAGCAAGGAAAGAGAAAGATTTTAAATCATTAGAAGTGTTGGGGAAGTGATCAATGGAGGTCTTCAAATCTCTCTGCATGGTTATACTAGGAAATGATGCAGCTCGCTATCGAAATGGCAAAGAACTGAATTGCTGCTATTGTTTCCTAGGTAAAAAGAAATATAGGACAGCAATGAGGTTCATTTAGAAATGGGAGGAACCTCTTTTTCATCTTTCTGGGCCTACACACAGTCCCTAATGCTGCAGGAATTTTTCCTGTCTTTTACTTCTGTCATGGGAGAAACCTGTGTTATCCCGAAATGGGATAAAAAGGCATAATTCTCTTGCAGGATTATTGCAGCAAGACTGAGGCAATAACAGTAACAAATTGCAAGGTGCTTTGCAGCTCTCTGGCAGAGCAATAGTGTAGAATATATCATTTTTGCACGGACTAGTAAATGTCACCGTGCACTTTGAACGTTTTGCTCAGTTATAAAAAAACAGCTTGATTTTACAAAGTTGTACATCTGTGCTCCATCATCTACTTTTTTCTGCATTGTTTCCCTGTAATTGGAAGTTGGGGCATGTTGATAAAGCAGGTTACTATTGTACTGCAGGTTCCAGAGGTGGACACTCAGACTTTAGTGAAGATTTGCATAAAAAGCTGAAGTTTTATATAGGTGTCCGGATCTTCAGGCAGGGAAACCAAGCGACTGACCTCTCTAATTCCTGTTGGGTTCACTGGAAAACCAGTGGCAATGGAAAAGACGTGTTTTTATGGTGGACAAAGAAGTCATTAGACTTGGGGCAAGCTACAATAATATCTGAGAAACTGATGGACAGTTTTGGCACTGTCTTGTTGCACCCCACCCTCCTGTGTGCTTTCACAGGAAAGTTCATCCAGCAAGGTGATAGAATATTCTGAGTGACAGGAAACATTAGGAAAGGCTTTAAAATAAAAAATTCTATTAATATTTTTCTTCTCAGAAAATTCAAACAATGAACACATGGGATACAAGTGCTACAAGATTTCTTACTAAGATGAAGCAAAGACCTGTATGCATGATTATTTTCCCCCCTTTCAGAAACCAACTTATTTTTGCCTGTGAAGTAATACTTCTGAGGCATTCCGCTTGTTACTGGAGGCTCTTCTGCACTTCTACTCTGTTTCTTCCTTATTTTTACACTTGGGATTTTCTTTCTTGTACATAAACACTCATTTACCTGGCAATATTGTCTTTTTTTTTTTATTATTATTTCCTTACCCTTTGACTTTTTCTACTATGCAGTACAAGAATTTCAATAAAAAAGTTTTGCACAGCAGACTGTGCATATATTCCCTCAGCCAAGCTATTTTAAGCTTTTGCAAGTACCTCTGATAAAGTAACTACATTGCACCTGTATTAAGGAAAATGGGTGATATTCACCTCAAAGATGAGAAAATGAAATGCAGCTATCAGAAGGTTAGGTATGAGGAAAAAAATGCTCTTTATTAGAAGCAATCCATTTTAAGTATAAAATACAAGGATCTGTTAACTTTTTTATGAGGAGATAGTGACTTTGTGAGGTTTAGGTTTGAAAGCTCTTGTCTAAAATGTCTCTATTTTTCACTTAAGAAATATATTTCATGCATTATATTTTAACACTCTGTCCTTCATTGTCCTGCACCTTCAGCAGAACCTTAAATTATGTCTGAAACTGAAGAAGGACAAGGGGCAAAGGACACGAACTTTCTCATCCCTTTGTTTCAGTGTGTTATTTTAATTTGAAGCAAAGTAAGTAAAGTCAAATGTCCACATGAATAACTGTTTTGTTGCTGATCGTATTAGTGAGACCTCTAACCATTACCATTTGACCTTGCCAATTCAAAATCTAGTTTGACCCTCATTTAATGACTCTAATCTTCATGGCTTCCAAATGCAAGCACTCATCGCCAATGGCAAGGGATTGTGATATTGCAAGTTGAGAATTTAGAATCACATTTTATGATTCTCTGGGAAGATCTCAAAGTTCTGTTTGTTAAGCTTGCTAAATCTGATTCAGAATTTATTCATTTGCTTATTTATTTTGCTGTATCTGCCCTAGAATATCTATTTTCTTGGTTTCAGTCCCACAGTCCTACTTTGAATTTAACCTTTGCTACAGAATGAGTTAAGTCAGTAAGCAGCCATCGTTAAACAGCACTCAACTACTTCTGTATTTTTCCAGACTGTGGTGCTCACAGCACGTAAGCTATTAGCAGGAAGACTGTTTTCAGCTGGCAGACTTTAGAAGTGGCAAATTGTTAATTTTTTTTAATCAAAACGAGAAATCAGATCATTCAAATGCCCAGGGTTTTGTTTGTTTCAGCATACTTTTTAGCTTGAAAAAATGAGCTCTTTTGCTCATTCATTCTCAGCACTTCAAGTCTATTTATAGTTAAAATTAAAAAGTATTATTTAATTACTTTCAAAGTTAAGTTTCTTTACTATTTTATTTAAAGAAAGGTGAAGGAAATGCCTGTGTATTCTACCTGATACATGTAGCAGCCCTACATGAGCTGGGAATATGTTTGTTAACCTGTTTGCTTAAGAAAATGTGTCTGGGCTGCACCTACTTATTCACACACCTCGCTTATGTATCTCTATCTCATCCTAAAAGTCATGTTTGATTGCTTGCCATGCCTGGGATCTGATTTTGGGGAATTTCCTGAGCCCTTCAACTTTGGTTCTTTTCTGTGGTAATTTCAGGCATGGCTTAGGTGAATTGTTTCCAGAAAAGAGACGATAGAAATGAGTAATTCAGGATTCAGCTGGCAGGACATTTTCAGAAGTGCTGTGTTTTAAATAGCCTCCTTAGAAAACTGGTATGAAAATAGATGGTGATGTGTTTAATAGTCTATGCTTAACTTTTAAATATCGCATATAGCAATAGCCCTCGCCTTGAAAAATTCAATGTAAATCCTGCTTTGGAGAGGTTTTATTAACCTGCTGACTAAGAACAGGCTGCAGGTATCCAGGGTGCCTTCCTCAGGAGAGTGCTGTTTTCTTGCAGACCTGTGTACATGGACAGATGACCTTCCATAAACCTCATATGACCTTTCAATGATCTTCAGCTATGTCTCTGACCTTGACTTTGAATTAGTACCTATAAGCCTATCAAGAGACAAAGCTGGTGTTATTTAGGAAACCATCTGAAACTTTTGGCAACTTTGAACCTTGGATGTCCATGTGGGTGGGTGTACTGAATAAATGTTCAGGAAAAACAGCTACGAAGCGCAGACTGTTGTAGTACGTTGCTCTGTCTTCCTTCTAACCTTTTGGTACCTAAGCTTGTATGTAAAAGCTTGGCTTCAAGTGTTACTAAAGATGTGCGTTCCCAGCTCTGGCAAGTCTGTCTGGTGTTGGAGGAGGAAAAGAACCTTTGTGAAGGTGGCAGCTTGTTCTGAGCAGTATATGCAGGCAGGATGAAGAGACTTGCCTGAGTGAATGTGGCAGGGGGGCTGGATGAGGCTGGCTCAGTGCCTCCTGCGTGGCCAGAGCTGATGCAATGCTGCTAGGAACTGAGTGTAAGGAAGTAACCCATCTCATGTGGGAAAGCTGAGAAGTAACAGAAACCGCATATTTTCCTTGAATTTATTCTGTATTTAGTTAGAATTTTCATTCTGAATTGGCTTGCTCTTGCTCCTTCCCCCACCCTTCCTTTCCTTTTTTAACCCTCCCCTCCAGTTGTTTGGATATGTTTTTTTTTATTAAGAGTCAACCTACTCCTCAGGTGGATACAATTTTTTGAACCTTATGGATTCTATCCCATGTAGTTAGTGAAATAATGCCAAGAAGCATAAAAAGTATAAAAAAGCTCTACCATTCAGCTGAACAACAATTTCAAATGCAGAAGATGCAGGTGCAAAATCTGAGTTCTTAACATGACAGGATGATTTATGAGGCACTGTGAGGTTATTTTTTCCTGTCTACTAAATCCATTTGCTTCTGCCTCTGTATAAGCTTGAAAGTCGTATCTGTTGCCATGCCAGAATATTATCCTCCCCCTCATCACCCATGCTCTTGGCTTGTGATTATCAGATTGTTCAGGAGTTCATGCTTCTAGGATTTAACAAAAAAAGCATTGATGATCCGAAGAGTCCATAATCACTATCAGAGGACACACTTTCCAGCTTTTCTTATGAGAGACAGGAGTTGAAGGGCTGAACTAGGTAATGATTTACCCACAGCAAACATTATGATTAGACAGGCTGGCAATCAACTATGGCATTAAAAAGCAGCTACAGAAAAGGTTTTTTTCTTTCTTGTTCCACACACGAATTCATGTTCTTCCACACTATATGATGTATGCTGAAAAGTGAAGCATAAAAGTAGTCCTAGGAATTACATACATCCTGAGCTGTCAAAGCAGGAAGCTTAACCAGCCTGCAGTGTAGGGCTGTCATAGGTAATGATGATGGGAGTGTGTTAAAAATATGTCAGTGTTACATCATTTTCTACCTCTGTCTTAATTGTTTCAGATACATACCTTTAATGGCAACTGTAAATATGCATATATAGGAAGTTACACCTGCATCCTCTCTTGTCCTGAGTGATTTTCCCTGGGGTAACCTCTGCCTTGCAACACCTGGAGTGATGAGTGAGGGGTCTGGGTATCCTCATATTCACTGTTCATAACCTCACACAAGGCACCATGGAAAGGTCGCCATCTTTTAGAGCTGAAGATACCCCTTTCGGTTTAATTCTGCCTTGTTAATAAAAACAAGTCAAAGTACAGGTTCATTGGATGTTCCGTTTCAGGAATGAGGTAAATCAATACAGGAGGAAGGGAGGTTTCCTCAGGGGCTGGCAGTGGCTTCACTAGAGCCACAATACCAAACCTCTTCCTAGTTCAACAAAGCACAGCTGGCAATATAGTAATTATCGAATATTTTCAAAACTGTACTAATGAAACATAACTGGAATCTATTAAATAACCTAATACTCACTAGGCAAGAAATACTTACATTTCAGTGAAGTGCAACTGCTACTCATTGGTGAGAGACTTTATAATCAGTTTATTAATTCACTTACATCTTTAATATCTTTTTGCAGTGAAGCAAAATCCAAATAATCAAATATGGTCTGTACTTCATTTTCAGTTAATTCATCCACGAGTTTGTAGCATGAAAGAAGTGCATTTTATGGATTTTCGTCCTGCTGTAAGATCCCATAACTTTAGAAATCATACAGATGTCTGCCATTTGGGGTTTTGATGTCTGCCATTTGGGGTTTTTATCTTGTTTATTTTGCAAATCCCAAAGCTTCTAACTACTCTGACACAGATGCCCTTGGCTATGGCAGGTTTCCCACACTGCAAAGTCATGCCTCGTTTTTTGTACCTAGAAACTGTGAGACAGTGTGCAGAACAACCCAGCGAAACGTCTGCCTCACATCCAGAAATACCATGGCAGCACAAGGCTCAGCTAAGCCATGCACGTAGCAGGAGCCCTGATGCCACCTGTTCTTCTCACACCCTCCATTGCCTGAACTCACTCTGATGTCTCCCAGCATCATCCAGATTGCATTTCTGCACCCCTCTGCCAGGAACCCGTTTCTCCATCGATGGGCTACTGACAGTGTTGGAAGAACTAGCAATTGATGTGTTTTATGAACTTCTAAACACTGACTTGCAATGAACACCAACACTTACTGTACTTGATTAAAAATTGCTCCATAACACCCATCTTATCCTTTCAAACCATTCCTGGTATTGATTCGCCTCTGAGTTTTGTCCCTTTTGTAATGACCCTCTCCTTTCTTTTCTATCCGCAGGGTGGTTTACAGACCTACTGCTTCCTAGTGTTTGCTGCCATCTGCTTTGCAGGAGCTACCTACCTGTTTTTTGTGCTGCCTGAAACAAAAAATAAGACATTTCATGAGATCAGCCAGGCATTTGCCAAAAGGAATAAAGTATCTTTAGAAATGCGAGAAATGAACCACTGCTCGGGGGAGAGGAAATCAAGCGCAGAACAGGAATCAAACTTCACATCTTCGGTGGACAATGGGGAAACCAAAAAGGGGATTGTGTAAACCCAGGATGCTCTTTTAGGGGACGAAGGAAAACGTGCTCTTTCATTCAGTATATTTATAGCAATGCACAACTTATATTTTTGTATGTGACAGCATAAACTGCTTCCTTGTTGAATATGTTTTAAGTGAGTACGGGTGAATGCATTAGCAGGTAGGGTGATGATTGAGGAAATGGAAGGAAGGAGGAGTGGCAGCTGATTAAGTCAGGGGTTTCTTGTGCACCTGTGCAGTAGGTGCTGTGGTGGGAGGATGGGGAATATAGACTGGGAGAAGTGAAGTGGTGGTGGGGAACTGCAGCAGGCCAAGCACCCCTGTGTGCTCACGGGGAGGTGTGTGTGCAGTCACCAAGGAGGAGGAAGAGGCAGGGAAAAGGGAAGAGATGCCAATGGGAGTCTGTTGAGAATTGATGCAGGCAAACCTGAAATGGTTCTGGCTTGCATTTCTCCACATTTCTCAGTATGTCATTCAAGATGCACATGAGGATTGATGACTTGAAAGAAGACTCGTGACACTCCCCTGACCTCCCATTCCCTTTAGACCTATTTTGACTTTCAGTTGCTTTGTCTGAACATCTCCCACCTCCCCACAAATGGCGAGCTCCAGGTCATGATGGGTTTCCTTGTCTCTCTTGAAAATTCTGACCTACTAGAATAGAGTTGCCTCTGGTTTCTGGGTTCACTGGTAATGCATTTCTATGGAGATATATATAAATTTTATTTTTTAAGAATAGTGATAGAAGTCTTAATATGAAAAGAAAACTAAACCTCATGGCAAAGTCAGAAAACTCTGATGGTATGTGTAAATTATAGCATGAAAATAAACCCAATCAAACACCAAGTGTTACAAGAGTTGGGGGTGTTGGTGGCTTATTTTTGCTTTTCTTTTCAAGTTCCTTTTAAAGCAGGTCTTAGGAGGCAAAATTTACCTGAAACCCAGTAGATGTCATTGCTTAGCACTCAGATCTCTACAAAGGCATTTGGACGCCTATTTCATGATTGAACATTAATTTTTATTTGGGCATTAGATTCTGAAACTCCAGGTCTAGTTCACGTTACTAAGTTTTTTAGTTACAAAGCTTTTTAATGCTTTGTAAAACTGTCCTCAGAGTCTGCTTAATTTCACGATAGAAAGGCTCAAGCAGGCTATCAAGAGTTAGGTGATCCCTTCCCTTCCACATGGAATTTTTTTTTATGAGCATCATCTTTCCAGTTTGTAACTTTGATAATAGGTTTTCTTGATTCTTCAAGGTACCTGAATGCTGAGGGGGTAATAAGCACTTTTAAATTAAATAGTTAGCTGTTTTCTATGAAAAGTCAGCAAGCTTCAGAGCTGCTCTCAGTTGGGAGTAAGGCACAAGAAGCAAGTGCAGCATGTAGGTAGGGCCAGCTCCTTCCACAAGTTATATTTACTAATCCAGAAGTTCATACTTTGGAGCATTTGGAGAAAAAATCCATATATATTCATATATATATATATACACACACAATACATATATGAATATATATTCCAAATAGAGAAATATAGATTAATATGTATATTCATATACATAGACACAATGGAGAATTTCTTTTCAATATTTGTCTGGGTTTTTTTTAAGAGTTCCCCAAGTGATGACCTGTTCATTGTTTTTTTCTACACTGTAAATTACACTGTAAATCAAAATTAGAGATCCTAATGTTCAGCTATTACTTCTAAATTATATATATATGGTTTTATACTGTGATTTATTTATATGTGGCATACTTACTGCACAATGGAAGCTGATCTGATAGGGCAATTTCACTACTGGGTAATAGACAAAAAAATTGATCTGAGCCTTTATGCCAGAATTTATGCTCTTTTACTGGGATAGAGGTACAGCAGTAAGTAAGGAAATGAAAATATATATGAGCTACTGTAAAGAAACAAAGTGAATCAGAATAATACCAATAGTCAAGAAATACTATGGAAAAACTGAAGAAAAATAATTTCTAATAATCACTTGTAAAATTATATATCTGGCAAACGAAGTGGCTTTAGTTGCCTATTCCATGCATTACATGAGGCTTGCTAAGTGAATGGCTAGGTAAAAAATTAGTTTGAATGCCACCCCTGCAGACAATTTCAGGAAGAAACTTCCTCTTCCGCCTGCAGGGTAAGAATAGCAAAATCAAACCCTCTCATTCAGATTGAGAATTACCTTACTCTGCAGTTAGGAACGCTAACATGATGTGATGTGAGTCAAGGTGGAAACCATTATTATTAATCTTATTATTAGGAGAATTTAGCACTTAGTGCTCTTCATTAACGTACATTACAGGCATTACTTGTTGATAATATTGCCACTGGATAACTTCCATAAAGGATCATATTGGCCTGAAACAACAGTTGCATTAAACTTCTGCAACAAGATAAAATCATCTTATAGTTGCTTACGGTTGCATTAGGAGCCCAGCTCCCAATGTCTTGGCTCAAGATGGCTCAATAGAATTTCCTAGTACAGCTCAGGGGTTTGTACATCCTTAATAACAGGGGGTTGCGTTTTCCTCTTCTGCAACCATTTTCCCTTCTCTTGCCCTGCCTAAGAAAGGCACACTCCAGACAGGCATTTTATGTACAGCTGAAAAAGGAGCTGCTGCACCACGGGACAGTGGTTGTACATCTCACCTGCAGTTTGCTGTAGCTCATGGTACGGGTTAAAAGCAATTCCAGTGTATGCGTGCCAGTGCTTCACTCACTGGCCAGGGAAGGTGGCTGCAATCTCCTCTGCCTTGCATTGTGGAAGCTTCTGAGGAAACCTGTGTTGGTACTGCATTGACTTTCTCATCTCTGACCCTAACGAGAGTTTTGTGATGTTCTTCAAGCTGTTCTGTAATGTTTTTTCCCATTGTTATGCTGCTGTAACTTCTCCAGCAATGAGAGGACAACATGGAAAATATCAGCAGTTTATCATGTCATTTTTCTTGTTGAATGTATCAAATTGTCTACAGCCCGTGTGTTTGTCAGTGAGTGTTGTGTGGTGCCACGTTCTCTTTTGCTGTCTGTGACACTGCCATGAGGTACTGTGAGATGGTGTTTGTACAAGTACTGCAAGCGGGTTACATGTGTGCGACCAACTATGTCTATGAATAATGACTGCAAAATAAACCTTTGGAATTAAACTAAAATGATGTAGATTTTGTTCTGGGTAAATCTAAATCTGTATAGTTGTACAAGTTTCATCATATAATTCCCTGGGCTTTTGTATCTCTTAGTACAAGACTGTGCAGTCCTACGTGTGGATGACTTGAGTTGTGAATTTTATAGTTGGGGGTTTGGGAGTTGTGGAGAAAAAAATCACCCCTGAAACTGTTTATTTCTTGAGCTTTATTTACATTTAGCTTCTTAAATCATATTCAACACTTATTCTTTCATATTGGGCTTTAGAAAATAAATAGAGACATCAGTGAAAGGCAAATGGTACGCTGGCTAGTAATGGTAATAACTGTGTATAAGGATTGTCAAGTCTGGTGAGGCTTTTTTATGGAAAGTTGTTAGTTGAAGTAGATGACTTTGAGTTGCTAAAGCTCTGCTTTCTGATGAGAAATTCAGTCAAGTGACTATTTATGCTACAAAGATATGCAAAACCTGAGATCTGAAATGTGTATAAAAAATTGCATTTCATACTTCAGGTTCTGAAGCCAATTTTCACTCCACAAGGATCTGCTTTCTGGTGGGTGAAGATGTGAGTAGTTCAGCCATATGGGACAATTTTCATCTTCAGAGTAAAATGAAGAAAATAAAAAAATAGGAAAAGAAATACATATATAAAAAAGACTACTTTTTGAAATTTTCTTTCTTCCCATTGACTATTTTTATATGCTTTACCACACAGAAATCACCAAATAAACTAGCAGAGCTCCATTCACACAGCAGGAAGAACAAATCTGAGTGAAGTACCCCTAAGGAAACACCTGCAGTCTTTTCCTTTCAGCCTGACTCCTTAAGATAAAGTTGAGATACAATCTGAAAACCTAAACTGCAGACCCAAACTGTCAAGCAGTTTTGTTAATACAAGTATTTAAGCTGTTAGAAAACTCAGATTTGGGTCCATGCTTATTTCTCTCACCAAGTGACTTTACTTGGAAGTGAGCCCTGTTAAAAGTTGAATTTCATGACAAAAGCTTGGTACTTGGACTCCTAATCAAGTTATCACAGCTCAATAAGCAATCGTGCATAGCCTGAGTCACTACAACCCTCTTCCTTGCAAGATAAGCTGCATTAACCTTGCTTTTTCCATGACTGAAGTGAAAAAGTCAGTGGATGGTTGAGCTCTGTCTTGAGATTTTCCTGCTAAAGCTGCTCTACAGTCAAATTCTATTAAACCTAGGATTTCAATTTTTGAAAAGCATAAAAGAATAGCTTTCAGGAGACTTTTATTCAGTGAACAGTGAAGGCAACAGAAATCTCCAGTGGCTTCAAATGTGCAAATGAGCCCAAGAAAGGCATGGTATACATAAAGGAGTTAATAAGCTCAGGAAAGCCAGCACATTTTTATCTTCTTTAGACAGTAAAATGATGGTGTGCTTTCTCAAGCTGGGAAAACAATATTATAATTGAAAAATTATTCAGATGCTGCAAAAACACTGATCTGATGCTTTGCTTCTGAGTTCCGAGACAAGCGGTCAGTCGGTTGGTTGGTGATTTGTCAAGGTTTTTTTATTTAAGTGGGAGCACTAGTAATCTGGTTTGTATATCAAAGAAGAGTACTAAGCGTGAGGATGCTGGAGTTGCTGGTTGTCTTAAGATAATTCCTGAGAGGTAAAAAGCAAAATATAACTCTGTCAGAACCCTGAAACATGATACATTAAAAGCATGATCTTGTAAGGGTGGGAGATAATTTGTCAGCTGCTGTGTAAGCTGCCATGCAGAGACATTGATTTTGTTTCATTTTCTCTTGTTTCTCTCTGTTAAAAAAAACAGTCAAGCTAAATGCAATGCTCACCTCTTCACATTTGTTCCACCTTTTGTTTCTGACTTGTTCTACCCAATTATGTAAATATTTTTACAGTTAGGTTTCAAAACAGGAAAGCAATCGTTACTTGGGCAAAGGAATTACAAAAAAAATTACAAAAATGATAACCACAATTTTCTCTAGAGGCTGACTTTTCAAAGATGTGTTCAAGACTTAATCACTTAAATCCAAATTTCATATGCTTTCACCCTTTTGAATTAAACTCTCCAGGCTATATATATATGCATACATATAGAGAGACTTCTAACAGCTATGGGGGACATTACTGTGGGGATCTGTTACAGAGCACCTGATCAAGAGGACTCTGTGGGTGAAGCACTCCATAGACAGATAGGAAAAGCCTCACGCTCACAGGCTCTTGTTCTCATGGGGGACTTCAACCACCCTGACATCTGTTGGAAGGACGGTATGGCCTGACACAAGCAATCCAGGAGGTTCCTTGATTATGTAGAAGACAACTTCCTTCTGCAAGTAATAGAGGAGCTGACAAGGAGAGGTGCCATGTTTGACCTCATGCTCACCAACAGGGAAGGGCTGGTTGGAAATGTGAAGCTCCAGGGCAGCCTTGGATGCAGCAATCACAAGATTGTTGAATTTGAGATCCTCAGGACAGTGAGAAGAGTGTGCAGCAAGCTCACTGCCCTGGACTTCAAAAGAGCAGACTTTGGCCTCTTCAGGAACCTGCTTAGTAAGGTTCCATGGGATACAGACCTAGAGGGCAGGGGGGCCCAAGACTCTTGGTTGATATTCAAGGATCACCTGCTGCAAGCTCAGGAGTGTTGCATCCCAGCCAGAAGGAAGTGCAGCAGGAGGGCCAGGAGACCTCCTTGGATGGATAAAGAGCTCCTGAGGAAAATTCAAAGGAAAAAGGGGGTTTACAAAATGTGGAAGCAAGGACAGGCAGCCTAGGAAGAGTACAGGGATGTTGTCCGGGAAGCTAGGGACCAGGTTAGGAAAGCTAAGGCCCAGTTAGAATTAAACTTGACTAGGGATGTGAAAGATAATGGGAAGGTATTCTATAGGTACACTGCAAATAAAAGACAGATTAGGGACAACGTGGGCCCTCTCCAGAAGCTATCAGGAGAACTGGCTACCCTAGTTTTGGAGAAGGCTGAGGTTCTGAATGACTTCTTTGTCTCAGTCTTCACTGACAAAGGCTCTGACCACACCACCTAAGTCTTGGAAGGCAGATGCAGGGACTGTGAGAATGAAGACCTTGGGCTCACTGTAGAAGTGGATCTGATTCAAGACCATCTTAAAAATCTGAACGTGCACAAGTCCATGGGACCTGATGAAATCCATCCGCGGGTCCTGAAGGAGCTGGCAAATGAAGTTGCTAAGCTGCTGGCCATCATATTCGAAAGAGCATGGCAGTCAGGTGAAGTTCCCGACAACTGGAAAAAGGGAAATATAACCCCCATTTTCAAGAAGGGGAAAATGGATGACCCAGGGAATTACGGCCCAGTCAGTCTCACCTCTCTGCCTGGCAAAATCTTGGAGCAGATTCTCCTGGAAGGCATGCTAAGGCACATGATAAACAACAAGGTGCTTGGTGACAGCCAGCATGGCTTCACTAAGGGGAAATCCTGCCTGCCCAATTTGGTGGCCTTCTATGATGGGGCTACAGAACTGATGGACAGGGGTAGAGCAGTTGATGTCATCTACCTGGACTTGCGTAAAGCGTTCGACACTGTCCCACGTGACATCCTTGTCTCTAAATTGGAGCGACATCAATTTGATGGATGGACCACTCGGTGGATAAAGAACTGGCTGCATGCAAAGAGTTGTGGTCAATGGCTCAATGTCCGGCTGGAGACCAGTAACGAGTGGTGTCCCTCAGGGATCGGTGTTGGGACCAGTCTTGTTTAACATCTTTGTCAGTGACATGGACAGTGGGATTGAGTGCACCCTCAGCAAGTTTGCCGATGACAACAAGCTGTGTGGTTCGGTTGATACGTGGGAGGGAAGGAATGCCATCCAGAGGGACCTTGACACACTTGTGAGGTGGGCTGATGCCAACCTCATGAAGTTTAACCATGCCAAGTGCAAGGTCCTACACCTGGGTCAGAGCAATGCCAGCCACAGCTGCAGGTTGGGCAGAGAAGAGATTCAGAGCAGCCCTGAGGAGAAGGACTTGGGGATGTTGGTCAATGAGAAAATGAACATGGGACGGCTTCAGTGTGCGCTTGCAGCCCAGAAATCCAACCGTATCCTGGGCTGCATCAACAGGAGCATGACCAGCAGGTCGAAGGAGGTGATCCTGCCCCTCTACTCTGCTCTTGTGAGACCTCACCTGGAGTATTGTGTGCAGTTCTGGTGTCCTCAACATAAAAAGGACATGGAACTGTTGGAGCAAGTGCAGAGGAGGGCCACGAGGATGATCAGGGGACTGGAGCACCTCCCGTATGAAGACAGGCTGAGGAAGTTGGAGCTGTTCAGCCTGGAGAAGAGAAGGCTGCGTGGACACCCCATAGCAGCCTTCCAGTATCTGAATGGGGCCTATAGGGATGCTGGGGAGGGACTATTCATTAGGGACTGTAGTGACAGGACAAGGGGTAATGGGTTAAAACCTAAGCAGGGGAAGTTTAGATTGGATATAAGGAGGAAGTACTCTAAGGGTGGCGAGGCACTGGAATGAGTTGCCTAACAAAGCTGGGAATGCTCCATCCCTGGCGGTGTTCAAGGCCAGGTTGGACAGAGCCTTGGGCAACATGTTTAGTGTGAGGTGTCTCTGCCCATGGCGGGGGGGCCGGAACTAGATGATCTTAAGGTCCTATCCAACCCTAACTATTCTATGATTCTATGTTATCCCATGGAGAAAGTTCAGCAGCTTTAATTCTCATATATAAAAGAAATTGGCCTACTGCAATATTATGTCAAGTTGCCAACCGGATTCTGACATTGCTCAGATACATGCTTTAGCAAACGTAGCTAAAATTTGCATGATCTTAGGTTAGGAAAAACTGCCTAATGAGGCTGCCTCTTTTTGGCCAGCTTTAGATTCTTCTTTTTGCATTTTCTAAACCACTAGGTGGAGAACACTATGCTAATTTGCCTAAATTTAATATTTATTTATATGTATGTGTGCGTGTTATATATTGAAATATGTAACATTTTGATATAGAGATAGTATTATATAATTTATTTTCTTCAAAGGAAAAAGAATGGAGTCTATCTAATTTCTATGGATTTATATTTGATTAAACAAATATAATGCAAATAGCTAATACAAGAAATGATTTATTGCTTTAACACAAAATTGCAATAAAACAAGTTTAGACAATTTATATTCTGTCACTGGCTGGCTGAAGCCTTATCTTACTAATCGATACACTCACTGAGCTGTGATAGACTGATCATCTGGACAGCTAACAGTCAAAGAGAGATTTTCATGTGCTTCTTGTACAGCACAGGAATCACCTTGACCCAAATCTGGGGAAATCCTCCTCAGGGTAAATCCAGTTCTGGGCATTGATGCTAAAATAATTGCCAACATATAGTAAGAGAACCAATTTCTTTCCATCAAATAGGCTTGAAGAGGAATTTTTAAATAGATTTATACTTAATGGTAAATTTGGGGTTTTCTTTTGAGGCATCAAAGGAAAACATTAAAACACTTTTCATCCCACTAGAGAACAAATTTGTATGTAAGACTCAAAAAGCAGGATGTATTAGAGTAGTGCTCAGTCTAGACTAAACCAAATACACTCTTCAGCTAGTGAAACTCAGATGGAATTTTTACACCCAAAGCTCTTAATCTTTTGGAGGGGAGGTCTCATTGCTACCACCCCTTCCTTTCCCTCCTCCATCACCACCTTCCCATGCATGGCCTGTACTTTGCCTCTTGTAACAGCATGCTCCAGGATGAGATGTGCCAGCGTGTCATTAGAAATGGCATTTCCATCAACTGAGAAGTGAAAGAATATTAAGAGGGAGAAAGTGGGGGGGGTCACCTCTCAGCGGGATGAAATGATGACACTGTTCAACCAGTGGCTCTCTTGCAGTCAGGTATGGCTTCACTATTAAACACCTTTTCATGGACTTTTTTGTTGGCATGAACACTGCAACCATGAGGAAGGTGAAAGAGACTCAGAATTTGTGAGTGAGAAGCTGCTGACAGATGCATGTCTGAGAAATCCATGCCTGAGAATCATCCAAATGCTTAGACATCACTGTTGATTTAATTAGTATAAAACCTATGGAAAAGAATCTTAGGTACCACTCTAAGCTAATGATAAAAACATAGCTCGCTTTGGAACAGTAATCAAAGAAAACAAAGGGCCAAAAGAATAACAAAGGACATAGAAATAAAAAGTAATATTACAAGTCTAGTCTCCCTCTCTCAAAAAGTGGCAATTATTTGAAGTTTTCTAATGGAAAATGGGAGTTAAAAATTTTATGAAGAAACACAGCTGAGGAAAACAGGATGCAGGACGGATGGCTTGTTTTTACAAGACCTATCCAGTGAGCAATAAATTTTAAAGTAATAGAAAAATTTCAAAGTGCCTAACTAAAGCTGTAGAATTAATTGGCACAAACTAGAATTGATGATTTTTTGTAGGATTAGGTATTCAAATTTTTCATAACTGTCAAATTTAAATTAGGCAACAGAAATGAGAAAGGGAAAAGTTACAGCTAATAGGACATAAGAAAATTCTCTATGGAGCTGAGTAACCTATAATTGGCCATTAGATCACTCACCTTCTTTTGAGATGTATGGATAATTTATGGAGACAAGACAAAACTCTATCTGGATCAAGAATTGTTACCTGCTGTCATATAGGTTGGAGTGAGCAGTAGGAACTGCCCAGAATACAATAGAAGTGGGGAAATCCCAGTAGTACCCAATAAATAAATAAATCAGGCCTTAAGCCTTACAGTTGTTTCCAAAAAAAAAAAACCAACCCCACACCCTAAGTTTTCTCCATACAAGGGAGCTTTTCAGATGAAAATTGGAACATTATGTCTAGTGATAATCATTGGGAAATTGTGTGCTAAAATTTCTTGGCTAAGAGCTTTGCAACATTTCAGTAACTCGATTTTGCAAAGCTGTTACATGATACAAGTTTCAGCCGCTTCTGATTGATCACAGGTTTTGTTAATAAGCATTATAAATGAGTGTTAGTAAGGGAGAAAACAATGGTAACAATTCAGCAACAGCAGGAATCAGCATGTCTGGCAAGTTTATGTATTTCCTATGAACTAGGGCAGCTGGCTTCTATTATTTAAAATTTAAAAAGTCTAATATATAGGTTCTTAGATATCCTCAGACTTTATTGCTAAATGGGGTCAGCTTTGCAGACCAAGCTGAAGACTTGAAGAAATGGAATCCAAATGAAGTATGTGATGGTGGCTCATGGGATGTAGGCGGTGCTGAAGAGAGAACTCTGGAATGTAAAATTGTTCACAGCTCTATGACAATTTATTTTTTTATTTAGAAGTGACAGAAAATTGTAACACATCATACATGATTTCACTGTCATTAAGCTACTCAAAACTACTTCAAAAATAGGATTTTGAAGGCAAAGACATTTCTTTTTTCTTTCAAATGAAAGATGTTGACAATACTTCCTTCTATACACAGTATTAGACCGTGGATGCCTATTTGATGGACACTTTTGATCAATTATACCATGAACAGCTCCACCAGACCAACAGTAGAAAGCTCTTTTCAGCCCCTCATGATGATGAGATGTCTTTTAGATTGCTCTTACTTCATGATCAAAACAAAAATGGCAAAATAGTCAAAAATGGCAAACTAGTCAAATACAAAATGTACACACCTCTGGAGTTCCAGGTTATAGTTCCTGGAGAGGTTTTACCATTAAATATTGTAGATGGGATCTGAGGTAGGTAATGATGGGCATTATCTTAAAGGTAGATAACTGACATTTTATCCTCCCATTTCAGGTCAGGATTTCACCCAAAACTTTAATACAACATTGAATATTCACATAAAAGCTTTTAGCAGTATGGAAGCAATTGATTACCAACATAAATGAGGGCTAGTCAGGAGGTTAAAAATTAGCAGGACTTGGTACCTGCTCAGTAAACAGCAGATATAACACATATTGCCAATCTCTCCTTTCTGTGGTCCTATAGATTTATTATGAAGCTAACCAGAATACTACTGAGAAGAGTGAAAAAAAGAACACCTCTACAGTTTATTTTCTGCTTAGAGAAACTGCTCTATACGTATTAGTATAATGAATGGATTTGCCCTGGGCATTTATCTGTAATATTTCATCTGACCTACATATAAAACTCGATCAGCACATGATCTGCCCTCCTTACAACTGATTGGGTTGGACCAAGCTCTTACGCATTGTCAGTGCTGGCAGCAAATCAGAGTTCCAGTCCGTCCTCCCCCTTAGCCTGACTTGATTTAGTCATTTAACAGTTACTTAAAGGACAAAAACCTTACAACTTACTCATCTCTTCATTTGCATACTTCTCTTTCACAGCAAAAGAACTCCAGCCCATGCCGCTTTCCAAGTCACAGACACCTAGAAGATTTTGTCTCTTGCATTATAAAACCAAAAAATAATCTTGAGTTCTATTTACTCGATACCTCATCAAACAACATCTTCACAACCCATTTCAAAGTCTGTGTTTTTGCCAACTGGATTTACCTGTGAGCTATAAGAGAACAAGGATGAAACAGCACAAGAGCAAATGTCATAAAGGTCCACAAATGTGTTGAGGCTGAGGCTGTCTCTGTCCTGGAAGTAGCCAGCTCACCTCCCACCTGCAAGGACAGCTTTGGAGGCTGTGAAGCTCCTGCCACATGTCAGGATAAGGCACAGCACTGCTCTACCTCACTTAATTTTCCAACAGCTTCTCAGACAAAAAACAAACTGTGAAGGAGATGTGAGAAGCAGAAAGAGCAGCTAAATGCCAAGGTTTGACCAGCCAGGCTCTGCCAGCTGGCCTAAGGTGCATCCTTAGCACATTAGACTTAACACATAGCACAAATGCCTACAAACATTTCTAGCTCAAGGAAAATCACTGAAAAAAAAAAACAGAGTGTAACGGTCAAAAGTTTCTTTATCTTCAGGTGTCATAGTCCACCAGCAATGACACTGCAATTATATACTGGTTGGGTTAGAACTCACTTTTATTTGGTGGAGCAAATACAGTTCTGTCACTGTAGTGACTAATGGCTCTGCATCACACATATATCCCAATGCAAACCAAAAAGCAAAAACTTACGTTAGACAGCTAGGTATTAGTCAGTTATTGCTTGTATACATTCAGTAGAATATGAAGAATGCTCATGGATTTTAAATGCTTTATGTTGTTATGATGGCAGCTGATTTCTTTTAGTAGTTATTTGAAATAATTTGTTTCCAGGTGCTTCTTCTACGTTATATTCAAATAATAGTTATACATAGAGAAACATGCACCTCAGATTCAAGAAAAGTCTTACTTTTGGGTTAATAGTGTGGCTCTGTGATTCATTTCCAAACCTGCATAGGCAGAGGTCTTTTTATTCAAAACAGAGAACATGTACAAAAAAGGCTTGTCATTATAACAATTGCATTCAATTACCAGATCCATTCCCAGAATAATGGAAATCATAGGCCTACTAGAGGAATAATTATATTTTTAACTTCATATGCAGAGTTCTTTATATATGTATGTTTATATATATATAAATACAACTTTATCTGCCTTACAAGATTTAAAAAATATTTATTTTGACATTCTAATAGCAGTAATCTATAGAATCTAGTAAACTGTATCTCCTTGCACATGCTGGATTAAGTATGACTTTATTAAATTGCATAAATTGAAGTGCTTCTCCAGACCAGTTCACAGATTTTAAAACAAAATTATGTGTCTGTCAATAGTTTAGTAGTTTGCTTTCTTTAGTTAGAAAGCAGAAGTTCTGTAAATTGACATTGGAATAGTCCTAGTGCTTGAAATATAAACAGTATAGGACAAAAGGGAACGGCTTTAAACTGAAAGAGGATAGATTCACATCAGATATTAGGAAGAAGTTCCTTACTGTGTGAGTGGTGAAGCACTGGCACAGGTTGCCCAGAGAAGCTGTGGCTGCCCCATCCCTGGTACTGTTCAAAGCCAGGTTGGACAGGGCTTGGAGTAACCTGGTCTAGTGGAAGGTGTCCCTGCCTGTGGCAGGAGGCTTGGAACTGGATGAACTTTAAGGTCCCTTCCAACCTAAACCATTCTGTGATTCTATGGAGTGCAACTGTGGACAATTAGCAAAGAGGTATTGCAGCTCCCTGCCAGTTTGAATTTTTCTACATTCATTCCCACTTATTGATGCAAAGCTTGTAATAAATATTAGTGTACTTCCATGCAAGCTGTCTGTACAAATCTAGGGCCAAATAATAATAGGCTACAAATTATAGCTCTTGCAAACTTAGAGCAGCTTAAGAAGTCACTGAAAATAAGTTTTTGTGAGTTATTTTCAGTCTAGTCCTGTATAAAGCGTATTCAGAAATTCTCACACAGAATAACTAGCAGCTTTGAATGCCTCATGAATTTTTATGATCTTGTTAATACTGAAACAGTAAAGTTCTTTCTCTATTGCTTAGTTTATATTGGCAGTAGAATGGGGAGTTATATTAATCTATTGATGCCTGCATCTTTTTATATACTCTAGCATGATGTTTATAGAAAAAATGTGTGATAACATAGGTTCAGGGTCTTTGGGGTCTGACAGCTAAAGCCTAGGTTTACACATGACTAGACGGCTCAGGTACAGTAAAACAATTCGTATTTAGTAATCCAAAGCAAGATCCACTTTTTGTTACAAAACCTGTTTTTCATGTTTGAACTGGCCAAATATCTTCACAGGTGGTCAGGGTGTGCTCACAGGCTACCTGACCAGGTCCTAATCCCTGATTCTGGCAGATGTTTTTAAGGGGACTGCTAAGGATATGGAGGGAAAATCACATTATTCAGCCTACCTGTTGACTCCATTTCAAAATGACATTAACCCATTGAGAACATGCTTTTCCCTAGTCTCAACTTCTTTTAACACAGCTCCCACATCACCTTCACTCCTCACACAGTTCCAGACCTCTCCTTGTACTGTCTATCACATCGTTTTCTGCTGTCAGTTGAAACCTATTACACTGAGAAAACCAGTATATGTAAGAGGCTGCTGCAGAAAGGGAGGGTATAAGTTGTGTTCTTGCTGGGTGCAACAAGAACTGGTGGGGTTGAAGTGCAATCTGGCTTTGTTTTTTTTATAACAGTAAAGATAGCATGACAGTACAGTCATTGCTGTGGGAGCTGGGGAAGGTTCTTCTCTGGGTTATCCTGAGGATAAATTGTACAAAGGTCATTTAGATGCAATTAATCCCTCTCTGACAAGACACTAGATGACAGCCATGGATCTCTGAGCCTTGTGCAACACCTTTCTGGGGCTTAGAGGTTCAAACTAGAGTAAATCATTGGCAAGATAAAGCCAACATATATGTGATGTGATACATCAAGTATCACAACAAGGCTATGAACAGAGAGAAACCATATAGTGAGCAGGAATGTAGTGGCAATTTCTCTTACTCTTTGAAGTGCCACTGAATGCCCATGGCCCTGCCTGGGGGAGAGCTGCAAACAGGCAAGGCTCAAGCCACAGATCAGACACAGATGTTTCTAACTACATGTGGAATAGCCTGTGTTTCAGCTCCTTCAATCTTTCATCCTTTGCTCTTTTTCCATAAATCACAGCCTTCAGAACAATTTTCTTAACTGACAGAATACAAGAGATAATTGTTGAATTTTTGAGTGACTTCACCTAGAAAAGCCTCTCTCCTGTTAATCCATATGTTTCTGTCTCCAGCAGGAGCAGGCTGTAGTGCTGATTGTTTTTTTTACTCTCTCAGAATTTATTCTATCCTGAGATGGTTTTATAGCGCAGCAGAGGAAAAAGTAGCCATAGCCATACTGATTGTATCACTTCTAGCTAATGCTGCTTCAAATGCAGCTAGCTGCTCTCATCCATACATTATCCACAGAGACAGGGCTTGACAATGTTCCTCCTGACTGTGATGGAAAAGTCAGAAAAGGAAATCAATGGGAATAGGAAAAAACGTCTTAATTAGCATCTAAAATTTAAAATGCTGAGTGTATTGATCTGGAAAGGCTCTAATGATTACAACTGAACTTTGCAACATAGAAATAGCACAACAGTCAACTACACTGTGCTTTAAAACCATATAGGGAGGTGGAAATTGCTCCTGAATAATTTTATTGTCTTGGCTCATCTTTAGTGGCAACAGTGATTTGTGTTTATATTCTGGTGTGGGAGACTCCAGTTTGTGTCATCTAGACAGGACCAGTGGGTACCACAAATGCACTCCTCATTAAGGCAGTGTGGGTAAATGAAGGAGCAAACTCTGCCATCAGTCATTAAGAACTTTCAAGGCACCTTACTGTGCACTAGGAATTTGGTAGGCACAAGTTTAATCTTCCCCAAAAAATCACAATAATATGCACTCAAACAACAAAAACCATGCTGAAAATAAAAGAAAACAGAGTATTTTCAATATATATTCCAAATCCCAGTATCTATCTAGAAGAGACATGTGCTGCATAGTTGCAGAATATTAGTCCTTTCATGAGCAGAGGCAATAACCTTCAAATAGCTGACAATCCACTTGCAGTAGTTACATAGTGCTTTACCTTAAATAACTATCTTTTGGAAGAAAGACACTCTACAAAGCATGATTTAAAGATCATCTTTCAACAGCATGCCTACCTCAACTTAGTAACAGTTATAATGTCTGTGTCAGTCAGAGGTGAGCTATGACCTCTCAGCATCCCAGGCATCACTGTGGTGCTGGGTAACACCATACAACAAGAGGTGGAGTTGCACTGGTCTGAGAGCTGCCACAATGGGAAGTGGTGAAATGTGCCTGCAGAGAGGTTGAGAAAACTCAGGGACCCACTTGCAAACCCTGCTGTCTTCTCCTTCTCTCAGAGCAGAGCACTGGCACTCCCGAGGAGCTACACTCATCTCTGCTCACCATCTTCTCAAGGTCTTTTTCTCCTGTCAGAGAGACCATTTGGAGGCATGGGGGGAGGGGGGGAATCTAATGACTTTTCCTTACATTGACAGATGAGTCTGAAAGGAGGCAGGGAAGCTGACCACCCCTATCACAGACAAAGCAAATCAAAGTGCTTCTAAGCAGCAGGATAAACCCAAATGCAGCACAGTTTGCTCTGTGTCAGTAGTGGCTTGAGGCAAAAAGGACTATGTGTGGCTCTGCTCCCACTTTTAACTGGGACCATAACACCTCTCCAGGACATACCCTACCCACTTTTTGCCAGGTGCTGAATCCCATCATAATCTGCTCTGAGGCACTAGAAACTTCTGGTAGAAGTAAGTTATTACAATGGTCAATTTTTAATGACATTCAGAGCCAGAAATCACTTCAGCACCAGTGACCCCAGGACGGAAATGGCTCTCTTATGCTGTCATCTCTTTTCATTATTACTGTTATAAAAGGCATTTGCAGTGCAGCTGTGGCCAATCCACACTTCATGGCTCATGCCTCACTCCTGGGCAGATAAAACTTAGCTCCCATCCTCTGTCAGCACCTGAGCACTGGTAAAAACACTGACCCCAGTGCTGCAAACAGAGAGGTTTTGAAATTTGTCTCTTTCAAATTATTCAAAATGATTTAAATATGTTTTATGGTTTGAGCTGGTCTTTAAGGATGTAAACTCAAGCACCAGCTTTCTGCAAGAAGGTTCATGTACAGATCAGATCTGCTTCAGTTGTATTCCTGTCCAGTTGTTCAGTAATCTAATGATCACCCTCTTGTTTTACAGGTTACACAAGTTAATTTTAAATAGAAAAATATGACAGACAGGAGAAGAAATGAACCTATGAATTACCGAAGTTATTCTTTTCCTGTCTTGACATTGTTTACTTTGTCAGAGATAACAGGGTTGCAGGAGTCACTCTTAATTACTTTTTGCTAGGAATATCAGGCTGCATAGCTGACAAATGTGTGCAGTTTGAAAGAAGATTAAGAAAAATAAGTAATAACCTGGATACCATGGTGGTAAGAGAATGATGGTCTTACACTGCTCCCCACCAAAAGTATTGCCTCAGCTGCAACCAGGCCTGGATGCAAGGCTTTGTTTCCATGGTCATATAATTAAATTTTAGATTAATAATATGAAAAAATAGCATTTTTCTAAAGTAAAAATAATTCTCTAAAATCTGGAGGGGCTCTACTGCTCTGTGCCTGTGTAGTTTGCATATATTGGCCCTGGGTTTATGTCACTATAATGGTGATAAAATCCTAGTCCTTCCCAGAAGAAATGCAAATTTCATGCTAAAATGAGATATGAAAGATTGAAACTCTCCTGATAATAAAAGATGTTTATAGGAGGAAAAGTCTTACAAGGTTACCAAGGTACTAAGAGACCTCCGCAAAGGCTGCCCTTAGGCCTGGGGCTGCCTGCCTACTGCCTGCTACCCAAACTGTATCTTGGGGAGTCCTTGCCTTCCTTGACTATAGGGCAGCCAAGAAGATGAGCCCCAAAAGGGGAAAGTGAACCTTTTGTTTCTCAAACTGCCTCGCAACATGGTATGTGTAGTAAGTGTGGGTACCTCTACAACTTCTCAGGGATTTGTATTGAAATGCATATTGGTGTCAATGGTCAAACTTAGTCAGACCAACTGATTATTGCTTACTAGACCTCACATGAGCTACAGCCATTCCCATTCTTGAACAGACCATATAGGAGCTCCTGTACCATCCCAATCCAAGCAGGAGCTTTAACCATGACCTGACAGCTCCAGCCCAAACATAGTGAGATGAGCTGGGAGAGCGGACGCACAGTTCCAGTCTCCCCTCTGAGGACTGCAGACCCAAGGCAGGGCCAGGGGATGGATTTGAAGGCACAAGAGCTGTACAGAGCACAGCAAGATCGTTGCTGTCACAAATTGTCAGCAGTTCAGATTATCAGAATGCCTTTCATAAATATGTCTGTATTATTTTATATTACATGCAGAAGCAAGATACTGTATCTTCAGTGCATTGCTACTCTACAGGCAGCTAACCAAAGCTTCATTTTCAAGCATAGCTAATAGTGATATGATAGCTAAAGGCTATGATGAAGAAAGCAAGGCCTTTACTCTGTTTTTCCCTGTGCAATTTACTTTAATTATTACTTGTTTCATGGCTAGAGATGTTGCATAAATGTTATTACTGCTATTCATAGCATACAATCAATCTACGCGTATGGTTTCTTCCGATGGTAATGTACAAATAGCATGTCTTATGCTTTGAAAATCACTTTACTTAATTTTCACAGTTTGCAGATCCTTCCAGTCAGAAAAGATGGTATAAACATAAATTATTGTTTCCATGTGCTGTTTTCTTCAAATAAATACAGATTTTATCTAGACTTCAGTTCTTTTTCTTCCTGCAGCATTCTGTTGATTCTTCATCATAATCAATCTCTGCTGATTCTGTCAAAAGCAGACACTAAAGTGTAATGGTAATTATTGCCATTGCAAGCACAGATAATCAGACTATTCAGTGAACAGGTTTTGTGCTTTTTAGGTAAAAAATCACTCCTTCTACTTACGACATTTATCTAAATGTGGTTTTGAAATAATTTGACAATGGAATAATTAGTATTGTTTTCACAGCTGGCAAGATCAATTTTCTGTTTATTGCTGTGATTTTCAGTGAGCACCAACAAATAAGTAAGAATAAAATAAGTAAAATATTTCACTGTGATGGGTTGGAATACCTGGACATGCCTAGCTAACAGAGTGGAAATCTGTGGGACCAGGCCCTAGGAATCTTTGCACAATCCTTTTTCCTTCTCTCTTCTATCGCCACAGAAAATGACTTCAAGGTTTTTCTAATAATTTCTTCGAAGTTAAAAAGAAAAAAATTTTAATCTATTTTAAGATTATAAAACCAGAATAAAAGATAGTGTCTTATTGCAGAAGTCATTGCAAAGCTGTCTTATTTGCAAGTGCTGTCAGCCATTGACCGTGTCTTGGGCTCCAGCTGCAGAGAGAGGACCAGGTGCACTATTTGTAAATAGCTTATCTGGGAGGACAGGAGTGGCAGAAGCTGTTTGTTTTACTGGTATTCCTGGGAGTAAATCAACCTATTTAATAGTCCTGTCCCCTATTTGTATCTACACACCACCACACCAAACTCTGTGCCCCTGGTCCTGAATGTGCTCCCAGTCCTGCAAAGCTAGCATTCAAGTATTGCAGAGCTAGAGCCTTTTTAAAAATTAAGGTATGCATTGGATTAATGTACACACAGGCTCTGAACCACCTGGAATAAACTGACATCCCTCCATTTCCCAGCTACTTCAGAGGTAACAGCCAGGTGTCTGGAACTGATTTAATTGTAATATTATGGCTGCCAGAGAAAAACATATTTTTCTATCATTTCATAAGACATTTTATAGCATGTAACCAATGTGCATTAAGTTCCACAATTTCTTACTTACAAAGGCCTGAATTCAACTCCCAGAGCACACACTATTACTACATAATGTGGCACAAGTCATTTCTGGAATCACTCCCCTATCCTTTATGATTAAATTCAATGTTAGTACGTTCCCCACATGCTTCAAAACAAAAGCTGTAAAAGATGGTAAATGTTTCAATTATGCCCAAGACTACTATAAAATAATAAACTAAAGCAAAATCTATGGTGTGTTGGAAACTACCTTTCAAATCACTCCAGAGAGGATATGAGTCTGTTGTGCCAGCAAAGGAGATAAATGTCTCCCTTACTGTCTCCTATCTCTCTTTTCACTCCAGCAGAGTAGCAGGCTATAGTTAAACTCTAGAGGACACCATCACCTTGCCCGCTCTTTTTAGCCACTAAATTTGCCCTTAAACAAGTTACTATTTATTAGGCTCTTGTCCAAAGCCTGACATTCATGAAGCTCTGCATGCAAGATCTGTTTGACTCTCTAATTTGCACCCTTATTGCAGAGCCAGAATTTGTGCTTTAATTGAAATTCTAACAGGTGATGTTTGTACCAGCTGCCTAGTCTCCAGCGGAAACCTTTTCATCACAGCAAACTGGCAGCTCCTCCATATGGTTTCATGGCATAGCCTCTGGTGAGACCAAGGAGCAACAAGATCAGCTCCCTCTGCCACTGCTGCCTGTATTCCCAGTCCATGGTGGGGAAGTGTCTTGCTGCACAGCCCCCATGCACACATCCTGGGGCAAACAGCCATGTGCCACTGTCAAAGATGTTCCCCCTGCAAATCCCACATGGGTCAGGGGGCCAGAGGTGTCAACAGAGGAATTGGCACCTGTCTCCATGACACCAGATCATCTGAAAAATAATAATAACTCCTTATGGCCTCTGGTGGTTAAATCTGAGCCTATAAATCAAAATGGAACATGCCTGGGCATTCTAACATCACAGTTGCCTATAGCGCTAAATCACTGTAGAGGCACCTTGGCTCACTTTTGTCCCATGCCATCCAGCAGCCTCCCAAAAATTTCCCAGGCAGAGTCTGGGAGTTGGGACAAGCCAACAACTGCTCCTGAAGAGCAGCTTCTCATTCTCTGTCATTTCTTACTGCAGAGGATTGCAGTGAGTTCATGCATCTTGGTAATTACTCAAATTCCCCCACTTTTTGGGGACAGTGCTTTTATGTGGCATCACTATCTCCCAGTAAAATTTTATGGAAAACTTTCTGGTTACAGTTTTTTTCAAACAGGGAGTAGGGAAACAGAGGGAAAATAAAAATTTCCAGGTTCAAACTTGTCAATGTTTTCCAGTTGGTGGCCCCTAAAAGCTTTCCACTGGCTACACAGATTTCTGTATGAGACAAAGCCCACTGACAATAAAATTACTTTTCTTAGACACTTCTATATATATTGCAAAATAACAGCCAATGTCCCAGTGACCAGCCACAGGGCAAAGCCATTTGTCCAAGCACAGTGCTGCACTTTTGTGCTGAGAAGAGCCATCTTTTGGTTCACCGTGGTTTTGTATTGTACTCCAGCTCCCTAAAAAAAAACGGCTACCTTAAATCTTTGTGATCATCAAACGGCAACAGATGACTCATTTTGAACTAGCAAAAAACTATGAGAGAAAGAAAATGCCAAAGATCCTAAGTTCAGCACTCCAAAAATTACTTTCAATTTGATGAGCATGAGTGGAAAGAGCTCTTAACCAGACTCTGAACTACAGCTCTGATAGCTCGGGAGCTGCAAAGCATAGGTCAGGCCAGTGAGAGATGTAATGAAGAGCAAAACAGGGAGCACTGAGAAAACATTTGCGTTCACAGAAGAAAAGGAGATAAATCATTCTGACATCAATCTAAAAAGCCTGATGAGTATTTTGTTCTTAACTGGAACAGTAGAGGGCTAGATATAATTCTAAAATAGGGTGTAAAGCCCTAGGAAGAACCTGTAAGACTCTTAGAGGACCTGTACATGGAAACACGAAGCACTAAAGTAACTATAATATTATTGAAGAAGTTCCATAGGGATCTCACAGGTACATAATTCAGGAATAAAGCTGTTGCTGTTCTCCAGAGAATCTCCAATGGGGCACAAATCAAAAGCCTGAAAGCAAATGGAGATGATTCATCTCTGAGATGGACACCCATCTTGCCGAGAGCAACACAGAGGAACCAGTTAAATCCCCAGAGAAGGTTATTGGAGGAAATGGATTGCTGAGTAACCTGTCACCAGCTAAAGATACTGTCTTATGACAATAAAGTTTTCTACAGCTTGTCAGATTCAGTACATGCTCAAGCCCTTAATCAAATTATTACATTCAGATATTTCTGAATGACAGAATGACACAGACTCATCACGCTTCTCAGAACATTTTTGATTTCAAGACCTTGGTAAAGAAAAAACATCTTTTCTTGAAAGGTCATCTTGTTTGCAGTGTTGGGGAGGGGCTGCATTACTGCCATGTAGTAAGAAAAGCAGCCACATCATTTTTGGCACAAGCAACCACAGCTTTAGAGCAGAAATGCAACACAACAGCATTCAGCTTAGCTGCATACAGCAGGCATGCACCTTCTGTACTACAAGAAGCTCAAAAGAACAAGATGTGGAAGAGTTTAGGGAGTTTTCTGTCATATCTTAAAAGAAGCTAAGAGCATGCAGGCAAAAATCTGTAACTAGAATACAGCTTACTTGCTCTGTGGGCATTTTCACATTGACTTCCTAATCTATCTTCCAATGGGACCCTTGTTAACTTTCCAAATATATCAGCAGCTTTAAAAGAACCATTGTGTCTTTTATAGTGAGTGGCTTCAAAAAAACAGTATCTTCCCCAAAGGTCATTAGTAATGCTCTTCTATTGCAGTAGCTCATCCTTCACACTGATAAGGTGGTGACTTTTTCAACTAGTGCATTGTAATTGTATTTTACATCAGAGGAACCCTCTCACAGAGGCTCACTGCAGGTTAAGGGTGGCTGCACAGACTAGCAAAGTCAAGCCGAGGGACTTCCCTTCCTGTTGCAGCTGCAGGGGTGAATAAGAGACTATATAGCCAGAGAATCTGCAGAGTTAATGTTCATTAAAGTTAATGAAAGTTTTGCATGAATGAGAAAAAGCTCCAGAGCAAATGAATGAGTGGCATGATGACAACTAGATACACAGATGTATTTTTTCCCAAATACCATCAAACCTCTGTGATATAGGGAGGAGCAGCAAAACATGCATGAGCAGGAATCTAGGAAGCTTTTCTTTTAGCTTCTACCACAGTCCCAAGCTGGGAACTCAAGCCAAGAGGTATTTTGCAAAACAGAGTGGAAAAAGGGCACCTATTAAACTCCCTGAGTCTATGGGGTCCACATTTCCAGCTGTTTGCCTGTTACAGAGCTGGTAAGGTGATGAACCTGTGTTTTCCTAAGGCTTGATAGAGGATTCTGCACTGCGAGGACACTAGCATGTTCCTGTGGTAGCTTGAAAGAGAACATGGGAGATTTGACTGAGGAACATAAATGCGAGGGGTTCGTTTCACCCTCCCTGCCCTTTCCAAGCAATGCAGGGCTCCAACTCAGCAGCATATTCCACATCTCTCAGCCATGGTTTGCTTCATTCTGAGAACCAAAACTCCTAAACACAGCTGAAAAGATTTGCATCATACAAAGACTGTCCTAATGGCCAGCACTGAGTATAAAATATCCAGGCCAGCCAGAAGTGAGCACCCATGCGAGAGAGCCACACCTGAGCTGCTGTAGTTTAAAGGCCACTGAAGGACCTCAGAGCCCACAGGTGAGGGGACACAGCCTGGCCTCCAGGCTAAAGTACAAGGGAAAGTGTCCAGCTTCCATATTTTGCAAGGACTCCTCAGAAGGGTTACCCAAAAAGCACCCAGCACACTGGAGAGAGTTGTCTACAGCCGGTGTCAAACACAAGGTCTTGGAGCAGAGCTTGGGTCTCAACTCAGGACTGTAAAATGGGTGGATGAGCTTTCAGCCCTGGGGGTCTAGAGAATGAGATCTGCTGGGAAGGTGTTAAAGAGCTCCTCTGAAGCTCCTTTCTTTCTCTATTGCTCACCTGACATGCAGTAACCTGGTGGTTAAGACACAGCAAGCAGCAGAGCTGGATTTATTGCTTTATTTTTTCTGGGATAGGATTTTCAAACTTCAGCTTCCTACACCAAATTTAGATAGATCAGCTAAGCTTTTCTACAACATTGCTTAGGCTTCCGCAGACATGCCCCAGGTGTCTTTGTGATCTTTACCTCTTCAAATTAAAGGAAAAATTGTCTGTCTTTCTAGCCCTAACTAGGAATTGCTGTGTTGCCAGCTCTGCAGTTCAGATCATGACTCAAACCTGACAATCCTGAGACAGAGAAATCATCTCGTAGTCCAGGGGGAGCCAGGAGGGAAAAAAAAAAAGAAATCAAATTTAATCACTAGTCTTTGTAGCTTCCTACTTCACCTGCCTTTCCAACATAGCTGTGATAACTGTTAACACATTTCCTTGCTAATTGCACTGAGGAAGAGTTTACTTTTATTCTTTTCAGAGGAAAATAATACTAATTTTTGATTTCTCATTTGATTCATTTCTTCCTTAGATTCTTACTTCCAGTGTGTAAACGTCCTCCCCAGATACACCCTTTCTTCCTCTGTACTCTTCCTTGCGTGCAAGTGCCCCCCTCTCAACACCAATCCAATAGGAAATCCTACAGCTGGGCCTCTGTTCCTCTCCCACTTCTTCCTCCTGCTTCCGACGCTACTTTGCCAGTCCCCACTGTCTGTGGGTACATCGCTAATTTACACTGAAGATATATTAGGGAAGAAGAATCATACTGATCCCCCGAGCCACAGAGAGTACCTTGCTGTCCCAAACAGCAGCTGTGCCTACAGCCACAGGACCAAGTTCAGTGTGATGGCCTTCATGTAAAGTGACCAAGTTCACAAGTGCTCACAAGCCTCAAGTTTAAGGCAGCATCCTGCAATCACTTCAATTTTTAGAAGTTCCTGACATGGAACATGGCCTTTATTTTTTCCTGTAAAATCCCGAAAAAGTTGACATGAACTAAAAACTGATGGGTTTTTCAATCCTGGCTTCTGCTTCTCAGTGTTGGGAACTGGGGTGGGATTTACCAGATATATGTAAGGAGCATGTAGGCCACCCCCTGCTTGCACTTCACTGTGAAGCTGAGTCATTGCATAGAATGCCCAACCCTGCTCACACCAGGTCACTGCCCCTGGTGCTGCACTAAAACACATATGCTTTACCTCCTCTATGGTTCTGTAAATCACCCACAGTGATGACTACAGAGTGACCAACAGGCAGGGGAGCAACACTGGTATCATCAGGGGATTGGTAAAAATAGAAAGACAAATATTACGTGGGAATTTGTATGCTCTTATCAGCTTGTGTCATTTTTAGCTGAATTGGATAGAAAATTGTGAAAAGAGGTTTTAGCTTGGATTGAAAGTGGGTATCTGAAAAATGGCTTCTGAATAAGAGCAAATGTAGCTTAACGGGGTGGTGAGTCAAGTTTCTAGAAGATAAAAAGAAAAGATTTCTTTTTCTAACAGTAATGATAATTCCACTGGCATAACTATCTCTGAATGAGTGATTGAAGGTAATACTCAGGCAAATGTCCGCATCATTTAGAGACATCATAATCACCCATGAATTTGGGGCATATTCAAAAAATTGCATTTCATCAGATCATCCATGCAAACAGCAAATTCTTCAGGTCAGTCTACTTTAGTCTACCTTCACCTTTCTGTTTCCACCTACAGAAGGCACCAGGCAGCCATCAGCTCTTCACCTTCTTTTTTTCTGTTTTCTCTTTTTAAGGCAGGTCTGGCAGGTCACTGAGATAACACTTCATACACCATGGTATGAGGGGGAAAGTGGTGGAGGCCAATACTGCCCACGAATAACTCACAGGGAACAAGCCCCAGAAGCTCATGGTAAGAGAACCTGTGCCCTGCCTGCCCTCCCACCCGGCTGCCTGTGCCTGGGGGTTGGGATGGGAGGTCCTGCAAGCCTCACCAATATCACAGAGCTCCCTGGGCTTGGGACCATCCCACCCAGCTGCAATTGCATCTCCAATCCAGCCCTAATGGAGATTTTCAGCTCTCTCCCTTGATTTATAACAGACTCTGTCTGTAAGTAAAGATATGCTGTAACTGCATTCTATCAATATTGCTTTCCTTGTAACTTTTTCTGTTTTAAAAGCAATAACTTCATATTTTCTTCTGCTAGGGTAATTCCCCTCTTGTATTTAAAAGCATCCACAGTAAAAGGTTATGCTAGCCAACACAGTGAAAGAACAAGGTCCTTGAGCATGGTGTTGCTTTTGTTGACCTTATGCTGATATGGATGAAGCACTAGGATGATTTTACACTGACAGGTCAGACACAGATCTAGAAGCAGAACTGTCCTCCAGTGGGACGGGGAAAGAGAAAAGGAAAAGCAACAGGGAGAACATTTGCAGGTCAAGATAAAAAATAGTTTAATAATTGAAGAATGGAAGGGAAGAAAACAAAACAAAACAAGTGATGCAAAGACAATCACTCGCCACCTCATTTGTGTAGACTGATGTCCAGCCAGTTCCTGACCAAAGATGACTAACCTGCCTAACCTTACTCCTGCCTGCTTTATTACTGAGCATGACAGTCTATGGTGTGTAATGCCATTATATGTCATTGTTCTGGTCACAAACCTGAAACATAGGACCTGTTTTTAGCAACCCATAATGGCTGCTATGAAGAAAATTAACTCCATCCTAGCCAGACCCAATAGAGACAAGCTGATTTTCAGATGAGATGTGGAGCTCAGGCTGTAAATTGCTATATTAATAATACAGAATTCAGAGCCTGAAGCTGATCATATTTTTGTTATCATTATCAAAATTGCATCTCATCTTCAAAGGAAGAATTAATGTATTTGGATCAGCTGGCCACTGAAAATCTTATGAAAACAATACTAATTTCATGTCAGAATTGTTTATGTAGCACAATTTGCAGTTTTACTGTAGATGTGGATTTGTTTGCTTTCTACAGAGAATGTAATGATAATTCTTTTACATTGCACCTAGCAGCCTTGTCTTTAGCTTAGGTTTGGGGTTTTTTTGTGAGAGAGGAAAAGAGCTAGGGGAAATGAAATATTGCTGACAGAACTTGCTAACAATTTGGCAATCAGTTGAAGAAATACATATTACTTTAAATACATCTGAGTGAAATATTTTGACTCAAATCCACACATTTCAGTTTCTTGTTTGGAGTCTGAGTTACTATCTTCTAGGTTGAGAAGGAAGAGAAACAAACTTTGTGAATTTCTGGACTCATCAGATCTTGGCTGTCAAATACACCTCAAAATCTGTCAATGCATGACAAGTCTTTCGTTATAGGTCATCAGCTTTAAAATCAGATTTGTCCTAAGAAGGATATAAAAATGACAAACCCACTCAGTTACAAAACTACTCAGTTACTGTTATTAGTGCAGGATGCTGCAGTAACTCTTCTGCTGTTGTAGCTACCTCCAAATTTTAACTGAAATAAATAGGCTTCCACATTTTAATTCTGGGAAGGAAAACAACAGTTGGCCTTTGCATGCAGCCTTGCTTCTTCGCTCCTGCCATACCCATATGGCTTCTGCCATTACTGCCACTCACATACCTACAAAGGCAGGACTGGGACTCCCATATAACACTGTCTACAACATGTTCTGTCATTTAAAAGAAGTGACAGGATTTGCTTCCTCAGCCTAATATTTTTCTTTCCTACTAAGCCCCTCATATGAAAGTAGCTATAAACCTCCAGACAAGGAAAGAACACTGACTGAAGATTTTTTTAGTGCCATGTTATCTGCACAGCACTGACTCAAATGGTTAATGATGTATGGGAATATTAAGTAAAACTTGAGTCATTTTCTTTTATCAGGCCTGCTGCTTCTTAGATGTATAATCTAAAAAAATAACTTCAATATTTTCCCAGATCTGCATAAGGTTAAGATAACTACTCTCAAAACTTGTCCATAAGATTGAAAATACATGGAATAAAAGACAATTATGTGACAAATCATAGAATCATAAAATAGTTAGGGTTAGAAAGGACCTTAAGATCATCTTGTTCCAACCTTTCTGCCATGTGCAAGGATGAATTACACTAGACCATATAGCCCAAGGCTCTGACCAACTTGGCCTTGAACACTGCCAGGGATGGAGCATTACCACTTTGGGCAACCTGTTCCAGTGCCTCACCACCCTCACAGTAAAGGATTTCTTCCTTATATCTAACCTGAACTTCTCCTGTTCCATTTTAAACCCATTACCCCTCGTCTTGTTGCTACAGTCTCTGATGAAGAGTCCATCTCCAGCTTCCTTGTAGGTCCCCTTCAGACACTGGAAGGCTGCTATAAGGTCTCGTCGAGTTGCCCTAGTTAGTCAAACTCTTTATCTGAACCACACTCCCTGCTTTGATTTTTCTGACTTCTTCTTCCAGCTGCTTTTTTATCAAATAATAATGATTCTTACCAATCTATTGCAAAATAAACCCATGTTCTTACGAAGACAACACACTAAGATGGTGTAAAAGTGCCATAATTTATCTCTGAATCGGGCCTACCGTAGTTACAGGGTACTTCACCTAAACTAAGGAGGCTGAACTGTAGCAGGGCAGATGTTTTGTACAAGAATTGTAAGGGTCATAAACAAGTCCTCTTGTTCATGTCCTTCAGTAAAATGTAACTGAAACATTTGGAACCTTTTACCTTAAAAGTGTATGTGCTCACAAACTAGACTGGGAGTTTTTGTTCTCTTTGCCATGCAACAGGAGAGCTAAGGAGGCATTAGATGAAACAGAGAGACAGTAAATCAAAAGCTGATCATAGCAACCAATTTTTCAAGCAGTGTTTGACATCTGCGGATTTGAAAGTGAAACTGTAATGAATATCTAGGACCAAATTGGATCTTTACACAATCTCCAGAAATATCTAAAATTAGTTAAAATGGTAGAGGAATCACTGTTCATCAAGGCTGCAAAGACAGCACTATTTTATAGCAGGTTATCTGTTATTAGCCTTTTTTGGCAAAGAGACTTCCGATCACATGCATTTTTCTTCATCAGATACAGAAACAAAGTATTTCAGACATGAAGAAGAGCTTTTGTTCCCAGAAATGTGACTGTTTATTGTTTTAGTTAAATATAAGATATTATAGCCTCCTCAGAATTCATAATAGTCAATGACAACAAAAATCACGGGCAGAGTATAAGCCACCATGCCTCAAACATCAGTATTTTAAGCACAATTTAAGCTACAGAAGGGGAAAGTACTTCATTTTGAGCTGCAGTATTCAAAAGCGTTAGACAAACCATGCACACATCTTACGAAGTGTGACTTCCTTTCTTCTGCAATTTCAGTGCAAGATCTTCCTGAAGACCAGCAACCTCCCTCCCTGCTTCAGGAAACAGCTATCTGCTCACTTCCAAATGCCTTCAATACCAGACCAATAAGTAAGACATAAACTTATAGAAGAAGTATAAATAACACTTTGCCATACCCACGTTAGGGCCTATTAAAAGTCTGACAACAGAGATTCAAGTCTTTTCAGTGCTCTTCCTCCACTACTTCCTGCGGGAAAAACTTCACCCCGTGGGACTACAATGGTTTATCTTGCACTCAATGGAATTCATTAATCCTATAACTACTAACCACGTCTGGATTCCGACCAGAGGCTAAATACAGTGACACTTTGTATAATCCATTTTCTAGGTCTCTCCTGCTGCTGTATGAAATAATTGCTAAGAGGTAGAAGTGGGAGGAAGCAACTGAGGCTGCAGTGAAGCCAGAAAGTAATCCAAGTACTGCTTGTTAATCCTAGAAAGTTTCTTGTTGTTTTGGTGGTTTTTTTTAATTTAACTTCTTAAATGTAATTTTGTCAGGCTGGAATTCTCATCTTTCTTTCTAATCAAATTCAGAGGTTTACCATTGGGGAGCAAATTAAACCAGTGGTGTGGCACAACATGGGCTACAGAAGCCAAGGGTAGAAAAGTATTTCCAACTTCCTTTTAGCTTTTGGGTTTGGAAAATCCAAAATGAGTGAAAACTGTGAGATGGGGATACCAGCAATTAATTTTATCAAGGACTTTTGATCTGGAATGGGCCTTTGAACAGATGGGAACCATACCCAGGCTAAGTTTTCAAAGCACATTGCTTATATCAGGACCAGACCTTATGAGCTCTGCCAGCTGGGAGAAGAGAACTGAATGGAGAAACAGTGCCAGTGTGAGCCTGGGTGTGAGCTGTCTCTAAATCTGTTCTTGCTGGAGGAAGGAGATACACAAATGTAGCCAGTTCATGAAGACCCAGCCTTGCATGGGATGCTGGGACCATGTAAGTCTTTGTGTAGCTATTCACTTTTTCTTATATTTCGGCCTTCTTCTTTCCTGTATTATCTTGTGTATGGATATTCTAACTCAAAGATGGAGACTGGTCATAATATGTTGTTCATCCTGCAGAGGAGGCGAGAAGACAGCACATGAGAAGACCATTCCCACTGTTCAAAGCCTCAGTAGATATGGTATCAGTCCAAAGTGCTGGCAGCTAAGTTTTGTGCAGATCCCACTTCCTTCCACAGAGTCAGAGACATAACTGAATAGTTGAGAGTAGCAGAACTTCAAAGCCTGACACAAGCAACAAATAAGACCTCCAAGAACTTAGGAAAGTCTGCATCTCCTTTCTCAAACGAGAACAGATTCTCAAGGGGAAATATTTTGGCTCCATGCTGGACAAACCTGAAGTCAATACACCATGCTGGTGTACCTAGAATTGTTCACTCTCACTTCAGTCATAGGTCAGTTGCAAGTAAACTAGAAGCCCAATTCCAGTCTGTCTTGAGATCATCACTGCTTGCCAAGTAGGAAGAATACATAGAACCAAAGTGATATTATCACATGACCTGAAAGCCATTGACTTGAACACAGGTCTAGACATGAGTCTCTTCTGAATTTAGAATTCCGAATTTGAATTTCACAGGGAAAAAGAAAAGAGAGTTTGTGGAGGATAATTTCTATCACATAATCTCTCTAGCTTTTGTAGGTGAAAGAAAGAACTTAATGTGAACATTTACAGGCTGCAAATAACTGGTAGGAAAGAGCAGTATCTGAAATCAGAACTTCTGAACTCTCAAGCAGAATCCTCCTACTGCAACCAATACAGACTGGTAAATTTTGGTAAAACCTGGACTAAACTAAAATGACACATCCTGAATCCTCCAGTAATAAAGAGGTGTGAGACAGTCATCAATTAGCAGTCTGACCATTCAATGTGCTTCTGCACATAGACTGTGGTCCTTGGGGTCCTGGAAAGCAGAGGCAGTGCAGAAAAGCAGGGTTCCCAAAAAGATATAGTCATCTTGGAAAGAATAAGGGAGCCTGGAAAGAAGAAAGTTGAGATTTTAGCTAGAGGAAAGATCTGGAAAATAGGTTTCCTCCAGCTATTGATTAGCAGCTCCCTAAGGAGGCTTTAAGACTTTTTTAGGACAATTTATGCTATCTAACAAAATAGAAAATAAATTTCCTCCTGCACCAAACAACTTCCTCTAGGGTTCCAACTAATATGCTAGGAAATTAAAGAGAGAAGAGGACAGACAACAAAAATACAACTTTAAAATGGCAAAGTCATCTCTTTTAAACCGTCTTCATCACTGAACAATCTGTCCTGTTAGATTAAAGATTGTATTGCTGCCATCACTGAATTCATCACATTTGCTTGTATCACAAGGCACTGAAGCATACCAGCTTTTAAAAAAGCAACTGAAAGTTGGCTGTGCCTCTTTGAGCCACAAAATAAATCCCTCAGCCCAGAAACATTAAATTAAGGACATGTTTTAGCCTCCTAAAGGAGGCTGCCTGAATGTGCAAAGAGGCACAGATGTAACACAAGCTATTCTCCAGCCAGCACAAGCTGGTGGAAATGTCACATAGGATGGTCCTCATTTTACATCTATTGCTCCCGGTGCTGCAAAATCCTGCTCCAGGGTCTTTTAATAGCCCCTGTACATGAATGGATGAAGTAGTATGTCTGGGTCAGTGATCTGCCTCAGTTCACAGTGAAAGAATATGAAGCAGACACTGAACCAAGTGATGCTTACAAGCGAGAAGGGGTAATCCTGCTTAATCTGTGCTTGCAGAGCTATTCATTTTCCACACTTTTATGTTGCATTTCAAAGTCTGTCCAGCTGGGATCCAGATTCACTTGCAACATGTACAGGCATGTTGCAAATGGACTGAGTAAATGCATCTGTAATCTGGAAGATATTAAAATTATTACATTTACACTTATGTGGAATTTAGGGCAACAGTCTTGAAAAAAATCCCACTTCCACACCCAGCAGATTTTCAAGGCAATATTGTCTCCAAGTGCCTAAAGCTGTGCCATCACATACACCACACTGGTCTTCATTTTTGCTGAGACACCTTCCCACCACCTATGGAGGGCTGGCACCTGAGGACTAGGTATTTCTGCATTGCTGGCACTTGCTTAATTTAGCAAACACACTCAGAGGCTGCCATTTAGTGTGACTCAGAAATACAGCCAGTAAAGACAGTATTTGCAATGTGTATTGTACTCTAGTGGTTAGAGACCCTGCTGAAAACAGGGATTAGCTTCTGTCACCTCCAAGGACAGCTGCTGAGCTGCAGTGTGGGTAGGGGCCCTCACTCCCTTTCTCAAGCCTGGGGCACTACTAGGCCAATACTGTGGTGTGCACAGATCCAGAGGGAGTACCAGTACGAGATGTTGAGTTTTACCTGGTGCAGGTCTTTCTGCTAACATAGTGAATACAATCAAGCACTGTTATTTTCACTTTTCATCAACAGTATATAAGAAAAGCATTTAAATTTTTGCGTTTACTCTGACAGTCTCTGCAGCCTGTTACCATCCCCTGGGTATCCCAAGGGACACCACTAAAAGGTTAAGAAAAAAAGAAGCATTCTTCAAAGATGTAAACCAGTGTGAGTCTTTTATGGTATAGAACTGAAGATATGACATGATATCTAAATATTTATTTATGAAGTTAAGCTGTCTCTTAAGTTCATTTCCAACCATCCCATCACTGTACAAAAGAATCTCTGCTCAACAGGCAAACTGATAAGAGAAGTTGGTACCTTTGTATTTGAAAAAAAAATACCACTAATATTTGTATTTAGCAGAAAGCAGAATCCCCACATCTTTTGTACTTGAACATTGGCAGATTTGGTCTTGAGTCACTAAAAATCAGCTCCATAATTTCATGTTACAAGGCACCACAGGAGATCAGCTCTTCACAATGAATATATGCATAGAAGCAGATTTTGACTATTTTCAATAACTTATTTGCAGAGATTAAAGAAATCATAATACTGACACACTCAGCACCATTCTACCAGAGATTTCAAATGGGACTAGGCACCTTCAGAAAGCTTCCAGAAGACAGACTTGCTGCAGAACTAGGACAACCCTCTCAAATTCTCTACCATCAAGCAGTAAAACCAGCACTATGAAGCACAGTGGGAAGATGATCTCAAAGCCCTCTTTGCTCTCCATTCCTTGACTAAGTATTCCTTGAAGGATGATGTGTCACTGTGGAAGTTATTTTCCAAGCTTTAACACAATGGGATAAATATTATAGCTCTTCATGTACTGCCTAGCAGGCTCACACTTGAGTTGTATCTGTTCAATGATAAAATGAAGTGGCAATTATTGAAGTTATTCAGAAGTGGGAGGAGGGGATAACACAGGGCAAGAGACTCTGTGAATCCTGGGAGGAGAACACATGGTTGTCTACTCTCAGTCCTCTGTCATCTTCCCCTCAGAAATCTCACTCACCTCTGTACAGCCTCCCAGAGCCACAAGCCCTCAGGGTTGCTCACTGCCCAGACCCCATCCTGACCCCTTCCACTTCTTTTAACTCACTTGCTCAGAAACATACTGACCTCTGCCTCAGCCATCTAGAACAGTATCAATTCCTCCTGGTCCCCTGCCTTCTTCAGCTGCCACCAAATTTCTAGCTTGCTGGACCCTCAGCTGGTTTCTCTCATTCCTCCATAAGACTGTCTCCTTACCCCTTACCAGGTGTCCTGGGTTCAGCAGTAGCAGTCATGTTTCTCCTTTGTGGTAGCTGGTGCAGCGCTGTGTTTTGACTTCCAGCCTGAGAACAGTGCTGGTGATACCGATGTTTTTGATTGTTGATAAGTGATGTTTACCCTGACCAAGGACTTTGTGAGGCTCATGCTCTGCCAGGGAGGAGGGGAAGCCAGGAGGAAGCAGAGATGGGACGCCTGACCCAGGCTAGCCAAGGAGGTATTCCATACCACAGCACGTCATGCCCGGGGTGGGGGGTAACTGGGAGTTACCCGGAAGGACACGGGATTCTGGGTGGGACTCGCTTCTTGGCCGGTGGTATCGTATTCTCTTCCCTTGTTATTTTCTCTTATCATTGTTGTCGTTGGTGGTAGCGGTGGTGATCTGCGTTGTACATTGGTTGCTGGACTGTTCTTGTCTCAACCCAAGGGAGTTGCACTCTTTCGATCCTCCTCCCCGTTCCTCCAGGAGTGGGGAAGGAGAGAGCCCCGGGTGGGGGGGCCCTCGATTGCTCTCAGCCCAGCACCACTCACTGGGAGTGAGTGAACAAGCTGTCTGGCTAGGGTTTAAACCACGGCACCGGGCTATCTTCTTCCCTGTGCTCAGACATGGCTTTGCTGTTACCAGGATGTTCCATCTTGCTTACTTTGGTCACTGCCGTTGAGCTGGTCCTCAAATTTGCACTCTTCTCTCCCATTTGACTTACGAAACCTTGATCCTTTGCAAATACTATTTTTAAAAGAAAGGCATTGTTTGAATTGTCAAGTAGTTTTTTAATACAGAAAATACTTCTACCTAAGATGCCAATTAAAATTCAGACATTGTGTTACCTAAACAGGATGTTTTGAAGGATCACGCAATACATTTTACTTTATGAGGAAGCAGAAACCCTTTGCACATTGTCAAAAAAATTGTACTTTTGTTTCACTGAATATTAAACAAAGCATTGTTTAATATCCATCGCTAAGAGACATCCAAGAGGTACTTCTAAATGATCCCCTTATCTCCAAATGCGTAGAGACAAAGATCAATTAGCAAATCATTATGAAAATTCTTTGAATATAAAATAATTGAAAGAATTTTGTACACTCCCTCTCCCTGCACAATTCAAGTTTGGGTTTTCAAAGATTCTCAACTCTACGCATATGGGAGACTGCACAATTTTATTTGATTGTCGTGATGAAAGAATAATAGTAAAATGGTAAGATCTGACTTGCTTCCTTCTGGATGAATTTGCACATTTTGTATTTACAGTGAGAGAAACATTTAATTATCCTGTAAATATAATGAAATATGTTTTTGTCTACATATATATATAAAAGAACACATGCATGCATATAGGTGTATAATATCAAACACATATACTCTTCACAATGAAAACATCCAGTCTTTATTTCTATAAAAAGCTAAAAATTCAACCTCTGTAGAAAACACCTCTGTTTATGCCTAATACTGACTAATTCTCATTTTATATTATTAAGCAAACTCCCTAAGAGCTTTAAAAAAATTCTATCTACACTTGTCCAATAAATTGTGTTTCTGTTGAATATTCTTGTCTTCAGGAGGGAAATGTTGTTTGGGAAAAATACAACCAACCAACCAAACATCAAGAGATCTGAAAAATTCCCTTTGGGCTGGAGACATAACGTAATTTAAGTGTAGCTTGAGGTAGTTCCAGATTTGGTGACAATGAGGTACCCAAGCAGCTAACTCCATGCCAGGAGCTTCTGTTCACTGAAGGAGAATAATTATATGAAGTCAACAGAGAAAGCAAAAGGTCAAGGCCAAAGGCTAGAGATGTGGATTTTTAATCTTACTAAAAACCTTTCCGATTGGAAAAAAGAGGCCAAAGGGTAAAAGAGGGCACGCTGAACTTCCTGGTTAATATTTCACTCATGGGACATTTTCAAAACTGCAGCAGGTCAGCTGCAGACAGGAATTCTCCAATGTTCTCCAAAGCAACCAAGCTCATGCTGCAGCTGAGGCTCATCTCTGCTCCACAGCCACCAGACTCCTCAGCAGCTCTGGAAAAACTATAGGAATTTAGGATTTCTTCCACTCAGTATTAGGCCCCTAAACAATGGCATACATGCAGTTCAGAAACCAAAACCCTGAGCAGCTATTGTAGCCACATCCATCCAAGCACTAACCAGGAAGCAGATAAACCAGAGAGGATACACCAACCAGATGTCATTTACAACTACTTTTTTCAGGGCATAACCTCACAAAAGAAAAATGTTGCTTCTCTTTTATGTAGTAAATGCAGGTCAAAGCAGTTGTTAAAGAGTTCAGATTTCCTATTACATGTAGATTTTGAGCATTGCCCTTGGGAGCAAGGGGTCCACCATGCAGCCAAAGTCAAGGAAGCTGGCATTTGTGGCGAAGGCCAAGGAATGACTCACTGATGTGCAGCCCCCTGCATGGGCTGACTCTCACTGGACCAATTTCATGTGAACTGAACTTATCTGTACATGTTGCTACTGTTTCCTTCCATATTTTTCAGATCTTCCTGCTAATGTGAATCAGCATATTATTAGTAGCAGGGTCAGAGCATTCCAGCTTCTTCTGGTAGCAATGAGAGTGCAGTACAAGATATAAAAAGTATTTGTTATTAACAGTGGGGAGTAATTCATGGGAAGAGTTCTTAATATCTTTTTATGATTACTGCAATGTATTTTTCAAACTCCACAAATGTGACTGTGATGGCTGTGATATAAATGATTAAGCCCATAAAAATGTTTATCCTCCTTAAACAGCTATCTGTCCACTATAAATATAATTGAAGGTTATCTGCACTCACAACTCAGAATGGATTTAGACAGACAACAAGATAAAATCATCCTGTAAGTTTTCTATTAAACTTAAGTTCCCTGTGGCTGGCCAGCAAGCTCCCAAAAGAAACCAATCTATCACCTGCTTCAGATGACAATATTATTTCCACTCTTTACACCCTTAACCTCATTATTGTTCACTACAATCTTACCACTGCTACAATAAACAAAAAGTTGAAGAAAGGCGTATCTTTGATGCCCCGTTACTAATGGAAATGTCCTCATCTATAGGTGTGTTTATGCACATCAGTGTTTTTAGACCAAAAGTATAACCTTTGAAACATCAGCTCAGACTTAGAGATCTGTGTCCTAGGTTCAGCAGTAACAGTCATTTTTCTCCTTCTTGGTAGCTGGTGCAGTGCTGTGTTTTGACTTCTGGCCTGGGAACAGAGCTGATAACACCGATGTTTTAGTCTGACCAAGGACTTTGTGAGCCTTATGCTCTGCCAGGGAGGAGGGGAAGCCGGAAAGAAGCAGAGACAGGACACCTGACCCAAACTGACCAAAGAGGTATTCCATACCACAGCACGTCAGGCCTGGGATGTAATTGAGAGTTACCAGGAAGGACTAGTGCCCTGCAGGGTTGGAGGAGGTATTGGTCGGTGCCCAGTCTGGTGGGGTGGGGTGAGTTCTTGGTCGGCTGGTGCTGAGGTGTTGTATTCTCTTCCCTTGTTATTTCCTTCAGCATTGTTATTATTGGTGGTAGCAGTAGTGATTTGTGTTACACCTTAGTTACTGGACTGTTCTTATCTCAACCTGTGGGAGTTGCATTCTTTTCAATTCTCCTCTCCGTCCCCCCGGGAGTAGGGGGAGGGAAGGAAAGGGGGGAGTGAGTGAAAGAGCTGCCTGACTGGTTTTAAACCATGACAATGTGTTGTTCCATTCATAAAAGCATAGCACACTATACAATTACCAGGGCACTAAAAATGCAATCAGTTGTGGCAGATCTGAGATATGATTAAAGGGGAGTTTCTCTATGTGAACTTTGTGAAGCTCCTTTTACTTTGTGAAGTAAATCTGTATAAAAGTTATTTCTCCATATCAGCCATTCAGTGTGCCAACTTTAACTACTCATCACCCACTCGCAGAGAGTAACAATAGTAATGTTCATAAGAAGTAACAGTAGTAATATTTATAAGAAGCCATAAGAAATAATTTCATTGCTCTGTGACCAAAGCCCACATCCATCATGGAGGTCTTCTAATGATTTAAATAGGCACTGAATAATTTTAAAGACCTGATGAATCCAATTAAACAGTAGCAAAGATGGCCTCAGAGGAGAAAAAGGAATCTCTGCATCATTATTATCATCAACACAGGTGCATACCCTGCCTTCTGTGTGACAGTGATAAAAATGCCCTCTGCGTTAGGAGTGGTGATTTTGGCACACACAAACAGCTGAGGGACTTGGGACCTCTCATGCCTCCATGTCTGATGCATGTTCTGAACACTGCCTCCAGCCTTGTCAGTCTCTTCAAAGCTGAGTTTACACATGATTGAGTCCTAAGTGGTGTAAGATTGTGCTTGGTGTTATTTCTACAAGAAGCCTTCCTAATTCTGAAGCCTTTTTTTTGTTATATATTACAAAAATACAGGAGTTCTCAGTAGCGAGCCTCCCTGCAGATACACACCAGATGTGGCTGGCAAAGGCAAAAACCACAATGAAAACAAAGGGATGAAGTACCTAACTTACAAAAAATATTGCAGCAATTTCTCTCCCCGTGGAAAGCGCTTTGTTTGTGCTCATCTCTGAGAAGTTCATCTACATTTCTTTAGCTTGGGGCGTAACAATAAACACTGCACAACCCACCATCCCTTGTTAAAGCCAGAGCTTTAACAAGACCCCCTCTAGGGGGCTGAATAATGAAAAGAGTCTTCATGGTGTTTGCAGCTTTTACACAAGACACTGTTCTTGCATGTACTCCATGTCCTAGCTTCTTAAAAATGAGCTGACATACCTTCATATGTTCTGTTCTTTCACTGAAATGAACTCCTCTGTCATTAGTTAACTCAGGCAGAAAACATATGGGCTACTGATACACTGACCCTCCTTTGATGTGGAGCTATCCAGGAGCAGCAAAGTAAGCTGTAACACAAGATTTGGCTGGCCAAGAGGTAATTTAACAGTGACACATATTGCAAGGTAAGATTTCTAAACAGTAACATGAAACAGAAACTGGAAATAATCTGGGACCTTGAAGGTCAGCCGTCACTCAGGACTAGACTAAGTAATGATGATGACTCAAAGCCAAACTGCACCGTACATTCAAATCATTAAAATACAAGGGACAGAAAAAAAAAACAAACCTAAAACAGAGCTAGCAACAAATGATCATGCTTAATTAGGAAGTAAAATGTATCACAGGAGCAAGGTGACTTAAACAGAAGAAAGCATGTTGATGGGAGGCACAAAACCATTGGCACAGATGAGTTCCAGAGTGACACCACAAGGATATGAGGATTATAAAAATCTGCTTGCACTTCCAGTGAACTCTGCTCTAAGGCTAGGCAGATGCATTAGTCCTTAAGAGAGAAACCATTAAAAAAGTAGGGCAGCAGTTTCATCTGAGAGAAACAAGTTAAAACAATCCTTTGGGGGGATGTTTTCATTAAAACAGCCCCTTTTTATAGTTCTTTTTAAAAGATTATCTTACTAATTCTGAATACTGTAGCTTTGCCAGTGTAGGTAATTAGGACACATTAAAAAGCAACAAATTACCTCTATGTTATGAGTCAAGGAAAGGGTTTTCTTTCAGCTACGTAAGGTCAAGCTGTGCTTCCAGCAACAAAAAGTACCTTCTGCCTGTCTTTTGAAGCAGAAATGTTCCCTTTCAGATGCTCCTGGACTCCAAGGGATGAAGCCCTGTGACAGGTACACTTTCCAAGGACAGAGTTTCTATGATAAAGCCACGACCAGAAACCATTTACCAGCTGGAGTCATAAACTAAAAATTAGTAATACAGTTTTCTTTATTGTCTTAATCATGCTCCCAAATTCTGGGGGCATGCTAACAATTGCCTTCCTTCAGATCTAAGATAATACTGATTGTAATATTCTGTGCAAAGATGTTACATAAACCCACTGATGGAGCTGTCATCTTCCTGCATCCCACCATTAGCCCACCCACTTATTCCAGACACCCAGGCAGGTAAAGCCTCAATGAGGAGAAAAACACTTGTCGGGGTGATGCACTGGCATCTTCTTGTACACATCTACCTCTCCACCACACCTGCAGTGAATGAGGTCCAAGGGAACTGTCACACCACCAGCACAGGGATTATCCAGAAGACGAAAGGCTTCTTGTGGAGGTGGGGGGCCACCGTCTTCACTCTTACTAAGACTGAAACTGCTTGGCTGCTCCGTTCTGCAGCTGGAGCAGGATGTAACATGCACCATCAGACTGTGCAGCCTGTTAGCGTGCAGGTGCTCAGAAACAGATCATGTTTTTCCTTTCCCCACGTCCCTGGGCTGCTTCTCATTCAATACGGACAAAACTGGATGAAATACTGGTGTTGCCCTGGGAGCTGGAGTCAGTGCCAGGTGTCTGCCTCTCTTGCACCTGGTTATGATAGGCTTTTTGCACAGATGCACAGATGCTGTGCCAGCCTCAAAATGTGAGTAGTAACTAGAAAATAAAAAAATATAAATTCTGGTTGGGATAATTCATCATGGCACCACAGGAAGCAGTTTCCTTCATTTTTATCTGGGAAAATGATTTTATTCTAGCCAAGTTTATCTAACCAGCACAGGTAGAACTAGGGTTAACTCCTGGAAATATATGATTGCTTTAGTAGAGGAACCGTAACATACTTCCTCTCAATGTCAAGCCATTACTAGGTTGAACCTGGTTATAGGCATTAGATTTGTTTTTTAAGCTTCCCTAAGCCACAGTCACAATACACTTTTCTGAGGTCAGCTGTAGACGGTTATTACACCAAGATTTTATGTCAACAGCAAAGAAAACACGCAGTTAGATGTCGGTCTTCAGGGACAAGCAGTTGAAAAGGCAATCCAAACCGATAACCAGTTAATATCAAAGACTACACACAAAAAAGTGTTGCTCGCAGACAAAACCAGACTGCAGCAGGGGAAACCACAACAGGATTTCAACCACATGCTTTCTGAACTTCTCCTACCCCATACCCTAACGGGAAGTAAGACAATCCCCAAACCAGTATTAAGAACTTGACTTCAGAGAGACTCAGTAGTAAGTCTGTAACATTCACAACTCCCAGCACCTGATTTAATGACTTCCCCTGAACCGTGCTGCCTAGTGCATGTCCTACTTCTACACCTTACATTATATGGGGGCCTTCAGTTCCTAGTTAGGCAGGACGGGGGAGGCTCCAGGTCAGGGCTGGGAATGCTACTGAATGTGCATTTACAATCCGATTTAAATCTGCTCAGGTCATGGCACGGGTATTTTTAAAGGGTAAATGAATTCAAAAGTTGTTCATTTTGGGAGCCAAAACTTGAACTAAATACAGGTAATACTATTGCTACCTTCAATCATTTGTCTTGGAACTAAGATGACTTTTGATTTCTGAGCTGAAAGCTTACAAATGGTTCTAAATAAAATATTCCATTTGATGTAAATCTTCCAATAGAAACGGAGTTTAAAATACCCTTTTTCACTTTTTAAAGACTGCTTTAAAATGTTTGTAGAGTCAAAGCACTTAAAGTATATTTAGGTTCTGGTTAATAAGTAAATAACTAAAAATAATACATCACCTGCATTTTTTTTTCTTCTTCTGGTTTGAGTGATTGGTTTGAGTTCTCTAATGTCTACACTGGAAAATTATTATTATATGATTATCAACATCATTTTCAAACATAATTGTTGGGTTTTGACACACCCAGCTCCTAATTCTTTCACCGAATTCTTCTCATTAATAGCATCTTTAAAAACGTTGAAGTATAGAATTAAGTGGAAAGTTTTCATACCTTGTGGATATGTATATTTGATATTCTTAGCTGCAGAGAGGGATAGCATCAGTTACAATACTAAAGAAAAACAGGCATAAATCTAGCTGTAAGTAGAGCCATATAAAAAAGTTCATTTAAGTCAATCATTCCTGAACCTTGCTTTTATTCCAAAACTGTATTTTCTACATGGACTATTTTGCTTTTCAAATAATAAAGTTTAGCTGCCAGTCATTCTAACCATCCAAATAGAAACACAGAAGTTTGAATACTTGTTGTAAACCTTTCAGAGTGACAAATGAAAGATAATAACCCTTTGATCAATGTAACTTTTATTTCTTCATCTGGGAACACGGCAAGGATATCATAGGCAACCACGCCGCCTAGGAGAACATGGATTTCACATAAACTGTTTTGGCAGAAACACGCATTTAAATAATCATCCTAATCACCACCTCGTAGTTCTATCTTAAAAATAAAAATTAGAAAAATAAATAGAGGAAGAAAATCAAACCCAAACCAACAGAGAAAATAAACACAAGATCTGAACAAATGAACAGCCTAGAAGTTTTCTCTGTTTAACGTCTCTGCCAGCCACCTCTGTCCCTGACTTTAGAAGTTGCAATACTTAGCACTGACAATGGCATCTTTCATTTGCAAACATGTTATAAACAGGAACTGACTGTAATTATACCACAGTACCTCACCCCAGCAATCAATGTGACTGCATGGTCCTCTCTCAGCCTGGGGAAGTGCTGAATTAAGCCTGCGCTGCCAGTTCCCTGCATGACAGTGTCTATATCCTGCAAAGTGCTACACGTAGAATTGAGTTTAGCACGAAGTGACTGACCAAACTATAGCGTAAAATCAAGCAGTTTTTTCCACTCAGTGCTAATATTTAGTTTTATAATCCAAGAAGACCTGACCAGGGCAGGATGCAATTTAATGTAAACCATTTGAAGTGAAAGGTGTTATTTTGCCTAGTGAAATCTCCCTCTCACACTCCAGCTCACAGGCAGAGTCAGTGGCAATCTCATGGTCAGGGGAGATCTGGGACATCCTATCAAAAGGGTCCTCACGATTTTCCTCACAGTCAACCACATTTGGGATCATGTTAACATAAGCTGTCACTATCTCCTTGTGGAAAAGGGTGTCCTGGTTGTAAGACATAAGCTCGTTGCTTATATTAACAGTCTCCACTGGAGTACCAGAGCAAAACTGACCACATCCCAGAAGGTTGGAGAAGACCTTTCTAAAGTCAGCATTAAAGGCATAGATGATGGGATTGAGGGAGGAGTTGGCCCAACCAAACCAGACGAAGATATTAAAGGTGGTCTCACTGACACAGGGAAGACCAGCATGGGGGTCACTGGGTGGGCTCTCACAGAAGGGAACCATGCAATTCAAGATGAAGAACGGCAACCAGCAGCAGACAAAGACACCCATGATGACAGAGAGCGTCTTCAACACCTTGGTTTCTTTCCTGATGGAGGACTTGAGGCTTGTGTGATGGTGGCAGTCAACCTGGCTGCTCCGGCAGCTCTGTGCATGCTCAACTGCCCTCTCCAGGGAAGAGATACGACGAATCTGCACCTGGGCAATGCGGTATATTCGAGTGTAGGTAACTATCATGATAGCCACTGGGATATAAAAACTGATCAAGGAGGATGAAATAGCGTAAGTCCTGTTGAGGCTGGAGTCACAGCTCTCTGATGGTCCAGTGAGGGTATCATTGCTGTCAGCGGTTCCATCAGAGGGTCTCATTGCTGCTAATGCCACCCAGGTGGTGCTCATATCTTCTGCCCAGGTGGTAACAGCACCTGCTGCTGCCCAGCCAGTGCCAAACCCATCTCCAATATCACCAGCATCCACAGGATCCCCACCTTTGTGCCAGTTGAGCTGGACAGGGATGAAGGAGATGAGCACAGACAAAGCCCACGCCACACTGATCATCACCAGCGCCAAACGCTGGGTCATCTTCCTCTCATAGCGGAAAGGGCTGGAAATAGCCCAGTACCTGTCCACGCTGATCACGCACAGGTTCAGGATGGAGGCTGTGGAGCACATGATATCAAAAGCCACCCAGACGTTGCAGAAAGCCCCAAAGGGCCAGTACCCCGCCACCTCTGCCACTGCCTTCCAGGGCATGACTAGCACAGCAACCAGCAGGTCCGAGACAGCCAGGGACACGATGAAGATGTTGGTGACCTTGCTCCTCAGGTGCCGGTAGCGGACGATGGCCGCACACACCAGCACGTTCCCGAAGAGGGTCCAGAGGATGAGCAGAGCCAGCAGGCTGCCCGCCGCCACCTGCGCCGCCCCGGGGGCGCCCACCGGCTCCCGCGCCCCGCCGGGGGGTCCCGTCGCCGGAGGCAGAGGGCTCCGGCCGCCCCGCAGCATGGCTGGCGGCTCCCGCCGGCGGCGAGGCGGCGGCGGCGGCCGGGACGCGCCGAGCAGGCAGTGCCGCCCGGCCCCATGGGCCCACTGCCCCCCCGCCCCGCCGCCACCCCGGCCGGATGAGCTCTGATCAGCGGCTCAGCGCGTACCGGGCTCCGGACTCCGCCGCTCAGCGCGCCCCGCGCGCGGGGTCCCCGTCCCACGGATCAGCGCGCCTCCCTGCGCGGGGTCTGCGCCCCGCGGCCCCTGATCGGCCTTCCCACCCAGCTGCTCAGCGCGGGTTCCCCTGTGCGGGGTCTCTGTTCCCCTGCTCCCAGCGGGGATCCCCGCTCCGCAGCTCGGTGCGTTCCCAGTGCGTTCTCTGTCTCCGCCTCCCTTCCTCTCGCCTGCGCTCCCCTCAGCGCGGCTCAGCGCGCGCCCTGCTCAGGGAAGCCTCTCCGCGCCCGCTCCTCGAGGTGGCCGCTCCGCGCTGCGCGGCTCCTCGCCCCCGCGGCTCCCGGTGCCTCGCGCTCGGGCTGACAGCTCCGCCCGCTCGGCACCCGCTGGCGCTCCCAGCGCAGCAGAGCGGAAACCCCGTGGCCGCCTCCCGTTGCCTGCTCCCGGCCGCCCGACACCCGCTCCCCGGGTAGGCTCTTCCGCCCCCGGCCGCCCTATGAGCATGCTCCGCCGCCGGGGCGCCCCGTTCGGGCCGGCCGCCCTGCCGTGCTCCTCTCCTCCCGCCAGAAACCCTCGCAATTATTTTGCAACCGTTACCAGCTTTGCGCGGTGGTTTTGAGCCGCTGGAGCCAAGAGCGCGGTTCCACAGCGGGGAATGGGGAATACCCCTCCAGCACCCCCGGGGGAACGAGACGGGCTGCCCAGGACGGGCACGGCTTCTCTCTGGGAACGAGCGGGGCTGAAAGTTGCCGTAGGGGGAATGAAACTGTCTGGGTTACTTCCATCGGGGAGGAGAACGTAACCTACATTGGTAGCTGTTTCAAAGGGTTCTGTTGGATGGCGGGGATGTGCTACAGGCAAGAAACCTGGCAAAGGAAACACAGTTCTCTCTCTTTTCAGTTTTCATGGGGTGAATCTGTCTCCTTGGTAGGGCTCCAGCACAGCAAGAAAACTAAGCAGTACAGATGTGAATGCCGCGTGGTTGGTCTCGCCATGCACTGATGTCATGCCTGTGTTTTAAAGAACATAGAATCCCAGAGTGGTTAGGGTTGGAAGGGACCTTAAAGGCCATCCAGCTCCAAGCCCCCTGCCATGGGCAAGGACACCTTCCACTAGACCAGGTTGCGCAGAGTCCGATCCAACCTGGCCTTGAACACTGCCCGGGATGCAGCAGTCACAGTTTCTCTGGGCAACCTGTGCCAGTGCCTCACCACCCTCATAGTAAAGAACTTCTTCCTTATATCTCATCTAAATCCACCCTCTTTCAGTTTTAAGTCATTCCCCCTTGTCCTATCACTACGTGCCCTTGTAACAAGCTCCTCTCCAGATTTCTTGTAGGCCCCCTTTAGGCACTGGCAGCTGCTTTAAGGTCTCCCCAGAGCCTTCTCTTCTTCAGCCTGAACAGCCCCAGCTCTTCCAGCCTGTCTCCGTAGCAGAGGTGCCCCTTTAAACATGTTTTAGCTATTTTTATTAAAAATATTACTGATTTAGTTTCTCCAAATCTTAATTCTGTTTTAAAACTGTGGCGAGATCAAACCCATTCTTGACTCAACAGCCTGTTTTGTCACCATGAAGGCTAAGAAAGCCATTCTTCGGGAGCCTGCCATCTACTTTTCCAGTCAGATGGAGAAGGACAATACTCACTCTACCTTGCTGGATCTGCAGTGACATGAAGGAAGATTTAAATGTTAGAGTTACTAAATACAGAGTAAGAAAAATAAACTCTGCAACCTTTTAAGTAATTTTCTAAAATTCTCACAAGAAAAGCTGGAGCTTCACTTTAGCTCTTGCTTAAGAAATTGGCACTTTTCCATGTTTAGGCAGAGTTATATATAATATTGGAGGGAGAATTTAGCTTTTGTCACCACTGAATTCTAAACAGCACGACTAAAGATGTGATGCTGAGGCAATGTGTTGCTTGCACAAACTCTGCTTTCCTAAGCAATGCCTCCTACAATTCCTATAAACGAAGAACCACATTGCACAGGTAACTGCACATGCCTTGTTGAAGCTGCTGGTCCAGAAATGTGGGTATTTTATGTAAAAAAAGCAATGATCTGATTTGATTGTTTAGCTTATATCTGTTGTTTCACCAATGTAAGGTGTGTGCATATACATGTGAATCCATCAGCACAGATGATGTATGTAATATGGTGTTTATATGCACATGCGTACTTACATGCATGCAGTCAGTATGCATTAGCTATTTAAATAACCATATGTGTAGGTATCTGTCTCTTAGTAATAATAGTAGCCCAGTAATAAGATAGCCTGCCCACAGCTCAGCAGCACCACACACACTTGTGGCTCGGAACAACTCTGTTCTGGTAGTGAAGATGTTGGGCTGTGGCTGGGAGCAGCAGAAGCACAGGCACATGTTGTCTCCCAACAGCTCTGCTGTGTGCAATGGAATTGGTGGAGAGGGGGTGAAAGCAGCTAGGAAAGACGCCTTAAGCCATGGAAACTAAAATTGTCAGGATTCACTTGCCAGACTTCTAAAGAATGAAATTTTACTATGTTTCCTACAGAAGTGTCTGCGATAGGCAGACCCAAAGTAGAGAGGAGTTTCCAAACTATATTATCAGCCAAGAGTTTCATTTGGCTCTCTGGCTCCTGCATAACTCATAATTTAGAAGATACAATATCCTCTCCCACCTATTTCATCTTTAGCAAATGTTCTGGAATTTCAGTTGGTGTGAACTGAAGTTAGTCACCAGAGATCCCAATGGAAAAAGATCTATCATTTAGCTGGGGGAAGTTTCATCAGCTGAAGATACGCTTCTACCTATACATATACAGGTGGTACAGTCTTCAGTGTTGATCCAACATTTCATGAACACTCAAAACTTCCTTTCAAATCAAAGATATGCATCAGGAGATCCTGAGTATTTTCAATGGTAGTAGAAAAAATATTGGTATGTGATGGGGTGGCTCATGTTTGGTTCATCTTTCATATAAGACTAAAACCCACAAGCTAATAGACTATGATGAGCTGGGAAGAGGTGGAGTAGGAGTGGGCGACAGGACAGCTGCTTGTACCAGATCATTCACAGCAGCGCTAGGTCAGAGCAGCAACTGTGTAATGGGGATGTTTGCGGTGTGTTCTAATATTCCATCCATTGTCATCAACACTTTCGAGCCTGAGATAAAAACCTTTAACAGTTATAGGTTATTAGTGTCTTTTTTTTTTCACTTTCTGTAGGCAGTTTGCTTATAAGTCTTATTTTAAGACTGCTCCATTAAAACCTCAGCTGTCACTTGCTGAGAGATTTGAGGTGGGTTTTTTTTCCATCCTGAAATTATCTTTGCGATGGCTTTTGTGCTTTTCCTTCAGAGCTTTGTCTCATTTTTCCTTTTTTTTATTCACCTGTTAAAATTACACTTCTCTCTCACAGCTGGCAGATTGGAAGTAATGGAATTTAACTGCTACTGCAATGGTTCTGAGCAGCAAAAAAAATCTTTGTAGTTCCTCATTTTAAAACCCTGTGTATTGCTCTCTCTTTCCCTTCATTGCCACTCTATTTCCATTTCAAAATACACAGACCCACTGTTCTGCCAAATGATATTTATTTGAAAATAGACAACATTCAGAAATTCACACATTCTCTCATCTGAAAGATACTTGATGCAAAGAGATAAAAAATAAGTAATGCTGAAAGGAAGTTAAAATATATCGACACAGATGTACCACTGAGGTTTAGGTTATAAAGGCATCCCATCAGAAACCTCCCATTAGTTAGGCTCTGTAACAGGCAAGAAGAGGTAAAAGTAGAGGTGGGGGAAGCTAGAAATCATAGGATTGCTGTACATGAGGCCAATTTAGCCAAGCAGGCAGACATACTCTTAACTGTAGAAGTATGCTGGAGTGAAGTTTTATTTAGGACCACAGTTGAATGTAGGCTTAAGGTCTACCAGTTTTACTCACTGAAACTAAAATGCTTTGCTGCACAGGGATGAACAAAGGTGTGGGTGTATATATAGCCATGCAAAAATATTGAGGAAGGAAGGGAAAGAACTAGTATCACCAATTTATTCAGCACAGAAAAATCCTCACAGACTAGGTCGGGTTCTGCTGTTCATGTTTCAATTAAAAATAAATATGCGGAGTTGGAATATGGTCAGAAAACCATTACAGGAATTATGCCTGGGAAACTTTCTTAGCTGAGCAGAGGGCACCAGGAGGGTTAGAAACAGTTGGCGATGCCTTATGGGGGAGATATTTTCTGATAATAGATAACTTTTAATCTCTCAGGTACAGTTCTAAAAACTAGCACTGGCTACAAACTGAATCTGTGAGAAATCAGGGTAGAGGTGAGGTGCACATTTCAACAGTGAGGATATGTAATGGCTGATGTGATTGATTTTGGGTTGTAAAGGATTTTCCATCACTTGCAGCTTGAAAGCTGAGGCTGAATGCATTTCTTCGAGGCTGCGACTCAGCTCATTCCCCAGCTCTGTCTTGATTCAGATGGTATCAAACAGCATTCTGTAGTCTGCACTGTGGGAAAAGTCATTTTAGACAGTTACAGTTATCCCTGCTGGCCTTAAAACCCATTCAAGTATTTGTTGACTTGGAACAGTGATGGATAGTATTAATTAACCACATGTAACAGAATGAACAGTTCTCCCAGTATCTCTGTTGCTTTTTTCTCTGTAATGAGTGCAATGTGGTTCCTGCATCACCCATAGATCACTTTCTGGGTGAAATCATGAAGCAATTGATGCTGCCAGAAGAGACTTCCACAAATTTGTCTTTTCTTTTTTTCTGACCCTGACTTCATTTAAAGCAGTGGTAAAAGATGAATGGTGGCCAAGACCAAAAGCAAAGGGAACAGGATTTTTGTAAATGTGATTTCCTGGTGGACTTAGTCACTTCTGTGGCTTTTATCTTATAAAAATGTTGTCCTGTATTTGTGGGTATTTATAATTTTAGAGTAAAAATTAGCTTCATTATTTTTAAGCAAGAGCTTACCTGATGGAAAAGTACTGAAGATCAGTGACGTTTGAAGCAAGATAGATAAAGAAAAAGATATAAACACCCTGATTTTTACAATGGTACATTTTGGGTATATTATTCACATTTTCTGGCTGTGCATGGCAATATATGTCCTGAGAAAATGATCAAGATGAAAAAAGTGATTTTAATTTTCTAATATTGAACATTTCAAAATTTTTATTTTTTCTTTTGTCAACTATATTACCAAACTGCAAATAAAAATCAGATGGGCTTAATTCCCAAAGAAGCCACTGTAAAATCACAGTCTCTGGTTTAAACAATACACCAGTTGGACTTACAGAGCAATGTCAATTTCAAACCAAATGTCACTGTTCTGATTTCTCTGTTTCTCTAACTCACTATATATTAACAGGACTTATAAATTTTATATTGAATGTGTAAATTACTGGCTTTTTTAGCTAATAATTTTTATTGGAACATTTGCAATCAGCATAATTTATCTTAGGATTTTACCCTGCCCATTAACTTGGTGTGAGATTGTCTTCCACAAAATGAGTAGGAAAAGCTGATCCTTCATGGACACAAACAATCAGTAATTTCCATAATGAAAACGGATGCTATTGTGAAGACTTTCAAGTCTGATAGAAAAAAAGGAACTCAAAAGACAGAAGTCAACAGCTGGGTTTCAGCCTCTTGAGGAACACAGATGATGTCTCATAAGGCCAGACAGTAACTCATCACTGGGCTTACGTCCTCCCAAAATGATGGAAGGGCATGAAGCTGGGAAGCAAGACCCCCAAACTTGGTCTGCTTTGCTGGCTCTGTGGGACAGCTGTGTCTCACAGGATAGCCTGTTGCAAGTACTAAACAGAAAACTACAATGCAAAGTAATTTTACAAGTGTGTCAACACTTAGAGCTGATACGGGTTTTGATCTGTATTTTTAAGAGTTGTATAGCACCAGGGCTCGATTTTGTAGTTCAGGATTTATTTAGGAAAAGAATTCAGTTTCAAAATTTAAATGGTAGTGGTAAGAACACGCAACTTTGTCACTTTGAGATAAAGAGCATTAAATTACTGCTTTTACTTAGTTCTGCTCTTGATTTTTTGCCTCAAGTAAGACTTAAAATACTTCTTTAGAATCAACAAGTCTCGTTCATCTCTGTAGCAGAATTTCAGCAGTAGGGGTTAGAAAGTTCTTTGTTAAACACCTATTGCAATAATGCTTAGGACTATTAGTGCTATTATGGAACACAGAAGAACAGCTGATGAAGACATCATTAGTCTGCTGACACAAGAGCTATACTGGAATTGACAAAGAAAACTAAAGGGTATTCTTTTGTCTATCTGTGGAAGAGCAATAGCTATTCTGAATTGTGAATAGCCTTCTGCATGCTGATCAGCGGGATTTCATCCTACAGTGTGTCTAGATTTTTTATCCTCATGGTTTCTCCTTCTCCAACACACATAAGAAGGGTCAGAGAAGAAATACGCACTTTTTCAGGTGCAGAGAGCATCCAGCACCCCTGTAATGGACCTTATGACTCCCATTTTTCTGTCTCACACACTGAACATCACAGGAGGGAATATACGGATCAAAAAGCATATGCTTTTTGCTCCAACAAATCAAGACAAATACCCAAATTCCACAAAAAGGCACAGCCACAGTGGATTGGCACAGCATGCAACCTTGGAACAAAAATCCCCTTTGGAAAAGAAAGAGATAGGACTGTGGCAGCATCATGTGGGGCAGGCCCATGATCAGTCCTGGTAAATGAGTCAGTCTCATGTTCATTTAGAAAATGGCACATATCTGCACTCCTCTCGGGGAAGCCTTCTGTTAAAACTCACACTGAGACGTAGGTGGTGACTGTGACACTGGGAGTCAACAGGTTGTCATCCTTGTATTGTCCTATACCAATAACTCTACCCAGTGAGATTTTCTGTATATTACTTTGGCATTGTTGGTCAATCAGAGGACTAACATATACCAACTTTCCAGATATGTTAAAAGACTGGGGATTCAGCAGAGGTAACTGTACACAGGCCAGTCTTCATGAGACATAAAATGTGCATTGATCTGTGATGAAAAGAGTTGCCACAGGGAGCAGTGGATTCCTGAATGTCAGAGCAGAAAACAAAGCCAAGGACTGAAACTATCAATTGAAATGTTGTCTAACTGCTTTCATCAAAGAAAATATTGCATATCAAATTATCATATACTTGTGAATTGTTTGTTGCACGTAGGCTGTACTGATTGCTCTAGCTACCTGCAATAATGATACCTAGCTCTGGAGCTGAATTTTAATCTTAGAACAATTTGCAACTACTTATGTTTTGCTTTTGTGGCCTTTACAGTTAAAAAAAAAATAAGCAAATCCTTTAGTGCTATTGACTGGGATTTGTGGCCTGAAGAGGGATGGGCTATTTTATTTTAGCTGTATCTCTATCCTTTATCTTATGTTTACTCTTTTAATTGCTCTCCACTAATTTATGTTGTCCCAGTGTCAGGTCCGCACCTAGCAGTATGTGTGCTGGCTTGTGCCTATCAGGTCTTACGCATACTTGATGGATACATCTTGCAGTTTCAGTGTTGGTGCCACATCTACACACAGACCTGATGTCAAATGCAGGCACAGTCATCTCTCCTTGATATATTGAAGTTTAGGTTCTTGACTCTTACTGCACTGGAAAGGTTTTCCAAACTGGTGAGCAAAGAAAAGTAAAGGTTTGGAAAGAAAAAAAGACAGTCTGATGCTTGGAAAATAACTCAAGAATACTATCAAAGATATGTTTGGCTGGTGTTATGTCTTATTGAAGTATGTCTTCGTAAGGAAGCTATTTGATTCAAGCAGGCACTGGTGGAAAATGCTACCTGCGAGTACTGCAGGAGTGCTCATACCTAGGAGAGGAGCAATGTGAGGGACAAGGAAAGGGGCTCATGTAACCAGCTACCATTAACACATTCTTAGAAACCTATTGCTTACTAACTTATAGCTTTTAGTTGCTGCCTTCCTACAAAGACCATTGCTTTGTAGAGGCTAAATAACTAAATTCAGAAGATGACGGATTTAAATCTGAACCAAACACCAAGTGCAGATTTTGCCCTAGGTATGTTAATTGTTTCCATGCATCTTTAAAAGCATTCTGATCATCCGTGAAGCCTGGTAGATATTTTGTTGCAGAATAAATTAGAATAAAAAAGTTACTCTGTTCTTGGTAATCCTGACTGTGTGTTGGTGTGGTTTAACCCCAGCTGACAGCTCAGTCCCACACAGCCGCTCACTCACACACACATCCCCAGTAGGGTGAGGGGGAGAATCGGAAGGGTAAAAGTGAGAAAACTTATGGGTTGAGGTAAAGACAGTGTAATAGGTAAAGCAAAAGTCACACATGTAAGCAGAGCAAACCAAAGAATTCATTCCCCACTTCCCACAATCAGGCAGGTGTTCAGTCATCTGCAGTCAAGCAGGGCTCTATCATGGGTAATTGTTGCTTGGGAAGACAAATGCCATCACTCCAAATGTCCTCCCTTGTCCTTCTTCTTCCTTCAGCTTTATACGCTGAGCATAGTATGGGGGTCAGTTGTCCCAGCTGTGTCCCCTCCCAACCTCTTGTGCACCGCCAGCCTGCTCACTGGTGGGGTGGTGTGAGGAGCAGAAAAGGCCTTGACTCCATGTAAGCACTGCTCAGCAGTAGCAAATACATCACTGTGTTATCAATACTGTTTCCAGCACAAATCCAAAACATATCCCGTTACTACTATGAAGAGAAATAACTTTGCCCCAGCCAGAACCAGCACATGTGGAAAGGAGCTGTTCCTCATTCTGATGTGATTAAAATGATAATGTGCTCCCTGGAATTAATGGGTCTATGTGTGATTTTCAGAAACTGGCTTTTAATTGCAGTGACATTCAAGCGAAGATGCATTGGAAAATAAATATGAAGCACTCACTGCTTGTGCAAGTTTTGATAGAAAATCTTGTGTGAAGATACTAAAGTGGGTTTGTTGCAAGTGAAGGAGGAAGATGGCAACTGGTTTTCCTGACATCCCTGTTCTTTCACAAATTTCCACCTACTACATTCATCTTTATTTCATAGCGTGTTCATAGGCCTGAATTGTGCTCCATTTTTTTCTGGCAAGAACTAGAAAATGTGTTGGTAAAGATTTTACCAAAGAACATATTTAGAGGGTTGAAATTCAGGTCTCTTTTAGGTAAAAATAGTAGCAGAACCGCAGAACTGCAAGTTTTGCTTTAAATCTCAGCCAAAAAAACCCAACAAACTTTAATGATTGACTATTGACATCAAAGTGAAACTTCAAGATCAAATTCATCCTTCAAACCTAATAAAGCCAACCCTGTTTTTTAAGGTTCCCATTACCAATTGCAGCTGCTTCTATTCTGTTTAAATACAAATCTCATTTCATTCATGTATTCACAGAATGAGGCCAATTCCTTGGGGACAAGAGCTCCCAGTGAATCCAATGAGCCAGAGCTGTACATACATTATCTGTAATCAGACAGAGCCAGGTAGGAAAATTTAAAAATGAATGTTTGTATTAAAATCTTGAAGCTTTTTATTTCATAGGATTTAGGTGAAATTTAATGAGTGCATGTTTGGTTTTCATAATATATCATATATAAGATGTGGTCAACCGTGTCCAGAAACTCATTTTGCAGGATGCAGAAATGAATCATTTAAGGGTATTTGCACATGACTGCACATAGACCCTCATATCTCTATTCAACCTGTGTTTTGCATACTGTCAGGTCACATAGAGAACAAATAACATTCGAGTAGCATTCATTGATTTTGCCAGGCTGCCTTCTGTCCTGCCTTGTTACACCTTCAACAGGGCAATGACAGGCCTACTCTGATCCAAGACATGGCATTACCTGTTAAAATGAAACATTGTTTGTAAAAGCAGAGCCAAGTAGTGTCCAGAAATGTCACCTTAGAGAAAGAACAAACCTTTTTAAAAGCCTTTTTCTCTTTATTCTTGCAAATGTGATTTATAAGCATTTGTTAATCTTATTAAGTTAGAAATTAAATTAAAACTCGTACTGGCTACACAAAATATTATCTTCAAGGTGACAAGTAAATTACCCTGGTCACATCATTATGATTGAAATTTGCACTTCATTTTCTGCTAGAAACAAGTCCATCAAGCAACAAAGCCTTCACCTTAACTAAAATACTATATCTTTTATTTTCTTTTTAGCCAAATCCTGCTTCGTTCAGAGCTCTTGCAGGAAAAGGCAGAATAACCCAAGCAGGATATAATACTATATTATAGTATTATATCCTGCTCCTACAGGAAAGAGCAGCTTAGATCCTGAAAGATGCTGCTCAATAGAAGAAGCAGTCAGCTTTTTTCTTTTTTACTGCAGTAATTAGTGTCACCAGGACCTTACATTCTCTAGTCAATGGAAAGAAGCATGTATTTAAATAACCTGGATAATTGCCCTCTCTGCTGTTCTCTGGAGCCATCTACTTCTTTGCACTAGTATAGTCCACTCAAAGTCTATGGACCACAAGTGGGCCATACAACAACACCGGAATATTTCCAAAATTGTGAAAATGGTTGGAAATCTTTTGAAATCATTAAAACTGGAAATTCAAAGAAACACCAGTAAAAGGAATGTTTCTTTTAGAAACACTCGACCATGGCCTTCTTCCACCTTACAATTAGTGTCACTGACACTAAAAAAAAGTTGGAAAAATGTATGATTATGCAAATTTGACTCTTTAGGCAAATACTTGAAGATTGTAGGTATCTTTTTGCGCCTTAACAGCCTTTATTCCTGCATATGCATGAATTTAAAAGCTACCCAAGAATATATTATTGAATAAATGAAATTATCTAGGGTGGAAGGGAGGGAGTGGAAGAGTCTAACAAAAGGATATGATGAACATCAGAGAATAGCTTTCTGATTAAGATTATGTAGTAAAAAATCAGGATTCTTTACATACCAAGTGCACTTTGGAGTTGACTAAAGAAATTCCCTTAAAAATAAAGAAAAAAAATCCCTTTCTAAATAATATTAAATTGGTCTCAAAGACATTCCCTAAAGGTCTCTAGGTAGACCAACTGTCCCCTAGAGGTACCTCAGGAATATAGCAAGGCGCAGCTGTTAATAGCTCTCTCCTGGGTAAGCCAGCCCTCCTGCCTTCTGTCACATGCTTAAGCAGATAGGTAGACAGAAATAGGGTATCTTCGTGCTATTTCTTATATTTTAAAACCTGTGATAAATTTGTATTGTGATATATGCTAGAGAAAAACAAAAAAAGAGAAGTTTGAAAGCAGTTGCTTGAGCCAGTCAGGTTTAGCATTGATCAGCAAGCTAGAGCTCACACTACAGCAACCTGATTACTGTTCTTGTCCGAAAATCTATGATTATAAAATGTTCAGCTTCATACTCGCAGTTGCTTCCAGAGTAGTTAAAATAAGACCCGATTCCAGAAAATATTCTGCATTTGGATGAAATAATTTTTTTTTAGAGAAATCCTGTTGCAGAAACCTTTTAAGTTTCTCAGGCTGTCATGGTTTAGACAAGTCTCTGGTCCTGAAACAGCACCGTTTAAGTCAGCTGCCAATAGCTGCCAAAATAGAATCTGCCAATTTGCATGTTCAGAGAATTTGTTTACTGCCAGACTTCTGCCTTAATTCACTTTTCTGAATAAACTTCCATTTCAGTATTCAAAATTAATTTAATATTGTGGACAACTTAAATTATTTTCATAGTAATGTTAAGAAACTGAAAGGGCTAAGGAATTGCAGATGAAATGTAACTAAATAAGCATGTTATTTAGTTTTGAAACTTCAAAATGTGTGCTGATTGTTTGTAATAGAGCATAGGGCCCTTTCTTGCATTAGGGATTAGGTAGCTCTGCTTTGGTTGAACACAAATGTTGGGAATCAGCTAAAGAGCACCAGTTCTAACTGAAGAATGACATGTGACCCGTGCCACAGAAGCAGAGGAAGAAGATACAGACTTCTTCTAGCCATCTTCATGAGCACTTAAAAGATGAAGTGGGATTTATGGGCCTCCCTAATTAAATGATTTTTTTTTTTTTCTTATGTCAGAATTAGTTGGAGTGCTGGTCCAACAGTTGTTCTGGAAGGAAGATTAAAGCTTTATTTGATTATCTGGATGGCTCTGTTTACTGTATTTAAAGTGGAATCAGTCTGAGAGGCAACCGAGGGAATTGGCTAGAGCTGGTGTTTGCATGGACATAGGTGAGATCAAGCTACTGTGTGTGCTCAAGGGGAAAGACAGAAAATACTATTGTCTCGAATGAATATATGAACTAATGGAGATGTGACAAAAGGACATGAAAAACAGCCCTAGAGAAAGGCAGAGATTACAGCAATGTGATCAGGTGGTGACTCTTAAAAACTGCTTCAAATTGAACTGAAATTGCTTTGCTTAAGGAGTTCTCATGCTTAGGTTGATTCATTTAATTCAGACTTCACCTGAGACTTCAGACGAAAGTTGCTTTACTTGATCTGGCTTTTGCAAAAGGCAAAGGTGGTAGGAAAAATTCCCGTGTGTACCACCAACCAGAAAGGAAGATTAATTATGATATGAAGCGAGTCCTAGTGGCGATCAGGTAATTTATCGAATGGTCTGTGGTTGCCATCTAGTGGTATAAAGCCAAAGCTTTTGTTCTGCTGCTTAAGAGCAGACAAGGCTGCAGAAACCTGTCTCAGAAGCAGACCTCTCCCATTCAGACATACTCCTGCTGTCAGGCAGATGGTGGTGACAACTGTTTTACCGTCCTTTTAGGAGCTAGGTAGGGGCAGAAATTTTGCAGCCTTTCACCCACCAGGCTTAGGACTAGATCATTAATGTGCTAGCAAGGATTATCCAGTAATTGATCTATCACTCCCTGTTAGTATTCTGGTCATTGTTCCAGTCTTTTGATATCACAGGTACATATTCTAAAATTATTCAGGTACCCAACTTTTCAATGGTTTCTGTGAGAAGTCAGGCAACTAATTATCCTAAGGATTTAAGATTATGTTCTAACAGCTTGTAAACCACACTTGTAAATCACACGTTTAAAACCTTTGGCCAAGGGCCCTCCAAATTTCTCGAGGCATTAGCTATGCTTTACAGCATCCCTGTATGAACATATATGATTATCTTCCAACCAGGACATTGAACTACAAAGCCATTAGCATTCATAAGCATTAGTTCATAAAAAAGTTGTACAGAGCATATACACCATTCTGGCAATGGAACATATATAACTAAACATAAACCTTAAGACTACTGCTTATTCTCTCTTAAGGCATTTCAAGAATGTGTGAATAAAGAATTGAGAGGATTAACTTTATTTCTCAGTTATGTTGTATAATAAACACAAGACAAGGGAGATGCATTAATAGAAATATATTTTATCAGAAGAAATTATATACGGCATGATACTTAACCATACATGTTACTTCACCTGGATTTCTTGCTATACAGTTAAGAAAATAGTAACTATATATTGTTTTTTTTTATCAGTATTCAGGAGGTTTAAACCAATTCCCACTTCCCATCTAAACAGCGATTTTTTTCAGGATTTACTATAAAAGCATTGCTAGGAATTAAGAATTGGAGTTTTCATAATATCTCTGTGATCCAGGAGCAGCACTCAGTTTAGCTGTTCCTGGGATTTTTCCCTCTTAAATAATACAGATTTTTTTTTTTTTTTAAAAGCCTCAGTGAATGAAAAGGCACAGTGAATGAAAACAAAGCAATACAAATTATATAGAGGAGAAATCCCAGATGATTAAAGCAAAGATTAATGAGACTGAATTAACTTTGCTACATAGAGTTAACCATATTAACACTAATATGATTCTGAAAAGTGTACCTATACAATAACACCACACATATAACAAAATACATGGAAGGAAAAAATAATTACATGCTATTAGCTACGGTCCCTTCTTTTTAAAAGAATTATTGAATCTTCCATGTATTGAGCAGCTGTTGCTATGTTCACTCATTCATTCATCCACTCATTCAGCTGCTACTTATTTAATTAATTATTCAATCAATTGTTCACTGAGGGACCCTATATGATCTATGTCTTACAATTGACCTCAAAGAGTGAGGCAGCTGAATGCATCCGATAGAAAATAGAGAAAGGCATTGCAAGGTTCACAACAATTATCCAAGGTTCAAAGCCAAAAACTATTTCTTCTAGTCCATTGTCATATTCTGGGCGGCACCCAAAAGCCGGTGGTATCCACAGCTGCAAGAAAAGAACGCAAGGCCAATATTAATCACCAGCAATACAAGTCAATAGCCCATAATGACTGTGACCCCACCGAACTGCAAATTGGTTTGAGAAATGCCTAAAAAAATCCTCCCTGTTGCTTCGAGGGCATACTGAAGAGGTTTCAGCCTCTGCTGCTGCTACAGTTTTTGTACTACAATTAAAGCAAGCCTAGGCTCTCAGATTCCATGTTTAAATAAACTGTTCCCCAAAGGCAAAGTCACTTATTCTTTCAGAAGAAGAAGTAAAATTTACTTGCTGCAAACTATAGAGCTTTGAAATTTTAATATACTTATCAGACTTGAAAGGTTGGGAAGCTTTTGGCTATTAATTTCTGAATTATGTTCAAAATGTCTTACCGAAAGGTTGCAGAGGAATAAAAATGCAGCGATGTTCTTCAGAATTCTCTTGTGGTTAGTAACTGAGTTTCTACTGCAAAACGGGAAATCTGAACGTGAATGCAAGACCAAACTATTTTCCTGACTTGCTTCTTCCTTGGCTCCACCACCACCATTTTCTCTCCCACAGATGCTGCTTTTAAACAAGCAGGGTACCTCCCCATCGTCACGAGTGGCTCTGTCATTGTAAATCTCTTTGTATGAGGGGGTAAGTGATAAAGTATTTCCCCTAGATATAGTCACTATTCGAAGAGTTTTAATATCATCATTCACCTTGTCCTGCTCACGGTGTATGGATTCAATGATGAAGAGGTTCTGAATATATTTCTCAATAATAACCAGGATGGAGTAGGGCAAGTTATACCAAGTGTATTTTGGATGCGCTTGAGCACAGATAATGGCAAGGATGGAGCCCCAGGAGAGGAGCCAGGACCCTGCAGCTGTGCCTACCAGCAGCTCTGCATCAAGTTTTCGAGCAGGGTTTTTTGAATTATCCAATGATCTGTCTTCCAGTCTGTAGATGAGAAGGGCAACAATTCCAGCTGTGCACATGAGAGCCAGCACAAAGATAGCATGCAAGTAAAACATAGTAAGTGCCAACTCGCTTTTGATTTTCGAACGTCCAATCTGAATTAAATACACTACAACTACGGCTATCGTGCTAATTAAAATGATTAGTCCAAAAATCATTCCAGCAGTTATGCCATGGAATTTGAATAGAGTTTTGTGTTGCTGGTGGTGCTCAACTTTGCGACCGATGTTCTTCCACAGGACATAGAGCATTGTGGATGCTAGGATGTGGTACTCTATATTAAAGGGATACAGGTAATATATTCCTTGAGAAAATATAGAGCAGAGAGTTGTTGTTGTGCAATTGCATTGAGGTGCATGATCATCTAAAACTAAAGGAGAGGAAGAGATTAGTTACATCCATTATAAAGATTTATCATTTGAAGTGAATAGATACAATATAAATAAAATAACAAAACATAAAAAAGGTAAGGTTTCAGTCAAACAACACATTACATGACCAAGTTGGCTACCTAAGAAAAGGTCTTGCCATTAAATTCATTAATCTAACAAAGCCTTTGCAGGTTCACTGTAGCGTAGTTTCTGACTTCACTGCTCACGCCCTGAGCAATAATAACATCATGAACAAATGCTGCATCAAAGTGCACCAAACTTCAGCAGGGTCTTGGTAAAAATGCTTTTTTATGACAAAAAAAAAAAAACAGATCCAAAGAGCTTAGAGTTCTCAGCCCTTCAGCTTAGAAGGCTTTTATAGAAGCCCAAAGATCTGTGGATCAGATCAAGAACAAACTCAACAAGGAAAGGGCTCAGTTCTACTCTGATTTTTTATCAATTATTTACATAGTGTGATTTCTAATACCAAACCCACTTTATTAAAATGTTGTTTCTGTCTAGAAAAGAGGCCAAGTAAGCCACAGATACTTTTAGTCCATGTCCCAGTATAGTTTTAAGGTTAAAAAAAAAAAAAAAATTAAAAATCAGCCTTCTCCTTTTGAGAAAAACTAGAGGAATTATGAAATCCTGATCTCTCTGCTGTGCAGTCACTTGCATTGTAAACCCCTGAAGTATCTCAATGAACAATTACTCATCTTTTCAAAATATATGTATTTAATGTACATTTTCACAATGTATGTATTTGTACATGTGTAAATGCACATGCTGAAGAACACATTTTTAGGCACTGATCTCAGATGTGCACCTGGAAGTTTTTCATTTGTTTTCTATAATTTTAGAAGAGAAGAGGAAATGAGAAAGTTGGAATTGTTTTGTCTCAAGCACACTGTGTTAAGAGATGACAAAAAACTGCTTTTGCAGTGGATATTTTAAAGCCAGACTTGTCTTGCAGATCACTACTTCGCTCCCCCTTCTTTCAGAAGCTATTTCTCACAGTTCATAATTGTGTAATGATTCTGGTAGCAGAATAATAAGATGTAATATAAGGAAACCGCTTCTATTTAACTAGTAGAAATATCAAGAAGAGCTGCTAACTTTTGATTTACCTGCTCTCACCTAATGCACCAAGATTATGGCCATAGACTTAAACACAAGAAGTTTCGCCTTAGCATGAGGAAGAACTTTACATTGCGGGTGGCAGAGCACTGGAATAGGCTGCCCAGGGGGGTTGTGGAGTCTCCCTCTGTGGAGACCTTCAAAGCCACGCTGGACATGTTCCTGTGTCACCTGGGTGACCCTCCCCTGCAAGGGGGTGGACTAGATTATCTCCAGAGGTCCCTTGCAACCTGGATCACACACATGATAATGATAATGATCATATAACATTTTGTTATGATCTGAACTATCAGCTCACTACCATTTGTCCAGGAATGACTATGCTGACATAGTCGTGAATGACCCAGCCCCATCCTACAGTGAGAAAGTATTTTGTACAAGAGTGTGTTAGAGCAGGAATTCCAAAATGTACCAACCTTTTCACTTACCTATTGTTATGTTCCCAAAACCAAGCGTGATTAGTCTTTCCTTATGTTCATTCAGTTGATGTTTTGACTCTGTTAACACTCCATTTGTCCACAGGAGCAAATTTGTGAACACAGAATGGATAACTCCAAACCTACAAAATGAGGTAATTACTGAAGGAATCTGCACAGCGTATATCTCCACATAGGTTAAATTAAAGGGATTAACTTTCTGTAGACAAGCTACATGGCACTATTTATTTGTCAGTGCAGTGGAAAAAGAAATCATAACTGATCTCTAAAGATGTTCTGTAATGGAGCACAATGAATGTTAGACTTCCAAAATTTACAGAAATACAATGGCCTAATGTATTAAAACATTAATAGGATGCTGTTATTAGTTGCTAGGTTTTACTCTTTGGGCTGGACAAGTTTCATGTTAATGACAGGGATTGAACAGTCTAAACAGGGTTAATATTTTGCAAGCCATATGTCAAAGCCTTCTGCAGTGCTTCTTCATACTCACTGTGGCAGGTCTTTCTTCACAGATACCTCCTTCTCTAACTTCTGGGCTATGCATTTTTGCCTCCTGGAAAGAGTGAAAGCTAACAGAGGGCTTTATTCCATTCAAAGTATTGGTACAGTGAGGTAGGACTTGATGCATTTTTGAGACTCTTGGTCTCTGACAAGCCATTTCAGGCTTTGTGAAACAGAATAGCATTAGTGAAAGAAGTGGGTTAATGGTTCTGAACTTCCTAACAAAATCCACACAATAGTTCTCTGTTGCCCAGCACTCATCACTCCACTTTTGTAGAAGGCTGTTGTACCTCTTTCCAAGGCACAATTCTATCACCTACCATTCTGCCAGGCATGGTTCTCCTGCACCCAAAGCTGTTAACGTTTCTTCACCAAGAACAGTTCCTTATTACTACACTGTTCTCAGTGAGAAACTTGCAGTTAGGGATTTTTAAAACCTACTTATTAACCAAGCTGATTTCAGCAGCTGACATTGCAAAGCCTTCTGTGGTCACCCTCCTCATTGGCATGGGGCTTGAACACTTGCCCAAGAGAGCAGAACAAACAGAGAACCTGCACCACAGATGATATTTCTAAGTAAATTTATTTTACTTCCTATAGAAACTGGTCAGCTCATTGATAATTTGAGGTAAGTATTTTTAAAGTGACTGTGTTTTCTTATTTATGTTCTATGTACAGATAAACTACATTAATTCACCTCACAAAACCAAAAAACACATCGGAGCTGCCTCTGCTGCCTCCCACACTAGTCCTCAGTTCTATAAGAAATGTGTGTATTTGACTGTTTCAGGAGGGACACATCAGTTACACTGCAAGAACCAAGTTCTTGTGTCAGAAACATGCACAACCCTTACAGATTTGGGCACATAAGATACCAGCAGGGAGGTTGTGTTTCCCAGTGTATTTGCACAGTTGCATCTACCACAGCTGACTGGTGTGCTTGACGGGCTTGAGGGATGGGATGCCATCCAGAGGGACCTGAGCTTGAGAAACGGGCTCATGTGAACTTCATGAGGTTCAACAAGGCCAAGTGCAAGGTCCTGCACTGGGTCAGGTCAACCCCCAGTATCAATACAGGCTGAGGGATGAAGGGGTTGAGAGCAGCCCCATGGAGAAGGACTTGGGGATACTGGTGAATGAAAAGCTGAACATAAGCCAACAATGTGCACTCACAGCCCAGAAAGCCAACCGTATACTGGGCTGCATCCAAAAAAGGATGGCCAGCAGGTCAAGGGAGGTGATTCTGACCCTCTGTTCTGCTCTGGTAAAACCTCACCTGGAGCATCACATCTAGCCCGGGGGTTTTCAGCATAGGAAAGACATGGACCCGTTGGAGTGGGTCCACAGGAGGGGCACAAAAATAACCAAAGCAATCAAACACCTCTGCTAGGAGGAAAGGCTAAGAGAGTTGGGCTTGTTCAGCATGGAGAAGAGAAGGCTCCAGGGAGATCTTATAGAAGCCTTCCAGTATCTAAAGTGGGCTTAGAAGAAAGATGGGGACAAAGTTTTTAGCAGGCCCTGCTGCAACAGCACAAGGGGCAATGGCTTTAAACTAAAAGAAGGGAGACTTAGACTAGATATAAGGAATAATTTTTTTACAACAAGGGTGATATAACACTGGCACATGCTTCCCAGAGAGGTGGTAGATGTCCCACCCCTGGTAGCATTCAAGGTCAGGTTGGACAGGGTTCTGAGCAACCTGCTCTATTTGAAGATTTTCCTGCTTATTGCAGGGGAGTTTGCTCTAGATGACTTTTAAAGGTCCCTTCCAACCCAAACTTTTCTACATTTCTTTGTTCTAGCTCCAAATGGTGATTTCCATAAAAATCAATAAAAATACTTCTGACATATTGCACTGACTGCAGGTTGCTGATGCAGATTCCTTTTCAGTAAGTAAATAAAGAACACATAATCCCAAGACATATACATGATGCTTCCTTCCTTCAAAAAAATCTGAAGGACAGTGGTATCATACATTGCCCATTTCCCTCTCTCATGAGAAAAATGTATGTATTCTCTGAGTATTGTATATTATAAAATATAAACACAGATTATAAGGGTAAATGGATTTACTTTCTATTTAACTGCTCTGTTACTTTCTAGTTAACACAGTCAAGAGGAGAATCAATCTCTGTAAACTTTTACTGTCCCTCATACAGTCAAATTGTAAGTGTTGAAGCACACCTACAACTATTAGCATTCCATGTAAGGATCGGATCCCCTTTACCTTTCAAGTGTTTTGAAAGACTGGATAATATCCTTTGCATGGCACCACAGAAAGTAGACCTAAATGAAATGAATGCAGAGAAATGTCATTACACCAATGAGCATGTGTGACACTCAAAAAGGCAAGTGCATCTGTAGACAAAAACAATAATCTTTAAATCCTCTGATGATTTAAACCAAGGTAGCTCCATCACCTGGCATGTGAAATAACTCATGTTTTCCTGTGACATTCACTCAGAACATCTCTGGCATGAAGAGCCTGAGATTTCTTGTATGCAAAGTCTGTGGCTCAGTATGACTTCCCAAAACATATTTTGCTTCTGTATCTGGATAGGGTTTTACTTCAATGACAAAGGAAATAAAGCTACCAGAGGTGGACATCAATATGATTACTGCAGGGCATGGCTTGAATAATTTATTGAATATATAAAATTTTATTGAGGGAGAGAGATAAGTGAAAGGATGCCAGATTCTATTAATAAAACAGTGGACACCCAAGAAGCAAGAGAAAAGTTTGTACTATCAGTCTGAGACAAGAACATTAAGAACACAGCATCTGCACACAAGGATAGTGCAGAAAGCTCATCTGGACAATAAAAAAGTGAGATAACAGTACTGATTTACCAAGTAAAGGAAAAAGAAGCATAAAACTGGGACAATCTGTTTGTGGGAACATAATGGAGATCTCAGCATAGAGATTGTTGCTGTCACAAACCCAGTTTCAAGTGCTGATAAATGCAAGGAGAATGATACCAATATTATTCAGGGATGTTAGGGTACAGTTGGGAGTCCCATTCACTCAGAATAGCTCCTATGATACTGAGCTTGACAGTAGGTGAGCTATTAGGAGAGAAATGGTCCAAAAGTTTTCTCTTAGAAATCTGCCTGGTTTGGTGTTCCAGAAATGGTCTGGAAAGTGCAAAGAACTTTGGGTTCTTTTTCAGTAATGAGAGTAACTGGAAGTCCATTGTATCACTAAACATGCCAATTAATGTAGGGTGCCTGTGCCACCCAGCACTGAAATATTCATTCACTCCACTGCTGATGTGTTTATCAAAAGGAGGTGTGAGGACTGTAAAACCCTAGATGTAAAGACTAGAAGATATAATGGAAAATTCAACTTAAATCAAACAAATTGAAATTAGCACCTTACTCTCATCTAATGCTGCGTTCAATTTCCTGTACTGGGATAGGTGCAGTAAAATCTAACAGCAGAGGTGGAAGTATTCATCAAAATTTAAAAAACAACATAAGTTTTGGAGACCTGTTCAGACGTTAGAGTCAAGAAGACAAAAGTCAGTAAGGTAAAGATATAGCATAAAATACAATATTTGTTCACAGAGTAGTCATTGCCCCAAAGGGACAAAGGCTGTGCATTATGTGAAAGAGCATAATACACAACATCATGCACAGCCTGCCTTGGAAGGGCAGGTATGTGTTAGCTCATTGCTTGCACAGGTGCAGTATGTAAAACAGTCCCAGTTTTATGCTTCTTTCTCCTTTACTTGCTAACTCAGTAATGTTATCTCTTTATTATTTGTTAATTTAATGGCACATATCAGGATGCCTCATTTAGTGTAAAACACAAGAGAATCTGACACATATTCTGTAGAAAACACATCTTTCAGTGTTTAGATGACACATAATTAGGGATGTTCTCCGCTGTTATTTCATCCTGCATTTCAAAGACATGATTAGATTTGTCTGAGGTAAGAGGTAGCTGTTAAATCACTTTTTAACTTTTTCTTTGATTGCTTAGGCAAACATTCAAGCTTTCATTTTTTAAGCTAAGCAGATGATAAATTCAACAACATTGGGTGATGTAAAATTTAAATTAGAATTCAATTTAAATTAGTTCCCTTTGTTCAGCATTGTTAATACGCTGTTTCTTCCACACTCAAGTTCACAGTAGCTGGAAACCTTGTCAGCCTAGGTTCACTGAATGCAATGAAGAATGCTGTGTGCAGATGAGCAAGGAAAAAAGTCTTAATTTCTTTGGTTTGTTTTCAGAGGTAAAGCAAAGAAAGTGCACTACACAGAGAATAGATATTACAGGAATGTGAAATTAAGATTATTTCAACCAAAACAGAATTTCACCCTCAGAGAAAAAAATACAAGAGATCACAGTTACTGCTTAAATTTCAATGCTTTTTTTTTCTTAGAGAAAGGAGAAAAATGAAGGTTGTTCAAATGCTCATTTCCATGTAACTACAACTGCTCAGAAAAACGTTCTGTTCTTTCTGAATGACTTACTGATTGTGGGAAGTGCATTAAATGACCTGGCTATAAGTGAGTATCTCAGTTGAGTGGCTTTTTCTTTTTTTTTTCCTACAAATCTGCTGACAGGGACTCAAAGAAATTCACGTGGTAAGCAATCAGCTATGGAGTATACAATATAGACCTAAAACCTTACAACAAACAAGTAGCTAGAATATTTTACAGGAGTCATTATGTTTGCTACTGTGTAGCCACTCATAAGCATACCCAAATGCTTCTAGAAGGAAAATCCACATTTGTTTGTTATAGGAAAGGTGTGCAAGTATTTTATAACCAGCCAGGAAAGGTTTTTTCCCTTTTGAACTATCAGGCCTCCACAGCTAAACTGCAATGGGGCATCAGGATAGATCGAATTGAACTTGTCTGGCAAGTCCTACCTACAGAAACAAGTGAATTGTCTTCAGCCAAGCTGCTCATTTCAGCCTGAAATTTCTGAAAGTTAATATTTAATTTGAACTAGAATTAAACCAATGTAACTTCAGTTCCAGAAGAGCATTTTTTGATTATTTCTTTTTTGAACCCATGTGAATTTTACAGCTGATCGATTTCAGGTTGCAAAGCCTGAATTTACACATAGAAAGGATATACATGAACAAGAACTTAGCCCTCGGAAGTATCCTGTGATATGCTTAGAAATGAAATAAGTGTAAAATCCATTGATGACAAGAAGATAAAATATATTCTTGGTAAGAAATACAGATATAATGTAAAACTGCAACCAGTAACTTTTACCTGTAAGATGGTGTGCACAGCATGTGTAACAGGAAAAATGCCCTCAGTTGGTGATAAACAGTTTGAAAAATCAATATAATATCCAATTTTAAAAGAGTCCAGAACTAAAGTAATCACTGCAAACAATGTAATCCCACCTGCAAATGAAAAAGATATTAGAAAACATTAATATACAGTTACAGTGTCCAGAGACAACTTGTACAATATACTGAAATCTGTTTAGGGAAATAAAAGCCAATCAATATCCGTATTCTTGCTTAGGGAAATACAAGTAGATCAATCTTCATGAAGATAATTGTCTCAATGTAGTAAGTCCCTCTAATGCGTGAAAGCCTCTGCCCCATATGTTATGAAAGCACATCATAGTACACACCTTGCACAGCCAGTTTAGAGGAGCCAGCCCAGCAATGGGCAGGACCTGGAGACACTCAGCACCTCGCAGATGGCTCCTGGCTCCCTGCAAGGTCAGCCTCTCAGGTAACGGTAGCACTGAAGCAACCGTACAGCACATGAATTAACGCTCTATACAGCCCCATTGCAAACTAGACAGTTCCAGGGAGCTGAACAATCATGTTACAGTCTCCTGGCCCAAGAGCTCGACAGTAAGAAGTAACACAATCACTTAGTATGCCTTCCCCATGGTTCCGGAGGTTACGCTTTAAGTCAGGGACCAGAACTACAATGAGCTGTAGGGTTTGTTCTCCTAGACAGGAATCAAAGATTTCATTTCACTATTATTTCCACACATACACAAAAGAAACCCTAATGAGTTCCTCTATGTATTTTGTATCCTAAAGAACTTTCAAAATACATGTTTCCCTTTGTTTATTTTCTTTTTCTTTTCAGGAATGTAAATGTGAAAAACTTATTCTGGGAAGCTACACGATAATACAACATATATTACTAAATTACTGGGTTTGTACCTGTATGGCCAAGCACCACTGGCAATAAAATTACTGAACTAAACTCCAGAGACTTCATTTGTTTTTTGGTTTTTTCCCTCTTCAGGCTTTCACTGGATTTAACTTGGGTTCATTTGAATTAAGACTACATAAAAATCTATCAAGAGACCTTAACTGGACCTTAAGATTTAGATCTGCATCATTATCTTCATTCTTCTTTGTAATTCCCCACTGAATAAATAATATGACTTGTGTTGATTTTGATGAATATTTAACATTGATAAAGGACCATAACCTAACTTCCTTATAAGCACCATGTTCCACTTGAGTTGTGTTAATAAAACATAACACTACTTTCATAATTTATTTAGTTAAGAATACATTTATTGTTAAAGTTGCATTGATAAAAATTAAGTATAAATGTTATAATGTATTTTTTGTTAGTATTTCATTGATCCTTTAAAATTAAACAAAAATAAACTTCATTTATTTTAACCACAAGGTTATGAATTCCAGTAGGATTTCATGTTTCTATTTTACAATTTCTTATAATAAAAAGAATGTCAAATTACTGACAGTGTAATTTCTACCAAGAGATAGAAACCTTTGCTCTCATATTTCAAAATCTAAACCCCCTGCTCTGTACTTCATGAATGTGTATAAGCCCGTGTATAAGCCCATGTGTATTGTTTATATATGCTTATTTTGTATTATCTCTAACACATGTAACAGGACTGGAGCCCACATGTAAATAGATGTGCCATTTTCATGATGTATATACAGCAAATGGCATCATAAAATGCAAAATTCTAGGCTATTCTTGAGATCAAATCATACATTCTCTTCCTTATTTAAAGAATTTTAATTATTCTAAAATAAATCAGAGTTGATTCTTCTGAAAGAGCTTTACCTGAGGTAACTGGAGCTGCGCTGGGCAAGGTATTAAACCAGATGACCTTAAGAAGTCCCTTCCTACTTAAATCTTTTTATGACTGATTCTATGAGTTATGGTTTATTTAGAAAGTATGCAGGAAACAGAGTGTTTGGTGGGAACTGCAAGCCGTCCTGTTCCCGCTATGTAGATAATTAAAGAAGAATTGCTGATAGTGCACCTGGGCCTTGAGTAAGCCAGGGAGTGTCTGGGTGCAAGGTCGGGCTGGAAAACAGCCTGGGGGGTGATTGTTTATAGAATGGAATTTATAGTGACTGAAAACAGTCACTGGGAATAATGTACCTGCTGTTTGGTTTTATGGCTCAGACCCACATCTGTATGCTAAATATTGCCATGCTAGAGTGAATAAAGTGGAACTAGCTGTGAAAGCAGTGTGTGTGTGTGTGTGTGTGTTTAGCCTCTTTCTTTACAGATGCTGCACTGTTTCACTTTTCTCTGAAAAATGCTGTAAGAGGGACTCAATTTGTATTATAATTGTTTCAATAAGAAGGTAAATGCTATCATCTGAAGCAAAAAGATTATAAAAATCTTCCACAATTACTCTACAGGTAATTGTGCATATGTTGCCTTTACAGAGTATTTTAGAAAGGTATTTAATTCCCGACTCATGACGCTAGTAAGTTAATTTCCCAATGAATTCATGGTGTGGGATCAAGCCCTGAGGAAGTGCTGTAGTGAAGTAGTAATGTCAGAGCAAAATGGGTGGAAAATGTTTTATAATGTAAAATTTCTGCATCCTTGCTTCCATTACTCTTGAGAGAGGCTCATCAGAATAGGATCACATGGGACTTGTTAACTAAAAGGAATGGGAGGAGGGAAGGCAAGACAAGGCACAGATTTGGGGTTAAATTCACAAAAATAAAGAGCAAACTCAGATTAGTGATCTGTCTCGTGCACCGCACACACATCTTGTCTTTACAAGGATGACTTGTACTGTAGTTCTACTCTGTCTTGTTTCCTTTCCACAAGATCAGTGTTTCAGTCGAATAGTTTTACACCCATGTCCAGCAAACCACTGGGGGGGGGGGGGGAAGAAACCACCAACAGCAACAATAACAAAAACCAACAACAAAACAACCCCATCAAGTTTTTTTCACATTGAGTACTTTGATTTATTCCTTAGTATCTCTCTTCATGTTTCCTTTACATCCATCAGAGATTAGTGGGGTTCAGTCCGTTCCCATTCAAATCTATAGTTTTGCCATTGTCCTCTAGGGATTAGAAGACTTTATATGACTCATTTCTTTTAATATTTGATTATTTCATTTATTCAAATGATATCTTGATGTTTCTGGCAATCACACAGGTGGTCACTCTGTAAGCATATACTAAGTGTCCAACATGAATATTTAAGGAGCTTCAAAAGAAAATGACCATACTAATTTGCTTAGTCAAAAATCAAAACATAACATATAATGACCGTACATAATGGTATGCTAATGGTTTCCATGTTAACTTTCTCTGATGGGAGCTTCAGGATTATGTACTAATACCAAATACTGGACAAATACCAGTAATTACAAATAAGGGAGTTAATTCCACTGTTCTGCTATTTTTATTTAAAAGTTAAACATGAAATGATTGCTATTGAGCACTTTATTATTTAAAAAAAAAAAAGAAAAAGAGGTATTTTTCAAAATATTCATTGAAACCTGTATATTTGAGGAGATCAAGAATAGGATTTTCAATATTGCTAAGTGCTGCTTAGTTCTATTAACCATCAAGACAAAAAAGAAAAAAGCCATAATGATACAGTTGCAAAAATGCCATTCTAAACTTGAAATATTTTTCAAATAATGGGTGGTCCAATGCAAGCAGTAAATAGATACAAGTTGAAGTCTGCCAAAAGCTTTGTAACTTTTTTGTTGACTCGCTGCTTATGTTAAACAGATGCTGTGCTGCTGGAGAACGTGATAAAGTAAAGCCATTGGTGAAGCCAATTGATTTTCGTTTTGTACAAAAGGCTCGAGGAAATCTTTCTGTGATTACCAACAAGACACGAAACTTTTCCCACACTCAGACTGTAAGAGTGGCTCCTGATCTACCAACAAGCACGAAGACAAGCGTGCTCTAGGGTTCAAGCAAGTTGATGTGTTGGTACAAAAGGCTCAAGGAAATCTTTCTGTGGGCAAAAATTCTTGTAAATTGACCAAATTGTCCTTCTAGTGTTGTTAACCAGTTTGTTAACTCATTTTTTTGTTAAATCATTCTATTTCAACATGTGTCACAGCAAAACGCTCTACTAGTACTACTCCTTTAGTTACTAAAGTTATATTCACAGTTTGAATGGAATCTTGGAAATACATTCATTTCAATCTGTTTAACACATTTGCTCTCACAACCAGAGCAAGGAGTTACTCTTCAAATGGAGCTGATAGAGCTAGTAAAAAAACGCAGCAAGCTTTCTGTGGCAAGACTTGATGAAAATTTGCCCTGCCCTTCTCCAATTTGGACTTTTAGTCTTTCAGATAAAAGATCTCTATGACAAAACCATTGATAAAGAGGGCAAGGGAGTTCTTGGCAGAGGAATTGCTACCTGGGTTTTTCCTTAGCTCAAATAAGTTTTCTTTCATCAACAAAGGATAAAGGAGTTGTACAGGCTTCTTGTAATTACAAGAAACTTCCAAGAATAAGAAAATGTAGGTCTCTCCCTAAGGGCGAATTTGTTGAATTGCAGCCTAGACATCCAAGAGAAGCCATGGAAGCCGCACCACTTGAGAAGCTAGTACAAAGAGCCACCCTGTGCTGGGAAAAGAAATGGATAAGGTAACCTAGTAGTTCAATCCAGTATCTTATTTCTAAGTTTCTGTGACTCCTTATACCCTGTAGGACAAATGAAATGCTCTGAATGCTGTGCCAAAAGAAAAAGGGCAGGGGTCCTGCTGTAGGAGAGGAAAGGCACCCTCTAAATAACAAAAGCATAGCTTGGTCCAAAATAGGATTGAGTTAAGCCCTGCATTAATGAATTTCGGGAGGTTGTAAGCCACATGAGCCAATAAATGAAAAATGACTGAGAAGTGATTGTTGTTTTGGAAAACAGTGAATAATCAAGGAGAACAATTTAACAGTTGTTACATGAACTCCATACATCTCAGGAGAGAGCCCACAGACCATGGCTGTATGCTAGACATTAAAAGAAGAAAGTAAGGTTTCCCTGCGCAATTCATACAGCACAACTGTTAACAGCTGCAAAGAAAATGAAAGACACACAAGCACTGAGACCGAGAACAAATGACATTTCCACAACACAACCTTACTTCTCAAAATATCCAGGTTTTAGATGATCCTGCGATTTTGATTTCGATACATCATTAGCTGCTGTGATAATTAACTGTCGTCTCATTGCTAGAAGGTAGGAAATATTTTATGGAAAAGATGTCTTACACCACTCCACTTAAAATACTTACTTTCCAACCTAGCATTTACAGTGCTGAGACTGGAAAAGAGATTGGTAAAATGGGGCTTGCCTATTACTCTACAGGGTGCTGATGTAGGTTGTTTCTTTTTCTTGGGATCCAGAAACATATCATTGCTGTCACTATTGCAAGGTTTCCTCATCTACCTTCTCTCAATACATGTACATATCCTCACCCTAGTACACACCAGACTCTGCACAGAGGGACCATCGCATCCCACCACTGCCCTTGAAGACTCCTACAAGCTAATGCTAGCTTTAGATTCCTTGTTTGGATGTTTTATGTACTAACCTACAAACTGATCTGGCCAGGGAATTTTGTCCTCCTCTAACTGCAGGTGCTTCTAAGGCATCGTTGTGCACATATAAATGGGAATCTCTATATACATTAGTATAGAGAGCACTTGAGGACTTTTCTGACTAAAGTAGTCTAAAGTAAATTGGATTACGTTGTCTGGAAAAGGTGATAATTCCAAAAGGATTGCATGACACCAACAAAACTGCCTCCTCCACTAGCTGTATTTTGTTTTTCAAGTGTTGCCACACCAGCCTGGTAAGGAAAAAAAGGCACTGGAGCTTTCAGCACTGTAAATGGTAGGTTGGAAAGTGTAGATGTTTAGCAAACAGCTTTCCCATACAATCTCCTAGTGTGTTCAGCTTATGTATATATTTACTTTAGAGCGCACTGCACGTGCGTTAAGTTCATGAATACCAGGATGCCTGCTGGTAGGGATGGAGAGGGTAACAAAGTGGTAGCAGAGACAGGCGATGGCACGGATGCTCCCAGCTCGGTACCACACTTTGTGCCACCAGCCAGTACTCACACTTCAGCCAGCGGGCTCCAGCGTGCGTGTCCTTGTCCCGGATCAGCCTCCTCTGCGTACAGCTCCTGCAGAGGTACCACAGCATCCACAGGAGCTGGATGAGCATCAGCGTGATGAGGTAGGAGAGCAGGTGGCTCTTGCTGATGCCCACAGCATGCACAGCCCAAGCGAATGTGAGCAGCAGCCCGGCCAGGAACAGGTTGATGCCGTACTGGCTACTGAGGATCTCGGCGTTTTTCTGCGGGTAGCTGCCGCCAAGGGAGGGGGAACCGACGGCTTTCTCCATCGCCCCGCCGCCCTCCAGGTGCTGCAGGCAGGCGGTCTCGCTTCCCCCGGGGAGCTCCGAGACTGCGGGCTGGCCCGTCCTCCACCGGCGGCTGGGGGCGGAGCGGGGTCGCCGGCCCTCACCGTGCCGCAGGGCGCCGGCTGAGGGAATCCCTGCTGCTGGGGAGCCTGGGCTACCCATGGAGAAGGCAGGCTGCCGGGGGGAGTAAAGGCTGCCGAGGTTTTGCGGGGTACGGGGGTTTTAGCATAGACTGAGCCAGGAGCTAGGGCAGAGATGAGGGTAAGGGAGGTTAGCCGGGCGGTGCCACGGCCCTGCAGAGGGGCAGGGAGCCCCGGCAGGGCTGGCTGCAGTGAGGGACACGGAGCTGACGTCCGTGTTGATAGAGACATCTATCAACATGCGGCAGAACATGTTCCCTAGATAGGGAGGCGGGAAAGATAACGAGCTGTAGACAAAACACCCCCGACGGTTAATGGCTGGCTGGAAAGCTGAGGAACTGCCAACGCGTGGGAAACTCGGAGAAGGAGAATGGGTATGCTGAAGGAGATGGAGCCTGCCTCGCAGTCGGGGAGCCAACAGCCGGCGATGCACACAGGCGGCAGTGGTGTCACCCACCACACGTTCATGCTCTGGGCCCCACAGTCCACCTTCTTTTTGGCAATTGGCACTTCCATTGGCAGGAAATAACCTTGATGTTCAGGAATTTCTTAAACCTTTCCAAGGCAGAAATTTACCTTAACCTTTTTTTAGTAAATCCCGTTCTGACAATAGCATTACAGTGATTGCTAGCTGGAGTGGCATCTACTCAGCTCAAAGTAGCAACAACTTCAGTAAAGACTGCAGGATTTAGTCTACTGTTTATTTATGCAGTCGTTTTCCCAATTTTTGTGCCCATTTTAAATATTGACCGTTTTTAATTTCACCTGTTAGGTTGTAACTGTGACCCATATCATAAGTTACCAAGGTATGCAAACCTCAAGACTTGGAGCACCAGTTGGTACGCTATAGGGATTGAGAGGAACTTAGCTCAGTGTAAAACACTAAATATTTCAAACGGTATTTTGGTTGCATACAACATGAATTCCCTTAATTCTAGGAATTCAAGTACCTAGCCCTAGCTTGGAGGCCAATACCAAGACAGACTAGTCCTTGTTCTGGCCAGGCAGGTCTTACATTTTTACCCCATATCTGTTAGCAGCGTATCAAATGTCCAAAGAATTGTTTTTTACAGTGAGTGACCTCTGTCTCACATGAAATTAAGCCACTGGTTCAGCTACATCAAAATAAATGAAATAAATGAAAAGACACCATCTATTTCACTCCACTTCCACTGACAAAACGTAGAACAGCCTTTAAGACTTTTTGTCTTCTGAAACCAAAAATTATTAAAGGTTTTTTTTTCCTGAAATAATAAAGGACATTTCTGGACTTATATATGCATTCCTGATGTTCACATTCCTCCTAAAGAACAGGGAAGAAATACAAAATAGCAGAAGGGTGGAAGGAATGAATTCCAGGCAGTTACCTATGTAGGTAAGCATAAGGAAGTAGTAGCTCAAGTCCTTTATTAATTTTGCCCTGTTCTCAAGAAACAGGTATTTTAAGCCATTTTCCTTTTGAAAAATGCACTTAACTGAAAGCCAGCCTTGTTTCAGTCAGGCCTATAACAGCAATATAAATAGAAAGCATAACTAGTCAAACAGTTAAGGCTTCAACCACCTCTAGCTCTGAGCTACATCCATCATTATTCAAAGCTTATGGAAGTGCCAACTTCTCCTTTTACCTTACGTAGTGTAACCTGTAAAGAGTAACAAAGATGCTTTCATATTACAGAGCTTCAGGATAACTGTGATAAATTATTTTCACTATGTGGACTGTTTACTTCAAGATTATTCTAGAGCACCCCTTGTCACCTGCAAAAAGCTCTTTGGTGCCAATACACATTCTCAACCTCAAATGAAACCAACGTAAATCGATACAGAAAATACCTATGGTGGTCTGCAGCCAGCTAATACCTTCAAGCTTAGGGAGAGGTATGGATTTTGATAGCCTAATAACAGTTTTCAGCAAACTATTAAGATACCTCTTTCTACTGTCTTGCCTCAAGTTCTTTATTTTATGGTAAGGAAAATAACAAAAGCAAGGAGTTCACACAACTGTTAGGGGGAGCAGCATTTTGTCAGGTCACCTATTACAGTGAACACTGCAGTGTTCTCCAAGAACAGTGGAATTAGTTAAAACAATTAAGTAATGAACAATAATTGATCACTTTTATACAAAGTTTATTATGTCCAGAAAAACAAATGTGAAAAACCATGTAGTAAACAGTAATTTTAGTTCAAGAGTACAAGGCAATTTAAACCAGCTAGAGCATTTATATAGCTGACAAATAAAAATACAGTGATAATTACCATCCCTGAGCAGCACTGCTTTTTAAATACCATAATAAACAAGTTACTCAAATGTACCTGTGTATGCACATGTAAAATAGTTAAAAATTGTTAAAAGATGAAGATAAGCAACTCACCTTTTAAAGATGAAGTACAACTGGGTTTGGAAAACTTAAATATTACATTTAAAAAAAATCAAGCTGTTAACTTACTCTATGAGCTACTTAACAGTAGTGCTAAATACATTTTAGTTTGGTTTGACTGATCTTTTGTACTGAATACCAATAGCAACATTTTTCCATACTGAAACAGTAGCAGCTAAAGACAATGTCTATCGTTTTCATTACTAAATATTTCATGTATTTTGTAGTCAGCAATGGTGTGAATTTGAAAGTCGGAATGAAAAACACAGTCTCCTCTAATGGTCCAGTGTTCAAGCACCAGTCCCAACAAGTAAATTTTAGCAAGTTTCAATATCCAGCGTCTACATTCTCCTATCTTCCAAAAGGTGTGGGTGCAAAAGTATTTAACACACGGATCTATATAAAATGGTCAAGCAACTACATGGTGCCCAGGTTTCCAGATGATCAAGCACCTCAGCCAAGATGAATAGACAATGTTGCTTTATTTTCCCAACTGTGCATGACTATTTGCTTTTAAATTAATATCAGCCTCTTTACTGCTGCAAATGGAAAGAACCTAGTATTAAGATCCCACAAGATTTGAATTTTCAAATGAAACAACCTGCTTTGAGTAGGAAGTTGGACTAGGTGATCTCTGGAGTCCCCAGAGATGAGCTTTATAGGCCCCTTCTAACTCAAACTATTCTATGACTTATTACCCAGCTGTTTAAAAATGAAATATAAATAAAAGCTTTACAAAACAGCAAGGAAATGCTTTATGTCTCTAAGAGAGGTAAAACCTATGTATCCTTCAATTATTTACTAATCAGTTGCTTTCTCCCAGCCACTGGCTGACCCATGGTTCTGTCCATTTGATTTATAAATCAGGCAGTATAATAATTACAGTATCAGTTAGAGCAAACAAGCAGTATTAGAAACAATAAAAGCACTGGAGTGTTACAAAAGTGACATTCACTTGGCAGGATAACAGTTGCTTGAGTCCTTCACATGAAGCTGAAAGAAAAAACAAATCCAACTTTTAACAAAAATACTGTAATGCTGTATATACTGCAAAAGTTTGTCCTAATTTGATATTGTTAGTTAATGATTTTGAATCACCAAGTAGTAATTTGGTCCTTAATATTTGGTCAAATAATTATTTGGCCTAATACAGAATTAAGAAATTCTGCATAACACAATTGACTTGGCTGTTCATATAGAAAACCAGAATGTTTTCATAAGATTCAGCTGTTCAGGATATCTGTAATTCACTTGTATTTCTTACTTTCTACATACAAACTAATACAGAATGGTCATTCTAGTCTGTTAATACGACCAGCTCTAACACACTGAAATGTGTCTTTCCCCCACATCCTTCCAGTGCTCAAACAGAACATAGCTAATGACAGAACAAACATGATTTGAAGAAGTTCGCATCAGCAAGTGTGACTGAAGCTCCCATAATGTAGTAAAGAGGCTCTGAATCAAATATTGTATTTTTCAGAAGTCTATAGGTGTTGTCAGAGTATGACTTAAGTTAATTACCTCCTTAAAAAAATCAGGCTTCTTGATATCTAGAGAACAGGAAAAATTGCAACACTAGTTTCAATTTGCTCATGCAAACAAAATCTGTTTCATTGTCCCAGCCATTACGTATTTTTTGCCTATAACTCTGACACTGTAAGAGGCTACACTCAAAATCCAGCACTGTCTCATTCTTCTTGATGCACTCATAAAAATGCTCAGGGACTTCCGCACTGGAAAGGATTTATGATGGCAAGCAAAATGAAAGACGCTTCCCCACATTCCCTTGAGAAGTATGGCAAGGAAGAACTGCCAAAACGAGTCATTTTAATGGATGATGTAGACACCTGTGGTACAGGGGACATCCCTTACCCTATATACTGAGCCGTCTTTGATGTCTTCCTTAAGCTTTTTCAGTTTCATTTGAATAGTATATTCCAACAAAAGATGCGAGAACCTGCTTTCAACATCGGAGTTTTTCAAGTCAACAAAATACCCAAGTTTGCCTTTGAAAGGTTGTGGGGTTGTTTTGCTTTGGTTTTGAAAGAACAAAGAACTTCTGATACCTGGCAGTTTTCCAGGTAGCAGGTTGATCTGGACTGCTCATCACAGGAAATTAAAAGAGTGTAGCTGAAGATAAGACAAGGGCAGTTGCACGCTGACATTAATAGCTTCTCCCCTTTACGATCAGGACAAGCAACTCCGCTAAGAGTTTTTCCCAGTCTGGGAAAAGCTGCAGGTATTTGGGCTACATGCCCCCAAACCATCCATTCTCACTAATCACTTCTTTTCATTGTCTAGAATGGAATCTTAGAGAAGAAAAAAAAAAAAAAAACATATTCTTCCCCTTAGGATACTTGCATGTTCTCCAGTTACTCTACATGCCACAAAATGTCAACATTCTAGAAGCGTACACAAAGCAGGGAAGGGATTCTTACAATCCTTAAATGTCTAATAAAGCAGTTCATGTGGATACATATTTTTATGTGCTTAAACAATTATTTACCTGAAGGATTTATCCCAGGAGTGACACAAGCATCACAACACCCATGAACTGAATGAAAAGCAACAAAGGTGTCATAAACGACCAGACAGGCCACAAGGCAACATTGAAACTGCAGATAAAAGCAGGAAGGTCTTGGTAAGTTCAACGGCCATATTATAGAAATACCAGTAATACACAGAAAACATGGCATGTGGAAAAAATACTTGTTTCTCTATGAAAAAAAAAAAAAAGGCCCCAGCAACTACTTATTAAATTGATAGTTTATTTTACTGCTTATTTACTGACAGCTCATCCTAAAACTTCAGTAGCTTCTAGAGATTTTACACTGGGCAAATTCAGTCAGTCCCACCAAGGGTAAAAATTATGTTCTACTTTCAGAATCTCTGTATGGCCTGTATTAGCAATAGTGTGGCCAACAGGACTAGGGAAGCAATAACCCCCCTGAACTCAGAAATGCTGAGGCCACACCTCAAATCCTGTGTTCAGTTCTGCGCCCCTCACTACAAGACAGACATTGAGGTGCTGGACAGGGTCCAGAGAAGGGCAACAAAGCTGGTGAAGGGTCTGGAGCACAAGTCTGATGAGAAGCAGCTGAGGGAACTGGGGTTGTTTAGTCTGGAGAAAGGAAAGTTCAGGGGGGACCTTAATGCTCTCTACCTAAAACGAGGAGGGAGCAAGGTGGTAGCTGGTCTCTCCTCCCAAGTAACAGTGATATGACAAGAGGAAATGGCCTTAAGCTGCAGCATGGGAGGTTTAGGTTGGATATTAGGAAAAAATCTTTCAGTGGAAGGGTAGTCAGGCAGGCTGTGACAAGGTTTAGTGGTGGACTTGGCAGTCCTGTGGTTAACAGCTGGGACTTGATCTTGAAGGTCTTTTCCAACCTAGTTGATGATTCTGTATGAAGCACCTGAAAATGAACTACTCTTGCTCTCCCATGGGCATACATGGTAGCTGAGAAAAGCCTTAATTTTTACTTCCAGACAAGCAGATTTAACTGAAGAGAAAGGAGGAAAACCAACTTATTTTACAATTGCATTACAAAGAATATAGATTTGACTAATGCTAAATTATAGGGAAGCTTTGTCTTCTTCAGACTTCTTTTTTTCCCAGCATTGAAACAAATACTGACTGACGTGATTCAGATACAACACCTAAACTAGAGAGAACAAACCTTCATGCAAAGAGCAAACAAATATACTGGCACATATGTATATAATTTTTTTCATTCATGTGCACATTTGCTCAATTCTGATTCCTATAATCTCATAAAGTAGCTCTTACCAAAAGTACCATTCTCTGACAAGATATAAACCTTAAAGCTCATATAACAATAGCCAGAAGTATAAATTTCAGTATACATTTGCTATTTATGAATTGTTTGATAATGAAGACCTTTGTATTAGAAACTGATCAGGCATAATTTTTTCTCAGCTAAAAAAATACTCCTTTGTCTTAACTGGGCCACGGCAATCCCAGGCACAGCTACAGGATGGGCAGAGAAGAGATTAGGAGCAGCCCTGTGGAAAAGGACTTGGGGTGTCGGTTGATGAGAAACTTAACATGAGCCAGCTTCAGTGCGTGCTTGCAGCCCAGAAAGCCAACCTGGGCTGCATCAAAACAAGCATGACCAGCAGGTCAAAGGAAGTGATCCTGCCCCTCTGCTCTTGTGAGACCTCACTTCCAGTATCTGAAGGGGGCCTATAGGGATGCTGGGGATGGACTCCTCATTAGGGACTGTAGCAACAGGACAAGGGGTAACAAGTTCAAACTTAAACAGGGGAAGTTTAGACTGGATATAAGGAAGAAATTCTTTCCTATTAGGGTGGTGAGGCACTGGAATGGGTTGCCCAGGGAATTTATGAATGCTCCATCCCTGGCAGCGTTCAAGGCCAAGTTGGACAGAGCCTTGGGTGAGATGGTTTAGCGTGAGGTGTCCCTGCCCATGGCAGGGGGGGATGGAACTAGATGATGTTAAGGTCCTTTCCAACCCTAACTATTCTATGATTCTATTGTATACAGTTCTGGTGTCCTCAACATAAAAAAGACATGGAACTGTTGGAACAAGTCCAGAGGAGGGCCAGGAGGATGATCAGGGGACTGAAGCACCTCCTGTATGAACACAGGCTGAGAAAGCTGGGGCTGTTCAGCCTGGAGAAGGCTGCATGGAGACCTCATAGCAGCCTTCCAGTATCTGAAGGGGGCCTATAAGGATGCTGGGGAGGGACTCTCCATTAGGGACTGTAGTGATAGGACAAGGGTTAACAGGTTCAACTTAAACAGAGGAAGTTTACATTGGATATAAGGAGGAAGTTCTTTCCTGTTAGGGTGGGGAGGCACTGGAATGGGCTGCCCAAGGAAGCTGTGAATGCTCCACCCCTGGTGGTGTTCAAGGCCAGGTTGGACGGAGCCTTGGGTAACATGGTTTAATGTGAGGTGTGCCTGCCCATGGAAGGGGGAGCGGAACTAGATGATCCTAAGGTCCTTTCCAACCCTAACTATTCTATGATTCTGTAACATGTAAACCTTACAAACAGCTGTCAGAGGTGAGCAATTTACACTAACAGAGCTAAGAACTTCAGTTCTCCCCTAAATTTTCAAGGCAGAAAATAACAAGTACATCTACAAGTAGGCTTCATATACAGTTTCAACAGCTGCAAGTTTTGCTGTGTGGATGAACGTTAAAAGTGGAATAAATCATGCAACCTAGAACTGGTAGTGCCACCAACGCACTTAGTAGAATTACAGCAATTACACTTGTTATAAAATGATCCCATTAACACAGACTTGCTCAGGTTTAGCAGAAGTTTGTACAGTGTTTGAACTTACCAAATTGCTGCTGCAATAAAGGTAGCTGTTGTGATAGGTATCAGTGCTGGATACTGTGTATCATAGTCCTCAATGCCACAATACCACTCAAGATACAGTATGCAGTAAAAGGCAACAGATAAACATGCAGCCAACAAACAACTGCCAGATGCAAGCCACCAACTGTGGGGAGGGAAGCATGATAAAACATGTTAAGCACAGGCACACTGCAATTTGCACATTAATCTTCATTCTAGTCCAGCAACAGAACAGGCAATTATACAGGTTGGCCTAGAGTTCTTGTAGGTTTTTTCTTAAATTACTTTTACAAAATACTTTTTGCCCTTCTAAAGCTGTGTAATACACATCACTGAGTTTAATTTTCCAATGCAGTGCTCCTGTCAATTACTATTCCCTGAAGTATTTTGGAAATACAATGAAACAGAACCTGTCAGTGATCTAATACACTACCACACCAAAAATGCTTTGTCAGTAATTAAACAAAATAGGCTCCACTGCAACTGTGCTTCTCACTATAAATCAGGCTACTGATTTTGCAACAGAAACATTGCAGAAAGCTTTAATAAGGTTTCAAGTTTATGAACATTCAAATTTAGCAGGCAAGAAGCATGAAGTTTCTTCTTCAAACAGAAAAAAGGTGGAGACACCATGACCTCCCTCGCAAACCTGTACCAGTGCTCAGTCACAGTGAAAAAGTGTTTCCTGATGTTCACAGGGAACCTCCCATGTTTCACTTTGTGCCTATTGCCCTTGGTCCTGTCACTGGGCACCACTGAAAAAATCCTGGCTGTCTTCTATGTATCCTCCCATACTTATATGCATGCTAAAATCCCCCTGAGCCTTCTCTTTTCCAGCTCTGTTTCTACTGTACCTTTTGTTTATCCAAGATTTAAAACACAGTGTTCAGACTTAACAGACTGAGTAGGGCTGTAAGATTAAAACATAAATTTCTTTGTACGAAAAAGTGCCTTACCTATCTGCTTGAATAGTTTCTTTAACAGTTTTAAAAAAATCAAAGTAGTATGTCACAGCAATTGATGCCAAAATCCAGAATGCAGAATGAATATTCAGTCTGGCAAGAGGCTGCTTCTTCTTCTCTACAGCTGTAGACTCTTCTGCAAATAAGAGCATAATTATAGCACTAAGGCCAGTCATTAAATGGAGGATTATAGTTATGTAAAATACGATGCTTTATCCTTTTAATTCATTTATCTTTGGAAATTTTTATACTTGGTATAATATGCATTGTATTACAGAGGAAGCATTCTAAAAAGCTCTGAACATTTCCTGAAATAAAAGACTAAGCAAGGTATTCTTAGGTAAAATATAAAGCACTAACAACCAGCACATTCTGTGCCTGTTGTATCCATTTAGGAAATTAACAGCTGCCTAGATTTTGTAAGGGTTATTTAATTGATTAAAAACCCTATGGTGTTACTAAAGCATTTTTATTAATCTAGCATTCAGACAGGTTGGTATTTCCACTTACTACTTATTTCTATATTTTTTGTTAATTTTCATATTTAAAAAATCCGGCACAAATCATTTCCTTGTGCTCAACTGCAGCTCTGTACAAGAGATGCTCAACTTCATTTCAGCAGCTAGCTTGATTCATGCTGCATACCTCCAGCACGTAAACTACAACTATCATTATGCATAAAAATATCTTTTTTTCCTCACTGGGGAAGAAGACAACAGAGCGAGCAGATCAGAAAGTGTATTTTTGTACATGACAGTAATCAGCTAACACACTCAATATTTATATGCAGGGTCAAAAAAGGTGCCTTTGATGTTTCCTACTTTGAACGTTATCATTAGAAGTTACTGGCGGAGCGGCCTGTGTGCCCCCAGCAGTGGAATCGATGCTGACCCCTTCACACGCGCCATCACCAGCCGAGCGCACTAACAGCTCTGATGGAGTTTACAGGCGGGTTTATATTTCATTTCCTGGATTCGTCCTCATCTCCTGCAGCTCAGGTCTGGAGCGCTTAACCACCCCATCAGCAAATCCGCGGCTGCACGTCCCGACATGACTCACGTCTCGCTTGTCACATCGTACTCACTGTCACGGCCAGGCACCCGGGGACAGCCGAGCTGGCCGCACCAAGCAGCACCCCTCCGGCGGGGCAGCGCGCCCCGTTACCGAGGAACCCCCTAGCTCCTGCCGTGAGCGGGGCCGGGGCCGGCTCCGGCCCGCCCTCCCCTCCCGGGCAGTGCTGCCACACGGCCCGCCCAGCAGAGCCTGGCTCCGGCTCCGCGCCCCACCACGCACCGGCTGTCCCTCCGCCCCCGAAAGGCGGCTGCGGCAGCAGCGGGTCGTGGGGCTCTGCCGCTGGCCGTAAAGGGCGCCGGAGCCTCGGGAGCGGGCCCTCGCCGCCGACGCCGGCTTCCATCTTGGGCCGCTCCGGCAGTGACGCGAGCGGGGCGGGGAGCGCGGCGGCCGTTGGCGTGAGGGGCGGTGACCCGGTGTGTAGGGGCAGGGGGGAGCATGCGGAAGGGCAGCGGCAGGGCCTCGTTGTGCGGGTAGAGCTTATGGTAGCCTCGCCGAGCCCCTGCTCGGCTGGTCCCCGCGGCGGGCAGAGCGCCGGGCGCTGCTGGAGCGCGGCTGTGGCAGGTGATGCCCCGGGAAAAGGCCCAGTGTAATACAAACCAACATCATCATAAACCGCACTAATCCCCATTGAAAATAGCGAACGGCGTGATGTAGATACAAGTGCGGGAGTGAGGGCTGTTGTCAAAATAAGAAAAATAGGGGAAAACAGGGTGCATATGTAAGAAAGTTGCAGAGGGACTTTTTATAAGGGTGGGTGGAGATAGGACAAGCGGGAACGGCTTTAAACTGGAAGAGGGGAGATTTGAATTAGGTACCTGGAAGCCTTTCTTCACTGTGAGGGAGGTGAGACGCTGGCACAGGTTGCCCAGAGAAGCTGTGGATGCCCCATCCCTACGTTCATGGCCACGTTGGACGGGGACTTAAGCAACCTGGTGTAGTGGAAGGTGTCCGTGACCATGGCAGGGGGAACTGGGTGTGCATTCTTTGCATGTTGTTCAGCATTTATCAACATAAAAGCCTTCCAGGTACTCTTCTGTAGTTTCACACTGAGAAAACAGGAAAAGAAGAATGGAATGTAGGCTTGGGATAAATAATTATGTATTTGATCAGTAAGCCTTAAAAAATGTCAGTCCATCCTATGGGCACATACTAACTGGTAGAAACTAATTAGGGTACAAGCTACATTTTCTCTGACCTGCACCGGTTTTAAACCTGTTGTGTACCTAATGACCTTACCAAATGCTCTTTGAAATGGGTGGGAAAGAAACTAAAGTGTTAATAAAATAACAGATATTCTGCATATGTAAACTAGTTCTCACAGTGTTACAGCAGGTTTAACTCGGTAGACTTACATCAGTTGAACTAGTGCAATGATGAACCCTAAAAGTACATAAGACTAAGCTTTTTTCAATGTATTTAGTTATAATTTTATTTTATGTTTGGTTTGAACTGTAGGTACAACTGCATTCTACAGTTACTTGTAGAAACAGCACTGGCTCTTCATTTGTCATGTAACCCAATCTGTAGATCCTCTGTGTTGTATAATCCACCTGGAGATATCTTCTCAGCGAAGGGGATACTAACAGTAATTTATCAGGAAAAAAAATCACTATGTTTTCCTAAATACCCTATTGTCCCCTGTTTTATAGATGAGTGAGGTTCTAGGGACAAGGGAAACGAGGGTTCTGGTTGTTCTTTATTACTTTGCATTGAGTTTTTTGTAAATTCAGCCAAAAAGATAAAGGAATGGAACAATTTTTTCTTTTCTCTGCAGAAATTCAGGCCTTCATTTATATCTGAATTTCATGGGAGCCATGTCATAGTGGGCAGAAATTGTTTTCCCAGCCTTAGAACGCATTTTATATAAGGGCCAACCACATCATAGTCCTTAGTGACTGCAGTGATTATTTTTTATGTAGTTCAGTTGAATATTTTGAAGTTAACAGCTCGTGGGAGCCTCTGAGCTCTGCTTTCTTAGCAATGAAATAGAGGTTTCTTTGTTTTATTTCCTTTGAGTGAAATGATTACCTCAGCCTTCACTTTCATGCTAGTGATTCAAAGAAGAAACAAAGGAAATCTTCATGTACTTCCTTTGCAAAAGCTATTCATAGGAAATATCTTTGATTTAAACATAGCAATTAAATAAATATGTATGCTTGAAAAGGTTAAGATCTGTTAGTGTTGTTAAACTGAAGACTCCTGTTTACCTACAGAGTAGGTATTGTGCAAAGAGCTGAAATAAGAGCTTCCCTTCTCTGGCTCAGTATTGACCTTAACTGAACCGCTTATGTTCAGTGTTTGTAGAGCTGAGATGTTCTCTGTGATCTTTTCACAGAGCTTCTCTGATTCAGAAATTACTAATCTGTTAAAGACTAGATAGCAATCAGGAGCTGAGCTGAGCCTGTTACAACATGAACAACCTAATTAACAAAGCAGCTAAACAATGGGCCTGCTGGATAAGTAATTCTTGCAAGTTAAAGAATCCCTGCAGAAACGTTAGGATGTATTTTAAAATATTGTCCTTGATCTGGTAAATTTAGTTATCCGTCTGTGAGAGGGATTTGTGAATTTGAAGATTCTGTGAAGGACATGTACAAAAGGTAGAGTTTGCAGCAAGTTTTTGTGTTAACTGAATTCCTGGTCTCTCATATAATGTGAATTCTTCCCACATTTTCAGAAATGGACTTCAACACCTTCATGTTCTTTTCTTTTGAATAGAAAAGAATGTTTTGTAAGTTATTTGAATGTTTTTAAATATTCAGGGTTTGCAGTTATAAGTAAGGGGTGAATTTTGCAATCTGGTTGGACATTTTGAACTTAATTATTTCCTTGTTGCTTGGTATGTATTTGCTATTTACTGAGCAGTTGGTACCTTAACAACACAAACAAGTGGTAGCTTTTTATGTTCCTTGATTGGGTACATATAAATTTTATAATTAGACTTCCCAGTTAAATTCTCACTTTTAGAAAGTCAAATTAGTTTTCTAGTATTCTAGCAAATGTTCGTAACTTTTTCCCTGTTACAGAAGTCAGTAGCTAAATTGCCCCAGATGTTACTGGTTCACAAAAGACCTGATGAAAATTGTCTTCATTTCTTATCTAAGTAGTGCTGGCATCTCTCTCCCTGTGTTAATTTTTAGCTGAAGTATGTTGGATGCAGTGTAGGCATATTCTTTATTTTGAGCAATGATTGTGCAAAATACTCTCTGCTTTGTATTCATGAACTAAATAATAATAATAATAATACTGTGCTGCTTATCTTCCGCTATCAGGAGTAAAAAGATTGGATGGGTAGAGATTCTCAATGCTTTCTTTACATTATTCTTGCAGTAAAGCACTGCATATCCTCTCTTACACTTGAGTGAAAACGTAAATACATTGTCTTATCTAGGTAAGAAAAAAGCCTTCAAATCGTACTACAGTTCTCTTGCTTTCATCTAGCATCCTTTTAATTTTTTTAAATACCATACAATGGAAAAAAAAAGTCAGAGAATGACTTAAAAGCACTTGGTGTGAATAACTTCATGCAGATCTGAAAAACAGCTGAAAGTTAAAACTCAGTCGACACTGAATGTGGTACATACACAAACTATTGAACTCAAGTTGAGTTCTCATGTGAGTATTAAATTACAGTGAAGCCCTGAATTGGCCCTTTAGGAAGGAAACAATACGTACAATAGTGTGTTTGATACCAAGAATGCACTACATACAAGCATGCAAGCATTTGAACTTCATGAAGGGAAAGAAAACAGAAAAGATGAAGGCAGTTGAAAAGGCAAAGAGGGCATCTAAGAAAACAGATAAAGAATGCACGACATAATGTATAACGTCATTTGATTCATCTAGGTATGGTATTCTTCATCTTGAAACTTGTCTGCAAAATACAAAAAAGCTGTTGCTCCAGAACATTACTTTAATCTGAAGTATTGATTTAATGGAAGATCATTTCAACACTCTCAGTTGTCCTGATTAAAAAGGTTAGGTAGCTTCAAGGTTTTGCCCTTGCCTTTTGCTGTAACTGACATTAAGAACATAAGACTGTTCATTCCAGCTTGGATCTTCAAACATGTAAACAAAAACCATGAAATAAATCTGGATAAACTATTCTCCTAGAAGTCACTATGTAAATCTTTCTACTCTCTCTCCTAAATCATCTCTTGAGGTTAGTTTCACTTAACTATGCCAACTTTCTTAGGGAGTACAATGGCTCTCAAAATGTTTTCCTGAGACTACAGTTTAATGATACAAAGCATTTGGCAGCAATACTCCACCTATAATTGTTCTTGACTACTCAGTCCCCAGTAGTGATATCTAATACTTCTCAGTTTGAGGATTTGATCTGGTTTTAAAAGCCTGCAAAAATGCAGGGGATGGTAGAGAGGCAAAACCAAATGGCCAGATGTGGGAGGGTGGGAAAGGAAACACTTGGGAATTACTGAAACTGATTTCCTCACTGAAGAAAAAGTTTGTGCAGTCATGCATCTGTAGTAATACAAGAATTTCATACTTGGGGCATTTATGAACATCCTACAGTTTTGGAGTGTGGGGTTTTCTTAATAATGAAGATCACAGATCCAAATCACACTATCAGGACAGACTGTCAGTTGTGGGAATGGGCATTTAAGTTTATTGTTCATCAAACATCTGCTCTATAGGAGTATTGCTTTCCTTAGGCATGACACTTTATTTCTGTATTCATAGAGGTTAGCATTTTTTTTTCTGGCTGTGGTAAGATGTTAATGATTGTTTTGGAGATGGTCTTGTGTCCCCCCTGCCCGTGGTTTGACTGCTGTAGTGAAGTAGGAACAAAGTTTCTTTGGAGGTGACATGGACCTCACTGTTAACAAGATTGGAAAGTACAGATAATTTTCATAATGTGTTCAGCATGGCAACACCTCACTGATGCACACAGTGTGGAATTCACCTCATGCTGTTTGCCTGGAGAATTTTTCTTGGAGTCCTGAAAAAATCAAAACAATTAAGTGTGCTCTTACACACTTAATTCAGGTGTTTTAAAGCAGGTTTTATAAGCATTTATAAGCAGGTTTTCTTTACTGTTGTCCTTACAGTCCATGACTGCTTATGCATCCTGTAGGGTAATTTTTTTGTGTATTTTGATTTGGTATTGTAATTGAACAACAGAGTTAGAGGGAACACTGCCATAGAGTGCTGTAGTGCCAGGGAGAGACAGGAAGAGAGGAAGATATTTGCTGGTTTGAAGACTAAATACCTCAATTTCAGATTTTACCTGGACAACTGGTATTGCCCTGGCTAATCTGTTAATCTGAGCAGGTCTTTAAGAACATAGGCTGAGTTCCAATTTTTTCTTCTCATAGAAAATTTCTCCAATGCTCTGAAACCACTTAGGTTCTGAAAGTTCACCAAAAAAGCTGAACTTTCGAAGGTAGAATAAGTGAGACAGAACTATAGCAGCAAGCAGGGAAGAGGAAATGTATTTCATGGTACAAGACAAGGAAATTGTAGGAACGAACAGTCCATAAAATGTCTTGCATTAAATGGTAGAAGGGATGGATGTTAAAAAAAAGTCAATAAAATGCTTGAAACATAAGAGATGTCTTTACAATTCAATAAAAGCTTTTATACTAGCAATTGATTTAGAAGTCCAAGGCAGAAACACAGGCACAAAGTATTGGCTTCTAAGTGAAGCACTTACTTTAATGGTAAGAAAGAAAAGTCTAGGAGAAAATTCTGGTCCTGTCCAGCCCATGAAAACCTCAGCCTTTGTCTCGTATGACAGCATCAATACCTGTGTATCCCTCCTTGAATTCCTTCTCATCATCAAGAGTCGAAGGCCAGCAGAATGGCAGAAAATCAAACATATAAAAGTACACTTCATGCTTTGTATTCATACATTAATGGCTGGTTCACGAGAGTTCATTACATGGCTACTGCAAAGAACAGAATGAAGTAGTAAAAAATCATGTGTTTTGAGCCATCTGCAATGCAGGTGGAATTCTGGTGTTATTTTTCATTCAGTTTGTCACCTAAGTGAGATGCAGTGACTTGAATACTGTCAGGTGTATTCATGCTGCCTGAGAGAAAGATCTCACAGTGTTCAAAGCACCTTTTTCTTCTAATAAAACAAATCAATGTGAGAGTTGAGCTTGATTGCAATTAGGCTTCAATTAGGATTTTGATACTCATTTAGTACTAATGCATTCCACCTAGAAGTTTGGAAATAGTAGTTTAATTGGTAGGCATACAGAGACACAATTTCTGTTTTTCTGTTACTTTCAAGTCATTTCAGGAGCTATAAAGCTACTTGTGTATGAAGTCAGTTAATTTACTTCTGCTTAACTCAGATACAGAGTTGAGTGGCAACACAGAGTTGAGTGGCAAAGGCAGTTTCTATATAGGAGAGCTGATGAGGAGGGCAAAACACATGGTCTCTGAAGACTGGACAATTGTAAGTCTTCCAGAATACATTTTTAAAGGATAAATGGAAGATAAGATGAAGATTTATTTGAGAAAGGACTAAGCTCTGTGATCTGCAGTCTTGCAGGAAAATAGTCCAATCAACCAAAAAGCTTGAAGTCTTTTCCACCCTTACCCTGTGGGAGCATAAAAGCACGAGGATTCAGGTGCAAAATGAATTCTATTGCAACAAGTGCAATAGAAAAGCAGTAGGTTACAGGTGCAAAAGGAATGGTACTTTAAGAAGTACAAAGTTACTACTAAACCTTCCTCTAGTCCAGGTGAAGTTTAGAATTCAATATAAAGTAACACTTCCTGTGAAAGTACTATGGGAAATATAATATGCTGCTTTTCTTGGCTGACAGATCAGAAAAGAAACTTAGAGGACTTATTCTTGTTTTTTCTTAAAGGCTAAATTGGGAGAAGAAAGGGATAACTGTTGAATATACTGCCTGAGATAGCTTGTAACCTGTAAATACAGCTCAATGTATAGAACAATATGCCTTTTTTCACTTATCTCACAGGAAAAGTTTAATATTTGCTCTCTTATTTCCTTAAGAAGGGTTAAGCTTTAAAAGTTTCTGAATGAAATCATGTATTGGGTGTCTGTATCCTGTGGTCGCCAGCTCTAAGCTGTTGCTCCTGTCAAGGGCTGACTGCATTGTCCTGATGCAATCAGATTATAGCACCAGGTGGGAGGATCAGTTTTCACTGGGAGAAAGAAGAATGAACTATTCTAATGCACTGACACAGTGGAGGGCTGAGCCCAAGGAACAGGTACCTTCCTTTGAAGCTTTTTTCTTTCAGTGATTAAACTCCCTGCTTAAATGTTTGTGCCTTACTTCTAAAGAAAGCCACTAGCTTTAAACAGTTTTCTAATTTACTTCTTCTTTCCCCACTCTGCAAACCAAGACACTCCATTTCCGGCACACTATTTTAGAAAGTAAGAAAGGTGTATTTTGTGATCTTCTAACCAGCATAATGAATTTCTGTAATAAAACCAAACATATTCTGGAACGTTTTATAATGCTACATACCTGTTATCTGATGGTTTCTCCTAAGTTCATTGTGCCAGTTGACATCAACAGTGACTACTAAGCATACAATTGGTGGAAAATAAAATAATAGTTAAAAAGAAAACCCACATGATTTTGGCAGTCAGCACACTCAAAACACCCAGAACCACTGCAGTTACTGTGAGCTAGATCTTCCTTCTTCAAAAGCAAGCATGCACAGAAGGATGTCAGTCCTGTCATTTGTCCTCAAAGGTGACAGGCTCCAAAGTCACTCAGATGAGGACTTAAGAGCTGTTCAATCATATTAATCATCTGACTTAGAAGCTGAGATCAGATAATAATACTTAATGAGCACATTAATTAAACTTCAGGTGCTCAACAAGTTTTCACATCGCCCCTGTGGGTTGTGCCTTGCTGTTGTTCTCTTACACTGTCTGGAATACTGATTTTTAAACATTACATGCTCTCTGAATGCAATTGGATAAATCGGTGCTGTTGCCCTCTTGCATTTGGTAAATCTTAAGGATGTACAACCTCCTCACTTAAAACCAAAAGAGCCTCCAAGGTACGTAACTTCACTGAAACAGATCCATGGGATTTAAAAAACTCCTGGAAATTTGCCGATTAATCACCGAATAGAAATTAGGCCTTACTGGTTATCTGTCACCATGAAATATTCTAAGTGGTCAGCAAGGGATTATGCCCTCCTCTGAAATGACTATCACTAAATTGGTAGTTTTAAAGAACAGTGTAGTTTCAATCTGTTCAAGACATCAGTAGTTGCAAGGAGTAAATTAAAGGTCAAATCTGTTAAGTGGGAAAGCCAATTTCAGTCCTCCAAGGAATCTATCGTCTAGTGAAAAGATACAGAGGTAATGTCCTATGCGTGGACTTCAGTAGCACTTGAAGTCATCTGTAATTAGAAGTACAGATGTATCTACCATACTACAGCGTTTCTAGTAATATTCAGCAAGAAAAACATACCTATAAAGCACATTGTTCCCCCCACCCATTCTTTTTGCTAACAGACTAACTAGGAAAAGGTAATACTGTTGTAATGATGTATAATGAGGTAATACTACCCTAACAGGACTTGGACAGAGTAGACTCCTACTAGTGACCATCAGTATAGGCATTAATTTGATGTATGTCTGCCAAACCATTCAGCTGGTGCTGCTCTGCCTATTATGCAGAATGGGAGAGCATATGATGCAGAAGTCACATTTACACTTTACATAGGCACTACAAGCACAGCTGTGGCAATGCACAGGGGAAGTTGGGCATCTGAGCTGTTATGAATCACAACAGCTACTGCAGGAAAAAATGCTAAGGCCAAATCTTATTCAGATAGCTTGTCTGGGTACTGTTGATCAATACTCCTTATTTTCAGCTTTAAGCTGATGTGTGGTGTTCTTGAACATTAGTCTGCTGCTTTGCTTCAGTCAGTGATCACTGAAGTAAACCCTGAGCATAAGACACCAGAACACTGCAGTGACAGGAACCAAGTATCTGGTTATCTGTTAGACTGAATAGAGAACTGCTGCACAACTTCAGAGGTTCTTTTAGACTTTTGTTTCCATCTGATAGATCAGATGCTTTGTCTAAGAGATTAGATGGCACTTTTCATGAGCAGAAACTGTCATTCTCCCAAGCTGTGAAAGACGATTTGCAACACTCCAAAGTAAGAATTTGCTGTGAATATTTAATACATGGCATAAATCCAATCTGCCCTTACCTGCCTGAAAAAGGAAAAAAGATGCAGCTGATGAGGTTGGAGCATGCCAAGAAAATAGTAGGTCTTTATTGAAAAAACATGCAGGTGATGCAGGCTGCTGCACACAGAACAGCCAGCAGTGCTACAGCACAGCTTGTGGGGTGGCTGGAGCCAGCTGGCTGATGGGAGTGGTGGCACTGAGCAGGAAGTCAGCCCTGGTGTGTGGACATGGGGCTGGTGCTTTGAAGTGTTGTGTAGAAGGAGGCGAGATCCTAGGTTGAGGGTAAGGGAGAAGAGGATTGAAGCATGGCACAGAATTAGCTGCCACAGCCATAGCAGCTGCCGAGTGCATCCATAATTGCTGCTGTGGTCAACAAGAACTGGTATGCATCATCAGCAAAGGTTCAGCACATGTTCAAACATGTGATATGATCAACAGCTATGGAAGACAAGAAGCATAGAAGAATGGCATAACTTGGAATTAATTCTAAACACCAAAAAAAAACCACAAACCTGTAACAATTATTGTAGCAAAACTATTTAGGATCATAATTTAACAATATTTCTTGTAAATACAGTGAATGACAAGATTAACAGCACTGTATTAGTTCAATTTCGCTGACAAAGACTTGTTCTTTTATAGGTCCTTTCCTAAATCAAAACCAAAGAAATCTAAGCTTTTGAAATGTGTTCATTTGAAGCTTCTCAAAGAGTTTCCATGTCTGTAAATGAATTTTATTCTATTTCTCTTCAAAGCCATTTTCATGAATTAAAAACAAACACTTAAGGGATCTTAATTAGACATTTTATTGCAACTTTTATAAGACATATATGTATTCAGACAAACTGGACCCAGTGTAACAGACAGTTCATTTCTTCATATTTCTAATATATTCAAAATTCCTATAAATTCAGGTATTTTCACAATGGAGTTTTATAAAAGTGTATCTGCTGGAAACCACTGTGTACTTTGCCAAAACATATCTTACACTGCAAGAGATCTGCCCTGGCTTTCTACCACTGTTTTTAACAGACTACTTCATGGTAGAAAACTTCCTATCTGGAACTATTTTGCATTTGATTAAACCTCTGTAGACTTCAAGTAACTTTTCCTGGACAACTGTCTCTTACATATGTGTAGGATTTCTGGCCTGCCTAAATTATTCTGGTGACAGCAACGTAAGAGCCTCTTCAAATTCAATGTAAATTGTGGGTTTATTATATAAAGTGGCAAGATATATTATACTGAAGGTGGCGTTTCAAAGTAATTTATTTCATCCATTTTTGGTCTAAGTGAGCCCTTGCATTGAAGTCAGCTGTGTCACTAATTAAAACATTCAGTAGCAGTGCATATACAGGTAACAGTCTTCAGATTTTCCACTGATTGTGCAGTATTACATCCACAAACTTGACAGACGCTTTTATTATGCATGTTACAACAAAGAATTAACAGGCTATATTACACAGAACTAACAGGTTATTAAAACCCTGTATTACGGGGCTATCAGTCATAGAATTTTAGCATAACAAAACATTTATTCCACAGTGGGGTTTTGAATATGAAAATGCTAGTTTCTCTTACAATATTTTCTGCAGAAAGACACACAATCAAGGTCCTGATAAACATTCTTGCCTATAAATTATATCATTAAAAGAGTTTTAATACAATAGGCAACAATTATTTTCAATGTCCCATAAAACTTGTACCAAAAAATATACATTTTCCATAAAATCAAAAAATAAAATATCTGAAAATGTTCTGTGTAAGTCTAGAGAAAGAGGAGGAACCCAGTCTTAAAATTCTGCTCTCACATAAACAATTTGAGACCAGTGCAACATATTTTTACAGCTGATAGAAGAATTTGTCTCAGTCCGATTAAAATGCAATGTGATGAAAAGTATGCAAACTCTTATTTCAGGAGTTTAACTTTGTCCTTTAAAACTTTAAACTTGGGATTGTTATTCACTTTCTTATTAAATATGACTAGAATATCCTCTTCTGATTTGTGATGTTCACCAGCTATGGCATAATACTGAGCTATAACCTGCAAAAGACAGAGGAATGGTTCCGAGTTAGTAAAGATGATTCCACTTTCAGCAATAATACATTCACGTTACTCTACTGAAATCATTATGTTATTATTCCTTTGCAGAATTAATGCTGAATTTCTCCTGTAGTCCAGTAAGCAGTAAGGAACATGCCCCTCAGCTGATGCTCTGCCAATTGTTAAATAATGTCAAACTTTTTTTGCTTATACAGGGCAGGACTTTATAAACTTAAAACATTATGGAAAGAAATTCGCAAGACCAAAGGAGACTTAAAAAGCCATGTTCCACAGTACCTTTTTTCTTAGTTTCTTAACTGAAATTTCATTGTCTGGAGCTTGTTTCAGGACAGCTTTGATGGTTCCCTTCCAGTTGAATTTAACTACAAAATGAGTATATGTACAACATCATTAATAAAATTAGGTATTTACAAGTCTTCTCTATATGAACCAGCCTTCAATCACCTAATTTTGGAACGAGTTCATCTACCACAACAGCTGGTATCTTACTGACCCTACAGCAGCAGGGTACCTAAGCATAAGGTCATGTGGGCGGTTTCTGAAGATTCTAATAGGACAGACATGAAGAACCAATATGCTACTTCAAAGGCTGCGGTCAGGGCTATTATTACTTCTGTGCTTTAGATATTAAGCAGCAATTTTTATGTAACACAGGGATGGTTGGAAAGATCCCATCTCTCTGCCCTTAGGGCACAGGTAGTCAATCCCACATGGTACCCACTTGAGAGCTCATGTTTACAAATAAATGATCTGTATGTTCAAGTGCAGACAATTTCCCAACAGTAACAGTCTGTTGGAGGACAGGGGTAAGTAGGCTTGTCCAAGTATCAACTAAGGTCCACCATGGCTAAAGTCCAGTTTATGATTCACTGAGCAAAAATGGGTGATGTAAGAGCTACAAAGAGCTACAAGACAACTGTTACCGTTTTTCATGTTGGCTAATGTGCTTTTGCAGAATAGCTTTGTAACTATCTAAACTCCCCCTTTAAGAATATGTTACCTCTTCCCCCACTCTCTTCATTGCCATTGTTGTCTTCTGTTTCTGCGTCTTCTGAAATGCTTTCAGTTTTCATTCTCTTCGTTGTGATAGGAGGTTTCTCTAGAGACAGAATTGGATAAACATACACAAAAATGTACAGAAGTAGAAACAAAGTTCTGATGTGACTTAAAGTTTCTGTTCTTGCAACATGAGTTTATACTTGCTAAGGGGTTCAGACTTTATAAAGGACTGTGCAACCACAGTGTTAAAAAATAATCTGATGTGTGTAACTTACTATTTAAAAAATTCTACTTAGATAAATTACTGAGCTTTAGGGCATACAGAAAAAGCATCTTGAAAACAAGCAAGAACATAAAGTGCAGGATGGATACCTTCTGTATGTTTATGTTTGCGTTTCTTTACATTTGTTTCCTTTTCTACTTCACTCTGATGGCCATTTCCATTTATTTCAAATTCATTCTCCAAGCTCTCCTTTTCTTTTTTGGACTTTTTACTCTTTTTTACTTCTGCCTGGTTTTCTAATTTCAAGTCCTTTTTCTCCTTCTTTTTGTTCTTTTGTCTCTCTTCTTTTCGTTCTCTCTTATTCTTTTTCCTCTCAGTTTTATCATCTGTAATTCCATTTTCTTCTGCTATTGCTTGTTCCCCAGTTTCTGCAGAATACACCTCTTCCTTCTGCTGTGGTTTGCCTTTTTCTTTTTCACTTGAAATCTTCTGTTGAAAGACAGATTATTACAATTTTTACATGCCTTTTTGACATTGCAACTTTACTACATAAAGAACATTTTCTCTATTAATGAATAACACTAATATTCTGGAGTCAATTAAATTGCTTGCAAGCGGTAACACCAGTTACCTGAGAAACAGCACTAAATGGGGTGGCTGATTTTTCTTTTCACCCTAAATGCTAATTACCTTAGCATCACAGAAGAAATATTAACTTACAACATATATAATTTCTGTTTGAAATAATTTTCTATGTATTTGGGACTTTTTAATTCAGACAAAAACATGGTCTATTACAGCAGTATACAGAACCTATTCCCAAATACATGGCCCTTGAGTAATAATCTTAGCTTTGCCATCCAGTTTCCTGACTTGGGTTTTGGCTGGGACAATGAACTATTTACTGCAAGATGTCAACAAAGGCACTGCTGGTTGTTTTAATTGTACTTTTTTCACCTTAACATATTTGGTTTCTTTTAATGTTCCTGGTCTTATACTAGTTTTCTTGTAGAATTAATATGTCCAAGTTTTTAATCACAACCTATTTAGTACACACAACTACTTCAGCAACAGTATGTTCCACAAATTAGCAAGGGAATTAGTCTAGGAATATAACATTATAACATAATCCATCGTAACAATGGGAAACAGTATTTATGCTAACATCTACAAAAGGAGGCTGAAAGGTTTTCCTTCCAGCATTTTTGACCGCATTCAAAAGTTGTAAGTTGTACCTCTAACTTACGTTTCTGGTTGCTTCAGAGAAAATATCCCACACCTGGTCTTGCAAGGTGATGTCAGTAATTCTCAAACTGTTCTTCATCCAATTCTGTGCCAGAAAAAAACCCAACAATAACCAAAAACATGCATCTCTGATACATTTACTTTATGAATCTCTTAAATCTCATAATGCCTGTGTACTGTTACAAGGATATACCAATATAAGAGCCTCTCAATTGCCTTACTAATAGTAATCCAGAAGAGCTAAATATGTAGAAAAGATAATCTTCAAGCTTTTGAATATAGCTGGTTGTGTTAATGTCCTGCCAAACCTTCTGACTCTTTCCATGAGGTAAAACATTAGGATCTGATCTTACTTATTTGTGTACTAGACAGATAGCCATGCTCCTAAATGGATAGCTTAGTTTATTACAGAGAAGTAAAACTTAAGCAAATATCTCAATGCAAACATCTGAAAGTTTTTAGGGCTATTGCAGGAATTCCTGCTGAAAATAAAAACAAAGCAGTAAATTTCTACAATGAACTGCAAAAACTTTTAATCTTCTGCTGCAGATCTTACCAAAAAGCAAGAGGCTTCTTGACAGTATCATTTTCCCTACTTAGAATACTGATTTTGTAGAAAAGCATTCTAACCTTCAGCTTGCTAGCAGCAATTTCACTGCAGCTCTACTAAGTTCTATCCGAGTGCTTTGGAAAAAATCATGATCTCTCTCAGCCTCACAATCTCCTCACAACAGAGAGGAAAATAAAATAAATAAATAAGGCCAGCTTGTCAGTAATTCTTTACTGATACCACATGAAACGTTTGGAACTTGCTTTGGCTGTGATGCAAAGTTTAGTGCAGCATGCAATGTGGGGGATTCTGTTAGAATCTGAGCCCCAGGAAAACTCTCAGTATCTTGCCTCTACCAGGAAAAAAACCAAAAGCATAGAAATAAGAATCCCTTATGAGTATGTCTAAGAACTTGAACACTCATTAAAAATTGCAAATATATAAAAAAGGAAATTGCAAATATATATATAAAAAAAGGAAAGGTATCAAAAAAGGAACAAGCCTATGTATGGAGATTAAGCTTGAATGGTAAGTCTCTGGCTTGCTACCGAATTAAAATGACACAGATTCTTTTTGAGCAAGGATATATATTTTACAAACACTACGATATTTGAAACTCCACTATTACAGCACCTATTTACTAATGCCCAAAAAAGCAATTTCTCCCACCTTTATTAAAAGAGAGTGGCTCTCACTACAACAAACCTCTATTAAAACATACCTGAAACTTTACTTTTTTTCTTGGAATGTTATCAAAGCCACGCATTTGCTCCAGAATGTTCCGCACTTTGGGGCTTATGTTTGGCTTCTTTATTACTTCATGAATTTTCTGAATGAAGAAAAACAGAACTAAATCAGCAAAGAAGCACAAAGATCAAGTGATACCTGCAAGGTATGTGTCCTGGTTTCAGCTCTATCAGTTAATTTTCTTCCTAGTAGCTGGTGCAGTGCTGTGTTTTGGTTTTAGTCTGAGAATAATGCTGATAACACACCAGTGTTTTAGCTGTTGTTAAGTAATGCCTACCCTGATCAAGAACTTTTCAGTCTCTCATGCTCTGCCAGTGAGGAGGGGCGCAAGAAGCTAGGAGGGAGTAGAGACAGGACACCTGACCCAAACTAGCCAAAGGGTTATTCTATACCACAGCACATCTCAGCACAGGAGAACAGAGGAGGTCAGGCCAGGACCTTGTGGCACTTACTTGAACAGCACTGCTGCCCTGCTTCCCATTATTTAAAGATACTGGACACCGGAAAGCCTGCCTGTACTTCTGAAAATCTGTTTTCTAAAAGGCTTTGTGGATGTCTTAAGACTACGAGGAAAGGGCGTGCTGTAATTATCCCTCACCTTTCTGTGTAGAAGAGACTTACTGTTGAGGAAAGCTAACAATTTTCATAAGCAGCAGCACTCACATCACACTGCCTCTGAACAGTGTACTTAAAGAATGTTCCATCTCAACAATGGCACTGATCTGTTGACTTCAGTGGTATTATTCATATGCCTTATCAAACTAGTAAGACATAAATTCAAAATAAACAAAAGGTGCATTTCTTACCAGGATAAGCAACAGACCTACTAAGAAACTGCCAAAGCAAGCTGTGGATACTAGGAAAACAGATCCTCAGTTTGATCAAATATAGCCTCTGCTGCATCTTTAACAATTATAAACAACAGCCATTTATCATATCTATATATAGTACAAATCTTACCTGAATCCACTCCTGTTGTTTAGCATCTCCTTTGTTAGTTTTGGCTTCAAAATCTTTTCCACCATATTTCTGGTCTTCACTTACACACTTCACATGCTCTTTATAATCGTCACCCCTGAACAAAGGAGATTTTTAACTGTAATTCACTGGAGTCCTTTGAACCACACAAGACTTACAAACCCAACAAATGGAAGTAAAAGATAGCACCTATCATTTAAATCCTAATACTATCAACGCTTATATGAGTAAAGTATATGCTTGTAAGACTGCTGACATTTCTGCCATGCTACAGCCTTCAGTGAAAATTTCTGACTTGCAAAACCAGAGGACTCTTCAGTATAGTGCTGCTTTTCTTAATGACTCTCTAACTTAGGCACATTTGTATATGTAACATATACATGGCTATTAATACATTTATCTGTGTTTTACTACTCATATTGACACCATTTAACAATAGAAAAGCAGGTGAAAATGTTTGCAAAAACCTAATTCCTAAATATAGATATACTAATGTGGTATTGTAGCTCTGACCAATGTGTAAATGTTGCCCAAAGCAATGAATAACATAGAACTTAATCTTTGTCAGTAAAGTACTGAAAAACATAATAATTATTTGAGGACATTATTTTCTTATGCATATTCATATATTTATATTTAGAAAGCAGACAGTGGCACTGCTTGCTTCTGAGTTCTGAGAAGTGACAACCCAATTCAGAATTTTCAGTGTTATTGCCAATCTCACTCTCTCTGCAATAACTGAATAGTAGCAGTTGTGGGTGATCACAAGCTGAAACCGCTGCCACTTGAAACCATAAAATACTGCACCTGTTTACTGCGGGGTTTAGTTGTCCTGGTGGTTCAAACTTGAGTGACTAAGCTTGAAGTTATACAATTTATAAATAAATTTATAAATAATTTTCAAATACAAATACACATTATTCAGAAATTGCCTGATTTTAATATGTTGTAGGAAAGTCTTACATTGGCGACAAGCACTGCTGAGTGAGCATACGATACTCTACCTACCAGAAATCCTTGCCACAATCCATGCAAGAAAGGCACTGACAGTTCCTGCAGATGTTCACATGTTTTTCAACCTGTGCTTTCTTCAGAGACTCTCCACATGCATTGCATGTGAAAACCACCATGCTGGCGAGTGGTCAGCAGCTTCTATGAACTGTGTACAATCTGTTTCCTCCCACACAAGCAGAGTCCTAGAAATACGAGGAGGAGATCTTAGGTTTACAGCTTGAAAGATGCACTCGAACGACTGAAAATGAATGCAGCTGTGCATCCTCCCGCAGAAAACCTAAGCAGTTTGATTTTGCATGTGCAGAATTTCGCCTGGTACCTGTGCACAAGGGAAACCAGTAACCCTGAAACCAGTACTCCCCTATTCCCCCTACCCCATGCCGGTGCGTTTCTCAAGTTCACGGTTCCCCTCCGCTTCCCGGTGCGACCACCCCGCCCTTCCGTCCCGCTCCCTGCAGCCCACCCGTCTCCACCGGGTGCGGGCGAGCGGCACCGGCACGCGGGAGCCGCCTGATGGGGGCCCAGCCACCTGGGGCGGGAGGGACAGAAGGAAGGCCCTCGGCAGCCCTGCCCTGCCCTCGCTCCCGCTCCCCGCACTCACTGCCCGCCCCCGCTCCGCACCTCAACCCCCACCTACCAACAGTCCCCGCAACGGCACGTGAAGCCACCGCCCTGCGCCTGCGCGGCCCTCACCCCGCAGCGGAAGCGGAAGGAGCGGCAGCGGAAGCGGCGGGAGGTGTGGCTGAAGCTGCCGCCGGGCGGTTGAGCGGGGATGGAGCTGGGAGACGGCCGAAGCCGGTAAGTGCGGGGCTGAGCAGGGCCGGTTCCTTCCCCTCCGCTCCTCTGCCAGGCCGGGCCGCGTTACCCCCGCCGCGGTGGGTAGCGCTCTGCCCGCCCTCAGCCCTGTCCTCCTCGGAACCCGTTACCCACCCCGCCTGCGGTGTCCTTTGCTTGGCCGCGGTGCCGGCTTGTCGCCTGACCCCGGGCAGAGCTCGCTCTTCCCTCGGTGCTCGATCTTGTCCTCTGAAGCAGACGCTCCCGCTGTGCCCTGCTCCGTGCGGGGCCTTGAGTCAGGCACGGCAGCTTCAGCGTAAATAGCGGGTATGCTGCTGGGGCTCCGCTTGCTCGGAAGCGGCTCACGGCGGCCACCTTCTCTGGTGGGAGAGTCTGAATTCAGGGGTGCTGTAAGATGCTGTGAAAGCTGTTATCTGGGAAACAGACGTGCTCGCTTTATTTTAAAGCGTGGTAATGCTTTATATATAAAAATAAAGATATGACAAGAATAGTAAGAACTAGACTGTAATAGCCCACTTTAATGCGGCAGGAGGAAGTGAATCACGGAATAACACAGTAAATGTGGAGCCCTTAGCACTCCTGAGAATTGGAAACGAGGGCAACCACTTTCTTGTCATGTTTAATCCAACGTGCTTTTTCTGCTTCATTCATTAGTTAAAAGGCTGTTATCAGTTCTAATTGTTCTAATAGTTGGAATGTGCCTTTCATATTTATAAGTGTGCAGGGGAAGAGTTTAATCCTTTTTTTAAAAAAAGGATTGAATGGAAATGTGTTTTGTGGGAATGTTACTTGTCTTCCCTTCAGCCTGTTCGAAGAGGTGACTTTTAAAAGAGATATCACATTGTATTAAAAATAACAAAAAGTTGCCATGCTAACTTGTCTAATGAATGAGATTCATGTGGGAAATGTGCTTCCCTACAACAACAACAAATTGGGAATAAATAATGCTACTACAGTGCTCTTCCTTTTAGTTTAGAGGGTGTAGATGCAGGTTTTCTTCTACAAATGCTATTGGTTTTGTAGGTATGATACGGTTTTGCCTTAGAATCTAATTCTTGTCAGAAGTTGTCTAAATTGAGGTTTTTTATTGTTATAGAGTTCAGTTTATTGGCAGTCCCTTTAGCATGTTTTGGCAGAAGGTGTTTGTTGCAAGAAAATCTTAATTAAAATCAATATTTCCTACCTGTATGTCTGCATATCTACTGATGAGCATACTTGTGGCTCATCTTTAATCAGAGAAATGCCATTAGAGCTCACAATGCAGGTGTAAACTGAAGTCTGTTTCCTTGGGGACCTAAACAAATTGTAAAAATGTTCTTGATTTTCTAAGTTAATTTTTGCAATTCAATATTTAAGATTCATCTTAGCATTTTATTTCATTGTAGGTAATTTAAGTGATTTTCTAGCATGGACACTGTTGCTAGCCATAGTTGTCATCTTCTCCAGCAGCTACATGAACAGCGCATTCAGGGTCTTCTCTGTGACTGCATGCTGGTGGTGAAAGGTGTCTGCTTCAAAGCACACAAAAATGTATTAGCTGCTTTCAGTCAATATTTCAGGTATGTGACAGAAAATGCTTCGTTTCAAAAAGTGAACTTAAATGCTGTTGGTTGAGTTTTTCTCTGAGAAGGGTATTTTTTTGTGGTAGTTGCAGACTAAGGAACTGTTGGAGTATAAGGGGAAAGATATTTTTTTTTTTGCCCATAGATACATTTGTATTAAATCTAATTAAAAGCTGTGGCCATCATAATTTATTTTCTAGGCATACATAGCTAACTGCTGCCCTGGTTTAGTTTGGCATTTTCCTGATCCTTACTTATGGTGCCTCATATAATGGACTCTGGTATTCGATATTTCAGTATGAAAAAAATAACTGTTTACAAGGAGCATAGTAGAGTACATGAACAGAGCCAGATGAGGAATGTAACTGAGGAAACAATTCACGTTCTCTGTTTATAGATAATGTGAATTGTTTCATCAAATTTGACTATACAGGTTGTTATTGAATTTCTGTTTAGAACAGATTCTCAGAGACAACATTTGTGTGTTAAAGGTGGGCTATGAAGCCATATCACTGATTTCTTTCACCTCTATATAGCCCTCATTGATCCTCCAAATTGTGAGGAATGCTGGATCTCCAAAGTTAGTGTTTTATGTTAGCTATTAGTAACCTATTAGATCTGGCAGTTTTTAGACATTGTTTCTTGAAACGTCTCTAAAGCTTGACTACCAGTTCTTACATAAGAAAATTATTTCTATGTTATGACCAGGGAAAAAAGGTTGTTTTTCCTTTTTCTCTTCTAGTGTTGTAATCCTGATGATGTGAAATTATGCTTAAAGACTGAATTTTGAAAGTAGTTAAAAAGAACTAAACCCACGATTATTATGAAAATTCAACAGGATATAAGTGACTGATTAATTTAAATTCTCTACCCAGATCTTGGTCCCAGTTCATTATAGCTCTGGTTTTAATTTAGCTAATGTGGGCTGGATTATGAAAGAATTTGAATGTGGGCATTGGCTTCAGAGTAGCCTCTGCATTTCTAAAGTTTAAGCCTAGTTTAAGCCTCTGAGTTGAAGCCTCTTATTTTCTTAAGAGTCAAAGCTCATTGATACTGTGCTCACCTTTAAATAAAACCTAATTTGAGAGTAATCATCAGGTTCAGGGCATTTCCTAGTGTAGGAAAATAACTACATAAGAGTGACCTGACCCCATATATTTATAGATATCATTATTTACTGTGAGAGTGTCAGGTTGGAGACTGAGGGTTTTAATGGAAGGGTGTGAAGTTCCTGAGGCAGAGCACGAACCTGCTTAATGTAGGACTGGTTATGCATATGAAGAACTACGGCTCTTGTCCCAAGAATAGTTTACATCAAACAGTGAAAGGTCTTGTGAATTCAGACACTAGATTCAATGGCAGTTCTGTGGGTATTGGTTGGATGGCTGTTACAGGCTAATGTACCTGTACTCTTTATTATTCTTTTACTTGGTTCTCATCCAGTACCAGTAAAAAAGTGTATTCTTTGCATGAGAGAGAGCAGACTGAAAATAATGACATTCTCTTACTTACTATTCTCTCATCTTCTTGTGGAGAAAGAAGAATTTAACAAGATTTACTGGTAAAGTTCAATGGACAAGCTCAGTTACCAGAAGAGAATAATTAAGCTAAATTTGAGGTCTGTCTTCTGCTTTTTACTAGAAAGTTTTTCATGTCCCTTTTCATTTGCTGTGATGGAAGGAGAAACACCATTCTGAGTCAACCAACTTTTGCAAATAGTCCATAAATACACCCCTGTACCTAGTACGTAAAGAACATTGAATAGGAAACCACTTGTATAGGGTCTGATTTTGAGACATTAAAAAATGGAAAATTAAAGTTACATAAAGGATCCCTTGCTTCGATAAATACTATTGTACTTGTGTAGGACTAATATATTGAACAGTTTTGAGATGTTTATCTGCAAAAACACAACAATGTGGATAAGACCATACAGAGTAAATTGTTGTTTCATGCCAGGCAATCTGAGGTATATGTGTGTTTTTTATAAAAAGCGTTTGTGAATTATTTGTGTTTGCGATTGAATATTTGCATTATTTTATCAGGACCCTTTTCCAGAATTCTTCAGGCCAGAAGAATGATGTCTTTCACTTGAACATTAAAAATGTAGGTGGCATAGGCCAGATTTTAGACTTCATGTACACCTCTCACCTGGACCTTAGCCAGGACAACGTACAAGCTATGTTGGATATTGCACAGTGTCTCCAAGTGCAGAATGTACTGAACATTTGCCACGCCTTTTTAAAATCATCTACAGCTTTAGAGCAGACAGCTAGCATGCCTTGTAATAGTGTATTTTCACTGCAGAATACTTTGACTGCAGATACTAGCTGTGCCAGTGACAGTTATGGAACAAACTTATTACATGAATGCTCATCTGACACACAAGCTAATAAAGTCTTGACTGACCACCGTTCACAAACACCACAGTCTGTTAATCTTCAAGCACCCTCAGGTGATGGACAGAAACAACCACAAGACTCCTTAGATGGCAACTGCACAGAGCTTCCATTTAAACAACCAAATTACTATTATAAACTACGCGACTTTTACAGTAAACAGTTCTATAAGCAAAATGCTTCCTCTAATCATGAGAGAGGAGCAGAACAACCCTTTTCTTACAACCCATCTACAGAAATAAACACAGTAGAGAATAGTTCTTGTACTGTCAACCACTCTGAGTGTATTCTGGAGACCTCAGATCATTTACCATCAAACTTTCTGGCTCAGTCCTTGAATGAAGCTGTTCCAGAGCAAGCTGCAGAAAGCACACTTGTGCAGCCCACCAAACAGATGCAGTTGAAAAAGGCAATACACCTCAAAAAGTTAAATTTTCTAAGGTCTCAGAAATCTGCAGAGCAGCCGCCTGAGCCTAAAAGAGATGACAGCAGAGTAACAGGAGTAATTGAATCTGTAAATGAAAGTACCATGGACATGACGAGTATAAGAGTTACTGGTGAAAAAGAAGCTGAAGATTTAGTAAGTTCTGAGAATTTTGACCAAACTGTTGAAGCTGAAAGATCTCAAGGTCATTTGGAACAAGAAGGACAATCACAGACTCTTCAGTCACAAAGGCAATATACTTGTGAATTATGTGGGAAGTCTTTCAAACACCCAAGCAATTTGGAGCTCCATAAAAGGTCTCATACAGGTACAGTTATCAATAACTTGGTCTGCAGAGCAAATATTTCAGTTAAAGAGGTTGTCTTGCAGTATCTGTTGATTCAGAGATGCTGGTGAAGGGTTAACTTTCAAAATGGGAGTCTTTTAAAAAATGATTAATCATATAGGAATAAAGTCTGAAAGACTTTTTTTTAGTGTTCTTTTTCAAAGTATGTTGTGTGATATTTCAACAAAAACTTTATTTTTGTCTTGCAATTAGAAGAGGCATTTCTAATCAGTTTGTCAGATGGCCCAGAAGTTTGAGTCACATAACAGTGATAAGTGGATAGGAGATAATACAAGAAGTGTTCTAGATGACCTCTCTAATCATATATTTGCTGTAAGATACAAGTGATTAGGGCTTGATGGTCATTTCTTTTAACCTGTAGAAATAAGCTCTGTAATAATTTTATACTTTTTTCCTAGTATGAATAACTTTCATTGTATTTACCCAGGACATAATGCTCTTACGGATAAGTAGGCTGCAGAGTGAATGGGAATTTTGAATTAATTTACTTTGTCTTAAAAATTCACAGGTAGTATTATTTTTAAACCTAGCATAGATTTATTTTTAAGGATCTTTTTATTTTAGTGAAAAGACTTAGTTTAACGTGGAAGTAACTAATTTGTCTGTTCCGTGCATTCTATTTCTACAACTTTAGATATGCGTTTTAGATGTTTAAGAATTACCTTAGCTTGTGACACTGTTGATTCCAAGTCCTTGAGATAGCTGATTAATTTGTTGAATGTTTTTTGCCTTTCTTTTTCCTTGTATTAAATATGCAAACACGTCCCTCTGTCTTATCAAATATCCCTTTGCATTGGTACTTTAAAAGTAAGTATGAGTCCCTCTTGGCAGACACTATTTTCTTTGATTAATCAATCCTTAGTATTAAGAATTTATTTTTCCATTTTATTAGGAGAAAAATCTCTCCAGAACCTGAAAATAGGAACATTTTGCATTAGTTCCCTGAAGTTTTCACTTGGTGCCTTTGACTGCTTCTGTATGTTCACATTGCTAATACTATTTTATTATTTTTAATTTGATCTGCTGTGAAAGAGTTGCATATGTGTCTTACCTAGATCCTCTCTTTGCCTTGTATTTTTTTAATCTTTTATCAGATTTGAGCTGACATAAGGTATATTTTAATATCTTAAAAATGTCAGGAAAATAGGTGATCAGGTAGAAGATCGAGCATCTAGAGAAGTCCCACCTGAGGGAGAGGCTCTGAAGTCAGTAACAAGTAAGTTTGTGCTAGAGAATCTATGTGAAAGAGAGACCCCAACTGTGAGAAACCTGTTAGAATTTTCCCTTCCTTAGACATCTAAATCACTGGAAGAAATCTGTGTTTTGTGAGTTCTGCCCATTAAACTACTTGGGTTTTTAAGAGTGTGCTGCTCGAGTGATAGACTTTATTATTGTATGGTTTTGAATCTGTTAAACCATGTTAAACCATTTAAAACATGAGGTTCAGAGTGTAGTTTACCCCTTTTAATGTATTTTAAGGGTCAGGGGAGCACTGGGTTATAGAAGAGACTATAGCCTAGACTATAGGCTATACAAGTGGTTTACAAATTACTTTTTTTTTTTTACTTTGACACAGCATGGCCAGCAAATGCTTACAAGAGTAGATAATGGAAAAAGAGGAAAAGGGTTGCAGTAGCTGTGCAAGGTTATTTATGTGTGTTGCAATTAATTTCTTTATTCTTATTTGAGGTCTGTGTATTTACACATGCTTCCACTCTACTTAAGCTCTAGATGTTGTTTCACATTCGACAGTGCTGCCAGATACGAACTAGCTTTATACATTGTGTAAAATAATGTGATCCTAGAATTGTTGTGGTGGTCCTTCTCTACTAGTCTGAGTAAACACTGGATTCAGGAATTCCTTGCTGCTTTTCATACATTGTGTCCTTCCAATAGTGTTCAAAAAATTCCAGATTGAATGCTACTTAATGTGCCATTAATGATGTTCTAACAACTTCTCAGTGTTAAACTGACAAAGTTTAAGAGCGTAAGTTTAACGAATAATGAGCTCATAAAAAATGGATGGAAAGTTGATGCAGGAATATGACTAGATAGGCCTGTTTGCTTGCCTGTTATTTTGGGGTCATGTTAATTTTTTTTCAATATCCAACTAGTGCAAAGAGAGTATTTGGAAAATTGCAATGGATAGTAAGTAGGATGTTAATAAAGGAAGGATCTGTAGCTGAAGGTATATGGCACATCTGTATCATTAGTATTAAGTATACTGGTAGTTAAGTAATGTAAGTGTATGCTGAAAGACCTTTCCATTCATTTGCCCCTTCAGAAAGCATAGCAAATTGCTGGCTAATCAATTTGATTTTAAAACATTAATTTTCTAGGACTAAGCAAGAGTTAGCAAGTATTTAAGTATTACAGTGCTTACTGAAAGTCCTCCAAATCTGGCTTTGCCAGAGAGGTAAGGGAGGCAAGTTACTAGAATCAACTTTTCACAGTGGTAAGCCAGTTTTTAGCCTAGAAATGACAAGTCTTTCAGCACAAGTGCTGTGGTGGCCTGCTTGTGAAGAAAAAGCACATGTGAAATTCTCTGCATACTAGGAGCCACTAAAGAATTTACAGGCTATCATGGTTACATTGGTGAGTTTCTAAGTGAAGGACAGGCATATTGTGTTCAATACAAGTCATTGTATTGGGTTATCTAGCTGTTCTAATTGTATTGCTAGTGGATAGTTAAGGGAATCTCTAAACAGAGTTTATTGCATTGACTTTAAGATTGATTTTGACTTGACTGTTATAGTTTGTCTTTTATTAGATTGACCTGTCTGAAAAAAAGGAAGCAAGCGTATGTCTTATACAGTCCTTACCTGTCAGAAACATCCAGGGTTTTGTGGGGTTTCAGTTGTTTTTTTTTTTTTGCCTGTGTTGTTGGGTTTTTTTCCCTCTCTCTTTCTGTTTTGTTTGGATTTGGGTTTTGTTTGTTTGGTGTTTTTTTTAAAAAAAAAGTTTCAGGAAATATCCTCTCAAAAAAAAAAAAATCCAAACCCTAACCCTGTGGAAAGAACTTTTTTATTCTGAGCTTTACTTGAGCAAGTTGACAGCATTCCGTGCCTTAGAGGGTTCTGCTCCTCACCATTGTGAACTTTTCAGGAACACTGCTTCTGCCTTCATACCTTTCTCCTCTGGAGTTGACACACCTGCTTTGATCCTGTGACTATGTACTTCATCTCTTCTTGTGGAGTTTCAGCAAGAAGGATGCAACAGAAGATAAAAAACACAAACAGTCCAAGGGTTCAAAAGTCAAGTCCCCTGTATGTTTGTTTAAGCATTGTCTTAATTGTAGTTCAGTTACTACTTTTCCCCAAATTTTCTCTATTGCTGTTGATCCAGCCATGGTCTTTGAGAAGATTAGTTGGTTTGTAATTTAATGCTGGTCATAGAATCATAGAACAATTTGGATTAGAATGGATCTCTGGAGGTCACTCTCTGCTCAAGGAGGGTCAAATTAGATTGGGTTGTTTTGCTCATGACCTTGTGTAGTGTAGTCAAATTTTGGATATCTCTAGGAACAGAGAGGTTCCACAACCACTGCAGCAACCAGTTCCAGTGTTTGACCACCCTCAGGGGTAAAAAGTTCTTTTCCTATACATAATTGCAGTTTTTCATCATCTAAGTTGTGTCTGTTGCCTCTTGTCTTATCACCATGTGCCTTCAAGAACAACCTGGTTACATGTGTCTTCTCATTGCATGTGGAGACCAGTAAGATTTCCTATTGGCCTTCTCATCTTAAGGCTCCAGATACAGTCTCACCAGTGATGGGGGGAGAAGAATTCAGCTCACTAGCTGCGCTCTTACAAATATGCTATAGGAAGCCACACTTTACCTGAAGGACGCTACACCACTAGGAGCAATTTAGTATTTGTTTTGCTATAATTCATTCTTGGAGTAGGCTGCTTGATATGTCTGATGGTTTGGCATTTTATACAGGTGCAGAATTGAGGTTGCACACAGCCTACACACTAGTTTTGAGAAATTAGAGCTTCCCATTCCTTCCTTCCTTCTCTAGTTGTTTCAGAGTGGGTTTCTGTTCCCATACTAGTCTTTGTGTCAACAGGAACTTGGGTGTGGGTTTTTTTTGTGTAGGTAATTTCTGCAGAAATTGCTACTTGTGTGTTTTGTCCTCCACTTCAAATTACCTTGATGCTTTTACACTTGTCAGAAGCCTTCCCAGTTGCCACAGATCTTGCTCCCTGTTGATTTCATTTATGTTTGTCAGTACCAGAATTTTTAGTGGTTTGCAAATTTAGAGCCGTAATGAAATCAAGCCTCAGTGCTCTTTATAGTTGAATTATTGGTTTCTTAGATTTTTTTCTTTAATTGAATAAAAGCTTTCTCAGAACTTGCTGTAAGATTTCCATTCTTCATCAAGTAGAAAAAGTAGATGCAGCCTCAGGTTGTCAGACTAACTGCATGATTGCTATCTGTGAAGCCATGTAACTGTATGTTTACTCTGTGTTTTAAAATCTGAGAGTTGCATTTAATCCTTGATCCTGAAATATGTTGAAAGAACATGACCTGTGTTTGGCAGCAGGGAAGGAAAACACCTGGATATTGCATGTATTGCTCATAACACTTCCAAGGATGAAGGAAGAAAATTGATGTACAGACTACTTGCTGGAAGAGTTGGCTGCAAATGCCAGGAGGTGTTCTGTAAAATCAGGAAAACTATAATTTAAAGAGTAGACAGTTTTTTGATTCAGCACCAAGATAAAACACAGTGTAAGATCTCTTTCTTTTTCTTTCTGGGAATACCTGCACTCAAAATCACAAGGGTTTACACTAGTTTTGCTTCCCTGTACCTGTGGGCCATATTGTATCTATCATTTTAACATAGTTAGACTCATGGAAAATATCTTTAGAAGTCTCTGTTATTGAGTTCAATGGTATTTGAGGAGTTACTGTTTTAAAAATTCTAGAAGATGCGTAGAGATTTTTATCAACATGCGTAAAGACCTGGGAACCAAGAACTAACAGGGAGAAAACCTTACCCTTATGAACTACTGAAGAGGAAAAAAAGTGATTAAAAAAAGATACTTGTCTTAAACTGATAGCTGACAGACAGCTGAAGTATTGTGTAGTCACAGTCTGGATTGAGAATAGAGTTATTTTCAAAAGCTAAAGTGGGCAGTGCTAATTTTTTACTAAAGCTGCTCATGCGGTTTTGGAGTGTCAAGACTACTAGTATAAATTCAAAATTATAGAGCAAAATACTTGGGTTAATTATTAGATACTCTTATATAGGATGAGAATTTGAAGGCAAATATATACTTGCTGTGAGGAATGGCTACATGCTATCATGCTATCAGACATGTATGGTACACGTTGAACAGAGGAAATGGAATCCTTCCAAATTAGTATTTCTGCATTCCTCTTTCTTTTTAAGAGTGAGCCTTTGTGTAGACAAGTGGGAAAACTGGTGCGCTTCCCATAGCTTTTGTTGTTGTTGCGGGACCTCATGACCTATTCTGTTCTTCCAGGATGTTGGGTACCCCTTGCATTTGGGGGAAAAAGTAAAAAGAATACAAAACATTTTCATTCATATCAAAACTCCTCTACCTAGTTGTTTTGAAAGATAAATTCTGTTTCTGAGCAGATCTGCCTCACAAGCTTAATAGCAAATACTTTCCCTTGTACTTCTTCCCTTGAATTTCCCTTAATATACTGTACTTCCCCTTGAATTTCCCCTTAAATATATGGTAAGTGTTCCTTGGGGGATATTTTTGCTCTTACATTACATGTTGTAAAAGGAAGTCAATTTAGAACATTTCTATTCTATTGCAACTATTAGAAGTTCTATGTTCTGTTTCTTCTCCTTTTAGGTGAGAAACCTTTTGAATGTAACATTTGTGGGAAACACTTCTCACAGGTGGGAATATTTTATATTATGGTATTTACACTTGAAAATAAAATGCATCTGTGTGTTGATTCTCAAACACTTGGGTTTATGCTTATAGATATTTTTTCTTCAAAAATGGACTTCACTTTAGGGATAAAATATTAAAGTGTCTTATTTGAAAATAACATGTTAAATGTTTTAGATTTTTTTTTGTTACATTTTGTACCTTTGATTCTGTCTGCTCTCAGTAGATGTTATGTATTTTACCTTTAAATGAATATTTAACTATAAAGAGCCACAACTATATTTAAAATGCAGAGAGCAGTCTTAGACTGTTCTTTTGCCTTATGCTTAGGGATATGTTTTTAATAACATTTTTGCAGTGTCTGAAAAAAATACAAGTTAGAATTTTGTGTAATGTATTCACAAGAGTTTCCTCTTCCTAAATGGTGTGAATTATTAAGCAGATTTTTTTTTTTTTAGTCACATTTATATCCATATAAATCCATATAATTTAGTTGCTTCTGTGAAGAACAGCAGCCTGTCTGAAGTGACAAAATTCAGCTAGGATTTACAAAAAAGTCTTGTGAAGTTCCCTACTTGCACACAGGGCCCAAATGTTATCTGTGTCTTAATTTGCCCTTCAATGCTTACTTCTTGTTCTGGTTACAACAGTGATCTTGTATTTCTACAGATTTGGTGCCTAGTTGTCTTATGTTTCCAAGATGTCTATTTCTTTTCTGTTTTCTTGGCTGGATATGTGTACCTAAGTACAGGTGACAATAGATGCATATTTTTATAATGAGATTAAATAATAATTACCATTGAATAACTTTGGTCTTTCTTGATGGTCCTGTTTTAAGAATTAGAATTATGTGGTCTTTGTCTGCCCACACACCAGTGTTTGCACTTCTCTTGCTCCAGTTTTGTAGTCCACCACTGGGACAACTTTGACCCATGATCTGGTGGAGTTGCATCCTCCACTCTGTTACTGAATATGAACGTAACACTGTGTCCAGTGAACAGTACTGTTTCACCATACTTATGAAGTCATTTTGAGCAAAACTGGATCTGCTTATTTGGTAAAGAAAGTGCGTTTTCATTCATTTTGATGGCTGACCTTCTAGTTATTAAAAGAAAAAAGTGAGTATTTCTGAATTCCATTAAAAGTACTTCTGGTGAATGGAGTGGTGTTCTGTATCATTTCTGTGGGTAAAGGGAATAAAAAAAGCGTGGCATACTCCTCATGCAATATGCATTGCTCCTCTTCAATTAAAAACAAACCCCAGTAAAACTGGAAATTTCTACCTTTTAATTAAACACTCTTAAACAGTTTCCCTCCCCTTCCCATTACCTCACTTGCCCAAAGATATAGGTAGATAATACCAATGGACAGTACCTACGACTCCAGAATAAGAGCTACAGCATTCAGCTTATGTGCTGCAGTTCTTTCTCTGGTCATAAAAAAGAACTTGAATGCTTCTAACGTACATGTGTTTGAATCATGCAAGTAAGATGCAAGGATATTTACTGTCTATTTTTTATTTAAAAGACCATCTCTGATCTTGTTCTTGATCTTCTCAGCTTGCAGGCAAAGAAATAGTAATACTTTTCTTATTTGAGCCTTCATGTTCTGTGCTTTGAGACAGTGCAGTTGTGCCTGATGGTATGTCTGTTCCTGCTGAATGTAACTGATGTTCTGTGTGTTGGAATGTGAAACAGAAAATTAAAAAAGTAGGGAAAATTGACATAGGAACTCATAGCCTGGAACAAATATCCATAAATGTCTTTGACTTTTGGGCAAAAAAGTTCCTTTTGTATTTCCAAGCCAGCATCTTCCATTACAGCTGCAGAGCCGTTGCTATGTGATGCTTCTCTGGCTGGTGATCCAGGATATCATGGGCAACTACATGCATTAGTTCCTTCAGTTTAAAAGCATGCCAGTTACAAATGGACCAAGCCTAGCATTTCTCTCTAGTCTCCGAATTTGTGAGCAGTGGTACTGCAAGTATTAGTAAAAGGATTTTTCCGAGCACTTGTTAATGTCCTCATTGTGAGGAAGTGACAGTATTGTAAGAAAGAAATGGATCTACTTGCTACTCTGTAAAATGTTTTTATTCTGGCTAAAAATCCCTGTTGAGAACTATTTCAGAATAATTGTTGCACTTCAAATTCACCCTGTCTTTATCCAGAATAACTTTCAAATGCCTGTGATATGGTTTGTTTTGTGACGTGGATAAAGGTAAAGGTTCTGTCTTTCTTACGTTTCTCTCAAATGCACCTCTGCGTAAAATCCCTTGTCTTTGCAAAGCACAAATTGTTCTGTGGTTAGTATTTTCCTTCCTCAGAAACAGGTGTCTGATGTCTCTCTTTAACTGGGGTTCAGTATTACGAAGTTTGGCCTGAGAGAGGAACAGTTCAGTCATACCGTTGTCTGAAAAACATTACAGGGGTTAAAGAAAGTTCTGTCAGGGTTCAAACGGTGATGCCTTTAGTATTGTTCTCTGTGTCTGTGTCTGCAGTGCCCTAGTTCTGGTATATTATGAACTCTGATGACAGTAATTGTTGCAGGACTGGGAGAGGAAAGATACATAATAAAAATTAGTTCTTAGTAATCCCATTTTTTCATTTCAGTACTTCCTGTTCTGTTTTCTTTTGGTATGAGTAAATATTTGTAGGTTTGGAACCCTTGGCTTGGAGTATTTTGTGGATTGAAAAATGTTTACCCTGTTCTTTTCTTTTTAACCTCCCAGTAGGTGAATTCAGAGGCCCTAATGTAACAACATTTTATTTGTATGACAGGGAAAGTAAGACTAACATGAGCTACATTAGTAGGAAGTTTTCACTGCAATCTATGTAGTGTAATTTTTATTTATAATTGGATCTGGTTTCAACTATAGGGCTTTTATTTTCCTTAGCATTTGATTCCAGGCTTTTTTTCTTATTTTCTGTTCTTGTCAGTGTATAATTGCATACATAAGCAATTTGATCTTGAAATATATGGTAGTCTTTCTTTACTAGATAAGAATGCTTGAGTTCATACATGCTTTGTGTCGTCGCTGCCTTAGAATTAGAAATAAAAAGGCAGTCTCATAGTTTCCATCATCTTTTTGTCTGTATACAACACCAGGCTAGCTGAATTTAAATGTTTAAATTACTGTCCCTTCAGGCAGGTAATCTCCAGACACATTTGCGTCGACATTCTGGTGAAAAGCCATACATTTGTGAAATCTGTGGGAAAAGGTGAGTAGAACTGTGCATCTTAGTAAAGTTAACATGGTAAAAGTAGGGGCCAAGAGCTGAAGTAGCACACTGTTCAATTTTGTTTTAATGACTTTGACTTTAAATGAGTACTGATGGGATTAAAATACATAAATGTCTCCAAGTGTCTTGTTGCAAGTCTCAATAATAAGTAAACATGACACCATATATATAGCCTGTGGTCTTTACTGAATTTCTTGTGTATTGGTGTCTTTAGTTAAGGGCATATTGTGTGTATTTTGAATAGTGTGAGTGACAATCATGTGGGTTTGTACCTTTCTGTTATTTGGTCATAGAATTTTTGTTACATTTTATGGAAACTATGACGTATGGAAAACTTGATAAATTTAAGCAAAGCATTAAATGTTTCTGTCTTTGGCTTACAGGGGATAGAAAATATACTAATGTAGGAGTAGCATTAAATGCAGAATAAATTAGTAAAATTAATAGTGAAAAGGGTTATTTGGTTGGTTGTTTTTTTCCCTAGCATAAATTTAATTGGACATTACCAGCTTAAAGTTTTTTTTCTTAAATGCATCCTTTTATCTGTGGATCTTAATCTTTGTTCATAACATCAGGCATTCATTATAGTTGTTTTCCACAAGATAATCGCTATAGGAGAATAAGGGTCTCACTAAGACTGTAATTGGGTTTCCATATTCTGTTACAGATTTGCTGCTTCTGGTGATGTCCAGCGTCATATTATTATTCATTCTGGAGAAAAGCCTCATCTGTGTGATATCTGTGGCAGAGGTATGTAAGAACCAAGGTTTCTGCCTCTGAGGATTTTTGTTTGAAATGTGAGGAGTCATTTTAATCTTCAGTTTCTGTTGTATTTTTGTAGGATTCAGTAACTTCAGTAATTTAAAGGAGCACAAAAAGACTCATACAGCAGATAAAGTGTTCACCTGTGATGAATGTGGGAAGTCATTCAACATGCAACGAAAATTAGTAAAGCACAGAATTAGGCATACTGGAGAGAGACCATACAGCTGTTCAGCATGTGGTAAGATTTAATGTGCATGGCTTGGTTGTGTCTGCTTTTTAAATAAGTAAAAGTTTCTATGTCAGCAGAATAGCAATTAACCAAAATGGTTTTAAATTGAAATACCATGTTGTGAAAGCTTGTCAGAAAATCTGTCTTGAATGCTTCATAGTCTTTCATTTGGTGTATTAAACTCCTTTAGCTGTTGTAAATAAATTCAAAAGTGAATTTCTGTTGAAGAATACAGAAAGGAAGTAAGAAGAATCAACGCTGTACATGTACTTGCTGCTGCAAAAATGATTCGTTTTCAGTATAGTCCTTTCTGATGGAAATTCAAGTTTGGCATCACTGGTTTTTGGTGCTGATTTTTTTTTTTTTTCTTCTTTTTGCCCCCAGTTGATCTAACTGCATTCAACCATAGAGTTTGATAATAACCTTTTGCTTCAACATCTGGAATAAAATCAAAACTTGACCAATGCTTCGTACCAAAGAACGTCCATGTTCAAAACTTGCTAGATACATCATACTTCCAGGTGGTTTGAAAATGCCTCTTTGATCATTGATTCATCCTTGTATAACAGCTCTCAGAAGTTGCGTTGTCTGTGCTTACCTCATACCTTACTGAGCATCCTACTTGCTTTTCTGCCCTTAAGCTATTTTGGTATAATTTCACTTATGTTCTGAGGAATCTGCTTTGGCAGAGGGTAGCTTCTTCAGATAATGTCCAGTTGCAATATGTTTTATTTGTAATGTCTTGAGGCACAACAAAAGCTAATATTACGGGAAGGTCTTGCAGAAGGAGGAAATAGAGACATGCAGGATATAAAAGTATAAACAAACAGTTGTGTTGCTGCCATTAAAACAGGCCTTTTTTGATCTTGTTTTACAGTGCTCTTTGATTATTTTTTCATTTCAGCCAGGTCATCTTGCACTGAGAAGGCAAAAATTGTACAAAAAGGATCTGATCAAGCATTAAGAATTTTGCATTCACATTATGCAGAAAACCCACATGCATCATTCCAGTAATTTGTAATCTCACTGTTACTGTTTAATGGCTTTTCTGAAGAGAAATCTTGGGAGTAGAATAAAAAGTATGATTCTGAAAATTGAGATTGCCATTTTACCGAGCTTTCAGATAATGCAAGTTCATTTTAGTTGGTATCTGTTCACACAAAATAAAATAACCTTTAGCCTAGGTAAAATGAGCTAAAACCACAAATAGGAATCATCTTATTTCCACTGTCCTAAAGAATGTGAGGTAGCAATTCTGGAAATTAATGCTCTCTGGTTCTGCTTGTTCTACACTTTGCCTTGCTTCAGCCTCAGTTTTCTCTGCAGTGTGGTAATAGAATATATTTAGAAGCTTATCAAGGATACTGGTTTTCCAGACAGACAAATTAAATTGCTTATTTTTATTTTTTCCTCCACGAAGATTGATACAAACTGAGGGCACTCACAGCTTTTAGATACTAATGGATTTTCCCATCTCTGGAGACTAAAACTAAAGCACTGGTAAACACAAGTTAGAAAATCAGATCAAGAAGAAACAGGTTATTGTAAAAATAGACAGAACTTGTTTGAACCAGCTGTAGATAAACAAAGTGCCATGACTGGGACATGCCATCAAGTGATATCTTCACTAATTAAAACATGCTTATGCACTGGTGCCAGGAACAAAATCTTAATCTGTCACTTTTGTCTTGTAGGGAAATGTTTTGCAGGCTCAGGTGACCTGCGTAGGCACGTGAGGACTCACACAGGAGAAAAACCCTATACCTGTGAAACCTGTAACAAGTGCTTCACCCGTTCTGCTGTTCTGCGGCGGCACAAGCAAATGCATTGTAAAGCCACTGATGAGGGTTCAAACGCACTAGATGAATTTACTCAAGGAATTGAAACATCTGACCTTGACAAGTCTCAGAGTTCTGACTCTTTTGGCCAAGAAATGTCTGTTACCTTGTTACCAGTGTCTGTTAAATTCCCCATTCGTCCAGCTGAATTTGATAGTTCTGTGGATTCTTACTGTAAGCTGCGATCAATGATTCAACACCATGACTCCGCAAACCAGCAGAAACTGAATGTGGATTCTGCTAAACTCCCAAAGGCTCAGCCCCAGCAAACTCCGCCACCACCATATAGTTACACAGGTGTAGATATATCTTCTGCAGAAGAACCCTTACAGTCTGATAATATTCCCATGATTCGTTCCTCTATGGTTAGCTTGGACAGTCATTGTAGTGACCCACTAGGCAGTCGAACACTGTCTGCTGTGTACAAGAATAATGAAGGACCATTCTTTTCTAGCATGACCCTCTGGGGTTTAGCTATGAAGACTTTGCAGAATGAAAGTGAACTGGAACAATGAGGGCTCAGGTGACTGCATCAAAATTTCTTAGAGGCATTTCATGCTAAAATGATTGCAATTGCACTGCAGCAGTGAGAGGCCAGAGCTAGTTTTTAAGCCAGCTGGCTTGGATACTGGTAGAAATCATACACATGCCCAAAACCCTGCGTTGGCTGCCTTTATGCTGCTTCTCAGCGCAGCTTGGGGAACCTTTGTTCTGTCACTGCACTGTGTAGCACATGTGTTGCCATGATTTACTAAAATTAGCTCTTTGATTAAATTTACCATTTGACTTGGTATTTTTCACCTGATAATGGAGGAAAGGATAGCCCAATGCCTGATTTCACGATACGGGTGCAATTGCAAGCATGGTCATCAGAGTTGTGTAAGGGTGTATATATGAAAAGAAGAAAGTACTTAACACATCCCTAGTGAACCTGAGTTTCGGTAGTAGCTTTCTGACCGGTAGGATCATTGGTTTACATGACTTGAGTATTGTGATATTAAATGTAAATGTTAAATCCCTGGCAATATTTGTGATAGTGCAAAGTAACTGTATATCTAGAAAACTTTATTTTTTTACAATAAAAGCTTTTTTTTAGTATTTTATAAACTATTTTGCACAGCAGATTATTTGTACAAGGATCATCTGACCAAGATCAGGAAATGCGAATAAAGGGAAGTTGTTTTACATTGTATATTAACTGCTCGCTGTGTTTCATCTTTTTATGGAAGATTTTCAGTAACATAATTCCATCCATTCCAGGTATCTTTACAGTGCTAATGGGGATACCACTGCAAGAAGAGTTGCACTATAAGTTCAGTCAATACACCAGTATATTTCATTTCAATGAATTGGTGTAAAGCAATGGCTAATTAATGGAATGAATAGACTGCTACATGATAAGAAAGGCCTACAGGCCTTTTTCTGCTTCAGTGCTTTGAAAGGTTGCATTTCATTTTAGTATAGATCTGTTGCTGCTTTTCAAACTGCTTGCCACAGTCACTTGGGTTTTACTGCCATAACTTTTTTCCATCCATCAACAAGTTTTAATGTGTTGTCAAGCCTTATGCTAAATCATTCCTTACATACTGTAGTTTCTGACACGAAAATATCCTTGTACTAACCTTTTTTTCTGAACTTCATTCACAGACTGGAAAGTCTGAAGTACATACTGCTTACTTCCAGTAAGGAGAATGTAGGCTGAGAAGTAGATTTCAGTGTTTTACATCAGCTAACAAGATCTGGTATCACCACTGGTTAATAACACTGCAGTTCCTCTGCTGAAAAATCAGGTTTCTGTAAATCTAATAGCTGTAACTGTCTGTTAATTAACATGTGATGTCACATTGTCCTGGTATTAGAAAATATATTGGCACTTCTATCTACAGCGCAAACATTCAAATCTATTATGGTTGTCTGGCTGTTGGTAGAACAGACCATGGGTGACTTACAGTCCACTGCTTGCATTCTGTGGAAATTCAGAGCCTGGAAAACACAGTGTTTTCATATTTGTAGAGTGCTCATCACTTCTTTCCCCCTGCCTGGAATTCAAGACTAGCTGTTCAGTTTCTTACTGTGTTAACACCATGCATTGCAATTGTGGCTTCCCTCCCTTCCTTTATTTGACCCCTTACCTCCCTGTTTCTAATTGCTTTCACCCTGAGTTGAAATGAGAAAAACAGTATGGTTGGCCAGACCATAGCACCCCTTAAAACAAAAGGGGCAGAACATTACACTGCGTACCTAAGTCTTGAAAGATACAGATTTCTCAGTCATCATTTAATGTTATGAGAAACTTTTTCATTACATTAACAGACCAGTTAAAAGAAAACCCCAGATGCACTGGAGAGCAAATGGGGATTTTTTTTTTCCATTTTTCTTTTCTTGTAGTGCACATATATTGGGAAACTCAAACATCTGTATTTTTCCAGCCAGTGAAGTCAAAGAAGCTTTTGCAGTGCTTAATTTTACAAACAGCATGTAAGACAGCAGAACACAGCCCTGTTTAGGCTTAAGCAGGGAACACTTTGTATATTTGAATCCCTAGGTCTTCCCTCATTCATTTGGTGAATACTGCAGACCTTCGTGGAAATCATCCACATGATATTCAGCAAGCCATGTATTACAGTTCCGACCCTGACCGTGTGTGCTCATGCTCTCCTCTGCTCCGCTTTCCTTGTACTAGTGCCTAAGGCAGAACGTGAGTATCTGCCATTCACTAGCTCTGCAGCTTTCCTCTTGTCAGAAACTAGTTTTACATTTACTTATCCCAATAGAAAAGAGAAATTTGATGCTGTTCCCACAAGGATTCTGTTGCTTGGAGAGGACAAATCTGCAGTTTGTGAAACTCCTAACTTTGGAGTTGCCTCTGGTTCTGCAATGGTTTTGCTTTCTCTGTTGTGTTTTGGTGGAGGCACTCCAGGATAGGTTTAAAACAGACCATGTTGCAAGCTTTGTGCTTGTCTGTTAACAAGAATACTGGAGGTCTGTACACTTTCCTTTGGAGGAATGTGTTATTGCTGAAGACTGTCTTAAGGTGAAAATAGCATCTTGAGATGCTATTAGATTAGATTGCTCAGTATCAAGTGCTTTGTGCCAAGGGGACAGCCATGTTGCACTAAGGATAACTTCTCTTGCTTGGCAGTATTTTTTTCTGTGAGATGGTTTCACACCAAAACCATGAAGGTTCTCAATTGTGCTGCCAGATTGTGACTATTGTTTGCAGTTTTGGAGGGTTTGATACAACACCGTGTTGCAAGGTGCCATCTTTGAGAAGGAAGCAGAGAAAACACCCGTAGGAGAAAGCAGTCCCATCTGAGTTTGTGCAGCTGGAACCAGAAAAAGCAGGAGTTGCAGCACTGGGCAGGAGCACTAAGAAACTCTTATTTCAGGCTGGCTTGAAGGAAAAGCTGAACAAGAGAGAGAATTCAAAAGGTGGGTAGATAGATGGAGTCAGATGGGAGAGAATGAATTTTTATGTATGGAGTAAGATGTTTTGGATTAAGAAGCCCCATCCCTGCAGCCACTTTGCAATGAGAATATCACTGCCTGGCTGCAAGAAAATACTCTTCTGCCTTTGAATTTCCAAATCAAATATAATATGTCAATTTAGTATTGTCTGAGCTCTTCTTAGAGAACTCTGTAGAAAATTTCCCTGAAGGGATCTTTTTCTGCATCCTGATAATTTCCATAGGTCCATAATGAAGAAGATGTTTGGGAATAGCAAATATGGTCCGATAGTCCTAATGCTGGCACAGTTGGAAAACAGCAGCTACCCTGTGACTTTGAAGAACAGGTGGAAACCATGACAGAACTCTTGAACCAATAGTATTTCCAAGCCAAGCTATTGCTTGTAAATACCCATAGTCAGCATGCTGAGTGAGGGCTATGAATAAGCATCAGTCAGTGGCTAGGAGCAGGCACTGCTGAAGTGCCATTATAATGGGTGTAAGAGGATGTTAACCAGCGTGGGATAGTCAAATCGATTAACAGCTGTTACTTACTAGACTAACTCCTGCAGTTCAGAGCTGCTATTGGTTCATCTTGCAAACTTGAATCACTTTTGTTTCCAGAAGATGCAGGTGACTGCTCAGGGCTTAGTTAGGGTTCGGTGCAGAGATACCTCTGTCACTTGACTCCTGCACAACATAAAACAATTAAACAAAAGTAGTGGCTAAACTTTTGAAGGCGTTACTGAAGGGTTTTGATGATTTAAGTTCATTAATCCTGTTCAGAATGTAACCTGCCATTTTTATGTGGGTGTGTTTTCTGTGTGTACATAAGAAAATGACACATCATAGAATTTAGTTCAAATAACTCCAACTCAAAAAGAAAAAAACAACCAAAAAAAACCCTACCCAAACAAGCAAACCCAAACAACAAAATCCTCTGCTTAAGACTTACAATTTAGTTTAGTTGGAACTGAAAATAAAAAGCTGTATAAGGAAGGATAACTTCATTAGGAAGGACTCGCCACTTTACTACCTGTTGCCATTGAGCGCGTACAATGTTTCTGTGGTCTGAGGCTTTATCTGCATTCTTCAATTCTCTTTTTATACCTGGCCTACTAGTTGTTCCGCAGTTTCTTGAATTCAGAGATTGGGCTTCTGAGCAGAGCACTTGTTCTATGTTTCTGTGGCTGCTTAAGCAAGCCCAAATAGGCTTAAACTCATGTAAGTAATTGCTACACATGAAGTCTTCCCAAAACATCCAAGTGGCATATACGAGAGGAAGCCAAATTTAAGACAAAATCAGTGTGAAGCAAGTGGAACTGGCCCCATAGGCCATTTGCTTCTGGAATCCACTTTTTTCTTTCCTTTCATTGTCTTCCCCACTGTGGGTAGCTCCATTCATACGTGGACAGCTGCATTCAATTCTTGCTGCTCACTTCATGCCAGTTACCCACCCCTCATAATCCAGACCAGAGGTTAACATATTCAAGCTCAGTGAGGAAAACTGTAGAGGTAAATGGAGTCCCACATAGTCGTAAAGTGCTTTAAAAGTCTCCAGGCTCTGTGTTTTGGGTTGTGTGCTATAGTTTTGGATATTTAGCTTTCTTACTAAAGCACCTGTTTGAGAAATAATACATAAACATGACAAGAAACAAGAATGGCGCTGCTTGTACAGAAGACTTAATAGAAAGCAAATAACCATGAGCTTTACAGGCAGATTTGAAGGAGGAAAATGTGATAGCTTGGAAAATGTGTTCCAATGAAAACTGAACAGCTTTAAATGCAGCTACACTGGCATTAGCATTCAGTATGCTAATGACTTCAAAGTGACCTGGGCTCCACTGTGCTGCAAATAGATTTCTTTGTATTGGTACACACAGCCTTGTGCTTTCTGGTCCACAGCCTTATTCATTAATCCTTACTGACATCTATTATTGAATTTGCCTTCTCTGAACAGTTGGTTTCCACCTCTGTTATTAAATCTCCATCCTAGCAAATAGATAAAAATCACCTTTAAAACACAGCCTAGTGAGGACACAAGCTAGTGGCTTGGACATTGTTTTTTCTAAAGACAGTAGCCCTACTGTTTCAATGTGTATTTATTTTTGTTGGTAGTTGATATTCACATGTGTGTTCAGGTCTGACAACAGTTTTGTTCTCTTGGTGAGGGAATTTTTCCTGGAAGGTTACAAAAGCCCATTAATACAGCTGCACAATGCGGTGCTGAGGAGCGTGCATGCATGAACTACAAGTCTGCCAGCTTTTTGTGAAGCTCTGCAGGGGACAGTATACTGAAATAAAGCCTTTCAGGCCCTTTTAATGTAGTTCTGACCTTCCACTCTATATTAAACAGATGACTGGAACCAGAAAGATAGGTCATTGTGATTGCAGTTAATATTTGTAAGGACCAAAGCAGCTCTCAGCCTTTGAGGTAGAAGGGAATCATCTTAAGTGTGAAAATGTATCATCACAAGAATGGAGAGGATCAAAGGAAGGCCAGCTGGTGCTCGGACATCTTTTCATAACCTTTATTACAATGCTAGAATACACTAACCTCAATGGGAAGTCCATTCAGTTGACGTATTTCAAATAGATAATCTGTATTCTGGAGAAACAAAGCAAGCTAAAAAAGCCCCTTCTCAAAAGGGGGTGGTCGACACAAATTTGCCTATGATTTAATCACATTGGTTGTCTAAAATCAGCTTAGCTTTTTCAATGCAAATAGATGAATGTATGACATGCTTATTTTAGAAGTGGCTGAAAATTTGTACATTTAAGTACAGAGAGTTCTGGCTGCTTTTACTGTGGTTTATTTCCACTTCAGAATAAAGGCCCTCTGCACTTTCACTGCCATACACAAAAAGTAAGGCACGGTATTTCAGGGAAAAACTATACAAGGGAACCATAAGCATTAAATCATCCAGGAGGCGTGTGTATTTGGAGTCACGAAAAGGCCAGGGTTAAGTCTGACTAGTTTGGACAAACACCGAAATTGAAGTCTGAGTTTCCAGGAAACATCATACCACTGTAAATATATATCACATTAGCAATATCAAAGCAGACCGTCAATGAAGATTGCTGTTTGGTGGTAGGCTGTTGCAGTATAAAGTCCTGTATCCACAGGCTGAGGGCTATGCTACTGGATCCGTGCTAAATGGATAGGCAAAAGCAGTGGGAGTGCAGGTCGAGATCAGAGGTGAGCACCTCTGTCAGGATATTTTTCAGATGGGGAACACCAGAGACCAGTAGAACATCAAACTCAAGTGTTAAACGGTTCAGTTGTTACTTTTAGCTTTTGGATTTCTATCAATCACTTTCTGAATTTGTTCCATGGATCAAGAATGGGGAAAGTATTCCTTCTACTTGTTAAGCAGAGACTTCCAACCAGCTTTATGGTGTTTCTGTCTGAAGATTGACACCTATGTGAGAACTGCATTATTTATGACGCTATGCCTTGACAAGATATTCAACAGTCAGTCTCTTAATATTGCAAAACACCAAATGCACAAAAGAACGTTGCCTTTTCCTACCCAGAAAGCGACAGCAGACAGTCATCACATCAGCAGAGCAACAACTGCCACCTGTGGAATGGGTCTGAGGGGCACTGAAGTTCTGACAGCTTCAGGAGATGCAACAACTTTGTTTCAATTCAAAAGTCATTAAAATAATTCCTAACTTCTAAAGCTCAGAAGAAAAGGTATTTAATTTCTTTTTTCTCCAAGTAATTTGCATGTCAAACCTCTCTCCCTCTCTCTCCTTGTTGGTGATGTCTCTCTCAGCAACTGTCTAGTCATGAATCACTCCTGTCATCTGAAGCATATTTTTAACACTTCTGGACGTGCTCTAAAAGCAAATGCTGTTAAGCAAACGATTTGTGCTGTTTTTCCATGCACTCTCTTCATTTCCCAAAACCTTTCATAATCAGGATTTTACAGGCTGGGTCACAGGGGAATCAGGCACTGGAAAGTACAACCTTTTGTATTTGTGAGATTATCCCAGTGTTACATCAATTTCTCATGTAATGCAGATTTTCTGTGTGACTGGCAGAAGATGTGAAGTTGCCTGAAGCTCGAGAATTTTACTTCATTAAGATTCACTAAATGTTGCCTTTGGTTTCACCCATTGTAGTCTGCACCCTCTCAAACTCAAACCTCACTCTGAGTTTAGGAATTAAGCATACAAAAAGAAAATCCCTGCCAAAGCTTAGTTCAGGTGCTGTTACAGTGAAGTAGATTCAGATTATGCCATGTTTGCTTTAGAGCAGTTGTTTTACAGCTTAAAATAGAAAACATAATCATGGAGCCTAATAAATTATTTGTCTTGTAATCATGAGTTTGAAATCTACCAGAAAAGGGACACTGACCAAAAAGGTTTTGATCTTAAAAGCTTTTCTCATCTCTTCATTTGGCAGAAGGATGCCCGCTGGGGCCTTAGGGCACCAAGGATCTTTACTAAGTGCGTAGGAGGCCTTTGGAACAATCCAGTAACAAACCAAATAGGAAGAAAAGTGTATTTTGTTCCTCTGCTGGCTAGTAAGTGACTCTTCTGGTAATTTGAGTATTTGTCAGGAATATTAAGTTGTTGAGCTCTGGATCCAAATGATTACATTGGCACATGGGAAAAACAGGAATCCTGGTTGCGCCCAGCTGGGAATAACTTTTAAGGCTTTTAAATACTTAGGACTGAGTTTTGATATTTCCAAAGCCTAGAAGCCATAACCCTAAAGGATGCTTTTGAATGAATGCATTCATTCAAAAGCATCTAACACCTAATGCAGGTGTTAGACAAACACTATTTATGTTCCAGGTGCACTTTGTGTTTGCATCTGGAACATTGTTTTTTCTTTCCTGCTGCTTTCATGTCACACCCTTTTGTATTTTTTAAGTGCTTAGTGTGACAAAATGCTAAATAATAATCAAAGTCTAGGACATAGAATGATATTGTGCAATGTATTTCTGATGAGGAGTCCTGTCATATGTGGACTGCAATATGGATGAGCATCTCAAGTGCTCTGACTGTCCTGAATATGTCATTTTGTCCTTGTTAGTAACCTGGCAGTAGTGGAATCATCAAAGAGTTACCACTTTGGAAAGCTTTGCTACAAACAAGGAAGCTTTGTCAACCACCATTAACATTACCACTATTCAGCAGCTCAACTATGCCATTTGTGCTATCTGCTGTTCTCAAAAGTTCTTTCCTCTGAAGATGTGATTAGGTAAAACCTACTATTAAGAGGGCTTAGCCTCTTAGGTATTGCAAGAGGGTATTGCAAGAAAAGCCTGACATATTGTAAGTGCCTAGAAATCAGAAGACAAAAAGCATTTCAAAATACCTGTAGCTATGTTTAAGTAACATTCCTGATGCATTAGGATATACCCACGTGATTTCTGACTGTGTGGTTTGTTTGGAGTAATAGGTTTCTTCATGTCTCCCTTATTCCTCCATGAATTTAAGCAATTTATTTTGCCCCATAAATCCACTGGGCCAAATTTCTCTCTGATGCGTCAGCACTACTAAATCGGATTGAGAGTAACTCGGCGGTGTAAACCCATTTGTCCACCGGGTGGCAGTGAAAGCCCGAGTTACGAAGGGTATGGCTCATGTGGCTGAACTGCTCCACTGCGGCTCCTGAGAGCCTTTTCTTGCACCCCAAGTGCTTTCTTACTGCATATCTCAGGTAATCAGACTGTGGCTCTATCAGCAGTGATAACCTCACTCCTTTATGTTAGAAGCGATAACGTGTTACCTGGTTTGCTATCTACATCTTTAACAAACTGTAATGAAATTATTTCTTACCTTTAGGCGTTGTCGTCCAAACAAAGCTGGGGATGGCACTGCCAGCAACAGCCAGAATATGTCTGTGATCCAGTCCTGTGGATATTGCGATACATGATAGAAATATAATTAGTTTTATAAGGTACTTTGCCATGAACACGTGCTCCTACCTTATGCCTTAATGCTTCACAACAGTTCCCTTTGCTGCAGGTTGTTGCACAAAGTGAGCCAGCTCCCTAGCATTCACACAGTGGGTCGCTTGGCAACATTCCATTGGCTCTGGGGCCCTCTTACTGTTTCCTGATACTGTTTTCTAAAGAAACACTAAATTACTCCTTTTACTTAATGTAAAAGGATGCCCAGCACATTAAGTAGCCTTAACACTACTATTTTGAACTTACTGGTAACCACCTTTTGCTATTCATTGATCGTATGATGCCTACCTGCCAACTCACCTCCTAACTTAGGAAGTCATTCCCCACTAATTCTCCCTGAAGACCAAATGTCTTGACTTCTACTTCTGGCAAGGACCTGAAAGCATTATAGTGAAACTGAAAGGGCAGGGATCAGAGGAACTGCATAAACAGTAAGAAACTGTGTTCAGAATAACTAAGTGTTTGGAAACGGTACAATTGACATTGCTTAGCTATACCCTCCCCAGCATGGGAGAACAATAGTTTGAAAATCAATAAAAAAAGAATCTGAAAGTGTACATATTAGTAATAGATGCAGGTCAAACATTACCATTGGTTTTAAACCTACTTACAGGTCTGGCAGCAGTAAAGGAAGTGTTATGAGTGAAAAAGTATGATTTTGTTAGTGCTTTAGCTTTACAACACAACTACATTTCATCACTTTCCCATTTGTGGTGAGGGTTGTTATCACTACAACTGGTATTGCCATATCTCTCAAAAAGACACCCTCCTGTACCTACTGACATACAGGTACCCACAGACATGTAAAAATGTCTTTAAAAGTTGGCCTTCAATTTCCAGCAGAGCTGGACATTGGTGCTCTTTAGAGTTTGTGTATAAAATATATATTGCATTGGTTAGACTACTGAGGAACACATGAACCATATTTGCTATCCATTTGCAGTCAGTTATCATTATTTATGTTTGACGTAAGTGTAATTTTCCCCAAATGTGAGGAAGAATTTTAATATGGATTAAATGTTATTCCCAGGCAGTGGGGAGAAGCAGCCAGCCCCTGCTGCTGCTACTTCTAGAATGTTTTATAACATCCATAGCTGCACAGTAGGACTAGATTTGCAGCACAGATAAGATAGTGCTTGAATGGCTGATGTCCTCCTTCAGTAGAAGTGATAGATTCTTCCTTGTCTTTGATGAATATTTCCTTATGCAGCGGCCCTTTTTGACATTCTAGTAGTCGTCATCTATGTACAATGATTTGAGATAGATGGAAACAAGAACAGACTACTGGGAAACAACAGAAATATCCACTTGCTCCACTGTGCCTGTTGAGCTGTTGCTTTATGACCTTATGACTATCTGCAAATTCTTTTTTTGTCATAAGCCAGTTAGATAGAGTTCAGCTGAGCAAAATGCAGTCAGGCAGTTGGGAAGGTATTAAAACACACCTCTTTGACTCTTTTGTAGGGATTATAACCTGGAGATTGCCACTAAACTCCTACTGTGAATTAGCTTGGCCATCACAACACTTCTGAAAACATTGACCTTTTCTGTCTCTCAAGCCTCTGGCCTGATTTGCTCATTTTTGGAATTCAGATTTGTCTATAATGGGAAATGGAGCAGGGAATTGTTAGCTCATCATGGTCCAGTGCTTTGAAGATGTAAAGTGTTTTTGGAAGCTGCTTGGTACAGTTGCTCCTATTCTCCTCAGGCAAAGGAATCTCACATTTGCTGTCCACATCCTGCCCTTAGCCAAGCATTCAAGGAGCTCTCACTCCCCTTCTGTTCCCACAGGGCAACTGGATGTCTTTACTGCCAGTTCTGATTGAAGATGTTGATTCAAGAACGCGATTTAGGGAGAGTCCTGAATGTGTTTGGCAGATTTCTGCAGCTGCTGTACTTCAGTACTCAGTGGGAAGCCTGTCTTTCTGGAATTGTTCCTTTCTTGTAATTTGTATTTTCTATTTTTCACTGCTTTTTCATTTTGACTGATTCTGTTGCAAATGTGCACCACATTTAGAGATGTGATTGATTTAGAATTCGTAAGTACTGGGTTTAGATTTCTTAGCATCTAGGGTGCTTAATGCCCTCAGTCGCAGCTTCCTGAAGCACATAAGTAATTCAAATATAGTGGTGGCAGTGCTGCATAATTTACAGAATAAAAATAGTTTTTAAGTTCTTAGATCTCTTGCTGTGAAGTACCAGCAATTCTGTTCTAGTCAACATCTGTGCTGGCTGGAAGTAGCTGGTCTTGGTTTCGCTTTTTTTCAGCTAGCAGAAAAGGAATTATTCCTGTGGCAATCAGATCCTGCAGGGTTAATGCTACTGCTTTGAAGTTACTACTGATACTGCTTGCTACATCTTTTTGTCTTCATTTTTCAAAGTATCTTCTCTTGCACAGATTGTCAGTTTAAAGGAATGCAAAATGGGTTACAGGATAGGAAAAACTCTGCTGTTTTAAAGCCATGATAAAGCTCTAATCCTACAAAAGAGCGTGTGATATGCAGTGCACATAAGCTGTGAATGAGGTTTTGCTTTTATGGTCCTTAGTAGCAGGGAGGAGTTGGGCATGTAAAACCCTTTCCATCCAGAATATAAAACTAATAATATTTTACGTTAATAGCAATACATTTGTAAGTCAAGAGTACCCTTCTGATACCGGTTAGTTATACGGTTCTACTTCATTCATTGAGTTACTCTGTTTTATGTGGAAATGGCTCAGAGCTGTGCCATGGAGGTTCAAACAGGACTTTTGCAAGCACTTCTTTACTGAGAGAGTGGTCAAACACTGGAACAGGCTTCCTAGAGAGGTGGTCAATGCCCCAAGCCTGTCAGTGCTGAAGAGGCACCTGGACAATGCCCTTAATAACATGCTTTAACTTTTGGTAAGTGCTGAAGTGGTCAGGCAGTTGGACTAGATGATCACTGTAGGTTCCTTCCAAATGAAATTACTCAATTCTTTTCCATTCAATTCTATTCACTTTATTGCCTTGATCCAGCTACCCTGAAAAATATAATAGTAAGCACTGAACCTTGCTGTTCAGTAACATCTCTGTTTGCAGTTCTGTTTTTCAGTGTGATATATTCAAAGCTTTATTAAAAAAAAATTACGTGGAAAACCTGTTGCAGTCTAAGCACCTAATTCTAATAATTCATTACTCCCTAACAGGCATAATTCATGCTTTCAGTAAAGGTAACTGGCTCGTTCATGACTTGCTTTGCAGGCTCCCTCTTATTTTCACTTATTAGTCATCTGGAGTGAGCAGATGTTTGTACATCCCCCCTTGTCTTTGTCTTTTGACATTTAGATATCTTTGTAAATAAGGAGCATATTTAAGAGCCACAAAACAATATGAGAACTGCCATAGCCAATAAATGAAATCCTTACAGATTAAGGTTCCTTTGTCACTCAGCTGTTTTGGGAAAAAAATCCCGTTTTCCTGCATCTATTTCCATTCATTTCAGCATTTCTTCTCATCATATATTTAAATATTAAACAATTATCAAAAGTGATCATTAATTTCCTGTGCCTCAGATTTTAAGTGCTCTGATTAAGAGTGGACTTTGACTAGCTGGCTCCCTTCCTTTAGCTTTCTTGACGCTTTCCCGTTTCCCTGCTAAGGACTAACAGACCCCAATGCTTTTGGCAATCTCAGTCATTGGATACTGAAGGGAAAGTGAAATCTTGTTACAATTCTATTACAAGTACAAATAGAATGAAAAAGCACAGCCACAAAGATACAGAGCTTTGAATTTACATGTACATTAGAAACAGCCTGATGGCTTTTTTTCCCTCCTCGACAAGTTCTATTTGCAAACTGAAATACATCAAGATCAATGACATGTGCAAAAACTTAAATGGCAGCTTTTGAAAAATTGCCCCATTAACTTGATGAGTTTCTAATTACAGTAAGATGTAAAAGCTTTTCTTCCCCGTGCTATGTAGGATTTTGTCCTAACAGTTTTTTTTTTAAAGCCACCCTGTTGTTAAAATAATTTAACTGCAGTCTTTAAGTTGTCCTATATTTCTTTTGCTTTCTCTGAGGAGTTACATAACTTTTTCATTTCTAATGAGTTTTCCTAAATATAAATTGTGATGTTATACTACGCACCTCCTTTGGCTCCAAACCAATTAATCGGAGGTGGTTCAAGGCCAAAGAGAAGTCTAGGATCACATCCTACGTTCCTGGTGAAAGGTTTGTTTATGTATTTCTTGTTTTAAATAAATGGTTTGGTGGTTAAGTCAATCTTCTGCTGAAGTTGATCTTATCCTTTAAATTTAACACTAATACTCTAAATTAATAGAGGATCTTCTGGATATCTGCATGACCTTGTGTTACTTAGATGCTGTTTAAAACCCATTTGTATAATAGCCCAAACATTACTGTGCTTTCCTAAATCAGATAACTTCAGCCATTTAAATGACTGTTTAAATCATAAGCAGGATTAACCTGGGAAGAGATCAGTAAAAGATCAACCTCATTTCACCCCTAAAGCAGTGCTTCCTTGCCTTTAAGTTTATCCCATCACTGCTGACTCCTCAGATCCCTCTGCCAGAGCTCTGCCTCCTCATCATCATGACTGTCACCTTTCTGCTCCAATTTAGCAAAGTGTCAGGTTGGTAGCTGGGAATAGCAAGAGGCACAGAGAACAACTCATCTGTCAGTACTGCCTCTCCCTTTCTCCCCCAGAGACCCAGAACACTCATCTGCCCTGCTGTGTTTTGGCACCTTCTCTTCACCAAGAGATGAATCTGCAGGTGTACAGACGGTGTGAGGAGGTATAGTACATGATCTGCCTTGCAGCAGAATTTCTCCCTTCTGCTGCATCGGCAAGCTCAGAGTACTGACTCTCAGAGCAATCCTTCTGGCTTCTGTGATGCTGTATCTCATGTGGGTATATCACTGATGTTTGCTTCACCATTTGAGAAAGGCTGCTCTTGAGAATCTGAGCGCTTAGAACCTCCTCTGTCTCAGTGTTATTCCAATGTGCACAGTATTTTCTTTCTGAAAAAAATCTTGTTTGGATGTTTACATATACATTCAGGATGATTAACATTAGGAAGCCAGGCTAGAAGAATTGTTTGACATTTTAAAGTATTTCACAGCTTTCCAGTGACCATTTCTCAATTTTCCCCAAAGAATTCAATCTCCTCCTTTTCAGTGATTTTGGAAGTAACAGGTATACATTCTTCAACATCAATACCTTTATTTCCATTCAGCAATTCTACAAATTTGGCAGTATATGTAAATCACAATTTTTCATATTGCTGTTTTCTATCATCAACAGGGTATCACTTTTGTTCATGCACAGGTTCACTATCCATTTATCCATTTTCCATTTTGGCATGAATGCAGTAATTCTGGAGCTACTCATACATAAGCCTAGCAAATATGAAAATCAGAAAATGAAATCCTAAAGAGGAAGTTCATTTTTAGCTTTGTTGTTGTACCAGTGTGGATCTACTGGGCAGAAGGATGGACTAAAGGGGCTATACAAACCTTAGTACCTTCTGGTGAGATGAACTCAGGGCAGTATCATGTACTAGTAGCCATGGAGCTGGCTCTACCTGTCTGACTTTGCCATGCATTTCTTCCATCTCCTTTGGTGCATCACTTGCTGTTTCCCTATTGTTGACTAACAATATAATTTCTGAAGATTATTGGTTCATGAGCATTCATGTAAGAATGTTTTTTTTCCTTTGGCTGTTGTAAGTAACCTCAGATACTGAAGGGATAGACTATTTGATGTGTCAGGGTAAATAAACTGCTGGGACACCTGGCAAACAACGATAGGTAGTGCTTCTTTACTTCAGCAGCATTTGTCCCTTTTCATGAATGCTTATGTTGCACAAGCAATTGCTGCATTGCACTGCATCAGCACTGTTCCTAATCCTGATTTGGAAACATCAACTGTTAACTTGACAAAGCGTGACACATGGTATGTTGAAGTGTTTTCAGCTGCACTAATATAACGAATTGTAATGGCTCCAGAAGAGCCATTTCAGTTGATTGTGTCAATAAACTACAACCCACAAAGAAAAAGACACGTGGCCAACCTGGATAAAGCATCATCAAATCACAGATAATAGGTTAATGGTCACAATTTTTGTCCTCATTTTTAGAGAAAGTATTTTGCAGGAAAAAAAACCTGTAATTTCTAGGGCTTTTGCCTGTACTTAATCCAAAGTCTGGCCCTATGGCACTTCCCATTTTACAGTATTTCCTTCATTGCCATATGTAGAGAGCATGTGACTTTATTCTTCATACTTCTGCTACAAAATGAGACCTTGGCATGTGTTGTCAGGTCAGATCACAACAGTGTGCCATGCAATTGGTCTTTCTCCAGCTTTTGTGAGCTACAGACCTACTATTATTTAAGGAAGACTTCTGCACCATTTCCTGGACCAAGTGCTGGCAGACAGAAGCTTAGCACTACTTCCTTTTTTAGTTTTTCCTCCAGTAGTTCATTAGGAAGAACTTCACCTGCTTGATGGTAGTGCAAATTTTCTGCTTTCATAGTTAGGCTGACGATACACACAGTTGAGCTCTAACCTCACTGAGACCATTAAGGTTTCAGAGTAAGTAAATCAGGGTACAATCTGACTTAATGAGACTGGCCATTAGGTCATCAATTCCATGCTTTGGCTGCTTTTTCTGCTGCCTGTGTACCAGTCAAAACACACATGGAGCTATTGTGTTTCCTCAGAGATCACTAACATTAAATAAAGATTGCTGGCCATGACACTTAAGTGCCTTCAGCAAGGATGTGCGCTATTTGTTAAGCACCTTGAACTTGAGTTACTCTGTAGAAAGCAGAGAGGAGCACAGCCCTTTCCCCAAATTTACAGTCCCCTGCATAACCATGGCAAAATGACCTACAGCACAAGCCCTGGAGGAAAGAGGGGTGCTAGTTTTGAAGACACATTTATTTTCAAGTATTCTTTACATTTATATATATATATACTTTTTTGCATCCTTAAGGCAGCAACTTCTCACCAGGAAGCATGCCAGTTTCCTTACCAAGTTACCTCATTCTTCTAAAATCATCAGTAGCAGGCTTCAGTTGCTTATTTGATATCAGAAATGAAATCCTCTTAGCGGCCCATTTCACTTGACTGGCAAATAAGGACACTTTTTAGTCACAGATATTGCGTTCATGTATATGCACACGCACACACAAACATCTATCTTTTTCTCTGCTACATCATATTATATGGGGTGAAATGCACTTAAGATTAAAAATGTTAAGCCAAGTATTTGTAGTAGTACTGAGTGGCAACTCAGTGCAGTGCCTATCTGCTTAACAAACATGCTATGTACATTTTTTTCCATAAATCTAGAGAAATGGGCAAGATTATGCCTAGTTAGTGCAAGTTCATAAAAGGCAGATTGCCATTAAAGAAATGCACAGTGCCAAAACAAGAATAACTTACGCTGTGGACAGGCTATTCAAAATTTTCCTTTTCTCCACAAGAGACACTAAAACAGAGTACCCCTGAATACGCCCAAATAACTAAAAAAAAGGGCCAGAGCAATCAACTGGGGAATTTACATCCATTCATCTTAATCTGATACTTCCTCAGGCACACTCTTAATACACAATCGTCCTTTGCTTTTGACTATTTTCAGCCAACAGAAGGGCTCAAATATAAAATCACAGAAGCTGGAGATGAAAGGATGTCGCCAGTCATTTGTTAAACCATTTGCTGTGTTATTTTGGCTCCCTGTGGTATTCTGTCAAATATACTTCTGATCATCACTTGGACTTTTGATGTCATTTGGATTCTGAATGACTCTGGCTTCACATACAAATGAATGAATTACACCCATCCATCCATGGGTTATTCATCTGTTTGCTCAAGAACACTTGCCTGTAAAAGACAAGGGTATTGCCAAAATTAAATAAAGTACTTCTTGTTTTCTGAGAAACCCCTGTAATTCAACTTACAGGTGCAATTTTTATATAAAATGAGATTTTTTTTTTCCTACTTAACACATCCATGTATGATTTATGAAATGTTACTCGAGTCAGACAAGCTTATTTTACACTTTATTTACTCAGAACAGAACACTGATGAGAGAAATAAATGAGATCGACAAGATGATCCATAGTCAGAGAAGTGACTTTCTTTATGCCACAGCCAGGAAGGGAACCTGGGCCTCTAACATCACAGACCATTGACCTCGGAAAAAGAGAGATGGAGTGCGTTTGGATCTGACAACTGGAACAAACCGCAGTGAGGGGCTGCTCATGCTGTCATCCGTGAGAAGAGATTGGTTTGGTTTGAGGCACAAACGCCAAGCGCCCGCCTGCCTCTTCTTCTCAAGAGCTGCCATCATCCCAGTCACTTGTTGCATCACCTACAGCGGGCTCTGCTCCACATGCGGCTCACCTGCCAGACTGCAGAATGAGCACGTCGCTTGCCTCGGGTTATAGCAGACTGTGAACACGAATCACTTTCGTTTCGCCTCGGGACAGACGGGATCATAAGACGGATGTCCCCTCCCCTCACTGGGGCTGCAGAGCTCTGCAATACGCATTTACCTTCAAGTGACACGAACGAGCGCCGGGTCCCGCACTCGCAGTGCCCCCCTCTGCGGGGGAGCTCGCTCTCACCGCCCTGACAGGCACGATTGTCCTTTACCCGCAGACGCGCTAAGGACGAAGCTAACCTCTCGGTGACACTCCCCCCGCCTCACGCCCAGCACCGCCGGCGGGCAAGGCGAGGGCGGCCACCTCCGCTACCGTATTCAGCGGCTGACCCCGCCGGGGCCGGGCGGCCTCTACGTTAGGGACACGGGGCAGCCGTGAGGGGCACGGCGCCAGCCCCCCGAGCCGTCAACGCCCGGCGCTGGCAGCCGCCGCTCCCCCGGTGCTGTTCTGTTCCGTACGGCTCCGCCAGGGGAGGGGCGCGGAGGGCGGTGCGTCGCGTCCCGTCCCCCCGCCACCGCCTCCTCCTCCACCTGCTGCCGCTGCGCCAGTAGCCGGCTGTGGGGAGCCGCCCGCCTCAGCCTCGCGGGTCCCCTTTGTGCTGCTGCTGCTCCTGCTCCTGCTCCAGAGCTGCCCTCAGCCAGGCAGCGGCTGCGTCACGGCCCAGGCGCTGCGTCCGCCCAGAGCCACCCCGCGGAGGGACAGCTGCCGCCTCGACCCCCGTTCCGCCATTGCTGCGCGGGCCGCGGCGCAACGGAACGACGCCTCGCCGCCCCCCGAGGAAGGGCCGGGAGCCGCGGCGGTGAGTGGCGGGGCCGCTGCCTCACACCTCGGCCGAGGGCGGCCGTTACCCCTGTGAGGGGCCGTCAGGGGTCGGGATGGCGGGGTAGGGCGCGGCGGGTGCCCTGCGGGTACGGGCAGGCGGTGAGGGGAGGCGGGCTGGGCGAGGGATGCGGCGGTGGGCTCTGGCCCGGGGCGGGGGCCGGCGCCGGAGCCCGCCCCATCCCGTGGGCTGAGGGGCGATGCCGCACTGGAGCCGGGTGGGGAGGCGGCGCTGGGGTCAGGCTAACGTGTCTGGCGTTTTGGGGTGCTTTGGGGTTTGTGTTTTGTTTAACTACGACAACAAAAGCGCTGGCCATAGTACTTCCCAAAACGCCAAGATGTAACCGAGTCACAACGACCAACGCTGTTTAATGTTAATATTTAATATTATTACTTTTTTTCCATAAGCCATTTCCCTGAGGGCTGTGGAAAGGGCTGGTGCATCCCGAGTTCCTGACATTTTGCATTTCTGTGCGTGTGTGTCAGCAGAAAATCCCTCTAGCCTGGAAGAATGGTGAAACTGGGGAATAATTTCAGCGAGAAGAGCACAAAGCAACCCCTTTTGGAGGATGGATTTGACACCATCCCCCTGATCACACCCCTGGATGTCAATCAGCTCCAGTTCCCGCCTCCTGATAAGGTACAGTAGGCATTAGTTTCCACCCTGGAGAATCACACCCAAATCTGTGGCGAGCAACAAAAGAATAGGTTACGTGGTGTAAGGAGCAGCTTAGAAATGTCAGGGAATATGGGGTGTTTTAAGGCATGCTAGTTCTCTCTGGGGGAAAGGATTAACGGTTAAGCTAATGAAAATCCAGTAGTAGCGATTTGCATTAAGAAATAGTGGGAAATATTAGCAAGAAGCATCTACAGATTTCAGTGCTGCTGTATAAAATGTCTAAACATAAAAATGCAAGCTTCTCTATGCTGTATTGTCATAGCCCTTTCTAGTCTGTATTTTTTGTGTGTCTGTAAGGTACTGTGTATTCTCTGTGAATGATATGAATTTTCTGTCCAGAAAATGCCCCCCCTAATGGGGGGGGGGGAATAAAGCACCACTTTATTTCTCTGCGAGATGTGCACGGGCAGACTTGCCACAGGGAGAAAGAACTTCCACGATCCCTCCGTGCTTCAGTAGGAAATTAATACTAGAGCCTGACAAGCTGAAATAATGAGATGAGAACAGGCCATTGAATTTTCTCCTTGGTGACTGATTTGGTTCAAAACCCTCCAGATAAGTGACTTAGATGCTACATAGCTGGAAGGGGACAGTCCAAGGTGCTGCTTACAGGTTGGAAGGCAAGTGTGCATCCTGTATACCTCATTATGTGGCTTGATTACTGAGGATTTAGGAAGGTGATGTGATAGCATGTAAGTACATTTATTCTCACAATAAGAATTCAGCAAGTGTTACTACAGGCAAGGCATACAGTAGTAGGATAAATTTTCAAATATTCCAGTATTCTATTTTTCAGTATCCTGTTTTAGTAGGATACTTACTTGAACATTTCTCACTTATGCATCTGGCAAAATAAATGCTTCGTAGTCTTTGAAAAATTGAAAATTTAACTGGGAAAGTATAATACCTTTATACTGATTTTTATTTTTGGCATTGTGTCTTCCACGAACTCAGTTCTATTTCTACATAAACTGATAGCTATACCTTCCTCATAGCTCAGAAAAAATCACATAATCTTATATTGGAGTAAAGGATTTTTCCTTATGAAATTTGTCTCAGGAGAGCATTGCATGTAGATAATACAGATAAATTTGTGACCTCCATTTTAATTGCTATCAACACCATTCTGTGTCGTGTGTGGTGACCAGTTGGCAGGCATAAATGCAATAAGCCGTAACAGCTGTTAGAGAGCCTGAGGGTCCATTTTCTGCCCTTGGTTACATGGGTGTAAATCTTGTAACTGAGGACAAAATTGCACCCTAAGGCTTTAAAACAAGTTAAGCCTTACTGTGTCTGATACGCCTGCCAACTGGTGACTGGATATAACTGATTACCAAGGACCAGTGTCCAAAGGAATTTGTTACGTTACTGCACTGCTAAGCAGGAGTCTGAACTGGGGATCTGTATGGTAATAGGTTTAACCTGAGCAGAGCCTCTTTAGTGAGCCCAGGAGGTTCTCTGCCAGCCTGATTGCTCTTACTAAAATGTGGCAGAACTCCTCCCTCCTTCACGCCATTTGTCTGGAATGAAAGGAAATTTACAGCTAGGTTAGAAGCTTAAATAAGGGAATAGCTGGTTGGCTCTTCTACTCTTTCCACTGTCTATCTGTCTGTTAGCTTTCCTTCCTTTCACAAACATACAGGGAAAACAATAAACCCATTATATTTATTTGCCCTACTGGCTGCAGCTGTTTAGCGAGGTCAGTGTGACTTTACTGGTTGCTACAGACCCAAAGGCAGTAGTACAGCAGCTGATGTGAGGAAAAAAAAGAAACATTATTAAGTCAAGATTAACACACCGATCAAATTCTGAAGTACAAAGCTATTAATGTATAATGAATAGGAGTACATCATATATCTATGCTTATTTTTCACCTACAAGAAGGCTCCAGTATGGCAGTGAAGCATAACTTCTTGAACAGCAGTGACTACAGCGCTAAGAATTTCATGATTTTGACAGCTTCTAAATTAAAAGGATGAACTGATCCAGATGCATACTTAGGTATATTAAACAAAAGAAGACATTACATAACCACATAGATAGAACTTTATGTTCGGTGTCAGCTGAGGGTGACTTGAGTTGCCTTAGGTTATGCAACATAAAGGGGGGAGTAAAATGTTAAAAAGCATGCCAGAAATCTACAGTTTCCTTCCATGATGCTGTTTGGCAGTTGTAAAATTAAATGGTAATTATTATCTTATTAATTAGAGCTGAAAATAGGTAAAGTAGTTCTAAACCTTTGTCCAGCACATATATGTGTAATGCTATGTGTCTGGTAAGCTGTGTGGTACTGAGTCCAGGTACAGTTATACATTCTAGTTGCCATTTCAGGTAACCCAAAGCTTTAATTTCACTGCCTGCTGTCTGTAAGTGTCACAGTCTTAACTTCAGAATAATGTAGTTGCTATTGAGACCATGGGTAATGCTGTAGATAGAATCTGATTCTGAAAATCTAAGAGTGCATATTTTTAACTTGAAACAACAGAGAAAACTGAGCAGATCTTACTAGCACTGTTAGTACAATATGTTGCACACTGTCTTGGGAGTGGTACTTTGAAAAAGATCCTGAAAAACTGCAGAAGGCAAAAATGAGGCAAATAGGTTAGGTATGTGAGAATTTTGTTCAATTAGAATGCCTGGGAGAGCACTAGAGCTGTGAGTGACGTAATGAGTATTTTAGGAATACAGGTAAGGTGCTAAATGGTGTAGCTCAAGGCAGTAGCTCATAGCAAGGAATAAACTGAAGTTGAAGAGCCTTGGATTATTTAGGAAATCTCATTAACACAAGGGTTTGTGGGCATCTTGCTGCTTACAGCTGGCAATTCCAAAGTTAGATGTTAAAAATAAGAGTGCCAAGACCTATAGTCTAGTACATAGTGAATAGCAACTAGTGCTTTCAAAGAGCATGACTCTTGGTGGCATCATCTGCTAGATTTCTATGGGCACTCCTCAATAACTGTCTTGTCCTATTAGTCTCCAGTTTGAAATTCCATTAATAGGATCTCCTGAAGCAAATGGAGGTGGCTGTTTTCAAACTATGTAAAGTGGGAAGTTTCATGATTTGGATTTAAAGTAAGTAGATGCTTGCCTAGTGTAGCAGCACAGTACCACTACAGCTGAGAGAACTGAATGTTTGTGCAACTGTAGCATAACAAGTCTTCTGTAGGTTCATCAGAACCACTTTGATGGATAATTGGGGAAAAAAAACTAACAACCTTTGGCTGCCAAATACAAGTAGGGGAAAAAAAGTACTGTGCTAGATGTACTTATAAGCAGGTAAAAGAAGAGTTAATGAATAAGATTTGTATGGCCAGTTCAAGGTAAGGTGGGATGGAGCTTTGAGCAACCTGGTCTACTGGGAGGTGTACCTGCCCATGTCAGGGGGGTTGGAACTAGATTATCTTAAGGTCCTTTCAGGCCAAACCATTCTATGATTCTGTGTTTCAGGTGACGGCTTTTTGATTTGTTTCATATTTTTTTTAAAGGTTGTGGTCAAAACAAAAACAGAATATGAACCTGATCGCAAGAAGGGCAAGTTCCGTACTCCTAAAATAGCTGAATTCACAATCAGCATCACTGAAGGGGTTTCAGAAAGATTTAAGGTAAGTAATGCTATATGAAGATGTTAATGACTTGGTTGTGTTCCGAGAAGTGCTTAAAATCAATTGCTGATTGTGTCAAAAGTGTATAGAATTGACAGAGTGGCTGTTGTGGGTATAGTAGAACATGAGGAAGATAAATGCTATAATAGATCAGTATTTAGCTGTTAGAAGCAGAGCAAATCTTGCAGCATTATTGTTGCAATCCCTCACAGGCAGATTAATTCAGAAGGCACTTGTGTCAGTGTGTCGGTTTTGGAGCATGGCTGGCCAGGGTGTATGTGGACTGCATGCAGGTAGCTGTATGGAATGGATAAAGCTCCTGTTAGTATTGAAGGACAAGAACCACAAGAGTATTTGTTTTCCTTTTGGCTTCCTATTTTTCACTGTGGCCAAACCGTTCTCTTAAAAGTGCTGTCACAGTTCATTATGTGTATTTTTATAGTTAAATGTATGACTTGGCGGCTCAAGAGTGTATACCAGAGTTCTTTGCTATCAGTTTTCTTGGTCCAGTTGTATCTCACAGCTTGGTGATGACTGTTACTGGCAGACAGCAGTTCAGCAAGAATCTGACTCAGATTTACTCTTTAGTGTCCACACCCCTATTACTCCCTTTAGTACTAGTACAGGAAAGCCGAGAGGTTAACTGGTGCAAGGATTGAGTTACCATTTCCTCTTCTCATTGTAGGATAGCTTTTCTTGCAAAGCAGGGAAGTTGGCACTTCAGCTCATGCTTTCCTACTTACTGTCTTAACAAAGGAAGACCACAGCTTTTCAGGGCTGTTAATTTGGAATATTACCCAGGGGTGCCAAAGCATTTTTAAATGGTAAGCAATGACACTGGTCAGTGCATGGGTACAAATACATTGGGAAAACCTAAGATTTACTGTGAGAGAAAAATAAAGATTCAGTAAGGATGTGGATTTTCTTTATATTGCACACTTCTAACTTCAGTTTGCAGGATAGGAGTTGCAGTGCCTACCCAGAGACTGTAGTTCTGTTGTGCCTGACCTGTGGTTCTAAAAGCTGCCCAGGCCCAAGCCTACCTTCAAAAGCAGCTCTGTGGATCATGCTGAATGAAGAAAGTCAAGGTTCAAGGAAGGGTTAGACACTTCAGGCTGTGTTTGCAAAGGAACTTTGCAGAGTGTTGCCAGGACAAATGTTTTTCAGTGCAGGTCACCTGGTGGAGTCTTCAGGCACACAGTGAAGTCTGTAGATTCCCAGTAAGCTGTGTGGGGAACCATGCCAGATAGCTAATAAGAGATATGGGGTGTGGCAGAAATATACTAAGAAACCTAGTTCCAGTTTTTCTGTTCCCTGGTGTGGAGCAAGGACATCCTATCCCTCAGGGAAAATGCTACATTCTGACTGACACTCTCCTCCTTGGCACCAGTCCTTGAGAATAATCCCCTTCCTCTCAGGTGAGGGTTGTGCACACTGTATTGTTGGGTAAGATGCAGATGAACATCTGAGAACAAAGAGAACTTATGCCTCCTGTCTTTTTGTGTGTGTCCTGGTCACACTGTGGTGATCTGAAAATGCTTACTACATTGTGGAAAAAAAAAAAAAAAGGAAGAGTATTTAGTTTGAGTATGCTGCTAAGACTTCAGTTCCAAGCAGCTGAGCAGAATCTATACCTGAGGAATTCTGCATTTATCTACTAGCTGTAGCAACTAAGGGATTTCGTTGTTACATTACACTGTAGGTAAGGAAGGGTTCTGAACATCTTGATTTCATCTAAATTTTTTGCACATCCCTTTATAATCTGGGCTTTTTCTGTTTTTGTTGGGAGAGCTGAGCAAATGAGACCTTACTGAACAATAAATAGCTTTGGATAGGCTGTTGGATAGTCTTTCCTAATTTGAATAGCTGAACAGTTAGAAGCCTGAGCATTTTTGTGTTGCGTTTTGATATACCTTTGGATGGCATACTTAAATAAAATAGGTTTTAGATACTCTTTTATGATGATCGCTCTGGGATTAATCTCATACTACAGTGTTGCTAGGTTTTGCTGCTAGGTAACTACTGCATCAGAGAGAGGTTTCAGTAAGATTTGGTATCTGTTGGGAATTGCAGGGTGATTCACACTGTGGCTGTAAGTCTGGGCTGCTAAAGAAGAGTGTGGGGGTTGATCATTTAGGAAAACTGGTTCAGTTAATTGAAAACAATAGTTTCATGCAGAACATCCAGGTCCTAAAAACGTCCCTTAATCTCTATGTAACAGTTTTAGAATTGAATTACACTGCTTGCAACATTTTCAAGAGAACTGACTGCTTCTCCAGCAGGGATGATTGTTGTATTCACCACTCCCAGTAGTAAATATTACATGAATAATTGATGAAATTTCATAAATATGTAGATGAAAAGTACTGATTGTGTGAGGTTTTCTCTCGGGTCCTTATTAATTGTGAACCATCATGTTAACTACTGCTGTTGATTCTGAGAGAGCAAAAGGATATTTGTTTGAAAATTAAATATTTGCTATAATTATGAGATGCATTATTTAACTGATGGGATATTGACTTTGGCTTGGGTTCATGAAAAAAGCTTCAGATGCTGTTTCAGTGACTTGAATATTGTACATCACCAATGCCTAAGCTTGCCACAAGACCCAGCCGGAATGTTGTGCTAAAAATAATAGTCAGTCCTATTTACAATTAATTCACATATGTGTTCTAAGATGTGTACTTCTTAAATAAGGACAAAGCAGATTGCATTTTTGGGATTCAGCAGTGCAGATCATCTAAAGCTGTTCTTGAGAAATGACACATTCTAACAAAGGAAGCAACTCCAGCATGTGCATATGTCATGTAGATCATTTAGTGATTCAGCAGCTGGGTGAATAAGAAATTACAAAACTTATTTTCTGCATTCTCCACATTACCACAGTTATTACAACAGAGCTGAGAATGTTTACAAAGACAACTGCAAGTATAATTTTCCTGTTTGAAGCCACATTCTGAATTCCAATCAGAATCTGTCAGAAGAATACGAAGACTTCCTGATTCTGAAAACCCTGTTGTCTTCATTTAGTTTTATGGCACTAACCACACCAAGGAAGAGCTGTTTTTTTTTCACTGGAGGTTATTTTTCATTGAGAAAGAGAAGTCTTGCTTGTATTCTTTGAACAGTATAGACTAATGCGGGGAGTTGGTCCTTCACATCTGCAGAGCAACTTTGAACGAGGCAGGTTTTTCTCTCCTGTATATTGTCCACTGTACAGAATAACACAACAAGACTGGAAATGTCATTTCAAAGGAGCCTTATGTATCAGGACATAGGAGAAAGTTATTGCAGGCAAAAATTAATGGTATCAGTTACGCAAGGCCAAACCTTTGCCCTGCCATTGTCAAAGCAGCATTTTTACAAACTCCAGTTGGATTTTGCAGTGGGATGTCTGTTTTGGCACCCACTGAATTGGGCTGCAATTGACAGTTGTGCACAAACACACCAATTTAAAAAATGTTTGTTGTATCAAAGCAGGAGATTTTTTTTCTGTCTTTGGAGGAAACCTGAATAAGGAACACACAGAGGTATTTTGAAAGCACATACTTATGTTTCCCAATAGATTTTAACTCCTTAAATAAATCCAAGCTGTGGTATGTCTTCAGCCATTTGGTTCTATTCAAAGGCAATTCAGTTTTTCAGATTTTATCCTTGACATCTCTAAATACATCTAACTGCAGAGCCAAAGCCTTAAGCTTATTTCTGTGGTAAGACCATATGGTGCAAGCCATGTATTGTCAAGTAGCAAGCAGTTGTTGAAATGCCTGTATGAGGTTATGGAAGAGGCATCAAGACTTCCTTTTTAAATCAGTTCTTGAAGTTTTACCTGCTTTTTTTAAGACTGGAAAAATGTATGTAATGTATATTTAAATACTTCATTTTTGACCTGTCTTAAAAGTGGCATGCTTTAAAAAATATTTCTGACTTTTTAACCTGTTCTTAATAATACCAATATAACTAATAACTTATTGCTGCAAAAAGAATCTCTTTGTTTCTGTGTGATACTCTGTGTGTTGAATAGCTCTTTGTTCCTACTGAAAAAGTCTGTTAGGTGCAGGAGATGTCAGCTGATTTCTGTGCAGGATATCACATCCTTAAGTGCTGGAAGAGTGACAGGGACTTACTGCCATGAGTAGTTCTGTATTCTTCAGTAGCACAACTCAGAGGATTAAGGTTACTCACAAGCATAAGCGTTTGGCAGGGTTTGAATCTTTCTGTTATTACTTCAAGCAAGAAAAATAAAGGAGATTCTTCTTTCAATCTAACTGCTGTTTTAAATCAGTTGATGTAAGTAAAGGCTCTGCGTGGCAACTGTGGTTTTTCCATTTGTTTACCTGTTAGACAAGTCTCTGATGTGACATTGACAATCCTCACACTAAATTTTTGGCTGAAAGGAATTTTTGTTACAGTCAGAGCCAGAAGATTTAAGTTAAGTGGATGCCTAACAGCAGCTCTCCTGCTCCAAGTCAGGTGTCCTCTGCTACTGTATCCATTAGAAATCCTTTTCTTGGAGCAGAACCAGTGATGCTGGTGACAAAGATGATGTTTTGGGCCTCTCCATATGTAACACCTCTATAGCCTTTCCTCTCCTGAAGTAACCTTTTCCAGCCTTTCTGCTGGCCTCAGTAATATCCTCTTTGTTTGGGAAGGTATCAAAGTTCTTACTTCAGGGCCACAGAGTTTCTTGAACTGCTTCTTCAGATCTCTGTAGTTAAGAAACTAATATATGGTGCCATGTGATAAGAAATGAAGGAAATATTTGATGTTGAGCCACAGTGCTGGACCCTCAAGGCCACTGTCTTGTTACCTGTTTGTGTTAACCCATGGTGTCAGATCTGAAGGCCACTGCCTTGTTAACCTATTTTTGTCTAACAGTATCTCCCTTGGGTTTCATTAGTCGGCTCCCCTGCAGGCTTATTCTGTTGTCTTGTACTGTCACTGTTAATAAGCACTGGGTCTGTAGTTTCATTGCTGTTACTTTCCTTCACATATCTATCTGCCTTTCTTGCTGCTCCTCCCGGTCATCTCCAGGTGAGCATCCCAGCCAGCTCCCTCTTCATCTTTGTCTTTTGTGTTTGAGAAGGACAATCTTTTAATTTCTTCTACTTTTTCTGTACACTTTACCCCAGAACTGTCATCCTCTTTGACCACAAAAGTTTGACATGAGTGTTCTGGTGAAGAAAGTTGAGTTTAATAGGTAGATACCAGTCACATAGCTAAACATGACATCATGTTAGAAATACTCTTCTGAAATGAGGCACCTGGTTGTCTTTTGAGCCACCAGTCATCTTGTATATGTATATATGCTCCTGAGACAAACAAGTATGGGAAGTTGTATAATTTAGGTTCCTCCATAAATAAATGAGTCAAATGTTGCATGCATAGATATGAATGTTCCTTCTTTTTTTTTATTTCATGTTGCCATTTACTTCAAGTTGAGCAATTCTTAATGCTTAAGTGCATTGTTTCAGACACGTTTTTCATGTAGCCTACTAGGGACAGGTAATAACAAACAATATCATTTGGAAAAGCAGGAATATTAGGAGTGAAGAGCTGTTTTCAGTGCTCTCCAACGTTCTGGTAGAGGGCATTATGCAGCTGGAGATGCAGGATTTCAGTGGAGAGAGGTGAAATGGAGGTCACGGCCATTTGCAGGGAAGTCAGTGTGGTGTTTTACGGATTTCAGTCTGTGGGCTGTAGCCAGACACAATCTATTGTAATTACAGTCTGCCTGCCCAAAATTCTCCTGTAATTTAAATTGGATGGCAATAATCTTAATTTCCTGGCCTAAATGGTTGTACAGAGTTGCTGTATTTCATCCCAGTGGGCTTTGCATTTCACTGGTGAGCAGAGCATAAATTGGTTGTAAATCACTTTGTATGAAAGGTGCTCCATAAATTTATGTCTTCACCCTTTTTGTTTAGTGCTAGCACCAAGTCTGTGCCTAGTACTTTACAGGCAAATCGGAAATGAAAGTTGTGGTCCCAAGAGGCTGCAATTGAAATAGATAATACATAAACGCGGAGTAACATGAGATGTGACCAAGTGCCAGTGATTGAGCAGTGAAAATTACTACATGTCTTGTTAGTTCCACTTTAGTTCCACTTCTTGTAGTAACAGGAATGCTCATAGTTGGGTTTGTGTGCAGAAAGGTGCATGACAGAAGGAACAGCATGAGGGAAGGCAGTGCAAAGCAGCACAGTAAGAGTGTGTTAATGGGGATGTTGGTCAAGAGGAGGAAGCATGATGCGAAAGGTGCAGGTGAAGGCAGAGGAAAAATTGATTGCACCCAGGCTTTAGTGGGATACAGGCAAATGGAAAGAGATAGAGCTAAGAGGAGCAAAAGGAGCAGACTTGTGCATGCCTTGAAACATGATTTCTAATCTGCTCAGAAGGGGACCGGAGCCAGGAAGGAGTGTGAAGAGAAGCAGGCACGGTTGGTGTAGTTGATGAATTTTGCTGTAATATTCCAGCTTGATTTAAAAGGCAGTACAAGAAACGTTATAGCAAAGTGAGGAAGGAGGAGACTGCAGCAGCCAGGCAGAGAAAATGCAGTGTGCAGTGTTTTGCAGCTGTAACAAAGTGGACTGATTGGGAAGACGTAGCAGATTCTGATGGCAAGGCTTCTCACAAGCTGTTTACATGTTAGGGAGTTGTCAGATCTGGTGAGTTTAATTTGTTCAGCAAAATGCTTACAGAGACTGAAGACAGCTTTTTTGCTATGGGTGCACTTAGTTCATTCATTAGTCATCTCTCATTTCGATTACTGTAATGGCTTCTGGCTAGACGTTGTCCTTCTGCTCTTCACTTACAATCTATTAATCTGCCACATACATAATACCTTGTCGTCTTTTCTGTTCACTTAGTTTTGCTGCCAGACTCCTTAAAACCACCTTTAAAGGACACTCTCAAGATGAAAACAAAACCACACTTCGAGTTCCTAGTCCGAAGGAAGAATTGTTTGTACTGTCTTGTAGTTATTTTATGAAAAGCATTTTAAAAGCCCATCACTCGTGTGATGTGACAGTCACCTTGGAGTTTGGCGGGATGTATATGGCAGTGAATGATCATAGTAATTCAGAAGGCTTCTGCTTCCATTATGTGGGGCTTTGCACTTATGCCAGCTGGCTACCACAAACAGAAGAGATTCCAGATTCTTTCCAGAAGGGAGGGAGTGGTGCTTGTGCATGCAGTGCATCCTCTCCTGTCTTGAACAAAGGAAGAGGGCAGGTTGCTGCTAGTGCCTTGGTATGAAGAGGAGAATAACTTTCCTTTATTTCATAGTGAGTGTACAAAGCTACTGTGGAAGAAAACAACAAAATGACAGCTTTGGTAGAGCTTGTGGTCTAAAGAGCAGCTTTGATGGCTTCCCATTTCCCATGCTGGGAGGAGAGGGCTCAGAAGGTGATGTAGGAAGCTAGGGCTACACTGTGTTACTGGTGGGGGAGAGATGCTGGCTGTCTCAAGGTTAGAAGTGAACCTGAGAGTCTGACAGTTGTGGACCATCAATGGTGAGTTATTATGAGAGTAAAGGAAAATGGGTATTGAAGGGAAGGATTTTCAGCTCAAAAGAGAGAAGTGGATTGGGTTAACAGGTGGTAGCAATCACCTTGGAATCCAGTGATGGATTTCTTTCCGTCTTTGTCATTTGTGCATGTGACTGTCCTTTACTTAGATGAATGTTACTTGTATCCTGAAGGATGGATGGTAAGAGAAGGGAGTTTCTCTTCTAATAGGAAGGATACAAGAGCTTATTTGATTAGGGATTTGCAAATTGAGTGTGATTGCAAATTATTGGAGATAATGAGAATAACAGTTTACATATTAATACCAAAATTAATATTTTTTTTTAATGTACATGTTAATTCCAAAGTGAATAAGAAATACAGTAAGCAGGAAAGACCCATGAAAATTACAAACTAGGAGCCCTGAGAGTGCTTTCCAGTGGTTTACTGTGTGGCAACGGAGGAACCATGCTGGATGTAACCTGTGTGAGCAGTGAGAACTCGCAGCTCCATGTATATCTGTGAAACAGATAAATGCTCCATGTCTCAGCAAATCAGCCCTGAGGTTGTAGCTCTGCAACTTGCCAGGCTCCAGCAGTCTGCACAACAGTTGGCTTTTGACCTCTATCAAAAAACATCATTACTTTCCAAAACAGTTTCAGAGCTTGGAGATAGTGGTCCTGCAGTGATTGTGGAAATACAGATCTTTTTCTGTTGTTCAGTAGTTGGCCTCAACTATAAATGAGCTTGTTATCTTTACAGTATATTCCTGAGGCCTTGTCTGTATGTCAGAACGGTTACAACTGGGAACTAATTGTATAAATCTATTCCTAGCTCGTAGGATAGCCAGGGAATATGGTTAAAATACTTTGAGATGTGAGAATATTTTTCAAAGTATTCTAAACTGTTCACTCCTATTACTGGAGGAGGCAGATGTGAGCTGAATTCATGTGTAACATAGCAATTGTTCTGCTTGGTGTCTGTGTCCCATGTCGCAGGCCTATGCTTCTACAGAGAGCAGCCTTTGTCGGTGGCTGTGTGGAATATATCTTGTATGGCATGAGAAGCCTCAGCAATAATCCCATCTGGATTTTATCTTTTCTCTCCCCAGTTTCTAGTCCCTTTTCCATTTCTTCTCCAAGGGAAAGAGCAGTGACTGCCAGAGCAAAAGGAACAGTATAACACACACACACTTTGAGTCAGTGGGAAGTGAATGACCCAAAACCTGAAACTTGGACTGCACTGCGTGTGTTGTAGAGTGACTGGGTGAGGAGCCTCTGGCTCCTTTCTGGTTCCTCACCTTCCCACACTGCTTCATGGGGAAAGGTGGCCTTGGGCCCATGACTCCACAGGCCAGCAGATCTGTGAACCTGCACTGGGGCCCTGCATACAGTAGAGCAGGACTTAGGGATAGCAGCAAGGCGATAGGAAAGCGGAACAAGGAGCCCAAGTGGGAGCTGCAGGCTTAGGGGTGAGTTTTCCTAGAGCCTTCAGTGCAAGGAAAATTCTGTGGGGAGAGAATAAGGCTTGTTACAGTTGTAGGGAAGGGAAAATGGTGGAAGGTGGGATGCCAGGTTTGGGCCAAGCTGGAGTGTGAAGGGCCTTGCACAGGAGCGTGGGTGGAATAGCTGAGGAAACATAGGAAGAGGCCCCAACCAACCATGGAAGAGAAAAGGGAGAGGCCTGATTAAAAACACATGAGAAGGGCTGAGCTAGGGCATAGCTTGGGTAGGAATGGGGGGGAGGTGGAGGGTATGTTGTTCATTATTAAACTGGGCCACAGAGAATGACCAGAAGGGAAAATGTGCTTTATCGCTTGGATTCTGGAGCTCTTGAACATACTGAGACAAGGAACATGTCAGCAGAAAAGAGAAGGTTGGCAAGACAGTGTGATCCATGTTAACCTTTATGTATGCAATTAAGTAACAAACTTGGGGAAACACTAATTAGGTTTGAAAACTGATGTCAGTGTGAGGCTTTTGTAACCCAGTGACTGTTCAGAGAAACTGAAGATGTTGCTGTTAACCAAGAAGGTCCTTTGCTCCTTGTCTTGTTTCAGTGGGCATTGCTACATCAATATCTGAGTTTCTTCTGCTAAATTACTTTCTGACCTGTAGTTCTCCCTGCCTCTCTTCCAGCCCTCCTTTTGTGCTTATTTTCTGTTTGTCAAAAATCCTTACAAAATCCTTGGCTGCAGCAGCACATGAAACTCCCCAGCCTTGTTTCAGCCAGGAAGTGCAGCACTCACTGTTTTCTGCCCATGATGAAGTTCACTGCCCAGCATGAGAAGTCCTAAAACTTCATCTCATATCTTCAGTCCCACTAGCACAGAGTTCGGAGTGCTGCAGATCCTGTTAGTTATGGGGTTTATCATAAAGGCAGTGTGTGGTGGTGGTTTTTACCAAGAGGCAAAGCTACAAGTTTTTCTTGTTGTTGCTGCTTTCTCAAATACCAGATTATTCTTGTTTTCATAATTGACCCTCGTGTGCCTAAGTTCTCTTTTCAGAAGATGTATACAACTGGCTTACTTGTCTTCCTTTAAAATTTAGATTATATTATACTTCAATTAATCACATAATCTTGCTTGTTTCTGTTTATTGCTGTTTCTTGTGCTGTAAAACACTCTGGCTTCTTTCTAACTTGTCAAAACCCCAAAAAGCTCAGCAGTTGTTACTGCGTGATCTCCTTGAGCCACTCAGTTGTCTGTCAGTAGGAGCTTTAGAATAATAAAAACACACTTCTGGACGCTCTCCCAGGTAAAGAATGCTGTTTGCTCAGCTCACATCTGAGCTGAATTAGGAGCTTTGCAGTGAAACTGCTAGGTCAAAATCTTGTTCTTTTTCTTGTCAGAGGCAAGATCATTCTAGAGCTAGTTCTGTCTCTGGTCTCGCCTAAAAGGCTGTTGGTTTCCATCTGCTCTAGGTTTATTCCTGGGAAGCGTTAGCTTGATACTGACACTGATTGTAGACTCAACTTCAAGCCCACGTTCCAGACCAGAGAGGTGCTTACAGACATGGTGGAAAGTCAGTGCCATGTAATGGTTCTGTAACGTAGTGTTCAAGGCCAGGTTGGACAGGGCTTTGAGCAACCTCGTCTGGTGGAAGGTGTCCCTGCCTATGGCAGGGGAGTTGGAACTAGGTGAATTTTATGGTCCCTTCCAGTCCAAACCATTCCACGGTTCTCTGTGAGCACTGTGGAAAGAGGTGCAACATTGCTCCTTGAGGATAGCCCTGTATTGAGCATGGTATATTCCCTTATGGATCTGGCAGTGAGCTACTCCTGCACAGTCTCTGTGTGGCAAAGAAGTACTGTTTCAAGCTATGAATTCAGGAGGATTGAGCAACAAAGCATGCAGACTTAAGGTGTAACTATCTATATGTTCGTAGCAGATGCAACAAACTCTCTTCCTAACAAGAGAGGGCAGACATTACTTTCTCCATGCCCTGCTGCAGTCACCTCTGTATTATCCAGATGACACCTGTACTAAAGCACTGTCACCTGACTCCATTCTGGGACAGGCACAGGGAAAACAAACACGCTTATCAGCTGACATAAACTAGACTTACACTTGCATCATCCAGACAGCAGCAGACTCAAGCTACCTCCATGCGTCCTTCTGGCCTTGTGTGAACTGAACAGGAGCGCAGCCAAACCCACCTTGCAGTACAGAGGCAATGGGCCTCTGACCAGACAAACTGCTTGCTTCTCAGAGAAGGGGGATGTAGAAGCACTTAGGTGCTGCTTCCCTGTTCTCCCTCAGTAATTAAGCAGCTGTTTTAATCCTTTACTTGATTTTACTGTAAAGTGCACTTAGAGGTGGCTTCTGCTGCCAGCAGTGACAAACAGCAATACAATTAGCAGTGCGTTACTAACATGAGCATGTTTTATTTTCCTTCACAGGTGACTGTGCTGGTCCTTTTTGCCCTCGCGTTCTTAACCTGTGTTGTATTTCTGGTAGTCTACAAGGTTTACAAGTATGACCATACCTGTCCAGAAGGATTTGTTTTCAAGGTAAATTGTGTTCACATGCTAGAAAAACAGGAGAGCATGTAATATTCTCTGTGTTGTTTTCTGTATAACCTTGATTGAGTCATGCTGTATTGCACAGAAACTTATGCTTGTTTACAGAGGTTACTGTGCTTCCTGCTGTTTCTTTCTGCTTAATTTATAATTGAGGTTGTATTATTGCATAATTTTCCTAACATTGTTATTTTGCTAATGCTCTTAACATTGAAAATACAGCCCAGTCCCAGCACTAGTGTCCTTCAAGCCTATTTCACTTCTAGTTGTCTGGACAAAGCCTTCATTTATTAGGTCATATGGGTTAATTTTGCTGTTCCTCTAAATTCATGTGTCTTAGGAAAGAAGAGAATGATAAAACTTGGAGGGGGAAAAAAAATCACTCTGGAATATGTGTCAAAAACCCAGTGAGTGATGTTCTCATTAGGAGCAGCAGACTGACTTCAGGGTTATTTCTGTAGAAAGAACTTGTTCTAGAACAGTGACCTTGGAGCCCTACTGCCACAGGCCAGAAGTGATGCCAAAAAAAGGGAAAACACATTTATCAGAGAAAACCCCTGGTTCTATCTGAAAGGGAGGCTGCAGAGCACTTCATTTGTGCAAGATATTAGTGCTGGCTCCTCAGCTGTGACCGGCGCTCAAAGTCAGAAAGGTAACATTGATTTCTCCATTGTAGATTCAGCAGGGTTGAGCTTGGCTGTAATTAGATAGAAAAGTAGCAGTGATGATGGCATCCTTCCCTCTAATTTGTTAAGAATACTTAGGCACGTAATGAATCAGATGGGTACCTAGTGTCTTCAGAAGGACTTAAGAAGGAATGGCTGCCTCAGCACTCCTTGATGATCCTGTTTAGGATTTTTGATTCTGTCACTTCAGGCATATAAATATCTTGCAAGAATCTAGTCCAAAATTATAATCAGTGATGCCCTGCTCTATTAACTTAGCTCCACGCAGTCAGTTTTAGGTTATACTGCTTTCCCTTGGTTCAAGGGCAGAAGATACTGTGGTGAGAATATCTGGAGGTAACTCAGGAGATCCAGTGCTTGGTTTTGCTGTTGTTTTCTTTTGTTGTCTCAGACAAGCACTGAAACCCCCTGTGCTCAAGTCTTATGGGACTATAGCCTTTTTTTCCCTAAGATTTCTCTTTGAGCAATTTGGAATACAGAGTGTATGTTCCTACTGAGCCTGTCTTGATGTGATCCTGACTTCACAGGAATGGCGGGTTACATATTCCTGCTAGTTAACAGCCTGCTGATTCTGGTTCCTTTCATACCAGGTTGTCTCTCCCTTTGAGTTGCAGCCTTCTGGCTTTTGTCTCTTCTTCCTCATGTTAAAGATGTTTAATGGGAGAACAATTCCTCAGCTGTATTTCAGTCGCACTGTGAAAGTGTGGTTGGGTTTCTGTCCTTAGGTCCCTGTGTTTGAAGTTAGGCAGAAGGTCCCATAACTCATGCTGTGTTTAAGGTGCAGCACATACACAGGCCTGCACTACTGTTACTCTCCCAGTGTTTGAGTTTTGAAGGCCGATTCCTAGGTGCTTGATGGCGTAACTCCAGGAGACCCAGCATCTTTGGTCGTGTAACTCTTGAATACGAGTTTTACAGGATAAACACATTAGCAAATGACACAAGGCCTGAAACTACCAGTGTTGACATGAATCTGTATTTGTTGCCTTTGTATTTTTTTGGGGGGGAGAGTCTGTGGTATGTCACGTCAGAGCTTGCACAGATGTCCTAAGAGGCATGAAGACTGTATCTGTCACCTTGTGACCAGTGTCTCAGTGGACTGGCTTTGTGCTTGATGTGGACTCTGTAACATTCTCCGTCCTAGATGTCCTTAGGCTGTGGATGCTGGTGTGATTTCCAGGGTAAGGGCAGAGGTACCATAGGTCTGAGTCAGGCTTGTTCTTCTCTGCCTTGATGCTCTCATACATGGAGCAGTTCCAAAGGTTTCAGTGTTCTCAACCTTCCTGCTTGTCCTATACATCCAGGGCTTGAAGGTGTGCTTACAAAGCTGCTCATCTTCCTTTGTATAGCAAAGTCAGACTGCTTGAGCCTCAACTCTGCACTTGCTCAGGCTTTCCGACACAGCCCTAGTACTTATGTTGGGTAGATCACTCCTCTGATGTGATTTTCACTGGCTCTTGGTGACTCACCTGCGTTTTCCTCAAAGACCTGAGTGCACTTCCATCCTGGATGAGTTTCTGCAGGACTTCAGTGTGCCCCAGACTACATCTGTTACCCTTTAGCTTTCATTGCCAAGGCACCTGAGTTCTGTCAGACTCATGGACAGTACAGCAAAGTAATTTCAGTGCACTAAAGACAATACCATCATCTGTTAAGTTCAGAATTACTGACCCAGCAAAGGTAATGTGACAGAAGATACTATTTAGAAGTGAATACCACTGGAGTCTTCATGTCAAAAGAACAAAAGGAGTCATCATAACACAGCCATAGACTGGCAACCAGGGTTTTCTCAAAGGCTTTAACCCATAACTGATTTCTGAAATAGAAGAGTTGTGAAAGAAACAAGAGACCATCAACTCACTCTGGAGCATTCCAGTTTCTCCTCATGGCATTCCATACTACTTCTCTTACCTGGGAACCATGGAAACAAAAAGGATGGAGAGATGTCCCATGTAAGATGAAGGTATTAGGCGAGCAGCAGAATGAGCATTGGTCCCATTTGCCATTGCTCAGTCACTCCCAGTGCTGTGTGACTTGTCAGGAGCTAAGCAGAGGGGCTGTCCTTGAGCAGAAAACAAGAAGCACTGAGCAGAAGGGAGCTCTTTCCCATCTTTTCTAGAAGCATGAAATCCCAGGAACAAAAATGCAGTCAGGATGGCAACTGCTGTGTGTTTCTTTAGGCTCTTCGGTCAGATGTTGTGTGTGTTTGTGAGCACAAAAAAAAAAACGCTTACTGAGTAATTTTGCCCGTTACAAAGCAAAGTGATTCTAAAAGCAACACAAGATGCTGTGGCATTCTTTTAGACTGGCAGCAATCTTGGCTTGTCTTCAGCACCAGTAATTATATTTGCTTGAATTTCCTTGGCCAGATTTCACTAGGCCAATGGATTGATCTAATTTTAAATACTTACAATTTTAAATATTTACAGTTGTGACTGCATCGCATAACTGGGTGAAATAATCACTACAAAGATGCTGTGTCTGTCTACTTCTTAGTCATTTTATCACATCAAAAGTAGTGTCAGCTCTCCCAGATAAAGCATGGATAATACTTCCAGAAGATGGCAAGGTAGATGTAGGAGAACATTCATCTCAAGTAACTGTATTCCATATTTCTAGATTACATGTTTTAAATCTAGGTCCCAGTCTGGCGGCTGGCATATATAATGGTTATGGCCACAGGGACTAAAACAGTGCTGAACAGGCACAAGTGTCTGCTCAGCTGGGGTGAAATCCTGCCTGCTCTGTAGTGCTACTTCCAGGAAAATGCTGGGGGAGAATTTGCCCTTGTACTTCCTTAACAGATGATACCAGATGAGCTGAACCTGGGTGGATGTGATGGTAACTTGGAGCACTGTTGCAAGTCTGACATGCATCAAGGCTTCTGTTACAGGAGCAGGTTGGCACTGAGGAGGTGTAACTCGTGGGAGGGCTGTTAGTCCCATGGCAACGACTCTGCTTGCAGCAGTCACATGTACTCTTCAGGGCAGGCAGGTTCATGGTGCTACATGCAGGCCTCTTGTTTTGGCAAGTCTTCCTTTTTTCTTTCATACCTTTTGATGCTTTTTTTCACTAACATCTTTATTCAGAATTTATATTAAGACTGTCTGTTAGATCTGACCCCCACTTTTTGTGCTTTACAATTTAAACCGTTTGAAACTGTTGCTGCTGGTGCTCATTTATGCTCTTTTGGTTTTCTGACAAGAGTCAACCCAAAAGTAAAGGTGGACACATTGAGATGGATAGCACCTGGTCCTAAATCCCATGGCATTTTTGCATGTGTGTTTGTCCTCAGCAGTCTCCAATATTAAGTTCCATTTGCCAAGTTCTATGAGACCAGCAGCAGTTCAGAGTTGCTGTGCTGGGGTATTACAAATTTTAGCCATGTGGGAAGCAGGAAGACCAAAAAGCCCATTTCTTTTTAAAAGAGAGTAGAAATGATTAGACTTACTTTTCTTCAAGCTGCACCTACTCCTAGTTTGTATCGTAGAAGGTCCATTCAGTTGCCCAGGGTTCTGCCCCAGCACTTGATTGGTTTGGGAACAGTTATCAGGCCAGGCAGCCTGGACTGGCAGATGTGGCAGAGAACCTACAGAGAGACCTCTCACCTTCTGCAGCAAGACCTGGGGGGTCACAGGATATGCCCAAGTAACTTTTTACCTTCACTGCAAGTAGCTACTGCATTGGCTTTTACTGCATCATCCCTGAACGGGGGCTAGATGATACCTGCTGACTAATGCACTGCACTCCCTTTGGTTCTGAAGATGACAGCAAAGTTTGGATCCTACTTTTCTAAATCATGCATTTCTCTTTCAAAAGCTCTGAGCATCCAGCAGTTTCTATTCAGTGCTCTTACACTTAAGGGAAATTAAATAATGCAGTCCCATGGCTAAAGATAGCTTTTTAAAAGCCTGCTGCTGGCTGTGTCTTTCTGTCAATCAAGAGTGAAGTATTCTCTGTGTGTGTACACACTTGCACATAAGCTTGGCTACTCACTATGTTTTCCCTGTATGTCTTTCTTACTGGGCTATGAAACTGTCTGTACCTTGGCACCAATATATCTGTATTAATTTCTGTCCCTCAGACTGAAAACACCATACAAAAGTGCCTGAAGCTAATCCAAAGGTAGGATACAGACAGCTGTAACTGTAGGGTAAACACTTGGAAACTAGGTGGGGAGGAAAAACCATTCCAAAGGATGGCTGGAACTGGAGATTGAGTACTTTTAAAAATAATTTCAGGCAAGCATATTTCTTGTGTGTTAATGGTCCTGGCACATAAACCTGGATTGGTCTTGCTGGCAAATATACCAGTAGTTTGAGGATTGTGGGGAAGAACATTTTGAACACAGTAGGAAAACACTGTAGTTAATTGCTTTATGTTGCATCTTGACAGAAAGTAAATGCTGGCTTAGACTAAAAGGGAAAGAAGAAACAAACCAAACCTGACTGAACCACATTCAGTGTGTGAATGGGGCTGTATCTAAGTGATGGATTTTCCTTTCAGAATAATCAATGCATTCCAGCTGGGTTGGAAAACTACTACTCTGAACAAGACTCCAGTGCTCGAGGGAAGTTTTACACAGTCATAAACCACTACAATCTGGCCAAGCAAACCATCACACGCTCGGTGTCCCCATGGATGACAGTACTGTCAGAAGAGAAACTATCGGAACAGGAGACTGAAGCTGCGGAGAAATCGGCTTAGTATGATCCGCTAATTAGTAACACTATGTCATTTGAAGGTAACTAAGGGACTTTAAGGAACTTTTCATTAAATATAACTATGGATAATTTAGAGGTTACTCATGTTTATGGTGCAATTGCTTCTGTTTGCTGATACTGCTTTGCAAAAAAAAAAAACCAAAAACTTGCTGCAGAACATTCATGGGCGTAAGACAAGGTGCCTACCAGCATCGCTTTAGAGCTTTGACACCATTTTCAATGTTAACAAACCCCCAATGTTAGGTATGTTCTTGCAGTTCATTGGATACTGACAGATTTCATCACTGGATTGTTGGGGCTTGGACCTTAGATAAATCACGTGTTCTGTTCTCTGAATTGATCCTTTACTTATGACTTCTTTTATTCTCTGTCATTTTGCAAACTGAAACACCCCAGCCATAACCAGAGTGATCTCTTGTTCAGATCAAAGCTGTATCTAATACTTACTTTTGGCTCAAGCAAGAATGAGAGTCAGCATTGATGTCAAGGGCATAATGTAATGACTTGTATGGAGAAAGAAAGTGTCAGGTAGCATTTTTCTTACATTTTTCTCTACTGTTGTTTCTTTGTAAGTGATGATGAAGTTCTCCGCAACAAGGCATGCTCAATGTTTTATTATTGCTGTCAACAGGATTTAACTGCATTTCCACTGTGGCTTTAGCATCTTGGTACAGATGTGCACTGAAACACAAACTAGGTAGATGTCATGGAAAAACACAGACAGTTTTAGTGATGGATGTTGAGGATAATGTAAAAATAAATAAATAAATAGGCAGTTCAAGGATATCCTAATGAGAAATTACATCTTTTGGTCATAGTTCAGAGGCAGAAAGCCTATGCACAGTACATGTAGTTTGCCATGTAATTTGTTGGATGCAAGTGAGGGAGTAACATGTCTAAATTTTCTCTTATTACATTAACATTTTCCCTTTTTATGAATTGGAAAGAGCTCTCAGTTTATGCATGGTGTGCAGTGTGATACTTTTTAAACCACAAAGCATCACGCATGAAACCGGCAGACTGGGTACAAGAAGTGGATCTTTTAAAGCTACATGTGAAACAAAGTGAAGAGTAGAACTGTTCATGTATGGGGAGGGGAAAAGACATAGAACAACATAGTATTGTGGATGCACGCAGAAGTTCCATTGTAATTACAGACTTATCTATTCTTTGTGTGAAACCATGTTTTCATTTTTATTATAAATCTTAAATATATATTACAAAAAAACCCTTAATTTAAGAGTTAGACAAAATAAGTGTGTGGAGCATCTGGGCAAGCCAGTCACCCTTCTGTTCATGTCATGTGAATGGGATAAGGGGTAGTGGAGATGTCAAAAGTTCCTTTTTGGTAGAGACTATATCAAAATGAAGGGAAAACCCTCAGTATGGGCTGTTTCTCAAGATCTGGTCAGCTCTACTTTGATTTTTCTCCAGTAGATTTACTTTATCAACCACCTTTCTTACCAATACAGTTAAAATAACCATTCTTACTTCATTCTTTAGGTTTGACATGAAACAACCATTACACAAGATGTGTAAAAGGCTTTTTATTAAGTCATAAAAAGCAATAAATTATGTGCCAAATTTTTCTTTGCATTTAAAAACTTCAGTCTTCTGTTAAGAAATTGAAAACACACCATGTCTGCATTTTGCAATAGGCAGATGCTGTATCAAATGTATTCATGGGTAACTTTTGACATTTTCACTCTGCAGAGTAAGGAATAAGGATGCTGCTGCTTGTTGCGTACAACATCTAGAAATAGACATTTCAGGAGAGAGAGACAGCAAACCATATATTTCATATCAGCGTATTTACAGAGGCCATTCTGATTTTACAGGATAGAAAGATCTATTTCCCAGCACCCTCCTACATCAAAGTGATTGAGACATCTGCTCCCCCCTTTAAATTTAGTACAATAAAAACTTTAATGCACAAGTAAGTACTGATAAGAAACAACTTATTTCTCTCTCTGATAAAAATAAACATTAAGCATTAGAATCTAGGAGAAAGAGACTGCTTATGCTTTGTGAAGTCTAACCCAGTTTCTCTCTGATTTAACAGGAGGGAGTTTATTGATTCTCATCTACAGTTGGTTTTGGAACTTTTTTTTAATCTTGATTAACAAATTGCTGCCTATTTTAGTACTTTAAATTGTTTTGCTTTAATGTTGACTCCCTGGGCTTTGTTCCAACACCCCAGCACATCTGTTTCACTGCAGAATCTGTTTGTGTTGTACTCTCTCTTTTCACCTAGAAGTAAAGCTCTTTAGTTGACTTCTTACCATTATTATTACTATTAAATCAGCCTGCTCTCTGACTCAAGTAGTTTCAGAGGATGGGGAGTCGAGGTCATAACATGTGCAAAGTGATCACTATGTACTGCAGTGGTGTGATTAAATAAAAGCCTGAGACAGCGTAGATGCTTTTGCACAGTACCAGTTTTCTCTTGCTGTGGTCTGCACATGGGGAGCTGGGCTCCAGCCATCACAGATGTGTGGGTGATTATGATAAAACCATCATTGGTTTATTTTCTCCTCTTAGCTGTGCTCCTGCTTGCAGCTTTCTTATCAGCTCCTTCAAAAGTTTCTGTGTTCTTTGCAGGATTAAGCATGGTTTAATGTTTGATAAAGGGATTTAAAATGAATGCTATCAGCTCCCTCTGCACTAATGGATATATACACATTTATTTGCTGGAAGATATTCCCGTCATAGCAGTATGAAAAACTTCATAGAAGAGGCAGGTGTGCTATTTACCCCATTCTGCTGAAACCAGTGTCCAAAGTGCTACAAATAAAGCATGGAGACAGCACTGTATTTTTAATTATCATACCAGTCGAGGAAAAGCAAGGAAAACGAACACATCACAAGGAAGAATAGAATCCATACTCGAAATCCAGCATTGTTTTTGATGGCCTGTGAGGAAAAAGTTCTCTGTTACCATCACCAGGAAACACACAGTGGCATTTCAGCAGTGGCAACCCAGGACAGCCCTTAGTGGCTTCCCTCTTCTCACCCACAAGAGAAAGAACAGAGCTTGCCATCAATTTCAGGTGAATAAGTGAGGTTGGCTGCACCCCTTCAGATTTGTCACACTGAACTTCCTCTCAAAAACTTAAAGTAGGTCATTTTAAGTGGAACTCAAAACATTAAGAACTACGTCAAAATGTACACGCATAAAGGGCAGTTTAAGTTCCAAAACGGAACTTCTGTGGTGAGAATCAGGCCTTCACCATTCTAATGAACAGGGCCTGACTAGAAACACCAAACCCAAAACCACCCCCAAACCCAACAACTGTTTCTGGAGTTGGGTTAGCACCATCAGTCATGTATTTCAGTCTCAGAACAAGCATTCTCTTGGATTCCCCATCCTAACATTGAGACCAGCAAATACAGGGACCTGACTTTCATTTTTCAGATTTACACATGGAATTGATTTTTTTATGCAGTTCAGGCATTACTGTAAGTGACAAAGTTTTGTATTTGCCACCTTTCTCTACTGTTGCTCAGTATGGTTCAGGAAACTTAGTTCTACCTACAGCTGTGAAAAATGAGGCAAAGACAACTTGAGTTCATGCCACATTTGGTGCACATTTGGAGAGCTGAGCAGTAGGTAACACAGAATATGTGAGTCAAGGATGAGTTTTCAGGAAGGAGCAAACCAAACAACTGAGCAATTTACTCAGCAGCCTAATTCAGGAAGTCTGTTTTTACTGAAATCTCAATTCCTGAAAGAAAAACATGATTTCATTCTAATTAGTAAGACAGTGGGATAGATTAGCTTGCTAGGAGCATGGGAAATGGGTTCAGCATGATGACTCTTCTACTGACCCTCAGCATTTAACTCCAGCTTCAACAGTTCCAGCATTGTCCTTTATTCGTAGTCTGCAGTTTCCCCCCACCCCCACCCCTTTTTGTTTTTTCTTCAAACTCCACAGGTGCTTAAACTCATGTCATTCAGTTCAGTGAGGCCAGGTAGATGCTAGAGCTCCTGCTGGCCTGTGGAGCCCTTCAGTCATGGTCAGTGAGATAAGCACTACCACAAAGAGCCCTCCCTAGCCTGTACAAGTGTCCCAAACTGTGCCTTGACACCCCAGCACACACTGCTTAGTGCTGTGGGTGAGCTCACAGGTACTGTTAAAAGCAGCGGTTGGACAAAGATGAGAATGAAGAGAAATGAGTTTAAAACACAACTCTGAGACATTACCTCTCGTATGTCTTCATTGCCTTCTTTGATATTCTCTGTTGCACCCACAACTAATTGATGGATATTGTCAATGTCAGTTTCCTGTTAAAAATGAGAAACAGTGATGAATGTCGGGAAAAACACACCTCCAAATACTTGGGCAACAAGCAGAATTCTAAAATCTGGTATGATGGACATCTTAGTGTCAGTGATGTAAAGGTACAGACAACCTGTAATTTCTTTACCTATGATTTCATGAGTCTGAATGGAGACCACCCAGACCAGCAGGAAGTCTTCCAATTATCTAGAACCAAATCTAATCTAATTTTTGCCAGCTCTTTTGGAAGAGGTGCCACTATTTCCAGATGAGATGCTATAACCCATTTACCAGGACACTAGTTCTCAGACAGAGGGATCATTCTAATACATATGTTGTATTGTCCAGCCCCAGTAAGTAACAACAGTAAATATCTTGATTTTGCATTTGAAAATCAGAACACTTCACATTTGCATCACAGATTAATGAATCTTAAGCTTCCATCTTGCATGTAACCAAGGCCAACCCCCCCCCCCCCAGTAAAATCTACCAGCTGTATTTGCTGGTGTAGTATTATACTGACCTGTTGCAAGACTTTTTCAGTGAATATCTCTTGTAATCTGGAGATTTCCACCACTTTTCCTTCGATTTGTCTGGGCAAAGAACAGAAACATCCCATTAGACACTAGCGCTAACATCGCTTGCTCCTGCAGATGCAGGTTCTCCAGCCTGGGATGGGGCTGCTCAGAAAGCCACCATTTGTTCACTGGCAGCTCTACAGCAACAGTCTGCGATGGGCACTATGACAGTGCCTGGCTGGGACACACCAGCCCCTGAGATGCTCTGGAGAGGCTCCACCTGGAAATTGGCAAAGAGTGGCTTTCACTATGAGGATTCCACCTATGGTCCATCTTTCATCTAACGCAACAAAATCCATGGTGAACCATAAGTGGTTCATTCTGACATAGCCTTTTTATGTCCTACTGTGAAGTGTGGAATTCCCCTTGCCTAGTACTAATAATCCAAAATCCATTTCTGTGTTACCCACTCAGGTTTTCTGCACAGCACACAGAGAGCAAACGGCCCGACCACTGGGACAGGTCCCTGCCTGGGGGTCAGTGACTGCACCTCCCTCTGTGTGTGCAGTGCACAACATGGTACAAATGGAAAACTTCATCTTTTGAAACTTAACTGAGTCAATGTAAAGCTTCCGAACTTAACCACTGCTGTTTGGATTGTTTGTGTGTCACTCAGAACCACCTGTGGGACAGCACAATGTGTGAACTCACGCGGCTGGCTTCCTGGATCCCTCCCCTACCACACCACTGCCATTCCTGCAGCCAGGCATCCTGCACAAATGCACCCTGTGGAGGGTTGTCCAGGTTGTGGGACTATCAGGCACAGCAAAAGTAACAGGAAGTGGTACCTGACTTCATCAAAGAGGTTATTCATTTCACCAACGAGTCTCTGGTTCTCCTGTTCGAACTAGAAGAAGGAAATCACACATGTGAGCTCACATACTTGGTCTTGGCGAGCCCCTCTTCAGTACCCACCCCAGATCAACCAACCTCCACCTGTCCTTGCGACCTATTTACAATACATCCCAACTGGAAACGTGTTCAGGAGTTACCGATAGTCATCTAAATAAACCATATGAATCTCCTTGTTTGTAACCAGTCCCTGTAACACTTGTCATTGTCCTCCCCTCAGTGAAACAAACCCCAAATCTAACTTGCTCACGTTACTTTGCAGGAAGGACAAATACAGTGAGTGAAATCTGTTCCTTATCATTGAGTAGGGAAAGCCATTGAGTGCTTGTCATGCTCTTTATGCATGTGATGCTTTTCAAGCATGTGACGCTCTTCATAACATCTTTGCATTGTCCTTCACATTACTCACGTACTGCCTATGACATGAACAGCTTTTAGATTTCGCTACAATATAAAATATTTTGATATATATACTTCATACTTCACAAATACATTTGCTTTAGTTATTCCAGTAGACATCTTCCATTTAAAACTTGAGTAATCAATGAAAAACCTTAGTAAACGTCTAGCACTACATTTTCCAAATACAGCATAGAGACTTTATACAGGAAAATCAGCTTTGACTTTTCAGGTGTACTTGACTGCCTGATCCATTTGGGATTCATTACAGAACAAGCCATCATGAGCAAGTACGATTACATGGTTTGCTGAAACAAAACCTGCACAGACAAAATACAATTGAAAAAGGTATCCTTTGGTGTAGTGGAGCCTGTTGGAAGCTGTGCCATAAAGGCTGCGTTTTAGAAAGAACCAGTTGGGATGGCCTGACTGGGATTTTAGAGATGCTGAGTGAGTTCATCCCGCAGTCTGGCAGCTTGGCCACTTGGCTGCAGGCAGCTCATGCTCAGGGAGCTCTGTGGCCTGCCCCAGCCATCAGGGACAGCAGAGCACCTTGTATCAGAGTGGCCACAAGCCCCTCTCTGGAGGGGGCAGGTAAAGCTTATTCAAGGTATTCTACCAGTCAATTCAACATGACCAAAGCCTCAGTAACAGCTGCACCTTTGCAGTACACCCACAACCAACAAGGTGTCTGCACTTCCCTCACAAAGCTGGCAAAGACCTCGTTATGTGGTTACACAGAAACAAACATAGGATACACGTTTCCACTGAAGCAGGACCTGCTCCCTGACTCTGGCAAAGTGGAGCAGGAAATGCAGCAGTGCAAATACCAGGAAACAGGATTCAGAATGCAGAGTTTGGCAACGGAGCTGTGCAGGACAGCAAGCCCTGTTCTAGGTCAGTTAGTCTCCTTGTTCTGAGCCAGCCTACATAACACACTGGGATCCTGGCATCATCCAGTCACGTTACACTTTCATCAGCAGCACAAGTGCAGCAGTCCTTGTGGTCACCTTGCAAGGTCTCATCCTTTTTAACAGAGCAGTGTCTTGCCAAAAGAACACCAGCAGAGCAGCACTGCTCACAGTCTGACTGGGTTTGCAGTCACTGCAACAGGAACTGCTCACTAACTGAGCAAACACCTGACATTTAAGCTGGCAAAAAAGGAGGGGTTGCCCAGAGAAAATAGTAAGTATTTAGAACAGTCATCTTGTGACGAAAGCAAAAGGAAGGAGGGGGAAAAGAAGGTCTGAATCACAGAGGATTATGGATTATGGGAACAGCAAGTGTTGTGTTACATCAGTGAAAGGCAAATGGGCATTTTGCTTTTAGAGCAGCACTACTGAAACAGCTGGAAATGAAGCACTCTACTGCAAAGGATCTTAAACACCACAGTTCATCATTAAGATGCAACATGAAACTCAGTAGCTATGACATGCAGTTCACATGACCCACAGCTGCTTGCATGGAGCCAGTCTGTAGCAGTATGTACATCCAACATTACTCAGTGCCATGTCTGGTGGCCACCTTTGGCTCACCACTATGACCCCCTCCCTGTCCCAGCTGTGCCACCAGCATCTCTACCCCAGTTCTTGAAGATCTTCCTTACACAGCTTGTGTGGCTTCTGATGTGCTTCCCTGGAAATGGTCAGGAATGTTCCACCTGAAACTTCTGCCATATCAAGTACTTCCATAGCACTAACAGAGAAGAAGTAATGTGTGCACACTGCAGAGGGTGCAGTGAAAAAGATCTAGTGCAGGCACTGAGGAATTTGTCCTGCTCCTCTCCCTCCCCGCATGCATAATCCCAAGCAAGTGCTGCTGCTCATCTGATTTCACACTGTGACACCTTAGCTCACTGACCACTTTTCCTCCCGAGTTGTCTGGCAGGTTAATAAACTGAATCCCACCACAGGACCAGATGATAGGGCTGGCTTAAGGGATATTAGGGAGCAGGAGCTGAGCAAGACTCTGCACTGCCACAGCAACACAGAAAAGCAAGAGAATGAGAGAAGGCAAGCCACCTTTCTGACCCTCACCTTCACTGCCTCCTTATCGTGCCCCACACCATCACCACTGCCCCCCCCCCACTTTGTGCTGTAAGTTTTCAACTTGCTTTAGGCTCATCAGGGACTCAGAGGACCAGTACCTGACCCTCTGCCAACAGCAAATTAATTGTCAACCTGCATGCCTTACGGGAAATGGCTACTGCCTTAAAAACCAGGAATCCGTAGGTTTAATCTGGCACAAGTGAGTGTGAAATGACAGGTAAGCTTAAACAGTGAATCTCGTAGAAAGAGGTTGTCTTCACAGTCTGACATAGCTAATTTATGTCATGAAGAATAATGAAAAATGATTTTTTATCTTTTAAAATATGGATTTCTTTTTGTACTAGAGGTTCACTGTCTACCTTACTGGCAAGATCAGCTACCTCGCCTTGGCTAAAGGGCTCCAGAGAGTCCAAGCTTACAGATAAGGAGGGCAGCTACTGGGCACTGTTACCTTTACTTTGGGTAGAGCAGCCTGGCCCCGTGAGTTGAGGAGAACACACTGCACAGCTCCCTGCACTCCCACTGACTGCCACCTAAACATAAGTGGCTTTGTTAAATGTAGAAGTGTCGGTGTTGCAATACATTCAAGTGTCATTGTCACTGCTGGCTGTAGTGACTCCTTCTACAGATATACATAATTACATGTATCAATACAATTGACTAATACAGTGATATTTGCTTCACAGTGGCAGACAGTAAAAGCTGTTTCATCAGTGCACTCCTTTATGTTCACTGTATGTCTCTGGTTTTAGTGAGTCACCCGAGGAGTCACCTCAGAACAGAGCAATGAAAGAGCCACAGGATTTAGCACTGAGTAGACTGGTTGGTCCTCAAGTGACTAAATAGGGCCACCAAACTGTAATTGTTTTTCTGACTTCTGTAGGGATAAGTATTTCTGCACAAATACTCAGCACCAAAAACTCCCTATTTTGCTGCCTTAGTGAAACTGAGATAACTAATTTAGAAAGCAAGTTTTCAATAAAGAAGCAGTGAATGATTTTAATCCCTTACAAATAGCACAAATCCACTTGAGAAAGCATTCTTTAGGAAGTCCCTTTGATATTTAAAACGCTCCACTGTCACAGATTGCCTTTTAAACCACTAAGTGATCTTTGCAATGTGCAATCATGGCTGATGGAGCTTGGTGCAGACAGACAGCAGTTAAGATATGCTAAATCAGTCAGCTGAACAAAAGGTTAGAGCACAGAACACATCACATACCAGTGTGTCACAAAGAGATTTCCACCACAGGGACATTAACCAAACTCCAGTGATCAGGATAGCTCAATGATTGTTAAAGGAGTCCCTTAGGGCAGGGAAATATTGTTACCTAAGTATGGCATAAAGTGACAAACCCCTTAAGATACCTCTGCAAGTCTAATGCATACAAGAAAGAACCACAGTTCCATTCTGATATCCCATGAGGTAAGTCATTCCATGTACTGCATCTGAATTTAAGACAAAACCAACCAAACAAAAAAAGATAAAGTCAGGGAAAATTAGATATTTTCACTACTTAAACAGCAGAGAGAGATTTTTTTGTCACCCAATGCAACCAGAAGACACCTGCTCACTGTAAGAACCATTAATATACCTGTACTCAGGGTTATAAAGTGAAATTTATTGTGCAAATCATACCATAGTCCTGCAACCACTTTGAACAATGTAAAGCTCTCTCCTGTGGGTAAAATACTAATAGAAATCGCTGCTGTAGCGATATGATGGGGCTTTAATTCATTATTTTACCCAGAGGAGGGATCGCAGAATCATGACTGAGAATTGTTAAGTATGATCCGACACAATACATTCCAATTTAAAACCAACATAGCAGTTTCTACACTGTAACCTGCCCTCTTCATAGAATCATTTAGGTTGGAAAAGACCTTTAAGTCATCAAGTCCAACCATTAACCTAACACTACCAAGTTCACCATTAAACTATGTCCCTAAGTGCCACATCTAAACATCTTATAAATACCACCAGGGATGGTGACTCCACCACTTCCTGGGCAGTCTGTTCCAATGCTTGACAACCCCTTCAGGGAAGAAATTTCTCCTAGTATCAGTCTAAACCCCCCCTGCTGCAGTTTCTTCTCATCCTATCACTTGATACTTGGAAGAAGTGACTGACCCCCACTCACGACAACCTCCTTTTAGGCAGTTGTAGAGAGCAATAAGGTGCCCCCTGAGCCTCCTCTTCTCCAGACTAAACACCCCCAGTTCTCTCAGCCGTTCCTCATCACATTTGTGCTCCAGGCTCTTCACCAGCTCCACTGCCCTTCTCTGGACCCGCTCCAGCACCTCAATGTCTCTCTTGTAGTGAGGGGCCCAGAACTGAACACAGGATTCAAGGTGCAGCCTCACCAGTGCTGATGATCACAGGGGGATTGCCACTGCCCTGGCCCTGCTGGCTACGCTATTGCTGATAAAGGCCAGGATGCTGCTGGCCTTTCCTGGCTGCCTGGGCACACGTTGGCTCATGTTCAGCTCCACCAATCAGCACCCCCAGGTCTTTTCCACTGAGCAGCTTTCCAGCCACTCTTCCCCAAGCCTCATGCAATTGGCCTCATCCCACGGATCCAGCCTGTCCTGATCCCTCTGTAGAGCTTTTCTATCCTTTAGGAAGTCAGGTTTTTTTACACAGCAAACTACACCCATCCAAGCTATGAGCAGCCAGTTTCTCCAGGAGAACACTATGGGAAACTGTGTCAAAGGCTTTACTAAAGTTTAGGTAGACAACATCCACAGCCTTTCCCTCATCCACAGAGCGGGTCACCTTGTCATAGGAGATGAGGTCAGTCAAGCAGGACCTGCCCCATGCTAACTGGGCCTGATCACCTGGTTGTCCTGTACATGCTGCATGATGACACTCAAGATGATCTGCTCCATAACGTTTCCCAGCACTCGGGTCAGGCTGACGGGCCTGTAGTTCCCCAGATCCTCCTTCTGGCCCTTCTTACAGATGGGCATCACATTTGCTAACCTCCAGTCAACTGTGATCTCCGCAGTCAGCCAGGACTGCTGATAATATGTACAGAATTCTCTTTAAAGAGAAAAAGGAAAGCAGGACTAAACCTTTAGATTTCAGACTGGCACACAAGAGCAGTATGAGAGCATAAAGCGCAGCCTCTGAAGGACCTTTTCTCTGACAAACCATACCATAATTATGTGCAACTTACTCATCTCTGACGGGAAGAGTGATGCATATTGTGTTTGGGAACATCTCTAATCACTGCCAAGGAAACTTCACATACTCATGCTGCAGCAGCCCTTTTCTTTAGTAAAAGTCACAATTTTGAAAATTGCACATCTACTGGCTAGTTATAAATCAGGTTTTCTTTCTTTATATAAAAGAAGACAATGTGTGCTAATGGAGGGGGGCTTTCTAAGAACTCAGAGCCATGTTCAAAATGAGAAATTTTAGGAATATCAAAAAGCCTAACAGATAGGTTGCCAGCAATCACGTCTATGTCAGGAATTCTGTATGTATCAGTTCAACTGGAAGGAGAATTGGATCAAACAAGACATAAATGTGCTGATAACAGGAAAATGCAGAAAACAATCCATGAGAAAAGAAATGCAGAATCTATGAGATTCTGTTGTGACAGAAAGCTTGTTGCTATTCCTTCTAGTAAACCAATCCGATTTTGATAATCCAAAAACTAATAATAAAAAGGAATAAAGAATCACTTCATAGTTAAACAGTATAATTATTTAAGGTGTGCTGCTGAAATAGTCCACGGAAAAAAACAGCCAATGCTTTATTCTTTCAGAAGTTTCATAATGCTTTTTCTGATGTTGCCTTGACTTCTATTGTTTCCTGGCTAAAAAAGCAATTCATAACTAATTGCAAAAAATATTTTAATTTCAATTGTTGAAAAACAGTTGTTTCTCATTTCATGGCTCCATGTAAGTATTTGTAGCAATTTTAAATATTAACTGCTACCAGAAGAACCAGGAAGCCATGTGCAAAAGGTATCTCTTGTCATGGCATTCTGCATAAAATGAAAGTTGAAAATGAATTTGGGTGAATCTCTACTTTCATACATATGAATACAGCAGAAAATGTAATAAAATGGACAGTAAGACACAAGAGATACTTACCATTTGTATTTCTTCAGGTGACAGCTCATCTTCACCTTTGCCATCCCCCCATAATCCAAGGTTACTTTGGGCATCAGGCAGATTCCTGTCTGTAAAAGAACCACCAAACGCTTGAGACAATGCAGGACACCGACCAGTGAAGTGAAAATGACTTTTCATCCATTTCAGAATGTTGATGAAATTGTTTTCTCTCATTTGTCATTAACTGAGATTCACCCTACCCTTACAGTGCAAAATTACACTAATAACCTTTAACATCCCAACAGGGACAAAAGTCAATGCATATGTTTAATTTTGTGAACTATAAGAAGTTGCACATTGATAGTGAAGGACGTGAAACAACTCACACTGCATTAAGACTTATTACAGTACAAAATACCATAACATTTGTCTTCTAACAGGAGAAAACACATGATTTTCAAAATGACAGTCTGTATGCAAACTGTTTTCTTCCAATGAGACTTGACCAAACCACCAGCTCCTCATTCCAAGAAGTAAAATCAGAATCTCAGCAACATTCTAAGCAAAGTTCACAGGACAAGCTCCATTTCCTCATGCTGTTCAATCTGCATACTGCAGTGGCAATCCTGCTGCACGCCATGCGAGGGGTCTTCCTGTGTATAACAGGAATCGGATCTGATCCCACAAACTAACCCTTACGCATCAGAGCTGCTTCATTGATTTCAGTAGTACTTCCCCTTTGATTAAAGCTAATCAGCTGAATAAATCTTAGCAGGAGTTGGGCATAAAAGAACTTGAACAGCTATTTCTGGAACAGTCCCTCTGGAAGATTTATTTTTAGGTTTAATTATATACTTTTGATTATAGATGAAGTTGGAACAAGAAAGAAAAGATGCTGTGCTGCAGGAACGCGCTGTTTCTGAAGCTGTTCGAGCCTCAATGTTTAAAATCCTGACGATTAGACTGCACTCTTGAGAAGGCCTCTCTCTTCCTCACTGGCTGTGGCATTTTTACAAACCCCAAAAGAGATATTTGCATCACCCCACAATGGATCAGATCTGAACCTGCTTTGAGTTATCAGATGCAGGCTGCAAATTAAAATACAGGAAGATGTAGTTTTTATTTTTTTATCATTTCAGACTTCCTTTTATCCCAGTCCATTTTTTCAGGCATTTCCAAGGACTGTATTTGGTTTTGTTATAACCTTCTAAACCCCCCCCCTTTTTTTTTTTTTTCAATTGCATAAGCAGGAATAATGCATCATCAATCAGAAAATGACTTGTCTTGGGAAGCCTCTGAAAGGAGAAATCCTATTCACAAACATATGAGAATGATTATAAAGAGAAATTTTCTCCTTCATTCTTTACTGTAATAATTGTGAAAACTCTCAAAACATAAATATTATGAGAGGATTGTTATTTATGTCTCCTTTATAAATGTGTATTTTGCTTCCCAACAACCAAACTACAATGTACAAATGACAAGGTTACAAATAAGGGATGTGAATAAGGAATATAGAAAATAAACTTAAAAAAACTCCAAAACTCAAACCAAAAAACTATGTTTTCCATGGGGTATCATCAGTATTTCAAGTCTGTTTCACAAAAACACAAAACTTAACTTGTTTGGGTAATCAGTGTATTTACATTGTATCAATGAACTATTTACTGGGTTCAAAGAAAATAAGATAATTAGTTTATGGAGCCAAGAAAAAAAAGATGTATTCCTATTTTATCCCAGAGGAACCAATTACTTTCAGACACTGTCAGCACTGTTAAAAAAACAGCACCTGTATCCAATGTGATTGTTAATAAGCAAGTTACTTATGGTAAGAGGTAAAGGAGAAACACACACCTCCCCAGGGTTCCTCCTGTCACTACGGTACCTTTCTGGCTTTCTGCAGCTTTCATGGAGCTGACATTAATGCTTTTATACAATTCTCCCAGCAAAAGCCAAACTCCATTTCTTTTGCAGAAAGAGAAGTAGTTAACGCATGACAGAGATACAAAAGTCATGATCAAATCCTCTGAACCCTTCCCCACACTGAAAGGAGCAGCTGCTAAGCTTGTGGACCAGTTCAAAAGCTACTCATTATTTACATTTACTTCATAAACTAAATGTCAAATTAGTAATATGCAAATAAATACTGTCAGCATAGAAAAGCAATCTCCAGAGAGACTAGTTTGCTACCAGGAGGCACGTCCAGTATAATTCTAATGTAAATGGGCACGCTGCCTCAGAACAAAAGTAATCACATTTTGCTTTGGTTTCTGTCAAAAACCCAGACAAAACCCAAGTTGTGCTTCAGCATGCCAAGTACGACATTCAGCTGCTCATCATAATGTTCACCTTAAGGACAGGACCACAAGCTGCTCTCAGAACCACCTTTACAGCTGAGATACTGAATGCAAGAGACCCGATGATGATAGCTAATTCCTAAATACAAATGATCACCATTCTCGAAACCACCATCATCCTGAGGATGAAACAGTTTATTTCTAAAAGTGATCATTTCTCCAGCTGCTTTGAAATTTAAAAAGTTACTTGGGGCAGAGGGGAAGGCTGTAAGACTGAAACTGAGCTGCTTGCTTCCTAGTCAACTTGTTCATGCTGTTTCCATTCTTAGACAACCACCTACCAGTGAAGTCATGAGGCTCATTTCTATAAGCAGCAGCAACCAACACTTATGTGAGGAATCAGAGGCCATGTGCATTTACAAACTGTTTCAGATTTATTTTGATGTACAAGATTTCAAAGACTAGCCAGCAATCCTTCCTAAGCACTGCCTTAGCACCACTCACATGACAGGACCCTACTTTCTTATAAAAAAATTAAAGCATAAACTAGTAAGAGACAATTGGAGGAATCAAAATTAATGTGCAACAAACAAAGCCTCATTTCTGCTTATTGCAGTGGTTTGCTGTGTCCAAGGCAACCAAAGAAGAGTGTTTTCTACACTGTGGCACAGATTTTTTGGAGCTAAAAATGGTACAGACACTGTGGTGGGAGTGCACACTTCCTGAGGTTGTGGAGACACTCAGTACCAAAGGAAGAGCACAGGGCAAGGAAGATGCTACTACAATACTGTGTCTCTGCTCATGCTAGCACAAGGCTGCGGAACACTGATAACGTGTTAAGGTGAAACTCATCTGTGTGCTGCATCACTTAAGATGCACTATAAAAATGCTGCAAGCACTAGAAACAATCCATAATCAAAACCTTTACTTCTTATAATAAATTTAGTGTCTGGGGGGGGGAAACTGGGGAGAAGCCTACTGATAGGGCTACAGAAATACAAACTGGTTTAGGAAGATAAGCAATGCCATATCAGAAAATGAAACCACTTGCACACTATGAGGTAATTCAGTATTAGGGACTTCATCCAGAAATGGAGTACCCACTTCACATGAATCCATCTTCTGTAGTACCCTCGAATCACCAACCAGAGGAACTTTACTCTTTTAACAAAAATCACTCAAGAAACAATTAACTGATTATCAGAATAATGTGGCCATCCAGTGCATTTATTCTGTCTTGATGAAGTATTTCCCTAATTTAATGTCACATTTCATACAGTTTGTTTCTCACAAAAAAAAAAAAAAATAAATTCATGCTATATATCACTGTGTACCTTGGACTCCTCTAGACAGCACAAGGAGGAGAACTCAAGCCAGGAAAAGGAAATCCAGAATCACAGAAACAAGACTTCTCTTTAAGTATGAAATCTGAAATTATCTGCATAGTGATGATAACTCTGAAAGGTGCCCTGCAACAAAGTTCTGCCATTGTACACATCCCAGGACAGACCAAAACAGGTAAAAGAAGGGAGTTGTATCCCTCAGCCTCAAAAGCAGGCCACCAAGGAATCAGAAGCAATGTTCACATATTCTGTCAAGAACAGCACTAGCTGAAATGACCCTGGGGTAGGAAAGACTGCCCAGATCTTCTGGCTATCTCCTGCGCACTGAAAGATAAGATGTGATCCTTCCACCAGTGAAACTCAATGCTGTGGAGAAGATTATCTCCAAAACATCTGGATCTGGCCAGCCAGTAACCTCCTCTCTATAAGCATATTCTGTCTTTGAGTTTCTACTGTACAAGTGTCCAACTCAAGGTCTCTGTGCTTGAAAACTAGAAAATGTTCCCAGGAAGTCACTGAGCTACCTTCCAATTCCTTGCCATCAGTGAAAGGAATGTGGAAATATCAGACAGACCTCAGCAGACATGTAAGTAGATGGATATTGATAAAAGTAAATAAAAAGGGAAGAGTTCATACAGTTTATTGAGAGGATGAAGGATCCACCAAGGCATATGATGTTTTTATGCTATTTGGAAAAGCATGCCTAGAGTTTAAGATTTTGTATCCTCAGTCTCACAATGTGCTTCACCAAAGCCTGATCGACTCCAGGAAGATGAAAATAGAAGAGTGCAAGTCACAGAAAAAGGCCCTTGTAATGTGTAGGAGGTACTATTGACCAGAACAGGCCTTACCACAAAAAGTAAACTGTAACTAGGTTTTATTCTTACCTTTGCTTTCCTCAGCAGAAAGTTTTTCTTCTGAATCATCTAAAGGATTCTGTGAAGATTTTTCAGGGGAAAGAGGTGATTTGGACACACTGCTCGGCTCAGGTTCAAGCCTGGACCTGGAAGCACAAGAGCCTATAATTTAACTGATCTTATACAGCTGAATTTCTCTGAAATGAGAACCACCACAGATTATTAAATTCAACACTTTAACTGTTGCTAACTTTGTGTTAAGTATTCAATTATACTTAGCAACTTTCACTGCAATATTATTACAAGTACCGTTTACAATTTTACTTTATATTGTCAGTTAAGGAAAAGTAAGAAAATAAAACAGAATTAGCTTTTTCCTGAAATAAGTATTTTTATTTAACTAGCTTTAAAGAATCCTATGATCCTATGAACATGGTATGAATTTCCTCACTACCATAATTTCTTTTTAATTTCTCAGAGTTGCAGTTATTGCTGTTATCAATATGAGGTAGGCCTATAAGATTCAAACTACATGAAGGAAATTTGATTATAACCTGCAACAACTGGTATGAGGTTCAACAAGGCAAAGTGCCAGGTCCTGCATTTGGGCCACAACAACCCTATGTAACACTACAAGCTTAGGGAAGAGTGGCTGGAGAGCTCATCAGAAAAGGACCTCAGGGCGTTGATTGATGGCCAGGTGAACATTGAGGCAGCTTGCACCCAAGTGGCCAAGAAGGCCAATCCCATCAGCAATAGTGTGGCCAGCAGGGCCAGGGCAGTGATCATCCCTGTACTAGGCACTGGTGAGGCCCCACCCAGTTCTGGGTCCCATACTAGAAGAGAGATACTGAGGTGCTGGAGAAGGTCCACAGAAAAGCAACAAAGCTGGTGAAGGGTCTGGAGCACAAGTGCTATGAGAACGGCTGAGGGAACTGGGGTTGTTCAGTTTGGAGAAGAGATGGCTCAGGGGAGACCTTATCCCTCTCTACAACTGACTGAAAGGAGGTTGCAGTGAGGGGGGGGGTGGTGGTGGTGGTCTCTTTTCCCAAGTAACAAGTGATAGGACAAGAGGTAACGGCCTCAGGTGTGCCAGGGGAGGTTTAGATCGGGTATTAGGAAAAATTTCTTCACCAAAGGGTGATCAGGCATTGGAACAGGCTGCCCAGGGCAGTGGTGGAATCACCATCCCTGGAAGTGTTCAGAAACGTGTAGATGAAGCCCCTAGTGACATGGTTTAGTGGTGCTCTTGGAAGTCCTGGGGTAATGGTTGGACTTGGTGGTCTTAAAGATCTATTCCAACCTAGTTGATTCATTGATTCTATGATTCTATAATAGTTTAACCAGGATGAGAGTTATCCTCATCTGCTAACTGACACAATGGACTATTTAGAAGCAAGAAAAGTGGACTATACAAACTCCACACTACATCTAAGTCTCTCCTATGTAATTTTAATACAAAGGCGATGCAAAAAGTAAGAGGAATATTCAGTGATTCTATATTCAGTACTTGTCAAGTATGTTTCACTGCAGCACCAAAAAAAGCCTTAAATTAGCAGCAACATTTTTTCCAGTAAACTCCCATGGTTTACTGTGGTCTGCAACAATGCTGTAACTGCCACACAGTAGACTGTTAAATGCTCAGCAATTACACTGTTAGATAAGATAAAGAGCAAAAAACCAAAAAGGAGTGGGTCTGAATCACCTTCTGTGCCACCTTCATAACTTCCTCCCCTCTCAAACAATCAACAGTTGATCTCACTCTGATCTGCAATCTTTCCCTGCTGTTTAACTGGAGGTGTTGAATTTTGTGTTCCTCTCTTTTGTATTGTGTCTAAATTCTACCCCATAATTAGAAAATCCTCAGAAAACCAGAATATAATGCATTAGTCATCACTGAGTGACTACGTTATTTAAACAAGGAAAAAATGTAAGTGGGAACCTGTCTGAGTTCTAAAACCTCTGCAAGTACTGGGCTTTTGGTAATTTTACAAAAAGAACTCTCATCTCCTCATTTCAAGTTCCAAATTTGCATAATAATGAGGAAAAAAAAACTCATCTGGATGTCCATGTAGTTCGAATAATAGTTTGGATACTAATAAAACATCAGTTCCCCAGATAATAAAAATATCAGCTTGATTTGAATAATTGCATGCATAATTCACAAGATATTCTATAGGAAAAAGACGTTTCAAATTGAAATGAGAGATGAATTTGAATACCAGTAAACAAAGACTGGAAACCAAAGACCTGTATAGAAAGAGCTGCTGGTGTTTCTACTTCTCAACTTTTCATTCCTGGGAATTAGTCCTATATAATAGGCAGAACTTTTTAATCAAAAAAATATGAGCTAAAACATAAAGGCAAGTTATGTAAGAAAATTGTAACACTCAGGCAATTTGCTGAAGAGCTTAAGATGGTCATCAGTATAAAAGGAAACATGATGAAGTAGATTTCTACTGCAAACCCTTCAGTATTGTCTTGATATGTATTTTGACTAATTTGCAGGAAAAAGAAAGATCTGTACTAGGATTAATTTACTTTTAAAGAAATGCATTCTTTATTCTTTCTTGTTCTTACTTTGCACAATATGCTAACGTACAGAGTTTTCAATTAAAAATGAACAAAATGCCTGGGATACACTATTTAAAGAATGCCTAAGGTTTTTAAGTAATGAAACGTGTTCTTATCACATTAGTGTCTGCAGAAATCCTTGGGGAAATTACAAATGAACTAGTTGAAGGCATATGAAAAGAAAGACATTTTTTCTTCAAGTCATCATAAAGATTGGTTTATGCCTGTAATTTATTTAAATTGAATTTTAACTTAAATGACAATTTACATCACATCTGCAATGATACAGACTCCACCTGGTCGACATCTGTTTTCTACCTCTTAGATCCATAAAGGCAGGCAAAGAGGTATCTTCTAATATTACATAAAAGAACTACATCTTCTGGGTTAATTTTTAATGCCTTATTGCTGTTCATTTAAGTAGTATTCTAACTTCTGAAATAGCTCTTTCATTGCTCCATGTTTATCAGATTGAGTTTTCTCTGCTTAGTCATTTGAGAAATCTTGTATTTCACATAGAAACAGTAATATAAGAGTATAACAAACAGAAGAGCTGGCATTTGTTAGCCGGTTCTGTAACTGCAGGTACCATGCTATCTTTCTTTGAAGTTCTTTAGTGTGAAGAATACTGCTAAGGTTATGTATTTTTACACATGAAAAATATCACACAGTTTGTTTCTGTATATTTTTTCTGAGAAGTTATGCGAGTTACAAAAATACCTATGCCTGCCTTTTCTCTCTTAGCAAATTTCAGAACTGGTTTGGGATATTTTGCTTAGTTGGTTTTGGCTTGTGCTACTATTTACATCCCAGGAGAATATATTTGAGCAAATCTAATTGTACTTAGTCGTGCTGAATCACTTGGAAAAAGATGTACTTATGGACTTCGAAAACATCTCTCTAGTTTCAATGTAAATAGCTGATGGAGCCAAACACCAAACTGATAAGCAGTATAAAGTCTTGGAAAAACACTCAAGAACTTATTTATTGATTTGTATGTTCTGGAACTTGTTGGTTTTAAACTGAAATGTAAAGAATGGAATGTAAGGTTAGAATTCAAATAATGCTGGTTGAGAAGACATGGAAAGCCTTTCAGGTAATAAATTCCAAACCTGTTCATTTTCCTGTTTCATTCTTACACCTGTAAGTGTGCAGAAAAAGCAACCAAAGTAGTGTGGGGTTTGATACTTGACTGAAAAATACCCAAGATCAAGTAAAAAAAAAAAAAAGACCAGAAACACAGGAAGCACATTATCTTTAACTTCTCTCAGACATTTTCACCTCTAAAATAGCAGCCTGAATATATACTACGGCAGGAAGCAGAAACTACTTTGTTTCAGCTACAAGATATATTCAAGTTCCTACTTGACATGAAGACCTGCCCTGTCAAGCAGCATTTATTCACAACAGTTACTTGCTTTAGCAGAAAGACAGCGGCTTAAACAAAGAAGAGAACATGAGAGAGAAGTGAAGATCTCTTGTACCCAAACAGACAGTATCTTAAATAGCATCTTTGAGACATGTTAGCAATGTGCAGGATTTTGTTCTAAAATTATTTTGTGCAGAATTACTTAACGGGACACAGGAAAATGTTCTGTTGCATTTGTAAAAATTCACCAAGTTTGATTTGGTGTTTTAACATTTACATAAATGAGAAGCACAACAGAATTGGCACTGCCACTTACAGATGTAACTTCATATGCCTGAAGTGCCTGGACACACCTACTGACAGCAGAAGTTGCTCATCCAGCTACAGATTTCTGTTAAAACAATCTCCTTAGAATCTAAACATGTGTAATAGTTTTGTTGAATGTCCTACAAACTAAAGGCACAGTTAAACTATTTTTGACACTACTCACAGTCTCTTCTTATCTATCACTCGCTTAACTCGGATGGCTCTTTGTTCAGAATACAGCTTACACACTCCTGTTCAAGACAGCAGTAAACAAAATTTCAGGTTAGAAAAGCATCATTTCTTTCTTGGAAAATACAATCATTCATTTTTAACCATTCAATAAATATTAAGTACTTTTTAAGTAATCTTCAATGAAGTCCAAGACAGCTGTTCTGTGCTCCTTTACCTGAGCAGACTGGACGCCCTTGTGTGCTGAAATACAAAAGAAAGATACAACACAATATTTTAACCTTTACTGAACTGCACAAAAGTTTGCCGTTACAGTTGACACACAAGTAATATAGTCAAGAGCCTATTAACATTATATATATATATCTTAGTATTTATTTTAAACATAGCTATATTTAAATATAGCTTCTGTGAAACAGCAAATCATTACAATAAACTGAAAGCTGAAAATAACTAGTGTCTTACAATATTTATGTTATTGATTTCTTAGGTACGCCACTGAGTCATATTATGTCAATTAGATTTCTAAACAAGTATAGATGTCACCAAGCTAAGCACAGCAAAACATCTAGAGATTTAACTTGCTTACAACATTGAATCTCTAACATTTTACATTCTCTAGTGTACAGATTACATGGAAATCTTTGGGATTTATTGCATCAAGTATCCTTTTAGTTCACATACATGAATAATCCATATTTTGATGCTATGTAGTTCCCATGCATGACTGACATTCAGTGATTCTGACTAATGTTAGCAGTGTATGCTTGCAGCCCAGAAAGCCAACTGTATCCTGGGCTGCATCAAAAGGAGGTGACCAGCAGGTTGAAGGAGGTGATCCTGCCCCTCTGCTCTGTTCTTGTGAGACCTCACTTGGAGTATTGTGTGCAGTTCTGGTGTCCTCAACATAAAAAGGACATGGAACTGTTGGAACAAGTCCAGAGAAGGGCCACGAGGATGATCAGGGGACTGGAGCACCTCCTGTATGAAGACAGGCTGAGAAAGTTGGGGCTGTTCAGCCTGGAGAAGAGAAGGCTGCATGGAGACCTCCTAGCAGCCTTCCAGTATCTGAAGGGGGCCTATAAGTATGCTGGGGAGGGACTCTTCATTAGGGACTGTAGTGATAGGACAAGGGGTAAAACTTAGGGGAAGTTTAGATTGGATATAAGGACGAAATTCTTTGCTGTTAGGGTGGTGAGGCACTGGAATGGGTTGCCCAGGGAGGTTGTTAATGCTTGAGTGTGATATGGTTTAGTGTGAGGTGTCCCTGCCCATGGCAGGGGGGTTGCAACTTGATGATCTTAAGGTCCTTTCCAACCCTAACTATTCTGTGATTCTATGATTCTATGTTTCAATGGCATTTCAAAGCTGATGAAAATCTTTGGTATATTGACAAAGCACACACATACGGCAGGTCAACTTGAAAATGGCAAAACAAGTTCTCTCTACAGCTTGCATGAAATGGTGTTGTAAAGGTATGATCCCATACTCAGGTTGTCAAAAAGGCTCTTATTTTACAAGGACTCTGTTAAACTTATTTAATTATCCCAAATTTGGAAAGATTATACTTGTAATACCTTACAGGTGGACAAGATAGAAAGAGACAACCATTGAATTTAGTGAGCTTTGGTTCAGGCCTCTGTGCCACAGTGCTAAATTCCTATTCAAGTCGTAAATATTTAAGACTATCTTTTTTTTTTTTTACACTTGCTAATAAGTGAATATAAAGAAAGAAATAAAATTTTATGCTCTGCCTTCTCTCCCACTAACATTAGAAAATTAAGTACAGTACTAATCAGGGAATGGGATTACAAAGATGCAAATGAAAAGGCAATGAGACTTCACAAATCTCTTTCGAGAAGCATTTCAGATTCACCATGCAGTATTCAGCATTGTATCAGCCTTTATCAATAACTAAGGAAAACAAAAAAGCATTTAAGAGTTGCTCAATTTACCTTCTGTTCTCAGCTGATGAATGGCATCGGCACATGTCCTCATAAATACCTGGGCATCTTGATCTATCTGATCACGTTCTGTATCTGTCATCCTCACATAGTCGGACATAATATGGCTGAGAAAGAAGACAAACTGTCACTGAAGATATCCCCAACATAAAATCTACAAGTAGACATCTTAGACCTTCCTCCCATTCACTATACTCATGAAAGCTTTTCTGCAACACTGATTTTCATGGAAAAAGAAGTACAACAACCATTCTTCATAAAAATGCCACTTCTATAAAGCTGAGAGAGTGTTTTAACACATTTTTGGCTAGTAATAGATGTAGAAAGAGCAATATATCCTATAAACCATACACAACAAAATACTGAGTAGATAAGAAGATACAACACAATAATACATTATTAGCCTCAGTAGTTATTCCAACAAAGCATATTTCAATTCTGAAAACATGAGAACAAGTAGGATAAAGGAATAGCTCAAATGTTGAAAGAAATTAAAAAAATATATAATAGTTTTATTTTATTTTCAGTATCCTAAATACCAAGCTTCACTTTTAAAGTGGATGTGCTGTGAATTATGTGGATTCAAACCAGAGTAAAGAACAACACTGCAAAATAATGCATTGGAAAATGCACTAGAAAATTATTTTTAATATCACATGGATAAGATTTATTAAAACCTGTTCCCATTGTTTATTTCTATTTTAGATGATTATGTATTTAATAATGTCTAATAGGATACATATATCTTTTTTGTTGCTAAATTAATAAAAATGGAGGCTGTAAAATATAGCTGTAGCACATGGTTCATCTGGCTTGAAAATTAGTTTCTGCTTGCTGGACAGCTAGTACACAAACACAGATTAGCCAGCAAACAGTTACACAAACTAATTGGAAGTAATATTATAATACTTAATAAACTTGTTTGTTTCCAATGCTGCCATGTCTTTGACATCTAAATACCACAGCTTGTTCCCTCCCCCCACTACAAATTAAACTATTTTAAATGTTATAAAATCATTTTTTATACCTTACAGAAAAACATACAGAAACACATACAGTGTTTCCATTTATATTTTACTAGCTGAATTGCTCTCCTTTGGTCAGGATAGACTGGTTTCATAAATTTGTGCCAAAATCCCCATGACAGCTGTAATCAGTGGTTTTGTAAGCTTTAACTTTAATTTGCACTCTCTGAGAAAGCAGCTTCTGAATGATGAAAGATTTGAAATTGTCTGGTTTTAGACACATCTGATGGAGTGGCTTTCCACAGCCTGCTTACGATGATATATTGATAGTTACATATTCAGTGTAAGACAATTCATATTGTTAAATATGAGGACACACCTGTCCCCCACTCCCTTTGCACAGTTTATATAGATAGGTGTTTTTACTACTAGTCTGTGGCATAGCAAGTTCTCAACATGCATAAAGCCAGAAAAATCCATTTCTACATCCATCTCTGCACAAACCCAGACAGAACGCAACCATTATGATCATTGGGGATGGGTTCATGCATAACATCATTCAGTAAGCCCTGCCTACAGAGTTACTCAAGCATGTTAAGGCACATAAATTCAGATGGAAAACAAGAATGGAGTTACAGCCTTATGATGGGCCCTTGATGAAGCAAAAAAATCTCCACTCTTCTATTTCAGATTACAATAGTAAAACTTCTCGCCGGTCTGCGACTGAACAGATACAAAGAAACAGAGAACAGAAATAGGACCATTCATTTCAAAGGAAAGGACCAAGACAAAACAAAAACACATTAAAAAGTGAAGAAAAACCAAATGAACAAAAAAAAAAAAAAAGCAGCTGTCCCCTGCATGTCAGAGATACAAATACTTGTTCAGAAGTGCAGTGGCAGTATCACAGCAATGGACTGACACATCACTAAATCAAGAAAGGTCAAACAACCAGGTTTTTCAGAAGCAATCAGAAGAATTAGCCAAGACATGCACTGGTTAATGCATGCAGACAAGGGAGGAAGCGAAAAAAGAAATTCTTCCAGATTTTTATCCTAATCGATAAGAGAAAGCTTAATGAGAAATTAGGCTGGAAGCCAACTTGGGTTATCTGTGATTTTTAAGAAAGTGGGTGAAGAGTAAGATAAAGACAGTAGCTATCAAGTAGGCATTCTTCAATAGTCTAGAAAAGTTAGGTGGTTAAAGTGCATAGAAAAGGGAAACCTAAAACAGAACAGAAAAAGAATTCATGTGAACTAGCAGTTTTCATGTAGAAATTGCTTTATGATAATTTGCAGTTCCACCCTTGATGAAAAGGAAGAACACGCAATGCACTAGGAGATCAGCATAGCTACTCCATGAGCTCTTCATTGAGCTCAAACACAAGAAGCAGAAGAAAGTGCAAATTAGGTCTGACTGCTACTGACAAGTCTAAAGGAACACAGCATGCAGGGACTTAATCAGAAAAGGGTCAACTGCTGGATGAGACACACCTGGCAAGGGATGCCAATGATAACATGGGATTGCTCTGCAAACATTACTTAGAGGAACACCTAAGAATGTGGTGGTGGCTTGTTAGCTCAGTAGAGAAATAAAATTATACACTACAGTATATGAATAAATACTAGATGTTTAGTGCCTTTTTTTTTTTTTTTTGCATTGTTTCATCACTAAAGTCACTTGTAAGCTGCAGTTACTATTCCTTTTAGCTTACTGCTTCTAAATCATTTGGCCTCAATTTAGTACCTTCACCATTAATAAAAGAATCATAAATATTTGTTGATATTTTCATCAGGAATAACAAGTGTCAGCCAATATATTAATAACAGGATCCTGAGTGAATGAGTGTATAAGAAAGAGTGCTATACAAGCCAGGTCACAGCACAAGTGTATCTTGAAGGTAGTGCTTCCTGGGATAATGGTGAAGGTAAACTTGAAGTACATATCCCTCCTATATGTGCGTCAAAGGGGTGCTCTTGAAGTGAGCTAACTGGCTTCCAAGAAAGCCCAAGATGTATGCACATCCATAGACTGTGCAGAGACAGGAGTCCAGGCCTTGGAATAAAATAGCAAATGTATCAAATGGAAGGATACATCCCCACTGCCAAGAACTGGGGGAGGTTAAGTGAGTGCTTAGGTTGATGAAAAGATGAAGTATAGCAACTATCTTTTAAAAAACAGGGTTAAGGGGAAAAAAAAAAACCAAACCAACCAGAGAATCATAGACCACCCAGCCTAGGAAAATACAGGCACAAACAATCAAACAATTTTTAAGTGCTTAGGAAAGAACAAAAAGATAACCAGTAGCCAAGATATATCAAGAGTAAGACAAATGCAGTGTACTTTACTTCTGGGATGCAGTAACAAGTCTTATGGTTGGCTGAAGAACAATTATTGCTATACATCTTCTCTTTAGTGTGGCTTTTGTTATATCATCTCTCACGACATTCTCATAAGCTACCAGTGAATAAATGAATTGGAATAAATAAGCATCATACGGATGCGAAACTGTTTGAAAAGCTGAACTTGGAGTAGTCATATACCCAAACAGAAGGATACATTGAGTTGTGTTCCACAGGGGCTTGTCCTGAATCTGATGCTATTTAACACTCTCACATTAACAACTCAGACAGCAAAATGGCGTATACACTTACTAAATTTTCAGAGGCATAAAGCTAAGCAAATTAAAACTGTACCAAGAGAACAAGACTTCAAAACAATACTGCAAACCTGGAGAAATGACACGAAGAATTTGAATAAGGAACAGTCAGAGGCTCATTGTTGCAGCAGGAACAATTATCTGAACCCACAGAGAATGGGGAATAACTGATTAGGGAACAGTTCTTTAGAAAGTCATCTGGGATCATACTGGATCATAAACCAAACATTACAACAATGCTGTTGCATAAACAGTCATTACAATGGGATGCATAAATGCAGTATAATCCATTCCAAACAAAGATACTATTTCTGCTATCCTTAGCTTTGGACAAGGCCTCAGATTTGTTTCACTTCAACACCTCACTGCAACACCAACTGGGAGAGCATCCAAAGGAGAGGAAAAGTACAATCAAAGGATGAAAACCCAAATATACTGTAATTGTTGATTCTAGAGGAGACTGAGGAGAAACCAAAATAAGCTAACACAGAAAAGGAAACAGGAAAAGGCAGAGGGATGATATGGAATCTCCACTGAAAGAAATATTTAAAAGTAAGCAAAACACAGTGGTAGAAAGACCTAATCATTCCCTTCTTGAATGTGTCAGCCACGCTCCTTCCAAGCCTATCATTTCTATGATCCTGTTTTGCTGGTAAAGCAAAAGGAACCAGAGCTGATGGAGGCATTACACCAGTTTTTGGAACTAGTAACTATTTCTGCTGGTGCATAAAATATTTTTTGCTTACTGATTCAACAAACATACCAAATCAAGCAGAAAAACTTGATTTTCCTCCAACAACATATTACAAAAGAGAGAGAAGCAATAAGCTGAAATAAATCAGTTATAAAATACTGATATGTACTGTTTGAGCAGAGATATGTCCAATTTACCACCTGCAGATATTGCCTTACAAATATATACATAAATGTTGCTCCACACACATACATGTAACTGTGTAGGTACATGTACGTATGTACACATAGGTATAACTTTGGCTGGAAATAGAGCAGACATTTTTTAACTTTTTTCCCTTTAGGCACCTAGCATATTTTAACTATTTTATTTCTTATTTAACTACTAAATTGAAACATTATTTGTTACTTTTTGTGTGGTTTACTACTTTTTTCAATCCAAGCACTGACATAATTCCAAGGCAAAACCTCATCAACTCAAATAAGAACACACTCCCCAACAACATATTTAAGACATTATTTTTTTAAAAGTCTGTGGGGAAGCTTTAGCTACAGAACAGGCAGCACAGAAATACCCAAACTAGTATCTTCTTAAGTTATTGTTCATTACTAATTTACTAAAGGTACGCATCAGCCAAATTGTAACATTGCTGGCAAAGTCCTTAAAGATCATAATTTAGCAGGGATGATTTTCTAATATATAAATGTCTGGTATTTACTCATCAATTTAATTTTCTGATTATCTAGTAAACTAAAAAAAGTTTATCAGTTCTGTTTAAAGGGAAAGCCCGTGGTTACTTTGCCTTGAGGACTACACCCCATATGTTCCTTCTAAACACCATTATGAAGGCTAATAATCCTACTTGAAAAAGCTGGTGAGGGAGTCCTTGAGATACATCATAAACCAGATACAAACATCCAAATACGATTACCATTGCTGGTTTTGAATATTGTAACTAATTACTTTTCAAATACCCTGAGATGTCCTAAAGCATTTATTGACTGTTGAGTTTCACTTCTTTACAAAGATTCTTGGAAAGAGACTGCAGTTAACATCACAAGTAACAGCTCAGAGACAGTTACTATTAGCAGAAACAGAGATGTTACATCATCCCACCATGTAGCTACACGCTTATGATAAAGACCTGCCACTATGTTTACTGATCGCGAGTATGACATCCAAAGGGCTTCGTTAGGTTTGAAATGTGTCTATGAAGCCAGCAAGGAAATAATTAAAATCGTTTAAGTTGTTTTTAAGACAGGGCTCTAATGTGAAATAAAAAGTGATGATACATGTAAAGCTACTGAGTGACATGAGTCACTCATAGTCTTTGCTACTCATTCAGTGTTTTCATTATTATTTTTCCTTAAAATGTGTGTTGCAGAGAAAACCCAAGTTTTCACTATTATTGCCCTCAATTTTTAAGCCAAATGACAAAAAATAACCGTACATTTGGAGAGAAGTTTGAAGGAGCTTCTTTCTATACATGCCCCTCTGTAAATCAGTCGTCTTTCTAACAGGCCAGTTTCAAGTTTCTTTCCATGGTAACTCATGCTGTCAGTAGAAGATGACAGCATATCTTTGGTACTGCCAAAGCTCTCAGAAGTTCTACTCAGAGAAGAGAACTACGACAAGATAAACTGAACAAAACAGAAAAGTTCCTTATCACAGAAAGCTGAAAAACAAGGTGTAAGGGAAAGCAAATGAAGCCTGATAAACAGGAGAGGGTAGAGGTGCAATGGCCTATAAGTCAGCATGCTTAGATCACTGCATCATTAGTTTCATGTATTTTTCCATTCACATATTTTACAGCTAACAGTCAAATCAAGAAGAAAGAAGGCGAATAAGCAATTACTAATTCTTAAGCTTTTTGGACTCAATTTAGGTGATTTACTTAAATATTTAAAGTTTGAACAAATGGGTCAGGGCCTTTTTTCAGTTGTCTTTCCCATTGCTGAAAATCTCCCTCTAAAATGAACTAAAGACATACCTCCTGTAGCAGGATATTTTATGTATGCCAAAAATAAAAACTCTATTATTAAAGTTTATAGTCTGCAAAATTAAGGTCAAAGAAGCAATCAAGAACCTGGATGTAACACATTATGAAGAAGTTTTAAAAGGCATGCATTCTTAACTCAAAAGCCAAAATTCGTCAACACGTTGTGCTATAGTTGGAAAAACAAATAGCAGGGTTGACAAAATACAGGAGTCAATTTTCATGAACAAAATTAAGCTTCCTACATAAATTCCAGAAGAGTCTTTTAGTATTAAATTCCTTAAATTTTTTCTCACAGCTTGAGTATTGAAAAGTTATTAAAACTGTCTTGAATGACTGAGGTATTTGCTAAGACTGCAAGACTGACAGCATGGATGCTATGATCCTCTTTACATCCAGCAAGTGGAAGAGCATAAGCCATCTAGTATGAAATTTTAAAGTACAGTCTGTTTTAAGTTTGACCATTATGGACAGGATCAACTGCAATGACAGATGAGATTTGGAGGATTATTTTACTGTTTAATAAAAGAAATGACACTCCTTAGTAAATACGGGGGGGGGGGGGGGGGGGGCATGTGCAAAAATCACTGAGAATTACCATGATGACTGGTTAAGAGAGTTTACAAGAATAACACTGAGAGCTTTTAGAAACCAAAATAGCCTGGACAAATTTTGACTCGTCAATTTTATGCACATTACTGTTAATAAATTACAAATAGCACACAAAAATTAACTGTCACTGACTGTTCTTACTGCAATTATTTGCAGTTTCTCAGCCTATGCAATCACATGAAGTTTTCACACAGTAAACACAGTAATTTCAGTACTAAATTGGTAGCTCCATCTAGTGTTGTTCATGACCTATTCCAACAGAACTGAACAGCAGAGAGCTAGCCAAAACATGTAGCTGTACACTACCTCTGCTTGCTGCTTGGAAAAGCAGTTCCTCATACACCTTGCACACAGATTTGACACCCACCCAGAGCTTCATTTTCCACTGGCACTGACTATGAATAGCTCTCATGGCCTTACAATTATAAAATGTGCCAAATTTTTTGTTTGTGTGAAACAACAAAATACTGCTTTTAACCATCTCAGGGAGACAAAAAAGGGTGCCAGAAGTCTTCTGTCAACTCACTCTGGCACATATTTTCATACCACTGATTGTATAGATTGCTATTACTGTGGCAGTCCCTTTCATGCCTATTAAGTTGCTTCTCAGAAAGACTGTTCCTGCAGTATAGACTGAGCTTAAGGAATAGCAGCAGATGGATCTGTTCCTACTGTCTTCTCCTAGGGTATGGATATCTGTCTGGATAACACTCCTATCTGGTACCTGTGAAGCCTTTTGAAGAAAGGTATTAAACTGACTGGGACTTCAGCGTCTTTAACCCAAAATGACTTTAAGCTGCATTTTCACTACCTTGACTGCAGCAACAGCTTAGCTTTAGTCAGGGTTGTGGCAGAATCAGAATGCAGCCAGGGCTGACTCCCCCATGCAATACTGCAATCACATTACACAGGAAACTGAGGTTTTAGAATATCCTTTAAAAGGGAAAAATTACTTACACTGTCTCATTTGGATATAAGTTTTGAATTTTTCCTAATGGCTGAAGAGCACTAAAACTTTCTCCATAGAATAGTAACTACCAGAACTGAAGCCTTCAGTTTTGTTTCAGAAAAGCAAATCTTGTGGTGCTGTCCCCTGATGTGGTGTTCTCAATAATGACCCTCATCTGAAATTCACATTCCAGGGTATGAAGAGTTTGCATCATTCTACTCCAGGTCCTGCTGATGCTACTGACAGTATCCTTAGTGATAACAGGTTTAGTGTCACAGAGTGAAAGGGAAAACCTGGATCACTGTATCTCCTATTCTGCTGTCACAGGAACCACTTCAGAAACCTACTCTGCAGGTCCTTAGAAGGTGTCAGACTCTGACTGCCAGCTTGGTTTGTTTCAGAACTCACTCCTGAGAGCCAGAAATCTTCAAATTCTGAGTCTCATTTTATTTAAGAAGAAAATGGTGCTGTGACAGCAGTATTCATCTTTAAGTAGCTTACAGTAAGCCAATTAATAAGCAGTCTAGCTTTGGTTTTAGCCATTATGCCTCTAGATTTCTAAGCAGTTCACTTTATAAATCAGAAAATAAGCAGATCTATTTAAACCGAATGAACACTTACCTGTACGCATTAATGTAATCCTTTCTGTGTTGCAGAAGAAAATCCTTCAGCTTTCCAATATGAGAAATCTAAAGGAACAGAAATCATAATTAAACTGCAGTCAGACAACTGATTTTTTTTTAATGTTTAAAGTGCAGTATTCCACACTTCAGATGTGATTTTCTAAAACTATTCTGTAATTAAATAGAATCGTAAGATTTACTCTCTTAACAGTTTTCATTTTGCAAGCAGTCAATACATAAAAATCAACTAAAAAAGATCTGTTGTATGGAACTACAACTCAGAGAAAAGTAATAAAAATGTCTTCTACCCCAGAAGCATAAACTAAATACTACTGAACACTAAATACAACTACAGTATTAAACATAGTAATAACAACACAAAACATTACCTAAACTGGCAATCCAGAATCTAATTTACAGAGCATATATCCCTATCAAATTTCCATTTCTGGATTTGCACATCACTGCGCATACATTTTACTATAAATCCACTCTATTTTCTTTACTAAAAGTCTTTACAAAGATCCTTTGAAAAGATGAGAAAAAACCTCCTAAAAATCTAAGAGAACTTCGGCAAACTTTAGTCTGATTTATTATATTTGGTGCAGTGTAAGATGCTGCTTATTTTACAGAACAGAGGATCTACAGAAATCTAGTTTAACTGGATAAACAATGCGATGACTACCACTATGACTTCCTTGGCAGGTCTTGAAGGAGACATGATGGGGGGTGTGTGAGGAAAATTATATACATTAGTGGCATATATTTTCAAAGGGGATGCAGGGGAAACCTTCCTAAAGCATACTCCCAAATATTCATTAATAATCAGTGTAATAAAGCATGCAAGGCATTTTACAAAACAATACTTGGTTTAGTTTACAAATACAATAAATGCGGCTTACTCCATGTATCTGGGAAAAAGCATCAGAAGCTGTTCGAGCCTTAAAATCCCATTTTCATGCAAATGTTCCTTGTAGTTAAACAAACAAAAAAACCCACAGAAAAAGAACACAGAACAGTTTGGATAAATAGAAGATTAATTCCCCAATTATTTTTTTCAAAAGGTCTCTTTGAAAGAAGTAAGAGGAAAAAAATGCACCCAGTAAGACCACAGTGATCTGTACAAATACAAGTGTTTCCTTGTGCAAATAAATATGCATACATTTCCCTAGTATTATTTGCTCTGCTTCATTCTTACTACAACTCATTGTATTGAATAAGAATTTCCCCAGTTTTCATGTTTAAAGGTCTCCATGTGATTAACAGCACAGGAAATCTCACCCCATTCATAGCAAGCTCAGTTCTGTTAGTACTTCCAGTAGATCCAAGGTTTCCTAAACTGTGTTAGCACCATCATGCACAATAAAAAGGGAAATACTGAAATTACTACAGGACAATGAGGCACAAAAAGTAAGCTAAACCATTCTACAGATGTTCTTCTCATTGCCACTGGAGCAATTTTCTACGTTAATCTCTTCTTCAGCTCAGACTTGGTATGTCATGAAATCTGCTGAATAGATAAATTGAACCTGATTATGAAAGCAAAACACTTAAACTAGTCATACAGTGTTTCAGTAGAACAATAATACTTCAATAGGCAGAAAGTACTACAGAGGACAAAAAGGAGAAATGTAAAATAAGGAACACATTTCCGAATGTTTCCATTAATATTTGAACAATCACTAAACTGGAAGACCGATTCACAAAATTTTATGTAATAAATCTCAATATTACTGCAATAGCTACAATTTAGGAGTGATTAACAAGCAGAAAGAATCAGAATGACAAGCAAGAACACTGTCTTACAGTAATTAATTCATCTAGTCACAAAGAGCATTCTATTTAGGCTAAAATTGTTATCGTGTGTTTGAATTGCTCTGACCTCACTTTGCCTCTCCTTCATTTGTAAAGCTATTTTCATGAATTTAGAATGACACCATTATGCCCATACTCGCATCAAGCTCTTAGTTCCCAACATTTGCATCAGAAGTGAGCCTTCTTGTTCTACTTTCCCTCAAATTCTAACAGCACCTTCTGCGATCCTGCGCTGCTGCTATTTCTCTGTTGTCTGTGTACTATAGGCACACTTTTTAATTCAATTTGTCATTATCAACAGAATTAAACAATTTTTATGAAAAGGAAGGTCTCATCAGCATGAAAGGAAATACCAATTATATTTAAAACTAGGAAAAAAAAGGGTAAGGTATGATGTTTAATCTGCAGACACAAAATATCCTTTATTATACAAATATAAATCTCGAACATATCTTCAGGGTCAATCTGCAAGTATTCTGGGGTTATCAGATGCATACCATGCACTCTTTACAAAGTTATCATGCTCCAGCCTAAAGGTAATAAAAGCATCTCCTTATTCCAACTGAATGGCTTTATTAGGATCCTACTGCTCTTATTATGAATAAGAGCCACCAAATTTTCAGGCTTACTGATTACCAACTTCTATCCATCTGTTCCTGCTTCAAAACAGTCCTTTCCTATAAAAACTCTGCTTCCCTGCATGTGTGTTAGTTTACCATCAGTTATCCTACCTCCCTCTTAACTTCTGTAGCGCCAGACAAATTACCTCAACTTTTTAGTTTCTTCTCACAACATGGTTCTGAGGTTGCCTAACCTGTAACTTCTTTTGCATTTGCTTCAGTTTGTATCCATCCTTGCTGATGACTTAGAAGCGCATCCACTGGTGTTAGTTACTTGTAACTCAGCTGGATACAGTTTTTCTTTCATCATTTTCATTGATTAGTTTAAAGCTTACTCTTTGTTTCAGTCTCTGTAAACATACTCTACTGATGAATTTCTTTCTTCTCCCCAGACCTCCAGACCCCAGACTCATTCAGCACTTGCTGTAAGATATCCTCCCTCTCCTTTCCCTCAGTACTCATCAGTAACTTACATCAACTTACATGAGTAAGTTTTACTGATCCATCTTACTCTTGAGAATATTTTTAAAACCCATCCTGGTTAGTACTGTTCTTATTTTGGGGAATGCAAAAAGTAATTCCACTATTAACCTCCCTTCTGCCCAACACTTCTTTCAACACAGAAGCACTGCTTCTGCTTACTTAACCTCATTCAGTTCATATTTTCTCTGCTAATCTCCTCCAGACTTATTAGCACTTTATCAGACACTGTACAACCAGATACTAGGTCATCTTAATGAAGAAAAAAGCAGATTTTCTTACAGATTCAGGTTGGTTGGGCACATCCTATTTTTAGTAAGATAGCAAATTATACTGCATTGTATCTTGCCTTCTATTTACATTTTTCCCCTTATAATCTTTTCGGAATCCTGAACCACTTCTGGGTCAGGCCCTGCCGATGCCATTATCAGTTTCCCTCTGCTGACTTAATTATAGGCATTAAATTTGCTTCCCTCTGATCAAAGGGTAGATGAAGGCAATTTGAAGACGAAGCACAAACACATTGTGAGCAATATGAGTACTGGCTTCTTGTTATGGTTCCCGTTCTGTCTCTGGAAATTGGCTTCTTTCTTCTCTGAAAGTCTGGAGTAGAGAAAGCAGCCTCTCCTTCAACTCTGAAATAATGTAATTATTTCCTTTCTTCCCTGAAGGGATAGGAGGGCTTACAGAAACACCCTTCGTAGCTGCAGCACTCCTGCACTACATTAAAACTAAATGTATCTTATGGGGAAGAACACTGCTGAATTTCCAGGTATAACTGACAATTTATTGAGAATCATGGGAAAAAAAACCCCACCTTTCCTCCCAATATTGCCAAAGTCAGTTATATTTTAGTTTCTACTAAAAGCATATTCTTGAGCTCCTGTTCATTACCAGAATACAGCACGCTACATTCTTTCTGACAATGAAGACTGCTTACGAAACAGCAGGCTCTCCCCACTTTCTTCCCATTCTTACTGGCACTCCCTTGAGTTTCAATACCACACACCAAAACACTGAAATGACTTTAATTACTCTTCTAGAAATGGGGGTTAATAAAGCTTAAAGACCAAATCTAAAGAATTGGTTTCTTTCATTTCAGCTCCACCAATACCTGTATCAGCACAAGGGAGGGCAGCAGCTGGATAGCACCAGTAGGAACTTCCTAAAAGACACATCTGCCATGAAAGGAGATATGTTTATTACAACTTAAGAAACTCAATCTCCTATGCTCAGGTACCGAAGCTGTAGACTCCAGGCATTATTTAAAAACTCCCATGTGCAGTTGTGATTGTCAAAAAACAATTGATTCTGTACAGGGAAGGAGCGGCAGTTTTCTGATGGATGGCAACAAAAGCATCAGCATCACACAAGTCAAAAACACTCTATAAATTCACATTAGAGCCTGTAACGTAACTTAAAGTTACTTTCTGTTCCAGTTTGTACATTAAATTTTATTATCTTCATTGTAAACTACCTCTTTCATGCATAAATCTGTATTTTGTTGCCACTGCAGTTTTCAAACAACTCTTATTAAAACATAAAAGCAAATATTGCATAAAATGCAGGTCCAACACAAAAGGAAGCTGTGAATGGCTGCCATCTGCTACCACAGGTGGCATGCACAGCTCTATTTATACTTGGTGCCTTTGCTAGAAATGGTAGGTGTTCCTCTATTTAGAGACTTTTCTTATGATTTTAGAGTAGGCTGCATTTTTAAGTAAGAGGAGAAAGAGAAAAGCATTCCCTCCAAAGCATCATCTTCAAAAGATACATATACTTTGAAAGGAAGACGCTGACTATGCTTCCTTCAGTATCTTAGCAATATATACAGCATTTCTTTCCACTCCCAACAAAGAATTGATCACTCATGAAACAGTAGGTTCCAATTTGCATATGTTTAACCCACTGCAAGAAGCAGCAGCATTGTTTACGATTAAAATGATTGGAGTAGGTTCCCGTGACATATTGTAGAGAATTCGACAGGGCTGAACAGTCATTTTCATTAAACAAACACAGCGTTTTATCAAGTTTACCCTTCCACCAGAACATACGACTGTTTACTACCATATAAAATTGACTGTTACACTTTTCACTGCATTGCCCCTCTGAATTTTTAAAAGATGTGCTTTGTTAAAGGAAAACTGAAAAATACTTAAAACCAAAACATAATAGAAAAGCTTTTGCAAAAGTCCTAAGAGACACGGCATTTAGTGTGGATTCAGCAGCACTGACAAGCACTGCTGATGGAAGTGTCTTATTAACCACAAAAATAAAAAATAAAGTTTTACATTTTTACATTTTGCATTACATTTACATTTCACATTTACAAAAAGCTTGATCTTCAAATGTCTCACCTAAACAAATTCCATCTACCGATTCATGAATAGGTGACTACATTCTACAATCCCTTCTGCAAAGGGCAGAAAAAATTAAGATCATCATAATATTAATATATCTAGACACTTATGTTTTGAATTCCAAACATACACTCAACCCAAACATACCCACTGCCCATTTCAGAAGACATTAAGGATTTCAATAAGACATCAGGTGATACACAGGACTGCACACTTCTGACCAAAAAAAAGGACGGTCTCAGTGCAAGAGGAGATACAGTAACTGGTGTAAGAACATAAACTTGTTCCTATTACAAACAGAAAATGTTTCCAATGTCTAAACCATATTAAGAGAAAAAACAGAAAGGTAATTTTCCACAGTTAGTGCATGTACTGAAGGCATTTTCAGAAGTCTGGAATAAAACCCTAACAGAATAGATACTGTAAACTGAAACACATTTTCTATTAAATAAATTCTAAAATTAAGAGCAATACCTAAACTACTGCAGTTGGGAAAGAGTAGTTAGAAAAGTTTTGATGCAGAAATGACTCCTAGGGAGAAGTTTTCCACTACAAACTACTGTTGGTTAGATAGAACATATGAAAAGCTAGGTCCCACACAGCTTCCTTCTAGGTTATATCTTAAGCACATTTAAGGACAATGTCAGCCCACTAAATTCACACCGGCTCCTGCAGGATGTTGCCTAAGAACAGACAAGAATTTGGTTTTAAAGTACTATTACCTGGGTTCTGCATTTCAGAAACTGGAACTTTCAAAAGACGAATGACAGAGTTCCCTGATAAGGGACATACAACAAAGATTAAACCAATCAGATTAAACCAAAGACTAAATTTAGAGCTGGAGCTTTGAATTTAATAGCGAGGAAACTTAAGGGGTTTGGATGGTGATTTACTAGCAGGCCATGAGGTGGTGCTGTCCTACCAGAATTCACCGCAGAGGAGCACTGCCTGCCTTCAAACGTCAACGGGCCAGTTTTCAGCTGATTTGTCTCTTGAGGGGATACATTTGGTTTAGGTTTCCCCAGCAAACGTGAAAGTTTCTAAAACAGGTCACGCAGATCAATTGCTGTCGTAATCTGAAACCCAAAAGAGCAAATAATACCTAAACTGCGGCGTGGGGGTGGCCCGGCGGTGGAAGCGGGTATGGGGAGGCAGGAGAGGAGACAGCCAGCCTGGCTACCTCTAATCTCAGGAAAATTGTGACTTTGTTCAGTTCCTGCTTTACATCAGCATATATGTTACAGCAGCAGCAACGGGCAGAGGAACGTTTCAGTCGCATTTTATTAATAGTAGTCTTCCATTCACAGCAAGCACAACCAAGAATGGGGGTGCTGTATTAATGAAATGTGCGGTACGTGGGATAGGAACATCCAAAAGTGAATTAATTCAATTAAAAGCCAGGAAAATTAAGATGGGGACATTTTGACTCTTCAAGGTAAAGATAGTACAAAACTTTTTTTTAAAACGGTGTAATATGAGTATTTTTCTTATTTAAAATAACACTTTTTTTTTCCTTCGTAAGACTGGAGTAAAATTTTAATGAATCACTGCAAAAATGTGCATTAGCCATTGTGGGATATGGGAAGATAAATCCTGTTTGCAGAATATCACAGGCAGCCTTCAGTGATCATTAACAGATTAAAAAACCCTCTAAAGTGGAGTAAGAAGCAAAACCAATTTCCTAGCACCTGGTCTGGAGCAGAAAAATGCTCCATTTTGCTTAATATGAAATTGGCAAAGAATAGAAAGCAAAAAAACATTGCTTTGCACAGTAAAGAAAACAGTTTAAAGGAAAGAGTCTGGGGGTTTAAGTCCTGCTTTTCTTCTGCACATATTTATAAATACTGCCTATGGTTCAAAAATCTACTCACTGAGTTTTGCTATTCTCAGTTCACATTTGAAGCAACCTCTAAAGCATACTCTGATCTGCACTTGGTTATTTTGATATTTTATTCACTGTTTATTATACCAAGTGGAAAAATTTAGTAGTAAATAACTCACTGGCAGCCTAAAAGCCTCACATTTCACCATTCTTCCCTTAAAACCAATGCAGAGTTGGTGTAAAATTTGGTCGAGTGCATGATTAAGAGATTCTTTTGGGAAATTTGTGACACAACTGCAAAACATTTTTCATTCACGACTCTTCTGAGTAAAACAAAGTTAAGTCCTAAGAGTGTGAAAGCTCCAGTTCCCCACTGACCACAGTGAAGAGTGAAAGTACCCAGTACTACCACTGGATGAAGGTTTTACTGGAGTGCTTTTTGGAGTTGGGGCTGCTCTACAGTTTAAAACTGCTTATGGTACTTACAGAAACTCCTACTGTATAGAAAAATTATTGTGAAGGCCTTGATTTTTTTTTTTTCCCAAGGTCAAAATTATCCTAGAGCATATCATGTATTCTTAAAACCATTGAAAAAATGCAGGTGTTTATAATACAGGAAAAAAAAAAATTAGTTTATAGGATGCTTACTTACAAACACTGAATTTCAAGTCTGAACCAGAAAACTGCAGTACATGTAGAAGTTAAGATAAAGAGGTGTGAATTTTGTCATGGTTTCCTTAGGTCTTGTGGGAACACACTGATTTGATACCTGCATCTACAGAAGCACACCTAAATATTCTGAAAATGGTCTATAGAACATAAGATGACCTCCAGAAAAACTTAACAGTAGGCTTTCAACAATGTAACATCATGCTAAATGCTTTTAGTAATTCAGTCATTTATCCTGTGGCAACAAATACTTTCAATACAAAAAAAAAAAGGCAACATCTGATTTTAATAAAACTTTCTCTTTGCCTTTTTCTTGTTCATGGTCCGACTCTAATCATAACTTTCTTTAACATTTATATTTTTACACAATCATCCGAAACCTCATTGACTAAAATATAAACCCCACAACAATTGTGGGGAATGTTTCGGTTGAGAGATAAAAGTAAATTGGTCAAAATACATATTTGCAATAATTGGCCATTACCATTGCTGTTCAAAACACTCCATTTACAACGTTTAAGTAACTGCATTCAACTCTGCCTGTGACTTTCTGTAAGAGTTTTTTTTTGTCCCTTGTTCTCACAGTCTGAACTCTCATTTAGTGCTATGTTTTCTTGATTCCAAGCTGTTTTATGATCAAAAGAGATTTTGAGTCTCATTTAACAGATACACAGCAGTAAAACGTTATGCTGATGACCATCTTTATGAAATTCAGAATCCAAATTTCTGCAGTTTCATGTGATGCGATTCACTTTGCGACTAAACTGCAGCTGCTCCAGCAGAAGCCATAACAGGGCACCAGAGCACAAGCCTGTGGCATCGGCTGTGCTGACGTGCTCGCTGCTGAAGCTGCAGCCAGACTGAAGCCTCCTTTGCACACAACAGCAGTCCCACGCTCCTCTGCCAAGCCCTTTTCGGTCAGAGTTCTACCTTTTCAGTGTATTTACACTAATACACCTATATACTGATGCAGCATGAACTGACACTCTGTTCCTAAGAATAAGGGAAACAAGCACCATTCTGTTTCAGTGTCCAAGTATTTTACTGGATTTTCATTATTGGTACAGTAATATTCTCGGTGCAAAAAATCCTTCCACTAATTTTTAACACCTCTGTGTTACACAGATGAAACACTATTTCAGTGCTTCCTCTAGCATTTATACCAAGTAAATTTCTCCCCCATTAAAACACTGGACTGGACCAAGAGAACATCCAGTCAGAAGTAAGAAACTGATTTCTTAATGATGCCTTCTCCAATGTAATGGACTTGTATAAATTAGGTACAAAAGCTTGATTTGTACATAAATCAATATACTGGAAAGAAGCTAATTCTATAGACATCAAGATTTTCATTCATGTGCTTTACAGTATCGGCAGAACAATTAAGACAAAGGGCCTTTGGTTTTTTCCCCCCTCCTCATGTAACAGGAAACCCCAAGACCTGGATCATCAGCCCTAAATCTTAGGAATGAACTGGGCCCTGGTCGCTGTAAGTCCTTACATGGCTGATGTGGAGTGACACACTGACAGGGGCTATTCGCATCTTCCGTAAATCTAGACGAAGTTCCTCAGCCAGGCACACAGCTCTCTTCCCTGCTGCCCCCTTCAAATGGGCTGCTTGGCTGCTAAGGATAATCCTTTTCTAACTCTTGGACCAGACAGGGATACTAACAGTCATTCTAAATCCAGTCTGTTAATACTATCCCGTTCCCTCCACCCTGCCCCTTGCTAAGAAACAAGTGTCTTATAAAACAGGCAAACGAGGACAGGTTCCCAACTCTACAGCAAGGGCTAGAAGTTTATCAGATCACAAACTGGCCTAAAAGCACCACTGAGAATGAAGGCACCTTACTGTGTCCCCACTCCAGAATCTCCTGACCTAACCGAAGTCCAGCCATAATGTCTGAGCAAAACCCCTTCCTTTAGAATACATCACTTTTCCATATTTCTATTAACTACCAAAGGTAACATAATATGGCATGAAAAGTGTCTCTGGACCCCTGCATTTGTTCACCACAAAATGCTACTCATACTGATTTTGATCTACCGAGATGTATTTGCCAACTTGTTTGACCTATGAGAAAATACAGTCCCCCCAACCACAGGGGAGAATAATTTCTACTTGAAAATATTCCAGTAGATAGTCATGTAGAAATTTCTCCCGAGAAAGCTCTTGCAGGATTTGGGAGGAGTAAGATGTAGCTGTAATTAAAAGGGAAATTGATGCTCTAGTTTCACATCTGATTAATGCTGACAATTCAAAAGCATATTTTTGATCACGGAAAGCAGAAATTCCTGACACAAATGTGAGCTGTGAAGTAAAGGCACTTTTCCTTTCTCACTTTTTCTCAGCCATGAATCTCAGATTTTTTTTAAATGTCCATTTCCTGTAATTTTGGTAATTTTAGAGTATAATTATTTTTACATTTTTATGATGCCTTTGGGGTATCATTGCAAATATTTTTTAAGCATTTAAACTTAGAAAAATAAAGTAATAGCTTCTCTTAAGGACTGTCAGCCCTGTTCTGAATAAACAATCCCTTTTAAAAGCAATCCAGAGATTTATATCCACTGTAACCACAGAAATTAATCTTGAGTTTAAAGAGGAGTAAAATATAATTTCATGAAAATCAGAACACTCCTATTACAAATGAAAGTTCCGTTTCTCTTTTTTTAATTCAACATACAGCTTTGTACACCATCGTACGAGTTTACTTGATGGGCTGCTTCTTACAACTTAATCATAGTCACTTAGCCGATGCAAACAAAGCATTCACAGTTCTGAGTATCTTAATTTTACTTGAGATAGATGTCAGCCAGTAACAAGAAAATTAGGATTTTAGATTAGAGAAGCTGAAGTTAAATGTAAGAAACATTTTTAATGATAAGAGCAACCATGAGAAACTGCTATGACACTGCGAGGCCCACAAGATGACAGCACAAAAATCTGTATGAGTTTTTCATAGAAAAAGTTTGGGAACAGCAGAGAAGAAAAAAGCACAAACTGGGAAACCCTTTTGTGTGTCAGCACAGCTAAAAAAATGACACTATGTTCAGTGAAAAATAAAGTGCTCCCTACAGACTATTTACAAGGATGCATGAAACATTCTAGCATGAAACATTCTAGCATGCAGACCCTCAAAACCAATGACAATGCATAAGGAACTTTAAGGTTAAAATAATTCAAGATTTACATCTTAGCTAAGTAAGAGCTAAAAGAGCATCAGCATATTCTGCACTTTCAAAAAGCAAGGAAAAGAACCTTAGGTTCACATGAGGTTGATATACTTCACAATATAACATCAAAACAAGGGATCATAGCCTAAAACATAGGAAATTTTTCACATCACAATAGACTGAAACAGTTTCCTGTGGGAATATCAATAACAGCCACATAAATTTAACATAAGTTCTGAGAAATATACAAGTATATAGTAGAAGGAACCTTTATCAAAAGAAATACAACCCAACAGCTCATTTCTCTAATTCCCATCTGCATTATGATGAACTATTATGTGGCACTTCTGGCTGTTACATTATCTGTACATAAAGCCACCTTCCAAGCCTCCCTCAATCATATCAATCATACCAATAGGAAATTATCTGTATCAGGGAAGGGAAAAAATAAAATCATCAGTCTTATTTACAACTAGAAAGCTAAACTCTGGACTTGATACTCTAAATCAAATTATTCCATCTATTGTACAATGACAGATATGTAACTGAAGAAGATAAAAAGAATATTAAGCTGCTTCAAAAGCCAGAAGTTTCTAGAAAGACAGTAACTGCTTGTAAGCCAGAGTAAGAACTCTGAAGTCCTCAGGAGATGAAAGCTTCTGGTTTCCTCCTCTTACTCCAGTCCATAAAGGAGAACAGAAGCCAAACAAGAGACTCATCACCCAAACCCAAGGCTCACATGGATACAGGAAAGCTTGGTGTGGAATGCAAATGGGAAAGATGAAACTCAATGAACTCAGCTTTGCAAAGCTATACAAGACGCCTGAAAATACAGCAGTCAGTTCCTGGCTCCTAGCTAAGTCACCTGTTCACTGTAACAGACTACTTCTACCTGCAACATATTACTCAGTTCTGAAAGCATTTTGTCAATCTCTGCAAAGCCTCAAATTCATAGGAACCCACAACTTAACGTAGTGGGAAGCTTTTTGATGGTATGTGTCCACAGAAAGGAAAATACATGATGTGGAAATAGGGAGAGAACACAGAAACCAAAAAGCCTAAGACAACACAAGAACAGGAAAAGAAAAGGGCTGGCTGAAATAAAAGGGAGCAGCATCTGCACTGAGACCTGTCACCACCATGCACTGCTACATGAAGTCTGAGATGTTATCCAGTATTCAACTCCAAAGGGCCTCCAAGAAGAAAGGGCTGTAACTAAGGAGTTATTTTAATGGCTGCTCAGGAGAGCAACACAGTCCCCATTCTGAAATTACAAAGTGACTGACTATAAATACAGCTGAGTGCCCACGCACCTGTGAGACAATCTTAAGAAGCAAGATAGTGAAACACACACTGACACATTTTGTATCTATTGACGGATTCATGTCCACAAGCACTTCACAGTGACAGCACACTTCAGTTACCCAGAACCTAAGTACACCGAGATAAAAATCATGTTAACTACCAGTGGAGGAGAGAGATTGTGCTTATTCTGTAAACTCTGATGAATCAGAAGAGCTTCAGAAGACAAATATCTATTAAAACACTATTTGGCAAAATGAATCTGAATTCTGATTTTACTTGAAAAACACAGCTAGAAAGAACAAAACAGGCACTGCTTCCCTTCTCATCCCATGATTTTCTTCAGATGTATTTTACAGGCAACATCACAGTTTTTAACTGCTTGTGGTACATGAACACTTTTGTTCCTGAAGATGTTTGAATGTTTCAAGAAGCCTTACTTTTCACCACTCTTTGCTAATATACATATGGGCATTGCTGTAATGTGTAGGGCAAGAAGGAGCCATCAAGTAACTAAAACACCACCATGTCAACAAACACAGACAAATTGTCTATGAGTTTATAGAGATTAACCGATAAAGAGCTGCTAAGAAGCTTTTTGTTAAAATTCACTGTCCATTAAGCAGTTTCCCTGCCTCTCACCAACCTGTACACAGTGAGGAAATCAGCCTCACCTCCCTGTCTTTTGCTGCAAGAACTAGATTGCTGTGGTTGGGCTGTTCCTAGGAGAAAATTTCAAAACGACTGGATAGAAAATACTTGTGCTTCAGATATGCATATGTAGAAATAGGAGTATCTCTTGTAAGATGGATACTGGTTTGTATACAAATATCATTCTGTGAACAGCCTCTCATATTATTTGGGTTACAAGCACTTGATTTATAGATGTCATAGCTATCATACCACTGCTCTATGGTCCTGCTCTGCATTACTGCAGATGAATCAGCAATACTGAAATATATTTCATCAGTATTCTGCCCATGCACTGGCATGTACTTAGGAAGATAAAAAGGTAAACGTGAAGTACCTCCCCAAAGGGGAGCTATTTCACTGGCTTTCGAATGAATATTTTAAGGCTATGAAACCAGAATGAAAATGTGAAAGCTTAATACTGGGAAGAGAATTTAACATAAGAAGACTGGTCAAGATTACATGGCAGATGCCAAGCAGGTATCTGACTGTATGAGTAGATGGAACAGGAGCTGCTGTGACAGAGGTGGAAAAAATATGTGCAACACTGAAAAGTGAAGGAAAGGGAGAATTGAAGATGGAAGAGAGCATAAGAACAGCAGCATAAGGGTATGGTCTGAGGTAAAGAACAAATGCAAAACACTGTAAAATACATCCTGGCTAAAGCAATAATTATGTTTTTCAGTGCAAATATGAGACAGACGGCAGAGACACAAGAGCTAGCATGCACTTGGAAGAATATGCCCTTGTTTAGGGTAATCAAACAGACAAAAATTAATAGGGGGAAGAAAGAATCCCCCCAACCCGTAATTAAAAATCTTAGAATGTAAAATCCTCTCCTTGAAAGTGTTCAAAATAGCCTAAACAAAATACTGTATGCTCCATACATATATGTTAGCAAGGAGAGGGTTATCGTGACCTAATGTTTTTAACAGCCTGTTTTACTCCTTGCCTCATCAGCATTTGAACCAGGTTATCCCAAAATTATAACTCCCCCCCCCCCAGGAACACGCAACAATTTCAAATGCCTGCAGCTCTAATGTTACACCTATGGCAGGCATGCTGTTGGCTGCACTGTATAGCTGTATAACTACAGAGCAGCCATGCAGATACTGAATATCACAATCCTTTTTCATCCCATATATTCCTCAGTTCCCTTCGTAACGATTCAAATGCTGTTCAAATACAGCATCAATGAGCATGGAAGAGACTGACAAAAATGTCTAGTGATAGAAAAACAGAGAAGGAAAACAAAACTTGTCGTCTAAGTAGAAAGTTTTACTAATGTAACTTTAGTTATATTTAGTTGCACAGCTTCGTTAGCTGAACTGTGACTTTTTATGAAGTTTAAGTAACTGAACATGATTTTTATCTAAATTGTTTGAGGAATCTGCATTTCAGAAATTAAAAAGTGTAGCTCTAATGACTGCATGCATCTTTTTGCTGCTTAATTAGTAGCCATTATTAATACTAATTAATGATATGAAAAGAAAAAGACCAAAAAGCAGGAGCTGGACAAGAGAGGAAAAAGAAACAAAGGAAAAAATGATTCTGTAGATTGAAGCTTCACAAGGACTACCCTTTTGCTTTTTATTCTTTGTCTTATAAGACAAATTAAGCTACAACAAAAAGACTAAGCCTGGCTTCTGCTGCAGAAAGAAAGTAAACCAACTGACTGGATATTTGTGGGCAAACAATTTATCCTTCCTTCAGTTAAAGTTTTCTTACCATTTAAATAAACAAGCAACTATGAATTCTGTACTATGTGCTAGTAAAAAAATCAGAAACCAAAACCAGTAACAAAGGAATCAAATGGAGTGCAAATGAAGAAAACACCAACAATAAGAAATCGGTGACACTCAAATTGCAGGAGTGAGATGTCAACAGAGAACTATGATGAAACGCAACAGACAGAGCCAGACTCCTGAAGAGCACTAGTTTTTGCCAAAGCCAAGCCCAGGGATGATAATATAGTTAATATTCCCTTCAGATTTAAAAATTATCCAACAGGGAAAATTAAATGCATTTACTTGAATGGAGGCAGTTAAAAGATCTGTGCTGTCTGCCTGGTTCAAAGAGTGTGATCCAGGGCAGAGGACATATGTATAGTTGCAAGACCTGATTTAAGTAATCTGGTTTGAAAACAGTCCAAACAAAAACATCTATTGAAGTACAAATGACAAATACTTTCACATTAAAAAAAACCCTTTTCATTAAACTGAAAACATCATTAAAAATAAATAAACAAATAATACTGTTTTCCTCTCACATTACAAATCTAAAGTGTACGCAATGCACACTGCAGAAAATCTGCTGTACAGTGTTAGTTGAATGTAACTAACCGAAATTGGGTAGTTTCTTGAGACAGTCACAAAACAAAGTCCATTTGCTAATGAGCAAAGAGGTGGAACCATACCAACCAACTCCCACTTGGGACAAAGAGAGTGGATAAGGTCATGAAAAATCTTGAGAAAGGCCATGAAACAGTCACGTTTTCATTTTTACTGTAACACAATTTTTGCCTATTGTAGCAGACATAACTCTCCTAACAATTACTGTCAGCAGCCTTTGCATTTGGGTGAGAGGAGGAAGAGTGTCACTACACTTTAGGATGAAAATTATGTAGATCAAAGTAAACAATACAAAATCTAGATTTCTCATTTCAGGTAATCCACAGATTAAAGGCACTGCCTTAGTAGTTTACTCTCAGAGCATACTCATTTTAGCTGCTGGTCTAAAATGCTTTCATTTCTGAAGCTCTGTGCAACACTGAAGCTCTATAAAATAAAACAGGGTGCAAGTAACAGATCCAGCATCCTGGATGTAGTAGCCTTTTCCTATGAAGCTATAATACAGTTTTATTACATAAATTAAGATTTCAGAAATGTGCATCAACAGTCCTTCTTTACTTTTAATTACAAAGCCTGGAGGTACACTGAACTGCAGCATCAATGATACTAGAATCTCCAGGTGAACTGTTTATTTCTTGTGGCCATTAGGGCAAAGAGGACGAAAAAAAAAATGCTGGGGTCTTTCTGGAAGTACTCAGTGTTTTTAGACAGTGTACGGTGCTATTTTCTATGACAGATCTAATAATATAAATATGATTGTACAACAGATTATGACATTGGCCATTAGCAACGGATGAAAGTTCTTCTTAGCTCCTCATGTGGAGTTAAGACACGGAAGAAATAAGATGTTCTCAGTGATTTTATAAATAGGTTCTGACGAAAGACTGAAATTGAAGACTGGATTTCCTGACTTCTGAGTGCCTGACAGTCCTTTTCTGAAAGAAAAAGAACCAAACTGATGTTATATACCAAAAACTACTATGTTTTCTCATCATATACTATTACAAATTCTTAAAATTATGATTATGAATATAATTTGATACATTTCCGTATTACCTTTTCAGAACACTATCACTCATCCAGAAAACTACAAAGCAAATACTGGAGAATTTCTCCTTATAAAATACAGAGACAAAATACATTCAGAATAATCAGTGGGCCTCTCAGCTTTACAGTTAATACAACATTTCATTAGATCAGCTTTTTCTCAAGTGTCACAAGGAAAACCAATTAAACATCAAAAGATTCCTGCTTGTCACATCAAATTTACTACTCATAGAAACAGACTGCTTTATTCGCCAAATGCGTGTTGACTTGGAAGTCATCATGAACCACATTCTTAACTAATTACAGCAACTGCTACAAAATACTGATTACTATTAAGAATCAGTGAGTTCAGCTAAACACGGCAATTATCATAACCTTCATTTGCCAAGAGATGCCATTCCACCAAAGGCGCACCGCACAATTAAAAGTTAAAGACATGGTGTTTATCCTGTCTTTAATCGTTGTTCCTCCACCGCTACCCAAGAGATAGGAAATGTACTACTGTAACAACAGAAGTCTTGCATGCTGCAGTTGGTTTCTGCAAACTACATACATCTTCATTGCAAAGAATGCTTTACAAGTGAAGGTTGCACATAAACCGTTGTGTAAGGAATAAGAACATCATGTGGGTGATGTTGTTAGGTTACAAAGTGAATGCAGCTCAAGATACTTCTCAACAAGATGTGTATTATGTGGTTTGTTTCATTTGTGGGATAATATCAAAAAATGCCTGGGTTTCAACTTCGTGGTCAAAGGGATAACCTATACTTGCTGCTGTAATTTGTAGCTGTGTATGTATTCTTTCACACTGTCTTTATGGCTGAATGGAGAGTCTGTTTGCTCTAACTGAAATAAATTAATAAAATTGTAGAAAAATATATTTTCAGCATAGTTTCTAATTGGGTTAGCTACTGGCAATACGGCAGTCATGTAGGTTTGGGGTTCACTTTTCTAAAAGAGAAGAAAACAAAAGGTTTTTTTTCTTAATCTGAACATTAAATATACATTAAAATTTAATAGAATATTAAACATATATTTATAAATAAAGATACAGATATTAATATCCATATATTCATATCCATATAAATATATGGATATGAGCACAGAATAAATTACATAATTATGTGATGATGCTTTCATAAGTTCGTTGTAGAAATATTAAAGACTCAAAAGAACTGGTTAACCTGCTTCTGCTACATTTTAAATGATTTACCCAATAAACTCTTAGGACTTGGTATCATTTTATTAACTTCACTAGGATAAAAATGTAGCCATAAATGCTGCATCAAGAAGTAAAAACTTTCACGATCTAGCAACGAGATAGTTTTTAAAGGATTTATTTTGCTATCAAAGTTAAAAATAAAATGAGATATAAATTCAAGTTTTAGACTGTGGTCAATTGAGGTCTAGACAAAACCCTATGTTTGTTCACTGCCCAGTCTCCAGTCTGCTCCAAGCTTGAAAAGGTAATTGAACTCAGTCTGTAATTACTGGATTAGATACAGATGGGCTCTGTACATTTCAGGGGAGGAAAGAACTGTTTTGATTCATTTTATGATTGCCTGTAAGGTCAAACTTTTCAAAATGTACTTTCATCTGTTAAATGGTTTCTCAAAGTCCCAGGGGGACATCTTCAATAACTGATGTTTTAAGCAATTTGGGTCTATCAGATCCAGTCTTTGAATGTAATATGCTGTCCATTTTCTAGAATTATAACTGTGCATGTAGGTTAATTGCTACAACTCAGACATATTTTCAATACTACACTTTTGTGAAAAATTCCAAGGCTGTTATGCATAAATATCTGTAGAATTATTTTGGTTTAGGGGACAGAATATTAGAAATGTCTTTACTCGTAATTCCTTCCTATTTGTCAGAAGTTCCTGAGAACACTGTCTTAGCACCCAACTCAACAAAGGATGAACAGTCCAAACAAATTCAGTTCATTTCTCACAACCAAAAAAGTAAGAGGAATGTACCTTAATAAAAAGTCCTAAAAAAGCTTTTGAGAAGATTTCTCTTTCAGTCTCTCTTATGCGAGTCTCCATCCTCACTCTCATTCAGAAGATAAAATGTGGAACAAACAATGAGAATTAAACTTTCACGCTACTAAGAGCTTTCTGCAAACTCTTTTCTTCAGTTAAATCAACCAGAACGCTTCAGCCTGTTACAAGTAGGATTTTATCTTTCATCTTTAAATATCTTGCTTAGTTAAAAGCTCAAATGTTCCACAAATGATGTCTAGCTCTGCTCTCAGTTAGGGACTCTCAGAGCTACTGTAATAGCAATTTAAAGCAGAAAAAAACCATCATGCAATCAGAACGCAATATAATAGTTAGGTTCACAGACTTAAAATACGTAGGAAACTTAATTCTGAACAACTCGCTATTCATGAGTTTCAGTTTATTTTCATTACAACATATCTTCTTGCTTAGAAAATTCCAATAAGAAAGTGGATTTTTTTTGTTACAATATACATTTGTGTTTAATAAACAACAATCTCTCACTAGCAACAGCCTCAGTCAAAAGTTATCTTCGCAGGATGAGACACATACAGAGTTGTTCTGCCAGAGATTTCATATTATACATCAGTAATAAGGATAATAGAAAATTCCCTGCCCATAGCAGGGGGTTGGAACTAAACGATTTTTAAAGTCCCTTATAAGCCAAACTGTTCTATGATTCTATGAAATCTGTTAACATAATCTCCCTAATTCCAAGTGTGCTAAAGAAAAAGGCCTAAAAGCATAGCAAGCCATCTCATGTAATTTCAATGATTAACAATTTACTCATACTATTCCAAAGACCTCCACGTAAGGAGCAAAACTTGAAGTGAGAACCAACCATCACAGAGCCCCAGCTGGAAGATACACAATAATAAGAGTTATTGGTATGCCTGCTCTGACAGAAAATGACACCCTATCATCATCAGGCTGGGCAGAATTCCCACAACAGTTTACAAATCTCACTGAAGGAAACAACTTCTACTATATTTGAAGAACTGGTTGATACAATTGGTTTGTTCAAAACAGTTCAATCCAGAAAATGCCTGCAAACAAACTTTTGTAATAGAAGGGTTTTTATAAACATAAAAGCATCAGTAACAACCTCGTATTAAAAAAAAAAAAAAAAAGGCTTTGGAGTAAACTTCTGATTCTTATTAGAGTCAAAAACAAGCCATGCAGATTCACTCACAAGACAAAAATCCATGTAATATTTGCATTATTGTCTTTTCTATATCCCTAATGGATGTTTTTATATATATATTTATTCAAAACTGGAATAATATTGAGATTAGAATTCACATAGGTTACATATGCTTAAGTAAGTAGACTCAATTTTTATTTAAGAGCCATATAGAAAAGCCTTCTTTTCATTCACTGCAAATAAGTTTCCTACAAAAGATCTTCATGCCTTATCTTCCCTGCAAAATAAAATTATATTAAGTATTTCAAGTGTATTGTGTGAACCCACAAACCACTCCTGAAACTACTGTAATTTTTCAGACAATAAATTGTGAAGAAATGGTAATGTAATAGCCAGACCACAGCACCATGCCTTCTGTATGCCGTAACACAGAAGGAAATCAATACAAGAAGTTATACTAGGTCACATTTTAGACCAACTAATTCACTCTTTGGTATTTTTCCTTTTTTTAATTCTCCTCCACATTTTAATTATCTCTAAGAAGTATTTTCCTGTATTTGCTGTAGGCTTCTTTACATCATATTCAAGACCATAAGAAACAGTATCTGAGCTCTCTTAAGTATTTCGCATCTATTCTTTAATGGGTTCCAAAGAGAGCTAAAATTTTCAGGAACTGGAAATAACATCATTAAGAGAAATAAAGTGTGCTCTTACAGTAATACAGTAAACTAGTTTCGCCTTATGGTGCATGATTGTGTCTTTACACAACTCTAACAAAGAAAGGAGACACTCATACAAGAAACTGAGTCAGTGTGCAGATTACAGCAATGTAGTGTTATTTAATCAACGAACACATCACATTGGTTAATGATTCCTTCAGTCTTTACAAAATTCATTTACCTGTCTTTGTACACCCATTCATCCTCTGAAATTTGTAAAGAAGGAATCAGAAAAAAACTCCCAAACATTAAAAAGTGGTTGCTTACTTTGCAGTAACTCACTCCTGTGGTAGAAAATAAGAATAAGCACTCTGTGAAGTTTAATACGGCTATTTTATTTTAGAAATGCTTTAACACGTTGTTTCCTGTAAGTTCATTTATTATTAAAAATGAAGACAGAACATTCATACATTCACACAGCGTAAGGTCAGGCTGATCAGAGTCATAGGTCACCCGAGCGGTAGTCTGGGATTCGGAAAACCAGTATCCAATTCTTTGCTTTGGTACAAAGCAGTGTCCCACATGTAAAAAGGAATTCTTGAGCCATCCCTACATGTATTAACTCCTGCAATACTTGTTGAGTACTGTATGTATTTTGGAATATATGCACTTGATTTAAGAGATTTCAAGTGATGCAGAATCTGCCAAATCAAGGACCAGCTGAACACCACTACAAATAATGACGACTTTTCTCAGCACTGCATGTTATTTTTGCTTTTTCCTTAGATCCATGAAAAAATTGGAGACTTTTTTCTTGTGATCATGTCCCCTAACAAAATTGGATGAAGAAGTTTCTCGCCACTAAGTAGATTTTTCAGGCGTCAGCTCATTTTCACACCTCTTTTCTAAAAAAAAGCAAAACACAACCTCTTCCTCCACCACCACCACATTTCTGGAAAAAGTGGACATCAGAACTGTATGCAACATTTTGTCATTTTAGTATGCTCTTCCTTTAACTGATAATCCCATCTCTGTTCCATTCAACTTGCATCTGTTTAAAAGTTTCTTTATTTTAGCACTGACTCCTGTCACTATTTACTAGAAGCTGAAGAGGCCAAATTATGCCCTACCATATCCACAACCACAATCAATAAATGCCCTGCTTACACATGCAAAGGTAATATCACGCCTAAGAATCTTTGCATAGATGTAATAATTTTTCTATATAGTTGAAGGAGCCATGGCTTAATTTAAGCCTACATAAAGGAACACTTTCCTATCACAAACTGCAGTATACATCGTGCTGTCCAGCTGAATCGACCCAAGTAAATAATATGTAACAAAGACAACTAAAGAAAGAAGATTTTTAAATTAATCAAAAATTTGTAGCTGTCACTATAAAATGGGTATGCAACAAGATTCTGAAAGAATATCCCATGAACACACACATCTGTTTAATATTACAAGCCAACTGTCAACATCCTAAGTGAAGTTTTAATTTAGTATTTTTTCTCTCTTGATGTTGTACCTTTAGTCAATGCCTTGTGAGAGTATCAGCTTTCTATAAGAAACTGTTAAATATAAAGAAATGTTATTGTAGCATGTTTATAAAATCATAGTTCGAGAACTTTTTATTTTTCTAAAGCCTGACCACAACTTAATTATCTGCAGGACATTCCAAGCTCACAATTGCAAGCTCCAGTTCCCAAGAAATTTTAAACACTATCTACTGTACAGGACATACGGTATTGCAAATACCACAACATGGCAGTGTTTCCAAAAGTCAGCATTAGAGCCTTTAGACATGGTTTTTATTTTCAAGAAATACTTGTTGCCTTACTAATCATTAAATGGTTTTCATCACCATTACATGTTTGTCTTTCACATGTCAGTTTGCTATCACCATTTATTTTTAACACAAGTGAACTAGTTATAAAGAAGACAGATATAATGTATAACATCTTATGTTAGACATGAAGTGTCATAAGAGTAAGCAGTAGGTTCCTATGCAGTTCTCACAATGTTTTGCTTCTTTTCCAGGAAAGAGCAAGAAAAAAAATCACCCAAACTAACTGCTAAACTGGAGATAAGGGGGGAGTGTGTGTATGTGTGTGTGTGAAATGAAGCCATTAGTTCTGCCAAAAACTCTCAAAGAAAAGCTGGAATTTCTTTAAGAAAGAGAAGTCTCAAAGAGCCTGAGAATTCAAAATTGTTTCTATTCTGCAAAAACATCCAAACCACCCAAAAACAGGCAAGAAAAAAAAACAATCCATGATGCAATTACATCTGTTTTACTTACACGTCAATCTGAGAACCAGAAAATACAAGATTTCTAGAACAACTCAGAACTCCAAAAGTATGTTTTCATCCCCATAATATCAACACTCTGTAGAACATCTTAGTTTCAACACATTGCTGACCAACTCCCCTGTCTTCCTGCTCCTTTAACAAAATTCTCCCTTCTCTGAAGACTGAGGAGTCTAGCTAACCTGCACTCCCCAGCAGCTGCTGCCATAGAGCCAGGGTAAGGAGTCCCACCACACTCGTGGGCTGCTGTACAACCCAGGGCTCTGTTCTCCACTCTTTTTTACCTGCCAGGCCTTTGGTGTCTATTTCATTACAGAAACCCCACAAGTCCTGCAGCAAGATTATTTCTGGTCTTCTAAATGCAGTGATATTTTACTTTTACCTGGACTAAACATTTGAGGACTTACTTTACTTTCCATTAAAAACTAAAACACTGAACGAACACACAAGAATTCTGATTAGAATATTACTCCATATGAGACATCTAATAAATTTATGATGCAATCCAAGACCCTTTCAACCACAGACCAACATAATGTTTAAATAATCCTCACAGAACCTCTACCAACATTCACGAGAACCCCCTTTCACATTTGCTATCCAACTGAGACATGGAGAGGTGGGAAACACCAGTCTGTTGCATCTTGTACTATGGAAATTAAATATTCAATTCAGCATAGTGAGATTAAATCCACATTCAAAACCATTTAGAAATCAACCAAAAAAGGAAATATCCAGTGGGAAACATCAAGCAGTCTATTAATAGTGGAAAAGCAAAGATTGAAAGGAAGCTGGATTAGATTTAACTGTATCTGGTTTTTGTTTTGTTTGGTTTCCAAATGCTGGACAATACCTATGGAAATGGAATAGATTGAAATTTAAGCAGATGTAGTAAATCTGCTTCTCTAATGCTCTCACCACCCTCCATCAAAAGGGAAGGCAGAGTCAGAATCAAAGGGTAAAAAGGGACAACAAAAACCTCAGGACTGGTACCTGATCACTACAAAACATCATTTTGGGGCAGACAGAAAGCTTTGACACACCACCCTGAAGACAGGAAACCAACATTTTCAAGCAAGTATCCATCATTTAAAATTCTAGGCAATTAGATCACACTGTAATATTTTCGACACTAAAGCACATTTTCTCAGAATTGCTGGAAACAATTCATACCTCCAATTTTCACCCTTTAATCGCTGTCACTGCTGAAGCTATCGTACCAGGTTTTAGTATTTGCCAGCCTGACACATATTTTCAAACACAGTGGTCTGAAGTTTCAAAGACAGAGCATATAATTACATAATCTTTCACTGAAAAATTACATTCTTTTGTCTATGGCAAAGCACAGAAAACCTTAATCCACTCATTACCAAAAATCACAAGGAATCAGCTCAGCATTACAGCAATAACTAATCCTGATGACCAAAACCAGCCCAATTAGCAAAAACACATGTGTTAGTCCCACTTGTTGAAAGCAATGATTTGTAACCGATTTTTGTGAGAAGCTGCAACATCTTTATGCTTTGAAATAGCTGTTCGCTGAGATACAGATTAAAACTCTTTTTGCTGATCATGTGTGAAGCACAGCATCCTAAATTACATATCTCCCCATCTTGCTAATATTCAATACATTTCAGATTTCAAAGCAATTTATGTATGAGGACTCAGAAATTCTGCCTGCTAATTGCTGCAGAGAAGAATCCTCCTTAGTCCAAGTCTAGATTTAGCAGAAGCAACAGAAATAGTACTTCTCAAATGTCCAAGAATATCTCTCTCTACCTAACTTCACAAGCAGGATACACCATGCACACAGAAATGAGAAGTGCAGGATGCCAGGAAGAGTCATGGCTAAATTCTACTCTGGGCTACTATTCAACAGACTTGCCCTATTTTCAAAAGGAGGAAAATCAGAACCTAAAGAACCAGTTACTAACTTCCAGATAAATTAATTTTATTTTGGCCTCACTGATAATGTCTGGAAAGTAAACCCCAACAGTTAAATCTCTAACAAGTCACATTAATATTAAGTCTGCTTATTTTTAAGTTGATTTCTGTCCCAAACAAGAGATTTTAATAAACATAAATACAGAGCCCAAAGCTTCTAGTGATGGCAGTGTGTCAAAGTACTCAAAATAACGAGCTGTTCTTGCTCCAACATCTTTGATACAGAACTCGGAGAAACAGTAAAAAGCATAAATGCATCCATTAAAACCACTAACCTGTAAGTTGCATTCTCACACTTCCATTTCCCTTCCTTTCTTTCCTATTTAGATGTATCCTATCATAACCTCCATATGCTTTCCTGCTGTTCATTCTTTTTCTTTACCCATTTCTACCTCTCATGTTAGACTGTCTCTTCTCCAACTTACATCATTCTATTCCAGCTAAGCCTACTCACTTTCTGTTGTCTTCTATTGAATCACTCCAGATTTTCAGATGCCACAGGAGCCACCACCTGTCCTTAGCCCACTTTTCTCCTTCTTCACATGTCATGTTAATGTAACCTGTGTTGGAAACTACAGATGATAAACCTCAGCTTTATTCCACTTTCACATGTACTACAAGAGTCCATAAATTTTATTCTTATTTATGGCAAGATGACAAATCAAGAACTCACAGGAGGTGTCAGTTTAACGGACAGCCATAGTCAGAAAAGAGTTCATAGTGACCAGCTACACAATATAACATTTCCTCCAACAACAAAGTCGGGAAAGAACCTCCCACAACCAAGCTGGAGGTGAGGACAAAGACAACATCCTCAAAACGGGAACTGCAGCCTCAGGTACTTTTGGACTCCTCAGCACCACATGAGGTCCAGTTAGTCAAAACAAAACTAACAGACGACCAAGGAAAGCTGTCTCCCAAGCCAACTTTCAATCCTGCTGTTCAGTTACAGTCAGAAAATAATTCCCATGGAGTTAAGAATGTACTTCAAAACAAACAAACAAAGCAGTGGGGGACAAGGACAGACATTTGCACTGACATTTCCCAAAATGTAACTCTTCCCCCAAGGCCAGTCTATACCCTCACCACTGGTATTGATGCGAATTTTGCCAAAACCAGAAGCATCACAAGGGGAACATCAGTGAATTGGCAGTTAATCCTTTTGCATTAAACAAGGTCAGCACTGCATTTGTCTCCAAAAATCTTAAAAACATCTTTCCTCCGCTATTTACTTTCTGGCTTTTTAAGTGTTTCTCCTCTACTAATTAAAATTATCAAGTCCTTTCCCCTTCATCTCTCAGGCTAAATTTCTTCTCTAACAAGGATGGAGGAAATGAGGAGTAAAAACAAGAAATGTTCATAATAAGAACCTAACATTATGCATAAGTTGCAGAGGGGAAGAGATAAATCTGAAAGCTTAGAAAGCCCTACACTGTAACACCCCACTTGAAAAAGCGTCACTTAGAATTGTATTTTCTGCCGAGAAAACGGGGGAGGGAAACCCACATGGATGCAAAAGAGCACAAAATGCAGCATCAGCGGTGAACTTAGAAGAAAAAAGTGACTTTATAACTGTACATGGGAGAAGTCAGAATTAATTCTGATGACCTCAGCTGTGGACCCCAATTTATTAGAACTTACCTCTCATTAAAAGTTAAGTGAACTGAAATATCACTTGCTGTCCAAAATTTGGCACAGTCATTAATTTCTAATAGAGACTATAATTGGCTATACTATAAGCAGTATACATTTCCTTGCATCCAAATATTCTTTCGTGGGACTTATTGTTATGTAATCATTAAAGTCAAAACAATGGTATGAATTAACATTACATCAGGTTAGATTTTTTTTTAGTTTGAGTATAAAACCAAAAACATTCAAGCACACCATTTTAACCATTTTTGGCCATTTCTCTCAAAGCACTGGTTAGTGTCAGCTATGCAACTACAACAGAAGTAGCTCACTACATGACCATGCAGTCTTCAATGCACATTCAGGTCTATTCTAAACCTGGCAAATACGTGTCCCATCCTATTAAAGTTAATATAGCAAGACGGCCTTTTCATTAATTAGGATATTTCTCTGTTGTTTAAACAGCTTCAATATAATCTGATGCATTCTGGAGACACCAACCTAAACTTCACTCAGAGCCAGCAGTGTAATAACTATTGTCATATTCCAATAAAACATTTAATACTTGGCATTTTTATTTTCATTTACCTTCACTTTTTAAACAGTAATGATGTTACTCCTTGCATCAACAGAGTGGTACCTGCCTATCACCAAAGCTACTACATATCCAAAAGCAGGCAGTGGAAAAGCCCATGAACCTCCCAATCTACAAGCCAACTCTTTTTTCTTACAATACTAAAATTGTATTAAGCAAGAAGAATTTTTTGTTTGAAATCTCGATCTAATCATCTACTACTGTTTTCCAAACTGGTTTTGACCAGCAAATCCCTACAAATTTTCCAGTGAGCATGCAGACTTGTCCTTCTCTATTAGTGCCATGTACTAGCTACAGATTATTTACTGTAACCAGACCCACTGCACATTTTTAATGCCTGAATTTTATTCTTGGTACCTCTTCAAACAATCCTGAATAGTCTGAAAGGGATCAGAAAGTATGTATGGTGAAAAACCCTTTTAATGGTGCTACATCAATAATTATGTCATGCTATTCAAGGTGGTCCTATATGGTCAATTGTAGGGACCAGCTACTGGTTTTGGCATTTCTCATACTTTTTTAGGCTTTATTAATACAGTGACAAAGATTGACTGATTGATGGCTTGGCTTCGCAAGCAAAGATTTGGGAAGGGTTTTACCCACGTTCACTACAAGCATGATGACCAAGGGCATGTGGGATATGCAAATCTGGTTGGAAAAAAGGCTGCTTAGGCAATCAGGAAGTTTCCGACCAGGACTGTGAACTCCTGGGGCAATCTTGAGCGACCCATGCCCTGATCCACCCACATGCAAGGTTGGATCTGCAGCTTCCCATGCACCTTGTCACCTGCCGATTCGATCCTCGCCTGTCCATACAGACAAGTGAGAGTAAGTCCTTCCGGCCTGCGCAGTGGATTTTTTAGGTGAGGCGCAGTGTGTGCAGAACTGGCCGCACCCTTTACCCCTGAGGTTTAACTGCCACGGCCTAGCTAGCTAGGATAGTGGCAGCAAAGTCCTCAGGTCGTAGGTTTTGTAAGAGTGTCCTTCTCTTAGATGGAAGACCATACAAGGCTAGACGAGCTCCATCTGCCCGGGTTTGAAGATAGGAGTTCTTCTTCTCCTATGAAGAAGGCTTGTCTTCGCTAACGAAGATTGAGGAAGGGCTTTAACCCACACATTCTGAACAAGACTGCTATCTCCTGGGTCAGTCTCAAGTGACCGATGACGTAACAGCACAACATCAAGCACAAGACAAAGATTAAGACACTGCAAACACCACATACAGACACCCCAGCCTTTTCTTCTCCTACAAGAATGCTCTAAATACCAAACTGCACAAAGATGGGCCATGTTTGGGACCAAGGACAAAACATCAGCTCTCCATCTCTTCCAATAGCAATGCTACTTTGAAATATCCCATGGGCTTTGTCCAATCTGCTGTACTTACACAGGTATGCATGAAAGGCTGTTTTACTCAGAGGATGTAAAATAAAACCTAAAAGCTAAAAATTAAGTCAGGTAGCCTTGAAATCAAAAGCTTTCTCAAAATTTATATTCAATGTCATTTGGTTTGGCCTTCGCAAGACCCAGTTTTGGAGACAAGTTTTATGTGGGGATTTTTCCTACTCATTACATATTTGTACAGAGCAGCTGAACATATTTTTGATGTGAATATTGGCCTATCATACCAATTTTTTTTGAAGAATCAGTTAATCATCCTACAGAATCCATACACAGAAGTTATATGAGTAACAGATGTTCCAGCCTCATGAACCTGGCATCCTTATGCATTCAACAGTTTCAAACACAGACATTTGATCATTCTGAAATTCTGCATTTAAAGACTAAGAAACATTTAACCTTTCAAATTTTCCATTCTCAAAGATAGGTTTTCAGATAGGTCTGGTATTGCTTTTGAAGGATTCATGCTCCAACACTTCATTTTTTAGCTTTCTGCAAAACCTTAAAGAAGGGAATCAACCTAGTGAAACACAAAATTTCATTCATGGCTGCAATCAAGCCCACCATGAAATTCTGTCTGACCATTAACGGATATTTATTTCTGTAATAGGCTGTACCAGCCCCGATTCCATTTCTCCAACAGTCAGCAATGATAAAAAGTTCATTCCTTCAATACACTCAGGTAACTAAGAAAGAAGCATATTTGGCAGGTGGTATTCTCAATAGCTCATCCTTGCCTTAAAAAGTAACAGGAAACGATTCAATAGTCAGGTTTCCCAAGACTGTCCTAAGACAGAAGTTCAAGTGCCAAACACCTTCCAAAGCTGACAACCTTTTAAAATATCCAAATCTGCAGGTTTAAGACCATGGTAATGTTGTGAATGAGTGCCACATATACTGGGCCTATGCTATACCTGAACTGTTCATGTTTGTCCCCGAAAACTTACTTCAAGGCTGCAGCAGGGAGATGCCCAAAGGAAACTGTGACCCTGTAGGAAGCCCATGCTGGAGAAGGACCCTGTCAGGATCTGTGTCTCCATGAAGACAGGAGCCCACACTGGAGCAAGTCTGCTGTGAGTTGTGACCCCAGGGGGGATGCAGTCTGGAACAGTCCATTCCTGAAGGATGCACCCCATGAAGGGACCCATGCTGGAGCAGTTAATGAAGAACTGCAGCCTGTGGGAAGGACTCACGTTGGAGAGGCTCATGAAGGACTGTCTGTTGTGGGAGGGACTCCATGGTGGAGCAGGGGAAAAGCATGAGGAGTCCTCCCCTGAGGAGGAAGAAGCAGCAGAGACAATGTGTGATGAACTTACCACAACCCCCATTCCATGTGCCCCTGTACCACTGGGGGGAGGAAGTGGAGAAAACTGGGAAGAAGAGAGGAGTGGGGAGAAGGTGTTTTAAGATTTAGTTTTTATTTCTCATTATCCTACTCTGATTTGATTGTTAATAAATCAAATTGACTTTTCCCCCCCAAGTTGAGTCTGTTTTGCCCACAACAGTAACCAGTGAGTGATCTGTCCCTGCCCTTATCTCAATCCATGAGCCTTTTGTTACACTTCCTCTCCTTCCTCTCCCCTGTGCAGCCGAGGAAGACAGCGACAGAACAGCTTTGGTGGGCACCTGGTGTCCAGCCAGGGTCAACCCACCGTAACACTACATAAGCCTGTCAAAGTATACACTGCATTTCAAATAGCTGGGTTACTGTAAAAGTCTAAAAGAAAAAGTGCTGGTTTTGTTTCAATTGACCAAAAAGCACTACCATATACATAATGAATTCTAACAGTCTTTTCTGAGTTGCAAGCAATGGAGAGTCTGTCACTGTTATTGCAGGTTTCTTGTAGGGAACCCCTCAACGATCATTTCTTATTTGGTCCTAGTCAATATGTAACTGGTGAGCAGGTGGTGAGATGCCAGAAACATTCATCATATGTGCAGCATTAGTCACCTTTCATCATGTATCAGCCAACCCAACCTTGTACAATGCAGCTGATAGACCAAAACACCCCAAACCAAATAAACAGTGATGGGTCAACACCAGGGCAAAGAAAATCCTTTTATAGCATAACATTCATCTTTGGTTTAGAAAAGCATCCACAGGCAAACAGGACAGTTTTGTCACAGTTTAATAAATGTTAATGAGCAGCAACAGCAGCTTCTGCTACTAACACCACAATGACTTTATATAACCTCGTAACATCCTTGTGTTACCAATGCAGCCTCACATACAAACGCCTTCGTCAGCCCCCCAGAGGCTGCAACAACACAGTGTGTATATATATATATATATATGTACACACACACATATATGAGCACAAAACAGCTTTGAAAAGAAATACAAATTAATGCAGAACCATTAAGTACTTTTTGCGACTAATGCAAAATACCAAAAGCACACAAAATGTATCCTCCCATTTTTGGTTTTCCACACACTGCTGATTCAAGTTCTATTCTCTCTGCCTACTCCAGTCCACCTAAAAAATCATGTTAAGTTTGAGAGCATAAAAAAGGACTTTATAACTCTTATCTCCCAGGTGCAACGAGACTTTACCATAAATACAAAAGCTCACTGTGCAGACACAGAGCTTCCTTAGGGAAGAAAAACGAAATTCAATGGAAAATAAGGAACTGTTACAACTTTGCTGGCTTCTTCTCCAAATGTTAATTAAGTACTTTCAATCTTCCTTCTTAAACACCACATAAGAGTCTGTCTACAAAAAAAGACCAGAAAAGAAAGAAGAAAACATTTCCACAGTCCTCAAATCCTGCAGCAAAACTCATAGTCCTTTGGGGCAAGGGGAAAGGAGGAAGAAAATATTCTATGTATGATAGAATTACACCACTTAATACAGTTCAGCCAAGTCCTCAAACACAATAATAATGTGATACAAAACCACCATGGGATGGGCTGGGAAGGAGAACTCCGATCCCACAGCTGTGTGGCTGCTCCAGGCCAGGCTGAGCACCCATCCTGCTGTCTGCTTTGGACCAGAGCTGGATGTTGCTCCCACAGCACAGGACTACGGCTGGGCAGCGAGAAGATGAACATGAGGCTAGGCTTCAGTATGAACCGAATTCAAGAAAGAAAACCAAAACTGGGAGGCAGCAAATGCAAGGAAGCATTGGTGATAGGAAGGGAAGACACAGAAAACACTAGGAAGGAGGAAGAAGTAGATGTCAGCCTAGTCTGAAGCTATAAATTATTTGGAATACAGACGCTGAAACTGAGAATGAAGAACTGAACGCCTCATCCTGGGCAGTGTTCAAGGCCAGGCTGGACAGGGCTTTGAGCAACCTGGTCTAGTGGAAGGTGCTCCTGCCCACAGCAGTGGGCTGGACCTAGGTGAGCTTTAAGGTCCCTTCCAACCCAAACCATTATATGATTGTGAAGTGCAGGCAATAGTGGAGACAACTGGACAAAAGGTGAAACACTTCAGAGGGAACAACCAGAAGTCTATAGCTATAACAGTATCTAGAATGGAACCTAAAAATCTCAGATTTCCTCTTGATGCCACAAATAACTGTGAAACACTTCGACAAAACATCCAAACACTGTCTAGTGCTAAACCTTTAGAGAGCAACAACCTCCCCTCAGCACCAGCCCAACTGCTGGAGTTCTGAATGGAAGATTTAAAAATCGCAGCTGTGTTGATGATGGAGATAAATGCCAATATAATGCCCCCTGATAGCCAATCATTTATTGAATTCTAGGAATTTACACACACAAATAGTGTTAAAAATTAGAAAGACTGCCCTGGGGTAAAACTGAAGGAGCCCATTCTCTCTAACACTGCAGAATGTGGAATATCTGCATCAGGAGATGCAGTGGGGGGGGGAAAAGGTAGCTTTCACAGGAAAAGATCTTGACTGTAGTTTTATGGACTGGTCTGATCACTGCAGATAGATCCCTACCACTCATAGTGAACAAGTCACTTATTAACCATAAGAAAAACTTGCTTTATACTCATTTAGGTACTCGACACCCTCTGCTTAGGCCTCTAAGCAATCACTGAGCTACTGAACATCAAACATCAAGGGTTACAATTTACACTGTTTTTTTAGTACTCTCTCAGAACTGGAAAATGTACAGTGAGCACAGAAATGTGATATTAATAGCTATGCTTGAAAACTAAATTATTCATAACTTAGAAAATGACAGAACAAGATTATTTGTGTGTTCTTTGTTTAGTCCTAAACTTGTATTTGCACTCTGTAAGCCTGTCTCCTCAGAAAGTCCTTTGCTCCGAGTTTTACAAAATACAGTCCAGTACATTAAACATGTGCTATTCAAACCCTGCTTTGGTACCAGACTTTTCTCCCTGCCTTTTACTCAGTACGGAGCAAAATAACTTGCAACAAATTTGGTTTACGGCGTGACTGGACTGAGGACTGTTAATAGTGCTGGTCAGCCTTCAGCTCTGTAATTCCTTAACTTCTCAGTGCTTGTCTTTTCAAATCTTAAAATGTTCTAGTCGCCTTTGTATATTTGTAATGTAATTTGTACAGAACTGGCACTTCAGAGCCATACGGCGTGACAAACCGAAAGCAAAACTGAAGACAGAATATACTGTGCAACATTACAAGCGCTTACGTTCCTATCTGCTTACAGGAGCGCTCTCTTACGTGGCAACTCGCACGAGGAAACACTCGTATCAATGCACGCACGGCCGCGGCCCGCACCAGGCGCGACAGCCCGCCCGGAAGGGGCCGCGGCCGGCAGAGCCGCCCGGGAGGGTCCCGCCGGGGGAACGCGGGCGGAAGGCGAGCTTTGAGCCTTCCCCTGCCGGACCCGGCTCTCACGTTGCACTCCCACCCTCCCGACCCACATCCGTGTGGGAAAGAGTCACCCCGAGGCACTCTGCGGGCGACTCTGGAGCCCGCTCGCTCGCCCCGGTCCTCGGGGAGGGCCGGACGTGGCGGCCCACTCCGCGGTGAGCTGAAGGGGGCGGGCTGCCCAGGGCAGGGTGGGCTGCCGCTGCCGCTCCCCCGCCCCGCGGGGCCCGGCTGCCCGCCGCCGCACTCACCACTTCCCGGGCCCGGCCGGTGAAGTCGCTCTTGGAGCGGGCGGCGCTCCGCTTGAGCAGCTCGTCCCTGGCGTTGTCACCCGCCACCGCCACCCCCAGCGCCTTGTTGCGGGTCTTCACCGTCTTCACGCTGGCCTTGAACAGCAGGGTGATGTCCACCGCCATGGCTGCCCGCCCCTCAACCGGCGCCGGTGCCGCTGCGCACCCTTCCCCGCGCAACGTAGCTCCGCGCGGCGCGTTCCGGGCCAGGCCAGTCCTCTCCCAGGGCTCCTGGTCCCGCTCGCTGCTATGGGGCAATGCTCCTCAGCAGCCTCTCGGAGCCCCGTGAGCTACGGAGGAGTGTGCCGTACCGGGCACGGAGGGCTGAGAGTGGGCGCACTTAGGTTAAGAAGAAGCGTGCGCCTCCCTCCCGTACAGCCCAGCAGGAGCCAGCTCCTAAGTGGGACGGCCGGAGCGGGGCTATCTCTGTCTGGCTCTGGTCTAACAACCACCCTGTAGAATAAAAGCTGTGCTCCACAGAACTTTGGCGTCCGGACCACGCCGCGGTGGCGCCGGGGCAGGTGTCACCGGGTGGTGCTGTTAAACGCAGTCTGCCAAGATCTTAACTTGGCAACTGAGAGTTATGGCCGCACAGGACAGGTTCATTAGGGCTGATTAGTGCATGTCGGCAGATCTGCACTGGGGTCTGGGGGGGCCGCTGGGCAGAAAATGGCCACAGGTGTGTGTGCCCTGGTTGTGTACCTGTGATCTGTACAGGTGGAGAACCTACACCCAGAACATGTAGCGATGGTTTCTTCTCTACTGGGAATGTGGCCAATGAGGTCCTCGATCTGCTGCCATCCAGCACCGGGGCAGCATCACACTGGTACCTGGAAGGTGTTATCACACAGTTACAGTGCAGATCTGTTTGAGATCTGACTGATCCTGAAGAAAGCTTTGTGAAACAACCTTTGTTGTTGAGGCAACTTTATTACCAGGTTCTATGCAGTAGACCAGCTGTGTGACATTGCGTGTCAAAGACAGGAAAATATGTGACCAAATAACTAGTAGTGATCTTATGTTTTATTGCATTGATAGATACCATATAATGCTCTGGGGTCCAGCAGATACGATGTAGTTTTTAACTGTGCTCTCACTGACCACGAGCACGTTCCCTGAGGCAGTCTCCACAGAACACAGTTTCAAACTCCTGCCTCTCCCCAATGGACTGGAAGTTAATCAACCACAACTATTTTTCGTATTTACTCCAGAGTATCAGGCTTTCTTCCTATGCTGATTACTACTCTACTTTCAGTTCAATTCTCATCAATTCAGCTTTAGATTAGCTGTTTCCTTATAGTTATATCGTAATAGTATTCATTCATACTTTGTTATTGTAGCTCTATTTTAAATGGAGTTTTTGTTGTGGCACAGATGTGTATTTCTGATTAAAGCAATAGGCTGTTTCAAGTCCCTGTCCTCGGTGCTGGATTTACCATGAAAATATATTTAAGGTATTAAAAAAGTGGGCAACAAAGGAGATTAAATTTTTAATTCCAAGAATGACAGCAGTAGTTTATTGAACTTTGAGCCTTTGCTCTTTCAAGATTAAAAAATTCAGTATAAGAATACTTTAGCAAAGGACAGAAAGCCAACCGTATACAGGGTGGCATCCAAAGGAGGTGACCAGCAGGTCGAAGGAGGTGATCCTGCCCCTCTACTCTGCTCTTGTGAGACCTCACATGGAGCATTGTCTGCAGTTCTGGTGTCCTCAACATAAAAAGGACATGGAACTGTTGGAACAAGTCCAGAGGAGGGCCATGAGGATGATCAGGGGACTGGAGCACCTCCTGTATGAAGACAGGCTGAGAAAGTTGGAGCTGCTCAGGCTGGAGAAGAGAAGGCTGCGTGGAGACCTCATAGCAGCCTTCCAGTATCTGAAGTGGGGCTTATAGGGATGCTGGGGAGGGACTCTTCATTAGGGACTGTAGTGACAGGACAAGGGGTAACAGGTTCAAACTTAAACAGGGGAAGTTTAGATTGGATATAAGGAAGAAGTTCTTTATTGTAAGGGTGGTGAGGCACTGGAATGGGTTGCCCAAGGAAGCTGTGAATGCTCCATCCCTGGCGGTGTTCAAGGCCAGGTTGGACAGAGCCTTGGGTGATATGGTTTTGTGTGAGGTGTCCCTGCCCATGGCAGGGGGTTGCAACTTGATGATCTTAAGGTCCTTTCCAACCCTAACTGTTCTATGATTCTATGATTCTATGACATATTTAATAAAGACATGTGGAATTTACATGTATACAGGTATATCAGGTACTTTTAGGTATGTTTTCTAATATTGATTGTCTTCCTATTCTTTGAATTACCAAAACCAGAGTAAGCACACTTAATAAAATTCCAGGAGGATCTTGATCACTCTTGAGTGGTGCAGTTGACACTCTGGACGGAAGGGATGCCATCCACAGGGACCTTGACACACTTGAGAGGTGAACTCATGAGATTCAACAAGGGCAAGTGCAAGTTCTTACACCTGGGTCGGGGCAATCCCAAGCACAGCAAGGACCTTAAATAGAAATTCTTTGGGAAAAGATTTTGTCTTCAGTTCTACTTTATTTATTTAATTTTACTTATACTGGTGGCATGCTTTGTGTATGTGACCAGTAGTTACTGAAAAACACTCCAAAACAGTAATAGTAATATTGTACAGCCAATTTTGAACCTCAACAGTCTTAAAACTCCCATTCAGGTACAAGAAAAGGAACAGAGACACAATTTAAAAGAAACGCATTATTAAAATCCCATATAGCTGATCTCATCTGTCAGAAATGGACTGAACAGTTAATCTGACAAAGGAAAAAGTTAAACGACCTTCTAAATGTGAAAGAAGGTTGCTCAAATAGTCTAACTCATTATGTACATAATACCCAGGGCCTCTACTGTAGAGAAAAATAGATACCTTTGAAGATTACAAATGCTTTAAAATCAGTTGCTAAGAACTGGTGCCCGGAGCTGTTATTTGAAATTGATCCTAGCTTCCTGTATACAGTAACTGCATCTACTCAGTACTTATTTGCACTTCCACAGCCACCTTGTTTTGAAAGTTTAAAGCTTACTTTGGAGCAGATAGGTTTCAATAATACATGCTGGAGCTTCCTGTAATTGCTAAAAAGACTAACCTTGACATTTAAGATTTTAAGGTTGGAGTAAAATTCCAAAACGCACACAAAGGCCTACAGTGCCACCACAAGCAATGCAGGTAAATCTGTAAGAACACATGCACTGTGCACTCCGTCGTGCCTAAGCAGGAGCATGCCTGGAAGAGGAGGAATTAGGAGCTTACAAACTGCAATTTTGTGCACTGTGTGAGGACAGCATGGTGATCATCAGGTCTTGGTCTACTTGCTTAACCTGGGCAAACCTGCCAGGGAAAGGGAGTCAGTGTTTCCCTGTGGTTATCAATCAGTGGGACCATTAAACAGGGGCCAGTGGGTTCATCTCCATTTAGAGACAGGTAACTCCTGAAATTGTAATTGCCTTTTGTGTGAGAGGTAAACAAAAAGGATAAAGCTCCTGAACATCTTCCCTTCTGATGCACTCCAACTACAAAGGTCCTAATCTGGCACAGACAGTAGAAAACTACATGCGGTCAATTTTATATATTTTGGTGGGTTTTTTTTCTGGCATAAACCCTCTAGCTTTCTTTATGCAATGGCAGTGTTGCAAACTGAACAAAATATCAAAAGGAAAGCAATTTGCTTACAGCACATCTGTAATCAACATAGATCAAAAGGGAAGAAGCTGTATTTGATGGCTGTTTAAACTTTCAAGCCAATAGCATGTATTGGCTAAAAATCAAAGCAAACACAACAAGTTTGTGGATGTATAAAGGAATCTCCTTGGGTGTTTAAAGGTAGGATTAGAAGCCAGTACACACTGTACAAAGGAAGTAGTGTCACTGTGTACACTGAAACAGTTTTGTGGAAAGAATGGATATGAACTGCATAACTACAAGAAGCTTGTACTGTCTGAGACAACAAATATTCACTGCTAGAAACCAGTTTAATTTGCAGTAACATCAAGGTTCTGTTATTCCCCTTGAAACTAGACCATCGAACCATAATTTACAACTAAAATAATTTAAAAAATAGATGTAAAATATATTATTTTTATATATCATAGATATAAAAAATTCACGTGAAATATATTTTTGCCTAAAAATATATCTGTATATACAATGTATAACAATAGAAATTCAGAGAAAAAAGTGATAACTTGATTTTCCAGTTGTTCAAAAAGCATGTTTAATTCTTAGAGATGTTATGTTAAAACCATTCTTTACTTGTAACATACATCCTAACATGATATGTGCAATCTAATTTACATCATCAAAGAAGTGTGTGTTCAGTGCAATTCAGCTTGATCTATAAAAGTGTTAGAGATCTCTTGGGTAAGAATAATTCTCAGAAGTGCTGATTCTTCCTCCCATAAATGGAAACACTTATGACCACCATGCAGGCTGATGTCAAGGAGATGCCCAATGCCCTGTACTGGGGTGCCCCTGGCTGCATGTCTCCCCTCACACTGTGGCAGTAGGACAGGCTGTACTGTCCAGGTCCTGCTCTGCTGGCTGTGGTATTGCAACCAGCTCCCTAACCCTGAGCAAGCAGCTGGTACTCACTCTGCCCTGAGATTGGGCACCTAAATACCATCATTTTGACTGTGATAATTAGAACAAATAATGTCAGGAGACAAAGCCTTATAAATTGGGCAGCAGTCAACACAAAGGAATCTCAATGCAGAGTTCTTGCAAGTATAGTTTAATACAGGTAGTTAAAATCTCTAACTATGTATGCCAGCCTATAGGGCCTTAGAAATGAGATAAAAACAGGCACAAACTGGACAGGCCTGGATTTTGCGCATGTCTGCCCACCATGTTGAACGCAAGAGGATTTGGCTTGAAAATACATATGAAATAAATACCATGTATGTGGGATGCTTGCATTGTCCCACAGGCTCTGAGTTACTAGCAGTGAGCAGAGCTAAGAGTATATATGCAAGAGATCCTTTAGACATTTGCCAAGTAAAATAATCTTGACATGCCCACTGTGGAAAGAGTAGGAGAGAGGCTGAAAAGAAACTCTTTTCAGGAACCATACTACTATGAAGGCTGAAAAGCAGCGCAGACACAGCAGTTCCCCCTAGTGTAGTCCAAATCCACTTTATTTCTCAAAATTCATGGGTTTAGGAGTGAAACCAATGTAGCCACTCTCCAAAATTCCAAGCCCTGAATAAAAATGGAGAAGAAAAAACCTCTTGGAAAATACTAAAATGAACTTCAGTCATGGAGCACAGCGCAGAGCACACCAATGTCTTGTATTAAAGAGGAACTGTATTTAAATATGTTCTTTCATTGATTCCATGTTAACAACATGCAGAAGTGATGGTGAGGTGGCCCTTACAAAAGAATGGATAGAACAAAAATACAAAAAGGGTAGGAAAGTTAAAATGTATAAAGAACCTGTTCAGATAATTATTTTAAAGGAGAAGAGGAGAGGAAAAGCAAAGAGCTCCTCTTAAACTATTTACAGACAGTGGTATACGAAAGGGAATTGTGAAATATGGACCATTTTTGTTCAATTTTCCCATAAGAAACTCAAATCCTGGTGCGTACATAACAAACCATGATGGTTGAGCAGGCATTGAATTTATGTTATTATGAGTGCTTTAATAGCGTAAGAGGAAAAATCAAACTGGGATTTCCATTCTGTTTTATTTGATGTTAACTGCAATGACCAACTGGTATGTCAGGGAAACAATATCTTTCTTAATGCCTGAGTGCTCCCCACATTTATAGGGTCAGAAATAACAATAAGCCAAATCAAAGGCATTTCCATTGTTGGGATTTGAATCAGGCCCAGCATATGTCACTAGAGATCCTACAAAGTCTTTGCCAAACCCACAAAGAACTGGAGTAATTCCATAGCTCCATGCGGACATTTCTGAGGTTAGGCAATGGCTCACTATCTGCTGAATATCATGCAGATTAGCAGTAGAGTGGTTTGTCATAGTGGCTTTCACTATAAACAAAGCACCAGTAAGACACCAAATTAATTGACATTGCAATACTCAAAATTAAGTTCTCTTTAGTTCTATTGCTTATGACTTTAACCTTACGTGTGTTCTCACGAGATTTGCCTATTTTTATTACAGCTAAGCTCCCTGAGCATTTCATGGGCCAATTGCACAAAGCACTAATGTGGGTACAAGGGAAGGGATGGGAACAAACAGCTTAGGGAAGAAAGGGTAGAAAGGGACTACAACAGCCTCAGCTTATACTGATTTATTCTGTCAGTGGACAGGCCCAAAAACAAACTAGCAGAAGTAAACCAGGCAGACTAGCCTTACAGAGAATGACTTTATAGTCACGTGTATCTGCTCAACTTAGAAACTCCACCAAGCGAGGGGAAAATGCATAGAAAATATAGTGTCTGACTCTTCTCTTGCTTATTGCGGTAGAAACAGGAGTTAAACTTCATGTAAATAGGTGTTAGAGCACTTATGGCATGTTTACAGCCTGCATAGCAGCACTGCATAGAGATCCCTGAGCTGGCTCCAAGCAGGCTAGCATGTCCACAGCTAGTGGATTCAGTGCCTTGAATGCTTTGTGCCAGAGTGTAATCATATCCCCTTAGCCTTTCAGCTTAGACTTGTACAAAGGCATTATTATTGCTAAACAGAATGTACCTTACCTGCTAGGGTCTTACAGCCAACTTGCTCTTTTCATGTTGATGACTGAGAGTTAGTGTCTGGGCTTTCCTCATCCTCTGTCTTTTCCAATGGATGAACCTCCAGTTTAGAACAGAAATTCTTCCTGTTAGTCTCTAGGGGGAAAAAAGGGAAAGAATTGATACTCCTTAACTCTACATAATCTCGAAGTGGATACGCAGTCTCAGCTCATTCTCTAGCCACCTCTACAGCCAGTAGTCCTTTTGGCAAAGTCTGCCATTCATTCTAAGGGATATCTGTGGTGGGTGAGATATATCTTCTACTTGCAGGGCATATTTCACAATTTAGCTTAGACTTTCAGCTTAGAAAGCTTTTAGGTTAGTTTTGAGGCAGATGATTTTAGGTTAGATGAATGCAATCTTTCTCATCATGGTACTTCCTGTGGTAAAAATGGAATATACAAAAATGAAATGATTCAGTACTTCCTTGAGAACACTGGAGGGAGCTCACAGAAAGAGACAGGAAAAAAGAGAAAAGGTGGCAGGAAAGAGAAGTTGTTGCAGTTACATGAAAATTAACATGAATATTTACACTTACAGATTGCGTTTCTTTTCAATTCATGTACAAATGTAGAAAAAAGAAGGTATTTTTGCTTATGTTAAATGCCAGTAATTTGTGTTTGTATCCTGGCATCATTTTAGCCTTCTATTTTGAACACGTATACTTAGTAAACATACATAACAGGCCTTTTCATTTAAATTGATGTTTATTTGAGTTCTCTTGTTTCTGTTCACTTGGCTTCATGCTCTGCAGTCTGATATTTAATCTAAAACAAGGGAGAGGGACTTTGGCAAACTGTAGTTATACATCCCCTAGGAAAATACCATCATCTTCAGTGAACACAATATAATGAGGAGGTGTCCTATTACATAATTGAGGAGGCATTGTCTTTTATATGCATTCTGGTTCACTTTTCACACTAAATTAATCTTAATAAGCATCTGCTTTGAGTAAAGAAAGTTTTGTGATATTCCAACCATGACCTCTCTGGAAGTCCAAATGATTTCACTTTATATTTCAGACTGGGGTATTCTTTTGAAACATTTCCCTTTACTATATGATAATCAGTGTGTTAACATGAACTGATTAATCCCATCAGTCTAACACTGAGCCCTTTCCCCAGTAAATTCATGGCTGCAAAATCACTGGCTTCTTAAATGAGTTCAGGGCAATCCTACAGATTAAGTTATACAGGAGGTCAAACTTGATGATCACAGAGGTCCCCTCTGGCATATAATCTATGAATCTGTAACTCAAAGTGGAAAAAATACAAAGAACTATACAATAGCAGTAACTGAAGAAATAAAAATAGCTGCTTTTAAGACAGAGCTTGATATATTTATGAATAAGATTATATGAGCTGGTTGCCTGCAATAGCTGGAGCATGGACATGGTGGCCCTGCAGTGACTTCCAGATCTATTTTACTGGGCTTCAATTGCTGATCAGCTTGTTCTCATTTTTCATATTTATTTTAAAACAGTTTTTGATACAGTTACTGGGTTAACAAATTAAAGATGGATTTTAGCTTTTTAAAGACAGGCTCTCGTTCATTTCAGATGTCAGACTGAATTGAGGCCTATGAATAATGCTTGTGTTGACCTGCCAGAATATGTCTTAGCAGCGATGAATTCTCAAATACCCAGGCTGAGCTTATTCATGTTGAAGTCAATGGGAGGGAAGGCAATACAGCCCTGTGCTGGATCGGGCAGCATTTTAATGTAACAGCAATCATATACTGTGCTTTCTTTTTTAAAAAATAGGAAAGGACTTGGCAAAAAGCCACATTTGATTTTCTGAGTGTGACTTTTGACAGTTTATCTGCCTGAAATTATACTGCTTTACAGAATATGTTGAAGTAAATGTTCAAAATTTGCTGAAGAGTTCCACGGTTACAGTTCTCTCCTTCCCTAGTTTTTTTGTAAGACTCGACAGAGTTGCAGCTCAGGGAAGAGCTGGACTAGATGAATACAGGAAACAGAGACATTTCCAAGAAATGGAGACATTTCCAAGAAAAGTAGGAAATGGGTTTGGTAATTTTTTTCAGTAACACACTAAGGATATGGTCCAGTTAAAATCATTGGTAAAATTTACACTGGCTCAGAGGGAATAAATACAAGCCTACCCTTTTTTAAAAGAAAACTTCTTACTCTGGAGATATGTCTCAGATGAGACAAGAAGAGATTCCCATTTCTGTTTGTTGCTGCAACTTTCATGGCACTTTTCCATAAGATTGGGAAAAGGATTATACACCATTACGTCTTGGCCTGATTTCATCTCCAGTAGCTATTTTTAACCATCTGATTTTCTTCCTGTGGTTTCCATTATTTCTAGTGTTGGTAGGTTTTACTACTCCTGCTCTGTTTTCCTCAAGATGTACTTGCCTTCCACCAGCAGGTGACTAGCTCCTGGTACATTTTGCTGCCTCATGGAAACATTTATGGAATTTTGTAGGCATTGTGGAACACTTAGAGCTACTTGTTCGAAAAAGAGCTTGGAAATGCTGGTTTAAACTCCTGATCACTGTAAATCTCAATATGTAAGCCAAAAGCCTAAAGCAGAAGCATACTTAGTATTCTTTTGTAAGCTTTCCAGTCTTTCTTTTCTGCTCTTCTCTCACTGTGACATACAATATTTTTTAATTTAATTTTTAATATTTATTGTATTGCTTGCATTTCTTCATCTGCTTATTGGCAAAGCACCAGCAGATTGCTTACATAGTCCAAGAAGGAAATGCATGCAGACTCGGGGTGCAGTTACATCATCTCTCAAGGTAATACAAGTTCAGGCTGGTGCTGAAAGACCTGTCCTGCCTGTTGCCGGCCCTGGCAGCCTGTGCCCATTGCTGTCATTACCACTTGTGTTGCTGCCCAGTCAACCACATCACTTTGCATTTTCTGTAGGCTTATATTTCCTTCAGATTGGCTTGCTCAAGACCACGAATGCCAGCATATTTAGTGCAGTGAGAATGCATAACCATAGGCAACTGGTGCTTAGGATTCCCTTTTTCATCAGTGACCCCATGTAAGAGTGACACAAACTGATGGAGAAACAACTGCGATTTTAGTGGTCACTAGTCATTATGGCTGCCTCTATTTTTGGGTATCTAATTTAAGATGTTTTTAGAATGTGTGAAATTTAAATGTTTTGATAACCAGATCCCTTTAAGGTGCTCAAATTGAGTTCATCCAAACAATTGAACCATTTCTAAAAATCATAGCTATAATTCTCATAGCTGTAAATCTAGGAAAACCTTTCAGACATGGAATATTTGGTTGTCAGTTTTACAGAGTTGAGCATCAAAATGCCCTGCTTTAAGATTATGAGAGGCAACAATACAAATAGGAGATCTCAAAAAGCAGTAAATCAATACACTAAGGTCAGTATCAATTGAGTGGATTTAAAAGATACATTAAAAGTCTTGTTTGGTTTGTTTGAAAAAGAAAATGTTCATCAATTCCTTGCAGTGTATCATGTCACATGGGTTATAACATCTCTACCTACAATCCAAATTCTGAATCAAGATTACTTGAGTGGGTATCAGTTAACAGGCATCACCAAAACTATTTATTTAATTCATTGTCCTCTTTCATTTCCAACCCACAGCTGCCTCTAACATACATGCTTAAACTTGCAGCCATAATTCATATGTCAACGCATTTCCATTAACTAATCACAAATTATCAACTCAGTTCCATAGGTCTGACCACAGGTAAGTTTTCCTTTTGTCCAACACACTTTAGAGCTCAGATGGAGATTTTGAATGTGGTTATGAGTGATAAGATATGTAATGATAGAAGTATTTTGTGCCTGAAAGGATACTTTTAGACTTGCATGCTGGTAAATACATTTGTGTTTAACTATATTGGCATGAACCTATCATGTGCTACAGTCCAGTGTATATGCATATAGGGTTATTTAGTGATTTAAAAAAAGTTTAGTAACTTTATTACTTTAAAATTAACTTGAATCCTATGAGATATAAATGTGTAAGTTAAGAAGATTTAAAAGGAATATTTTCTGTAGGAGAAATGTTAACTGTGGGTTAGAATTTGCCTTGGAGAAGAGTGTTATATTAGTATGGCAGGGGTGGCTTTTCACAACTGATTCCCCAGGTAAGAAGGAAGATGAAGTGCCTCCACGGCTTAAAACCACTTCCCAAAGTTATGCGATAGCATTGTCAGAGAAGTCTACCACAAGACTGAATTCACAGTGCTGGCAGACAGTCGTATGTATTTTCAGCTTTGTGAAATCATGGACCTTAGGTATCTGTGTGATCACTGGTAGCCTGTGACCACTGGTGAACACGTGTCTCTGGAGCCCACCTATGAATTCCGTAAAGGATTTTTCCCCTCATTTATTTTTATTTTTTTTTTACCAGATGAACTAAACCAACTCCTTAATGTGAATTCAGTTTCAGATGTGTTAGGTTGGGCTAATGACTGATACTCATTATGGCAGATATTTTGAAGATATATGTTTCTATATGAGCATGCAGAAAATATTACTAGGCATCACTCATTAGAGAAACTGCAGTACAATCAGACAGCTCTGAAACTTTTCCACTGGCACTTCTGTTATATTAATACAGAAACTACAAATAGGCTCTCTTTTTTGTCATTCATATCCTAAGAACTGCACTTTCTTACTGACTTGAAGATATGAAGCAAGGCAGAAGTAGCCTGGTAAAAATATGTAAATATGATTTGATTTATCTGAAAGGTGTCATTCCATAGTTTTTTTTTTAAGGGCAGCAATACTCTTGCTTTTAATTTCAAAATGTTATTTTGCATTTATGACAATTTCTGTTTCTCATTTGGTTTATTGTGATAATTCCTTATTGTGTTTTACAAGCAAACTAGTTGATTACAAAATGTTAAAACCTCTGTCAGCTTCTTATTAAAACAGTATCAAATCCTGAAACCACTTGTTCAGCTTTTTCACTACCATTCTCTCCCAGACTCACGGTGAATCACTGAAAACTAGTGCTAAGAAAGTGAATACAGATTTCAGCATTTGTCCCCGAAGGAGTTGTAAATTGTTATGTCCAAATTGCTAAACATGTTAACATTTATACACATTCATATATTATATTTATACTTTGAAATCAAACTGGTGCAATATTACACATTCTCAGTCTTCATGTGAGATGATTTTGGATCCATGTCTGCAGCCTTGTCAAACTGTAGCTAAATTGGTAAAGGATTGTTAAATCAAAGCAACCCTTTTATATTGAGACAGTAATATTAGCACAAACACGGTCAGTCTATTTGTTCACACTTGACTGGATTTATGACAGCTTAACTATTTTGAAAAGCAAATGTCTTTATGATAATATAAGTGGATCCAGACTCAGGGATTATAACAATTTAATTTGTCTTTTTGTTTGTTTGTTTCTGGGTTCTGGTGTGTTTTTTTCATATTATTGATTTGGTCAAATTGTTGGGTGCAAAAATTGAATGCAGATCAGGCCTCAGATCATGCTCTTATTAGCAAACCAAACACTGGTGTTGTTTTTGTTGCTGACGTTGTTTGTTTTCATTGCTGTCTGAATGAGCCTTTTATGGTCTCTGCCTTTGCCTGGCTGACTGCACCCGATTGTATTTAATTACATTTACTCAGTAGTTTTAGCTGGGATCCCCGGCCATTACCTATCAAGTCCAATCGCTATTATTTAAATCCAATGACTCAGAATCAGAGAACTTATCTTTTACACAGTTATTGCCTAAACATCCAGCATAAACATGCAGAGATCTGGAGGACTTGTTCTGACTGCGCTGATTAAAGGCAAAGAGCAAGATGGATGGAGTCAGTTGTGATCAGCAGGCTACAGCGTCCTGCTGTGCTCCAGTCTCTGCCATTGTGCTGGGCTCTGGGTACCAGACTTGCCATGGTCCTCTCAGGTCTAAAAGGAAAGCTGGCTTTGTTTGCCTGTAAGCATCTGCAAACTGTTCTGACACATGATCTACCCTCTCAGCAAGGCCACTCATTAGGCTGATTATCACTTCAAAGTTTGTATTATCATCCATCTCTAAAGGCAATTAGGAATGGGTGGCTTTGAGTATCAGACACTGGGTGACACTAAGTGACTCATCTTTATTGATTCTTTTGTGAGCAGAGACAGTGATTGAGATGATAGGATTGCAGCCTACCTGCCCCTTTGACTGGTAAATACTGAAGAAAAACGGTGTGTAATTAACTGACAGTTAATATAGGTTCTGTTTAGTGTTCAGAAAGCACAATAGTGGAAGCTGCCCAAAAGGAACAAAGTAATGAAACTCCTTTGACAAGTTAAACTCTAAAGCCAACTGTGTAATTATCTGACAGTTAAAGGGGGGAGGGGAGGACTTGGTTTACTATTTATGAGACCAAAGGAATTCCTGCGCCTGAACAATGGAGACAGTTACTGACAATAATCATAACAGCTACACAAAATATTTGTTTGTGCAAGTCTGGCTTTCAAGTGAATAATGATCGGTTTCAGGGTCAGAGGAAGCCCTGTGGTTCAGCTCTGTGGTGCTGGTGCCACAGCTTCCCCTGGCCTGTCCGGCCGCTGCCCCTCTGCTGTGTTCTGCTGTGCTCTGCTCTGCCCTACACTGCTTTGCTGTGATGTTCACATCTCGGCACTGCTCTGCAGTGCTGGGGCTGCGCGTCCAGAAATTAAGTTAACTGACAGAGCTGCTTGCATCAAAGGCCTGCAGCCTGGTCTGCACCCAGAAATGTATTGGCAAAACTTGATCCATCCTGGCTACTATCCACATGTAATGTTCTCCTGCTAACAAACTCTTCCCTTTTCCAGCACGGTAATAAATATACCTTTTTATTTAGTGACACAAGCCTTCAGCCAGAACAAGTCGATCAACACCGAGGTATTTCAGAAGCACACTTACTGGTCCTCCACTGCAACATGGTAAGCTATTCTCCACATACGCACTCTCCCACGATGCAATATTCCCTGCAGGAATAGCCAGCCTGGCAGCATTCTGAATTCTTCTGCATGAAAGTCACAGTAAAAAAAGGAAGAAAAAGTCAAATTCATGTTCCAGTGTGAACTGTACCGTTTTGGAAAAGGATATATTCATAAGGTGCTAAGGAGAGAGCTACTGACTTTTAAAGTTCACAAAGAAGGAGTCTTATTACTGGAATGAGCCTTCTGGTAGGTACTGAAGTCTGAAAGAGATGATCAGGGTGTGCTGTTGGAAATGTCAGGCTACTAACTACCATGGAGTTTCAGAGGAGGTCCTGTCAGAGTCTTTAGGGTGGCATTTTGTGGACTGAGGCTGTTTAATATTACTTGTGATTTCATCACCCTGGGTGCGTGGGGTTTTTTTTTTTAATTTCATATAAATTGTCAATGAGGAAGTAATGTTTTAAGCTGCTTTGTGAACTGAGCATCTCAAAATGCGTGGCAGACTAAACAAGAGAATGTCTCCATGAGATGGACAAAGAGAGGGAAACCTGTCGGCCCTGCAAATTTTAAATAGTACATGCATATTCAGTGTATAAATGTAGAATAGGTGCCTTCTTGAGAGGACACTGCTCTGTGTTTTCCTGTCCTCTTCTGTTGATTTCCAATTGGTGTCTTCCATACAACAGAGAAAGTCTCTGGGGACACATAGAAATGATGGCTGGGACTTTTTGGGTGGTCGCTGATGTAAGTAATTTCCCTACTGCTAGCACTAGCCACGTCTTGTTGGACATGCTCACAAAAGGGATGAAAATGATCTGTGAAGGTTGTGGGGTTCAGCAAAGGCTCAAAAAGGGAAAAATTAGAATGACATAAAGAGCTGTGAGGTTAGGCATGGGAGAGAAGGTAACTTGATGGAGGAGGGGATTCAGTTAAATGGGGTGGTTGAATCTTCAAGCAATATCAGCATCTTGTGGGAGTGAGAGACTGGCAAGACTGTGTGGATAGACATCTGAGGCATGTACGGGTTATCTACTTTTAGTCATCATGGTGAATAATGAACAATACGGTAAGGCTGGAAGATGTCTAGATGTGTCAGCAGAGGACTAACCAAACACAAGGAAAATATTGCAGCTGTACATGGTCTTCCTGAAACTGCTGCAGAAGCAGAATATTGTACCAAGTTTGGGTACACATTCTCCCAAATGAAAATACTGACAAGGTAGAAGTTGCATGGAAAAGAGTCATGAAGATCTATGTGAAAGACTAAAAATCCTAATCTATTTGATTTATCTAAAAGAAGCTGAAGTCCAAACAGAACCTCCACTACTAATTTGTAAGGAGCATTCTACTTTCCCTGTCTCTCACTTTTACCTTTCCAATTTAATCTGATCCAAACAAATTGTACACAAGCAGTCATTTTCATTTAGGACTTGTTCACTGAGATACTTAGCAAACAATCAACTGACAAACAAGATAAGGACAGCAAAAGAAAGATAAGCTTTTGTTTAGATAGTGGAATCACAGATAAAGACCTAAGCAGGCCTGCACAAACTCAAGAACCACTGATATTATCTTTTAAGCTATGGCACTGCGGTTGCTTCCATTGTATTTACTTGCCTTACATAGTAATAAAGCCTAATTTACAAATAATTTTCAATGCGCATAATCCAACCTTTTCTTCTTTTGGTTGAAATTGAAAGAAGTAATCTGAAAAATGTATTATTTGCTTTTGAACCTTTAGGGGTTTATTCTGGAAATGGCAAAGCAGAAAAAAAATTATTTACCCAAACTGTCAGGAAAAGAGGAAACAGAAAAGTTATAATGTGGAAGTCACTCTTTCACTAGGACTTGATTTTATTAGTGGTGTTGGAGAGCTGATACCGTAACTATAAATGTAGTACCAGTTCTATAGATAAAAACACCACCACAAGGGACATGCCGTGCTTCCAAGGCAAATATTTCAAAGCACTTTATAAACGTTAGCAGAATAAGCCTCACAGCTTCCCTGCGGCGTAGGTAGGAGAGATTAAACCCTCCTCATGGATGGGCAAACTGAGTTACAAAGCAACCAGGTGACTGGCCTGAGGTGAAGCAGCAGGTCCAGGAAGGTGGGGACTCAAAACCTGACGTCCTCACGCACTCTCTGCTCCCTAACCATAGGACCTGTACTTCTATAACAGTTGATGTAAAGTAATAGTCTCTAGATGAAACCCATAGAAAACTGCAGTCCCTGAAGGTATTTATTTGGCACCTTTCATGAGCGCTGCAGCCACACCATTCTTTTTGAAAAGCACACTCCCATTTAAAATGCACTAAAGTCTTTAGCAATTAATTTATTCTGTGAGAAAATATGTGTGTACAATTAGAATACAACTAAATATACAATTTGATGAATGAACCAAATATTTAATTTGAGGAATATGAACTTTACTAGCAAGTTTTGCTGAAAACATATATTTAAATGTGTTTCTGTTGAACATATATACAATATATACTTGCATAAAATGTTGATGGAATGTGTGCACTGTTATAAATACAGCCACAAATGATATTTAAATATGCACCTAAGGATATTTAAAACATAAGGAACTTAGAACTTGAGCCTACAGTTTCTCCATGTCAGAGCAATAAGCTTTTTGTAAATTTTTGTTGGCATAGCTTTGTGTATCTGAGGTAAAATGTCTTTCCTTTAGTTTGTGTCATACGGAAGCATTAAACCACCACTTAGGCAATCATCACTGTGCAATGAGAAAGCTGAAATACCCTACGGACAATCTAAATAGTGGACATACATGCCAAGAACTGGACTGACGGAAGCCTTATGCTGACTGCAAACACTTCACCATTCCTGTGACTGTCTCAGCCAAGGCACTGTCCATGGACTCAGGTGTTCACATGCATTTTAAAGAGCTATGAAAAGAGATGTTGTGCTTGTCCCCTCTTATACCTGTTCAGACGATCAAAGCAGAAGCAGACATAAAAATTTCCCAATGTTTTGCGGAACAAAACTCAAGGATGATAATTTGGCTGCTGGGGAGCAGGTTGGTGTAACTTATTAATATAACACAAAAATAGAGAGGCAAGGGAAAGGTGAAGTTCAGGGCATCCTGAGGGGAATAAGATGTGAATCTGATGCAGTGAAATGAGACTGACTAATGAAAGGATTCAAGGTGCCTGTGATGGATACCATGGTCAATATGGTGGATAGTGACCATAACAGCAGTGTTTTGAACAGGCAGATTGTATGTACAACAGACAGGCAGAGCTGGGGACAGGAAAGGAGGAGAAGGAGAAACAACTTAATGATAGAAGAGCTAAAAATCAAGCAGAGAAGTGGAGGGAAATGTGAGCCATGCTGTGGAAACATTAGGGAGAAAGTGGTAATACATTTTTGCTGTAGTTTTGGTGTTTGGAATGAGGGACAAGGATAAGCTGAGGAAGAAATAAAACTTCAAAGGAAAGCATTCTTAGATCTAGATCTGGCTCCAGGTTTCACACATCCTCTACTCGGGAGTTTTGGCTCAGCTCACAAAGGGAGGAGCCATTGAAGACTGGGTTCAGATTCAGTCACATTAAAGATGCAAGGTTTTGGTTTAACACCATCTTAAAAGAAAGCCCCATATAAACCAGCTTGGAGTTAGGTCTATATAGAGGGCAAAATATAGAGTATTATGGTGATTGATATTTGTTTGGGAGTTAAATTTGTTCTGCATGAAAAAGCCAGGGAAAGGGTTCCTCTTCTCTGATTCAATGAACAGAAGGTAATTGAAAGATCTCTTTATGGCAGGATTTACGACCACTGAGCCTCAGTCGTTTTGAGCTAAATAATAATGCATTTGCATCGTAAGTGTATCTAATTTGAATTTCGCTTCCTGCCTAAACACTTTGAAAAGATGCATGCCTTGAGGTGTCTGCCTGAATAAAATTCCTGTGGAATTGAGGCTAACAAATAAAGTATGTCGCGGTGTGTTAGAATCTGCTCTGCCCTGGAGAATAGCTCCCCTGATAAACTGTCTGATTTATAATGACAACTGCTCCCACTGTTGTATACCAGTATACCTTACAGTAATGGGGAATTAAAGAGGCTTTCATGTGAACCAAATATTTAGCTTTGAAGTCAGTGGGAGCTGAGAGAGCCCAGCACCTCACAGGATTAGTCCCTTGGGAATTAACCTTTTCACCTTACTATAGAGGAAGGATGAAATTTTAAGAAGGGATTTTAATGCTGTGAGTGTACTGAGCAATAGGAGAGATGGGAATTCATAGCAGTGAATTACCTTTTATTTCAACAAATCCTGGGATCATTCTGTAAGACTACATGACTTTCTCCGCACCTTGTCCCTGACAAGACTTACACAGAATTAGTTTTCATAAAGAATGTAGCCTGAGGTCCTTTGTCATAAGCTTGATCATGTAATATATGATATATAAAGAAGGGACTTCATGTTTTAAGTTGCTGTGTTAACTAAATTATCAGCACCACATTGGTGGTGCAGAAGCAATAACAGTTTTTTACATTTTCCTGTGAGAGACTTCCCATCTGCTTTTTGCCTTCTTTTCGCAGCTTGAATTAACAAAAGCAACCATGAAAATCCAACTCATTCTGCAGTTTGTCTGTCAAAAGTGAGCGCGTTTTTTTTTCCAGGTATTCTTTTGTTGATGATGATATTAAAAGTGACTTTTAAATTGGCTGTTGTGAAACAAACAGAATCCACCATTGAGGGAAAAGACAAACTACTTATAATTAGTTCTGGCAGCTGGAGGATGGCACTCCTGCTGTTTCTGCTTCTGGCACTGTCAAGTACATCATGTCACAATGCATGAATTATCTGAGGTCAGCTCTTCCACACACCCAAATTGCTACCAATTATTAATTAATTAGTATCATTATGGGACTGCCTTAAGGGCCCTATCAGACCCCTTGAAATAAATAAAGTGGCTAAGAAAGAAAAGAGGTAGAAGTGATTAGTAATGAGTAAAAGAGGCAATTCTAAGGAGGATCTCATATGGGTCTAATCTTGCAGGATACCTAATGCTTCCCAACTGGCCTCAAATGCTCTCCTCATGATCTCCAAATGCGTTTGAGCTGCATGGGAATATAAATCACTTGTTGCATGTTAATGTACTTCTCATGGCTAAAATTTTGCTATTTAAACATTACTATCCAATTTTACTGGTTTTATTGTATCTTTCTTCACCTGCTGTTCTTCTGAAGGCTTCATTTACATTACTTCAGGAGCTGTATCTCAGAAGACCTGTAGTTATATACTAAATAGTGCTATAGCTAGTATTTTGTCATCTGCCCTGTGAAATGAACTGAAGAACAAAATACTGTGAAGATTCCCATGCAATTCAAAAGTTAAATTACTTAGAATGGGGTTTAACAGAACAAATGCAATGACAGGAGAAGAAAGATGCAGTTTATTAACTGATGATTACAGGTTAGGAATGATTGAGACAAAGTCTCTAGTCCTACCTAAGTACCACTTCAGCAGTATAAGACCTTATTCATGGAAAGCCAACACCATCAGCATATACCACACTCATTGTAAACGTGCACAAATAAATACATATCTAATGCACATGCCTACTGCTAGGACATCTGGTTGTGCAAAATAAAGGATGTGCAAAGTTCAACAGATTGTGATTGTGATACCATCCAAGTTTTCCAGAAGTCTCCAGTCATTGTAAAGTGCTAATTATAAAATGTCTAAAAATATGAGATGATGATGTCTAAAATGATAGTGAGTCAGATTTTGTGGGGCCAGAGAAAGAACTGAGACTCTGTGGCTATGTGCTGATTGTATGCTTCCTGTCTACAGAAAAGTATGCCTGATAAAACTATTCATCAATTGCTGTAGAATGAAGAAGACGAGAACAGCCTTGATTGATAGACATTTAGAATGAGTTAGTAAATAGCTCTTTAGCTCCAGTAAAAAGCAAATGTATTTTTAGGGGATAAAAATAGAATTTGTCATGAAAGTATTTTGCAGTGTAAAACACAGGAAACAGACATTTGTAACTTACATTTTTCTAGATCATTTATCACTGCAATGTCAGAGGACCAACGTTTTTGAAAAGCTCAGCACACACCTAGGCAGGTAGGTGAGATTTGCATTTCAAAACTGCTTGGGATACAATGGATCCCATGGTAGAGATTATGGCGAAAAATCTTCTGTCAAGTGGTGCTCAACTCTTTGAAGACCAACCACTTCTTTTGGCACAAAAAGATTTCATGCCTTCCTAAAACAATTCCTAAGGATCTCAATTCTACATGTGGGAATAAGTAATTAAGCAATTAGAGCAATTCAGTAAGTGACTGTAATCTCTGTTTTCAAGTCTGCTTCTTGCATGCGTTACCACAAAACTTCAATGGTAAGTCTATGCTGTTCTGCCTTAAATATTTTCCAGAAACATTTCTCAGAAATAGGGGAACATAAATAAGGCAAAAGAGCTAATCTCAGTCATAAGTGATTTAAACCATGGATGCCCATTATTGTCTCAAAAGAGCTGTCTTAGAGAAGCTATTAAAAATATATTGCTGCTATTATATGTAATTGCTGTAATTGTATTTTGGGTCCATAATAAAGTGAGGTGGTTTATCAACACATTCTCTTTCTTCCAAATGCATTGCAATTGTGATGGGTAAAGCCACAAGTAAAGAAGTCTAAAGAAGAAAGGGGGAGTGAGTTCTGGGGAGAATAAGCAAAAAAGGGAATTTTTCAAGCAAGAGAAGGGCATTCCCTGAGTGGATTCTACTTCCCTTGAAATTGGGTTGCTTTGTTAGATACTTACAAAATGTGGCTTTTTTCATGCATACAATACCGAAAACATCAACCTCAGCACAACATCCCCCCATCCTCAAATCCACTTTCTATGTTGACTTATCATGCAATTATTACTTTTTAACTTGAATGGTGCTTTTGCTTAGAAAAGGTAGTAAGAATTGAATAAGGACTTAAGAATATGGCCTGCCAAAGACAACAAAATAAGGGGCCTGATATATAATTTTGCCATTCTACTATCCAGTATGATGGTTTTGCTTTTCCAGTTTTCAATTTAATCACTATTCAGTCACGACTGTGCTCTAGGATGCCTTTCCAGGGAGCAGTTATACTTTCAGTGTGTCATTTGACCTGGCTATTAAGAATTATATCACCTGAGACATTTCATTCCAGAGAAATGCCCCAGTGGCTGTAGCTACACTATCAAAAAAAAAAAAAAAGTTATTATTTTTTTTTTTTAACTAATTAATTACTGTAAAAAACACATTTCTGTGCTGGATTTTGATTTCTTCTGAAATACATGTGAGAGCAGTTCAGAAGCAGTAACTTCTGCAAAACTGCACTGGCATTGGTTCATATGAACATATTAGACAAAAAAGAGTTCATGTCATTGATAAATGGTGACATCGGGCTTGAAACTGCAACATCAGCACAGTCTTCCCAAAATACCTGCAAAAACGGACAAGATTTCCACCCATGAGCTGTATCTGTTCTCCAGTATGCTGATGTGAATCCAAAGCTACTTTTTCCAATACTTTCTAAATTAAATGGAAGAATACATTCTCTTGTGATGTGTCATGATTTAAACCCAGCCAGACAGCTCGTCCACTTACTCCCAGTGAGTGGTGCCGGGCTGGAAGCAGTTGAGACCTGCGTCCCCCACCCCTGGGGGCTCTCCCCTTCCCTGCTCCCAGAGGGATGGGGAGGAGAATCGAAAGAGTGCAACTCCCACGGGTTGAGACAAGAACAGTCCAGTAACCAATGTACACAAATCACCACCTCTACCACCAATGACAACAATGATAAGGGAAAATAACAAGGGAAGAGAATACAATACCACCCGCTGAAAAATGAGTCCGACCCAGAAGACCCCGTGTCCTTCCGGGTAGCTCCCAGTTACCCCCCACCCTGGGCATGATGTGCTGTGTTATGGAATACCTTCTTGGCTAGCTTGGGTCAGGTGTCCTGTCTCTGCTTCCTCCCGGCTTCCCCTGGTCCCTGGCAGAGCATGAGCCTCCCAAAGTCCTTGGTCAGGGTAAACATTACTTAGCAACAACTGAAAACATCGGTATTATCAGCACTGTTCCCAGGCTGAAAGTCAAAACAGAGCGTTGCACCAGCTACCAAGAAGGAGAAAAACTGACTGCTACTGCTGAACCCAGGACATGATGTTACCTACACGCAAAATGGTTTTCTGCAAGCATCTGTTGTCCAAAACAGTCTGAAAGAGAACTCCATTATATTGTGACAAACACCATTAAAGAATGGGGATTTTTTGGTGATTTTTGTAGAATTTGGATGTTCATAATAAACTGTTCTGAATAGGGTTATCTTCTGTGCCTCATGTTCTAATGTCTTGTAGTTGGAGTGCAAACAACCCCATTAGTCATTCCTGTGCAGTTTCCTTTACCTGTTCTCCATTATTAAGCTCTCTGAAGAAACCATCTAATCTTTATGCCCACTTTTGGGAGATGTTTCCAGAACAAGCAATGTGATGGACACCAGTATGATGCAGAATCTGCCAAACTGCAACGTACAGTGATCACATTTGAATAGGCACACTCAGGGCACTGGGATTTATGGCCAATTCCTTCACAGACGAATGTAGGCTAAGGAAAATGTCTGATGACATTCCTGTGGTTTTGATGTGGCATGTCAGGCATGCTTTGTCTTCTCAAGCACTGGGTACATTGTACCACAAGTAGCAGATCCAGACATGAGAGGTAACCTGCTACTGATAAGAGCAATATTAGATTACTTTCAGAGGAGACAAAAGAAAAGCCCCAGAAGGAAACGTACTTCAAATCCCAATCTTTTTTTTTTTTTTGTCAATAAGATACAGTGAAGTTAAAGCATTATTTGTTAGCAGAACCAATACAAGCTCTCTCTTTTTTCTCAAGAAAACAACTTTCACCACAACCACCCTCAATTGGTTGGAAATTAAAAATATGTAACACCTTTCAGAAATAGTAACTAAGTAGGTAAAAGAACATTTTGTTTTAGATGTTTTCTTTTACCATTACAAGGGCTGTGCCATGTGTTTTAGGGCACCAAATTAGGTTTCATGAAGCTGGTTTTTGAAAAGACGGTAGGAATGGAAATATTGCCATGATCTGTGCTCATTATAAGGGGAAATGTTTTGCATTTGAACATTCCCTTCCACTGTTGTGAGTCCAGTTAATGCTCTAGCTGTGCCTGAGAACCAGACTATGAACCTAGCCAGAAAACAGCTATAAAAACAAGAAACGTGGACTACTCTGTTTTCCATTTGCACTTAACTCAAGACGAAGGTAATAATAAGAAAATTGGGTTTAAAATGTTTTGGACCTAACTCTGTCAGGCATTTGTGCCTCCCTGTACAAGCATGTACTAAATTGTACCTTCCCCAAAATCTTTAGAGATATCAGTCACCCCACAGAAGTCCATGAAACAATTTTTGTACTGCAGATTAAGGACCAGAAATATGCACTTTAGGTGTGTATGGTCTTGTTTGTCACAGCTCTGTGTAGTCTTTTTATATTGATTTGTGCTCCTGGAGAAGTGCCTGGCCACACGAGGTAGATGGTTATCCTTATAGCTGCTCTTGTCAGCTGTGCCTGATGAGCTCAGTGCTCTGATAGAGACAGACTAAAGTGGAGCCACCGCACTAAGAGCTGTGGTTTCACCTCTTCAAAGCTTTTTACTCTTTTTTGGGTGGCTAGAGACCAATAGGTTAATAAAAAGGGTCTGCAACTGTGCCTCAACTACTGCTCAGAGACAGAAACATCTGTGTTCTTTCCTCCACATTAACAAGGTTAATTTGGAAGGAAAAACATGAAGTCCATAAATATCTCCCAAGTAGTTATGAAGAACCAAGGACTTATTAATAGAACTGGCTCCTTTTCTTACCACAGTTTCTTCCTATCAGAAAGTGTAATTTAGTTGACCAGAGTATGTCTGGTCTCATTTTCATGAGGAAACAGTTGATTGAAAGTTTTTTTACAAGAAAAATAGGATAAAAATATATTTAAGTCCAACATAAAACAAATTTTTCACATTTCAGTTATAAATGTTCTACATTTTCTGTATAGAAAAAACCACAAACCTAATGTTCCCTGAAAAATAAAATCTTTCTAGGTAGAAATGTAGATCTCCCCTTTTCAACTGCCCCCCGCCCCCCCCAAATGCATGATGCTATGCTGATGACCTCCCTATAAATATATATCATTTTATTATTTATGCTGTCACACAGAAGTATTGGGACTGACAGCTCTTAAATCTGAAAAGGCTCAGCAATGCAGTCCCATACATTTCTGAAATGCCAAGAAGAAGAAATGTAACCACATCCTGTTGAGTATCTCTGGGTAGTAATGACATGGTGCAAAACTTTGAGAGTATGTGTCCCAAATAGTTAAATTCTTTGACCAGCTTCCTGTTCTTTGGTGCCAGCTGCCATATGGAACCTCTAAAATCTTCCCTGATCATTGGTGGAGAATTTTCTATGTATAACTCAAAGGTAGATCTGAATGTTTTTCAAGAACATTCGTTCAGACATCAAGTTCAAAATGATTATCTCTTGACAATGAAATGTAATGCATTTTGCTGATGCAGTTGAGCCACTATTTGTCACAATAAGAATAAATCTGATTTTTTTTTCTACGAAGCCCAAAATTTCTTAAGAAAATAAATACCTAATAATGTTATGCCCCCAGAGGTTTTCTTAGAGGAGTTTGAAATTCCTTGGCATTTTCACTTGTCCCATTTTTCCCTGGTTGGATATTTTTCATTAGACTAGTGTTGTGTCAGCCTTGTCCCCATCTCAGCCAAAATGCAGAAAAAATTTATAAGTCACACAAGAGCAAACTTATTTGAGCCCTAGGGTCTGGTGTCTTCCCTGCTGAAGTCAGTGAGAGTCTGTTAATTGATTTCAAGGGGAGCTGGATGAAGTCCTAGTATCAGATATAACTGTTTGGAGAATTTTTGGCAGGTAGGGTCCAGATAAGCAACTAAACATTTGATTCATTATCTGAACCCAATTGAATTGCCAGTGCAGAAGGTTCATCCATCATTTCTTTCTGCTTTCCAAGTTCGTAGCCCAGGGATTTATCTGCTCCTCTTTCATCAGTGAATCACATTACTAACATGATTATTTAAAGCAGTGCAGAAGCAGAGCTCTCCCCAGCACTTTTAGTGAAGTCTCTTGCAATACAGTAGGTAGAGGATTCTGTTGAAGGAGCACTGAGCACATCTGACATAAAAGCATCCCCTGACTCTTTTCCTCTGGTTTAGCTGAACAGTCTGTGCTGTCTAATATCACCTCGGCAGTCTTGGCTGGGTATTTAAGCAAGGGACTTCAGATAATCCCTAGCCTGAATCCCTTGGAGTCTTGAAAAGTTTAGACCAGTAACTCTTAACTTTTTGTTCCAGGTTTCAGCATTTTTGTAGAAGAGCTTTGCTAATAAAGGAGATTCTGAATTCTATTGCCCCATTTTTAGTAGTTAGATGATAGAAGGACTATGTTTAAATGACACACCTTAAATTGCATTTGCAGTGAAGTATTTGTAATTTCTGGTTGTACATATATGTTCTGGTAGTAATCCAACATTTTAAAGAGCTATATATGTTTAAAGCACTTCAGGTCACCTTTATTCACAACTGTGTAACACATGAGGATGCTGTTTCAGCTTCAGGGTTCAAGGGTCTCCAGGGACTGGGGACACTAGAGTCTTTTGGGTTGGACAAATCAACAATCAAACGAGGCCACAGTCCCCCACTCATTCCACTCTACCTTCAAAGCATCTGTGGGTACTCTCACACTGCAATTTCCTCCTCCACAATCTGACAGTGTAGCCATGGGACTACACTGTTCTTTTTCTCTCTTTTCTTCCTCTGTTCTTGATGCCTCTTTCAGCTTTAAGGCTGCTACACAGTTGTCAGAAGTCTGGCTTCAATGGTCTGAAGGGAGACAGATACTGATAAATTTCCTTTTGATCTCTGCTCTGCAAAACCACTCAGTCAGAAAAAATAGAAGGGTCTGTGTGTATAGGGGTTGGAGGATGTGAAAGGCAAAAAGCACCCTCTCATGCCAGAGCAAGTGTAACTCCCATTTCATATTGGAACTGAAAGATGAATATAAAGAGTTTTGTATACATTTTGCAAACCAAGACAATGCACTGTAAGAGAATGAAGCCAATGAGTAAAATGGAGGTAATGATACTGATCTCCTTTCTAAAGTGCTCTGAGATCAGCTGATGAAAAGGACTGTACAAGAGCTAGGTATTATAATTGTTAGACCATTGCAACTGCTTTTCTCAAAAACCTTATCTTTTTGTTGCATATTCATCAGGATCAGTGTTGAAAGGTTACAGTTTATAACAACTACTTTGTTATACTATAAATGAGACTGAAAAAGAACTTCTGTTTTCATGGAGTACAGAAATTTCCACAGATCATTGGAGGATGCATCTGTACAGCTGTAGCAGGTGTCTTCCACTCACCTTGCTGTATCTGCCCTGATCTAAGGCTGAATGAAGACAATGCAGTAGTGATCTGAACACTGTCAAGTGAAGAATGTAGTATTTAAAATACAATATGTTAACCTTGATTATGCATAGTCAAAACAACTATGATCGTGGTAGGCACAACTCATGAACAACCCAGGAGCCATGCAATTGCTTTAGGGAGCACTGATCAAAAATATAGAATTGGAAGTGCAAAAAAAAAAAAAAAAAAATAAGGCAAGTGAAAAGTACTTTTTCTGATGGAAATATATTGTGCATTCTTTAATGAATCATCATATATTACACTTACACAATATCTGGTAGTTATAATGTGCTAATAAGAAGTGTCGGCAAAATACTGGCTGTAGAATGTGTGGATAAAACTAATACAGCTCTTACATTTGGTTTAACAAGGCCTGTACTACATATTAGTAGATATACAGATATATACAGGTTATAATAAAATCTGTGATGTGCCTTTTGTTCATTTCACCACAAAATCACACAAAGTAACCATATAGATACAACTGAGTCTTCTAAATGCACACATACAGCAAAGCCTAGAGTAACTAGCTGCAAAGTGATCCATGAAAAATCCTGTATGTTTTTGAGTGAAACAGTTTTTCCAGAAGTTTACAAAGCCCAAATACAAAAGTAATTTTATTGACTGTTAGGATTTTACAGATCAGGTCACAAAACTCATAATAAATCCATTTGCATACAGTTCTTAAATTTCAGTTTAATAAACACATTATTGCAACAGGGATAAACTTCCACTTTGTTTGTAGTAGTTGTAAAAGGTCATTCAACCCCTCCATGTAGGCAAGCAGCAATCTCTGGACTCAAAACACAAATCCAAATAAAAGTAGTGAATTGGTATTTCTTGGCTTGCACATTCATGGATATGTGTGTGTAAAAGAGACTTCAAATTGAGAAGTGAAGCAAAGCTCAGAAACAGGTTAAAGACATAACAAGAACCAATGCTAGGATATACCCTAGGAGAAGTCTACAGAGTGTATTGTATTATTGGTTGGACACTGATGAGAGGATGTATTGCTTCTGGTAGCTTGAATCCTGGAGGTTTCAAGAAAGCAGGAATTTCTTTCTTGGAAATAAACTTTCTTAGAAAAAAAACGGGGATAAACATCAAAGGAAATTTACCCCATCAATTTCTCTATCCAATGGGAATAACCTATGAGATCTAAAAATTTAGTTAGTTGCTCAGATCAAAAAGAGTACCATATATTTCTCACTATCTTTAATTACAAAGAAGAGTAAATTACTGAAAACAGCCTAGAACTTAAACAATTCCAATAAAAATAAGAGTCTGGTTTATTAACAATTATGTATATTTAGATGCAGTTGAAATTCAGTTAAGCCTTTAAGATATGGCTGTTATTACTGAAGTGGTGCTTAGTCATGGACTGAGACCCCACTGTGGGAAGAGTTCTATGAAGAATGGATAAAAACCACAGTTTTGCCTCAAAAGTCATGTAAAGATAAGACAAAGGAACAGATTCAGACAAATGAGTACAAGGAAAATATGCAATATCAGATTAATTTAGGAAAAGTAATGACAAGTAAAGGTTTCTGCAGGCCAGCAATCTAGAAATTGGCTAAAAGGCATCAAAGAAAGAGAACTGTGAAGAAGCCATGTCCTGTCAACATCTGTGGACAGTTACACCCAAGCATAAAAGACAAAGCAGGCAAAGGAAAGAAGGTACTTGTATTAGAATTTATTATGTGAGTATAAACTGCTGAGGACACATCAAGTTCCTGTTAGTATCTGTAAGCCAGTTTTTGAAAATGAATGAGAGATACTAAGCAGAATACGGATACCTGGTCTGAAAGTGTGAAAAGACTTTGGTGATCATTGTTTTGTAGAATACATGAAGCATTGGCTGTAAAACATTGTGTGATGGAGCCAGAGGAAAGAAACAAAATTTTTTATTTAGTGAATTTGTTAAGTAAAAGGTGAACAGGGCAATTGCTGAAGAGACAAGGGTGGTGACTGTAGGATAGACTGAAATAGGATTGCAGTGAAAGAGGAAGGTGACAAAAGCTATAGACTCATAGAATCATAGAATGGGTTGGGTTGGAAGATCATCTGCTTCCATCCCCCTACCACAGGCAGGGAAATCTTCCACTAGACCAGGTTGCTCAAAACTCCACCCAGCCTGGCCTTGAACACTTCCAGGGTTGGGGCACCCACAACTCCTCTAAGGCACCCTGTGCCAGTGTCTCACCACCCTCATAGTGAAGAATTTCTTCCTAACATCTAATCTAAATCCACCCTCTTTCAGTTTGAAGCTATTCCTCCTTGTCCTATCCCTACATGCTCTTGTAAAAAGTCCCTTTTAAGGTTTCTTGTAGGCCCCCTTTAGGCACTAGAAGCTGCTCCCCTGTCTCCCCTAAGCCTTCTCTTCTGCAGGCTGAACAATTCCAACTCTCTCAGTCTGTCTACATAGGAGAGGTGCTCCAGCCCTCTGAAAATAATATCCACCACAAAATTGTAATTACAAATTTGTGTATCTGGGAAAACTGTTATTTTTAGGTATGTTGTTAAACCTCAGTCATGCTGGGTGGGATGGAAGGGGGTGTTTTCATTCCTGTAAGTTTACAGGTATATTTGCATCTATAAAAGCTGAAATTCATGCTGCCTGTAGGAAGAGTAAAGCATGAAATGGAAGAGGGTGATCAGGTGATGGGATGAGGCTGCCAAAGAAAGCAGAGATCTAGGAGGAGAGAGGCACAATAGCACCTCTGCCTTAACAAGGAGGAGAAAGCTGGGGAGGAGAAGAGAAAAAACAGAGCAGAAGCCTTTGCTGATTTCTCTTCTAAAGATGTCAGTGAAATGCAATTTGAGTAGAAAGAAGTGGATACAGGAGGGTGGAAAGCTGAAAGAGCGAGTCAGAGATGTGGAAAAAATTACCAGGATTAAGTAGATTTACTCTGAAGAATGTTACTTGGGGAAATGGCAAACTGGAGAAGAAAACACATCTATTGCACAGAAAGTCATGTAGGCCATCAAGTCATACTATGCTGTGCAACATCAGGAAAAGAGGAAGGGAGTAATGGGAGTGAGTTAGAGTTCTGCTGCCAGAGAAGGGATAAAAAAACAAAGAGCAGAGGACAGGGAATCACAGAGGCAGGAATTATCAGATAAGCAAGGGAAGGGAACAGAGTGTGAGGTAGAGAGTAGGTTTCCTGAGAGTTTGCTAGTCAGGCTTACAGATTGTTCTGGCCTCAGCTCAAGAAGTGGTTCATTTCTATGAAGCTAACCACTTAGTCCTAACATGTAATCAGTCAGATTGTTAATTATTTTTCCCTGAATACCAGCTCTCAGGCATGATTTCTGTAACACCTCTAAGGGGTCAAGGTTAAAGAACAATAGTTTGGTAAATGGCCATTTGGCACTGTTTGCCTGGTCCAAAAATGTCTCAAGTAACACAGTTAAGTTTAAATTTGGAAGCAAATTCTTTCTTACATGAAAACTTTATAGAAATACAGCAGAGAAAACACACTTTAATAATAAACATATAATTAAAACCACTTGAAACGCATGTATGTGTTTTATTAGTGACTAAATCAATGGTATGTTGCAATTTAGTTATGCAGGCTGATTTAGTATCATGTTATGTACCAGTTACATAGACATGTGCTATGGGCTTAGTCATAAAAGTGTGGAATGCACCACTAACAAATTCAATTTTTTGCCCTTAACTACTCAGAAAACTCCTCTTCTTCTAAAGGGAAACCACACATCATCTCTTATAAAGGGCTCAGTCAAAAGGAAAGCCAAAATAAAGACAGTCCTTAACGGACCATTGGACCCTCACTAAAACTATGCATTTTGGGGGAGAAACAAAGAAAAAGAACAGTTAGGAAACTCCTGTTCTTAGAAGAAACTGCTGTTCTTAACATAGTTCATATATTGCAATGAGATAGCTGTGTCATTTGGAAAAGCTGAGTATGTAAGTGTCAAAGAAAATGCTTACAGATACTTTTTCTGTCGTTCTGGTTAAAGAAGCAAAGCACATATCTGGCTCAATAGTACATTAAAGATTGCACTCTTTGGCTTTGTATTGGGAATTATATTTTCAAGTACCTCATTTATTAGGGCAGACATCTGAAGAAATAGGCCTTCCTTTGGAATACGATGTCATTAATGCCAAGAAAGTTAAAGTGTAGACATTTTCACACATCCATGCTCAAATGCCTAGCCTTGGCCTGCAGCCATGTGTATCTTTCAGCTGCCACACTGTCTCATAGGAACTGTAGCTTGAGTGAGTCAAACCTGATTGTCCTTTACTGGCTGAACTTCCAATACTAATGTCCTTGAATACCCTGTATCACACAGTTCCCGTGATACCTTGTCCAGTGAACCAGAAGGGAGATGTGACTTTGCCACACTGGGGAACCCTGATGTCAGAACAGAATAAGACCTCTGAACTTTAACTGTAAGGAAGCATTATGGCAAATGTATATGAGCATCAAATGTATATGAGCATCAAATGTATGGCTAGAAGAGAGCGCCTAGGGGTCTGAATACTGTCACAGCAGCATTTCATATAAAGGCACTGCATAGTTAGCATACTTTGGGTATGGTCAGATACTTAGATTAAAACAGACTCTTAATTCTACAGTGATTGCACACTGGTCACAGACCCTATCTTTTCTTATAGAAGAAAACCTTTCTCCATGGAAGAAACCAAGCTGTAGGTTTATGAGCAGTATGTGAAAGAAGAATACTTTTATTTTGCTTTAAAATATATGTTTAAGTTAGAAATATAATGGCTATGGAAAATAAATTACACAGGAACGGATGACAGTGGAAACTAGTCATCTAACTGCTGTTGACTTCGGAGATTTCTTATGTAGGTAAGATATACTTAAATTCACTTACATTCAGATTTCCTCAAATACATATAGGTGATATGTCTGAAGTTTCTAAGTCATGCTTACTCTGATGTGGATAATATGGACATCATTCCTGTGAATACAACTTCTCTTAAGACCCTGTAGCACAAATTCGAACATAAGGAGGGCCAAAACGTAAAGATTTAGATTCAATGCATATGAGTGCGTGAGATGTGCTAACAGGACAGAGTGGTAATAAAGCATATTTAGCTTTTCCTTAGGCAAAATATCTGAACTTAATCTCACAGGAAGCATTCATGTGGAAAAGAAATAACACAAGTTGTTAAAACTGCATTATAAACTTTGTGTTCCTGGTTTATTGCTTACTTAGGCGGAGGAAAGAATCCCCCTTAGCACTAAAAAAGATTTGGCCATCCCTTGTGAAGAAGTTAGAGTTTTACCTATATGGCATTGGCTCCTTTCAAAATCCTCTTATTGTTACTCTCTTTTTGATGGTGGTGTGGTTTAAGTCCAGTCAGTAACTCAGAACCACGTAGCCGCTCTCTCACTCCGTGTCCCGTCCCGTCCCCCCGCCCCTTCTTCCCCCCAGCTCCTGGAGGGATGGGGAGGAGAATCGAAAGAATGTAACTAACTCCCATGGGTTGAGATAAGAGTAGTCCAGTAACTAAGGTATAACACAAACCACTACTGCTGCCACCAATAATAATAAAGATAAGGGAAGAGGATACAACCGCTCGCCACCTGCCAACCGCTACCCAGCCCAACCCGAACAGTGATCTAACCCTTCCGGGTAACTGCCCCCAGTTTATATAGTGGGCACGATGTGCTGTGGTATGGAATACCTCTTTGGTTAGTTTGGGTCAGGTGTCCTGTCTCTGCTACCTCCCGGCTTCCCCTCCTCCCTGGCAGAGGATGAGACTCAGAAAGTCGTTGGTCAGAGTAAACATTACTGATCAGCAACTAAAACCATCGGTGTTATCAGTGCTGTTCCCAGGCTGAAAGTCAAAAACATAGCACTGCACCAGCTACTAAGAAGGAGAAAAATGACTGCTACTGCTGAACCCAGGACAGATGTGTTAGGTTTTGTTTTGGTTTTTGTTCTTGAAATAATCATGTTTCAGGGAATGCCATCAGTAATATAACAGAAACAAAAAAATCCTTGTCAGTCTCTTTTTTGAGGTTTAAATAAATGCGTTACAGTGAAAGCTAGTTTTGTGCACTTCAGGAGCTTACTAAGCTTAGGGGACTGCTTGTTAGGCTTGTCATTTAATTTGGTGTTTGGTTCTGAAATCATGGAAATCCCAAACAAGTTTTGCCTAGGCATCTTGTAGCCATATTTGGGCTAACAAGTATTTTGCGTGGCAGCAGCAGAGTTGAATCCTGGAATAGCTCATCTTTCTGCTCTCCAATGCTTCACAGTTTTTGTGACATTATACTTACCATGGAGAGTGATAGGAAAAGACATTTCCTATCTCACAGAAGAAAAAATGAAATAATGAGAAGTTAGGATCTAAACTTGTGTTTTGAGAAAACCCACATCATGTGCTGCTTGATCTATCAGTGGAGACAGTGTCCTTCAGCTCAAGCAACACCTACTCTATGTAATCTCCCTTCTCTGCCAGCAGGAAGATGGAGGAAGAATTACAGAAGTACTCTAGCCTATATCAGACAATATCAAAACACCGACACTGACAACTTAATTTACCTTAACTGTCTTTTCCTGAGCCAGCATGAACATGATTCTTCCCTCCAGCAGAGCTCTGGGGCAACAGTCCACAGCCAAAAAAGGAGTACTAGCATTTTCAGCTTGTGCCACAGTACTCATGCCCTGCCTCAGGCTTCAAAATCCCATGTGAATGACTTCACCATCTGCTTCTTCTGAGGTGGATCTTCTTAGTCTTTTTTTTTTTATAGGAGCTCTTTAAATATGTTTAAATAAATAAAGACATAAATAAATGCTATATCTAAATCCCGAATCTTATTATCTCATATCCCACATACTGCCTAGTCTAATGTCAGTTACTCTCCTTCTCTTATTTTGAACAAGAACTGCTCCTTCATTAGAACTCATGCAAATATCCCACCGAGAAATTTTGGTTTTGACTGACATTGATTGAGAATGACATGACAGGAAATCCCTGCTGAGCTCTAGGTGTCACATTTGCTTCACTGGCACTAAGGATTCAAGAGCAGATGAACTCACTGACTGCCTCCAGGAATTGCCAGACGATCATTTTTCAAATTACTTTTCTAATAACAAACTCCGCACTCATTCTTGGTGCACCTTTTGCTAAACGAAGCCAGTAGTAAACAAGTTACAATGAATTAATAAGATATAAAGCTGCCAAATATTGTGGTTTAACCCCAGGCAGGAATCAAGCCCCACTCAGAAGCTTGCCCTCTACCCTTGTAGCAGGATAGGGGAGAGAATTGGAGGGTAAAAGTGGGAAAACTCTTGGACTGAGTTAAACACAGTTTAACAGGTAACGCAAAAGCCATGCACACAAGCAAAGCAAAACAAGGAATTAATTCCAGCTTCCCATGGCAGGGGGTCAGGCAAGTGTTCAGCCATCTTCAGCAAAGCAGGTCTCCACCAGCAACAGCATAGCAGTTGCTTTGGAAGACAAATGCCATCATGCCAAATATATCCCTTCCATTTTCTTCCCCAGTTTTATATGCTGAGCATGACACCACAGAGTGTGGGATATCCCTTGGGCCAGTTGGGGTCAGCTGTCTTGTCTGTGTCCCCTCCCAGCTCCTTGTGTACCCCCAGCCTGCTTACTGGTGGGGTGGTGTGAGGAGCAGAAAAGGCCTCACCTCTGTGTAAGCGCTGCTCAGCAGTAACTAAAACATCCCTGTGTTATCAACATTATTCTCTTACTAAATCCAAAACACAGCACTGTACTAGCTGCTATGAAGAAAAATAACTTTATCCCAGATGAAAGCAGGGGAGTCTTAAATGGTATTTTTACGGCCAAAGTGAGGTGTATTGTGGATCCTATAAAATCCATATAATAATTAAGGCTTACTTGTATGTAAATACCCTTACAAACTTAAGGTGGTGAGCAGAAGTATGAACTAGAAAGTGGGTTTGGGAATTAGAACTATGAGGCTGGAACAGTTTTACACTAGCAATGTAACAGAAGTATCAAGCACAGTAAAGCTTTCTAAAGCCACAATGATCTTTTCTGGACCTTAAACTAATTTCTTTTGTTACAGGATTACATATAGCAAAGGAATATTAAAAGCAGTATTCACTGTGCGGAATGGAGTAATGTGGTTCCAAATCAGCATGCTAATGCACTGAGACAGGAGGCTTGGCACGTATATGAACTATTTTGCCAAAAAGGAGACAGCTAGATTATGTCCCATTCATTTCTATGAGCACTTTCTTTTCGTTTTATTTTATTATCTGATTAGTACGACTTGGAAAGATATTTGTAGGAGTAACTCAAGTGTTACAAACTGGACTGATTTGAAAAAGACTCTTTATAATTATGATCTCTACTAGTAGTTTTTAAAAAAACAGTGATTACCCCAATACTTGTGGCATAGAAATGAAAAATACAGAAAAGCCCTTAAATGGAAAAAATAATAGACAGTATCATATGAAACTGAAATTGACTTTATGGGTTATGATTACTATTCTGGGAAAATACTTTCAAAGATTCCACATACTAGCTAGATTAATGACTTCTAGTAGTTGAATCAAAGTACGTTTTCATACTAATGTCCATGTATATAACCATCATAGTAAAATCCGTTTTTATTTTAAACCACTGATTAACAGTTTGACATCTGAAGTGCTACAGTGGTTGATACGGTTTTGTTTATGTTTCACGCCAAAGAAAATTTGTTAGGCTAAGTTGCCATGTTTTTTGCATCTGGATTTTATGATGCTTGTCTTTGTAATGGCTGTATATAGAACTGATTCCAGTACTTGAGATTCTGGCTAAATGTAATTAGCTTAAGTGCCTAGAAGATGAAAGTTTATTTGCTTTATACTGGATTAGAGTGTAAGTAGCAAAGGTAGCATGAACAGAGTGTATAAGTTACCTCCAGCTATTCAAGTTCCAAAGATCTACATACCAGTAAAGGACAGTGGTGGCCAGGAAGTCTAGGGATGTTGGAATTTATTAAATTTGCTGTAAAAAAACATCAAATATGTTCACGGACTAAAAAGGTTAAGTGAAACCACAGCTTGCATACTGATCGTATTTCTTCTCAGAAATTTTATCACATATGCATATCATACATCAGTGCTTGCAGATTGAACAACATTATAGGAACATAAACTTGCTGTCAGGTTTTTCTCACCTTCCGTACTGAAGAAGACAGCAGTAATTTGCACTCTCATAAGTCCTGAGGGGTCGGAAGAGGGAAATGGACAGGTGATTACTGGCATTAAATTACACTGATTTATACAAACCATTAGTGCAGGAAAGCAGACATCACAAACCTGATTGCTAAGACCCAGACACTGGCAACCTAACTTTCTTTTTATGAATTATATGTTAAAGTTCTGTTGTAGCTAAATAAAGATAAGATGAAGTCAGACTGCCAGAGCAGTTCCACATGGGAAAGATCACTGTTGATTGCTGGATGTGGAAAATACACAATAAGATAAAAACGCAGTCTTGGAGGCAGTAGATACTGGCAGATGAATCACTTATCTTTCTGAAAGAGATAAACATGTACGCTTGGATGTTATTCTGTATTTACAAAAGCAAATTACATCAGTTTTAACACACCTGAATTCATGTAAAACACATGTTATCTGGTAATTGCTTTGAATTCTCTTTAACGCTATTAAACCTCGTCTGATTTGTAGCTTTTTTTTTTCTCTCCACTTCGATACTGGAATAATGTACAACTTTTGCACTATACCTAATGATAGGTGATGCCACTGCCAGAACCCCCTGGTTTGTTCTCTTTCTGAACCTCTACAGATACTTCTTTTGTCCATTGAAGTAGGCAGCTGATGTTGCTCAAGGGAAAGACCTTTCTTCCTTTGACTGCTCTGTTCTTTTTATCTGGAATTGAAGGCATGTAAAAATGGGTGGCGGCAGATACAGAAGCTGCTTTAAAGTCCAGCTTTCCTGATCACAAACATTTTTACAAATTCCATATTTCCATTTTTGAGGAATGTGATGGAAAAAGGCTGGGCAAGATAATATTTATGATACAAGTTAGAAGATAATATTATTTAGCTTTTAAACCAAAATAAATTGCTAGAATATATTTTTTACCAAAAAAAAAAGAAAAAAGTAATTTAAGTAAGAAACATAGAAAATAATCCAAACAAAATTGTACACATTACATTAAAGTGTATTTTTATACAACTTAATTTTTATGGAAGAGTGTGTGTTTGTGAACCAGTGTCTGTGTGTGTGTAACAGTAGCTGCCATTCTTAAGAATGTGAAAGCATCACTACTTTTGGCTTCTTATGCTGCACTGGAAAATACATATTCTCTTTTTTTGACACACTTAAAGTGTATCTATATCAGTAAATAAAGCAGGCCACAAACTGTTTTCCGGCCTGATGGTTAAGTGGCATGACACAACTTACATCCTTATGGTTGAATTCTCTTGGAATCAGAAGGCCAAATCCAAACTATCTGTTGACAATGGTCATTGCCCCAGAAGCAGCTTGGGAGATTGGCTTTTTTTGGCACAGGCCAAAACTGTCCCAGGGATTATGCTAAAAATTTAACAACATGGTTGATCATATTCTGCAGCCTGGGCCTGTGTTTGATTCACATAGATATAGTTCTGTAGTTTTCATTGTAAAATAAATGCATACTTACGTATTTGTCTGTAAACTGTGGATTCAGCAGAGTCAGATGACAATAGCTTAGTTAGCTATTTAAAAATTAAGAAATAGAACATCGAGTTCCTGGGTGTTATATTGCACTGCAGATCAAAACGTATGGATACTTCACTTGCTCCTAATTTTTCTCCACTATTCATATATTAGAGCTATTTTAGGGTGTGGTCTCCAGAGATGAAAGAGCCCAGGTACTAACTTGCATCCTTTCTGTGGTGACTAGGGACAGTCATCTTCTGCGCTTCTCCATTAAGTTAATAGCAGCATGGCAACCTCATTAACCACTTTCAAGTTCCAGATTTCTTCAGAACTGTTTCACGATGAACACCACGAAAGGTTGTAAAGATGAAAGGCCCCACAACATTATTGTTTCATATGTGAAAAAAGGGAGGGAGATCAGATGCTTGGAGCTAAAAGTAGCTTATTGCATCAAGTACCTTTCTGGGGCTTGTGCAACAATCTGCAGTTAAGCTCCAACTATTGCATTTTAACCCTCTCTCCAGTTGCCATAAAGAATGAAAGGAGCAAATTGTGATGAAATGTAACCATACATTTTCACATAACACAAGAGGTTCCACTTAAACTTGAGAAGAAACTTCTTCTCAGTGAGGATGACGGAACACTGGAACAGGCTGCCCAGGGAGGTTGTGGAGTCTCCTTCCCTGGAGACATTCAAAACCCGCCTGGGCACATTCCTGTGTAACATTATCTAGGTATTCCTGCTCTGGCAGGGGGATTGGACTAGATGATCTTTCGAGGTCCCTTCCAATCTCTAGTATACTGTGATACTGTGATATTGCTTACATGATCCTGATCCCTGGCTTGCAGGCTTTTGAAACCTATAGGAGTAAATGCTGTGCATCCCCAAATTTCTTTAAGAAGGAAAAGAGAAAATGAAAGTTTGCTTTCTCATAGTGGATGAAAGAGTTAATAGTAAGTGTAATTAGCATAAATGTTAGAGGTAAAATCTGGGCCCAGTAGGAATCTATGGGAAACTGACTCAAAGAGTCAGGATTTCATCTTCTTCATTTTTTCCCAAAGATATTTCCATGCTGTAGTTTTTTGTTCACAGGTTACTGATTTCTTATTCCTTTTTATGAACAATTATAAGAGAGACACTGTATTTAGTACCTTCACCCTTTGAAAGCACTATTTCTATTTTTAAAAAATGCAGTTGTTTTCAATACTGGCATCTGCCTATTGATTTTGTCACAGGAACCGAAAGGTAAGAAGTATCAAAAGAACGGCATGCAAGGATCACCCTTTAAAATGCCTGAGGGTGGTCATGATATTCAGTAGATGGACTTAATTTACAGGTTTTGTGAAGCAGATGTTTGGCTGAAAATTAAAGATGTGTTTTAGCTGCAAGCACCAGAATGGAACGCGAAGCCTCTCTGTCCCCTGAAAAGGTTGAAGTTGCAAGAAATATCACAAATGACATAGGAGAGAAGTCCTGAGAAGGTGTGAAATAAGAGAAATAAAACTTTTACACTAAAGGGATCACTTACATATGCCTCATGTTTAATGTAAAGAAGGAAGAAATACATGGTGTAAAAATTGGTTACACATCTTACAAAAATACATCATTGAACTGTCAGCCTCTAATCCACATTCTGTGTACAGCATGTGACTATTTATGTTATGCTCTGGATTTATGCGCATCTTATTCTAGAAGCAGAACAGAATCTCTCTAGGCTTGAAAAAAAAAGGGCACTTTCTTACCCAACACTTATAATACTTCCTTTCAGAAGCTAATTAGTGACACATTTTATTTGAATCAACAGATCAAAGCCAGAAATTATCTTCAGAATGGTGGGTATTATTTATATATATTCAGCATAATGACTATGGCAGCATAGAAAGAGAAAACTTTTTCTTAAAATGAGCTTAGCAAAATAACTGTTGTAATTGCTTCTACATAGAATATGAACCTTAAAAGCATAAAACAAGTAATGTGCATAAAAAGATGTAATACAATTACGACACAGATGGTATTTTATCCTTTTTGTATGTGTTTTAGATCTAACCCCAATATTCACTGTAGTCTGGGTGTAGTGTCATGTCTTGTGGTTGCTTTAACATGATTTAGGAATGAACTGCCAACGAGGCTGTACCGATCCATTCTTAGTCCCTGCTCATACCTTGAGATTTCTTCCTGTGCCAGCTATAGCAATCAGACAACTACCCAATGGTTTAGATTAGGGAACTGATATACCTGGATTTTAATACACCAAAAAGAACTCAGAAAGTGCTGCTTTCTTAAAAATTCAGTGGTTGGACTTGCTGATACTGCAAAGAAGTTTTGTTGTACATAAGGTACCTGGTCCAGTTACAACTAGATGCAATGCCAGCATAAGGGACAACGTGAGAATGTATTCCTAGCAGCATGGAGGTTTCTACAGGGCTTTTTGTCAGCAGCCTGGTTTTAGATCAAATTAAAACACTTGCATGACCAGGATATGAGGTTCATTGTACTCAAAACTCCGCAACTTCCTCCAGAATGACTGGTGCCTGACCATTTGCTTTTTCTCCCTTCTTTGTGTCAGCTCTATCAGAGTACGAGATGGTTCACTGAGCTGATGCAACACAAAATTATTACTTTTCTTTTGGTGGATTACTTCTCCACAGGAACCTTAAACTATTCTAACTCACCCTTAGGTCCCAGGTGAGTAGAGCATATGAAAGAACCAATACAAAAGCAGGACAACCCCACTTGAGGGTTACAAGTGAAATTTCATGAGGTTAGATGTAACATCAAACTACACTAGTCATAAACCTCTCTTTCAGCTTGCAGTAAATAAGTACATGACATTTAAGTTCAGACTTACGTAGTCACTTCCTGGCAAGCTAGACAAACAACTAAATTATTTCTTCTTGATCATTTCAAAATACTAAAACACACTCAAATAAATCTCTGATGATTTTATCACCCATTCTTAGGTTTATATTGCAGTGATTGCTCTTAACTTTTAAAGCTGTTATCACCAAAAATTCTTTTTTTTTCTTCTTTACAGCAGCACCTAGAAGCTCCAATCAAGGAAACAGGCTAGATGGTGTATGGATAGGCAGTTACTGTCCCATGGAGTTAACCATGAAGATAAGATTGAATAAAATATTTTATATCCCTTAAAACTACAGTCTTTCAAGTCTCTCCTTCTTCTCAAAAAGTATTTGCAACAGTTGTGAATCTGCGTTACAGAAGATACGGAGACAATAAAAATATTCACTGATCTGTAAGAAGATGAAAATAGCACGCTTTTGCAGAAAAGTTTTGTGGAGAAGAATTCTGCAGAAGAACTTCAGTCTGTCAGGGGGAACATTTTTAACAAGAGAATGACCAGAGATTTTAACTAATATTAAAAATCAACTGTATTCTAATCCCCAAACTAGATCTCACTAGCATGTCATATCAGTTTTCCCATTTGATGTTAGCCACATAAGCCCTCATATACATATGTATTGGGTACCTAGTCTGAGCTGAGAAGTCGTAATTAACTACTGAAAACAAGAAGGAACAGCTGCTTAAACTACTTGCTTAACCTGATACTGGTTTAGATTCTAAAAGCAATTCAAGCTTACAGGCTTGACTTGGCTTTGAAAATGTGAGGTTCATATGAGAAACAGTTTAAGGAGGTGCTGATTTTCAGATAGCAGCTGCTTAGCTGAGAAATTTATCAGTCTCTGAGGTGGCTTCAAGGCTTAAACAGCTATCAAGGCGAAATCAAACAGGCTAGCTGAAATCGCTACTAAGGAGGAAGCTTTAAACTTACCAGTTTGTCTGTTACGTGAAATGCATTATAATTATTCATACAGTCAGAGTTACAGTGGAGAAAGGGATTAGGAAACTACTGTGCACGGCAGTTAGGTCTTAGTTCTCTGACCAAACAAGAAAATGCAGCTCCCACATGCCTCAACCACAGCCTCTGCTCCACTGTCGCTGCAATTGCTAGTCTCATGCTCAGTCTTCTGACTGCAGCCCTTCCTTGCCCCCCTTAGCAGTTTGAGTTTGACTTTAGCTTAATCATCTCATGAACTGTATCTGGTACCAAAGAAAATCAACAAGGTTTCTTTGAAGTCAGAGCATTTGTTGGAAATAAAAGCTAGGTAGAAAAGGCCTTACAGAGCTAACTTAACAAACACAGCAGTGTAGGAAGCATTCTGGAGTGAAACATTCTGCTGATTTGGAGGAAGCTGGAAGAAACAATGCATCCTCCATGATGTTTTAGGAAAGCATAGCTACAGAGTCATAGCTATGTAGCTGCAATAAAGCATCCAAGGTAGGTAGAATTTATTGTGTGAGAAGATGACCGCAGATTTTCACTATACAGGAAGTCTGGGTAAGTGGTGCAGACTAGACTACTAAACTTCAGGCAGCTATATTTAGGTAAAATAAATCCCATCTGCAGTTTCTCACTTTCTCCAGGGAACTGAGTGAGGTACCTAAGCTGGGAGTAAACTCCTAGCCCTTTTGAAGTGACAAGAAAAGCTTCTGAGTATATAAGTAGCTAAATAGAACAAATATAGTTATTCAATGACTGCTCTAGTCTTCAGTGCATAGTAACTACATGAAAGTTATAGGTGTAAAATAACTAATAACGATTTCACTAGTAACTAACAAAAGCTCAGCTACCATTTTAGAATAATTATCATATTCTGTCCTTTTTTTAGGTTAATTTTTATTTTCACATTCTTGCAATCTAGGGATATATTTTATGATTTATTATCAACCTGAGAGCTTTCCCACTGACTAGAAATAAGAGAGGTTCATGGAAAACTTGTATTTATAAAGAAAGTATTAATTTTAATGCTCTTTTATGAATGCCTGAATAATTGTCCTGAATGGACTAGAAACTGCCTGAAGGCAGAGGCAATCTTGGTTTCAGACAGGGCTTTGTCTCAACATGGAGTATTGGATAGGCTCAGGTTTTTGGTATAATCCCTTACTCAGCCATACTATGTGTCTCTTCCAGTATATTCAACAGAAAATGTCCCAGAAACTGATTCCTAGTGTCCAGTCAAAGAAAGCAATACAGACATCACAGAAAACTCTTGCAGAAACTCTAGTTTAAGAGTAGAGTTATATCCTAGCTTAAAGTATATTATGTTTCTTTTAGAAAATCAAAAAGGAAGGGCTTCAAGCATTTTTAAGTTAGCTGGAAAAGTGCTAAAGTGAACAGAGAATGAGCAGCAAAAACAGAGCAAATTGTTATTCACATGGTCATCACTCTGCCTACTACCCAATCACTTGTAAAATACTTCTGCTAAAGTTAGATACTTTCTATATAGTTCAGTGAATCATGTTTTTTTATTTAGAGCTTGACTTATTTTTTCCCGTCCTGCCTGTAATCGTGAGATACTTCTTTGTTTCCTCTTTTGGTCTAGCCCTGATTCAGCAAAAAAATTAAAGCAAGCATTGCAGCCAGCTTCACATCAGCTTTGTAGAAGGTACCATTTGTCTAAGTTTCACTGGATTGAGGCTCAATTTCCCCTTTTGTGGTAAGGGGACGACATGAGAGTAAGGTACTACTGTCACAGAGTGGCACAGACTGGGTCATCCTGAGTTAGCAATTGTTTTGAGTATGGTTATGTCACAAAGGAAGTCTACATTTCTAGAAGATTCTTGGTAATGGGTGACATTGCTACCATCATTTTCTTAACTGGGAAGCACTGTTCTGTTACAGCAACTACTACCACAGCCTCCAGAGAGCTTGTCAGTGGTTGCTCTCCCTGTTCACCTCACATCTCTGGCTGCATTGACTGCAGCAGGACCTGGGAGCACTTTGTGACTTATACCTTACGTCTTCCTACAGTTTCTGTTGACTGTGACTCCACAAATGTAGGTATTGCTACTACACATCCGGTCTAGACTGCCAGATTTTGATACAAAGAAAGAGGTATATCTAGGTCAGTTTTACATATAAATCTTTGAATGACTTGTCCTAAAATTTCCACCTTTGCAAAATGCAGTGCTTGGTCATTAGTCATTGAACGTTGATAAGCAAGTTTAGCCCTCATAACCATAACATGCAAATCACATACTCTTAGGGCTTCCTGTTTATGATTCCTTTTTTTACTTCTTTTTTGCACTTTAAACAGCACCCCACTGATCTGTGGGTATCTTAGCTTTCAATTACATTCCAAACCTTGGGCTGTTGTAGCCTTTATCTCTGTTCTTATCAACCTTTACTACTGAGTTTGTTTAAGAAACAGATATAGTAATCAAAGAGTGGTGCTCCTCCCTAGATTTTGACAAAGGCATTTATTGGCAGAGCAATTTGTAGCACAATAGAAAACCAACCCATTTAGAGCATAGACAAGGTACTTCTAAGCTAAAGACATATATAAACTGCAATTTTGCAGTTACTTTTTGTGTTCTTTCAGAATTGTGCTTAATGAAATACACCAAGAGATTAAATTGCGATAACATTGTAATAATGGAAGACTTGTACAAAAATTAAAGAATGTGAAAAACTGTGTTAGAAGATTTTTTATTTAAAAGCAGATGTTCATATTCATATTATACATTAAGATATATCTACTGAGCTATAATGCTCAGTAATTACCCCATATATCCTACTGCTAGGGTATTTAATTCAGCTGAAGCAAAGTATTTTCTAACATGCTGTATAAATCTCTTGAAAAATGAGCTTTTCCATTGATCTAGGCACATAGCTGCTCATTTTAGAAATCAATTACTTGGTATGTCCTAATAAAAAACTAAATTAAGACAGTGTTAAAACCAAGAAAAAAATTAATTCAAGGAAAAATATCGTACAGATTTGTTTCAATTACATCAAAGTCAAAGCTGGAAAATGTGATTAAACTTAAAGGAGATCCACTCATTAAGTTAATCAATGAAGATTAAGGCTCAGAAACATCTTTAACTGTGTGGTAATTATATGATTCTAATTGTAGCATTTTGTATTTGCGGTCCTGGATTAGACTATATTTCATTTTTAAAAGCACATAAGATTCCCGAGTCCTGTGTTTTTCCTACTTGTGGTATCACTGAAGGGCAGAGTTAAAGTTATTTAAGTGCCAGACTGCTCTAATCTTAATGTGTTTGGATTACCATTATGTGTAACCAGACTCAAAGAAAACACTGACACAGATGCTAAATTTCTTGAAGGAACAATCCAGTTTTAAACAAATTATGGGCTAAATTAAGATAATGTCTTTACCTGGGGACTTAAAAAGACTCATCTTGCACTCCAAAATTGTGTTGTAAATACAGGGTGGATTTGTGGCCTGGCTAATACATTCTCTGCTTTGGGTACACTTAAGTGAGCCTTCCTGGCAGAGCTACCCCTAGTTTCTCTATAATTGCAACAGTATAGACATGACCTGACCTAGATAGCTTACTGCACACACAGACACAGCAAGTCAAGTGCTGTTGAAGACCGTCAAAGTCTAATCTTGGAGACTCAACCCAAGGCCTCTAAGCACAGGCAGCCATTTGTCGAGAGGTCTTACATTGCACGTAGGACAGACAACACTCAGGATAAAGGGAGGATTCCCATCAACATTTTGCCTAGGGAAGCTGCCTCCAAGGTCCCTCTGTCACCTCTCTTCCCCTTGTCAAATTGGCTTGAAGGCCCATATGAGGGCAAACATGTGCATTGGTGTGAAGTGCAGGTTAGCAAATTAAATTCAGACAAAATGGCACAGGAAACACCCTCTGCAAGGCAAAGGCTTCCTGATGGCAAACCCCTGGTTACCTATGTAAAGAAAAAAACAGTTTGATTGATAGCTCTCCAGCAAGCAGCAGTATGAGAGCTTTGCAGCCAATAAAACACCTGTAAGCAAAAGCAGTTCTTTATACTAGTAAGTATGCATTGTTTCAGCATTAGGTCAGCATTACTGTGCCCTGCTGTCCATCTCCCAAATGTCATGGATTATTTATTTCACTGGCAAAATGCTTAGTAGAGAGCATAAATTCTTCTCCAGTCAGCTTCCACGTAACTCTGTTAAGTCATGTACTACCTTCCTATGCTCTGATTGCATTATACTCAGAATCTTGGTTTTCTTTCTTGGTTAATGCTTGTGTTTTGCACTTTCATTTACAATGCAGCACACTTCCAGAAGGGAATTTCTTACAGCCTGTCTAATTTTAAGACTTGACAGAAGTTGTGATCACACAGAGTTCCACTAAAGAGTAAAAGAAGTAAGAGAATGAAATTAAAGCTATGAGTAAAGAGTGAGCTTACAAGGTAATTTCAAATGGGAAGAATATAAGAATATAGGAAGATGAACATGAAGTAAATTGTCTAACTCCTTACCAAGTTGGCAGTTTTTACAGCAATTACAGTGTGTTAGAAATTCCTGCTTAAATCTTTTCACTAAAGATTAAAACCCCAGTTTGCACTGACTTATGAAAATACTTTCAATTGTTACTAACTGACTTTAATTGCACCAATATGCTTTTCACTGCTTAAAAAGGTCTTTGTTCTTCACAAATAGTGATGCAAAGGTAACAGCAATGCTTTAGTGGCTTTTACTGCTTGAATGCAAAATAGGACTCCTTAAGCTTTAAAAATCTTTTCTCTCGGCGATATCATCTTTTGCCTGGAGCTAAAGGAATTAGGGGATATTTACACAATTTAAGGCTAATTTTATAGCATATTATGTTCCCTCTCTGCCACAGAATCAAATACTAGAGGATTTGATTTTTTTTAAAATGTAAATATGGGTAAAATGTAATAAAACTATTGTTTGCATGGGAAACCTCCATGTTAATCTGGAAACAATATGCAGTATTGGAATTGTGTAACTTGGTGGTCAGCAACAGGAAAAACAACAATAGCTCTGGGAAGATAAGTACACATGATAATGCATACATAATTCATAATAAAACCTTGGAATAAAGTCAGAAATGACATTTTAGCTTTGAAATGTTATTGTTTAGGTGACAGGGAAAAAGAAAACAGTCATAAAAACATTATGATAGATATAAATGAAATATTACTAAAACCTGATAATTGCAGCACTTTAATCAAAACCATTAAACTTATAATTTCTAAAGATAATTACCAAATCATGGATTTCAGCTAAGAATTCCAGACAACTTTAGCAACATTTTGGTGATGGAAAATGTGCAATTAGTACGGAGGAGGAACAGTTACTGCTTTGCTCTGAAGATAATGTTTAGCTCAAGGCAATTGCAGAGCAAGACCAAGCTGCCAATATACAGAACCACTGGGAGATCTGGTGGTTTACGTGGATGGGAAACAAGGGAGTTTACTAAAAATGAACAAAAGACAGTTAAAGGTCTTTGAGAATGAAGCCCTGTGATAAATGTTTGGGCCAGTTAGAAAGAGTGATGTGTGGAGAAGACTATTGAACAAGGGACTGTGGGAGGTCTATGAAAAGCCAAATGCAGTGAATGGAGTGAAATCCCAGTGATCTGAGTGGGCAGAGTATGTGGTTAGGATGATGGAAGACAGACCAGCGAGGCTTATTTTGGACAGCCATCATTAGGACTTTCAGTCCTCAAACCAATGAAGAAGAACGTGGAAAGATAATATTGAGCAAGGCCTAATTGCTCGTCATATGAATCACCATCAAAGGGGAAAATATGCATTTGGCTAAAAGAGGTAGGCGAAAATGAGCCAAAGATATTTTGGGTCTACAGAGCTGAGGGGTAATAGCATGCAGATTCTAGGAAATTTCATGTGATTTCTCCCATCTTTTGTTTTGGAATGAATTCACAGAGAAATGGTTGCCTTCACTCTTGATAGAACTTCTTAAAGAACATTTAGAGTACGATAGCAATGAAATGGCTAGCAGTTGTCTATTCAGAGTTTAACTTTTCCATGAGCAGTTAGGAATGAAGAAGGAAGGGGATTGATTTACAGCTGCATGTACAGACACAGGGCTCATTTTGTGACAAATGAAACATGAAACATTCTACACCAGCAAAAATAGCAAAAGGATGCCTGAGCTTTCAAATTGCATTATAACTGTTCCCAGATTTATGGAGAAGAATAATCATGGAAGTGACAGCAGACATTCAGGTCCAAGTCCTATAAAACTCCACTAGTAGGAGTAGGTTTTTCTATTTTCTTTTTTAATACAGTGGGACAGACTACACTTGCAGAGGAATCCACATGAATAAGAGCTAAGGCCAGTATGAGAAGCTTGATGAAAGACCAAGATATAACTCTTCATGGTCCTGAGTCAAAACTCTCATTGAAAAGAATGGAGGATCAATAAAAAAACCCAAAACAACGCTTGCTGAAATTGTCTGAAAAGTATCTGTTTGCATATGCATTTTCTCAGCATTTCAGCACAAGCAGACATTCTTCAAACACTTAAAAACTGAAAAATAAAATGACATCTTGTAACTGGCAACATGGAACAGTTTCTTCAGTTTTAACTCTAGGTTTGTCTGTCTAGTTGTGAGTCTCCCAACATGTGTGTCCCCTGATCATTCCTTCCAACCTCCTATCTGCCTCATTTGCTTATATGATGAAGTAAAGGATTTTTTAACTTCTATGACAGAAAATGTAATGTTTTACAGCAAGAACTATTGCACATACTGACTGTCTCAAATGAGACTAGTGCCTGACCAATAATGCCACCAGCATCTAAATGAGCAAGTTTGCATCAGAATAGTTTGTGGATCAGACTTTAAACAAACCTCAAGTATGCAAGCCATAAAAGCATGTGCCAAAGCAGCTCTTACTTTTGGTTTAAAATTCTTGTACTTGATATTAATGCTTTCAAACCACAGGAGGTAAACCTTTAACATAATATACTGTACTTTCTGAGTGGTCAGATTTCCAGGCAAAATGTGATGTTCACACTCATTCGTGTGCAATTCCTGAGTTTAGGTTTGGACAGCAATGGAACCTGTTATATATAATAGTTTTCTTTAGGGAAACTTCATTCACACATTTGACTTTTCTTTGAATACCACCCTTACAGCCTGGTAAGCTATGCTTGCCTTTAACAAAATATCCTTCTGCATTTGTCATTTGCTTACTTTGCTTTTCAACAGCAATTTTATTGTAAGATATAGAATACACTTAAAAATGCAAGTACCTTGCATCTTTAAAGCAGATCTGAGATTTCTCTGTAAGGAAAAGCTCTGTCAGAACTCCAGGATTCCTTCTACTGGGGTGATTTTATCTTGGTAAAACATTTTGCAAGTTTGAGTTTCATTTTCACAAAAAACTTTACATGGTGCTTGACTTTGAATTCACGTTTAGGATATGTAGTGTAGTCTATAAAATGTAGCACTGCTGTAAGGCACTTACTAACTAAAAAACGTATTTCTCCTGTCCCACTTTTGAGCACAAACATGTAGTTTTCAGAACAAACACAAGAGGGGGCGTTTAGATGATGTATACGTTTTTAAAATGCCGCTTTATAAGCTCTCAGTAAAACCCTGGGCGTAAATGACATATTTGTAGTTTTTGACAGATTCTCTCTCACTCCCTTTCTACTAGTGTCTACTTATAACTTCTCAATTAAGTGACACCATTTTTGCTTTGATGCACGAGCAAGAACCAGACTCTCATTTATTTCCTCTCCAAGAAAATTTGATGTACTGCAATATGTATTTAGACTTACTTTACACCCACACACACTAGAGACACATACTCATGCACCAAATCTTCCTGAACTTTGAGACAAGGCTCCTAAATTTTACAGCCCACAAATGAAAACAAACAAGCAGTTAAATCATTCCACACCCCATTTACAGTCCACTGATCAATTTTTCTTCTCAACCCCAGCTACTTCCCTTCCCTTACCCACAACCCACATACTCTCACCTCAATCCAGAGCCACCAGCATACAGCCTTGTACTTTAAACAACGTTTATTGGTTATAAGTTCCTGTGTTACAATGATTACTCTAGGGTTGGTGTGGCTTTCATGAATTACACTTTAAGTAATTCTGCATGTGGTTTTCTGTTGGGATGTTTAAGAAAGTGAGATACAGTGAAAAATAGAAGCTGTAAGCTGTGTTTCTCTAATATTCAGGAGAATGTCTGAATGGCTGATCTATGTTTAAGTGACTTTTTTTTTTTTTTTTACATTTGTTATTAATTTTTACAAGGAAATTGGAGGTTTGAAAACTGCCAAAGTGTTTGCTTTGGTGTGTTACACTTATGGATGGAGTTATGGCTGCTGTTTAGTTGTCCAGGATATGAGTGGAGATATACAGGCTGTAGAAAGATGGAACAGAAACCAAGAAGAGGGTCCAATTCATACAGTATAGGTGGAGAGGCACAAAGAGTCTTTGGATTTCCCTGAGTGGGCCAGTTTGACTATTTTTAAAATGATGTAGCCCTGCTGAGAGCTGTTAATCTCACAACTACTGTCACTAATGAACTGTTTTTCATATTTCCCCAGTGAAAGTCATGTGCCTTTTGAGTCCTGTGTTTGCACTATTAGGTGATGAATATCACCTGGTAATGATGAAAATCTCCCCTGGTCTGCTTTCTTCCATCCTCCCTGTAACTCTGAAATGGTAAAAGTACCTGAATTTCCAAACTATGATATACTGCCATTGCTTGGTTTTGCTTTCTGCACTGGTTTCTTACAGTCACTCTTAGCAATGATGCAGCGGCTGTCTTTTGCAAGACAGATGCAGGTAGGGTAAACAGGAATGTTCAGGAGCAGCAATAGATAGCAAGGTGAGACTAGTAATGAAATTGGCAGTACAAGTGCTTGTGAAGACCTGGTCAGGCATGAAAATGGAAGATGAGTAATGAACAGGTGAACTGACTACACTGAGGAGCCTCACTTCAAAATTAGTCTAGTTATTGCAATGGAATATGGAAATTAATCATGCATGCACTAGGCTTCTCCCTCACCATAGCAAAAGCAGGTAAAGGAAGCAACCTCAGGAGTCTTGCTGGTATATTCATCTATAGTATAGCTTTTCCTTTGAAACATTTTGCATCTTTTGCTATATAGAATTAAGATTCTGGACTTGATTCACTACAGCTACTACTCTGCTATATCAGTTTTTCAGAAAGTATCAAAAAACTCAAAACCAGATGCATGGATATCTCTGTATACATTTCTTAAGACAAAACCAGACTAAAATCTCTCTACTGCATAAAATACTTTTTTTCAAATAATGCTTCTTAGCCCCAAAGAAATTGTAGCACACAAATGATCCACAAAATGCTCCTGACACTCTGTCTCTTCAACGATGTTTTTATATTTTGACTTAGTTTGAAACATTTCAAGTTGGCAGCTGTCTTCTATTCACCTCATCAAATAAAATCCTTGGCAGATACATGAAGGTTGAAACATTATTACAGGTTCAAGTATTTTTTCCCAAAAAGAGACTCTTTAAAATAAGAATCTAAGGTCACATATTTAGGCCAGAACACATTAGTTTTCAGGTAAACTGATGGTTTCTTACACAAATCTAGCCACTTCAGCCACTTGCACAATTTTCTTGAAGGCTCAGGTTTTCAACTGGTAGCTGTACTTAGAAATTTGAATCCATCACCTGCTTAATCAGCTGGGGAATTTTGACAGCAACTTCTCTATGCAGTTAACAGCTATTTCTACCTCTGAATAAATTCCCCTGATCTTATGGTAGCTCGATTGGGCTAACACTTCATCCCTCCTCTACCTTGAGATTTTTTTGGGTGAAAAGGCAAGATTGCTGTCTAACATCTTTCTAAAGTCACCAAATTTTATCTTTTGATGAATTTTTATGAGCTATTGGAGAGTCATATCCAGCAAGGATGATTCACGGTTAGTGAGAGTGGGAATAAGCTACAATGCCAAATTTTCAATACTTTTCAACTTCACAATAGTGAAGTTTTAACAAAGATTTCAGGATTGCCTGAGATCCTCCTTATGCTCCTTTTTCTAAGTTGTGTATGTTAAGCATAGTGCTTAAAACACTTGTTGTTCTTCTGGGTAAACACAGCTTTGTATAAAGTGTAAAGGCACTAATAAAACATGCTTTCCCCTGGTATGACCTGAAATGATGATATGATGCTTGCGGAGCATTCAAAGCTAGACAGTTCCCAACAAAGCAGACATTTGGGGAAACAGCATGTGCTGCGAATCTTTGGGCTGGTAAATATAATAACAGACACTGCAGGCAAAGTTGGTAGAAAAGGAATATAAATTAATCTGTCCTCAGTCTCGTCTGGAGGTGGCTCAACTGTGGAGCTCTGCAGTCACAGCCTCTCTGTGGCAGTTGATGGTGAAGTTGTCACACTGAAGGGACTGCAGCTGTGCTGAGACAGTTACCAGACTGCATGTTCCCAACAGGAGTTGTTCTAGTGTGCGAAATGTCTCTAGTTATATTTCATATGGTAAGAATCTAAGTGGGGGATATTTCTTAATCATGACTTTCCCCCCCCCTCAGGTTCACAGCCAGCAAATGTCTCATTCACATCACCATGAAAAATTCCTTCCAACTGTGGATATTCATTCAGATCAGCCTACAGCAACAAGGTCTTCAGCTGGACAAAACACATTTCACTTTCTTTGAAGTACTGCAGTCTGAAAAATTCTTTTCCTTTGATTATATAAAGTTGCTGTCTCTTCTAACAGCACAATAGAAGAGGAAGCTTTGGGCTGTGGAGGTGCTGTTGGATCCAAGTCTAATGTTTAGACAATTTCTGCTGCTTATTTAATAATAGACACAGTTGAATCAGTTCTTTGCCTCATTAACTTTTCTTTGACAGAATCTACTTGACATACTCTGCTTAGTGTTGTGCTTTGGCTCTCTTATAAACTTTTATTTCAGACTCATCAGGGGTTTTATGACTGTGGGACATTAAAGCAAGCACATTTACAGTTGCATTCTCCCATTGAGAGACTGCTGGTCTTAGTTTTTCTACCTCCACTTTTAATTTCCTTTGAATATCTCATATGACTGGAAACTAGATTCTATTGCAAACGTCCTTCTACAAGAGAGGAGCAGGCTAGATGATCTATGAATCCCACCTCATTTCAAAGTGTACATACTTGAAAGTATGTGCAATTAAGGATACTATCTTGAGAATGTTCTTGATTTATTCCTGAGTATTGTGCATTACCAACAAGGAACTCAGTGTCAGTAAACAGTTTTTCCAATGAAGTCCATGGAATTGTTTGGTGTCCAGGAAATTATAACTGAGTTTTTGTTACTCTGACACCAGGATCAGTGTGGTGAAGATGAACACTTTCCTTAGCATGCTTTATCTATGTAATCCTCAGTTCTATCAGCTATGACAGAATGGTATTGTGAACCATAATTAATTTCCTTTACAATAGTGTGGATAACTTCACGGCTCATTAGACTGATGATTTCATTCTGAATTGTTGGACTTGTGTAATCTTGTTTTCTCTTCAGCTAGCTTCCCAGGGTCTCATTGTCATTGCTGTGAAGCCTCAGTAATTCAATAAAATTCTCCTCATCAATCTGATGGCCATGAATTACCAAGCCTTGTCTACTCGAGCAATGTATGGTGAGTACTATTTTATACAGTGAGCAAAATTGATCTCCTACATAACATTTCAGCTTGCTTATCCTCAGGACATGCTGGAAAATGTGAGGTTCTGATATTCCAATCAAACAAAACAATCTGGGACAATTTAAACAAGTTTTTGGCTAGGAAGCATTGATGAATGGTGGAACTTTGGCACTAAAGTGGATTTATCTTCCTCCCCTCTGCCACCACTGACTTGATTTCTTCTGCTGCTGCTTTATGTAAAGCTTAGTGTCAAGTGGTACAGCTGCAGCATCAGAAGGAGGGTACTCACTGATCAACTAACTTCTTATAGGTGGTGAATTTGTGATATCACACCAAAGGACTTAAGAAAGTCATGGAGAAGTAAGAAACACTGAGGCACAAACATAAAAATATTTTATGAATAGTTTTATAAAATAATTATAACAGCTATTTCTGATAATCAGGAGTTTGAGGAGTATTTGCTTTCCTAAGTCTGCCAAAGTACAATGTCATGACATTATTCTTGGAGCTACACCATATGTTCTGGTATACCTCCAAGAATAATGTCATGACATTGTATTTTCATGACTGACGTTAAGGTGGCTTGCATTCAGATTTTTCCATCTCCAAGAAAACAGCATGAAAGTTTAAGGGGAGGGTGAGAAAAAGTGAGAACCATGACAATTTGCAAAATTAAGAATGGAAAAGTAAACACATTCTGTGGTTAACTGCTGTTAAGGTAACATCCAGATAAGAGGATGCATGAGTTTTTAATTCACACATCTCATCAGAAATATTGAACTGGAGTTGGTACCTGGGGCAATAAGCCTATCATGCATAATTTTTCTCAGAAATGGTAGGTCTGTCAATAGATGTAGAATTTAAGTTAGAAATTGAAAACAAGATTTGTCTCCGTTTTCATTATTCATCTATTTGTGTCTCAGTTCTCACCTATGAATGGGAGATAATTTATCATTACCACAGGAACTTCTGACAAAGGTAAATAAATGAAAGATTTAAAATAGTCACATATTAAAGTAAGGGCATGACTATTCATGCGTAGAAATGAGTCTAAAAACAAGACCTCATTTCGCTGTCATTTGCGAAGAGCTTAATAAAATGAATTCTTAATGACAAAAAATTAAGTGGATAACATTTCAAGTAAATAATCTTCTAATATGCTATGAATTCTGTAACATGGATTATGAATATAATCTCCAACTGATATGTTTATGTTCTCACAACTTCATATCGTAGCGTTCACTATTACAGTTAAATACTGGAGAGCTTCCAAGAGGAACTGATCAAAAAGAATTAATGAATGAGAAGTGAGAAGGTTTTGGGCCACACACATTGAACTTTTATGTCATAGAACAGACCATAAGAAAATGTTGTTTATAATACATAAATACTCAATGTGATAGTTGCATTGTATTTAGCACATCGCTACATTGTACTGTGTTTTGAGTAACTGTGCCTAATTCTGAAATTTATATAGTGAACATGTAAATACATTTCTACACTTTCATTTCAGATTTAACATCTATTTTTAAATCAGACTGCATTCACTATAAAATCTACTTCAGAGTAAGCACTGTAATTATAGAGTTTATTGGTAATTAACTTATAAATATAAAAAAGAATACCCATACAGTGTAATTACTGTATTAGAGTAATTATAGCATTTTTTGGCATGCATCAACTGAACAGCATTGCTTAAATATTCTTTTGAATTATATTCAGTACATAAGAGAGGCAATTGCAACATGGCAATAAGAAGTTTATTAGAGCACCTGAATTGTGCCAAACTCACAGGATTCAAACTTGAATTTAGCTAGGATGTCTTCCTATCAATCATATTCTTTACACAAACTATTTCTACTACTAGACTACATAAAGACTAGAAAACCTGCCGGGACACGTTCCTGTGTAATGTGCTCTAGCACAGGAGTTGAACTAGAGGGTCTCCAGAGGTCCCTTGAAACTCCAACCATTCTGTGATTGTGTGTAACTGAGATAAGGAACCTATCTTGGGTCATTTAGAGAAATTGAAACCAACTGAGAGAGACCACCATAGGTAAAACACAATATGATCAAAGTGACGAATAGGAAACTTTTGTGCTGACATGTACTATGGCACTAAACTGTATTTGCTAAAGTAAGAATAATCCGTATGTTGCACAGGAACTTGGATGAGAAATTAGCAGTGTGGACAGACAGTTGTGTCTAAGTGGTTATGGAAGCAAAGCAACCCTGTAGGAATTAGGCTTGCAGGTGAGCTGGAGGTGTGAACACCTCTTTCAGAGCTAGAGGAGATATCAGAAAGGCAGCTCAGATTTGGAAGGTGGAGCATTACTGACTTTGTATGTAAACCAAGATGATGTCCATAAAGAACACAATGATGCCTGTTTTATGGTACAGGATCCATTTTAATTCACCTAATAAGATACATAATTTCAAACTCTTTTGTCTGCTAATGGAATAGTCACATACCAGATTTCTTTTAGCAAGAGAAGAAACCATTTTCATTTTAAAAGTTTAATTCAAGAAGCAGAATCTTCTTTTCCCTGTAATTTTTCATACAGTGCCATATTTTAATTTTATTTTCCATGTGATGGGCTAAATGAAAAGAATTTGGCACCCATTCTAGTCAACCAACCAACCATAAACCCATCCAGGACTTCAAATCTTTGTTTTCTAACTTTGAACATGCTGTTCTCTCCTGTGTCTGACTCTACATTTGCTTCAGCTTGACTTTCAAGCTCCCTTGCTAAGTGACCTACTAAAAGTCCTTGTCCCTGCACCTCCATTTTGTTCAACACAAACTGAACTGAAATCAAAATGGCAACTGTAATGTAAGACCACCAAGCTAATTTTAGCACCTGAATTCTGCCAAACACATAGGGCAAAATCTTGAATTTATCTAGGATGTCTTTCTATTATATCTTTTACACAAACTATTTCTATCCCTGAATTACCTACCAGCTGGAAACTTCAGTTTGTAGAGTACTCTGATAGCTAAAGGTGGTATCACAGTCCCTGCAACATTTCATGTGTGGGGATGTCCTGGGAGGAAATACAGAAACCTCAGAGAAGTCTTAATAGCAGCATGAGACTGAGAAGGCTCTTCCTATCAAATTACAGGTTGAAGCAGCTTTGCTATTAGCCGTGCCTCAAAACTATGAATACACAGCCAATGACTTTATATCTTCACCAAGATGCTAATGGACAACACATATCCAGCTAAGTTAATGGAGGTTGGTTATTAAGTTGTAATAACAATATCTGCCCAGTACTACTGTGAAGAGGTCTGTGAACATTAACTGTAATATTCTGCCCTCAGAATTGTATATAGTGCTCCCAGGAAAGCTCATGAGAGATTGGAAGCTACCTCACATCCTGAGGATGGCTGGCCAGAAGAATGTAAAAGGACTCCTTTTTTTCTTCATTTAAATCTCATAGCAGTTCTTTCAGTTCTGTTGGTGCTTCTGCTCATAAACGTGAATAGGCTTTATAACACAACTGGTGTACTTTCAAAACATATTGGAAAATCTATTTAGATTAGTTTTAGTATTCTCTGTTTGGTGAAGAGTGCTATGGCAACCAATATGTGGTATATGAATTACCAGCTTTAATATGTGAAGACGTTTCATTTCATTCATACAAGCCTGGTCCATTTTTTTCATTCACACAACACTTGGAAGAATCTAAAAGGATTTTTTAAAAAATTAATATTATTTTTAGAAAAGATAAAAGATGGAAGATTTGATTTTCTTAGAACTTCTTCAAGGGTTTCTCAGCTGCCTTCTTAACTATCTTAGTAACTTCAGACATTTTAACACAAGATTTGTTTTGACTGTTTTGATTGATCTAAATGGAAGATGGGCCATCACTTGCATTTTGAAATTTGGAAACACAGCATAGAGTTATCGAGTTCTGCACTCAAAGAATATTTATTTTTTAATTTTTTTTAGTAAATTATAGCAATTTAAATATATTTTCTCAAATAAATTCTTTATGCTTCAGTTCTGTGATGAATCTCTCGCAGGTTTTTTTTTTTCATAGCAGAGAAGAGACTAAGATTTACAGCAGATTTCTCAAACAGGTCTATATGCCATAAGGTCCTTTTCTATTTGTATTAGATGTTTTTCTAATTATTGAAGTTAAGTCATCATGCTCCAACATGCTACATTTTATTTACCAGAGATCAAAGTTTTTGTTGTCACAAGACTTCTCAAAGAGCAATACAGGTCACTTATGTTTCCCGTACAGCCAACTTTATTTAAGGTAACACTCAACAGTATTTTCTGGGAGAAGTTTAAATATGGTTTTGACTTGTAAAACTTAAAGTGATTAATTTGTGACTGCTTGAAATGCTATCTCTAGACCCTCATTGTCCAGTTACTTCCCCATGCATAGTCTTACTAAGTCAGCTGCAGTCTCATAGCTATATTGTCCCTTTCCACAGGGAAGGAAAGAGTTCACATTTTTCTGGGCACCTTGAGTTACCATACAGAAATCAATTCATTTGCTACAGGTTTTTTTCAAAATCCTTTTGTCTGCTGTCTGTTTCACTCTTGGAACAAGCATGATTTAGTGTGTCCTGTCCCTGCCCAAGGCAGGAGGGTTGGAACTAGATGATCTTAAGGTCCTTTCCAACCCTTACTATTCAATGATTTTACAATTCTATGATAGTCATAAATAATGACTGGTGTCCCCAGAAGAACAATGCAGGCTACAGATGAGCAACTCCTTGATATTAGAACTTACTTCCTGTTACCTATGGTAAGCAACAGCCTGGGGTATGATGTGATGCTTAGCAAGATGACTTTCAGGTCAGGCTTGAAGAAGGTAGAGAAAGTTTTCAGTAGGTTTAGAGAACATTTATCTTCAGCAAGGGAGAAAGCACTGAAGTGCTTATCTGGGACAAGTACAAAGTCAACTTACATGATGAGAGCTGGTAAGTGACATCTGGATACACCATAAAAATCACAGGAATTACGCCGTATGTCATGAAGGCCTTTGTAATGAGAAAAACAGCATCACTTAGAAGGTGACAGAGCAGTGGAACGGGCTGCTCAGAAAGGTTGTGGAGTGTCCTCTGGAGATATTCAAAACCCGCCTGGACACGTTCCTGTGTAACGTGCTCTAGCACAGGTGTTGAACTAGAGGGTCTCCAGAGGTCCCTTGAAACTCCAACCATTCTGTGATTCTGTGATTGTGTGTAACTGAGATAAGGAACCTATCTTGGGTCATTTAGAGAAATTGAAACCAACTGAGAGAGACCACCATAGATAAAACACAATATGATCAAAGTGATGAATAGGAACCTTTTGTGCTGACATGTACTATGGCACTAAACTGTATTTGCTAAAGTAAGAATAATCCGTATGTTGCACAGGAACTTGGATGAGAAATTAGCAGTGTGGACAGACAGTTGTGTCTAAGTGGTTATGGAAGCAAAGCAACCCTGTAGGAATTAGGCTTGCAGGTGAGCTGGAGGTGTGAACACCTCTTGCAGAGCTAGAGGAGATATCAGAAAGGCAGCTCAGATTTGGAAGGTGGAGCATTACTGACTTTGTATGTAAACCAAGATGATGTCCATAAAGAACACAATGATGCCTGTTTTATGGTACAGGATCCATTTTAATTCACCTAATAAGATACATAATTTCAAACTCTTTTGTCTGCTAATGGAATAGTCACATACCAGATTTCTTTTAGCAAGAGAAGAAACCATTTTCATTTTAAAAGCAGAATCTTCTTTTCCCTGTAATTTTTCATACAGTGCCATATTTTAATTTTATTTTCCATGTGATGGGCTAAAGGAAAAGAATTTGGCACCCATTCTAGTCAACCAACCAACCATAAACCCATCCAGGACTTCAAACCTTTGTTTTCTAACTTTGAACATGCTGTTCTCTCCTGTGTCTGACTCTACATTTGCTTCAGCTTGACTTTCAAGCTCCCTTGCTAAGTGACCTACTAAAAGTCCTTGTCCCTGCACCTCCATTTTGTTCAACACAAACTGAACTGAGAACACCTTTATTCACCTTAAGCCAGCCTTACAGCTTTAAGAAATACAATTTTTCATACAGAGACTGAGTGATATTACTGTTACAAAGAGCATTTCCTCTAAGTTGTAGCTAAGATATGTAAAGGTGTCTGGTTCACGCTGAGGTAGTTTCAGCTACATTTACTGCTTCACTGATCTTAAACCATACTCAAACAACATCAACCCACCCATTGCTGGTTTTAAGACACTGTTAGAATATAGACTGCAAGTTTGAGGCTATATAGGCAGAAGTTTTGATGTAGTAGATCTTATTTAACTAGTAAAACAAAATGTGATTCAGTGGAGTATTTCAGCAGAAAGATCATTGCTAGTAGCCACAATTTGTAGGGCCTATAGCAATAGCAGTGTCATGCATGCTTGCTTTCATGTAATTTACATCCACCAAGGAACATGTAAACAGTATAAGTCAGCTTGAGCAGTAAGAGATAAAATTCCAAATGCTGGATGGTCAAAAAGCCTTTGAAGTTCTACATGAATAGGGTATATGTGGAGACCAAATACATACTCTCCAAATTTGATTCAATAAAGCTGAAACTCTCTGCCTTGCCCTTGGCCTCACAGTGCACCCCACATTAAAACCATTCAATAAAATTTGATCCGTTGCCAACTGTTGCCTGTCTGAAGATTAAACTACTTAAGTTTTCAATTACCTATGATATAATACAACAAAGACACAAGAGCAATGTCCTTAACCCTCCAGCTGAGCAATGGAAAAAAAAAGTCTATTTAGACTGAAGGAAAGCCTGAATAAAGAGATGGGCTTTGCACTGTGCCCTGAAGGTCAATAGAGCAGGACTTGGTCTACCCATACTACCTATATAGCTTTCTAGTATAACTATGTCAGTTTGTGGCCTGATTTTAAACATACATAACCCTTGACATTGATGCACTTCTACCAGTATGAAGATGATTGATCTTAGTAGTGTTGATACACTTATTTCCATGCAAGTGTAACTTGCTGATGAGGGAATGCAAAAGGCCATGTCTGCACTGTATCCTGTTGCAACGATATCCAAGTTAACTCTAGCTGATAGAAGTCCAGAAATGTAACTGTGTTAAGACAGCATTGAGCCTCCTAAGAGATAGCTGTAGCAAGACAACTACAGAATTGTGATAATGTGGCTCTGTTTCTGGGCTTTAATGTCTGCTTTCAGTTAATGCGGCACTGTGCTCTGTGTACAAACCTGCACGCTCAGAATTAATTGGTTGATTTCTACTGTGGTTCTGACTTACACAATACAGACTTAATCACTGCTTCTCACTACTTGATCCCTGTAGATCTGACCATTAAACTAACAGGAGTAATTTTCCTTCTGTTTCTCTTCACTGATTCTAAAGGAAGGCTAGATGTTTTTCAGCTGGAGAAGCTCACATTGTAAATACATTAGTTAGGATGAATCTTATTTTTATGGTTTTGAGCAAAAGAGTAATATAGTAAAAGTAGGATATTAATTCCTATCCAGCTAAATTCCCATCACTAGGATAGTAAAAATAAGCAAATGTAATTAATTTCTATATGCAGAAGATGCAGCTGCAAGAACTCTTGGAATATGGGGATGAAATCTCCAGAGTTGAGAAGTCTGGTGAGAATTTGATGTTCTCATCTGCAGCTAAAATGCTACTAAATCACTTGGCCTCAGCAATTCTCAAGAGACTTGCAGTAGTGAGTGAAAGAAAATGCATCTCAGGTAGTTAAGCCTCAGATCATGCATTAAGCCTCAAATCATGTAAGGCTCTCAAAGTGAAAAAAGCATGCTAATTTGCACTCTGAAGGAAAGCAGTAACTAAGGTACTGGTGCAGTGTGATTCTTCTGATCAGTCTGACTAAAAAAGGGAGTCACTGCATCTGCACCAGCTGGAGCTTCTGAGTGACTTTCAGGAGCATAATATGTTTAGCAAGCAGCATGGTAATCTAATCAGTGAATGGAAAGCATGACTGTAGGCAAAATGTGGCAGAATGGGAAGGACTTACTAGTTTAAAAAAGGAAAACAAAATGAACTTCCCTCATCATTTCTGAACCTGCATTTGTTTTTCTGTTTCCAGGAGTTATAACTAATTTGCTTTCTATGTTAAAAATCCCATTACCAAATATTTTAATACCATGTTAGTAGCAATTTAAAGTAACATTGTACCTTACCAGTTATAAACTGCTGCATTGTAAATTGCTGCTTTACTGTGAGTTGAAGAAATATATGCAAAAACATCTGGCCCTATTTACACCTAACTCCAATTTGCAGACTCCTTACCTTGGTAAGAATTCTAAAAACAGCTCCTGCAGAAGTCATGCACTGGGACTGAATTTTGTACATTTTCGAAGTCATAACAAGTTTCTATTTAAGATGTCTGAAGTAGCAAGCTGACATCCCAAAGAAAAGACTGGTCTTTTATTCAGTGGAGAAGCAACTAAATATTGCAGAGCATGCCAATTTTGTAATTTCAGATGGTTTTGAGATGGGAGCATTTGAATAATGTAGAGCATGACACCGTAATACGCTGTGAAATTACAGCAGATGTAAAAGTAATTTGTTAATTATATTAATATATCTTCTCTTTTGAGAACCTATGAAGTGTCTTGTAGAAAGACAGTAGGTTCTGCTCTTAAGGGCTCTTATTTAGCTTTTATCTTATTAGATCTAACAGAAAGAATAACATTGGCAAAGATGCAATGCATGTCTCATACATGAAACCATATTATCCATCTAGCCTGCCACGGAGTGAAAAAAACCTCCTGCTGAGTCTGCATATTTCAAATTAATTCATTTTTATTTTGTAGCAATTTGTAGCAAGTCAATAGAACTTCTTGAAAGTATTGGACCAACATTCACACTTGATTACACTGGTGAAAATTTGGATTACTGCCTTGAAAACAGAGAGATCTCAATGAATGGAATTTCACACATAAAAAATGTATTTTGGCCCTTCACCTTTTTGCAGTAAAGTGTAAAGACAGTACATTACTATTACCACTTTGCAGATAATTTCCCTGTCCTTCCGTGTAAATCCTTAAATAATTTTACAGATTGCAAAGACAGCATTTGGCATACCGGATCAAACTGGTGGTGTAAACTGCTTATGTCAAAGGCTATACTATCAGCTGCTTTAAAGAAAGGTTAAAGGAACTGTGCAAAGAAGAGGTATGGAAGAACCTGCTAAGAGCAGAAATGTGAGGAAATACAGTAAAAGAGCATATATATTAAAAGAAAAGGTGTAATATAGCAAAAGCATGAAAGGAGATTAACTCTCTCTCTTCTAAAGATATTTGAAAAAGAATCTGTGCTATATTAAGTATCAACAGTTATCCCTTCTATTAAATATTTAGAGTAAATTCTCTATTTAAAAAAATGCTGGGTACTTCTTTTGCATCCAATGAATATTCATTGGGAAGTTCATTGGTGGGTGCCTATTCAAAACTGAAAGATCAAAAGGGAACTGTGTCAATTTTGTCCTTTTCGGGGTTGACTGCTATTTTTTGATGTAATAAATTGCCAATTTTAGAAGGGTAAAGAACAGAAATGGAAACGAGTATGCCTTTCAGGAGACTTTTGACTGTGCCATTATGAATAGTCTCCAAACAAACAGCTTGTTGCACGCCATTCACATAGTAGATAGACATCCAATTGTTAGCCATGCAAATAGCCATATCCAATGGTCAGACAGCTGTTAGCTGGCTCTTAGAATGATTGGTAACCAGACTGTTGTAGAACTTACTCATGTCTACAGGCGGCTGGGTCTCATCTTTTTCTAAAATCTTATTAATAAATTGAACACGTTTTATGGGATCATTGATGTCTATCACCTCCTTTCTCACAGTTTCTCTTAGTAACCAGTCGAAGACAGAACCAAAAAAGAACAAGTAGGAAGAACATATTTACAGCTTATCTTTATAGACCAGAGTTTTATCCCCATAGGAATCTCATGGTGAAATTAAAGCCTTTTTTGTGCAACCATTGCAACACCTTTGTACTTCAAACGCAAATACGTGATATAGGCACACATGTACACACAATTATATGCTGACACATGCTGCTTACATGCTTTTACACATATTTCTTAGTCTCAAAGCCATATTCTGAAAATGCATACACCAGGAGCAACCTTAGACTTTCAGAAGTTCATGAAAACTGCTATTGATATCTAGAAAAGCTTTTTACAGGTGCTTTTCTAGAACACTGTGCTCTCTTTTAATTGTGGATGGCTTTTCAGGTCTTGGCGGAGTTCTGTGTGTTGCAACAAGAATTTGTCTAATGTAGATTAGCTCAAAATACTTCAGATAAGTAGAAAAAAAAAAGAAAAAAAAAAAAGGAAGTTGAAAGCTCACTCGACATCATGCTCCTGACAGTGCCCGCAACTGCCCAAGTAGGGTAGAATTCTGTAGCTGGACTCCCCATCGTGTTTGCACAGCTGGATCCATAACCCAAATCATAACAGATAGCGAGATAAGGTAGGTTTCTGTCACTTATACCTAATTCAGTAGTTTCTGACATTTTGGTAGCTGATACTCATTTAATAAAATTGACAGTGTCTGGACTTAGGTAATTCAGCCCCTGGCTTCCTCCCCTCACTCTCTTGGACTCTCATGACCTTATCTTCCTCTTCCCCAGATGAGGCCTTCCTGCGCTGCCTCTTCAGTCTTGTTTCTCTTGCACCAGACTGCTGGTGTCTCTTGAGTCCTCGCATTGACACCTCACTTTCCAGCTCTGGCAAGCCCAAGCATGTTGTCTGAACTCCACTAATTCTCTAAAGACACCGACATGTCTCTGCACTGTGTTGCTTCCTCAGATCTTTCAGTTCTGGAGGAGCACTGTATGTTTTTCTGAACAGGGTCTCTATGGAGCCAACACAACTTCATGAAAACATAGCTCCTTAATTCTGTAGTGAATCTTGTAATATCATCACTGAAACCCACAGCACTCAACAGGAACCACAACTCAAAGGTTAGTGGTGACAAGGGAGTATTCAATGAGATTTCCATTTCTTTGTGAAACAATTTGAGCCTTGGCTTTCTGCTACCTTAGTAGTTGGATTGTAAAGTTTTAGACTGAGATGAAGCCCTGCTGGGCATCTTTAAAAATTGCTGATATGAATAATGAGCAACATAAAGTTAGAGTATAATTAAATAATCTTCTGGGTTAGGGCACTCAGTTGAAGAAACAAAGTTTTAGTCCTGCAAATGATTACTTAAGATGCTTTTTGGATTCAGAATCAATTGTAAGATTATGCAGGTGTATACCTTCCCCACCATAGTATGCTTCTCACCTGCAAGTTTATGTTGTATTTTGCTTTATATATGCTTTCTCTATTTTTTCTCATCTCCTTCTGGCTCAATATTTTAGTTATGCCAAATAAATAGGAAACAGAAGAAGCAGGAAAGCAGAAGTCACATATACAGCCACCTCATCCCCTTCTTAAAGCTCTGTGTGACCACCTAACGAGGTCATTTACTGGGAGAATAGTTTTCATATAGAAGGTAGGCAACTTGGCACAAGTTTCCTGTCTCTGAATGAATATTTGAACAAGACCCTCTTCATGGCCTCCCAAATCTCCCAGTGGAATGTAAACAAGATTGAAGCACTTCTGTGGGTTGCAATAGGTAACCAAGGTTAGGTACAACATTATATGGCACCCTGATGCTTAAGCCATCTAGGGGTGACTCTCTTTGTAGTTATTTTCCACACCTAAAGTTAGGAATTACCATGCTATACCTCAGAGAGATGTTAGAGGTTAAACTTCACAATAATAACAGAATGATTGAAATTATATCTAGAACTACGTAACATTCCCCCAAAATACAAGCAGTTAAAACAGAATTCTGAGGGACACTGAAAGAATTAATATTTGTCACTGAAATATTTCTTTCTGATCATTATGTATGTATGCATTTAGGAGCTTCTTGGAATATTGCTGCTAAAACTCTGCCTTGTCCTGTGAGAGTTCCAAATGGGCTTATGGATTAAAAAGTTTTCCATCTCACCTAGTACATGGAACTGATCGCATGCGTTCATCTTTTATTTTCCTTATCTATTTTGAAACTAGCAAATGCTTCCTCAGTTTCCATTACCTAAATATATCCATTAATCAAAGACTCCTAGATGGTATTTTCCAGGTCCTCCAGATTTCATAACAGTATATCTTTTATTAATTACCTCAAAACCTCCTTTAATACTCCTTACAAGGTATCTGATTTTCCTGTTGCCGGATATGAGTTCACTAGGTGAAAGTTACCATGAAACAATTTAATGGGAGCTTCAATCTCATTGTTTTTTACTAATTATTATTTATGCATCTAGTGCCCCAGGTGTCTATGGAGCTTAACAGGCAGTTTTACAAAAGGCCATAGCCCAATTAACTAAAAGAGTAACTATTAAAAAAAGGTGCAAGTGTTTGAGAAAAGGGCAAAATGACAAGAATTATTGCAAGATTGAAAGATCACAAACATGCTTACTCTTACAGATGAAATGTGCCCATTTGCAGCAAATTAAAATGGAAAGATTGGAACAAAGACTGAAGTGCTCAGCACTGAGTGCCTAACTGGAAGCTGAGGACTTTGGAGAGAGATCTGAAAAAAGGAGAATCATTGTGCAGGGATAAGAAGCATGAAGCAAACAAAAGCATGTGTCCTTTGTGAAACAAAGAGGCTTACGGAAGTAGAATCTGTCGGGCTGCTGGGGGAAACAGGGCAAGTCAATAGGGGGGTTAAGGCAAACCTTCCCCTGAAAAGTAAGGATGGAAAATATTGGCTAACATCCCTTGCTGTACACTGCACAGAGGACATTGTCTGGGCCATAAAAGAATTTACTTTCTGTAAGACTGATGGTTTAGTTTTATCCACCGTGGTTCTTGCAGTTACCTTTACCAAGCTGCAGCTATGCCAATGCTTAAGAATAGGCTTACTTCCAGTGTCAGGAACTGCTGGACTATCGAGGCAAGTTCTAGACCACAATTCACTAATTTTGCCACTGGACTGAATATGCATAACAATTAAAAATGTTGCACAGAATTTTTTATCCTTCTGCTTGACTCATTATGGGTTCCCTGAAGAAACATTTTCTCCTGAGTGAAGATGCAAGTATTCTGTGCTGCTGCTTTCCTGAAAAACACACTTTGAATCTTGTAGCTGCAGCTTGTCCAAATGTTTCTCTCATTTTTAAAGTGCAGATTGTCTTTTTTATGAAAATTGCAACTTTTATGACATGGGGAATTTACACAATTCTGTGCTATTTCAAACTTCTTTGTACCAACAGCAGAGATGGTGTCAAATCTTCAGCTAGTGGAAATTAAAAGTCCTTCTCTTAACTACTATTATCACCTTGCTTAACCACAACAGAAAACATGACTTTTGCCTTAATTAACTGCAATATGGCATTTTAACCATTTCATGTATGTTTTTTATAATGATCTCTTGGTTCTGACTTGAGTATGTTAACTGAAGCAGCAGCAGTAAAAGTAAAGTTCAGTTACCACATCAACTAAACCAAACCAAACCAAGAAAGTTAAGGTTACATTTCTCACAGTGACAAAAAAATGTAAAAATTCCTGATGCTGAACCTATGCTGCCTATTTCTTCACTTCATGTTTCTTCACATTCTCTAGGACTGTAATATTCGTTTACATAAATCTGTCAATGTAAACATAAAGCTGTTCCTTAATTTTGGCTGCATGCACTAGTTAGTAAGATGCATTCCCTGGCATGCTGCTTTTAAGAATGAAGGTGTGGGCTCATCCTTCATGACAATGATGTTGCTTCAATAGTCCTATATCCAGAAGTGGATGCCTGCAGGCCAGTATCCAGTTAACTTCCTGAATACAACAAAAAGCAAGCTATCATCTATCGCCTTCATTTTAAATATACTTCTTTTTTTCTAAGTAGAACCATTAGTTTTTATTGATAGGACTAATGCTTTGAATTTAGCCCAACTTACAATAGGAAAGGAGATGCTTAAGGGTAACTGGGTGATGAAAGGACTATGTTAGAGTACAAGTCCAAAGGCTGCTGTTTCCTATTTGTAATGCTGAATCCACATGCAAGTCATATTTAAGCTATAAACAGTGGCGCCTAGGGAGTATACACTTAGATTGCCTTGAGAAACTAAATACTTTTATCAAATCACCAGGTGGACTTGTGTTTTAAAAACAGTTCTGACCAATGTGGCTTTTCCTATATTCACCTTTAGATGATAAATAGGCCTTTCAGAAACCTGAACTTAATTAACATGTTGCCTCTGATCTTTTACACTTTTACTTAGAGATGCTTATTATATGTATTTCAGACTACAAATAATTTCACTCACCACACAATAATTCCAATGAGCCTCCACAGATCTACCTTGTTTTAATCAGAAATATTTTGCAGTTCTATTACCTTCAACTGTTTTAGCAGAGAACTGTTAGACAAAACCATTCATTTTATTTCCTCACAGAAATATCATTTGCAGCTGGCTGAGTTTAATCATTTGATGCTGTGAAGTTTTAGCCTCCAGAAGATCATGGTTTCGGTACCTGCTCAGAATTATTTGGAGAATAAAGAGACAGGACCTGGCTAAATGGAAGAAACACATCCAGAGTGTGTGATTTTTCATCATGGCAGTAGAAGGAGGTGGGTTTTTAATTCTCAGAGTGTCTCAGTGTGGCAATAATCTGTGGGCTGAAACAATTCTCATTGTAGTAGGAGGAGCACTGATAAACATGAAGATGTTATTAAATATACTTCAAACTGTAGAAGCTCAATAGAGTTCTGTTAACTCAAATGTCATTACTTGCAAAGTAAGGGGGAAGACAGATTTCTGAAACAAGAGAAGAATAATTGTAAGAATATATGAGTTTAATTACCTCCATGTCTGTATATATATTTGAGGAATATGTCAAATGATCAAGAAGAATGATACAGCATCTGACAATGATTATGACTTTGGAAACATAATAGAAATTCTGACGGGTGGATTGTGAAGTGAAATCTAAGTTCAACTATAAGAAAGAAATTAATGGAAAGATGAGATGTCTTCAATGTCATAACTAAAAACAAGCTTACAGCTATAAAGCTGACAATATAAGCATAACATAATATATAAAGCTGAATATAATTGTAGATATCTGTAAAAATTAAAGGCATCTGAAAACTGAGTACTCTATCCCTAGTAAATGTTGTGTACTTTTGGTACGCTAATTGCGCCAGTGTATCAATGTATCCAGAGACACACGGCCACAGCCAAAACCAAACGAATTTAAATGTCAAGGTAGTAACAAATATGACCAAATCTGAGCAGGTGAGTGTGTATAAGATCTGAGCCACTGTAAGCTGTGGCAAATTAAACTCTCCATAAAATGTAAACATTGAAAATAATAGATGGCTAAAGTCAGTATCGGATCAGGATGAATATAGGCAGTGATAAGGAGAAGAGGGAAAGAGAAGTAAGGGCAATCCAGCAGAAAGTTATTTCAGGCTTACAGATGGGGAAACAAAGTATTTGTCCTAGAGGGATTCAGAAGAATGTACCTAGTTTGTATTAATAAATGAGGTAAAATAGTTCTTTCTAAATGAACAGAGGATAGGAATCGATGGTAATTTTCCCAACTTAGTTGTAACTCAGTTTCCTTCATCAGACATTAATAAGAAAAAAAAGCCTGAAAACGGAAGTAGCATTAACTTTAAATTATCCCTTAAAAATACAAAGAAAAGATACAGACGAGTGAATTAGGGTGGCACTAAAACTGCCAATGTTAGTCTGACTTTTCTAACATTAAAGCCAATGGTAAAATTACCACTGATTTTGACAGAACTGGGGTTAGGTCAGTGCTGAATGCTTTTGAAAATTTCCCCCTCAGAGGATAACTGAACCATCAACCAAAATTGCTCGGTGAAGAGTAATGCTTGCCAGAGGAGTTGTTTGTTTGTTTTGTTTTGCTTTGTTTCTTTATGGGAAAACATAACAAAATTAGCAGATGATGAGAAAGCTGGGGGAGGATACTGGAGTCTTAGAAGAATGGTCAGTACAGTTCCTCATGGGCACTTCCCATTAGCTCACTCTGGCAGGGAAAACAGCAGTGCTCCACTGAGAGTGCCCCATTGGCTGTGGTCAAGCGAGAGGGGGAATTTACCCAGAGACAGAGCGAAGCATATGGTGATCTGGCTAGAGAAAAATGGTGACACTTCTGAAGCTAGCTAACTTTCTTGATATTTATTCATACAGAGGCAACACTTCAGCACAGTTCTGCCTCAATGACAAGGTTTTATATAGCACCAACCATACTGTCAGCACTTACCAACAAATACAAAGTGATGCTGCTGTGTAAGAAGTAGATCGTGTTGTAGACTGAAAGGCTAGAAACACAAGCAAAATGAAGATTTACTGGAGGATGTGGTTTTACTGTCCAGTAACATAGAGCATACTTAATCCTTATATTTCCTAGGGGTTTGTCCTGAATACAGTTAGAAAAACCATCTTTGAAAGCAGTAGTGCTGAGATCATGGATAGAAATAATACATAGCACACTGGACATTACAGCTGAGATTCTAAGGCAAAAATTTCGTCAGTAAAAATAAAAGAAATAATGAAATTCAATCTTAAACTCTTGGGGTTTACTGAGAAATACCAATATTTGATAAAGAATACAGCAATAAACCCCTATAAGATTATAGGGCTATTAAACTTCACGATATGCATCAGCTGCATAAAAGCACAAAAAATGATAACCCAAGTAGTGTTAGGCTACATTTTACAGAATACAAATTTAAATGTGCTAAGCAATCTATTTGATTTATACTGGCATGCCCTGGCTTGGACATTTTACAGAAAAGACTGTGAAAAAAAGATTTAACGATGTATTTTGGTTGACAAGTTGTCTCTTTGACCTAACAAACTGGCTTAAGAGGCTAACTCAGTAAAAAAAAAATATTACTTGGAATGAATAAATTGTGAAAATATTCTGGAGAATGTCATGCTCATGGTAGACTAGAAAGGCAAGGCAGAAGAAGCAGTTAAAATCAAGAATGAACAGTTGACTCCTTTTTCTGATGCTGGAATCAGAAAGGGAATTCCTTCATATTTACTCCCTGAGCTTGAGGAAGTTCCAATTTCCTAGGATTCTTTCTGCTTCTTGCCTTCTTTTTTTTTTCTGGTGACATGGGCAAATGAAAGCAGAACACCATGTGCAACGGGAGTTATCTTAAGATGTTGGGGTGCAAGATTTTTCCAGCAGTTGATGGAGTTAGATCCTGTACATGACATCAGCTTGTTCAAGTCACTGAGGCAATCTGAGGGTGTGTCTGTACCACAATAGCTGTGCCCCAGTACACATTTTTATTCATGTCGTTTAAATAAATTGTGTCTGTACTGCTTAATCCACCTCTGAGATTCTCTGTTTGGCAAATACGCTTCCCTGCTTAAGATCTAAGCCAAAATGTAAGACAACTCATAGGAGCAGTATAGATGACTGGGGAATTTAGTCTTGCATGCTAGCTTGAGCCATAAACTAACATGGCTGTATAGACTTACCAATAAAGATTTGTATTATAAAGTCAGGCAGTTAGTAGCTAGGGATGCTGAGCCAAATGACCTCATAGAGGCCTGCATCTTGACACCACAGACACTTTTAAATAATTGCCAATACGATACAGGACACAAATAGAGCAGCATTTTTCCCACAGACATTTATGTCTCAGCCAGGGCAGGGATGGCTCAATAACTTCTCAAAGCAAGACCATTAGTCAGATTCAATTTTCCTTCATCCCATCACCGACCACTAATTAGGAGTATTCCCTGCTCTTGTGATTTTTATCATGGTCATGATATTTGATACTTGTCTGTAAAGCCCCTGTTTTGGAGCCATGTGATTACATCAGACAGAAAATTTCCAGACCTTAAGGTTGGTTTTGGTTTGTTTCTTAAAGAAAAGCTATAAACCAAAAGAACAAATAGAAAGCCTCCAAATTCTTAGGCTTCTTAAGTGTCATTATTTCTGCGACCTGATGCTACTTCAGCATTTGAGGTTAACAATATGAAGTTAACATCATGTTAAACAAACAACCAACCAACAAAACTGCATCCACCAAAGAACCAAATTAAAGTCCTCTAACTTTTGGTAACCACCAGCTGAGTTTTGATCTGAACCAGGGACATCTATTTACTTCTAGTCTTTTACCCTTCCTCCCTCCCCAAAGCATTTCTAATTATCTTTATTAAAATAGTTTGCTTCATTGAACAGCCCTCAGAATAATTCAGTCTTGTTGATACTACATGGTATTTTCCATGTAAATAAACAGAAATGTTCAGTGCAGAGAAATGTTAAGAAGGGTAATTTCAAATATTTTATGGTGAGAAGTATTTGAAACTTTCCTTGCTGGCCAGGAATGTGCAGTTTCTAAGCCAAGTGCCCATTCCGGATTATGTAGTTAAACTCTCACTATTCTAAAAGCCATGAAGACTTTTCTTTGGGATTTCTATGGCCTGTCATGCTGTATTCTGAACTGATTGTCATTTTGTTACACAATTACTTTTAGTGATTCACCTTTTTAATGAGAGCAGAAAGGAAACAGCAAAGAAAACCTTTCTCTAAAATGTTTTCAGAAAGGCCCATTGGAATTTGCAATGGGTCTTATTTGGTGTACTTTGCATAATTTGTTACACTAAATACGAAACAGATTTCAACTGCAGCTGTAGTGCATGTGTTGTTCAGGAGAGTTCGAGTCTCCCAGAACACAGCCAGTGGCTTATTCGGAGTTTGTCAAAATTGTAATCTCTGGGCAGAATGACAGAGTAAAACCACCATGCAAAAAGGAAACGAAGAAAACAGTCAGGAGCAGACACCGTCCACTGAGGATTCACACAACATTTGCTCTCCTTCACCTTTGCTTTTGGCAAACTACATCATTACTTCATGGTAAGTGCACTGAGGGAGGGAGCAGCTAATATTTTACTGATCCGTCTGATCAGCATTATTGTTATCACATGGGGACATGTGCAATGAGAGAAACATACCTTGTCCTGCACAGGGGATTTCCCTGGTTATATCCACCAGGGACCAGCCATGACCACTGCTCTATCGCTGCAAACTGCCTCTGTGACCACATAAGGCTGTGTGAACTTCAATTTGAGCTAGTGAAATGGCTTCAATTAGGCATTACACTTCTCAGGTGCAAACGGTCTGTTCTGTCCTTGACAATGTGGTTTGAATTTACAACTCTTAACAACAAAAGTAACTAGAAGTTATGTTGTTGTATTGACAGGAGCTTCCCAACATTCAGTGTTGCCTTCTGAAGTGGAGGGTGATCATTGGTGTCAGCAAGTACCACCCTGAGGTAACAACCACGGCAGCTTCATATGTGCATATATGTATATGTATGTATGGCTATAGCTGCAACTAGACCTTAACAGAGAAAAATGTAATCACAGGTGAGCTGTACAATTGACATATTTGTCTATTTCTGAATAAAGATCTAGATTAAATAACAGTAAAAGAAAATTTATAATGTAGCTTTTAGGAAACAGGAGCTAGTTTTTAATTCTGTGTTTTCATCTTGCCAACAGAATTCAATAGTGGACTAAGATGAGTCTCTTCTGCGCTACCACAATGCAAGCGCATAATAAAAGAGGTAGAGTCATGACACTTCTCACTGTTAAGGTATCTAATATTTCATGTTATGCCTAACTTCAGTTGCTCGTTGTTGGGTTTAATGTTAACATCCAAGCAAAACTCTTCCTGTGATTTTCTCTGATATCCTTCTTGGTCCATTATAGATGGCACAGTCTTGTGCCCAGGAAGTACACGGGGAATAAGGTTCCTTTTTCAAGTTGTTGCCTAGACATGACAGAATGGGAATAAGAAAATGTCTTGAAGCTTTGCAGAGTGGATAGGCCCATTGAAAGCTGTGACGTTCAAATCAGACAAAGGCACAGGACATGGGCAAGGAGACCAAGTGCTGGTTCTGTCAGCACTTTAGAAAATGGAAGGTAATCATGTACTTAAAATCACATGCATAAGTGGCCAAGTTAAAACTATAGAAGAAACTGGAATTTCTTAACTGTTTTATTCCTTTTAACACAGTTGAATAGAATTCTTATCTAAATTCAAGAAACGCCTTAAGGAATGACATGCTACAGATAGAAATTTAACAATGGTTGACTCAAACTTCAGACATGATTTCATAACTGCTTCTTTCCTATGCTTTAAACTACTCAAAGTTTACTACTTAAAATCTGCTGTCTTACTCTGAGTGGATTTCTATAAGGTCCAGTTTTTGATCGACTACTGTGACACAACTTGGGATTTCACAGTATTTGAACCTATGATCTTCACTGAGTAAAACATGAAACTCAGTTGTTGGAACTAGATATTGGCAGCTGATCAGTAAAAAAGAAAAAGAAATGCTGAACCACCAGTTTTTTGCTATGGCTAAGCCAATAGGAAAAGACATACTTACTGCTGTTGATGAAGGTCCGCTTTGTGAAGCATGAACAGGCATGCAGCTTGAAATGTAAATCTAAGAGGAACAGTTTTTGTGGAGTTCTGGCTATGCCTTTTTCCCCGGTGTTTTGGGCCTAGGTAAGTATTCCACCATCTGAGAAATGTTTAAGTAAGGCCTGATCTTACACCAAAGGAATTCAGTAATAATACTCCTGAGCAAAATCAAAACTTTAATTTCCAAGCCAAACCATTAATTTCCTGAAACACCTTCATCTCTTCTCGTCCTGGCAGTTGTTCCCCTTTTAACCTTCCTTTATCCTAAAACCATCACAAACAGTTTCACTCAGCATTATGGAAAATGAACTAGCTATTGCCAGGTAAGAGCATCTGGCATGCTAACAAGGATCCAGTCACCTAGATCCCTAACAGAAGGGAGGCATTTGAAATGCTGGGTCTCTAGGAATAAAATAAGGAAATAGTTCCTGCATATAAGTATCCATATATATAGTTGTACTCTTCACACATGCAGGTGAGAGAACTTGCCAAATACTGGGGGGGGAAGACCTGCGAAGGAAGAGATCTAAATACACAAAGGAATCTTACATACTCATTTTCCATGTAAAAAATGTAGGTCTTTGATTCTTATTTGTGATTATTTTTCATGTTCAAATATGAAGTGTCTTCGATTCTTCGATCAGCGGGCTTTATAAAAGCGTGAATCTGAACTGGGAACACCAGAAGTAGTCTTTGAGTGAGAAAGGATGAGGTGATGAGAAACAAAGTGATTTTATGAGAAACTTAAAGCCAGACACTGCCTGTCAGATCATGCTGGTCCCCACTGCCATGAAAATAACAGGGATCTGGAAGGCTGGCAAGGGGGAGAAAAAGATTCAGAAAGTGAAAAATGGAAATATTGCCTTATAAGCTGCAATTGATAATCTTCTTTCAACCTCTAGAGGACAACACTAGGTATTTAAAAATTTTGAGATTTCTGTTATTTATATGTTTGCATTTGCATGCATTCTTTTAGTCTGGCCTTCCTTTTGTTTTTCTTAATTAAAACTTATAAGCTGCAAAGTGTAGCTGAGAATTTTATGTATACCATTCCCAGATAGCTTTTATTCTCTTAGAGCAAACAGCCAAGTCTACCTCATTTGGGCTGCTCTGTCGTTATGGTACAATCATCTGTCACATATCCTCCTTGCAAAGTAACTGAATGCAGTGTTATATCTAGGAAGTACAGGATACAGAGAACTGATTTTAAAGCAATTTACATCTTAGCTTGTTTTCACTGACCTGGTACCTGTCTAAAACTCAGATGGACAATTTAATTAAATTCCCTAGTTAGTTAGTAAAAAGGAGGTAACTCTAGACAATGAATCATTCCTTCTTAAAATAGAATGAGTTAACTGTTTGAAATTCTCAGCTCTTCCCATTGATTAGAAGATTATCAGAAGTAGGTACCTGACATTTAAGTAATAGTAAGTCCCAGATTCAAACAGCTTTTGATTACTAATAAACAGAATTATGAACATGACGTGGAAAAATAATAAGCAGATCGTGTATTGGTATAAACAGACAGTTCTGTCAAAGACAATGGCTCTTCTGACTTTAAAATCACTATGTGCTTTCTAATTTTATGACCAGTTACAAGGTATAAGAATCAGGAAGGACATAAAAATTACAGAGTTGGATGTCCTCAGTTATAATTGTCTGTCAAGAGTAATTTTACTTGAAGCCAATGGAAATGCATGAGTGTAAAACCTTGTGGAAGCAAAGAGGAATTAGGAAATGGGATCTGATCCAAAACTCACTGAAATCCATGTGAACTTTTTCTCTGAATTCTCTAAACTTTGGATCAAGCTCCTGTTTCCTTGGAAAACAGCAGTTCAGCTTCTTAGGGTTGCCAACATTTCTTCAGTAGTCAGCCATATTCTGCTCCACTGCATCTAGGAGGGCATTGAAAGAAATGCTCTGCCAAATGTATCTGTACAAAGCAAATCCACCGTTTCTGTGGACATTTCTGTTTCTTTACCGTGTAAGCAGAGGACTAAATTGTATTTTAGAGAAACTGTGACCATGACATCTCTTTTTATCTGTCTCTTATATATTCCTAACACCATACTGTTACCATGCCGTAGAAATGACTGAGCTGCCCTTCCAAATAGGAAAGCAAAGATTTATGCCTTCCTTGTGACTTTAAGATCCAGGTATCTGTTCACCTCTCCAAGCTTTAACAGTTTATAAACTGAAAGAAGTTACAAGTAACTATATGAATACAGGTTCTACATTTGCCTTGTATTTATATTTAGGATGGATCTCCCCTTTTTGTATCAAATTTATCATCACTGTTTTTCATGGGTTTACTGTAAATCTTGATGCTCAGAAAACCAGCCAACATTTTAAAATTGATGCTGGCATAGTTTGATCTTAACAAGCAGGATAAAATATGCAATAATGTGTAAAGCTGGCAACAATTATAGGAACAAGTAAAAAGATTTTTCTTTCCTCTTAAGGCTTGGAGAACAGAATAGCAAACATAAAAAGCTAGAAATTTCAGTGGTTTAATGTTGTTTCAATGCTGTGTTTAAGTATAAAAGAATCTCTGAGGCTCTTTGGGATGTGCCAACAGGTCAAAGCACTTTTCAGTTGCTCTAACTACTACTTAATAAAGTGGAACTGTTTGAGGATTTGACAAGTCCCATGGGTCAGGAAACACATATTAAAAAGCCTTAGAGAATTTTTCTCTTTCAGTATTGAACCAATATTGCATGACATAAAAAATGGTTCCCCATTCTTTTCTCTGCCATACAGAGATCTCCTTCAGTGTCTTTTTTTGAGTGTGAGGATAGGATGTTCCATTTTAAACATAAATCCTACTTAGTTTGAAACTGAGAAAAAAAACCCTAAACAAAACCCCCACAAACTTCTGTGAGGAGGGAGAGTTATAAGGAGGAAGAAAAATAAAAAAAGGAAGACTCACAGAAAAGGGACAAAAATCAAGGGAATGAAAAAGCTTTTTCATTCCTCTCTTTCTTACTTTAACTATTAGCTTCTTCCTTCATTTTCTTGCATGCTCCAGTTGCATTGTTTCACCTATCAGCAACTCTTTTTCTATTCTGTAATCTCATTGGTTTTTATTCATTATTATTCAACTCAGACAAATGCCTTAAAACAGGCATACATGTTTTAAATATTTGTTCCTAGAACCCAAAGTCACCAACACAAAATGTGTTGTTTTCCTGTGTGAGAAGATATTTTCCAGTTTTCTATCATGTCTACCAGCAAAAGGCAGCAGAGCTCTTAATTCACAGGCTGTCATCTGTAGAACTTACTCTCATCTCCAAGCCTCTGTTTCACTGAAGAGTGGTACAACCACAGAACGCCATCATTTGACCAAACTGTCATACCCAGAGGTAGGGTAAAATCTGAGAGAAAAAGACTGAGAAGTTTACTATCATATTTACTTTATAAAATACCTGAGTAAGTTGAAGCATTCCTCTTTCTTGCCACATGTCCCTTATTTTCAATCATTTTATTTAGTATACATTCAAGATTTTATGTTTTATTTTCCTTTTCTTTCTCTTTTCCTATTAGCTCCTTCTCATTTTAACTGATTTTAACATTTCAATGGATTCTTCTTTCGTTTTAGAAAAACAGTGATCTCCCCATCAATGCTTTCCTATTCCATCTTCTCCAACTTCCTCAGCAAATAGCCCAGACATCTGATGAAATGTCTTTAAAGTCATTTTACTTTGCCAGTCACTAAAAAATACTTAATTTCTGAGCCTAAGTGATTTTTAGGCACTGGTAGCACATGGCTGAGGCTATTGCTTTTTTTATATATGCATGACTGTATTCACAGTCTTTGCATTTGTTCCTTTCCCTAAATTCTGCAGCAAGACTATGTATGTGTAAAGGACTAGAGTCAAACAGGTGCCAGAGTGGATGATATAATGTTATTCAGTTTTAAGATCTCTGAATAAGTTGTAACATAAAGTAAGGATAGTAATAAATAAATAAATAAATAAATAAATCCGTAACTTCATACCTTTTTTACTTGTTGTTGCTGGAAAAGGCAGAATATTCTCATGTATACAAGTAAGACCATTTGCTGAGCTAGTTTTAAAATAGAAGGATTTGGAGGCAAATTATCAGAATAGAAAAATCCTGTAAGCAATTGATATACAGCACTTCATATTTTTTCCAGTTTCTACCAAAAGCTATTTTGAATAATTTATATTGAAAAGCAGCTAATTTTGGCTGATGAAACACTTTGCCACGGTCCCCACTCCTGAAAACCAATGTCTTCTTTCAAAACCACCTCTTGTCCATTGGATGCAAACCCTGCCAAATTTTACTGTAAATGAACCATTTCCATTGGATAATCAATCTAACTGGAATATCAGAATGTAATTTCCTCCAGTCTATGTATTGTAATTCTGACTGTGAACATCAGGGATTTCTGATGATCTGTCTATGTCTGAGACTTGTTATGTGGGCAGGAATTTGGTCATTCAAGATGTGTTTCTGTTACTTTGCAGTAAGTAAGACAATAAATGATTCTGAAACAGATTAACAGATAAAAGATGAAAAAAACAGATGAAACAGATAAAAGATCTGGGATACATCCAATCTAGAATGCTGTTAATTGTGTGCAAGACAGAATGCATTGAAGGATGCTCACAACTACATAATGAGATAGTCATATGATGAATGCTTAAAAAGTTAAAATATTCATTTCAATTTAGGCTTTAATGTCCTTTGCATCAGATTCTAGGGACAGAACACATGACTTAATCGTATTAATAAATTGATCCTACAAGTAGCATGCTGAAACCATATACAACTTTATCAAATGTACCAGCACCTTAGAATGGTCAGGTCATTTGTTGACTTTTCATTTTTTCCCAAATTAACTTACTATTAGAAATGACCATTCAGCAAAATATCAGCTGCTGAGAGGGAACCTTATGCTGACTTACACTGTTGTACTCAACCCATGGAGTCTGTGCTGAAGATGTTACTATTTAAAGTAACTGTTCTTTAGCTTCCTTAGAACAAAATCATTACCCCCTTAAGGTTTTCACTTTATGTATCTCCCAATGTCGCAAACAATCGCTTTTTCACACCTTTTCAAGACTGACTTCCCAGACAGTCTGCCCTTACATCTCCCAAAGCTCAAAGAAAGCTGCAAATACAATCCCAGAAAGCTGTATTTTATTTTGACCTGTTCCTCTTTTCCTTTGGAAAATAACCCTGAAGAGCAGACAAGCAAGTGTAATATATTACCTCTGGTGGTTTAGCTGGACAGCAGCAGGGGCTTGTAATAAGGATGTGGTAATACACCACAAGGAATCTGTAGACTCATAAAACTTGACCTTATAAATCTCTACGTTTATCAGTTCCATACAGCAGCCACTCCCTGTGGTGGAAGTCTCAGACCAATAAACCTGCAGTTGATAACCATACAATTTATCCTCAATTTTTCCCTCCAGGCCAGCTAATCATGCTACATTAATAATGTCTGAAAAAAATTGGAATGCCATTTGAAAATAAAGATACCATCTGATTTTTGTCATTATTTTGCATGTAATTAAGATGTTAAGCAAACTAGTTTACAGTAATAACCAGGAGTCCTCAATTTTTCCCTTGTTCATAACTCTGTTTAAAGTTCCTGTTCTCATCTGAAAACTGCTTTTTTTTTTTTTGGTTTGGGCTTTTTAAATTCACTTAGGTTCCTGAAGTAGATGACTCCTTTCTCTGGACAATAAACACTTGAGAAACAAGACATTTCTGCTGCAGGGACCACTGCAGTGCTCTATTAAGCAAAAGTGTGTCATGCACACCCAGCGGCCTCTGGGAGCCGGCTTCAAGTAGGGGGGACCTGGACTTGGTGCTAAAGACCATAGTCTGAATTCCCTTTGAACACAGGTCCATATACACCAGTGTTTCTGATCTGGATTCTATCTTTGCCTATAGCAAGCGCCTAAACAAACAATTCCTTCATTGGATTCTCATGCTTATTGTTTCCTCCACATAGTTCTGGATACACTTTGTGAAGTGCAGTGAGAATGATTCCAGATTACTTCTGGCTTTCAAGAACAAAATTTATTTGGAGTAACCCCTCCCAAAAGACAATGAAAACAAATTTAAAAAATCCCAATGTATCTTCTGATGCAGTATTTTATCTCGGGTGGAATGGCTGCATATCTCCACTTGATAGCTGACTCCAAAGAACATTTCAAAATGTGAAGTGCACTGGGATGAATCAGGCTACAGAAACTTAAAATAGGACTACCAAGAAAGTAGTAAATATAAGTGTTTTCCATTTTTAAAATTCTGCTTGACACTGATACCCACAGGAAGTCCCAACTGCAAGCAGGTTAATTAGGATTATGTAAGGAAGTAAGAGAGGATTGATCCTAAAAGGTCTAACTTGACTTCATTACTCCAGAGAAGCTAATGGATCCATCAGTCATCAAAGGCATTCAAATCAGCATGCTTTACATTAAAAACAAGATTTGAGATCAGCAGCAGATCTTACCTTACTATGTTTTGCAGACAAATAAGGTTTCTTCTGTCAAAACCATTGCCAGAAGTACAAAACTGAAATAGCTGCATTTTGATCTGCGTGTCATCACAGGGCAGATTCTAGGTCAATGGACAATATCCCATGTTTCTTGCCCAAGGAATATGTAGCCAAGGAGAAAAAAGAAGAGAACGTTGGCTAACCACCACTTCAGTGCACTTGAAGGAGTCAAAGAAAATATACTGCACCAAAAAATAAGGAAATACAGTTTATTTTCCCCTAGGAGTAACAGAGGAGAAAGGACAAATAGAGAATGATTCTTCAAGACATAAAACTTTCTTGGGACTTTGGTTACAGATGCACTCATATAGCTCCTCTATTAAAGACAACCACACCTCATTAGTAAAGTTCCAGACATTCACTCTTGATTATAGATTCGAAGAAATATTGTTCCACATACATAGATTAAAACTTAAAACTTTCATGAATAAGGTCACACCACAGCAATAGTCACTTGAGGGCCAAAACATGAAAAAAAGACGATGCCTTTGGAAGGAAATATTTTGAGAGAAAAACAAACTGAAAACAAACAAAAAATCCAAACGTGATTAAACATGTTTCATTTTATTCCCTTTCTTTTTCCTCAGGAAATGAAGTTTGCTATTTTCTGGAAATCAGTTCACCTTGACTAATCACCAGCAGGAACGATGCAAGGAATAATGACAGCATAATATAGGAGTTCTCTTCCCAGTATTATCTTTAAAGACAATGTAGAAAACCAAAGCTCGGTAGACTCCTTTTTCCTATAGCTGCACAGTTTTAACATCTTTTTTCCAGGATTCATTAACCTGTGATATGATTTTTCAGTAAATATGTGTTTATATTTTAATCTTTCAATCATGTAATCAATTTAATATGTGTTCTTAAAGGTATGTTAACAAATTCACAATTCTGCTTACAAAAATAATGCTGTAATGCCCTGGCCCCTCCAGCTACTGACAGCTATACCATAGGGGCTAGGATTTTTCTCAAGGAATTTTATGATACAGCACTATACATGGCATAAAATAAAGCAGTTTTGATGGTTCCCACGAATTATTTTGTAATGGAACAAGTACTGCATTTCAGAGAAAATGGAATGCTTACTGGACTTTTAATTTATTTTATTTATTTTATTTTTACACTTTATCAAGACTAGCATAAAAATGAGCTGGTATTTGAACTTTTTATACAAGCTAGTGTAGTTTTTTATTGTATATATATAATGGAAACAGTAAATTACAAACACTGGATCTGATTCTGCAGTGACTACTAATCATAGAAGTTGTATCTCTGCTTTTTTCTGTAGAAAGTTGATCTGCCTGTCCTTCAGAAAGTAATCCTGCCTCATCAAACCAGTTCCATGAAGGGATTTCATGTCCAATTATTTGAATGACTAGGATTACATATGTAGGATCCACAAATTCAAATGCTTGTCATCATCATATAATTTTCTTTATGCAAAATGTCTATACTGTGTATGGGAGATAGTTGAAAATATCCTGGATGTATTACTAGCCTGACAAAATACAAGGACTATATAGTGCAGGGTGTTGCTGGTGGACGTGATAGTTCACCTACACATAGACTATTCTCCCTTGCAAAGTGCCTGGCCAATTCAGTAAGATTGTTTTTTGATCTGAGTTGGCTTATGCAGAAACAGCACAGGTATCAGTGCACTGTGCTCACTAGACTTGTCAGTGCTCAGGTCAGCTCTCAGAGATCCATCTCTGCCACCTCTGCATCACCTTGTGTTCATACTGAAGCAGCATAATCATTCAAATATTTATATGGTCCTATTCTTTGGCAGGGCTTTATGCCCTCCTCAATCACACTTGACTCTCATCTGCACTTTTGCAAAATTAGTAAGTACAAAATGCTGCCATTCCCCTGTAAGAGGGCATTAAGCCCCTGCAGCAGCTTATGCAGCTCCCCAGAGGACTGTGTGAGTTTAGATTGCTGGGGCTAATTAGTTCCCATAGGGTGAAGAGGCAGAAGAAGAAAGTTGGCAAGGGTTCTTTTTCTGGAAAGCCCCCTGTCATTGTAGCTGCAGCCTTACTTTCAGACATTCCCAGTCTTAGCTTTTGCTCTGGAATCTCTCCAGTTGCCTGAACTCCACCAGGGACTGTCTACATAGGAAAACTACTGAAGTAGTTATGGTAGAATGGCTGCTCAGGGGTAGCCTGTTCTAGCAGAAAAGAAATTTTAATCCTGGAACAATCACTACTTTTTCAAAGAGTCACTATTCTAGAATAAAGCCCCTTATTCCTGAAGAGAAATTTCACATGGGGAGTCATTTCACTGTGAACATTAGTCAGTAGAACTGTATGGGCGAGCTCAAAATGTCAGAGAAATAATGCCATCCCTAAAGATTTTGACTTTTTTTCTTGTCACACAGTTCATAGTTTGATTCCAGCGTTGCTCTTTATAGTTTGATTCCTGCATTAAATTCTTTCTTAGCAGATCCTGGATGTAACTATGTATATGTTTATACAGTAAATACAATGAAATCCTACTCAAGAGTGAAAAAGTATTCCAGTTTTTATTCTTTTTACAGAGAAAGTGACCTACTTTCCAAAAGTAAGAAGAAGGAGAAGCTTTCCATGATCATCTGAGTTGGGTGGTGCACATGTGTGAAGCTCTGCTACTTACAGGGCTTCAGACCAGGAAAAGGACACCAGGACATATGAGAATTACTCAGCACTGATCAAGTTGCAGAGGGGCAAAGAAGCAGAGCTTCCTGGCAGACGGAACAGTGGGCTGACACTGTGCAAACAGATTCTGGTTTTGGCTCCCTCACTGACTTGCTGCATTGGCTTTGTGATAACAATTATAGTAAGCACTTTTGTAACATACTCAAAGACCTCATATGGGATGCAGATAAGTATCTTTTACAAAAATTGAGGGTATCTATGAGATTTGTATGTTTGGCAAGTGTTAAAGACAATATACATTAAATATTTTTAATTCTGATTATCTTTCAATACTTCTGTTACCATTATACACTTTCCTACGAAATTGTTTCCTGTAGCAATATCTGGCAAGTGCTCCAAGACACCTTGAGACCTCTTGAAGCAGGATAGTTGCTGCATTTGTTTGTGAAATCAAGATTATAATAACTTAAAATTCTCCAATAATGTAATCAATTAACAAAAACATCAGCAGAATCATTATTTGCACAATCTTTCAGTAATCATAGAATCATAGAATCAACTAGGTTGGAAAAGACCTGTAAGGTCATCAAGTCCAACCATTACTGTTATAGCAAATACTACTTGTAAATCATTTTGCTAATAACATAAATAAATTTGTCAAAAAACCCCAAACCCTAATTATTCCTTTCAAGCTTTATTGGCTTCTGTGGTTGGGTGGGGGTACTAAGTCTTGAACATAAGTAAATACTTGTTACTGTTGTACAGAACTGTGCTCTGTGACAGGTGAGGACTTAAATGTCTTTAAGGAGCTGCTTTGGACCTCAGTGAACAGAACAGAAATGTGTGCTTAAACATATACTAAAGAGATCAGCCTTGCAAATAGATGCTAATTATAAATTGGTTCATTGGTCTGTAGTTAATCTAGAAAAAGGGGAAATATATCATTTCTCTTTATGAGAACACAAGGTGGAAGAAAGACAAAATTGCTCTCTCCTCCTTACTGGGGAGGAATGAAGTAGCAGCAGCAGCACTCAATAAGTGTTACAGGTAGGGTCATGATGTGGTGGCAGAACAAGCACTACATCTGGTGGTTGGCACAGAAGAGCAGATCATTGCGCAGCAGCAGCTTGGCACATTGTGGCAAAAGTGACTCGCATCTTTATCTTAGAGTGCTGAGATGTCTAAACCCTTTCAGATGTCTTTCTGTTAGCAAACACATTGGACTTGCTCTATGAGATATTAAATAAAGTTGTTATTGTCTAGTTGGCCTGTAAAATCTGCTGGGTTTCTTCAGATTATTCTCTTTTTCTACAAACTGTAGGAAATTGTGTGATGTTTTTCCTGACAGAGTTCTAAGGCTGGCAGATTGGTATATTTATTTTCTTTTAGCACCAGGTTACAGAAAACTATTGTACAAAAAGAAAAGAGGTTGGACATCATTCATGAAAGAAAGCATTTATTTAGGGTGAATGTAAAGTCCTAATTTATTCAGCATATTTTTTAGGCCCTGCACTTTATCCTTTTTTAATTAACTCATTTCTAAGCTTTAAATCTCATAGAAAAATATTTTATTGGAATTTCATTACCATTGTTTTCCTTGGGAAGGCAGCTTATAATCTTCATGATATTATTGTAAAGCCATCACTAAGCAACATGCTTTGGCATTTGTATAAGCCTTTGTCCACCTCCTTCCCTCCACCCAAATGCACACATTTGCATTTACTGTTAAAATATTATGGATGCTGACACCAGTTTAGCCACAAGACCTGGTGTTAGACTGTCTCTAATTGATTTAATTATTCATAATTGCTCAGCTGGGGCTTATGTGTAGTTCAGCATGATTAAGGGAGAACATACAAGTCTGTAGCTAATGATGTGTTCCATCATAATTTACAACCGTGAAGTTGCTAGAGCTACATTGTATCGTCATAGCACATTTCTAATCCTGTTTAGAATGCTTTTTCAGAACTTGCCAAAGAAAGGAAGAAAGAAATAACCCAACCATAAGCCTAATGCTCTTCATAAATGAGTTTTAAGATAGGATTGGAACAACATGCTGTCTTTTAGTTTGTTTAAATTAAAATTATAGATAGACCATTGCATATGTGATTTAATTGCGAAGCATTTATTTTTGTTGCCTCCTTTCTAAGTGTGTCTGCTCATCCCTCCTTTCTACTTGCTCATCTTGTGCTAAATACGATGAAATTTTCTGTGGAAAATGTTGTTATTTGTGATTACTAAAAAAAAAGTAATTTTTGTCAATAGGATGCATTAAAATGATCTCACAGTGGTTTCTTTAATTGTCATCAAGCATGTTTTCATAATCAGTTCAAGACAAGCAATTCTGACAATGCCATGTATATTTTATGAGACAACATCCCTGAATACAGCTACTGGGGGACGGTGTCTTTCTTGTCTTTCAACAGCTCTTTACACATGGTGAACACTAGGGGGGAGGGAGGAGTGGGAGAATAATAGCAAAAATACAAAAAATGAACATGATTTCCAGTGTAACTGGATAATTTCATATAGGGCCTCTTTTTTTTTTGCCTCTAATTGAAAAAAAAACCTCAAATTTTTTTGAAGATTATGTGTCTGGAAAGGAAAACAAAGATGTGGTACGCTGTGAATGATGAATACTACTTGACTTTCTATAGTCTTAACAGCATTAACATGAAGTTCATAATTTCTTAAGAATTCACTCAGACTAGTGCCTCAGTCAGAGAGAGAAAGCACAGTTTAAAAGATTACATGCAGTTTAATGTTGAACTGAATATTAAATCAGACCAGCTGGTGATGCAAACTAGAAAATGCAGCATCGTTGCTCTGATAGGAAAGGCAGTGTGGCTTTGTCTGGACCAAGTCTCAATCGCTGCTAACATGGCATTAACTTTCTGCAGTACTTTGTATTCTGGATGCCTCTGAACAAAGAATGTTCCAAAAATGGTTCTCTCTCAAGTCCTAGTTCCTAACACACACTTTTCTTTTTTGGACCTTGGGGAGACACAACATGAAGCATTTAGAATCGCAATGTATTATCAGAAGGATGTAATTACAATTATTTATTTAAGCTGGTTCTGAACCAAGGAATCCTGATATGAAGCTGGAGCCAGTAAAGGCTTGAAAAACTACTGACAATAAGCAATTCTTCATGGAACAAAACTATTACAATAGAGGGTCTTTGATCTTGCCTGTCTCCTGTTGCCAATTGAACTTTGTCACCATGCACTGTCATCCACAAGGGAGCACTTTTGAATTAAGCAGTCTACAGCAATTTAGTCTGTTCCAGCTTTGAAGTGCCAACATCAGTCAGGCCAGTACTAACTTTTTTCATTAAATTTTTTTTGAGTTCTCTTAGGAGTTTAGCAGTCCTGGCATTTAGATAACTAAAGTCAAGAAACCGAGGCACTAAGACATCAAAAGCAAGAGGGGCCCCTAAAATACAAATGTGAACAATCATTAGGCTTTAATGGTGCACTTCATTAATGTCCACTTCAAAGCAAAAGTTTACTGACTTTGGGATTGACTAATTTACACATTGTGGGAAATTGCTGCCAGCCATGCATGTAACCACTAGATGTTTCTGGAATAAATAGAAACGCCCTCTTCCTTCAGAAATCAGGAACTGCAAACTGAGCCTTTAATTGCAAGATGGCCTTTCATTTGAATAGGAATGGAAAACCTGTCTAGCGCATAAATCGCTAAAGCTGTGTGTAGTTATCATACAGACACACAGATGTCAATCAGCATCCTTTTGCAAATTTCTCTCTGTCCCCCACACTCTGAAGCTAAAGAGGAATATTACAACATAGTCTGGTTTTCTTTTGGATATGTCCATCTATTTAGCATCTTCAGAAATTCTCATCTCACTTGGGAACCAAGAGCCTGCTGAAAAGTCAGTCTTTTCTAAGTAAAACTGGTTACTACACCACTGAGGCTGAGTTTCTATGGAAGGAGAGAAAGAGCTGCACTGCTTTAACCTTTAGTTGCAACTCTTACAGGAATAAACAAAATACCACTGTTCTAACAAACTGCATTCACATTCAGAGTCACACTAGTCCAGTTATATCAATTAAAAAAGAAAAAAAGTAATCATAAACTAACCACCAGAGTTAAAAACATAATTCAGATAATTAGAGTGAAAGCCTACCATGTTAAAAAACATCTAAGGTACATGAACTGGCTGAGCAACAACACTACATGTAGAAAAGGCTAAGATGATGTGGGCCAGTATGTAAAAGAACTGAGCGCAAGCACACATTCTTTTGCTACCAGTAAGGATTGCCTACATTACTAAATGTGGTTGTGTTTGAATGGAATTGGGATAACTGAGTGAGAGGACCGGAGGCCAGTCACAAGTTAGAGGTCAATGGAAGCCAGGAAAAATTGTGTTCAGCTGATGCTATGGTGAATATAATTTGTCCTTGTCTAAACACTAACCGCTAAGAGATGGTAACGTCCTGCCATCTAACTAGATTGCTTCCAATCTTGTTCAAGCACAATCAAATCTTTTATCTAGACAAGCCTCACTGTGGCTGCAAAATTTCAGCCCCTTGGAAAAATCAAGCTGTTGGCTCTTAATGTGTAAAAGAGACTAGAAAATGTTTTGCTTAAAACGGATCTGTAAAGGATTGCCATAAATCCACACTTTAGAGTGACTGCTTAGAAAAGGAAAACGATCATGGATGTGCACTCGGCACAATATGAAGGGATGGTTGCCAAGGGTCATGATGAAAAATAGGGAAAAGAGTTATAATGTTTCTGCTTTATATTTCAGCTAACTTCCTTAATTTTTAGCAATTACCTTCTTATTGCAACATTTTAATAAAAGTCTGTGCCTTCATGCCTGGTAGGGAAGCTGACTTGCCATGGGCAAGAATGGCAAGAAAAAAAAAAAAAAAGAAAGGGAAAAAAAAGGAAAAAAACCACTTAGCAAACCACAAATTTCAGAGACCTAGTCACATCTGTGTTTTATCAGCTTTTTCCGGATAGTATTACACCAAACAATTGTCTGCAGATCGGTAGACAGCTGAGACTTTAAAGTGCTGAATTACTGAGAAAATGCTAGAGATAAAAAACAGCACATGTATCCTATCAATGTAATGAAACCAACCTGCTGCTAGCGCCATAGAGCCTTAGTTCTAAGTACCCTGTAGAGGAACGGAAGGCTTTCATTTAACTCTTAAGAGGAAAGCAAGGGAAAGAAGAGTAAAGGTCATCTAATACCAGCCTTAATCACAGAACTGAAATACTCTCAGATATATGAAGGGAGGAATGCTTGGTGTTCAAAATAAAACAACCGCAGACAACAAGAGTGTGTCTGATCATACTGGGGATAGCATTTCCTGTTGGAAATTCCCAAGACTTTAGGCTGATGTCAAGTGGAGTTACAGACGTGAAGCATGGCAAAAGCTGAAACTAAAAAACCTGGATACTCAGGCACTGCCACATAAAAGGCAATTCAATCTAGTAGAAAACTCTTCAACAGAAGGCAGATTCAGTAAATCAGCCAGAAGGTACACTGGAAATGAATAATGGATATTTCCTGAATGGAGCATGGTTATTAAGCATCAGAGCTACTATTCAATGACAGATGTAAAATTTGAAGTTATGTTTAGAACTCCAAAAAATTTCCAGTGTACTCTGAATATAAAGAAAATGGAGACATACAGATTCAAGTAAAGTCCTACAGTCACAAAAAAGTGATTGCTGTATTTCTCACCTTTATGTCAGGTTGTCTTGGCTGAGCATGGTAAGTGTCTGAGGTGAAATAACTCACTAAGTACTTGACTGTACTCACTGAAGGTAGTGATAAAACTTAAAAGATGAATTTTTAAAATTATTTAAGAAAAAAAAAAAAAGACTTAATGGGACCTTATGACTCATTGCATTAAAGTTCAAATTCTACCATGCTGACTTCTACTGGAATAAGGGCTAGCCTAAAATAACTGCATAATGCAGGAGAGAACTTAATCCTTACTGTTTGCTCAGACGGTTCCACTATAGCAAAACCCAGAAATTTCAACAAGAACTGTTGTACCAGTTGCTGTATTACAGAAACAAAATATGGCCTCTTCCACAAAGAAATCTTAGAAAAAAATAAAAGATAATGAGTGAGGAAAAAAAACATACTTAATATAAGCATTTCTGTATTCATATATATTTTAACCAGGTTTTGATTAAATGTATGAAAGTAGTCTTTCTCCATTAGTCCCTCAGGCTCCAAATGACTCTCAATTAGCCATTTAAAGTTAGCTAATTTTTGTCTGTTTTGTGGTAGAACCATAGAAGAGAGACATGAAAGAGGAGCAATACTTAACTTCAGGCAAGAAATTCCTAGTTTTAGTAGTAGTGCAGGGAGAAGCACAAAGGCCACTGAGACATTTAGGAACAGAGAAGATGTCAGCTCAAGCAGGCAGCATGGCGAAAGTGTGAGGGATGAGAGCTGGTAAGCAGAAAAAGTAGAGAGGATCATTTTTAATTAAAAAGTAACATTAAAGTCTTTTGTACTAAAACATCTGACCATACTATGAATGTCATAAATAGCCATAATGCTCAACACTTGAATGTAATGAGTGTTTTCAGATGAACTTTCTTACAGGAACACCAGTTTTGTATGTGTGTATCAATACTCTTGGAATGGGTGTACCATGGACACATACTTGAACTGCACTTGGACACATTGCATAAAAGAAATGATGAAGTACAAACCACTCATTTCATGTATTTCCAGTTAATCCCATTGTAATTCTCTGTATTATGCAATCAAATGTAAAAGTTAGAGAAGACTAATATGTACAAACCCTACAAATTCACCATATTGTCACCTAATTTAATGAATTCTCAAGGGAAATATAGTGAAGCACTGAGTAACTTGTAGTTTATTTTTAAAGCTCTTTAATGAAATGTTTAAATCCCACACAATTAAATGGAAATATATAAAATAGGCTTTTATACACCAAAATTCCTACTTAGGCTTTTTTACACCAAAATTCCTACTAAGGCTTGGATTATGAAACTGAGATGTCATGCATAAATTAATCCTAATGAATTACTGGGCTCTGTTTGTGCTGAATATTCTCTTCTACAAATCTATGAGGCCATTTCTCCAACACTTCACAGATTAGTGCTCATCAACCAATAGGTGAACAGAACTACTTATTCTGTGTCAGATGGATATCCCCTGTTAAGAGAACAGAATACTTAGGTGTAAAAAGACTAACCAAATATTGAAAGATGGAAGTAAATTTCAAACAGCTTTATGAACAGAATATGACTGGAGTCACTCTGTGTATTATGGTTTCAGGGAATGTAAGTGATGAAATTAGTCCCATCAATACACAAATATAGAAGATTTTCTTTTGTTTACAAAGCTAAGATTTCAAAAGTTTCCAAGCAATAGCGCATGTCATTCACTTATTGTTCCAATTCCTTTCTTCTTTAATGTTGATTGATTTGAAAAGATTGTCTTTAATTCAAAAGCTGTTTTCATTTTAGTTTTCATCTTTCTGTCATGTTCCAAATGAGATGAAATTGAATTACCCTCAAGTATAAACAAAAGAGTTTTGATTTTCTTATTTGCTTTATACCCCAAAGACTGCAAAGATTACATATAAGCATCCTTTTATTCCTCCTACCTCTAAGCTACAGAACTTTCACCACAAGTGTATGAAAATTCTCCAATATCAGTCCTTTCTTACACTTTGTGCAACAAAATTATAGTATTTCTTATCCCACAGGAAACATCTATGGCTTATGCTTTTATTGTTAAGGTATCTTGTATCACAGTTTGTGTGCAATGGTACTCTGTACTATGTGGTACTTTTATTATTTTGACATGTGAAGACTGTTCCCTCATTCAAATTGCTATAACTCAGCAGTTATCTGTGAAGTAGATTAAAAGAACAGTGTCAAGGTCTCTAGGCCAAAAAGTTGATTCACATCATCATGCTTTTGTCTAGATAGTTTGCTCTGTCAGACTCTTCAGGGCTCTGTAAAGGATATAGTTATTTTATCACTCATCAGTGTTGAATACAAGAAAATATTACTATGTGGCCAAACACAAATGAGATTTTTCTCTACAAGGTTACACAGGTTCCCTTGTGAGGGAGAAGATAGAAAGTAAAAAAAAGAAATTTTCATGAACAAAATGTGGATGGAGTGAGGTGTGAGAAATCAAATCTTGGGAATTGTTACATAATCAGGAGGCCATGACCAGAAAAGGGAAAAGATAGTCATACCAGTGTATGTGCACTTTTCCCAGCTTCATACCAGGCTTGGTGGTGGGACATGAACATGTTCATTCTTAGAACAAAATAGTAGTAACTTTTTACTTGCTTTTGTTTGGTGGCAGTGCTCTTTTTATAGTTCTTTGTAACTGACTCTGGTTTTAGATTTTACTACCATCCCCCCTTAATTTCACTGTCAACTCTGCTGCAACTGTCTGGCCACTCTCCAAGGCCATGCCAACATTACGTTACGTAGCCACATTGCGTATGTTGGCCAATTCACTTTCATTTTATGGTATTTTCTTCCATCAGTCACATTGGCTGAACAGGGTAGTGTTTGGGTTTGCACAGGAAAAAACACATGTAAGTATCTTCTGACTGACAAAGTCAGACACTGACTCAAGGTAGTTATATTTGCAAGTCAGCATGGGAAAAAAATAATAATCCCTTCAAATAAACTAAAAATTTTAGCAGCCCAAAAGGTCAGTCCCATCCCCTATGAACTAAAGTGAAGATGCTGTAGGTTGGCATTTCTGGCTTTGTAGCCTTGAAAATATGCTTCTCATAGTACTGAAGTATCTCATTTGTTCTCACTCCATGTTTAAAGAAAACCTAGGATAATATGCATCAACAAATAAGACTCAAGAAGACAAATGGGTCTTTCAAATGTTTAGTGTATACAAAAGCTATTGCAAATTCTCTGATTAGCACTTTTGACATGCACAGTGGCTAGATCCCAGCAATGATTTACTGGGATTGGCTCGATCACTGCACTGATGACATGTATTACTTGTTATTTTAGCAAATTCTTTTTCCTCCAAGCCAATTAGTTTTATTCTGATTGAATAGCATACAGTGAGTGTCAAAAGATTTTACAGTCACTTTTTTCTTTTCAAAACATGCAGAGCAAGGGAGTCAGACTTAATCTGCAGGATTTTCAATTGCTATGTGAAATTTTGGTTGTTTTTTTTTTATTTTTAGGCCTATGTTGGCAAACTGCTGACCTAATGACCTAGAATTTAGCTCTGTTTCTTCCAAAGGAAGGAATGACCAAATGTGTGTTTGCTTGTTTTCAGTTATTTATAAAATTCATAGCTATTGATCTTGGAATACATTCTTATCCTGAAATAGATTTAAGGTATAACAGCTAGTACAGCAAGCACAGCACGGATTATTTATTATCAAGACACCATGAAAGTAAAAAAATATTTTACTGGTATATTCTCATCACAGAGAATAATATATATACATTATCTCCTACTAAAATGTCATCCCTCTTTAATAGAAATAGAAGGAACTTCCCTTGATTGAAATGAAGCTAAGAAACAAACAAAAGCAATCCATTCAGAGTTCACAGTTCAGAGTGCCATTTTATTCTATGACCAGCCAAGTATCATCAGACAAAAAGCTTTTGGAGATTCATTTGCTGCCCATTTCAAAGACTTAAATGACAGGGGATTATGAGGACCAGAAGGAATTAAAATGAAGTAATGATGACTTAAGTGTCATGGTGACATGAAAAGTTACAGGATGCACAAACCCTCAAAAGCCAAGCATAACTTTACGTGCTAGAATCCACATCAAGTAGGCTTTCGTAAGAGTGGTAATAAATATTGCAAAAAATGCAGCGACTGTGAAAAGGATTTGCATAAGCACAGAAAACAATGCAATCAGTCCTCTACCCAAGTCTAGGAAGAAAATCTCAAATCAGTAAATAACAGGTATATACTCAGTAAATCTAGTGTAAAATCTGCCTTTCTGTCATTTTACACTCTTTGAAAAGTTACATGTGTTTCCATTGTTTTTAATTCATATTTGAATACAAATACTGTCAATAAGAGTTGATTTTTATCTTTGTCCTTTCTTCTGAAAAATCAGGTTTTGTCCAGATTTGCTGTAATGTGTCTGGTGTGAATGGCATTATATGCATGTATCAAAAGCACTGAATAAACTATATAAAAGGGAGAAAACAACATTTTTACCAAAATATTTGGGCAAACAATGTTGCTTTAGCTTCTACAAACTCTTTGATATCATCAATTTGATTTGAAGGTTCGATCCTATGGACATACAACTCAGTTATTTTAGTATTTCCTTAAAAATTAAGAACTGGATTACAGCCTCCATGTATTTACACTGAGGACTGAAGGAATCTATAACAATATGTAACTTATACTGCCTGTTTACATGTATACAGTGCTGACTGTATTAGGTATATATTCAATACGGTACTTTGTAGTTCTCGGTACAGATACAGATGTACTATTTATGGTTTTAATTCTATAATTATGTTGTTTGTTTTGTTTGGGGGGGAGTTACAGTGTTCAGTGTCACCTTTAATTTCTTTCCCTTGGTTAAATTAATAAATATATAGATATATAAAATTTTCTTTCCATCTTAAGTATCTTAAGATACTCTCACCACCACAAATTTCAGGATGAAAACATGACATGCATATTATAGCAAAGAAGGTAAATGATAATTGGATTTGATAATATACAAAAGATCATAGAATCAACCAGGCTGGAAAGACATTTAAGATCATCAAGTCCAACAGTTACCCCAGGACTGCCTAGTCCACCACTAAACTGTGTCACTAAGGGCCTCATCTATGTGTTTTTTGAACACTTCCAGGGATGGTGATTCCACCACTTCCTTGGGAAGCCTGTTCCAATGCCTGATTACCATTTTGGTGTAGAAATTTTTTCTAATATCCAGTCTAAATTTCCTCTGGAAAACTTAAGAATTATCTTAAAGTAATCTTAGTTACTTTGGAATCCTTCCTGTGAGCAATATGTTTAAAAATTAAGCAATATTAAACCAAAGATCTATAGCTGTAGGAGGTTTCCTGATTTTCTTGCTAATTTCTGCTATTCTTTCTGTCCAACATCTTGCCTGCCATTTTAATTTTAGTTAAATTTTTTCTCAGCTTTCTGGTGTTGACTTGATTTTTCATTTTCACAATGATTTTTCAAGTCTTTTCCCACAAACAGCCTTATGGTTCTCCCTTGGACCTGGATTTGAAATTATAAGTTGGAAGCAATTGACAAATCAAAATCTTGATTTGAATACTCAAATGTTTGACTCTTGGAAGGAGTCAAATACAGGCACAAATGTCGCAGGTTGTCTTTTTCTGTATTTTCATCAAGAATTAACTTGAAAAAAGTCTCTGCTTCAATCTGCCACACATTTAAACCCGAGAGCTTTCAGTGTAATACTTAATTCAAGCACCTGAGCAAATATGGACTTTACAGGGAAAGATGCTTACATTTCCTACTCTGCAGCCAGTTCTGCATTGTAAAGTTGTTGCAATTACAGCACAAAACAAGGCCTCCTTTTGCTTAGTGGACACTAGTTGTGAATTAAAACACTGAAAGTAGCAGGCTGCCAGTTTCACAGACCTTAACACATCACTCTCCATGACAACATGGAACTGAAAGGAAGGAAAAATATTCCTGGGGGAAAGCTGAGAATTGCAAAGATTTTTTAACTTTTTTGAAATTCGGGATGTGGTGTTTGTTTTTATTAGTTGAAAACTACTGTTTGAAGTCCATTTGTGTTGGTAGATTACTTATCTACTCTTCCTCAGGGAACAGACACTACACTATCACTTTGTATACACTACACTGATAGTGTCTTTAAGTTTGAGCATGGAATTGTATGCCATTATGTTCAAGTGCTTTATTTTCCCCTAGAGCTCTGAAACACTAGAGAAAACTTGCCTGTAAATGGAGGAGAGCCTTGCTTTATTGTTTTTAATTTTAAACTTCGAGTTTGTGTGCTGAAGGGTTGAAGAAGCTTTTTAATATGCAGAAAATTTAATGGTGCAAGAGGAAAAGGGTGATTAAAAAGCATTTAAATAACATAGAATCCAGAAAAATTTTTGAAATTGTACTCTAAAATATACCTTGACAGAAATTTAGAAAAGCACCACAGGAAAATCCGCTATAAAAAAAAGCTATGAACATATTAAAAACATAACATTTTCAGATGCAATTAAGTTGCTTAAGAGCCTATGTCCCCACAACTGTCATTCAGATCTGGGTTCCTAAACATTGAAAGATTTACCTAGCAGCAATAACAACCACGTTTCTGCATGCAGGTAACTTCTTTCATGAAGAAGGAACTCTATCCTTTTTAAAGGATGAAGTGCCCCTTAGTGATAGCTTCAACATTTTACTCCCTAAGTGTTGGTGTACACCCACAACTACCCATTTTAGCCTCAAAGAAAGAGATTATTGTACATGCTACTGATGTTGCCAGACAGTAATAATATCAGAATTTCCAATCTTTTACTTCCATCTGGCATACAAGGAGGTTCCCATTCTAGCTGCCTCTTCTGCTGGGGTAGCAAACAGACAGATATTTCTCTGCCTCTCTTTTCACATGAGGTACCTTGGAACTTCGGATACCTGTTACACAATTTAATCACTACTTAGACCTGTGCTTAAGTCTGTGCATTTCTTCATTAACATTCTCATCATCCTAGACCATTACATTGGAACAGAGCCCATATCGTGCCCAAACACAAGCTCATGTGCATACCTGTAATGTGGATAGACTGGTGTCATGAGTGTCCTTTGCTTTTGGGGCACCACCACACAGCCATTGTCAGAGAAGTTGACTTGTGGCATGACATTACGTGCCAACACGAAAGATGGTGGTTGTAGGTATCAGCAGACTAAGGTAGCCTGTAAATGTTGAGAAGACATCATGAAGACATCCTACACCCTCGTTATACAGTCAAAAAAGCTGAATTATGGGGTGTGCAAGCTCTAGCCTGATCCGTAAACCATACTGCTAAACCATGGCACAGACACTGTTAGCATCTTAGAAGTGTTTAAAGAAGGCAACTTTATTAAAGACTGTATTTCCAGCAAACCTCTGACAACCTTGTAGGAGAGCACCCTTTTTATTAAGTCTAACATAGCTAGCCTTGGTAACATCTGGATTTAGTCTCAATAATATTATTTCATTATCATTCCAAATTCTGAAATATCTCTTTACTACAGTAGTGATAGGACAAGGGGTAACAGGTTAAAACTTAAACAGGGGAAGTTTAGGTTGGATATAAGAAGGAAGTTCTTTACTATTAGTGTGGTGAGGCGCTGGAATGAGTTGTCCAGGGAAGTTGTGAATGCTACATCGCTGGCAGTGTTCAAGACCAGGTTGGACAGCCTTGGGTGACATGGTTTAGTGTGAGGTGTCCCTGCCCATGGCAGGGGGGTTGGAACTAGATGATCTCAAGGTCTTTTCCAACCCTAACTATTCTATGATTCTATGATTCTATCTCAAAACAGCTTAGAATATAACACTACACATTTTATAGTGCAGTAACTGAAACACCCTTTAATTAAAGCCGTGCGCAATACCTGTGCTGCATCCCATCACGGAAGAAATTTAAGCAAGCCTCTCTCACAGAGAACTGTGAGTCAGATATTGAACTTAATTTTCTTTACATGCTGTATTAGAAACCAAGTTTTAAATCAAATGAAGTCAAATCCAGGTTTCTTCAATGAGCAGGTATCCAGGGGTGCTTTAGAACAAGTGTGATTGCTTTAGCAAGATGGGTTTTTTGACAGGACAAGGCTTCTCAGGCAATAAAAGTGTAAATCAAATATGGGGCACGTGAAGTATCAAGATGTTGGAAAATTTGCTAATATTTATAGAACAGTTTCAGTTATTTTTTTTGGGGGGGGGGGTTGGTTTTGGGGTTGTTGTTTTTTTGCTTTGTTTTGTTTTGTTTTTGTTTTTTTTTTTGGTGGATGGGGGGAATGTCCCTTTCTATTTAATTTATTTCTTGTTCTAATACAGATGGGGTCATTATAGGTCTCATCTTTCTAGAGAGTAGTCTCACTTCTGAGTAGAATTTATCCCTAGGGCTGGGTGTTAGAGGAAAGAATGGACTCTTCAGCCTTGTCCAGGGTTAGCAGCTCTCTAATGGCTTTTGTCTAGCTACATTTGCTGCAGAAATAGGGAAAAAAGAGTACACTTTTCTGTGTGAGAAAAGCCAGATCAACCTGTTGGAGTACCTAGAAACCACTGTCTGCTATTGCAGTGTAAAGAAACTCCAAGACTATTGAAATGCTCTTAGAGTGAACCAGTGTACGCAACACAGATCCAAAGTGATAGCTTATGTTTATGTCTAAGGAAGCAAATTCTGCCTTACATTGCACCTTGCCATATTCACATACTTCAGTGGTAGTGGAAAAAAAATAAGTGAAAGCTAAATTTGTAGGTTAACATGTCTGCTTGAATGATAATCTGTTGTGTGAAAGTTATCAGACATCATGTTATATGATTGGACTATGCTATTATACATGCTTTTAAAAACTCACAGCCCCAAAGGCAGGGATTATTTTTCATTCAATCCAGAGTTGTCAGTCATCAATTGTAAGCACTGCTCATAATCTTGAGGGAAGTTAGTATGAGGAATATTTCTTATCAATTTGGGAGATAGCCCAGTTCTGGAAATTTCACTATCCTTACTTCAGTTTTACAGGCCTGTAACTAGACTTTGAATAGTAGCCTCTGTATTTTGTCTCCTGCTCTGTTTAGCAGGCTGGCAGTAAATGCTTAGGGTTTTGTTCATAGTAATCTACTGTAACAAGAATCTTTTCATCCATTATGATTTCAGGAGGGATTTTTGTCTGATCATTTCCATGCAAATGCCACTATAATTTGCAACAAAATGTTTGGGGCTTTTTTTCAACATAAATCTGCTCTTTTGATCCCCCTGCCTTTTAGAAATAAAGATTCATTGATCAATACACTTTCTGAGCAGAAAGGTTCACAGTGAATATCTTCTCTGTCAGTCTATACATACAGGTCTCTTTTTTCTTTTTCCTTTTTCAGAAGCTGGCATAAAGCCCTTAAAAGCAGAAAAGCTTGTCTCATACTCGAGGACTCCTAATAAGATCCATAATTTCCTTTCGTAGGCTGCAGCAATATATACATAAAATATAAGGTGTGATAAAGTCAACCTACTATTCCTGATCTCATGACTTGCTGGCTGTTCTTTTCTCGTGGAGGTTGATAGCTAGCTATCTAATCAAAATGCATAAGCAGTGGCTGTTCCTTCCACCCCCAGACCCATTCATTTTCTACTCAGAATCTCTGCTTGGGGTAGTATAATTGATTTCGACATAATTTACTGCTTACTTGGTAATGCAGCATTGCAGTCTCTGATAAAAACCGTATCAAGTCTCAGCACCGGTCTAGAGCTTGAAAGGGGGGCAGTGTAATCACTTTCTTACCCTAATGCACCTCCATCTCATTTCTGATGGGCAAGGAGCTGCAAAGTAATCATTGTTAAATGACGCTGGCTCCAGAGACGGTCTTTCACTTCTCTGCCTGACCACTTCTCTTTGTCTCTCCGCTTTATTTCATGGGGAGGCAGCAGGGGAACTTTTCATTGTGGGATTGTCATGGAAATAAAAGACTATGATTATAGTTGCCTACCATCAGACATCTACTTCTATCACAGAGCAAAGATACCCATTCCTGAATTACCCTGGAAAGAAGCGGTAGTTCAGGAGGATGTGCAAGAGCAACTACTAAAGAGGGAATATTTTGCATTAAAATCCTTATTTCTCCACCTTGTCTGCACACTCCTAAATATTTCTTATTGCTCCAAGTGTTGCTTGCATTTAGCAATGAAGCAAAGGGGACTGCTGCCTCTCTGTGCTTCCAGAGCCTCGGTGCTGCTGCAAAATGCAGGGTTCTGTCCCAATAACTCCTCACCTCTGGCATTCCTGCTGCACCAGCATCAGCAGCTATGTTCACAAGGCCCATCTGCAGCACCCACAGCCCAGCTGCACAGCATGCACCAGGTCACTTTTAAAACTGGGCTAATTACAGATGCTCAGGTGATTTGAGGGCTGCCACATGCTTTATGTGTTACTGTTCATAGATGCAGTCAGGTTCAGCTGTTCTCCTTGTAAGGACATCAAGGTCTGTGACTTTATGGGGACCTTCCCGCAGCTCCCTGGCCACACCTTTTCACACCCGTTTCTTACAGGGACCAGGCTGCCTCGTAAAGCTTGCTGAAAAACTCTCTCTGATTGGCTATTTTTCTTGCATTCCCCCCACCTCTGTGGGTACTGTCAACCAATCAGAGCTACTGTAACAGCTAACCACTGCCCTCTATCACTGGGACTGGTTTCTGAGGGCAAGGAACTGTGGGGTTCTCAAATGGTGGCTGACCCTACACCTGCCACATCACCCTGCTAGGAATGGCTCTGCCTCCCCTCTTTAGCACCCACCTGCGGTAAATAGCGTCTGCTGTATGGGAAGGAGATGGAGACCCTCCCAAGAGGGGCAGAAGCAATGCGGGGAGCAAATCCTGACACAGCTAGGCTGACAGAGCCACCGCAGAGTACACTAGGTCTAGAGAGGTGAGAGGTGTGAGGGGAAAGGACTGTTTACTTTTGGTGCCTGGATTTACCTGGATGTGTTATTAGCGGTGATTTATGAATCATTTGCATAAGTGGCTAAAAGAGCACTTGGTTACAGCAATTCAGACTGTCCACTTTCACTGAGTATCAGCCAGCCTGATCCTGGGCTGTAATTGCCGTTCTTTCTCTGGGCACAACTGGTTACTATCTTCGGCTGGTCACTCCTGCAAAATGGCCAGATATGGACACCAGTGTTAGGGAAAGCTTAGCCCTGTCTCTGGCCAACTGATTGTACGGGACTCTTTTGCATCATTTACCTGCTCTTTGTTCTGTGATAATGTCATGAAAACAAAAGACAAAGTATCCCTTGTTAAAGAAGACTCTTCAATTATGCTTCCTACAACAGCAGGATTTTTTATTTAAACTGGCAACAGTGAACACATTTATAAAAGCAGCCTCATTTTGTTTGAAACTGAGATTTATTGAGGGAACAAGTAGGCTTTTGGGATGAGGCTTTACAGTCACTTTTCAAGCCACAAAATATGTTTTGCTTGACAATGAGAGAAGATTGATTAATATAGCGTGGTTTTTACAAAAAAATTGAATCACAGTAACCACTCAGTTCATAAAAAAAGAATTCTTCCACAATACCATCCACTCAAAACCACTAATGGCAGTGATTCTTCACACTGATTCAGACTGTATACTAATCTTTGAGAGCAAGGAGAAGATCTAATCTAAATGAACCACTTGGGCCCAGTTGAGGCAGACATTGAACACTGCTGATGACCAACAACTAAGTTGGAGGTACATATGTGCCATACACAAGGCTGTTGTGTCTAATGGCCAGGAGCATGCGTATTGTACCATGGTGCTGGATCTGGGTGTGGTGTTCCTGGTAAATACTGGAATGAAAGCAATGGGAGTTTCTCATCTTGAAATAAATCACTTAGAAACAACTGCATTTCACAATTTGATATCAAAACTTTAATTGAGAAATAGCTACATGTGACTGTAGACAGGTAAGCATTCATGCCAGCTGGCTTTTAGGTACTGACAATCCAGTCCAGACCAGCTTTATTCTTTGATGTTGTGAAATGGTTCACTTTTACTCTGGCAACAAAGGTCGGGATTTAGCCCAAGCTACTACCACAGGAAAAGACAACAGGCATGAAAACAGTGTTTACAGACCATGAAACAGTAAAATAATAGGTGCTTTATAGCTGACACTGCATTAAAAAAAGAAAAAAGAAAAAAAGAAAAGAGTGTAAAAAGATTTGTTACAGCTGGGAATCAAGAAGCCAAGGCACTTTACTTAAAAAAAGACTTTTCTGGTACCCACTGAAAGCTAAATTCAGATCTATGCAGCCATTTCTACATTCAAGACAAAACTCTTTGCAAGTAGAACTGTGGCATGGGAAAACTTTGTCTATTTGAATAAAAAGAGAGAGTAAGTATTTTTCCTGGCTTCAGTTAGTGCAGTATTCTACTCATAGATGGGGAAAACTCTCCAGAAAATGTGACAGACTATTGGCAAGCCCACAGAAGCCAGAAGTCAAGATTGAAACTGTTCTCAGCTTACCCAGTGGTGTTCAACACAGCACCTCAAACGTTGGAGACAGTCGCCTGCTCTCTTACGTCACCTTGGAGGCATATGTCAAAAGTGTGCCAAAGAAGAGCTAGGTGAATTCAAGATGAGATTTTCGTCCTACTTATTTTTGTCCTACTTTGTTTTGCTTTGCATTTGTTTAGTTTCTTAAAATGTTTGTCATTTAATGTAGAATGTCAGGGTATGTGTTTATTGTTTTAAATAAAATCTTACATTCTTTATAATTTTTTCATTTATCTAACATATTCTAATGTTTTTAGATATTTTCTTTGACCTGAGACCTTAAAAGCACTAAGTGATGGAAAAATCTATGATAGGGAAACTAATAAAGGAGAGACTTGTGTTTTGGGGGTGGGGTGGAGGTGGTGAGCAAAAAAGGTACCTGTCAAAGAGTACACAGAAGTTCAATGAATTGGACTATGCTCTCAAAGAGTACACAGGAGTTCAATGAATTGGACTGTGCTCTTTTGTATGCTCAGGTTCTAGCCTGGAGTTACTCATGTGCTTGATATTAGGCACATGCATAAGTCTGTGCGCGACTGGAATCTATTATTGCCATGTTGACATACATTTGTTAAGGGTTTGATTCTGCTAACTTTTCTATTGGCAGCATCGGGAGATGCAGTAAGGTTCTGCAATTTAGGAAGGTATTACTCTGCATGAGGAAGATGGAAGAGATTTCAGGGAGCTTCTAATACACTAAACTTTAGAGACCATTCACAGTAAACCACATTTTAAATTCATTTCCATGGCCACGTTTGTTTCTAAAATACCCAATGACATCAATCAAGCTGTAGAAAAAAAGAGATATATAAATTTCCAGCCCTAAGAACAAAACCATTTTAAAAGATTTATTAACGGTTATTTATATATTTAAGTCCAGTTTCTGTAAGATCTCAGTAGTGTGAATAAGTGGTTTAAAAAGCCTGCTCCTTATTTATTAGCCTTCCAGCTATAGATACATATTTGGCCTCTGGATTCTTTTTTTTTTTTTTTTTTGATGGCTTTAAAATATTTTTTGCCTTGATTGATGCCTAATAACCCAATTTTTTTTGTCCAAAGCAAGAGTTTTGAGAAACACAAATTTACTATCATATCTTCACTATGGCAGCTGCTGTTATTTAACTGATAACACACCGGTAATTTGAAATATCTTCTATCAGGATCATAAACCCATATTTGACTACTTTGTCTTGGGACTTCAGTGTTTTATCCTGGAGTGTTTGAACTACGTGCTCAGGCAAACTTAACTTTCTGCTTTAAATCCAAATGTTCCAGTTGCTGGAATCACTGCATTCTATTTACACATTCCTTGCCCCATGGAGATTTTAATGTGCCATTTTCATCACAGTAGCAGCCGAACTTAGATTGCTTTCTTTGACCACAAACTTGTACAGTGTAGATTTATAAACTGAAGAGTAGAAAGACTTTATTCTTACTAGCTCCTCATTTCAATACAATGATGTATAGGAATGTAATGAAATATGATGGACGAAAGTGACGGTGTCATTTTTCCTAGGATGTGGATGCTCTGCAATGAAGTCTGGTTGTAGGGACAGGACACTGCTTCCATCTCCTTTTCCATTTCCCCTCTTTCTCCTTGCCTAGCTCTGGCTGTGTTAGCCTGCTGGCTAGTGTAGCATAAAGTTAGAAAGCAAATGGCTTTGTTGGGAAAAGTCTTTACTGACTTAGGTTCTAATGTAGCTGATATTGCTAATGTGGCTATGTAAAGCTTTCAAGCTATTACCTCTGCATGTCAGGATACTGTGCTACGCCCACTTGGTTGCAGTAGCATAGGCTCCTGAGTAGAATGCAGACATACACATGGGATTCCATACAAATGCAACCTTGCATCAGTATCTTCTCAAGACTGTGATTAACCCATGATTTCTGCTAGAAATTGTCTTTCCTGAGTTTAACAGCTCTTTCTAGGACAAACAAATCTGTCATTAAAGCTAAAGAAAAAGCTTATACAATGTGAATTTGATTTCTGATTCTCAGCCAGGTAAATATTGTAGGTTAGACTATTCCTGCATGAAAAATTTAATGCTAGGAAGGTTATTCCTTTTTGCAGCCCTACCTGCTTCCCATGCACCAAACTGTAGTTAATGTGGTTATTATTTCATCCTTGTTCAACACGTTATTGTTAGAAAGGTAAAGCAGGTAGAAAAGGTAAGAGAGGGACATAATCTCTTGCTACAGTTTCTGAACAGTTTTTGTTTGGGAGGCAAGCCAAATCTGAATTGATGTTTTGTCCCCTCTTTCTTTGCTATATCCATCTGGACATTGTGCTGGAAATGGTAATGTAGACAGACTGCTCATGGGAAAGAAACTTAATTCCTTAGATAGCTGCACAAGGCAGAGGTATAAAAAACCTTTATCAAGTTGGGTGGACAAATTATTTTCTGACATGATCTATTTGTAGAAATATCTTGTACTGGCCAAGAAATATTGTTTAGAGAAGGATAGTAGCTATGCCTATCATCTACTTCAGCTATCCTTGGCCCCACTCTTCTGCTGGTTATTCTCTTATCAATAACAGCTACATAACATCATGTCTCAAGTGTCTAAGTTAAGGACACATGGTTGTAACAGAATCACAGAATGGGTTGTGTTGGGAGGGACTTTAAAGTTCATTTATTTCCAACCCCCTTACCATAGGCAGGGTCAACCTTCTACTAGACCAGGTTGCTCCAAGCCCTTTCCAGCCTGGCCTTGAACAGTGCAAGGGATGGGGAAGTCACAGCTTCTCTGGGAAACCTGTACCAGTGTCTCATCGCCCTCACAGTAAAGAACTTCTTCCTTATATATAATCTAAATATACACTCTTTATTTTTAAAGCCATTACCCTTTGTCTTATCACTACATACATTGTCGGAGCAATCCCAGGCACAGCTACAGGTTGGGCAGAGAAGAGATTCAGAGCAGCCCTGCAGAGAAGGACTTGGGGGTGTTGGTTGATGAGAAAATGAACATGGGCCGGCTTCAGTGTGCACTTGCAGCCCAGAAAGCCAACCATATCCTGGGCTGCATCAAAAGGAGCGTGACCAGCAGGTCGAAGGAGGTGATCCTGCCCCTCTACTCTGCTCTTGTGAGACCTCACCTGGAGCATTGTCTGCAGTTCTGGTGTCCTCAACATAAAAAGGACATGGAACTGTTGGCACAAGTCCAGAGAAGAGCCACGAAGATGATCAGGGGACTGGAGCACCTCCCGTATGAAGACAGGCTGAGGAAGTTGGGGCTGTTCAGCCTGGAGAAGAGAAGGCTGCGTGGAGACCTCATAGCAGCCTTCCAGTATCTGAAGGGGGCCTATAGGGATGCTGGAGAGGGACTCTTCATTAGGGACTGTAGTGATAGGACAAGGGGTAATGGGTTAAAACTTAAACAGGGGAAGTTTAGATTGGATATAAGAAGGGAATTATTTCCTCTTAGAGTGGTGAGGCACTGGAATAGGTTGCCCAGGGAGGTTATGAATATTCCATTCCTGGCAGTGTTCACAACCAGGTTGGACAAGGCCTTGGGTAACATGGTTTAGTGTGAGGTGTCCCGGCCCACAGCAGGGGGGTTGGAACTAGATGTTCTGAAGGTCCTTTCCAACCCTAACTATTCTATGATTCTATGATTCCACATGCCCTTGAAAAAAGTCCCCTTGGACTTTTGTCAGTCTTAGACTCTGTACAGGAAATACTTAGAGCAGACATTGGCTCACAGATATCATGCAATGATAAGAAGTGGATCTTTCCTCCATACACAAATGAGTGTACTTGTTTCTTTGTTTTATATCAGTTGAACAACATCTGGTATACCTAAGCTTCTAGCCTAACTCTTTGCTGGTTTACTGAATCTACATATTCAATAAAGAAAAAGTTATTAAAGAAAGAATGATCTTTAAGCTTTTTTTAATTCTAGGGTCTGTAAGTTAGATACACCTAATGGTGTACCTAATTCGCCTGGCACCGAAATGGACTCAGAACTTTCAGACCAGAGCTGCCTTAATTTCAGCAAGCTTAAATATATCTAGAAAAAAAAACACCTTACGCCTACTGCCATGAGCCACAAGAGCCTCTTAGGCATTAATGTTTTGCTGTAGTTCATGGAAATTGTGGTTATAACTGTGTTTTAAAGCCTAAAATACCTACCTAGCTCAGACAGCTGCAGCTTAAAGTGAGTTGAGAATTCACAGATTAAGAAATCTGACAGTAGATCCCGAAGTATATGATCTGGTAAATATGTGCAATGAGTAATGTTGGTGTTAAATACAAAGCTGTCCAGAACAAAACAGCCACAATTTCTATTCAAAAACACCGGGATGGGTGAATACTGATCTCCACCTTTGTGTAATATCCCAGTGGCTCAGGACTTCCTGATAAGTGAGGTACTCAGGACTTTGACTATTCTCAGGCTGTCTTTGGTTCATACATTTGTTTTGATGTTTCACTGCCTCCTAATGGTTAGAAAACCCTGAGAAAATGTCCAGAGCCAAATATTCCCATTTTTTTAGCATGCTTTTACCACTCTTATATTGTCTGTTTCTCTCTTTGACAATGTGAGTTTTATGTACTGTTCTGTTCTGTTCTTACTTTCACAGGAAGCAGTAGAAGTTGTGGGTATCCCAAACTTACCTGTAGCTGTGAGAGTGACTCATCTCAAGGTTAGCTGCATCTTGTTACTCATGTTACCTGTTTCCTGAAAAAGCTGTCCAACTGTAAGGATATTTTATAATATCATTACAGAAAGATAGGATTCTCTCCCATATTTTCTAAGAAATGAGCAACAAATAATCCAGGTTTATGGCCATGATTTATACATCTTTTATCCATCAGGTCTATCAGACTCCGTCTAGCAATCTAATTCCATGTCCTTAAATCTAGGACAGATTTCACACACCACAGTCTATCGTTTTCTACTGGTATGTTCTCTGTCAGTGCTATGAATCTTCTTCTTTGGTATCTAACTTCATTTTTGAGCAGTTTATTAACTCTGTTCAGGAATTAAGATAGTGCTGAAAGTGTTCCACTATTAAAGAACTAATTTGTAAATTATTTGCAGGTAGAACAATTATGCTGACATGGAGGGTTTTATAAGTAACATCATATTCTGTTTAATGCCTAATCTGTGGCTTTCTTCTTCCAAATATAAGAACCTAGCTCCAGAGAACAGCAATTTCTGTTGTGGGCATGAAGATTGCCTCTTACTTCAAGCTGATAGAATCTCTTGTTTATTATTTCAGAGGCTTGTGATCTTGGTTAACTGCAAACTGATTCTCTGTAGAAATATAAACAACATGTCACTAGCTTTTTCTTTGTTAGGGATGTACTCCAATACAGAGATCAGCAGTGATACCAGTAGCAGACCACCCCAACAAGTGGAAAATCCCCCTTACTTTTTACAGCTGTCAAGTTTCTACAGCTGGGCTCAGCTCAGAAACATTACTCTTGGTTCACACATTAGCAAAAAATTGTACTTCTGTGTGGTGAGAAAGTCCAAGCAGCAACTGTCAGAAATCACAGGGCTTCACTTAATTTCCTCATGTATCACATATGATTTAAATGCTGTATAAATTCACAATTACCAAAAGTCAGAAGGCAGACTCCTCATATTTTACCAACTTCTAATGTAGCATGCAGTCCCTACTATTCTTTTGGTACATCCATCTGCCACATGACATTATTGGTAATTCTTCTCCAGCATAAAGAATCAACATAGCATCAGGTTAGCATCAGTATTATTACTGTTCTTTAAATGGAGCAGTTAGCCAAAGTGCAGATCTTCACAAACTGTTTTCATTAGGGAGAGTGATAATTGAGTCTGGCATCTCTGATGCAATCCTGCTCATTTACAATGTACAAAGCCCTGTTTCCCTAAGCACAGAAAAAAATCAAAGAGGAGACAAATTCTTCACAGATAGCTTCAAACCTCTTTAATCTAGCCTCTGGCTATGAAGTTCTCCCTTACTTCTGCACTACTTCTGTGGTTACATCTGGTATATTCCTCTTGCATTTTCGCTCATCTTCTCCAGCCAATCTGCTGCAAGTCTCATACCTTTTCAATGTATCTCCATATTATGATATTTTTCCCACATATGTGCTTGCAAACACCTTTGTGTTGCTTTTTGATCTGTGTTTATGTTCAAGGTACATTTAACAGTACATATTAACTCCTTGCTTCTAAACATAAGCTTAGTGATTATCTGTATAAAATTTTCAGGGAATTTGGCAACCATAACTTTATCAAGGTTCAATTCAATACCTATCAAATTATAAAGCAGGTAAGACATGCTAGCTTTTGAGTATTATGGTATAATTTTGTAGCTTTGTGCAAGAAGGTTAGTGATGAGTGTTGGCAAGGAATGTGCAGGAAGGTTTCTAAAGCCCAGCCAAGATGTCTGAAGTGATCAGGTCTGCAGGTGTCCCATTATTTTCAGGCCACTCTTTTCCAAATTCTAAAGACCCTGTTTTCCCCTCCAGTTTAAAAGCTGAGGCCTTTATCCTGATTTCTGCAGAAAGCTCAAAAAAAAGTTTGAATGCCATTTGAAATATTTCTTGGGGCAGTAATGAAGTCTAGATAAGTTTAATCACCATTACTCAATGTCCAAAACATGAACTCTGATTCATATTCTATTTTTCTTTTTCCTATCACTGGCATAATGTTTTACAACAGGGAGTCATACAAGGGTGAGAAAACATATTTGGAAACATAAAGTCAATCTAAATCCAAAAGATGCAAATCCGTGTGCTCTATCCCCATTGTGAAAGAGCAGTTTCAGGAGTGTGCTGAAACGTTCCACAGTATGGAGCTGGTCAATAAAACCAAACACTTGAAGTTAAACTTTCTTCCAATCCCATAATTTATTTCTCAGAAATTATTTCTAGCTGTGATATTTTCTTTATGATTTATTTGACCACAGTTGTTCAGATTGTCCTTGTATAAATAGTTTGTGGATTTGGATCTGCCTTTCATTGCACAAACCTTAATATGTTTCCAGAGCAATACACAGATTCATATGTAATATGTAACTCACTCTTGCAGTCACATATTTGTACATATACAAATGCGAGGATATTTAAAAAAAAGAAACAGAACCTTTTCAGAGAAATTTTATCATAAACTAAAGAAAAACATTTAGAAAAAACATGCTGATTCCTTTCAAACAGCCTGTGAAAAAACTTATTTCACAAACTCCTTGTAGAAGGTCACCCCAGGGACTATTGTCCTTTTCATTATGAAACCTTTTTTCTGAACCCATGTTCCTAGCATCCAATCATTAGGTTGTGGTCTAATTCTAACTGGAAAGTCACTTTCCTTGCAGACTTTCCAGCCATCTGCTTTATGATGACAAGCATATTAACAAAATATTTTATACTTACATCTGAATTCTGAAAAAGTTCTTTGTTATGAACCCAAAGCTTGGTGTCATTTGAAATTGAAAACCCAAGCTAGATTCTTGGTTTAGATCCAATTAAATGTGAACCAATGCATGCTGTGAGAAAACATGTAGATGTAGTAGTTCTTGTAAAGCCACACAGCCATTTCTACAATTTGTGTTCGTATCAGAAGCTGACAGTTTCTAAATGTCTTTTCTTTTCTTCATTTTGTTTTATATTTATGTGTATCAATGAAGAGAAACTCCACTGAACTGAGATACACACCAGTGTTTCAATGACTTAGGCAGAGACAGCCATCCAACAATCTATGGGGCAGGTATTTTATTCCTTACTGTCTTCTTTCCTGAACACCTCTTTAGACTTAAGCAGTGAGTGAGTAAGTCACTGTGATTAAATGTTAAAACTGTTTTCTTCCCGAAACAGTTTATCATGACTGTGTCTTACACCCATGGAAGATGCATGATAATCTGATAAACTGTGTGTTGGGCCCAGATCAAGTCATACAGTAATCTCATATTTGAATGTGCAGTGGAGTGAAGAGTGCCTGAATGATACAGATGTGCTCAGTTATAACAGTTTATTTTTTGATCATCTCAGGGAAGCAGTCATGGTCATATGGCAGGCGATGGCATGACTGATGTAAAACAATGCCTTTGTTGTGGCCTGATGACAGGGACAAATATGACCATTTCACAATATAAACAGTTCTGCAATAAGATCAGAGATGTGAGCTATTTAACGGATGTATGTCCAGCCATCTAATGGGAGACATTCATGCTACCTTCTTGTAGCTTGTTCTTGCAGAAGAGTTAAATCTCATTGGATTAGAGCACTTATCTTGGATTTGGAGGCTTGAATACTGATTCCTGCTGTACTGCAGACTCCTTGTTATGATATGAGATACCTGACTTAGCATCCCTCCACTTGAGTTTCATGATTTTTAAATAGGAAAATTTAGTGCTATTCTTGTAGATCGTAATAATGAGGATAATCCAAACAGTTTTAATAGAAGTCACTGAAAACGTGTTAAGAAAATACAAGGAATTAGATCCTGGTTTTTACATCTTCAGGGACAATGTTTCATTCCCCACAGAGAATTGACGAAGTCTGAGAAGTCTTTTAGACTCTGAGAATTAATTGAATGAAAAAGCAGATTATATTACTGCCCTTGACTGAGTGGCCATACCTGCCATTTCCAATTCACATTAAAAAATGCTTGTAAGATATCGTACTGCTTTTGGGTAGGTAATGTGCAGTTGTTCCCAGATTGTGTACTTCATAAGGTATTAACTACCTTTTCTTTTCGATACAACCCCCTCCACAATGGACATTGTGTTTGACGCTTTGATGTTACACTTTCAAATTACCCAGAAATTGCAGCTGTTACAGTGTCTGGTTATTAAGTGCAGCTTCACACAAAATACGCTGCTACTGCTTGCTGTGATCCCTATCAGTTCTCAAGTTTTAAAGTCCGTGTTTTTCCAGTAAAGCCTGGTGTAACTTTGACTTGGGCTGCTCATATATACCAAGTACCTAATCCTCCAAAGGTCTTTTTGTGCCTAACTCCCTTTGAAATCACAAGAACTTAGGAATATATTTGAGGATCGGGGCCAATTTTTTTTATCAAAGTGTCCGTGAATAGGATTTCTAAAAGTACACAAAGGAATTAGGAATATAAGTCTAATTGAAAACCGTGAGTCTCTGGGTTTTAACTCTGTTAGGTTACTCCTTAGCATAGAATTTCCAAATGACTTAAGTGTTTGGTAGTTTTTAATAATTTATTTAAGTTACTACATTTATGAAGAAGCTGCTGGGTGTTCAGCACACATGAAATTTAGGCCACTGCGCAGATGGCTAAAAGAATTTCTCATTACAGTTCATGCTCTTGGTGCCTCTTGTAATATGGCATCATGATATCTGTTTGACTACTCCTTTAAAACAGTGCTGGTACTCCTTTAAAACAGTGCACCTTTAACTACAGGCTTCAAAAACCTGGTTAATCCTCTCACCAGCAAGTGATTGCTGATTTTTTCAGAAGGATGTACAGTTCAATTCACAATGGGAAAAGAACTGCTCAACAGGAATGTAAAAAAATATAAATATATAAATTTACGCAAATAGCATGTAGCTAATGGGGGAACACTCTAGGCAAAGGGATCCTGATTTTACAACTTGTATTTACTGGATTCAAAGATCATCACAATAATACTTCCTCAGTATTAGAATAGCTTAGAAACAGGGTGATGAAGGGGAGAAGAATGTCTTGAACAGTAGAGCTTTCTTTAAGAACTTTGGTTTTAGTGGCTAGATTCAAAGGCAGATATCAGGCAGGACTACCAGCATGAGAGAGAAAAAGATTTTAGGAAGGAGATCACCCTCTCTTCACATCATGACTTTGGATCACTACTGGCACCCACAAGTTCTGATATAATTTGAAAACTCTTGAGCTCTAAATTTCACTGTTCATGATGCTTCTCTGCTTCTTTCACCTACTGACGCTGATCAGGTCACTACCCCTGTTGCTTGGTAATCCTTGCAATAGTTATATTGCCTTATTTTATAGTTTGGCTTGTCCCGTTATTGAACACTTGCTAATTGATTTTTCTCACTGTTTTCTCACTGTCACCAACTCACTATTTGCCTGACTCTCACCTTCTTACCGATGCATTGATGATACCCTTCTATTACTTTTTTGTCAGACTTACTACTTCCTTCATCTACGACGAGGTCCCTGGTTTGCCACTTTCTACTCCTCTGTCTTCTGCAATGTTATTCTCTTTCTTTAAATAAGTTTATTTTTTGCACCATCCACCAGAGTTTTTTTTTCCCTTTCAGCTTTCTGATTCCACAACCTCATCCTCTTATGTCGTTTCTACTACCATTCCTGTGGTAAACACTCAAAAAATCTTTCTGTTTATGTCTGTTACTTTCACCAGTGTCTTCTATCACCTTTAATCTATACTGAGCCTATCTATCTGTCCATTTAAATATGATATATCAAAAACTGTCACTTGTCAAGTTGTTAATATTTGTCAGAATGTCAAGGGGTTTTCTGTTCTCCTTTTTGTCACAGATGATGATTACTATGTTATAGTTATCACATTAAAAATGGATGTCAGCTGTGATCCCACTTATTTTCTGGAAAGCCATTCTTGACTTCAGTTTTTCATCTTTATCATATCAAAAACCTTGTTATTTTGCTTTCTCTGAATTCTTGACATTTCTCCTTCCAAAGTCAACCAAAGAACCTGACAACTGTAATCTTCTCATCTATGGCTTCCTTGGTGTCCACATCATGCTCACATGTCTGTCTAGTTTCTTTATTATTATAAATTCATTTGTCGTGACATTCTGATCATATTGTCTCTCTGAATCCTCTTCTTCTTCCAGTGTATTACGTGTAACTTTATTACACCACTTAATGATCAGTGCTGTTGGCAACTCAGCCCCCTTCAGTACTGCGCATGATTTTTTTTCTATGAGTATCATACACAGAGCATGTTGTTGGATCCTGCCTTGATAGATATCGGCATCTTTGGCACCAGCTGTTTCATTTATTTAGTTTTGCTTGTGTCTTGGCATGATGGTTTTTTTTTTCCTGAATAATAAACACAGAAGCTATCATAATATCAACCCTCCTTTTTTCCTTAAAATATGGACTCCTCCATCAGGATTGCAAATAGACTGCTCGAAAGTCGTTCATTTCACTTCACTGGAAACGAGAAACGTTCAGCAACAACAGGGTTTAGATTATGGCAAGTCCAAGCTAATATTGAAGTCAAGGTTCTAACTGTAGGACCTTTACAGGGGTCTTTGGAGAAAGAGATAAAGGATGTCACTGCTTTTGTTTCTTATGCATACCTGTAGTGTAGTCCTTTAATTAAGCCTTTAGAAAGGAGATAAACTACCTAATGAGCAAAATCTAGTTCTAGTCCTTACACATTTAGTTTATTAATCTACAAATACAGTGTGCTTTTGAGTGTGAAGTCAAAGTAATGGAAATCCATTCTCCAGAATATTCTAAAATTTTGTGAGAGAAAATTCATACCAAATCTTTTTTTTCTCCTTAGTGAAATATTCTTTAAATGCTGCAACTTAATCAGAAGTTTCTTATATCCTACAACATAACAGCAAAACAAAAGTTTTGCTTTATTTTAGTAGGAAATTGTGACCACTTTGATGAATTCCCATGGAGAATTGCAATGTATTCAAGAAAATATGTCAGATGTAATAAGTGTCATCAGCAAATCTTTGACCAACCTTACCACAACATAATTTTTTGGCTAGTTACTCAAAGCAGTGTATTATATACAGCAATTGTCCAAACCATACTTTTTCCTTCCTTTTTTTTTTCCCCAAGTTTTTCATATGTAATTCTGATGTAATTCAGTTCACTTCAGTGAAGTTATTCCCCACTCGATTAACCCACATACTCAAATTATATTTCTCAGTTTCCAATATAAACACCCCACAGCCCATACATTTCTGGGTAGTATTTAGGAATCCCACTGATGCCAATACAAGTAAAATCCACTGCAAAGGTATATGGATGGCAAAATCAAGACCTCATAAAGTTGAAGACAACTATAGAGTTAACTAATCCCTATACTTGCTCTCTACAGAGCTTTAGAATCCTCCTGAGCAATCCCTCTGTATTGTAATATGCAATTCATTATAGAGACTCAAAGTGGGATTATTTTCAAGCCTTTCTTTTTCTTTAGCCCTAACAGGATTTGAATTTGCGTTTCATTTCTCACTCATATCTTTCCTGCTTGCTTTCAGATTTCCTCATTTGTTCTCTTTCACAAATGGATCTTTGGACAAACATTTTGTATGTGGGATGGGTCGCCATGTTAAAAAGATTATCTCACCATGGAGTCCATCGGCATTTAACAGCAACAGCACTTATACTTTTCTCAGGCTGCCTTTACCTCTTAATCATTACTAGCTGACTGAGATTTATGACACCTTCTTCATCCAGAGATAAAATCAATTAGTTGAAAAATCTTTAGCTTGTAAGCTATAGTCAAAAACCTAACTGCAAGCTTGGATGTGTATAATTGTATTTTCCAGCCCAGTGAGCATGTGCGCCAGAAAACAGCCACAACCCCCAGCAGGGAATGGTCAGCTGGTCCCAGCCTATTCAAGGCTCTTGGTGCCGGCCAGCTTTCAAAGAGGGACGGGTGGGCCTTAAAGAGCCCAAAAGATTTTCCCCGACCCTCTTGCGTAATTTACACCAATCTTAAACATGTATGTTTATCTGAAGTCCCTTTTATCAGCGTGGTAATCCCATTACTGACAAATGAAGATGTAATCACAGTTTATTCAAATCGTTTGAAAGCTTTATCCCCTTTTGAGAGAAAGGAGAAAGTACAATTGGCTGCAATTGACTTCTTAAACTCCTACTGGGACACTAGCAAAGCAAAGATGATTTTCAAAAAGCATCTGCACTTGGATGTAGGATGAAAAATATAGCCTACAGGGTCCCCGAAGAAAAGAATCTCTCTTGCTTATGCAAACTCAACAGTGTTCCTGCTAATTTAAAACAATTTTAAAAGTGAGAGAATAATGTTCTCTCTTTGGTTTGTTCTACAGTAATACTTCCTACAAATGCCATCTCTGCTTAACTCCATCAGTAGTTGTTAGAGTAGGGACGCTGGTTTAACTGTGTCTCTATCACCAGGGTAACCATCTGTTAGTATGCAGAGATCCTCCCTTTTGTAAAATGTACACCAGTAACAAAAAATATAGAGAAAGAGATAGAATAGATAAAATTGTGTCTTTTCAAGGGGAAAATTAACTATCACAATGTTTGTGCATTAGCCTTGTTTTCAGCAAAGGGAAACAAACATAGACCCAGGGAAAAGTCTTGGTGCAGAAGTGAAGCCTTGAGAACTAACACCCTCACTGAAGTCTCTAAGGTGATGAAATGCCAGAGAGCACCCACAAGAGGCCCTAGGAACCACTTGTTAACACTTCCTCATGTGTGGAACAATTTCCTTGTCTCAGGTATAATCCGTTCATGCTGCTCTGATATGCTGATATAAAGATTATAAAAATAAAGTAAAAATTGTATCTCACTCTTCCTTCTCTCAGAACACACCAAAGAAGTGTTTTAGTAATTTTATGACTGAAGGTATGCCCAGATAGTCTAAAAAATTAAAAAACAGATAAAAATGTTTAGATGATTGTACTTTCTGAACAAGAAAAAAATATCTGTAGCATTTCATATGCTAAATATAACAATTTTGAGAGATTGCATATAATGCAAGTTCCTTTATTAGGCAGATGTCTTTCGCAGGGGTTTCTTGATTTCATGATGAATTTGATCTCTCTGATAAACAGAATGTCATGTTCTGAAATTTTCAGTATAGGGCAGTACTTCATGAGGTGATGTTTGCTTTGCATTTCCATTAGCTAACATGAATCTCTTAGGTAAACTGCTTTTACCCTCAGAAATCATTATTTTAATTTCTTCTTATTACCACAGTTCCCCAACCTAGACTAGGAATTAATTACATAAGTACATAATAAGAGCAACATTTTTGCTTTGAAGAACGTACAGTCTAAACAGACTGAAATTGGGAAGAGAGAATTGGAGCAGCTTGCTATGCACCATACAGCAAGTTAGTTTTGTAGTTGGGAGTAATCTTTACTTTTAGAGCTCCATAGGATCATTTTCAGTTAATAAATTCCAGCACTTCCAGTGGTGGTACTTGTCTCTTTGTGCGGAGCCTTTTCTTTTGCTGGAACAAGTTTTCTTGTGGACATACAGTAAACCAGAATTAAGAGAGGGTAGAAGTAACACAGCCAGGAAATAGAAAAATAGAGAAAAAAAAAGTTCAGTTGGATCAGTTCCCCACTCTGAGTCATTGCTCAGCTGTACTAACTGTGGTGCTGGCACAATGGAAGGAATGATAAAGGCATGGAATGGCCTGCCAGGGCAAGGGAAGGGGGATGCTCTACAGTGAGTACAGCAGTGTTAGCAGCAGTGGTGGCTTTCACCAGCTTCACACAGCTAAAGTGGTGGCCTGTGTTTGCTCCTGAGTTTCACATTGTACTAGGGCTGCTTTAGTATTGGTCTCCCTTTGGCTCAGTGCTGCTCGTGAATAAGTTCAGAAGGTAACATTTAGCTGTGTGAGCAATATTGTCCTCTGAAAGACCTGCATCCTGTAGCTTTGAAACCCCTCATTTAATAGAAGAGTTACAGAATCTATGAATAAGAAGCCTCCATAGGAAGGGCTCAGAAAAACAATAGATATTATTCTGTTTGTAGGTAGCATCCAGAATTGGGAGGCATTGGGAATCATTGTCCAACTTCTATGTTGTTTTGCTTTTTTTTTGATTGGGTTCCCTGTATCTTTTGAGGGTATGTGAAGTGATACATTTCAACAGCTATTTGGAACACTAAACAGCATCTCACTGTAGGCTGGTTATCATATGGTGAAAACAAAGTCATTAAAACCAGCCACTTGTGCTGAAGAGATGACTTTAATCCTTAATGACATTTTTCTCTGAGGAAACTCCAGTTCATACTATCAAAATGCTGCCTGATGCTGATTATTTAATAACGTGTCCAAGAATAAAAGTACAAATGATCTGATAAGGAATGTTTTGTAAGTCACTAACTACAATATATACTGCATGACATACCTGAAAGGAACTTTGGTTTGGTTTGGTGTGGTTTTTATGTTAGAAAAATAACCTCTGTATGATGGATGCTTCCAATTAAACACAAACATAAGCACTTCCTATCCATTTTCTGCTGGATGCATCATGTCAGACCAGATTTTGGCCCTGAGTACATTTTCCTGCTCTCAGAGCAAAAAAAAGATATTTCCAAATTCTCTTTTTCAACGGGGATTTACTTTCCAAAGCTGTTGAACCTGTAAGGTAAGACACAAAGCAGAGATCCTGCAGTGAGAGGTGCAGAAAAACACTAAGACTATGAAGAATCAGCCATGCCATATCATGGGAGATCCCATCACAAGCAAGTCAGACCTTTCAAGAAAGCTCTGACAATTTTGCTGAGTTCCATCACAGCCTTTGCAGCTGTCAGACATGAGCCTTGTACAATATTAAGCAGCACAAGCAGAAGACAGGGCATAACCGATCAGTGCATTGACCTGTCAAACTGAATATGAAGAGATGAGTGAGAAGTAACTTGGGCTCCTTTTTGGTTTTGGAGATGGGTTCCAGACCCCACTGCATTCTTTCAGTGGCCTTTGGATTTACTGTACTAGTACTTCAGCATAATTTCTTATATTTTTAGTAGATAACTTCTTTAAGCTTTTTAGCTTGAGGAATGGTTATGTGTCCCGATCTTATTATAAATAGATAGTATATTCTGATCACCTCTTGAGCAGCAGACTCCATTGCAGGTTTATATTGATCTATGATGAACATTACAGATCCTTTCTTTTTTGTGGTGAAGCCCATTTGACTTTGTAGTGTGGTTGTACTCCCCCATAAAATAATTATAATGAGATCTAAGCATTAGGAAAATCTAATCTTGACTCAGCGTGTTGGCTTTGCAATATTTGTACATTATGCTGCCAGAAAAAAAGAACACGTATCCACTCTTTCACTCTGTGATTCTAATGTTGGCTTACTGATGTCTAATAATCATCTGGTGAGTTAAGGCTCTCCCCAAAGCACATTTTAGGAATACCAAGTAAAACCTTACTTTTGAGTCTGTCCTTTTATCATGCACACACACAAAATCAGTACCATTCATATTACTTAGTTTAGTGCTGAGACATAATTTGGTAATGTCAGGAAAGCATTTTATAGAAGATGTCTTTTCCATCACATAAAATTTTTCAATAAAATACATGGTTTGGGCAAATATTTTATGTGTTTTGGACTCAAACGTACTTTTCTGAAAAGAGTTCACTTTGGTGGAAAAAATATTCATCTATTTATTTTTTCACACTGGTGAAATAGATGAAAAAATTATATGCAGTATGAAAGCGTTCCCTCCTCTTCAAAAAAATGGTACATTGAAAATAAAATCCTTTTTTGCTGAGAGCACTAATTTTTAAATTCAATCACTAATTCACATTTATTATTTATTTATTTATTTATTTATGCCAAAGTGGAACTTTAACAAAACTGTGTTTCTTTAATATTTGTTTTCAGAAAAGAAAATAATAGAAGTCTGAAAATACTGAAGTGTTCCATTTCAACAGTTCTTGAGCAAAGATATTTAATATTTTGATTATGCAAATACTTTATTTTGCTTTCACTTAGTACTATACAAATATAATTATTTATATATGTAGTCAGTATTATATAAATGATGGCTTGGTTTTGTGAGCGAAGGTTTGGGAAGGGGTTTACCCACACTTACTACAACCATGATGACTAAGGGCAATGTGGGATAGTCAAATCTGGTTGGAAAAAAGGCTGCTTTGGCTTTCAAGATGTTTCCGAACAGGACTGTCATCTCCTGGGACAGTCTCAAGTGACCAGTGTCCTGAGCCACCTGCATGCAAGGTTGGATCTGCAGCTTCCAGTGCACCTTGTCACCTGCCATTTCGTCCCTCCCCTGTTGCTACAGGGTTTTGCAAGCATGAGTAAACCCTTTCAGCCTGCACAGTGGATTTTTTAGGTGAGGCACAGCGTGAAAGACCCATCCTTTACCCCTGAGGTTTAACTGCCATGGCCTAGCTAGCTAGGACAGTGACAGCAAAGTCCTCAGATTGTAGGTTTTTGCAAGAATGTCCTTCTCTTCGATGGAAGACTAAACACAGCTAGATGAGCTCCATCTGCCCAGGTTTGAACTTAGGAGTTTTCCTACTGATGATGTGTTGTTGCAATAGTAATCCTGCTCAGTAAGAGAGGAGCTGCAGGTTCAGACCCTGGTGCATGCGCTTGGCTGAGGAGCCACTGGCGTGAGGCTACCATCTGTGGGCTTATGACTGAACGCCTCTAAGTCAGAATCCCGCCTAGATGCGTGATGTTGTGTTGTTGTGTCATTGGCGCTCAAGATTGACGCAGAAGATGACAGTCTTGCTCAGAATGCGTGGGTTAAAGCCCTTCCCAAATCTTCATGAGCGAAGATAGGCCTTCCTCATAGGAGAAGGATTATAGAAATATATATATATATATATAACAATAACATACATCTGAAAAGTCTGAGCTATCAAAGCTCAGTGGTCTGACAAAGCTTGCATATGCAGCCAGGCTAGTGCAGTTGCATCATTTCAGTTTTGTAGTCACTAACATTCAGGCTACAATAGCTATTGGTGTATCTCTTCCCTCTGCCAGTAATGACTGCATTTAGAGACCTAGACAGGAAGAAATTCTTTAAGGAAAAAGCTCATTAATAGAAGAAAGAGCATGGACATTGAATGTTATTCCTTTTATAAGCAATTAACTTATCATAACTTTAGAGGAAAAGCGTATTTTTAGCTTTAGGCCAAACTTGAGGATAATTTCTACTGCTCTGTACAGTTATGATTGCTATCTGGTTTTTGTTTGTTTTGAAACTTCATGATGGTCATCCAATTAGATATATAGCTTACCATAAATGTCGAGAAACATGGTGACCCTTAGGCTATAGGGTAATGTGCTCTAGTTGTATATAGGAGATCTTAAATTAATCAGATTTTGCAATATTGGATTGCTGTTCTCTCTATGAACTATGCTGCTGAATAAGAAAGTCACAAACAGTGTAATGGCAATTTTCTAAGTTCATATTTTCAGTTTCTTATAGTTTGTTACTTTTTGAATTTTTACTAGAAAAACAAAGAATCTGTAACAATCTCCAGGGTTTGTATTAAACCTGACAATCATATGGAGTAAACTCCAGCATGTACCTAAATGCTGTCTTCTTGAAAACTAGAATGCAAGGAGCCATGCTTTGGCAATCCCCAAGCCTGTAAAGCAGAGAAGAGCTCAATTACAACTTTCTGGTTGCTTCTGTATATAAGCATCTTTTGTTTTAAGGCTCCTTAAAACTTTTCCTTAATCCTTTGCATATGCCTTAAACCCTCCCCCCATTTGCTTCTCCAATCTAGGCAGCAAAGATAAACTAATTTAAATAACGTACAAAAAGTAATAATACAGCTGTCATTTTACAAAAGCTTTCCAAAAAAGGACATGAAACAGACTACCTGATGTGTGCTGGGGAATCTGGAAACTGGAAAGAGTGTGGGAGCACTGCTGACAGTCTGACATACCTGATTCAAATGGGAAAACACCAAGTCCAGTTTTTCCTTCCTGTTTCTTATGAAAGGACACATATGGCTGTACCTATACTGCTTTTGGCCATGAGCTCATCAAATGTTTTCTAGTATTCACAACTGCTCTTGGTCATTAGAACAAGTACTAAGAAATAAACAGGTAAAACCACACTGTTGACTATTTGCTTTGGTAAACAAACTGGGTAGTTCTCATTCTCCTGAGCGATGAACTCTACAGCAATGCTGTCTTAATATATCTACAAAGAAGACTGTGTGGCAGTGATTGTAAGAATATGAGTCTGTTCCAATGCTTTCAATGTATTTCACTTCCTGTGTTTTATGAAACAGAAACGGGGACAGTGAAAGAATCCAGAACCAGTCAATGTAACAGCTAGGAAAATGGCCTGTACTGAAGCATTTTTGATATTTAGGTGTAGGACAGAACTCTCTTTTTCTAGTCAAAAGGAAAGGATATAACTATTGAATTATTGGAGATCAAACTATGCTATGGAAAGGTATAACACTGTTACATGTTCTGTTAGAAAAAAAGAGAAACATTTATGTGGATTATACTTCAGCAAGAAATCTGGAAACTATCATGATTTAATAATGTAAAAGAAAAACTTGACACTGTGACCCAAAGGGCAAGAGTTTACATTGACCTAAGGAAAAAAAATCATCCTTTCTTTTCCCCTCTCCTGCAACTGCAGACGTACTGATTCCCCTGGGATAAAGCCAATGGCTCCATCTTCACCATCTAGACCTGTGTCTTGTGCATTCACAGGGCAGTACCACAGCCTCTTCACTACTCCACAACTTCTTATACAAGATAAGGTTGATTGGCCACATCTGCCAGCCAGCTGTGTCTGCTGCATGAGATCACCAAGCAGGAGAGAAGCCACAGCACCATGTTCAAAACAGAACCCCATTCAGAAGCATTCCTCACCACAGCACATCTCACTGATGCCTCAGCTATGCCCCTGCGTTTGTTGTGACAGGTATGTCTCCTGGTACATCATTCAGTATATCTTTGGCTCATGCACCAGGATAGAATAAATGTCAGCTTGGAATACAGTTATTAATTTTGCAAGGCTGAGCCCAGGAATTGGGAAGAACAGCCCAGCTTCTGGTAGATTGCAGCTTAGAGTGAAGATGTTGCAGCATCTATCTGGAACAGTATGTTGAGGAGTAGTTTGAAAAGCATGAGAGATTTTATTGGCATTTAATGTCACCTAAACCTAATGAAGGCTTTGTAACCTCTAAATTTTATTCATTTAGTACCCAAGATGGAGTCTAGATTCAGCATATACTCAGCATGTACAGTGCCTCTGAGGAGAGTTAGGCAGCTCCTACTTTAGTCTTCAGACTGAAGATATGTTCTCTCTGCTGTTAGCTGACTTTGATTGATAGGTGTCACTTTAATCAAGGAGCTGTACTGCCACATTAGTTTGGGCTAATATAGCTTCTAGACAGCATCTGGCTAAAATCCAGAATATCACAGAACAGGCAAAGCAAGATTACATCTGCCTACAGACAGCTGTGTGGCTCAACATCCAAATGGTTGGTAAACTAAAGAAAAATTAAAAGGTGATGGAGAAGCGAAAAGAGGAAGGCATTATATTCATCCTTCTCTGAAGCATCAATACTAAGCTAAGCATATTAATTTTACTAAGTGTAAAATTTTATGCTTACATCTATTAAAGATCAATGCTTCCAAAACTGGTTCTGAAGGCCTAAGCTTCTGTTTTATAATGTGTCTAAATAAAGAAACACAAGTACCCCTCTGTTGATCTCTGCTGCAGTCAGCAAAGGATGAAAGATTAATGGGGCTGAAAATCAAGCAGAAAAGGAATCCTCACCCTGTAATAATGGTTTGGGCACTCAGCAGGGATGATAGAGACCTAGGTCCAGTGTTTGATGTTGTATAGTACTTGTATCTTGGATAAGTACTCATACTACCAAGCCCCTACACAAGGTAGGGAAGGGGAGAGGTTGGAGAGGAAACCACCTATCCTCACCTTATTTTGTTTTCAAGTTAAATTATTCTGCTTATGTCTGGTTCATCTGATGTGAACATATCTAAGAGATCAGGCCCTACATGGAACCAGGATTTATATATCTGACAGTGAATTTAGCAGGATGTTGAAATGAAGCAATATTTGGGGGGGATTATGACTTTATTGTCAGGCACCTCAGTCCTGCTTCCATTATGATTTAGGTACCTAAGTTCTTTACTGGGCCTTTTTTTGTCGTTATTGTTCCAAATTAGTCACATGGTAGAAATTCAGTTTTTGATGAGCAAAATTGGATGACTATCCTCATTGAAACATCAGTCAAATTTCAAGTATCCCATAGCAACCAACAAAATCTTTTAGGCAACATTAAAAAGAACAAAATTACTTATTTTTATCTGCTTTAGGAATCCGCTATTAAATAATTTCTTTCAGAGGCTCAAAAGAAGGTAAGAAGGAGGTTTGGGGCTTTGCATTTGTTACACACTGTGATTTGAATCCCTTTATGCTAACTGGTGTAAATAGGGAGCTGTTCCAATGAAATCAATAGTTACACAATTGCAAAATTGGTTAGTGATCACCGTCTGGCTGAGTAGACCTGCGGTATTAATCACTTTTAAAGATCTGGTCCCTAAGTACTTAATTCCGAGGAAACAGCACAATGTGACATTACAAGGATCCTATTTAGAGACACACACTCTGCAGATCAAAGCAGGAACTACTGGAAATGCTTTCTGAAGGTATGTGTAACTATAAAATGTTTTGAGTGGCTGCCAGTATTTTGTAATCAGTGTTGTAAAGTTTTGTGATACTCTTGATGTCTGCAGATGTTATGCGGCCCGTGGCACAGAGCTGATGTTCTGAATTACCAATTATATACCTAATGGAGCCCTGAGAACTAACTCCTGCCCTCCTTTGGGTACTGGGGCAGTCTTTAAATGCCAGCAAAGGACTGATGCTATAAATAAAACTCTGTCTCCATAGCAACAGGCAGTTCAGTGCTCAGCTTTCAACACTTTAAAAAGGTAATTACTGTCTTTTTTCTTTATATTTTTCTATTCTTGGTTTATAACAGCAGTAATAACCTCCTGAGTTGGGCATTTCCTGGCAATTAATGACTGACAGTGTTAAGAACACTTGGCTTTACCTCAGGCTCTCAAATCCTCCAGCCAGTCATTAACTGCCAGGAAATGCCCTTCCCCATAGTCATTATTGCTTAATCATGTAAACCTGGATTAGAAATTTAATTAGATGACTTTAACATTCTCTTATTCTCTCCTCACTTTCTTCCCCCAGGTCCCAAGCATCAGTATTTGCCACAGCTGTTAGCTGGCATGGCTGGTGTTTATTCCAAAATAGTGCCAGCATAGCAAATGCTACACAGAGTCTCTGTAAAGCAAGACTGATGCCCTTTTTAGCCCTTGATCGATGGAATTTATCTGCTTACCTATTTGTAAAGAATACGTTAGATTAGGTTGAAAAGAACCTCTAAGTTCTGTCTAGTACTGCTTTTAGGTGGTGGCTGAGAGGAGTTCCTTTTGGGAACTGGATACCTCTCCTGTCTGATGAATGAAGGAAAGATTGGGATGGAGGGCTCAGAATTTCTGCCTTAGCTTCCTGACTCCAACTATACTGCTTGAAGCAGGAGTGTTCCAGGTATCACTACATTTTGTTCCGTTCCTCTTAAAAGCCCAAGTGTATAACTGCTGTAAGTAAATGTTTAAAAGCAGAGTTAGTAGCTCTGGCCCATTTCTAACCAGACAACCCTTGAACAAAATGTGACTCCTTGATGTATAGGTCATGTTCTAATAAACAGAGAAGCAGCAATAATGTGGACATGAAAAGTAATTATTATATTACTGAATCATCTCTTTAATTTGAAGTACTTCTAAAAAAGCACACTAAGCCTGACTGCAGCCACTATCAATCCCTAATAAAAACAAAAGCACAAGTATCTTTTGAAAGGCCTTTAGTTTTAAGCATTCCATTCATTTCTACTGTGTGTATTAAAAAAAAACCCAACCAAAACCAAAGGCAAAATCCCCCCACAAATTAAAAGCTTCTAAAAACAATACAAAATAATATTAATTTTTAAAACTTTTAAATTTTAAACCTTTTTTAAAAGTTTATGATTTTATACAAAAAAGCATTGCAATCCATATCCATTACAAAGGTAAATGATGGATGGTGGAGCCAAAGTATTTACATATAACTTTAATTGAGCTATTAAAGTATAAGATTTCTTTTTGTGAAGCATATTATATGAACTGAGGTATGTGCATTTGTATCATGTAACTTTTTTAGTGGTAATTAACTAACTAAATAAAGCTGAAGCTAGCCTGTTGTGCAGGTGAAGGAGGCTTTTGCCTCCCTGATAAAAGAAGTAGACAAGGTAACTGATATCTACCTGCCTTTTTAAAGGCACACTAAAAGTGAAAAAGGAGGTGCAGGGTGGAGTTTCAGACCTTTACTTGCATGCTAGTGTTAAAAATGGGACAGATACACCAAGCTGAGTACTTGCTTTTTGTAGTGATGTTGATTTACTTTCTTTTCTCTGCACACTCTTGCTTTCCTCTGTACTAGCTCTGCAAAGCTCTAAGGCTGTGCTTGGGAAGGATCCCATTCATTTCAGTAGCATTGCAGGTGCACAAAGTAAGGGGCTCCCAGCTCAGCTACTTCTGGGAAAGTAACACAGAAAACAAAAGTGGCTTTAAGGCAGCTTTTAAGGAATTCACCTGTGATGATGGTGAATTGGTTCAATCTATGTTATGAAGTTAAAATACATGACAAGATTAAAGAAGCGTTCCCTCCTTTCCTGAGATAGGGTGAACCAGAGGATGTAAATAAAATCTGGAATGTGACAGACCCTTGTTCCCGTCTTGGCTCTGCTATTGACCTGAGGCTTCAGGTTTTTGCATCACTTTCCCAAAGATATAATTACACCTGCTTCCTGTGTAATAGTGATATTGGTATATACTGACAAAAAGCGTTAAATAAACTTTAGGGTTTATTATATTGAGCCTCCAAGGGAGTGTGTCTAATCTTTAAGACACTATGGACAGTCAGTTATTTTTATGATTCACATCACATTCAAATTTAATTGCAGAAATCTCATCACCTCAGTGGAGGTAATAAAGCAGAAAAACCCACACTAAGTGGACACACCAAAAATAGATCCTCCTCTGTTGAGAAGCTTCATAGACTTCAATAGCCAAAGAGCTGACACCTCAGAAATAAGATTAAAACCCCCACAACTGTATATTTCATTGCAACAGTGTGCATTTTGCAATTTGATAGTTTGCTAAAGCATCAACACAAAAACGTGAAGTAACACTTTTTCATATTTGCCTTCTATGTAAATTATCTTAGTTATTAAAGAAAACATAAACCCCTGCACTTTAAATAGTGTATTTTGTGAAGGTTGAATGGCTAAAACTATGCAGTAAACAGAAGGAAACTTAACAGTTCATACTAACAGGTCATTGCCAACTATCAGAGTAAGCAGACAAATTCAATTGCTAGTGAGATTGTTAGTCTAACTTGCCACTTCAGAATTTAGAGTAAACATTAAAGACTAGGGAAAAAAGAAAAAGCTCTGAAAGGTATTACAGAAAATGAAGATTTGTTAATGACTAACATTTACAGAAAAGGTAATAAATATTTAGAAATAGTTTTGTTTTCTATGGTGAAAGGCTGCTTTTCTTCCTCTTCTCCCAGGACAGGTTTTGAGCTCAGTGGGAGCAAAGAGCTGTTGATTTAGCAAGGATTACAAGCCTGATCCTCACATTATGCAACAGAATATATCCACCTCAGGAATCACTTCAGCCTCTTTTTGGAAGACTCAGAGGTGAATCAAAAGGCTATTAACTGCTGTAATTTATATAATCTTCTACTGCTCTTGTGTTGCAAAAATATGCCTTCAGCTAAGACTATTTAAGCATTTCTTTGCACAGAGGAGTATTATCAGCATATCTTATATTGCTTTAGCTGAGTTGATATTGCTCCAATTGAGTGCATTCATGCTGTTGTGTCGATGTCCACACAGCATTATACTATGATCTTTTCACTGCAGACAAGGTGTCTGAGCCTTGCTGGCATTGTTTGGAGGTCATTGTGTTGTGGATAGTTTTTATGATATACATTGGAATACCTCTCAGCCTCTGAAGGAGTAGTGGTTTCAGTGGCCACTTTCTAATCTAAATTCACTTGGAATGTTATTCTATTTCCAAGTCGTTCCTCCCTTGCATGGTTGAAACACAGAAGAACATAATGCTTGTCCTTTATCTAACAAGCTGCTTCATCAGACGGCTACAGTGTTCATGGATAGCCTTATTTCTCAACCAGTCTTTAGATTCTGATAGTTCTGGGGAGTAGATTTACAGCTGGATAAAACAAAGTAATCCATGATGTGAGACTCTCTTTATGTCATAATCTAGCTGAAAAGGAACAGAGAAGTTTCCCTGCACAAAGCCCTTGGTAGACTTTCAGGGGTAGTGTTGACACATTTTAAATTTTTATGCAGCCTTCATTTCTTTGGTGTTTGATGTCCTTTACTGAGAGGCCCAGATGCAGCCACAAAGTATGTGCAGAAACTATGAAGCCAGGTTTCATACCCTCTGCATCAAGTAACCCAGAGTACGTGTTCCTCAGATGCGGAGCTAACCAGGGAGCAGCAAGGGACCTGGGACAGCCTCTTTAGATTTGTTGATCGATCGCTGCCTTATGCAGTATACAGGAGAAAATTGGGAAAATATTTTATGGGATCTTCTTTTTTTTAAACTAAATAACACTGAGAAAATTTTTCTTTGCTCTTACTTTCACTAGATAAGAGTGGAAAGATTTCTGTAGCAGTTTCTGTGTGGGTTTTATCACATTTTCATGGAAATGTTATTTGGTTTGTAGTTTTGGGGGGGGGGGGGTTAAACCTCTAATTCATGGAAAGCAGGTAACACAGACATGGACTTTACAGTTTAAGCATCACATTAAACTGCCACAAAAGATTCAGGAATAATATTGACCTCTAAGTCTCTGAAATAAAAGAAAGCTTCCTATTTGTTGCCCTTCCTTTCAGCATGAAGGAAATTTTCTGTAAAATGTGAGTCATGTCGAGAATGAATGGTACATTGCATGAGGCCCATGCATAGGAGCCAAACTCAGTGTGAAGGAGCAGCATGTAAGCAGGGCTGTATGTTCTGAAAGGCAAGGCAGTGAGGGATACGAGTAGTGTCATGAATAGTGAAGGAGCAGGAATGAGCCAGCTGATTAAACTGATAGGAGCCAAACAGTGCCGTGGAGCCTTTGATGAGTGTCAGAGGTCATCTCTATACAGTTCCCCAAGTCCCCAGGACACACAACCTTGCTGACCTAGTCACTAGATCAGACAAGAGCGTTGAGACTTCATCAGCAAACAACAACCTAACAGATTTAGATAACTGATAGACTACTAAGCAAAGGCTGTAAAAATGAGTGAAAGAGAAGCAGCTTGTCAAGGAGGAAAAACTGGGTGAGAGAAAGGAAGAAATTGTTCAGAAAATATTTACTTCTGTGTCTAACCAGCAGTACCGGGATGTATGAAAAACTCAGAATAAACACCATTGTCATAAAGGTACCAAAACTCCTGCAAATTGGTGAAGTCTCTATTCATGTTAATTCTTCATCTGCCAAAGCATTTATGGAATTTTAGGTATTTCTTTAGCTGTCTGGGGGGTTTCAGTATTTACATACCATTTTAGAATGAATGAGGTATCAACCTAAAAATACAGTTAGCTGCACTGTAGGCAATCTTCCACCCTTTTATCCTTATTTTGTAGGGCTTCTTTGCTTTGTGTTTCACAGCATGAAGCAAAAGAGACAGAGTCTACCTCTAACCAGATGTTATGGGAGATGCTAGATTAGTTTGCTAAAGCAGTATATCTGTAATGGTGTAGCAGTGTGCCAAGCTACCAAGATCCATCTCTGAGAATGATTAGCTATTTTGAACCCAAAATTACACTGATGTGGCTACACTGTTTTTTGTTATGATGCTTATGCATAGCATAAACAGTCCTTGAGTAACTTTGTCATCTGTGGCTTCCCACATGTTTGTGCAACAGTCAATGTTTAGGCCAGTTTTGATATGACCACAATAATAAATATATATGATATCAAAACCTCACAGTAGTAAAAAAGTGATTAAAAAGCAATAACAACTTATTTGTGTTTTAGGAGCTATCAGATATATTTTATTGTGGTGTACTGTGTATAAATAAGCGTCAAGGTCTGTGTGAGATACCCTAGGGTACCTGAGATATTCACATGAGGATGGCAAATGTGACAGAGAACCTGTGTGAGACCCACATCCTTCTGGAAGAGTGATTGAAGCTCAGAAAAGATGCTCTGTATCATCTTAGATGCTATTAGGAGCCTGTTTGGGGTAACCCAGTCACTGGAGCAGGAGGGTTGTCTGTGTGTTTTCTTCAATATTGTGTTTCCAGCACATCAGAGAGCAGAAGATCCATTCAGGTGGCGTGATCTACATCTCTCTCCCTTGCGAGCTGACATGCTGCAAACCAGATGTGAGCTGGAAGCCATTTAGACAAGTTTGGGTCTTGCTGAAAGGTAATGTAATGTTGAGAAGCAGGACTTATTTGCTTGGGCACAGTACTGAGCTAACACATCGAAATGGCTTCCAGAGTACAGCTGGCTCACGGGGAAGTCTAGCTGGGAATTGTTTGCACATGGCAATGCGGTTGGATCCTGAGAGGAAAGGATCAGTCCAAGCTCTGCTCCACCCTGTGCATCGCCATCAGAATTGTTAACTGAGTTCAAGTGGCAGACTGTGGCCATGAGAGAGCCAGGAAGAACTGGACTTGCAAAAACTCAGCTGGAGTTTGTAAAGGGTTGGTAGCAAGAAAGTAGAAATTCTTATGTATAAATGGCTGAAATAGGCATAGGTGGAAAGAAAATGAATGGGATCCTTTTTACATTTGCTCTTTATAAGACACCTTGAAAGGGGAAAATTCGAAAAGCCTTATAAGTGAAATTAAACTGTACAGATGAGATACAGAAGTTACCCTGCTCAGTCCTTCCATTCACCATCACAGACAAAGTAATTTTTCAGAAGCTTATGTGGTGTGTTTAGTTAAACAAATTTCCTTAGAGGCATGACAGACTATTTTTAAGCTGAACACTCACAGTAACAATTACCTGTGTTCTCAGTGTCCATGAGCCTCAATAAACAGCCCATGGATTTATGTCTTAGTGAGAACCAACCTATTAGTTTCAGCCATAAATCTCATGTGCTTTGTGTGCAAAGTGAATTTTAATAAAAATCATATAAGGAGCCAGACTTGCTAGGCAGGGTTTCACATGGCTGCCAACATTTGAAAACAATTAATAGAGACCTTTTGGGGGAGGGTAAGTAGAACCATGTCTTTAGCTCCTGTTGAAATACAGTGGACTCAGTGAACTTGCCTGAAGGACAGAATAAAGAGGGTTTTTTTCTAGTAAAAAAAAATAGAAAAAGAAATGGAAGCCATCACTTCTAAATAAGGGCAGATGGAATGGAAAGGGTCATTCCTTTGAGTGTGCAATCTCATCCTCTCTGACACCCTGCTGCCAGGGAAATGGCAATAAGTATCTTAAAATTAAGCAGCAAAATAAAATAAATATACATCCATGCTCCCTGGTCTGAAAATAGATTCTGGCCCCTAATGAACAGAGGTAGCATATGTGTTCAGTTTTGAAACCCTCACCTTCAGTGTTCCTTGTCCACTCCCCATTTCAGTGTACAGAACACATCATGTCAAACAGAGTCCAAAAGACAAAGCTAGGAGTCACTGCTCATTTTTATTCTGGTGGTCATATTAATTTTATAAGCAAATAGTTCAGGCATACAGGCATAGAAAAATAAATACGAAAACTTCACAGAGAAAAGGTTATGTCCCAGGCTTCAGATGCTTTGTACTGTCTCCATGGTGCTGAGGGTGGAAAGGTTGCTCTAAAGGGGAGGCCAGGGATTTCTGTAACATGCGAGGAGCCTCACAGGGTCTTGGTGTTGTGTCTGCCCAGTATGTACAGGACTAGTTCAGCTGGTGTAAATTAACTCAGCTCACAAGCTATAATATACTGCTATAATATACTGAGGAACGGATCTCTTATCACCAGGCTGGTAAAGGACCTCAGGATTGAAAGGTACCTTTATACCAAGTTTAACCAAATACAGCTGACAGCAGTCCCACTTCATGTCTAATACCAATAAATATGTAGGCTTGGTCCAGGTAGGGAGCTCTGGTAGTGATAAGGGGATAGCTACACTCTACCTGACTGCTTTTAAGAAACACATGGCATATGTTTTGAGTTACTGAAATGGCATGTACCAGCACTACATATACTGTGTATACTGTGCTGCTACTCACATACTCATGTTCAAATCCAGATTGGGATGATTATAATGAAATTAATATTGTAATTACAGAGTCAACCTCTTCCTTTTGGAAGTTCTTGATGGAAGAAAGTGATTGGCACTGTGTTTACCGCCAGTTTTCTTAAGCAGTTAAGGTGTGGGTCCCCTCATCTGCTACCGTACATATACATGTATTACACTGAAAACACTGAAGCTTGGGTACACGATTCAGGAGTCAAAAGATTAAATCTAAACAGATTGAATTTGAGCTAGCTATACAATGTTCAAACATGAAGAGCCAAGTTCAGCTAGTATGTCACTGTGGCTGCAGGTATATTTTCTCAGTCAAAAAGTGCCTTGAGTTTAGATAGTCCCATTACAGGGAAAAGGACCAAGCTGTTTTCCTCCCCAGCTAACTCTTCTGCTGTACTTCCCTACCCTTTCAGGAGTGTGGTAGGGTATTTGGTTGACTGTGACATTTTCAGATAGTTGCAATGAAAACGTCTTCACATCTTCATTATTAGGATTAATTTGACATATACAGAAAACATGTACTCCTTCTTGGTGAAGAAGTGCTAATAGATTCTGTCTTCAGGCATGGGTACACCAAGATGATCTGTGTTACTGCCAGCTGGGTATATGTAATTATGCTCAGACTGGACTGCAGGACTGCACATTGGTGAACATAGAGAAGATATTGTGAGCAGAATGGTCAAAAGCAGTAAGAAAGCTTGAAGAACAGAGTCAAAAATTGAATCCAATTTGTGTCCTAGTCCAGGATTTGTTTAGTATTGTAACATATCCTTTAAGATGATTAAAAGGTTGATCAAAAAACAGGACTTGTCTTTCCATCTACTTCTGTGGTCTTTTACACTTAGGAGTCTTTTGCTATCTGGTAGTAAAAGCTCAGGTATAAGCTGTAGTTTCAACCTTCCTTTTCTTGCCTCTGGATATCCTACAGAGACTACTCGAATTACCCAAGAGGGTTGTGATAGTGTATTGTTGTCTTGGACTTAACTTTGTGTAATTACACACAGGTAATCCTGGTTTATTTCTGTTATCCCTTAATTGAGCTATAAGATTTTTTTTAAGCTTAAAAAATGCCACAGGCTTTTTAAGGGCTCTAAATTAAAATGCAACAAACTGGAAAAAAACCCTCCCAAGTTAATGCCATTGACCGATAATCCGCCAGATTTAATTGTAAAAGAGTGTGTTTTTTCAAATTACAAAATCCCAAAGAGATCCTTCAAAACAATTATATGGATTTTATTTCATTTTTCTCCTTGTTTCAAGTGCCCTGGAGTGCTGCGTCTCTATTTTCTCACTTTCAGCCTGAGGTATGTTTTTATGTTTAAAGTGTCAAAACCCTGGCAAGTAGAGCTTCATTACAGAAATCCTGATAGATCTTTAGCTGCATGGGTGGGCAGAGCTCTAGCAACTGCGTCTTTAAAAGTCTTATTCACCCTGTCACTGCTGTAACAGTGGCACCTGTTAGCTGTGCTGCTGCAGTCCCTCACTGTTTCCATTATAAACCTCTCATTTCATGAGTTCATTTCTTGGCTAATAAAAGTTTCCTCACAGCTGAAACTTGGCTGAAAGTGGCTTTGCCTGGGAACAATTATTATTAATATTTTTTTTTTAATATAAATTCCCTTTTAAAAATCTTTCTGTTATTTTTAAATTAAAGGAGAGAGACATTTACAGGGTTTAGATAGCTATTCTGTGCATATATGACCAGGTCTGGTGGCCCTATTTACAGATACTAGCTAGAAATTAGGGGATCTGATTGTCCTGTGGGTGACAGGGCACAAGACTCACTGAAATGCTGTCAGCTGAAGAAAGGGGTGATGACAAACTGCAAACAGAGCAGGAGGTCTGTTGCTCTTGTCTACTTGAATGACACTGGTTCCTAGGAAGAGTGCAGACCTTAGGCCAGGGGTTTTAGGAATAAGTATATACAGGAATTTAAGGTTGAATGAAGAGCACAACAGCAGTAGGCTCTTTCTTTCAGAAGTGAGCCATGCACAATAATTTGCTGGAGGAGAGTAACTTAAAGCAGCCCGAAGAGTGTAACCTCTGCATGTGGGTGCTTTCACTGAGTGAGTAATATCAAGTAGGGCTGAGGACAAAGTGTGTCCTGCCTCCTTATCACACATTACTCAGGGTTTGCTGATCTGTTTTTCCCCTGCTGTTCCCACGTATCCTTATCAGACACTGAGTTTCCAGCAGCCCTCTTCTCCCACCAGCGCACTGACTTCCTCTCCTCCCACTGCTGCTCGGCACTGAGAGAAGGCAGCCTGGCTCCCTGGCTCCCCAGTTCCCTGGCAAAGCCTCTGCTTCCAGTTTTTCTCATACCCTTGTTGAAGGAACGTGTACTCTCTTCCCCTTCCAAGAAGCTGGGCAGGAAAAAATTGCCATATTCCATTGGTGACTGATGTAGAGTGTGTATTTGGGAAAACAGTATCTCTTCCTTCTCTCCCAAATAATTCTGAGTTAGAGAATATACATGGTGCTGAAATATTTAGCAATATTGACGACCTCTTCATTCCAGCCAGGAAGTGATACATAGATTATAAGATTCCTACAAATCCACGAGGACCAGTCCCCACCAAGGAATTTTGGACAAACGTACTTTGCTGAAATAGGAAATAATCTAAATTTGAACTCGTGTATACAAAGGAAATCTCTGACATTGCCTTCTCTTTATACGGGATTAGGGTAGTAAACAGTCATTATAAGGATGTGAGTGAATTTTATCCTCCTTTCCTGTTTATGAAACAAACAAAAAGGGGATTTTTTTTTTTTTTAATTAAAAAGAAACCAAGTATCAAGTGACTGAAGATCAAAGCAGCAGCCCTGCTCTTTTGCAACGGGAGATGTGACCATTTTCTATGTAGTATTTCAGTTTGTACATTTTCTGGTACATAGCTGTTGTGCAAGCCTTCAGCAGTGCCCCATACTTTCCTAATGCAGGTACATCATGAGGCACAGCAATAACCCTCACTGGACAAGAGCAGGGGTGAGTGTTCAGTTGCACGTGCAGGAGTGTGAAGCAGCTCACACACATACCATACACACACTGTAGCCAGGGGTGTCTGCCTTGGGTTTGCTGGGCTGGGTACATATGGATGCTGGCCACCCAGCCTGCCAGTGGGCACCCCAACTGCTGGTCAGAGAGCTGCTCGCAGTTTCTCTCTGTGGTTGGTTTACACCACATGGAGTATCTGGGGCTAAACCATCCAGGTGAGAGGTGCAGTCCTGATTTTGGATCCCTTCCAGCTCTCAATAAAGGTAGATATTTGAAACGAGCACAGGTTAGCTCTCCCTGCCCAATTGGAGTTATCCTACTTGTTGTTTAAGAAAGAGGGTGAAAAACTTTCTCACAAGGCAATGAAGATGTTTTGCCAGGAACTAGGATGCCTAGCTTCCAGTCTCTCCCTTAATGTCTGGCTAAGTATGTACTGTATAACACAGCATAGCAATCTGGGCAGCAGAATCCTTTGCATCTGGGCAAGGAATGGTCTTGGAGCATGCAAAAAATTGAATTCCCTCTGCATCCCCTCACATCCAACCTACAGCACATTATGTGTGTGAGTGTGAAGCTACTTGTGGTTCCTTTGCTTTTCTTACTTTCCCCTAAAATGTTGCATGTTGATTGCAACCATTTAGCAAAGAAGGAAACTCGGTTTTCACATTTTTCACCTTGGCAAGGAAGAATGAAGGTGCCACCTGAATTTTTCATCCCATCTTCCTTCCCATCCTGCTTTCCCCTCCCTGTTCACTGGAAACTGAAAAAAGAAAGCAAGCAAACCCTGCCCATCAGCCTGGCCTCAGCTCTAATGTGCCCTTGTATCAGCTGCTTCTCTGCCTTGGTTTCCCCATCGCTAAAATGAAGATTATGTGCATTTTAGGAGAACTTGTGGTCTACACCCAGAGGAATTCACTGATCTTTGCTAGGTGGTGTCCTGGTCCTAACGTGTGTGAAATGTAACTTGCCTATTACAATTTTCCAGAAGGAAAGGGGCTAAACCCTGGCTACAAGAAGGGTCAGCATTTCATAAAACCTTTACCAAATCCTCTTAGCCTGACACCTCTCCTATTCCAGCTTTGCAGGCTTGGACTTTCTCAGACATGCCTCTGATTTACAGTTCAGTCTGTGGAAGAAGAGGAATCAGGCCCAGCAACTCCATATTATGTTATTTTAAAACACCAACAATTAGATGTTATGCAGTTAACTAACAACAGGGTGGAAAAAAACTAAGAGGAATTGTAAATATATCCTAATAATTGTATTGCAGCATAGGATTTATAATTACTAAATGTGTGATAACTGCTTCCTAAATGCCCATGCTCTTTAAACAACCTAATTTATAATTTAAAAAGCTGACAACTCTTAAAGTGTTTTATTTTATCTTGTCTGAAATAATTGAAGACTAAGTTATTGAAAACCTTTATTTTTCATTAGCCTTAAATTCAGCTACAATTAATGTGCCCAATTTGATTATAAACTGCACAAATTAAACAATAAAGAGCTGTCTAATGAGAAATTAATTATGAGGAAGAGAAGAGGAGCTGGGCTGGATAAAAGCAATAAGTTATGGCCTATGGCAGGATGTGTCAGGTTTTAAAGGAGACAAAGGGCTTTTTCCTCAATGTGTGCCAGTGCTGATAGGGCTCATCACAGATCAGTAGATCCAGAAGCCATAACAGCACGGTAATTGAAACTGCCAAAATCAATAGTGCTGACAACCTTAATTAAATTAAATATGTCTCTGATGAGCTCAAACAGCATGGCAGCGGACCACTTGACCCTTTCTCGGAGCCCCACTTGATAGAGTGCAGCATGCAGCATGATGGATTTCACCCCCGAGGACCACTGGAGCCCTCGTGCTACTGTAGAAAATTGCTCCAAGAGTGATGATGGTCTCCCCAGCGCAACTGGAGCTTTGACTCCAAAGTGCAGCCCCGACAGCGTCGCCTGCTCTGGCTTTTGCTTTGACTGGAAAGCGCGGGGGCTACTTTGCTGAGAAGGTTGTCATCGTGTCAGCTTTCTGCCCTCCTCCTAGCAAAAGCAGCAATTTGGTGTGCTGAGCAGGAAAACAGCTTCCATCACAGCTGCCTGGCTGGGAAACAGTTCTGACTTTTTATTGCAAGCAGCATAGCTGGGAGATCCACTTGGAATTGTGGGTCTAATTCAGGCTGGGGTTTTAGGCTTTGTCTTAAAATAAATAGAGATTGGGCTGAGGCACCCTGGAATTATCTGAAAGATCATCATGGGATTATAAAAGGGGAAAATTGAGCTATAAATGGGTAGGAGGCAAAGAAAATTCTTGTCGCTTAAACCACAGGGCTGGGATCTCAGCTCAGTTGTGCAGTCAGCAGTCGTTTTCCTCGCTAGGAAATTGCATAAGTAAATATTTTCACAGAATGCTGTTCTCTTGACCATGTAGTGCTGACTTCCTAAACAACGTGAAATAATTGTGCCTCTAAGTTTTCAAAATGTTTATGTCAGCATTAACAAACTGTTCCTTCATTATAAGCCTGTCAAAGATCAGAGGCTTAGATTATTGAAGTAGATTCCTTTCGAATGCTGAAGTTGTTGCTGTGACAACTGGGGGAGAGAAGAGATTGTTGGAGGTGGACAAACTGTGGGTTTTCCATATCAAAAGGTTTTAAATAATCTGCCTCCCTGTTTAGAAAAATACCTTAATCACAGTAAAGTCCCTCCAGCTAAGCACAGAGGTCTCAGAAAGGTAAAGTGTAACATTGCATCTAAAAACCTACGGGTTTAAATCATGCTGTTGAGCTGCATATGTATAAATCAGGCTAATCTTCAATAAATGTGATCCATATACTGTAATTCTGTTCCATGTCTAACATTTAACGAAGGACACTTATTCCATATATTGTGGAGCATTGCTATTCTGCCGGGAACTTGGGCAGGAATTTATGGTACTGGAAAAATTATACAATAGACGGTACCCTTGAATCATGCTCAGGCCCTCCCTCACAGTGCGGTTTATGGCACTGCTAATTTCAGTACAGTTCTGTGTCAGGCAAACTGTTTTATAGCAGCCTCTAACCCAGCCTTGAAAACTTTGTAATCCAGTGCAGAGGAAAGCAGTTTGCAGGGGGTGGGAGGAAAGGTTGTGTCTGGATTTCAGGTATGTTTTGGTCCAAATTTTCCTTTTTTTTTTCATTTTTTCCCTTCTCCACGATTTCCTTTTCCATTTCCTTTTCATTTTCATTTTCTCCTTCTCCTTTTCTTTTTATTTTTTCCTTCTCCTTTTCCTTTCTTTCCTTCTCTTTCTCCTCCCCCTTCTTCTCTCCTTTTTCCTTCTTGTTCCCATTCCCCTCCCCCTTCTTTTCCCTTTTCCCCTTTTTTTCCCTTTGAGCAAAACAGAAAATAAAAATAACCTTTTTATACTCTAAGTCCTATGACTTGTTTTCATTATTATTAGTGGAGAGTTACAACATTGTAGGGGTCAGATAGATGCCAAACTCCTCATAAAAATCTGTAGGGGCTGGTGCAACTTCTGCCTTTGAAAACTGCAAGGTTTTTAATGACAGCATCAAATAATAACAAATTATTAGTAAAAAGTAGTAGTAACAGTGTCAGCAGTAACCAGTGCCTTTACCCTCCCTTCCCCTCAAAAGCAGGATGAAGAGACTCTTTGCCTGTGATGGAGCTGTTAACATTGCTGGGTTAAGAAAAGGGCTTCTAGAGCAAAAGGGACTTCCCAGATGGTGAAATGCAGCAGACACTTCTCACATACAGCATGAGAGCTGTGATTGCAGCTCTAGAAGAACAGCCAGGTGGGAAACAGATTTTTTCCGGTTATCTAACAACCAAGGCAGCTGCTTACCCTCAGCAGAGAGTCAGCATTGAGCCCAAAAGCTGTTGAAACATAGCTCTTGCTTGGGTGTCTCCTTCACCTTCCATGGTGGTCGTGGCTTTTTGGCCAGCTGAATATCCACTTGCTACCTGAATCACAATACTGCTAGCCTCATCCAGTCCTTATGCCTCTCTCCACCTTCCATCTTCTCTTTGTTTAACTTTCTTTTTGCCATTGTTTTCTTCTTGTGTCTGTGCCCCAGTGAATGCTTTTGCCCCTTCATACTGTGTGTTGGGTGTAAGGTATCTGACTCTTTTGCTAATAAGGGTGCTGGTGGGATGCACAGAGGCAGAGGAGTAAGAGGGAGCACATGCAGCCAGTATAACTCCTGTCTTCCCAGTGTTACTGGTGCCGGAAGCTGGTAGAGTTTTACTGCCTGAAAAAAAAAGATGTAGTGGAGCAGAACAGCTGGGAAACACTGCTTTTGTCCCATCAACATAATGCATGGGAAGAGGGTGAGAAGCGGAGCTCACTTCTGGCTTTAACCAGTCCCTCTGCATGTTCTAGGAAGCTTGGTGGGAAGAGCCAAAGGATTGAGTCCTGTGCCCCAAGGTGACACATTCCCATTGCACTGGATCTCCCCATGTCACTGAGCCACCTCAGCTGCCCCTTCCCTTGAACACCCCAGTCCTCTTTGGACACAATGAGGTTATTGTGAGAAGGCTGCTGGATGTTTCTGGAAGGACTCATGAAGTTAGTTAAAGTCTCAATGCTCAGACAGGAGAACAGTGTCAATTTTACATTTTTCTGAAAGGTCTGAGCTGATGAAACTGGAATTTAAAAGCTTCAACCCTTGAGGTTTTTATGCTTTTAGTTTCTCTTGACAAGTACATCTATAACAAGCCAAACTTTCAAAGCTCACTCTTGTTGGGAAAACAGTTTAGAATAAGTGACTCTTAATCTGCTTATTCAAGATAGAGATATGTTCCGGAGCCAAACTTTTCTGCATGTTCTGTTATTTTTGGCCAACCATACTAAATCTCCCTAATCTTAAAGAACCCAAAGTATTTACTTGTTGCCAAAGAAACTTTACATTTAGGAGAAATCTGACTAGCTACAGGCACCTTCATCACTGAGTTTTCAGCCCTTCATTCTGTCCCATGGCAACTGACTTTCAAGTGACCATAGAGGGTGGCCCTTGCCACTGCAGCTGGAATATATAAACCCTCTAACTGAGAACAAAAAATGTAGAGCAGCATAAAGGTTTTGAATTGACTCTCAGTTTGCATATTCTACTGTTAATTTGGCCTTTATCTCCTGCATTGTTCTCCGTACTCTGAAGCTTCTGATTAATCTTGAGTGATGTGTCTCAGCTAGTCTTGTGTCACCAGCCTTTGCAGTGGGGAAGAAAACTGAGATAGCAAGACAGATAGCTCGGAAGGAGCAATTTGTATAAGGAGGAAAGCTGCATTGATCATGTCATAGCATTACTGCCAGTAACAAGGACCCTTCAGATCCAAATAGAAAAGATTCTAATTTTCACAAAAAAGCCTTGGCTTGAATAGCTTTAGAGAGAAAAAGCCATGCAAAGTAATTTCATATAAGTACCGCTCCAAAACAAAAGAAAGAAAGAAGTAAATCTTTCTAAAAGGGTGCCTGGAAATCTTCTACATAACACATAAGTGATGGCTTTTCTGGGTGGTTAAAAGAGAAGACACTGGGAGGACTGTAGATCCAGGTCATGGCGCTACAGCAAATGCAGGTGTGTAGCTCTATATCTCCTCTCATAAATACCCTGGCTGCAGCTGGCCTTGCCAAAGTCACTTCATGCTCCCCAGAACTCTTCTCTGCCTTAAAATCAATAAAACCTGAGCAATGACTCGCAGCTGGTGTTCCAGCTGCTGTTACTATACTGATTTCCATCACCCCGTGTTGTATTTGTCATACCCATGATCCTGCAACCTAATTATATATGTTTTATGTTTGACTCATACAGGACCATGTTCCTGAATTATGGACTTTCAAATCAGAGCTTTCTATTTTCAGTGTTCAAATGTATTCAAGTTTTGGGTACAGCTGCATGGAAAGTGAAAACTTTTGTACTGGGCTTGATCATCAAATATAATGACCCATGACCATTGCACTCCAAGCACAATTTGGCTTGAAATACAGCTTTAGGAGCTGAAGGCAGATTGTGTAATTGGAAGGGTATTCTTGAAGTCTTATGCAGCGACAAATGTGTTTGTGTATCACACACACTGTATGTCATCAGGCTGAATCCACTTTAAATGGATGGAATTGCAACTCCTTTGCACACTTCCGTTATTTTGCATATTTCTTGCATTCCAACACCACCAAAAATAAATGCCACAACCTTTTTTGCTCTGAAAAAAAATCACAATTATTGTATTTTTGCTGCAGAATAATGTGATAGTTTAATATTTATTGACTGGTTTATTGCATAATGATGTAACAAATTATTTTCCTTTTTTCTTTCAAAAGATAGAACTGAAATGTTTTTTGGATACTTCTTTGAAATTACTAAATAGAAATTGCAGGATTATTAATAGTCTTCTGCTATTGCTAAGATAATGTCTCACTGTCCCTAAGTAAAGCTTATTATTGCCTTTAGTTTTGCCTGCATACAGGCACAGTTAACTAACGTCATTTTTATCCTTTCATTCTTTTTGATGTAAATTCTAGAAACTTTTGATGCCCAGATAGTACCTTCTGACAACACAGAAATGTAATGAACTGTGAATGCCCTGAAGCACAGACCTTCAAAATTTAGAATAACATGAGTTCACACTGAAGGACATTTTATTGCCTTATTATTATACTATTACAGGAAATAGTCTTAGGAGGAATGGGAATATTAAGAAATTATTGTTCACTTGAGTCATAGGTCAAATCTGAGAGCTTATTGCAAATGTATAGAAATTATCTTTCCAGCTTCTAGAAGGTTAGATGGAGTTCAAGGCCAAGCATTCATGCAACTGAGAAAGGTCAAATTATACATATGATAATACTTGGTGACAACAAAGCCAAAGGTCAAGTCTGAGACATTATTGTGGCACATACAGAGAAAATTACCATTCAGATATCATATGGCATTCCTGCTGGCTCCAGGGCCAGATTCTCATCTTGGTTCTGCTGTTGTAAAATGAATGATCCCAGTTATGCACCTGTGCATTTAGAAGGCTGGGTTCATTCTTGACTCTTTAGCCATAGTTCAATGAAGTTTCCAGTAGAAAAAGTAAACAAGTTCCCCTTGATTCTTTGCTATTTCCATATTTTAAGATATATAGACTTCTTTTCAGGAGGTAAATCAGACCCAAGGATTTCCATTTTGTAATTGCAATATTTATGCGTCTTGAATTCCTAGACAAAACCAACAATAACTGTAGCACACTCTTGTGAAATCTATATAGTCACTGAGAAAATCATGTATTGTAAATTACAGGAAGAATACAGATATGCTTATATACTTTTTGTTGCACATTTTAGCTTATTTTTTAGATACATTGCAAACAACTTTCTGTCTTCTTTAAGAGTAAAACTTTAAAGTATACTCATCTGGAAAGGTTTTAGTTTAGAGTTTGTTGCCTTGAATAAATGGAAGAATGACTTTTTAAATTGATTGTTCTTCTAAGTTAAGATCCTCTGAAAAGAGCCAACACAGGTAACTTGTCTGAGAATTTAAGGGAAAAGTTCAGATTTTAGACCAATCTTCCTTTTCTGTATGCTGTAAAAATTTACAGCATCAGAGCAGATCAAATAAAATGGTCCTCCCCATATCAGCAGGAGAAAAATGCTAATGATCCAGAGTTATGCATAAGAGGAATGACCATTTTGGTGTATATTCAAGCAGTTGGATGACTTGTATGTTTTATACACTGTTCTTGGTAGTTGGAAGTAATATAATGTTATTTCTAGTGATAGAGTTTATAAAGACCCAGAACTGCAGTGCAGGAGAAAAAGTATTTCTGTGTGCTGCTCCTTTTTCATCATGTTGTGTACATGGTACCACACTGTTAATTAACAGTAACAATACAATGCAAAGAAATGTTTCTGTTGAACGGAAACTGATTCTGTATTAATTATCTTGTCATTTATTCACACGTATTTCTCATTAAGCTGGGGAGAGTCTCAATGAGATGGCTAAAGACAGAAAAATTGTGTTGCAAGAAATATGTGACAATTTACTCCGTGCCTGGTTGAATGTACACTGTTACAGGCATAATGCCCTTTAAAATTGTTGCACAAAGCTGTATACTCAAAATCACTTAAAAAATAGTGTCTGCTATATACTGCATATGAAAATGATATTCATACAGAAAAAATCAAGCTACTATGTTTAGTGTATGTATATATATACATATGCACAGACACAAGCGATTTATGTTAAATTCGGTTTGGACCATTCATTTTATTTTTATTTATTGTATTAGTACTAAAATACTCATGACCAGAAATAAGAAAACATTTCCTAATAATGAAAAACATAACAGCATTCCTAAATTCGAGCTGATATTGTAGATTGTGAGTGGCTACAGCAGGACCTGTTGCATAGTGTGCCAGCAGACTAGTCCCTCTTACTTAATATTTAGTCGCAGTATCTGTTGAGTTATACTACCTTCTGTTCCACCCTCTTGGAATATTTCTCCAGTCCACTACACAGCATCAGCTGGTCCTTATACTTTTGTGTCAGAGATGAATAGGCAAAAACACGCAGCAATTCTGGTACAGGGTGCCATCGAGAATCTTACTGACAATATTCAAATCACGTGGGATATGTCACTCTTGGAGTATGAATGTAGCTTTTACATATAATGCCTTGTTTCATCTTTGGTGAGGGAATTTACACTGTTTGAGTAAAAGCAGCAAATATCACTCTTTGGAGATTTTAATGTATGGACATGTAAAGGAAGATTTATGAAAGAAAGAAAAAGATTGTCACAAAGACAAGTTCAAGTATTCAGCTCCGGAAAACTGGAAAATGGAATGATTTTTTCTTTCCCTGACTGACAAACTTGCCAGCTCTGGTGCTTGTACCTTGAATCTTTTTTAAACCTACCTGTTGCTATCATGGACAGTACAGGAATCTCAGCCTTCATTCATTTTGAGCCCTCCTAAGAAATATGAGAGAATATGATGCAAGTGCAGCTTAAAGCCTTAGAATCAGTATCTCATGACCTTTACATGAAGGAATCCTTGTTGACTGACCTCCCTGAGCTTTAGATTCACATCACTATGTTAGTCTGTCAGTGGTTATTGTGGTCTAAGTTACGCTTTCAGCTTTAATTTGGTTTAGTCCAGTTTCAAATACTGAGTCAATCAAGTGAGGAGTTAATTAACAACTGCTCTGTATTTATATTGTAGTGGTAGGAATGACTCAGAACTTGACCATCATCTCCACTGGTTGTTGCTGAAGAAAGACCCCAGCCATCGACCAGTGGTGCTGGCACACAGAAAGGTCATATTCACATGGGATATGACAGTTATTAATGATCCCAATGATTTATTTTTTTTTTCCTAAAGAAGCAAAGTTTGATATGATTATACATTCAGATTCCAACTCTGTCCCACCCCCCCACCCCCCGAATGCTCCTCAAATTTTAACTGGGTTTTTTAGCCAGATTCTCCCTCAATTTCAGACCTGAAACAGCGCACATTGCTCCTGGCTGTTACCCAATATGAGCATCCTCCTCTCTCTCAGCCTGTCTTCCAGGACAGATGAGGAATAGGGAGTGAGCAGCACAGAGAAGCAAACCAACATGAAGGACCCCATTTCCCACAGGCAGAGCAGCCATTCCCTCCTCGGATAGCCAGGATGCTGCTTCCCTCGCTGCTCATTGCCCTCTGCGTGCTGGAGAGGAGGAGGGCAGTCAGGTATCTACCGGCTGAAAGGCTGGTGAGCACGTCCACAGAGGGACCTTGCAGGAGACCTATGCACGGTGTCAGCTCGGTCAGGGATTTCCCTTTCATCAGTGCTGCTGCCGGCAGCAGCCCTCGCTTGCTGTCGGCGCTGTCGCCGTGCTGGCGCAGCTGTTTGTGTAGCTGTGTGACCGGCCAGATGGGAGAAGTGATTCTGGATGGAAAGAAAAACATGTTGCTTTGTGCAGGGTGTTTTAACTTTCTGATTTGTTCCAGCCAGATCAATTCCCTGCTCCGGTTCTCCAGACGGGCACAGAGAGCTGTGCTTGGGCGGCTGCAGGACAGCAGGACAGTGAGCCAACAGCCTCTGCCCTAAGCTCTTTGTACCACTGGAGGTACACTCATGGGATTCATGCTGTCATTTGATAACCATTTATATCAACACTCAGAAAGTAATCTGCCTCCTGACTTCTCTTTCTTCCCTATCTGAGCATTTCTAGCTCCTGCAGCTGCCTGTGCATGGAGGTGCTTCTCCAGCCAAGGGGAAGCAGGCTGGCTAGCACACAGGAATGAAAAATACCCACTTATCCCGTGGGATCTTTCTCTGCTAGGTCAGCTCCCCTAATCTTCCTTCTGTCAAAGCTGCACAAGTCTTTTCCTTGCGGGTGGCCAGGGGTGGGCAGCACAGGAAAGCTGAGGAAGTGTTAGGTCTCTGCCTGCTGTTCCCTACCAGATGTGTTTCCCAATGTGCAAACTACAAATAATAGGGACTATAATAGGGATTACTAAAAAAATGAAGATATTGCCTACTGACCAGTATCATGCAGTATTTTCACAAACTCCCTACTTTCACAAACACTTGGGACTCTCCTATAGCATTTGAGGCATTTTGTCTGCCATCAGAATTTGGGAAGAGCTGGAGGTGTGTGAAGAGTGTTTCTGTGCCAGCATTTCTGTGCCACAGGTTTCTGTGCCACCATGGCATGGGACAGCCCTTCCCATGGTGAGTGACTGTCCTTCCCATGTGGAATGAGCTGGTACCCATGGCAAGAGCACCGTTAGGGCAAGCCTGGATCATTCACACGGCAGCACAACCAAATCCAGTGTTTGACTGTCCTCTGCACACTGCTCTCTTACTAAATTGCCCGCTTTGTCTAAACTTAAAATCACCAGTTTCAGAAGCAATATTGTCAGGCAACAGTCATAAAGAACATCGTCTTCCAGGTCAGCCTAGCTGCTTATGTCACAGCCACTGGTGCTTTTGTGACTGGTTTCACTAGTCTGAAAGACCAGGGAGCAAATTAGGCTCCATTCGACCTTGCTCATGGCCCAGAAGATGTGGGCACTGTTCTGTAGTGTAGACTTTTCACCTGCAGTGAAATCCACGAAAATCAGTGCAGGGTTTAAAACACATTTGGACAGAATCTCAAACCCAGGAAGGGCCTTGCTTATCTTCTCAGATCTCAGGGGAAGTTTACAAAACTCATAAAATCATCATGTCCTACCAGGCTTCACCCAGTATGTAGCATTTTCAGCCTCCATGGAAGCCAGTCACCCAAAACCACACATTCCCAGGTAGAGCTGGGATGCTGGCCTGAGATGAGAAGTGACTCAGGCTTTCCACACGCTCCAGGGCAAGGTATTAAAATGCTTTACAGAAACCTCAATACTTAGGAGATAATGAGCACCTGCTCCCAGAAACTTTCTTCTCTTTAGCATGGATCAAGTCAGGTTCCCAAAATCAAAGTACCTCCAAAATCACCTGTGCATTAGGGAAAAGAAAAGGTTGGTTTTGAATAGCAAACAGCAAGTCTTATATAAAAGCCACAGAGAGAAAAAAAAATGCCATTTTTTCCTAACTACTCTCATGTATTTCATGTGAAGAATTAATATTCTGCTCATCCTTTAACTCTGATTTACCTGTTTTTAAGTCTAATAAACATCCAGTAAAGATATCTGAAAGCTGTCTCCATTTTTCCTTAAATGAGTGTTTTGAAAGGGGCTTATCCTGTATCTAGCAAATTCTAATCCCTATGAGCTAAATTTTGGAAGCGAGTGAGGAATGTAGGTAGAAAGCTTTTCTCTTTCAAAGTCGAAGGGTAATAGCACGTCCTTTCTATTCCAAAGTCAGAGTGAAGACAAGTTCCTCTTGATGAAAGCGCCACAGTTAATCCGTCTCAGGATTGGTGTCTCCATGTAGCACCCTGGGGAACTAGAATAAAAAGAAGTGGTTTTTGCCTGGTGAGCTGTAGAGTTACAGTGCAGGAAAATCCTTGTTGTACAGTACTCTATATTGTTTCGCTAATGTATTTTTTCTGTGCTCTGAAAGAAGCACTTATATGCAGGGAAATTGGCTTTGAAGCAGCGGATGAAATCGTAATGCTGTCAGTGATCTGCCTTGCAGCAGAACAAGCAATCAGCTGATGGATCATGTTAAACCACAGAATACTGGATCCCACAATCACTTCTCATGGCAGCAAACCCACAAAGCATCAGGAGCTGTTCTGTTAACATCTGTGAGCCTGCTCCCAGAAAGGAGGATAATTCCAACACATTTATTAAGGAGTCAGGCTCCATTCTTGCTGATTATATTGTAATCATTTGTCCAAGAGACTAAGCTTTTCCTTTCCACCTAACCTATTTTTAATTACATTGCAAAATGCTCCCAAACCCCATGTAATTCAGTTCATTGCATTTTTTTTTAATGTTCAGGATGAAAAGAGGCTTCTTTGGTGGAAGTTATCTGATAGTGACTTTGTCCTCCCTTTTTGCTTCAAAAAAAGCTTCAAACAAGCTGCTTTTGAGGGTAGGACCTGAATTATTTCCACAGTTCTGAACAGGAAAGTTATTTATTTATAGTAGAATCATAGAATTTTTTGGGTTGGAAAGAACCTTTAAAGATCATCTAGATCATCATTTCATAGGCAGGGATAGCTGCAGTGTTGTCAAAGGTCCTTACCAGACACACAGGAGCAGGGTGCAAGAAGCTTGCACTGATACACACAAAACAGGAGAGTTCCCATTTTGCTGATTTTATCACTTCATTGCTCAATGTTATAACTCCTCTGAACTCCAAATGAAAGCTGACATTCTGTTGTGAGCTTTTGTTGTTTGTTATTTGTTATTACAGAGCTGCTCAGATGTAAGGAGTGAGAGAGCGCTACAGTTTTAAAAGACATAATTGCCACAAGGTATTTGTGTGGTCAGAGGATAAACAATAGCCAGGCTGTTTCTTCCAACTTCAGAAAAACATTTTCTTTGAATCCCCTCTTTTCCTCTCTGAAGACTGACCATTATAACGAAACCCAGGCCCTATAGAAAAAGCTCATCACTGGAAAACGAAAGATTTTCATGATGCAGATCCTGGGGATAAATGGGAGACTACTTTGTCAGTGTTCACTATTAATCACTTTAATCTGGCCCTGCAGCTGCTGTGATAGGGTTTCCAGTCAGCTGATGCTGTGTATAATCCGGCTTCATGCGTGGCCCAGACTGACAATGCAAACCGATTCCTTCCAAAGCACCTATGGAATATGAATTCCCAGATTAATGATCAACCAACTTTAACTAATCATCTTTAAATCCATTTCCATTTTAAAAAGTATTTGTCCGATCATCAGTACAGTGTACTCAAGCCCATACTTTTGCATGCTGAAGGCTTAAGGAAAAGCTGTTCTTTGCTTTACCACTTGATGTTTCAAGGAAGCATCAGACTCTTCCCAATCTTTTCTACCTTTCCTTCCCTCTAAGAATCCTGTTTGCCCAGTTCAGCTTTTCCATCAGATTGTTAGACTAGCATTCATTCTGATGGCAGCGAAATTTAAGTGACTTAATTTGTTCTTCAAAATGGGGAATTTCCTCATGTTTTGGGCCTGTTCTAGTAAAGCTGGCTCTGTCTCAGAAAAAAGTAGTGCTCTCTATTTTGCAAAGCTCATGACATTCACCGTTCAAAAGAACAGTCTGTGTGAAGGCTGGTGAAATCAGCTATTTTAACATTTCACTACTATAATACAGCTGTTAAAGCAATTCCTTTCCTTTCTGTTCAAAACTTTCTCTATCCTCTGGAGCAGAAATTTCTCTGGAAAAAATATCCGTTACAACTCCATTTATAGATGCCAATGAGCTGCATCATATATTTGATGCATATGTTTTAGTCACATACATTATTGCGAAGGCACGTTTGTTCTTACTCTCACCTGATGAATACTTCCTATACGTTTACTGTTTTAGTAATAGTGTCCTCTTCATCTTCTTATGATGGTTATTCCAGACTAATTCTCAGCTGGTATATTTAAATATATTTGGGGTGAGCAGTTAGTAGTGTTTTACAATCAAGCTCCTAGTGCTTCTAATCTGAGTATCTCAAAGTGCTGGAAAAATGATCAGTGGTTTTGCTAAAGAAATATTCCAGCATTTTCCTGATTCCTACTCAGCTGATCATCCTCCTTTGTTACACATCTTACAGAGCTAGGCAAGTAATTCACACTTATGTTAGGTGAATAATTTAATTGATTATTTAAATATTGTTGGCAAAATATCTGAAGGAAGAGAATCATTCAGGTTTTATTCTTTGCCTAACATTTAACATTCCTCAAAATAGGAAAATATGACTCTCAGGCCTTTTGAGGTCAAGCCTTTATACTTCTAACCTCAAGTCTACTAATTTTCTTCTTTTCTGCAATGAGAATAAAAACTTGGCTTGAAGAGACTCCTATATTCTGTTGTGTGTTATGAAAGCATGGTCATATTCCATTTTTGTCAACTATTTTTGGTTAAAATGCAACTATTTGACTGCTAATTAGCACGCTTTTGTCTTTATACGGTCTCAGACTTGAAGTAATGCAGGAAATGTCAAGGAGGTAAAGGCAAAGGTTGAGGATGTTTAGTGTCTTCCTGTTAAAGCAGTGCCAGGGTAAGTTTTCTATCTTTTAGAAGAGGAGGTTGCTGTTCCTTTCAGAGCAGCTGTGTGATTTAGTTGGGTTCTTTTTTCCATCACAACTCTGCATGCATTAGTCTCCTACAGGGCAAATTGCTTTATTTAACATGCCACAGAAAGCTGCTGCTGTTGCATCAGGGAGATGGAATGCTTCTCTTAAATTGTAATGCCAATAATTGCCTTTGGACTTCCACACAAAGAAAGTTTTGGTTCTTCAAACTGTCTGGAAGGGTTTGTCTGTAATTGCTGTAATGTACAATCACTCCTAGAATGAAAAGGAAAATGACATATATTTAGAAAGTTCAATAAGAACAGTGCAAACAAGCAAGGCTATTATCCAAGACCGTGAATGAACCCCATGTTCTGAGGCTGAGCCTCAGAAATTGTTTTATTGCACATGGTGAGCAGACACACTGTTAATATAAAAGTATAATGACAACAGTTGGAGTAACCACAAGAGCACCCTCTGAAGCATCCATGTTTGGTTAAACATACTAGTCTGACTTCATACCAGGCAACTGGGCTGACAGATTATTTATGTCTGGATTCTTCCCCTCCATGCTGATTCACAGCAGAATAGATATATCCTTTTTACAAGTGGAAAAGTTCACTGCCTTTGACCTTTAGGGCAATTAAAAGGCAAATCAGAATGTATTTTCTAGGCCTCACAACTGTTAATACTCTAGATAGATACACTTTCAGGAAGACACTTTCGCCAAGTCTTTTAACATTTATTATGCTACTTCATGAGTTTGACCCACTAGCCAGCACAGTCAGTCGTGGCCCTGCCATTGACCTGCAAACCTGAAAACTTGCAGGTCCTCAACTGCCTGCATTGTTAGAACAAGAAAAGCAGAGAAAGAAGTTGCTGGTGTGGATGTATGATAACAGTGACCTAAAATGCTCACTAAGCAGAATTTAATGTCATTTTCTCCAAGCAGTGGGAAGTTGGGTTACTGGTCAGCTACAGTGTGGGTAGGTCTCGGCAAGCTCAACCTACAGGAGTTAAAAGGAGACTTCTCTCCTGATACTGTGTAGTTGTAAGAATAAATGGAAACTCCAAAAGGAGGAAGGAACAATTCACCCTTTTTTACTGAAAACTTTCACTGAGCATGAAAAGAGTTATTAAAACTCTGCAAAATAATCCTTTGGTCAGGAAGTAAAATCATCAGATGGTTACATGTGACTTTTACTATTCTCTTGTCTTTTACCACACTCAAAACAATTATTTTCTTGTCATCCTAGTTATTGCTAAGGAAAAAAAAAATGACTGTGTTGTCATAAATGACAAGCTGTCTTCAAATATGGAGGAACTGAGTAAAGCATAGGAATTCCAGGACAGAGATTTATCATGTCTTTTCATGACAAAACTGTTCATAGTATTAAAAGTAAAGAGATCTTTTTGTTATTATTTTTAAAGCGTGTCAATGTATTTGTGACAGCATGAGGATATTTTTGTAAGGGCTTTTTAAAAAACAAAATGTGTGTGTAACTCAGACTAAACAAAAATAATTCTGATAACTAAATTTTAATTTCTGTATATTTTATGGTTTTGTTAAATCAAAGTACTAAAAGCAAGATATAGTCCTTAGGAATATCTAGTTATAAATCCTTCTACATTGCACTTCGTCCATAAAACAATATCTTTCACTGGTACTTCTGCGGGTGTGTGATAGGTATTTCTGTAGTAAAAAATTCTCAGTTATATCACAGTATACACAGTATACTACAGTATACAGTACAGTATAAACACACAGCATAGCTACATCTTCATTTGGATTGTTAAGGAAATGACAATAACCTGTGTAGAAGAAATTCAGTCCTCAGTCTACAGAGGCACTGCCCAGTACTTCACATGGGAAAGTTAGACTTGAAATACTTATGGAAAAGTTGTAGTTGACATCTATATGCATTCTTTAAATCATTACAAAGCTAGATCAGAAACTGCAAGTAATTTTTATCTCTTTGCTTCTTTATTTGCTAGGATTAAGCTTGCCCCACTGCACAGCTGATAGTTCAGCCCTCCCTACTTCCCACTCAGCAGCTCCCCTTCCCAGTCTCTGTCATCGCCTGGACATGTTCCACTCAGCCACATCTCAGCATCCTCATCCCCCACCACCAGAGGAGCCCCTCGACTTCTGTCAGTGCTTATTGCTAGCAAGTTCGAGTGTTTTGGAAACTGATAAGGCACATTGTGGCTTTTGTAAGTTATACTGTAGGTAGCTCTGCTTCCAGTTCTGGCTTTCTGAAAGTCCATAGGTACAAAGTGAGATTGTGAAGGGTGGCTTTAAACATGTTTTCTGTTTCAGCATCTGAAAACATCAGTGACTCTGATCTCTGGTAGAGGATCTATCCTAACAGTGTTTGTTTGGGGTTTTGTTATAAAAATGACAGCACTGAAATCCAAACATGTTGTGCTCCCTAACTATTTGAATGGAGAAAGATGCATACAGAAAAATATACTTAGGAGGAAGTATCTAGGGTGCTGTGAAAATAATTCATTATTTGTCTGCAAAAATTCAGAGGGGGAGGAATTTAATTTCAAATTTCTCTTGGTATTCAAAGAAGATTAAAATGGGCAATAGGCTCAAACATAAAGTTAAATTTAATTTTTTATTTTCTTTTATGTTGAAAAAGAGTGACAAATATTAAAATAAAAAGTAGTTTTGAATAGAAAAAAAATCTGACATTTTAAGAATTAGAAAAGAGATTGACTGAAAAAATTAAAGCAAATTTGGTAACATTCAATGTTGGCTGATCCAAATGTACATTTTCCATACAGCAGCTAGATCTACTCAGAGGACTATTACCATATACACAGCTCTTTCCACCTCAGTTTCCTTATAGAGAAGTAAATCTGCACAATCTACATTTCCATTTTTCTCTTCCCCCATTAAAGCAAACCTACAGCACATCCGTATTAATTTACTCATACTTTCTCTCCAAAGTTCTACTCAGCCCACCCTAATAATGTGTGTCCTCCTTTCATTCCCTCAAACCCTGCACCCCAATTTTCTTCAGACCTTCTTCATGCCTCCTTCTATCCACCCTCCTTCTGTGTTCAAATGGGACATTTGGGAGAGCAGAACAGAGAACAGCAAGGTGGGTTGGAAAACGAAATAACTCACTCACACAAGCTGCTCCAAAAGGGCCATATTTTCATTTGGTTTAAAATGGGATAATTCTGCTGACACAGTAAAATAAGCACTGATTTAAAAGTTTTTCTATGACAATTTAAACTGTCTCACACTTGAGATGTGGACTGCATGTGTGTGTGAGTGAGGAAAACCAAAATCTGGAGCAATGTGAATTGTTTTTTTCTTTGAAACAGGACAGCCTAACATTGTTGTGGAACATTAAGTTCTATCTGAATAAGCCACCAATCACTTTCCTGTGCAAAAATCCTACTCATCAAAAAGAATTGTATTTCCCATGGAGGGACACTAACTGTATCAAACCAGAACAGAAAGTTCCAGGCCTCATATCTAGCTTTAGTCCACCCTTAAAGCTATATTGGAGCATTCCGACTTATAGTACGGTGACTGACGCCCACATGAAATCAGATGCTGGGCATAGTTGTATCCATCTGGTTTTTTTGTTAAACCTCTGTATCTCACATTAATTGCAATTGCCTATAGCTGGTGCTGCTGTATCCAGTGGAGGGAAGAGTAGACTTGCTCTGGACTTGGTAACGAGGGTGAATCACACTATAACCTAAAACCACTTCACTAGAGATGACAGTGATGTATGAAATAATTTCTTCAACTCGTGTGTTCAAAAAATACACATTTTCACTTCTGTTTACCTCTTTGCTAAAAATCCTTAAGCCCCTTTACTTCTTTCCTAGGATTATACTATGAAACATTCAGCAGTTTGCAAGACTGCACCCATGTTTGAAAACTTTCCTCCCATCAGCCTCCCCCCTCCCCAAACTCACACAGATCAAAGCTGCTGAAAGGGGAGCAGTGGTAGCTCCACTGCTTGGTTAGGCACTCTGATCTGCTCAGATCTAGATGGAGCAAAGGAATCTAAAAAAAAGTATCCCAAAGAGTGGTTCTCAGGCAGTTCTTTTGTGTGGGGATCATATACTTGACACCATGCCTTATGTGGAATGCACATCAAATCACCTGGAGACTCCACATCAATGGTAGTTATGTGCATGCATGTACCACAAAGAGAATAGACCCTTAAACCAGTTGGGTGCATGAGACAAAAAAAATAAAGAGAGAAAAAAAGTCTAAAGAGTGTAAATCTAGAGGAGTACGTCCCTTTTTCCTTTTGATTCACCTCTGCTCTGCCTTCTGCCTGTTCTGTTGTTGTTTTTTTTATGTTTTAATGGATGGATTTTAAAAAAATAAATAAAAAAATAAAATTTTAAATACTTTCCCAGTACAGCCAGTGCTTTACTTCATAAGGTTCTGTCCTTAATCTAACACATCTGTGTTATCTGATCCAAGACTGCCCATAGGATAGAGGGCCAGATTCTTAGCTCTCATGCCCTCCTCTCGTAGACTTCAGGGGGGTTACAATAACTGCAACAAGTCTACGGCTTACTCTTGTTTGTTGTTAACTCTTCAGTGTTACCATATTTTCTCTTTAACTGTTACTGAAGTCCATAGCAAGTAGCACTCAGATAAAAATTATTTCCTCTGTGTGGAGCTGATTTTTGCTCCAGGCTGGCATTTACTAAACTCAGGGAGGTTCTGCTGCCACAGTGAACAGGACCAAAACAAGCCTCTTGTAGGAGTTAATGGGCTTCAGTATTTAGAAAAAGGACCCAGAGCTGAGCCCTGGGTTAAGGTCTGTTTGCACCTCTCAATCTAGGAATGGCAGGGATGTTATAATAGAAAAATAAAATAAAATAAAATAAAATAAAACAAAACAAAACAAAACAAAACAAAACAAAACAAAACAAAACAAAACAAAACAAAATAAAATAAAATAAAATAAAATAAAATAAAATAAAATAAAATAAAATGAGAAACTGCTGTTTGTATTCCAGGATGAAATGGATAAACTCTGAGTTTACCTTCCACTACACACAACAGAGTGAAAGGCATTGCCTTTCCCTGATCCTCACTATTATTTCAGTGATGTAAGTGCAATGGACCTGCCCACTAAACTGAGTAAAACCTCAGTGAAGGCAAGCATGTGCTCATGGACTCCATGCCTTTCCTCCTGCGCTTCCACCAGCTGCTACTACACTGTTCCTGAGTTTTTGCCCACTGTGCGGCCAGGCTGCCTAGCTGTGGTGTCTGTCCATCTTAAACAGAGGTTTCTGACCACATCAAGGAGCAAAACGTAACAGGACTTTCCCTGTGACACTGCAAACCAGCCTGTGTCACTCCTGAGCACATCAGTACCATCCTCTTCCCATTGGGACCCCACACTTTTTCCTCCTGATCGTCCCTCCCCAGACTTTGGATGACAGAAAAGGACAACCAATTTCCGATTCCATGCACCACGCCCCATCTTTGTCTCCAACTCACACACTCTCCTTGACCCCAGGGGATGGCAACCTGGGTGTCTGCAGCACACCACGATGGCTTTGTGCCTGTCTGCTACCAAGCAAGGGATGCTGTGGAGTCAGAAAGAGGACATGGTCCTCTGCTGCCAGGGGACATACCCCTCCAAATAAGCTGCTGGTCTCAAATGTCGGGAGAGGAAAATCAAAAGGGAGGTATGAGGCCTACAGTTAATGTATGTCCCCATACAAGTGGATTACGTGCACTGTATGTTTTGTGGGCTTTAATCAGAACCTCTAGTATCACAACCTATGTAACAATTACTCTCAACCAAGCTGGCAAGTACACTAAGCACACAAGCTGCATAGACACAAGAGGAGGAGGAAAAGTGATGGATAATTCAGTGCAGGATGTGGAATAGAGCATAATATATTAGCTATTGATGTTAGCCCAAAGATCTACAAAGAAAAAGTCCTTTCATATATCTGCAAGCTCTGGTACATCCCATGATTTTTTTAGACATGCATGAGGAGCAGATGTGACTCCATATCCAAACGTGGCTGCCAATTGCTTCAGGGTTCTCCCCTTCAATGCTGGTGTCAAAGGAAAAAGGAAGGCCCATCTGTGGAGAAGTGGTGTGCCTCTCCACTTCACAAGCCCTACAGAGGACTGCAGGAAGCCCTGCAAGCCCAGATCCTTGAGTAAATCATGAGAACACCTAAATAATTCATAAGTACAGTTGCATGGATTTCCTTGTTTTGGTCAGTAGGATGACTGCTCAGTGGTAGGCCTGAAGTTTACTGTTGTTGGGACAAGGGGAGCATAAGCATGGGGTAACAACAGGCTCAAATAACATCATTGTACAGCATCAAAGTGAAGCTCACACTGTAACAGCAAACCCAGGTCTTATGTCTGTACTTTAAAGATACGATGATGTTGGAGTGAGCATCAACAAGAACTTCACAGATGGATCTAGAGCCTGAGAACATGGGCAGACAGGTGGAGAAACAGCTCCAGGCAGTTACATGTACCGAAAGGAAGCATAAGAGAGGGTTTCATCTCTTTACAGGTGGAAAGATCACAGACCACTTAATTTAGTGGAGATAGTCACAGGGAATAAAACCCAGAAGCTGAGGATGGGATGAAGAGTTAAGCTGGAACTAAAACAGGTAACTTACTGCACAGGTTACCTACTAACACAATCTCCGATTTTCAGTGATGACTTCTTCATGGTTTAATATTTCCAGCTTAAGAAGAACTACCTTTCTGGAAGCTATCTTTTATCCAAGCACACACTTTTTTGAACTCAATACTGTTGTAACTGGATGAAACAAAATGGCTTGTAATGTATATAGGAAGTCATATTAAGCAATCTGGTGTTCCCATCAGTCTTTAGACACTATAAATGGACCCAGAAACTTCACAGGGTGATGACAGATGTGGAGACTGCAACTCACAAAGCACAGTCCTCAGTTTCAAGCAATGCGACCAGAACGCTGTGATCCAGCCTGACCGTTGCATGGTTTCACTGCCTTCTGCAAGATAGCATCGTCTGCGAGCTGGTCTCTTATATGCAGATTAAGAGCAGCCCTTGGGCCCTGGCTCTTTGCCAGCTCAATCCTCCTTTAGGCAAAGCTGGGCTCCAGGTCAGGATAAGCGCTTGGTTCCATATGGAAAGAGTGGCGAGTGCTCTCAGTTATTCAGTTCCCACTGATCCAGGCAGGAACTCAGAGCACTCTGTGTTTAAGGATTGCACCCTGCAGGAGGGTTCTTGCTTTGCTTTGTATTTTATGCTTCAGTAATTGAGTAGCTTCACCAGCTCCCATAAAGATACCTGAAAAATGTCATTATAAGCTAATCTTTAAATAACACTTAAAGTGCTGAGAAAGTGGATGCATCCCAGCTGGTTCCTACACCCCTGTGTCTGGAGAAGCCTCTGCCTGATTCTGCTGTTAGCATCTCTGCCTCTCCAGTCTGCTTCAACATGTTCACAAGTTTCTCCCTCTCTCTGTGATTTGTTTCCCTCAACCCTGCAAACCGATAGCACTGCTAATGAAGTCTGAGCACTTCAAATGTTCATATATTGGTTCCTTTTGGACATAATTTGATTTAAAGAATCACATAGAAGCAGCATGGAAGACCCAGTCAGTGCTTTACGTCAGTCTTCCAAAGCATAACACAAACATAAATAAAACTAGATCAAAGGAAAAGGAGGAAATCTTCTGTATCAAACAAAATTACTAACCATAGTTAGGAACTCAGGAAAAAGTAGATTTTATTGCATTGCTACAACTGGGGGTAAAAAGGGAGTTAAAAAGGGTAAAAAGAATGAAATTAGTAGAAAATACGATCTTTCAAAAGCAGTGACTGCTTCTTGTACTAATTTGGTTTTCTCAATGTCTTACCAGTTCTGCATCTACTTTAGCAGATAACAGATTTTGTCAAGTCACTGAAGATAAGATTTCTGCAGATTCTTAGAAGGGGAAAACATAAGAATACTTAAAATCCCCAAGGCCTGCTTTATGTACTCCATTCTAAGTGTTGCCATGGATTTCAATGAGACCTACTCCCATGGAATTATCAGAAAGATGAAAAAGTCCTTTACAGGCACAAAGGGACCAATATGAAACGGAAGGGAAGGGAAGGGAAGGGAAGGGAAGGGAAGGGAAGGGAAGGGAAGGGAAGGGCAGGGAAGGGAAGGGAAGGGAAGGGAAGGGAAGGGAAGGGAAGGGAAGGGAAGGGAAGGGAAGGGAAGGGAAGGGAAGGGAAGGGAAGGGAAGGGAAGGGAAGGGAAGGGAAGGGAAGGGAAGGGAAGGGAAGGGAAGGGAAGGGAAGGCCACCACTCCAAGGTAACCAGGGCTAACATGGTTGAGCAGTGTTGAGAGGGTGAATGCAGTGGGACCAGGACAAGAATGCAGATGTATCAGAGAAATGTCAGAAGGGGGATGCAGCAGAGCACTGCCAGGAAAGGGGATCATAGAATCATAAAATAGCTCAAGTTGGAAGGGATCTCTAAGTTCAACTCCCTGCTCCTCACAGGACTACCTAAAACTAAATCATATGACTAAGAGCATCACCTAGATGCTCCTTGAACTCTGACAGGCTTGGTGCCATGACCAGCTCCCTGGGGAGCCTGTCCTTCACCCTCTCAGTGAAGAACCTTTTCCTAATGTCTTATCTGAACTTCCCCTGATGCAGCTTCATTCCATTTCCTTGTGTCTTATCACTGGCCACTAGAGAGAGGAGACCACACCTTCCCTCTCTGCTGTACCCCTTGATGAAGTTGTAGACTGTGATGAGGTCCCCCTTCAGCCTTTCTTCTCCAAGATGAACAAACCAAGTGACTTTGTAAGTTGTGCCTCAATGACTTTCACCTCCTCTGAACACAATTTGACTTCCTTCTCATATTGGGGCATCCAAAACTGTGCACAGTACTCGAGGTGCACCACCGTAGAATGGGTCAGTTACCTCCCTCAACTGGCTTGCTATGTTGTGCTTGAGGCACCCCAGCACACATTTGGTCCTTTTAGGTGCCAGGGCTCACTGTTGACTCCTATTCAACTTGCCATCAACCCAAGCCCCCAGATCTCTTTCTGTGGGACTGCTCTCCAGCCTCTCATTCTTCAATTTGTATGTATAGCCACGTTTACCATGTACCAGGTAGAGAATCTGGCACTTGCTCTTGTTAAATTTCACACAGCTGGTGATTGCCCAGGTCTCCAGTCTATCCAGATTAATCAGTGAGGCCTCTCAACTCTTGAGCAAACCCACAGCTCCTCCTAGTTTAATATAATCCACAAACTTATTTAATGTGCATTCAATTCCCATGCCCAGATCGTTTATAAAAACAATAAGAGCACTGAGCCCTAAGGAACCGCGTTGGTGACTGGGTGCCAGCCTGTTGTAACCCCATTTACTATAACCCATTGAGCCCAACCCATCAGCCAGCTGCTCATACAATACAACATATTATGGACTTCTCCAGCTGTGTGCTGGACATTTTGTCCAGAAGGGTGCTGTGAGAGACAGTCTCAAAGCTTTGCTAAAATCCAAAACCACCACATCCACTAGCTTCCCTGATCAACTAGTTGGCGATGCTGCAGGGCTGACATTGTAAGAGGACTGATGTGGGGTCGGACTGGGAAGGCAAACAGGAGGGGGAAGCTGTGAGGCTGGGCAGGAAAGTGGGATGAAGACAGCCCAGGCTGGGAAAGGAGCTTCTGCAGGGCCAGGGGGGTACCAGCTCAGCAGCAGAGTCAATCTGTGTGGGCAAAGGAGGATGCTGCAGAGAGGACACCTGGTTACAGGTATGCTTCATGCCTGAAACCTCAGCTGCAGGGGACATCCCACCTCACCCTTTCCCTACCTCACCTGGCTGGGGAAACCACCGTCACCAGGCTCAGAGCTTTTGAGGCAAAAGTTCTTTTTGAACTCCCCCAAGTAAGAGTACGGAAAGGTCTCACGGTGCCTGTTTAAACAAGTGTGTCTGAACAGGAAAATCAAACAAACAGCGAGCGACTTCAGTTTCTCCGCTTATACGATGATTGAAATGATAAGCAAGGATATATTTTCAGATAATTGGGCTGTGTCAAGGTACCGGCCGTTTGATCAGATAGGGGCTCTCTATGTAGTCTCACATCAGAGGGCTAGTAAACTACAAATTAAGGCAGGCTTTAGATTTTGTCTGCGAAGTAGCCAGATAAATTGAATTTTATCCCTAAAGGTCGTAATGGGGGTGGGGGCAACTACACAAAGAGGGCAGAATAATGTACCAGGGTAAACTGGATCGGAAAGAGTAAGGGAAGAAAATAATTGGAAAGTCTTCCCTCATGAAAACCTGTTAGTACTGGAAGGATGCTGATTAGCATTTCTGCATCTGTCAGGGGCTGTAAGAGCCCACCCTAAAAGAGGTCTTCAGGAAGGCAGGGGTAGGGGAGCAGCAAACAGCAGTGCGCCTCGCCTCCACTGAAGGCTTTTGGTTTCCTTTTGTTCTGTTTGCTGGTAATTTTTCATTTTATTTAGTGTTTGTATTGAAACAACACCTTGAGGAGGGTGTGATACCCTGAGACACCTCAACCAGGCCAGCTGGGTGAGAGCCAGAGAGCACTGCTCAATCCACTCCATCTCACCCCATCTTCTGTGGCATCTCAGACCTGGGGACAGGCAGCCTGCCCTTCCTCCTGCTCCTGTGTCCCCTCAACACTCCCCAGCTGGTCCCAAAACAGGGAGAAGCTCCCCTGCCCCTCCACCAGCCGTGGGAAAGTCCTCCGAAAGTCCTGAGTGCTGCAAACCCAAAGAGTTTTCCTCTAATATGGCCACTGCCTAAGACAGTGCAAACTCAAGCCTGGTCCCTCCAGCCTTGTGCTCCAGACAGATTCCCAGGCTCCAGACAAAAAGGCCAGGGGGACTCCAGGGAACCCAGCTGGCTCCCAGCCAGCTCTGCTGAAAAGGGATCACAAGACGGCAGATTTACTCCTAAGAGCAAAGTTTCCGGTGACTTTCCAAGATGTTCATCATACTCCTTTCTCCTTTTTCCTTCTCCTCCTTCACCCCTCCCCTTATTTTTCAGAATCTCAGCTGGAACAGAGGTGCTCCCTGTCACTGCCAGTGAACTTATTGCTCCGCTTCTTTGTTAGCTCTGTGTACACTCCTGTGGCATTTCTTTTTCTCTCTCTGGTTTTATACATTGCTGGTATCTAGCTATTTGTGATGGCAAGTAAGAAGGAATTGAATTTACCTGTGAGACTGCAGCATGTGATTTTCCCCTGTAAATAGCTCCTGCTGGGTCAAGCAGGTGCTGATTTGCTCCCATGTCCCAGGCTCAGCAACCACAGTATCGGAATCAGGATATGTGTGTGCATATGGGCAAATGTCACTGTGGTGGATTGACCCTGGTTGGATGCCAGGCAGGTCCCACCAAAGATGCTCCAGTACTCCCCCTCCTCAGGGGAGATAAAATATAATGAAAGGCTCATGGATCAAGATAAGGACAGGGAGAGATCACTCACCAGTTACTGTCATGGACAAAACAGTCTCAACCTGGAGAAAAAATAATTAATGTAATTTTTTACCAATCAAATCAGAATAGGATAATGAGAAATAAAGCCAAAGCAGTACAGTTCTGACATGATGCAGGGCCACATCCTGCTCTGTAGTGTGTGGTCCATGCTGCTGACATAGGAAGAGGTAAGTGTGCAGCAGCCTGTGCACCCACAGCCACCCATGGCCCTGTGTGGTTCAGCCTGGGCTTGCCTCTGTGAGGGATGCTCAGCTGTGTGGTGGGTGTTGCACCTCTAAACTGTATTGTAAGGAGAAGTCTGATACTGTTTGAAAGGTTGAAATAAGCTCTGCTTTGAGTGACAGAAATAAAGGCAGCTGTTAAAAAAGCAAAGTGACCCAACACCAATAAAAATCCACACTTGTTATACAAATAATGTCAAAACTACATATGCAGAGAATAACATGAAGGCAGTGTGGGGCAGACCAATGTCTAGAAATGTTATCTCTTTTGTTCCAAAAGCTAATCAGTGGAGCAGCAGGCAAGCCAGGAACATTTTAGATTATGTCTATGCTTGCAGTTGATGGAAAGTGTGAGAGGAACATAAGCTTTCTAAAAGACAAATTCAGTTCCCTACAAAATATTTGGATATTTTCCCCTCCTCTTCTGGCAGTGAAATTGTTTGGTTACACTGATTTATTAGAATGATGTAACTCCCAGTATCATATCTAGCCATCAGCTGCCACTCAGCAAAAGGATGTGGTGAGATCACATAGCCAAAATAATAAGGCACTGGAGTTCCTAAGCAGGAGGTTACATATCATCAGGACAGTTTCAAATACTTGTGGATGGCTTTGATAGTTGCAGGAGTGTGATGTTGTTTTGTTTTTCCATAGACAGAGTCTAGGAGATACCTGACACCAGTTACTCTGCTGTTCAACCGTAGTTTCCTTTCACAGGGAAATTGAAATCCTTCTGTATCAATATACGTGAATATCTCTTTTCCCAACTGGCAGGTTTTTGCTTAATCACTTTCGAACCATCTTAGCCGAGGAAGAAAAGAAATGTGTGCCCCAATCCTGTTCCTCATATTATTCGGCCTCGAGTTTTACAGATGCAGAAGATGGGGAGAGGCAGACTTGTCTTGGGAAGGTCCGTGCAGCAGGAAGGTCCAAAAAGGGGTGCTGGGAAGAGGAGAACTGCCAACTTCACCTCCACTGCCCGCAGATCCAGCCGCTGTGTGGTGGTGGGGCTGTGGCTCCCGGCCCTTCTCCAGCTGTGCAGCTGGAGGCAGCAGCTGGAGGAGAAACCCTTCTGCACAGACACGGCCCTGCCGCACATAGGCATTTGCTTTCCCTTGATTTTTTTCTTCTATGAGCGTCTTATTTTTGTCCTGAGGTGCTGATTATTATCTGGCTGAAACGTATTTCCTTCTGAAAAGTGGGTTTGTTTTATGTTTGTTCCCCCCAGCCCCCCCATTCGCACAGAACACTCTATTGGGAACAGACTTAGATTGGGGCTCTCGCAGTTTGCAGTGTTTTTTCAGACTGTGGTGACACGCGTTTCTTCTGCTCTATATGTTTTCTTATGCCCTTTCCATCACATATTTTCCAGCAATTTAGAGAGATGTAAGGAATAGTTTTTACACAATAGGCAAAGAAGCGGGGGATTATTCCAATGGTCTTACAAGTTTGGTGTATTTCATCTTCTTCAAAAGGCGAGGAAAAAAAACTGTGTCCTTGTGAGCAAATGATTAGAAGAAGACTGGGAATACAATAATTACCCCAAATGGAAACCCAGACCGCAGTCAAACAATGCAGCTTTTGTAAACCGGCTCCGCTCGTAAAAAAATCTAGGAAATCTCATAACTGGAGCTGGCAAAATTCTTTTCTTATGCAACGATATGTAAAAAGCTCCTGAGAAATGAGGAATAAACATGGAAACGCTGTAAAATAGCGTGGTAATGAACTTGCTCTGAGCATCGGAGATCGCCTTGGCGGTACCAGCGTGGATTCCTTCGACCACAAATCATTTTCTCATGTTAAAGAATTTGGGACAAATTACATTTCGTGACATTTCGCCAATAAACAAGCACGTGAAGACAAATAAACCAGGACTCGCCATAATCTACCTTGATCGTTGTGGAATTCAAGGGGACCAAAGGAATTGGGAGCGAGACAGAGCGCGGCTTTGAATGAATGTCCTTTATGAGAGAGCAGAGAGAAGATCATTTATATCCTTCATATTTTATAGTTTTGCCTCTAGGAAAGAAAAGACCAGCAGAGCCCCGACTATCATTTACTCATAATGATCGCATTCAATCTAGTGATTCACAGTGAATCATATAATAAGGTTTCCATTTTGCACATGGGGAGAAGAAGGAGGGGTGGTTAAACTTTATTTAGTTCGCATTCATGCTCCCGGCCTCCTGTTTCCCTTGAACTGTCCATTTCAAATGACTAACCCATGGGGCGATGTTTTTTTTCTTCGTTGGTTTCTTTTTTCCTTATATTCCAACCCCCCACCCCCCACCCCTTTCTGTTACTCCCCAGCAATAAAAATCCCTGGAAGGAAAGCTGACAGGTTAACGGTGCCGTTGTTATTTTCCTACGGCAGCTTTTCACCCAAGCACGGCTTCACTTTCGCGGCCACTCGGGGTCGTCCCGAACCGGGTCGTGACTTGCTTCGGCTGTGGCTCTGTCCCGGTGCAGCGGGCGGGGACCCCCGGCCAGCCCGGACCCGCGGAGCGCCCGTTTGCAGCAGCACCGGGAAAGGGGGAAAGTTGCTTTACATTACTTCGGCCTAAATCCGCAAACACCCATACAAACACGGCGCACTTCTCCTGCGGGTTTGGGTCAGGGAGTGGGGATTTGGGCACCCTCCTCCCCCTCGCTGTTTCTTCAGAGACCCCTCCACACACGGCCAAGCACATAGGCGCGACCTCCGGCTCGCTGTTAAGGCACTCGGGTGCAGTCTTTGCTCTCAGGACCTTTGCCATCTGCATGTAAAATCGAGGTGAGGGCAGGGTAAGGCTGCGGGGCTCCGCGGGAGCTCTGCTCCGACGGGAGCCACGCTCCGGCTGCCCGGCACAGCTCCGTGAGGAGCAGTCGGAATCACCCCAAAAGGCGAAAGAAAGGAAGGCGCCGGGCGGGGGACAGGCGCGGAGAACAGAAGCATCCCGAGCAGGCGAGGTGAGGCAGGTCGGTGCTGGAGGGCAGGGCAGAGGTGATGCCACACCGCTCCGGCCCCAAATGCTCCTGGAGGAGCCGTGCTCTTCCCCAGGAGAGCCGACACCTTTGCAAGAGCTTTAAAGTATATACATATAAAATGAAATGGGCTTGTTGTCACTGAAGGGAAACCACTGCCTTAGCCATGGGTCTTTCACCAAAACAGCCAAGTTCCCTTTTGGGCAGAGCAGAGAGTCTCGAAGTCTGCTTGACATCTTGAAGCTTAAATAACCGTAAGGCATTGTTACTCCCTGGCAGCAAAGTGCCTCGTTACGCCTGATTGAGCTAATTGCTTTGAAATAGGATATATTATCTATAATTATAGAGATCTTGGAGGAGACGGCCAGCCTTTTCTTTCATCTTTTCCAAGTGCATCATAATGTCGCGATCAAATTAATTTGGGACACTTGAAATAGTGCCTTCCTTTCAGCCCGGCTCCTCCGACCCCCGAAGAGCCGGGGACGAGTCGGCGGCTGCAGTTTGGCCGCCAAATCACCGCTCCCGGTAACCTCCCGAGCATTAGCCAGGTGCCTTGAGCCTGAAAAGTAGTTTAGATTATGCTTAATCTGGGCGGAAAGGGTAAAAGAGAATAAGGGTTAAAAAAAAATAAAGAAAAAAAGGGGGAAAGAACTGAGGTATTTTCGCATTTCTCTACTTTCCGGGGAGAAGGCGCAGCGACGGGAGCAGAGAGGGTCGGCTCTTGAAGGGCTTTGAGAGCTTGTAAAGCCCGCAGGACATTTTTAGCACTTGCGATAGATCTGGCTCTTTGCCCCCAAGGCTGAGCCGTTCCGATCTGCGCGCAGGCAGCGCGAAGGAGGCGCGTAGGCAACGCGCAGGAGGATGCGGCAGAGCCGCCTGTCCCCAAAACCTGCCCGTGTCCTGAGGGTCTGTCTGGTCTCCTAAGAGCTGATGGCTCGGGGGAAATAAAATAGAAACAAGGGAAACAACACCACCCCTCTCCTTTCTGAGTTCTGCCTTTAAGTCAAAGATAACGTTTACAAAAGGCAGACAATGCCCTGAATTGGTTTAGCGCTGCCTCCTGTCCTCCCTCCCCATCCCCCATGCACCCCTCCTAGCCCTTGTTGTTGTATTCCCACTGAAATAAAATACTAGGGGTAATGGCTTTGCCTAGCACATTCATTATATTGAAACGGGACTGTTTCGGATGCTAATTGCCCAATATTGTTATCTAGCACAAGTGCCTTCAGGGAAGCACCACGGTTCCCAATAAAAACACTGGTCTGGAACAAGCGCCAATAAAGTCACCTATTCCACCTCCCCGCCCCCCCCCCCCTTTTTGCTTCGGTTTTTCTTATAGCCCAGGAAGGAAAGTAAGAGAGAGGACCTAAAACCGAGTCAGAATTATTAACACAGCTGAACCAACACCAGAAAAAAGTTCCTGAAATCCACTGGCGTCCTGGTCACCCAGAGCGCAGCGAGGAAGGGGAGAGGAGTCTGAATACTAAAAATTTCCCTCTAAACAAAGAAATTCATTGCGAGGGAGATTTCGTTTCTTAGATTTGATTTCTCAGTTCTTAATTTAGAACCTGTAGATCTCACTGAGAAAGAAAAGAAAGGAGCATGAAACGAAAGAAACTTCACTGGCTTCCCTTTTTCAGCCCAGGAGCTTGCCAGCATGTGAGGGAGAATCGAGCCCTTGCACAGTGATTAAAATACCACCGAGCATGACAGAAACGTAAACACAAAGCGTTCATTGCTGGGAGATAAATAAAGAGCTAATTATCTCATTCTGACAACTCTCAATGAGAGCGGGACCTCGCACACTCATCTCCTCAAACCTCAGCCGCATCCCAACGGCCAAATCATTCTGCGAAAGAGAAGTGAGAGGAAAACAACCCAGCAGCTCTTAGTTTTATTTTTCTTTTCATATTTCCGTCAAAGGAAGGAGATCGAAAGCAGCGCAGGGGCTGTCTGGAGGTCTGATGGACGCAGCACATCTTCTTTGGCGCTGTTGCTTTTGGGATAGGGGAAAAAAAACCCAACAAAATAAATATATATATACAGCTCATACCTGTAGGATCGGGTGAGGGGACACCGGGAAACACGGTGCAGTGATATTTGCGCATGTTTTCCCAGAAGGCAGGTGGGGGGGGGGGGGGAGAGGGGGGGAGGGCGAGTTGTGCATCTTCGCATCAAGCAGCGGGTTTTGGGAAAATGTCGTGTGATTGGTAGAGCAAACTAATTTTGTCCGGCTGAATGTGCCGGTGTCCCAGGGCTAAGGCGCCTTGCTCCCTTGATGCGGGTTAACGTCCTCAATAGTCCCCCTCCAGCTGAAGCCTTTGATCAGACCGCTGCTGGCGCCTAAAAACAACATCACTTGTCTGCCTATTAGAGGCACTGACTAATCGTGACAGATTGTTTATTCTCGCAATTAGCAATGCAGCCGCTTCTCCGAGCACACACAACCGTGTCGTCGTCCCCCCACCACCTTCAACACTCCCCCCAGGCCCGGTCCCTCGGCCCGACGGGGTGCGGGGAGCTGCGGGCAGGGCGCGGAGCCGGCATCACTGCTCCATGAGTGGCCGTAGGAGCGTTCACCGGGGCGGCACGAATCGGGAGGGGAAATAAAGGGACCAATGTGAGCTGTGCGCCTGCTGTATGCGGGTCTGTGCCATGTGCGTTCACCCTTGTCTGTGGAGGGCGCGGGAGCACCCCGTGAGTAACCTACAGATCATCTTCACGTAGGACTGTGTATGAGCACAGCAGGGCAGGTATGGATGTGTACGTGCAGGACAGTATCTTTGTACAGGGAGTATACTCGCATGTGTGTAAGATACGTGTGCGTGTTTTGTCCTCGAGCAGGACAATTAATTTCTCTCAGATCCTGCTGCTTATCAGTTAATAAAATGTCTATTGTATCAATCCATTTCATAACCTGTACACTCCTAATCTACCATCTTTATTGAGAGCAGTTGAAAGGGACGGGAACGCACTATCCCTCCCCGTTCAGATAATTGCCCTTAAATGACTGCAGGAGCCTCTGGTGTTCCGAGGAGATTAGAGCCCTGCAGCTATCAATAAACTTTTCCCAGCGAGCGGCCAATCCCGTTATTAGAGAGCGGCCCCGTTTTACTGCACATCCGTCCTGGGCGCGGGGATAAGGGATCGTAAAACGAATTTACAAAACAAAATAGCCAGGACTTTAATGGGTCTGGGGCTTATATGTTCCTTTTCACGGTAAGGCACGTTCCATTATCTGGAGCAGCGCACGCATCTTTGCCATGAAACGCAGCACGATTTATATGTGTATAGATGCACATAAGCGCAGATCTCCGCAGACACTCCGAGCACACCGCAGGGCCGGCGCTCATTTAAGAAACCCCAAAGCAAACAAACAAACATCCCCTAAAACCACTTTTCTGATGACAGCCAGGCTGTGGGACAGGCAGGGGTCCCTCCGGGAGGCCACACTCAGGACAGCGCAATACTGCTCGGTTTTGCAGAAGAACACGGCTCGGGCCCGCTTCCCAAGCGGAAAGCCTGGCTGTTTTCCGACGTTAATACATTTTTGGCCCCGGTTTTTGAGCCTCCCCCACAAGATCCCGTACCACTGCGGAGCACAGCTCCGGCCCTTCCCACTCCCGCCTGCGATACCATGGGGTTGAGCGGTGGTACGGGGAAGAGTTGGGGGGGTGCGCCCCGACGGCGAGTCCGGACCCGACACCCCCACCCTCTGCCCGGGCCGCAGCAGCAGCCAATGGGGCTCCGCCGCCCCGCCCCCCTGCGCGCTGGTTGGGCGGTGCCTCCCCCCGCGCCGCTTTATCAGGCGGCGCCGCCCGCCGCGGGACTGAGCGCGCCGACGGCTGCCCGCGCCCCGCTCCTGTCCTGGCCTCATGAGCTGCGGCCGCCGCCGCTCCCGCCCGGCGCTGCGGTGGCGACGGCGGCGCGCCTCTGCATGGCCCCGGCTCTGGATATGACCACCGCGCCCACCGGCGTCCGCAGCGAAGAGCTGCCCGCATCCGCCTTCAGCAAGCCCGGCGGCGGCGGCATCCCTGTCGCGGCGGCGATGGGCGGCGAGGAGGAAAGCGACAAGCCCAAGGTTTCCCCGTCCCTCCTGCCGTTCAGCGTGGAGGCGCTCATGGCTGACCACAGGAAGCCGGGCGTCAGGGAGGGCCCCGAGGGCGCCGGGCCTCCGCAGGGCGTAGGGGCGGCCGCCCGCGCCAGCCTCAGTCCCCGCCTGGGCGCCCTGACTGCGGAGGCTCCAGCCTCTCCGCTGCCTCTCGGCGGCCACTTCTCCGTCGGGGGGCTCGTCAAGCTGCCTGAAGACACCCTTGTCAAGGCGGAAAGCCCCGAGAAGCGGGAGCGGAGCCCTTGGATGCAGAACCCACGGTTCTCGCCGCCTCCCCCAAGTAAGTAGGGGTTGGGAGCGGGCTGTTTGCCCCCCCCGGGGCAGCGCTGCTGGGCGGACGGGCGCTTCCTCGTTTTTTCCCCTCCTGGCATGCTTTTCCCTGCGGATCGCACTCTTCCGGGCCACTCCGGCCTGATCAAAATACTGAACCGGTTCAAGCGTGCGCGAAACTGGAGGATGGCGGCAGAGGAAGGGCGGCCGCGCCAGCACCAGATTGTGTGTCAAATATTAACGGGGGCAGGGGAGGGAGATAAAGCAACCTGGCCTACTGCTTCACTTAATTTGGGGTCAAACTCAGTCTCAGCGGTGTTTACCCCTAAAGTGGCTTTTCAGATCATTCCATAGGATTCACGCAGACCGGGTTCTCGGGCTGTGCGGGCTTCAGCCCCACCGGCTGGTACCTCAGGTGTTCCATGTCCAAAGCCCCGCAGTTGCTGACGTTTTCCTGTTTTACCACGCAGAGTTCTAAAGTAATAATAGCAGTGGGAGGGCTGGGATCAGAAAAGCCTGTTAATCCTCCGAACGGCTGCGCTGCCACCGGGCCCCTCGGCTGCATCCCCACCGCTCCTGGAGTTCCCGCGGAAAGGGGCAAACTTGGGTTGCTGCTCTCCGGAGGGTTCGGGTGCTCTTAGCGGAACTGCGACGGGAGTTAATTTCTCTCTCGAAGAAAGCCAGGTTTCCTGTCAGGAGCTGCGCAGAGTATCGCAGTTGTTTAACTTACTCAAATTGCAAAGTAAAAGTTGTGCGAGATAAATCCGGGACAGGTCGAGGACCCTTAGAAATCAAGAGGAGCAGAGCGGTAGATGGAGACTTGGTGTGAATTTAGAGCTCGTAATTAATTACGTGCTTAATCCGGTTCCCGGGGCCTAACAAAGAAGGTGCGAGGCTGACAGGCCAACCTGTTTTGTTTATTTTTTTTTCCTTAATCCAATAAAAAGATTTTTTTTGAGGGTCACAACCTTCGCTTATGCCTCCTCGGGTTAAGCCGGGAGCCGTGAAGGCAGGAGGGTGTTTGGGTGTCCGACTCCCGCCCTTTTGATTTTTATCATGGAGGTGGAGATTCCAAAAGCATTGGGAAACTTTGGGCCTGGGAGTCTTGAAAAACCCAATTTCTACTGGGAGATACCACTTTGAAACGTGCCTCACGCAGCGCTGAGGGTTTGGGCCACTTCGAGCGGGACCTCATTTACCCCACTCTGTATCCCAGCTGCTGTTGGTGAGGGCTCTGCGGGGTGTCTGGCTCCGGGCGCTGCTAACCGAGGTGTCTCTCTCCTTCTTCCTTCTGCTCTTCGGCACAGGGCGGCTGAGCCCCCCCGCCTGCACCCTGCGCAAGCACAAGACCAACAGGAAGCCGCGGACGCCCTTCACAACGGCGCAGCTGCTGGCCCTCGAGAGGAAGTTTCGGCAGAAGCAGTACCTGTCCATCGCCGAGCGCGCGGAGTTCTCCAGCTCGCTCAGCCTCACCGAGACCCAGGTGAAGATCTGGTTCCAGAACCGCCGCGCCAAGGCAAAGCGGCTGCAGGAGGCCGAGCTGGAGAAGCTGAAGATGGCAGCCAAGCCCATGCTCCCACCCGCTGCTTTCGGCATCTCCTTCCCGCTGGGAGGCCCGGCTGTGGCCGGTGCCTCTCTGTACGGCGCTTCCAGCCCTTTCCAGCGGGCAGGGCTGCCCGTGGCTCCCGTGGGACTGTACACTGCGCACGTGGGATACAGCATGTACCACCTCACATAGAGCTGAGCCCTGCCGAGCCCAGCACGCTGACTGCCTGCTCCTGCCGGCTCCGCACACATTCCCTTCCCGCTCTTCTGGCTCCTCACTGCGGACTTACATGGGCCCTGTTGCAGAGACTGCTTCCTTCCCCCTATGATGTTGGCCCCTGGTCCAGTGCCGTTCCACTTTCTTCCTCGGCAGTCCTGGGAGCTGCTCAGCTCTGCAGCCAACAGAAACCTGAGTCATGGCCCCAGTTGCTCCCCGAGGGTGGCGATGGGCCAGCCGTGCCCCGTGTCGGGCTGGCAGCCCTGGGAGAGACCCTGCTGTGGGTGAAGGAACTGCGGAAGAGAAACGGCAAAAAAGAGGGGGTGAAAGGCATGGTGTTTCTCTTCTTTCTGCCAGGCGAGGTCAAGAGGCAGAAGTGTAAAGCAGCCTCTACCGTCCCTGTTGTAACAGCAGTGTCTGTTACCTGTGTTTGTTCCTCCACTAGCTCCTTTGGAAGGGGTTCTGTGTACTATGTAATATACTGTATATTTGAAATTTTATCATTTATATTATAGCTATATTTGTTAAATAAATTAATTTTAAGCTACTGTTTGATCTGGATCTTTTTGCTCATTTCCCTGCCAGAGATGATAGAAGAAAAGACTAAACTTGTCAGTGTGCCAGGGGGACAGGAGTGAGGGACCAGCTGAACCAGCTGGTTTTTCTCTTCCCCAGGAGACTTTAGTCTCAGTGAGACCTCAGCTGAGCTTTCAGCTTGCTGGGTATCCTGGAGCTGCCTTATCTTCACGGCTGTCTGAGGTTATTTCCCCCCACCACTGCACCTCATTGGCAGCTCCAACCGCAATCCCCTTGCCCCGAGGTTGTGGCTGCTTTCTCCAACAGCTCCCGGACCAGCACGGCTCCAGGCTTGGCTCAGCTCTGGCTGGGTTTTCCTAGCCCTAGGCAGGATAAAAGCTGCTCCTCTCCCTGCCAGTGGCCTTTAGCCGTGAAGCTCCCAGCCGCAGCCCCGACGGCTCCCAGAGGGTTTGGGGATGGTGTGATTACTTCTCTTTTTTTTTTTTTGTGCCAAGCCAAGAGAGACAGTCCCAGGGCTTCTCCGCCGCTCCCTTAGGCCGCTGGCCTTGCTCAGGGGAAGGGAGAGCGGGGGCTTGGGGCTGTGGAGAGGAGAGCAGGCTGCAGGGGTGGTGTGGGAGAAGGGGAGACAGGGCGCTAACAGCGGGGCAGAGGCAGCGCCAGAGCCAGCGGGATGGGTGATGGGTGCAGGCTGGTGCGGATGGGATGTGGAGGACAGTAGTGTTCGGCACGGGTGTGGGGCCGCGGCAGGCAGCCGGCGGCACCCGTGGGACCCACGGTCGGGACCGCTCGGCGCCGTCTCCAGCCCATCCCCGTGGCTCCGGGCGCCCCGCAGCCCTGAGCGGCCGGCTTTGCTGCAAACCCGTCTGTACGGCCCTGTGGAGACCGCCGGCGGAGGACCCCGTGGAAGAGGGTGGCGGGCAGCCTCGCTCCGCGCAGCGCCGCGTAGCCCCGGCCGCGCCGCTCCGCGTTCGTGGACCCTGCCAGCACTGAGGCCGTCACCTCGTTGGTGCCCCGCCGGCTGCGCCCCCGAGCCCCCTGAGTGTGCCGCTCCACCCGATTTAGTTTTGCGGATCGCTCGGGTAAGAGCGTTGATTTCCCATTTTTCATTATTTTATCCTAATTTCGTGCTTTATCTTAGCGCTCAAAGAATGGGCGCTGAGAAATTGGGACTCCTCTTTATATTTTTCTTTCTGTCTTTTTTTTTTGTTTGTTTTTGTTCTTCCCCCGCTGCTTTCATTTCCAGCAATTTAAAACGTTAAGGTTGAGGCAAAGTTAGAAGGAAAATAATTGCTGTAATGAGGCTAGGCAATCTTCTGCAGGCACTGTGGCTCCAGCGAGACTGTAGCTGGGGGCGAGGCGGGACTTTTATCATCTCCTAAATATCAATGATGCTTTCAATAACTCAGTGAAACAGCATACCTGAACCCAGCCACTTTCTCCAGAGCTCGCTGCTCTAATCCCCTTCTTCTCATCTCTCGCTCTGCCCTCGCCGCCCAGTCCTTTTTGGTCTGGGGTGAATTTGGGGGTTTTGTGGTTGGGTTTTTTTCTTCTTCCTTTTATTTTTCTTTCATTTTCTTTTTTATTTCCCCCTTTTATATTAGTTTTGTTTTTTTCCTTGGCTTGCTTTCCCGATCATTTCTTTTCTCTGTGCAAATGACAGCGTCTGCGATCCTGACCCCAGTGCCCAACGCCGCGCCGGAGTGGGGAGCGCGGTGCCGGCTTTTTCCCACGTTGTGTCTCTGGCAGAAAAAGGCTGGAGATAAACTCAGCCCCTGCGCGATTAGACCGCTGGTTTGGGGAGCAGATCTAATCAGGCAGGAGGGCATGTTTATCCTGTAAATAAGCGCTTAAAAAATAGGAGAGAGGTTTTAAACAGCGAGAACCGCTTTGAGTTGGCTGCACGCAAGCCCCTCTCCCTTCTCAGGCACCTTTGGGTGCTGTGGCGCGGGGCTGCGGGAGAGCCGGACCCTTTCATCCCCTCTTTGTCTGGATTTTGGGTTTTGTTGGTTGTATTTTTTTTTACATTATGGCAGCTTGGGATGGATATTCGGGGCGCAGGATTCCTATTGAACATGTCTTTGCTTTAAGTTTTCCCCCTGACCCTTGGGCTAAAGTCCTTGGTTGCTCAATTAAACCCAGATGAGAACAATTAATAACTAAGTAATGACAATAAGTTGGGAATCACACGGATGAACGCTCCATGTGAATAGGAAAAGCTCACACAAAAGAGCAAAAAGGATTTGTCGGCTCTTTTTAAGGGGGAATTGGCTTTTCTTTTTTCTTGCCTCTGGCTTACCAGCAAATAAAACTCACTTTTGTGTCTTTGTCGCCTTAAGGATCTCAGTGGGCAGTTGGAAGTGAGAATGGCTGTTTTCCTTTCAACTTGAGGGTGCTGGCGCCACGCAGCCCCAAGGATAGAGAGTAGCCAAAGCAAAGTTTCCTAATAACTCCCCTCTCCCCCGCCACCCCTCCTCTGTTACGCCGGTACACCCCCCACCCCCCCATGCATATCTCCACACACAGCCCTAGAGAGCCTCGGCAGACACAGAAAGCAGAGGGGCCCCGAGCATATCCATGTACCACCTCGGGCTCGCAGGCGCGGCAATGCTCTGCCGTGGGAAAGCGGTCCCGCCTTGCCGCGACGCTTTCCACGGAGGGTCGGAATTAAAGAGCGCAGGAGCCGGAGCACGGAGAGGGAGCCACACTCGCAAATACACACACAGAATAAAAGGGAAGCCATTTTTCTACTCTTATTCCCCACATACAAGGGGGATGACTCCGCTATCCACACGCAGAGGCTGCCGGGGAGCCCCCGGCACAGCCCCGGCCCCTGGCTGGGTTATAGAGGGGTAGGCTGCTGGTGCCAGAGCTCTTAGAGAGCATGGAAAGGCGCTTCTTCAGTTTCAACTCCAGAGAAGGAGGCTACCAGGAAAACCTGCTGCGCAAATCTGTGGGTAAACCGTGGATTCGTTGTCTGCTCTGAATTTCTGGTGTTTTCAGGGTCTCAGGGTCTCTTTCTGAATTCGCTCAATTCAAAACACTAATCGGTGCCCCGTTGAAGTCTTTATTTAACGTTTTCCCTAGTGCTCAAGTGAATTGGGAGCTAAAACCCCTTCTTCAAAAGTGAGGGCAGGCAAAATCCAACAAGTGAGTTAGGCAGAGCAGCGGCAGCCTCCCGCTGCTTAGGATTGTGCCTGAGAACGCAGCCCTCAGAAACTAGGGGCAGAGCAAGGAAGCTGCCTAACTTACCCATTGTAAAGGCCAGCCGGTGGGGAGGGGTGACCCCGCTTTTCAGTAGTACTCGTGAGCTTAAATCCAGGCTCATCATCTTGTGTGAGTCTCCTGAGTCACATCAAACCTTCTTGCTAAAGTTCTGGGAAGTGAAAGGTCTGTTGAACAAACTGGCTGTGCACCTTCATGGAGAAATAGGATGTTTAGTGCTAACTCCTGGGTCCTGCCTGATTTCAGGTAAACGGCTGAACTCAGGTATTCTGTATGCAAAGTGAAAATCCCAATCACCAACTTACTAGGGACTCAGAAGAGTCCTCCTCAGACGAGAACCTTATTAGGTTCTTCATCTCTCCTAATGATACATTTGGTTTTATATTAGACACGGAGGTGGCTAGAAAGTGCAACAAAAAGTGGCTACTTAAATACCCTTGTGGCCAGGACACTCCTCAGGGCTGTAGGGCTGTTTAAATCAAATCCAGCCGAGTGGTGACCGGCAAGTAAGTCTCCTACTGCTTAGGATATAATATACTGTACCCAATAAGTTGTCGATTGCAGTGAGGTAGTTCTCCCCCTCCCTAGTTTTCCACAAAAGCATGTTGATACGGCTTAGGCAGTTAACTGCAAAGGGAGTCTGTGGCAGAAAGAGATACCTTCTTCCTGCCTCTCACAGTGGCAGGTCCCGATGTATAGATGTTAGAATATACATATATTCTAACCCAGGGAGTATGTGGATTCCTGAAATTTCTTTTCATTCGCTTTTTACTCTCTCCACACCTTGTGTGAAGCACAGTGGTGTCCGTCCGTGGTCTGAGCAATCTGTTCCACAGCAGGGAGCCTAAAAATGAGGCATTGCGATAATGGGCATTGCAACACTCGGCTCCTTAGGGCTGGCCCGAGGCCTCTGCAACACGGACCCATTGTCTGACCGGCTTTGCGGCAGGAGAAGCTGGGAGGCAGAACCAGAAGCAACAGCTCTGACTCATTTAACTAGGAGCAGTAAATTGTGCCATGCTGCACAGAGAGATGTGGTAGTGATTTGCTTACAACAGTAAACCGGTTGAGATTAACTCTGCTCCATTGTCCTTCTTCATCTCGGAGATCTTTTATCCCTCCAGGCTGGATCCTGTTCCCACCCTGCAGTGATTAAATGGAGAGCAGGAGAGGCAGGTACCTGGATACAGTCTCCCTCGTGTGACCAGGAATGTGTAAGAAATCCACCGTGCAAAGCTGCGCTTTTCATCTCGTTCAGTGGCAGCAGCTGAGCACCCCTCTGCAGCACAGAGCAAAACTACTGGGAGGTGAGTGCCTGTGCCCGGCTCACCTTTGTGCTGCTGCCCGATGTGCGATGGAGCTCCCTCAGCCAACAGCCGATTCTCAGGTCGGTGTGAACAACACTCTTAGCATTTCTTCTTACTTAGCCCTGTGGAAGAGAAACAAACCTCTTGCATATGGTCACAAAATGATCAAAGCTACTCAGCCAGTACAGACTCTGGCCTTGCTAGTGAGCTGTAAGACAGACTTTGGGAGGGAGTTTTGTAGGAGCAATGCTCAAAACCTGAGAGCGATGCTGTGCCTATGGACTGCTCCCAGCAAAGCTGGGGCAGGTGGTGAGGCTGTGTGGTCAGGGTGACCAGCATCAGGCAGGACCGAGTGCCAGGGACCCAGGCATAAAAAACATGTAGCCCACATTAAAAGTCTTTTTCAGCCTAATTGAGAGATGCTTTTATTGTAGGTGTTTTGTACCGGGAACGCAGTAACAGGCAGGGTGGGCTGTGCACTCGGTGGACACTGGAGGAAGGTACAGTATGATGACAAACACATTTAAGACCCTCTGACCACCACTATTGCTGCCCAAAGTAGGTGGAAGAAAGAGCACCCAAGGGGAGACTGTATTTAGAGGTTTCACTATGACTCAGTCTCCCTTCACAGGCCAGAGAGAAAGGAAGTGGCAGTGGGAGGGAAAGAGGTCTGGAAGCAAAGGATGACAAAATTATGTTGACTGGAAGACAAGCAGTGTGGGGGAAGCTCTCTGGAATGGAGAGAATTATTTCCAAAAGACAAGCTGGAGAGTAGAGCAACTTTCTTTTAAAGCAGTGTTTTGTGTTCATTGGGCATTATTATGCAAATATCAGAAGTAAGGATGGGATGCTTTAAAACTCAAGGAGTGATTGTTTTACACTGTAAATGCGTTTAGATGTAAGCCAATGGACCTGTTTCCATTTACATCAGCAAAGGACTGGAAAAGAAAAGATTTTCCTGGGGCTCTGAGACCTGCCCTGCCGTTATGGCAAGCTTGTGTGTATTAATGCTGGGGAGCATCTGCTCCTCACACTCTACTCAGTAAAAGCCATAAATGCTTTTCAAAACCTTGTAACAAGCTTTGGATTTACTGTGAAAGCCACATCTGTGGCATACCACAAGAAGAGACAGTGGGATGTGGTAGATGTTGTCAGTCTGACCAAAGATTTTTCTTTCTGTGACATTGTTAATCCTCTCTTTGTATAGGAGGCTATGTAAACAATACACACTAAATTCTACTTATATAAAATAATCCAAGGTTGCAAAACACAGTGTATCTGCTGTAGGACTAGAATAGGCACAGGGAGAAACAGGAGTCAGTCGGTTTGGAAGCACTTTAACACTTAAAGCCTTAGCTGCAGCCTTGGAGGAACCTACCTGACTGCGCAGACTGTAGGCCACCAGACAGAGATGCTGCCTCTTAGCCAGGAACCCAGACTCAGGCACCCTGCTATACCCTGGCAGCTGAGAGCCTGTAGTGCCAGAAGGCAGCATGATGTCTCTGCAGCAGTGATTGTAGCAGATAACAACTGTATCGGTATAAATAATAATCCAAATGCAAACTTTCTTTAGTGATCAGCACAACTAAAAAACTTTAGCCACATCCTTTTGATAGCCTAAGTATTAACTACATATTCAATACATTCAGAAAGCTTAGACATAAGCTTTTAACTCAGAAGTTTAAATTAGACATTATTCAAAGGAGGACTGGCAGCATCTTAAGTCAAAAGAATCTTAGAGAGTTATTTCTTAAAAATTAAATGTCTTTAACTGCATTTGTGTCAGCTGTGATACATGAATTAGGATGAATTTAAGAGCCTTATTAGCTCGGAGTTCAACTGCAGATCTTTAGACAGCTCTCCCTTTAATTCAGAAAGAAGCTTTGTGGAGGCATGTTAATTTTCCCTCTAAATAATTGCATCTTTCAAGTACATGTTCAAAATCAATCCAAGTCAAAAAAAAAAGAAAAAGAAAACTGGAAAAAAATAGAAAATTATACAGGGCATATAATAAAATGAGAAAGCTGAGATGGACATGTAATCCTAAACTATTCTTACTTTCTAAAACACCAGGATGAATTCCTTTAAATGTGATTTTTTTTTCCCTCCTTCCTCAAAGATGGCTTTAATACCAGCCAAGTTTGAAGTTTCTAATGACATTTATTTCTGAGCTATGTATGTACAAGAATTTCACTTTGGATAGTTGGAGACTGTGATCTTTTTCAAGCTTGCATAATGTTTAACATGACTGAATCAATTTTCAAAACAAAGAAACACGAAAGCATTGAAGAATGCCCAGAACAAGAATGGGCATTTCCATTCCATAAGGAATTTGTTTGGAAAAAATTATAGAGAGTTATTGGAATTAGAATCTAAGTTTATCTGAAGTTTGCTGGAAGGGAAAGTTATATTATATGAGACAATTAAGCATTGGCTTCAGGTCTGGTCCAAAGCCCAATAAAGTCAGGGGTGTCTTTCCACTGGCTAACTAACAGGCTTTGGGTCTGACTCATAAACTGCAGAGCTCCACAGAAGATAATAGTTCTATACTGCTTATGTGAAAGTTAAATATAGCCCAATGTTTGTAAGTGTGTGTATGTATTATAATTAATTTAAAACCCTGGTTAATATTGGGTTACAGTTTCCATTTAATTCATATGCATGTGTTTGTATTTGTATGCATGTACATGCGAAGACAGACATCTGTGAATGTGTAAGCTCACATACAGCTAATGTTATAGAGATGACTGAATCAAGTATATACACATGATGGTAAATATCAGCATTTACTACAGTAGATATCACCGCTGCCATATATATACTCTGACAGATCTCAACATACATTTTCAAAACCAGCAGCATCTGTTTACATTGAACTGCAATAAAAACTGAAGGAGACATCAGTTAGTATTAGAATTTTATCTTTTCAATGTCCAGAAACAGTTTCTGTGCCTTTGATGTAGGCTGTCAAGCACTACTGGAAAATTGCATCTCTCTAATTACGGCATTCAGAGCAGAGGAAAGGGCATGACTGCCTGGCAGCAGTTGTCAGTGGGGACCCTGCAGGGACTTGCTTTCTTGGGTACTGATAAGAAAAGTTAGCTCACATGCAAAAAACAGTAAAGCAATCCTTGCACAGAGGGCCTAAAATAACAGAAGGGGCACTATTTTGGTTGATCTAGTAGAAAGCAATACAGATCTTCTCTGTTCCAGCTATGATTAACCCTTACCTCTACTGGCTGCTCCCTTCAGATGGAGCTCCCTGCATCCTCCATGAGGGTTTAGACTGAATATAAACTCAGTGGCAGCAGCAGCAGCAGCACTGCTTACACAGGTATGCACATGTCCAGGCCTGTAATGAGCACCTGATTAACCCTTGAAATGGTTGTATACACCTGTGTAATGGTGCCTGAATACTTGGCTTCGCATTCTGAAGCATCTGGAGGTGATGCTGGCTTATCTGCTCCTCATTATCCCCGTTCCTCATTTCTCCCCTTATGTGACAGGGGGCCCTCTTGGCTCTGTGTCACAAAACATTTTACACCATTTTTAAAATTCCATCAGTTGCCTGATGAGATTTAGAACTGTGACCTTGCCAGTGGTTGCAGGGTCAAAATGGAGATGGCAAGGGAGGGGTGGTTAGAAAGTGGTAGGAGACTGAACTCTGTAAGGTGACAATGCCACCAAGAAAAGAGTGCACTTGCCCTTTCACAAAACACTTTATTGATATGAATAGGATCTTTCATTTTAAAGTCTAATTGCAAGTTAGAAATAAGGGATTACTAAGGCTTGTTCACGTCCTTTTCCTCCTGTGTAAACAGAAAGCAGGTATTTGTATACTTTACATATTATGTGTAAGAACAAAAGACTCAGTCATCACAGTGTGCATCCGAAACATGCACCAGGAAGAAAGGCCTGTCAAAATAACTGCACCTTTTGTAATGTTCCTGCTGTACTGTGGTAAAATCCAGAGCAGAAGTACTTCCAGGAGGCGAGCAGAATGTATGACAGCCAAGCACAGCCAGTGTGGGAGAGCTATCTTGGAGAAATGACTCTGCAAACCTATGCAAAGGAAAAATAGCCAGCTAACATGCAGTGGAACTGAAGTGAATGTCTTGTGGATGAACAAAACAATCACAACATCTTCTGTGTAGAGGCTGCCAAAGCACAGGGGAGGACCAGGGAGGTAAAGAGGTAGAAAAACATCCCTAAAAGTGTAGTTTACAATGAACAGCAGCAAGAATGCTGCAGAAGACACAGGGCGCATTGTATTGTGCCTGGCAGCAGCATTTGTTTCACAGGGGCAAAATAAGTGCAGGAACATAAACTTTTGCAAAACGTTTACTTTACTGGCAGTTCATAAGGAGAGCTTGCAGAGTGCTTAAGGCTTCCACAGCCCAGCCCAAGGGGACTGAGGTATTCACACATACTTTAATAAGGAGGACAGGCCAAAAAAGGAATTATCCAGTCTCCCCCAGCTGGAAGGCTTCATTGTGGGAGAGCTGCTGGCCACTTGGATTCTGCTTCTGCTGGAGCACAGGTAAACTGCAGGTGTCTAAATCTCAGGGAGCAATTCAGCATATTCTCTGCCATCTAGAACCAGTCTGTGCTCGTGTGTTGGACTGCTCATCTCCTAGCTGTAACAACACCTCCTAAAAGCAGAAACTAAGCAGCTACACAACTGACTCCAGAGGAAGCTCAGCTCAAAGTGAGGGTGTGGAGACATTCAGCCTGTATTCAGTCACTGGGAAGTGTGGAATTCAGCATTAGGCAGGTCAGTCAGCATCACTCTTAAAGAAATACAGCTGGAACAGAACACAGCAGCCTAGCGCAGAGCAAGCAGGGTTCCCCTCCATGCTCTACTGAAGAGTTCAAAGCCAATGTACCCAGCTCCCAGAGCAGCATCCTCTTCCTCTGCTTCTCCCGTGGATATCATGTCGTTTTGCAGCACACAGTACACAGCCAAAGGGATCATAGAGAGAACAACCAACAGGAGAAAGCTGGCTCTGTTTTCTCTGTTTTAACATTCTAACTAGTGGTTATCTGCTATCAAATGCATAGGTAATTTCTGTGACATGGTCCTGAGTGTGGTACAAGGGGTTTTTGATTTAGTCTTCAGAGGTGCCTACTTCTCACTTACAGATCACACTGAACATCTAAGCATCTGCCTTAGGTGCTCTAAAACATCTCAAGAGACCAAAACAATTGCTCTTTAGAAAGCACAAAACCTGCATTTGGTGTCTAAAAATGGTAGTTAAGTGCAACCCAATTTATTTTTGTTTTCGCATTTCTCATGTATAATTATTGCATCAAAAGCCCAGCCTAATCAGAGAGAACCTCAGACATGAAGACAGTTACACTGTGTTCACTTCACTTTTCTACCTCTCCGTTTATTGACCGTCAATTATAGATAGGCCCCGTGCATCTCTGAACCCACATTTGTATTCATGCACTTATTGAATATATAGTTGTTAGAACATTCAATAACATGTAATTGCCTTTTACTATGTATTCATTTGCCTTTTCTCTCTAGATGGGAATTTGTATATGTGTTATATTTGGCTTCAGTCCTGCAAACACTTGTGCCCATGAATAACTTTACCCACATTAGGAGCTCCACGGATCACAGCTTCTCTCTCACCCACTGAATTCTATGAAGTTACTCATACAGTTAAATTACTCATAAGCATATGTGTTTGCTGGATCAGGGCCTCTCCATGTAAGTTTGATCTTTATAATTAATTTAAGACACCAATACATTTTTTTTTAAATAAAGGAAGTAAATCTTTGGAAAGTGGTAATAAATTTTTAGAGCTGCACTTATTAGTGCAATAAAATTCACCTTGGTTTATTAATTAATAACTGTTTTTTAATTTGACACTCTAAAACCAAAATAACACAGACATGCTACTAAATCATTTTGTAAAATAACATATTTAATATTTCATAATTTTATATTATAAAGTAACCAATAGGGTATCTTTAAACAGCATAACAGGGTAAGAATATTGTCTTATATGCTATGTCAGCAGAAGCTGACTATTTATGCTAGCCTGTTGGCCAGTGTGTAAATACTTCAGGCTTTGATCCTAAAACCTTTGCCAACTGGGCATGGTAGTGCCTGCCCACAGCCCTGCCAAATGTTGTGGAACACAGAGGGCCTTAGAACATAGAATGGTCAGGGTCTTACATCTGGAGATGCATTAGGCTTAAATGTGCTGATTCAAAGCAATGTTTTATTTTCCTTTCCACTAGAATCTCCAGGAGCTCTCTTTGGACAGGATACTAGTGCAAGCACCCGTAATAACCTGTGATTGATACATGAGTTGTTTTCTGGAAGGGAACAGAGTGCTCTCTCAAAAGAGGCCTCAGATTGAGATTGTTTTGTTCAAACTCTAACATCACCTTCATTTTGGTGTGAAAATACAAGCCAAACATTTCTACACATTTCTAGCTATAAGAAGGAGTAGAAACTGGCAAGATTCAAGCCATCAAGGTTCCCTGCTGTAGGTCAAGTAGTTTAGCATCCTCACAGAGGCAGATGGAGGTTTTATTGTGAAATGCAGCCCACCTCCAGGGGGACAGCTCCTTGTTCCATTCTTGACCTGAATGTTTGCTCATGTTTCTCCTCTTCTGATTGTTCTGCTTGACCCATGCCCTGTCCTGCTCCTTTCCGCTTTCTCTCTCTCATGTTGGTCATTGCACTTGTCTTAGTGGATGTGCTGGTTTTGTAATTCCCCCCCCCCCCTCCTTGTGGGATTTTACACTTGTGAGTGGCCATATACACTGCCTCTAAACGCCTGTCCCTGTCTGCATGCCAGCCCTGGTGGGGTTTTCAGGGGAGCCTGGGCATGGCACTTCTGCCACTCCATCCTTGCTCGAGGCTCCCAAGCTCTTTGCCCGTGTGGCCAGTCTTAGTGTGCCCATGTGGCCAGTCTTAGTGTGCCCCTGTGCCATGTCATGGGCACTAACCAACGTTGCAGCCATGACCGGGCTGTCCCTGGTGCGTTCCTCATTCATTCTCTCCAGGTCTTCCTCTTCTCACAGCCTTGATCCTCTGCTGTCTGAATGTGTCTGTGTGCAGGTGGCATTTGCCTCTGTTAGCAGATGTGAGGTTTGCAGTCACACTGTAGTGTCATGGCTGCTGCAGCACCAGACTCAGCTTTCTGTCTTCTCCACTGGCTTGATTTACAGCATCCCTTGCCATGCTGGACCAGACCTTCCTTAACCATTTCAGATCTGGTCACACCTGCTCCCACCTCAGCTCCATTTCCACTTCTGAATCCTTAAAACTACGCTTCTGTCCCCAAAACAGACACTCCCAGGACTAGTTTCTTTTTTGCTCAGGTACAAAATTGGGTCTCCTTTGCCACCAGCTCGCTTGTGACACCATCATCCCACACTCTCTAACACCTGACATGGATTTCATTGGGGTCTTTTGTGAATGAAGTGGGCCTAGAAACCCTGCAGGAAAATCAGATGAAAACAAATGTTCACAGCTCTCTAGAAATTGGTGTCAGCTCCCTGATACAGAGGGTTTTACAGCTCTATAAATCAGGCTGAAAATGTAACCAGAAGCCCTGTTAGCTTTCTGTTTCTTTTAGCACATCCGTTTCTTGTAAAATTACGATTAGAGGGACTGGTCTCTGTAGAAATCATTCACTCTGAACCCAACAGGGCTATAAATCAAAGCACTACAAATCACCACAATTTGCAGATTCTGGGTTTCATCATTTTATTGCTTTTGGAGAGGTTATATAAATGTTTTTGGAGAATATTGACCTCTGTCAATTCTCAAAAATATTGACCATCCTCTGTCATATCTAGGATAAGAAAGAAAATAAAGGCATTTTCTGAAAAGCAGGCATCTATCTCATTCATGTGACTACTAGTAAACTATTTTGGTAAGGGGTTGGGTCAAGAGTGCTTTCTCATAGGCAGAATCTCACCAAAATCAGTGAGACTACTCCCATAACCCCATAAAAAGGGCCAGAAGAATAACTATTTCCTTATGAAAGCAGAAGAAAAAGAGAAGAAATTTACAAGGGTCTGTGTGAAAAAGGAAAAATGTAGCTCATGATGATCGTGTGAATAACACCATTTAAGACTGCTTTGCCTCAGCCTGGGTTTGGCTGTACAAGATGATGATTATCTGCTCCAGCAGGCAAAGATTTCATCACCTTCCAGTATGAATGACAAAACTATTCCCAACAAATTTTACCCTCGCAGTGACAGTAAATTCAATCTGGGCTTGCAAACTCCAGATAACCCTGAGCTGAGTCACGCCAGCCTGCTCGGCAATGCATCAGACCCCACAGAGGCCAGAGCTAAGTGATGTGAAAGGGGAATTGCTGGAGGAGTGTTTTTAGACCAAGCTTAGTCATGAGTCAGGCTCTGTACAACACTTTGACAGGATCCAAGCCTGTAAGGATCTCTCACTTTTACCTACATACTTCCTGAAGTCCAGTAACATCAGCAGACTTGCAGCTTCTTAATGTAACAGATTCCTGTTCAACATCCAGTTTACCTCACTAGTCATGAAGTACTGGGAGCTTCTGCAGATCCCAAAGATCAGGGGGAAAAAAAACATACAAGGAAAAATTGCTTTGGATGCAGACTGAAATCATTAAATTATTTCCCTTAGATTTACCAGCTCAACAACTTGTTGTCATTTATCAGGAACAGATTTAGAGCCTATGGATTTTTAATTGTACTGAGTTGGTATCTGAGAGCTGCAATGAGGAGCAGATGCCCACTGCACAAGATGCTATAAAACACAGAAGAAAAAAAGGGTCTTTTCCCGTGTGAGCTCTGAAGTCTTTCCATTGCCTTTACCAGAACAACTCTAGGTTTAGATTTCTCATTATTATCTTCAGACAATGTATGCTGTAAGGAGAAAATTGTCAAAGGCAGTGTTAAGCATAAGGCATCAGACTCCCTTGACCTCCAGAGTGACTCCTAACACTTATTTGCCATGGTTCCTTTGAAAAGGACCACTCAGATAACTAAGTGGTGTGATCACATGTATCAAAAGTTCCTTTAAATACTGGATAATACTCTCAGAAATTGGACTTATGTTTCAAAATCACAGTTTTTTGACACACTAAACTTTTTAATTCAGCCTAGTGTTTAAACAGATCCATCATTTTTATTCTGTAGTCAGTAAAGCCAATTAAAGTAATTAAATGGAAATTGGAGAGTATTTTAAAGGCTGGTTTAAGATTCCTCTTCAAGCACTGTAGCTTAGTGTTACAGTAGGACACCATCTGCTGTCCAAGCAGTGTCCGACTGCAGCCAGCTCAACAGCCCAATACAATATCCTAGCTAAAAAACCAATGTGACTTGTGTTATCTTGGTTATACTTTTACAAACCAAATTCCCTGTCAGATGTGAGTCTGTGTTATATTCCCTTTAGGACAGCCGATTGAATTTGTTTTTTTTTGCTCTTATGTGGTAGGAATACATAAAGTGAGGATTTCTTCATGAAGCTGCTGTTTTCCTTTTTTTGGTTAAAATGCCATGCAGGTACTCAGGGTGTTGGGAAACAAATGCTGTAAATAGAAATAAACAGTAATAGTTCAAATTTTGCATTTGCAAATAGATTGTGCAGGCATTAATGGTTAATCTATTGTAAGACTAGCACAGCACAGGCAGCTGCGTGCAAACTATCTATCTACAGCTACCCTCTGAAGGTATTCTTCCCATCCCTGTTTAGCTCTCATGGAATCATCCAAGGCCTTGCTGATATAGCTGATATAGCTGCCAACTGCTATTAATTATGGTGGAGATTTCCCCACTGTAGCCACCTTACAATAGGAAACATCCACTTATTTTACACAGGTTGCTGAATGGATTGCCATGTTGCCACCAGCATGGAGCACTTCTGAGGTGACCTCGTTATGGGAAACTCCATGTACCCTTACAGGAGATGTGACCTTGTTATGGGAAACTCCATGTACCCTTACAGATCTCCTGCTTGTACAAAGTCAGTCTGAGGTTTTGAAGGTGGGTTGTCAGGCCCAACTCTACCTGTTGACAACCTATTAAAAAATGTTTCATTGCTTACATAAATGGTATTTCTGCATTTCTTCTCTCCATTTCCTTCCTGAAAAAGGGAAATTTTCTTTAAAATAGTTAACTTTCCTTTGTTTTAGAATTGTTTTTCTGCTCAAAATGGCAGCACTACTTTCAAAGAAAAGTGCTAGATTATTGTATTGTACCATAAATACAATGCAGTAGAGACATCAATGCAACTGGTAAGCTGCAGTTTGAGTCAATACTGTGACCAGGAGTTAAAACAAGGTATGCAGGAAGAGATTGTTGATATCACTATATGTAGACTAAAGGTCTCAATTGTGTCTGTAGGAGATCATATTCCTTAAATTCCTTTCTTAGGCCCAAATAATTAGAACTTTGGCTTAGCTGAAGTGACAAAGTTAGGAATAAAATTGCCTTTAATTCCTCAATTAAGCTAATAGGCAATTAGTGAGTGATTTTCGTGCTACTCTCTGGAGGGTCCTGTATTTCTCTAGTGCCTGTATAGGAAATCTCAGTTTGATGATTCAGTTAGTGGGGATGAATCTAGATGTGTCCATAGCCACATCTGAGCTCCTAAAGCAAATTAAAGTTTTGTCTGCTTTTGAGAATCATCTAGACATTTTTTATCTACAAAACATTTTTATGGGACTCTCAAACGCTCAAAAGGTTTGGCCAATGTGTTAATCACCTCTTCCCTCTTCCATCTTCATGCCTGGCTCTAGCAAGAGTGGCTTATACAAAAATGGACATGGAACAATAGTTTATCAGAACCAAGAATTGCCATCCCCAGTCTTTCTAGCTGTTAGTCTGGGAAAATACATACTACTTTAGGCTTTCTCATGTCACTTCTTCATACAGCTGGAACATTTATAAGGAGAGTTAAATAAAAGAGAAGGTTGAAAGTTCTCAAGAAAGAAGTATGCTAAAGCATGAATAAAAAAAGTAGAAAAGGGAATGGAAAATGCTGTAGATGTTTTGCTGTGTTTCTTTACAGATGGCTATTAATAAATTTCCCGTATTATTTGGGGATGAGCTGAGATAGATGAGTCATGATGATAATGCACAGGTATGCTTTTCAGACTGAAACAGATTCCTTGATTCAATGCTCACTGCTGTTGAGGATGAAATTGATAAATATACATATTTAAAAAAATATACATTACTACTTGGGTTAAGAAGTTAAAGTTCATAAAACACTATTCCACTGACAACAAATAGAGAAATTGTATAACGCAGATTAAGGTCAGTTCTGTAGCATAATGTTCAATAAATTGATTTGGTTATTTTAATTTTTAGCATTTGCTCACTTTCACCATCAAGACCATTCTTTTTAGTATCCAAGTATGAGTAGATGGCTTTCTGCCTGATGGATTATCCTGATGTTATATCTGTTACATTTACAAACTTGGATGCAATGGACTAATACATAAGTTTTCTGTGTAAGTCATTTACCATCTGCCTGTGTTCCTCGTCTCTAGTGGAGGAGCCTTTTGGAAGATGTCCCCGAGGCCTCGCATCAAAGGTTTCTCAGTGAGGAAGAGAAAAAGTGCTTCTCTGTCTGTGGTGCATAAAATCAGAAATAATGAGCTCAGATTGCCCAATTTAGGTGGGATATTGTGAAGAAAAATGTCTAATGGTAAAGACTGAAGACAGAAATAAATGACTAAGGAAACTGTGGGCTGTCCATGATTAGAAATTCCTTAAGGACAGTGAGGAAAGCATCTATCATGAGTAGATTTTAATTTGATCTTGCCTTTGAGAGGGGGAGAAGAGGGTGAACTAATTGGCTCTTTAAGCTCCTTTCATTTTTGATGGCTCTGTGATTCCCTCCTCCCCATAGCTGCAACTACAGCTGTGGTTACTACAGCTTCCCCTCTGCTCTGGATATGCTGCAACTGAAGGTGCACTTGGAGCTGGCAGACCCAGGAGCTGCATCATCTTGCTGAACAGCACCAACAGGCTCTGGCTGTTACAATGGCATTGATAGAGATGAGTGGAAGGAGATTGAGGACACAGCTCAGAGGCAGTCCCTTGCTCCTGCCTTTCCATGGCCCTCCCCTCCCTGAATCGACTTGCCTCTCCAGCCATGATAGCTCCAGAGGGAGCATCAAGCTGAGGGCTTGTCATCACGGGAAAGCTTAGCCAGTTATTCCTGTGTCAGGGCTCTGGCTTAGCTGTATCACTACGGTGCTGTCTGGGGATATGGTTGTTCTGTGATAAGAGTCGGTTTCTTTTGGTTTTCTTTAAATGCATTTCATTTCCAATGTGACATCAGGGTGCAGTGTTGCTCTGAACATAGCCAGGGGTTTGCACTGTTTGAACCAGAGCTGTGGGATTTGATTCATGTCACATCTTGTGGCTGTTGGCATTTTGCAGCTATTTGCTTTTTCACTCTTGGGTCAGTGGCAGTTTTCAGCACAGGACGCTGGATTCACCCCTCAGTTCATAAAACATGAAATGGCAGGGTCTACCCCAGAAAAAATGCCCTCTACGATAAAGTGAAATAATATAGTAAAAGTTGATGGCAGATAATGACATGGGTTTCAGCTCCTTCCTCAGCCCCCACTGTATTTCTCTGCCCCAAGGCAGCAAGCCCTTGTATCAGCTCATCATTGTCCTCCTGCTGCACACCCAGTCCATTGCATGGGCTCTCCTGGGGCTTGGCCAAAAGCACCTCAAGCATGTTCTATCTCTCCTATCTGACTCCAAGGGAGCACAATGAGTGAGCACATCCTTAGGAATTTGTGCAGGGTGGCTGCAGGTGGGCCCTGCCTGGCATCCTTTCACCTTGCCCCACTTTGCTTTCTCTTGCCTTCATTGCCACGGCTTCCCTCATTGCATTTCCTAACCTACACCTTATTTTGAAGATTTAACTGGAACTAGCGCAATACATTAACTTCATATCAGCCCTCTATGCAGGGAAGAATTTTGTTCAGATCAGATGGTAAATTCAAGTGAATTCTGTCTTTCCAGTTCCATAGAGCAAATGACTTCACTGCCATCAATCTGACCAGCAGTCCAGTTACATTCCTTGGTGGTAAATCCCTCAGATGAGAGATATGAATAATACACAAAGCATGAGTGGTCATGGAGTTAGGCTTCAGAATGGTGATTTTTTCCTCAGTCCTCAGTGTGTATGATTAACCACACAGAGGCTGAGCACACAGCAGGGCCCCACACCTGGATTTGTTACCATCCACAAGCGCATGCAAAACTCTGAACCAATGTACTCATTTTCCGCAGCATCCAGTATCGGTTACATGAAATATTAAAATATGTAATTTTAAATGCATGCCCTTTATTGCTTTATAACTAAGAAACCAGATCTTTTCCCACTGACTTTCCGTGCAACTTTTCCCTGTTCTCGTATCCCATGTGGCTCTTAAGTGCCAAAGGCACCAGTATTAAAGTTTATAAGATATTTATATAAATCAGATGGTTGGTGAGTATTAAATCTGATTTTTCTCAATAACCCGAGGGGGAATATTAAAATATTGAAATTGTTTGAATTTTTAAAATACAAATGGGCTTTTGAATAGCTTAGGCCAAAGCCTCAACTCTTGTACACAAATATATACTGGCTGAGGATAGAGTCCTTGAAGTTTTAATCTTGTTATTCACATCTAGCGAGACAAATGGCAGGCTTAGTAGAAAGTCTGTTGTTAAAAACAAGAAGAGACTAATACGGAAAAAAGAATTTTGTCTTCTGTTTTCATCATCTGATTTACATCTTGAGAAGGGCACGTAGCTTGCTCTAAATAACTAATATCATAATGCAAAAATTGCCATCAAAATTGCTCATGGCATTCCCAGTTTAGGTACCATCGTCACTTTTGTATTTTAACAACTTCAATGTAATTGTGAACCCTTTGACACCTTACATGAATTTCCCATTTCCAGAAACGTTCTTCTCAGCCTCCTGATATAGCACTGCCCAGGATCTCCTCCTGTTTCCATTTTCTGTCTTTACATTATTGTGTTGTGAACACAACACTTACAGTTGTGGGTCAGTACAGCCATACTGTCCTGGTTCCTTTTTTTTAATGCATTAATAGTATTTGCCTTCAGGAGGACATATTAGTGCTTCTGAGTTGTGCAAGGGTGTGTGTAGGATAGCTGGAGGAGAGGGAGCTGTTTAGGCAAAAGGAATGTTTGCTCTTTGCTTTAGGCTCTGATTAGGTCAATTCTTGTGACAGAGCTATTCCCGCAAACCCACAATTACTGCTAGGCTGAGTTTTCTGGAAAAAGGGATTTCTTTGCACGCGGTTTGACCATCCTATTGCAGGACCAGTGGTTATGGGTATATGTAGGTAAGTAAGGCAGATTGCAACAGGAATGTACTTAAACTCTATACCATTATTTTTTTTCCATACCTGAGAAATCACCCTCTGGCCCAGATATCTGTGCATGGAAACAGACACTGCTGTGAGAAAGGAAAATTGGGATCAGAAGAAACAGGAAACAATATATTGAGAAAGGTGACAATTTTGTTATTGTTGGATGTTTCAATATTTTTTGCTTCAGGCTTCATTTCTTGTCATCCCATCACAAAATGAAAAACAAACATATTTTGAATGAAAAGGGAATTGAGTTCTTTGTCTTTTGAGCTTCTACTTAAATGAGTTCCTATTCAAGTTTTAAATAACTGTATTTTAGGGAGTGTGAATCCTAAGAAGTAAACAAATAAATACACTTTAAATCCTACCATTGCAATATTATTCCTGATATTTATAACATCTTCGCCTTCAAGTTTTCTACTAGAATAGCTGCAGGGCTTTTGGGGGTGATGATTAGTTCTTAATTAAATGGCTGAAAAACTCCCAAGAAGTGATTTGTCTTCTTAGACAAGAGATTTTTAAAAATAACCTCAGAGCACATGAAATAAGGCTTAAATGCCATTATGGTAAAAGCCACTTAAGCTATCTGATAATCATCCTATGTGTGTTTGGTGTCTACATGTTTACAAGAGGGACAGATCTAGACTTGCTTCAATTACCTTTTCAGCATATTTCTGAATACTGTTAATGCTATGAAAAATGCTATATATGTAAATTACAAAAAAAACCTGTAAGTGAAAAGGGGATGTCCATCATTGTTATTGTTTGCCCTTGTCAAAAAAAGTACATCTTCTTAAAGTAGATAATTGACTTTTTAAAATTAGAGGTGAAAGAAGACCATTTTGTACACCATGACAAACTTGGCATGCTGCTGTTATATTTTATCTAGAGGGAAATGCTAATTCACTAATTCAGAACAGGTACCCTTATTCAGCCTCAAAAAGTGTTATTTACTATTCAGTAATGCTGATGAGTTCTCATCTCTATAAAGATCAAACCTTCAGGTGAGTTGATCACCTGGAAAGTGTTCTCAAGACGTATTCTTATCCCTAATTATCATTATAGGTCTGCCTATATTACCTTTTAATCAAGATTCTGGTTTTCATGCTGATGAAGAAGGAAGATCTTGTACAGTAGTTGTTTGGCTCCTAGAGGTCTGGTTTTAATACTAGGTTTGGCTACAAGCTCTCAGTGTCTCTCTGAAGCACTCATTGAATTTCCTTGTTCCCTAGTGTCATTAATAACTCTTTACTGACATCCATTAAAGAGTCAGTGGGATTAATTCAGGTGCACAGAATCTCCATGGAGGCTTCCAGAGACCTCTCTCAGTTGGAGATATGAAGACTTATATTATGGAGACTTATAAGTCTTTACTTATATAGTAAGTGTAAGCTGGTAAAACCTGCTGCTTCATCCCCAAGAGGGAAAACCTTGAGAGTGTAAACCTATCTATCTGAACACTAACAAGGCTTGTTTTCTACCTTATTTACTTGAATCTGCTTTATCAAATCAAAACCAACCAACTAAATTTTAACCCACTTATGTCCTGCAAAAGTCACTATATGAAGTCAGCATATAATTTAGACACCCACAGCCAGGCATTATTCTTGTTTACAGAACTGTAAATCTAGATTATCTTCCCAGAGGAAGCAGAGTTTGCTGACTCATAGTATTTTTAGAGACTTATATCTAATGCCTTCAAAATATCAAAGTGATGGGATATGAACTGCCATCAGAGGATGGGAGTAATCAAGGTGGTTGTAGTTTACTTGAACATTCCTTAGCGTGAAGGCATATTTAAATGAAAATACTCCATGCAAGATCAGATATTTCATTTCATAGTGAAATGAATGCTGTGTTTTTTCAGTTCACAGTGTCTGAAATCATATGCTGCAGCCATTAGCGAAGTAACTGTAGTGTAAAGCTGAGAATATGTGTTACATGCCCACAGAGTGGCATGAAGAGTGGGTAAGAGGCAAAGTCTGCTGGGATAGCTTTGGGGAGTATGAGAGATGGAGGGAACCTGGTGTGTTTTGTCTATAATACCCACTAGTAAGAGTCCTGTCTATCCCTCACGCTGTGCTGGAGAAGGCTTCTGGCACAGCCATGCCATCGAGCATGTTAACAATTAAGTGGCATGGACAACAGTGGTCTAGTGCTTGAGTTTACCGTGTGGCTCCATTTTATTTAGCAGCATAGAAGCATCTTTTTCAACCAATGCTTTAGTGGTGTGTCCATCTGATTAAGATAATGGCTACATTCTTCTGTCCTTCACATTTATTTGTAGGCAGATATGTAGGGTATCTCTAGCTGAGATATTTGGACAAGAAATAGTATGCAGAGTCCTAGAGTGCTAAGAGAGGAAATGAAGTGATGAAAATTACGGTGATTCAGGTAGGCTGAAGCTAATATTTTGTCTCTAAAAACCTAGAAAAAATGTTGTTATTAAACAATGGTGTGTCTTGTGCTCACAAAGATTTATGATTCTCATTCTTCAGAAGAGGAAATCCTATCAATAACATCTTTACTTTTGTAAAGAAGCCCATAGGTGGACATCTTCTGTGACACTCTTTGTCCTGTGCAGGACATTGAAATGATCATGATGGTTCATTCACTATCTCTTTGACAATGAGATTCTACTTTCAGCTGAAATTGTCCTATCTGCATGAGGTAAAGAGCATCAGTGGACTAAGAAGTCAGTTGTACTGGCTTCTTCAAAAACCTTATTCCTATACCAGCAAACACTAACTCAGCTTAATGTGTTGTGTATTATCAAGCTACTTAACAAACTACTATGTAACTTATTGCCAGCTTTCCAAGATAAACAATATGCTGTCATTATGAACACTAATATGGAAACAAGCTATATGGGCATTAATAAATACAGGGATAATGAAAGTTGTATTGATTTTTCATCAGTTTTTACTGATGCTATCAGAATCTGCAGAAACTACTTCTGAATCATTTTAGGCTTTTCTGCAATTTAAGGTGTGCTAATTTTCATTTATGTCAACATACCTCTTGGCTTCTCTTGAGTATTATATGTTCAACCTTGTCATCATCATCAGAATAAACAAGTGACCCAATTCAGCTTGGTGTTCACCTTTCACCTATGTAAAATTTCAAAAGCAGACTCATTGTTTTTGCATGTGTCGTAACCCTGTAATTATGAAGAAATTCAGTAGCAAATTACTTCCATGGCTTTTCCTCTCGATTCTCAGCAGTTGAAAGCATTCCGTCAAGAGACATTAAATAGTCTCAATTTCCCTGTGCTGAGAATACCATGTTAATGAAAATATACACTAAAAATTTTCCAGAGAGAAACAAACTGGTCAAGTCAGTGGAAGTAAATCATTGTCTGTCATCAGTTACAATTTGATGTGCATTCCTTTTATTGCTCAACATGTCATTAATATTGGAAAGGTACATACCGGGGAACATCTTGCAGCTTTGAAGAAGTTCCTGCATGCGCAAAATATAATCATCTAGTACAATAATTTTTCTAGGTTCCTAGAGCTAGATGGTCATAGACTGCAGTCACCGTCAAGGTATGGGGAAATAGGGGGAAAAATAATGGTTGATATTACAGAACATGTCAACATATGACCTGTGAAATAAGTGGAGTGATAGAAAGCTAGCAGCTTGATGCCAGCCCTTACCGTATTTTATCAACCACCAAAAGGAATTAACATAAATTAAAATCGATAGGTTAGGAATTATCATTGTCATTGGGTATGCTTTTTGCAACATGGCTATTTCTGCAATGTATTTAGAAAAGGCTGTTGTCCACCCTCACAGACCACAGCAGCTAAACCATGTAGTGGACTCATGGTATTTGTCATCTAGCTGAGCCTCAAGTAGCTAACTTGTGAATGCATAATAAGTATGACATTTTGGAAAGCTTCTTTTATTTGCAACATGTTTTCCTATGTGTGCCAGCTCTGAAGATGAAAGACAACCTGACAGTATTTCAAATAGTGAGATATTTGATCTGAAATAAAAAAACAACCTTTTTTTTTCCCAACACATTTTTGGTGAATTTGTCTGAATACCATAAATTGTGTATCTAAGGAACAGGCTTCGAGCAATTCCTTTGAGTTCCTTCTTTGTTAATAGCAACCTATTTTCATTGACAGGATAAAAGCAACTTAGACAAATGCTGGAATGCTGGGATGACAGCTGATGTTCCTCTTTTCATAAATCCATGATTTCAAGCCATTTTACAGTGGGACAGTCAGAATAAGCTAGAGTCTGACCTTGACAGTGACTTGGTTAGACCTAGAAGTACCGTGCAGGAGACTTTCTGTTAGCGTTCTCTGTATGACCCTGACATAACTGCTTTGAAGCCAAAGAAATAACAGTAGAAGAGGGAAATTGCATAAACAAGGTTTGTTGCACCTTATTGAATAGACTGTCTACCATATTTTGTTAAAAGTTAATGTTACTATATTAACTTACTCTTCACTTACCTACAGTTTCTAACAAAGTTAGGCTTTGTTGTAGCTAACACAGCTGAAGTTTAAGATTCTTGTTCTACTGCTGACAAAAAGGACTGTTTTAGAGCAAGAAATGTTTTAAGTAATTGTTTTATTATGAGGTATAATAATGGGATTATAGAATACAGGTAACTCGTATTCATGCTGAGTTTATGTGTCCTGGTCTTTTAAAAGCAGTCTATTTGAACTCTATAAAAACAAGAGCAGCAGGATTACTTGGGTTAATCTCTGTTCTCATACCTTTCATTTCTTTGCAATTGGCTATATTGTTTTCATATACATTCAAAAGAGTGGGATTTCAGGAATTCCAGCTGAGCCAGTGGCACACAAAAAGCAGATATTCTTCAGTTTCCCAAAGCGGGTGAAGGATTCTCATTGTACCACTGACACCAGAGAGGCACTCTATCAGAAGGTATAATGTTTTGGAAATTTGTGAGGAAAAGGAGGGTGGAAGGGACCTTTCCTTCCTGAGAATCATTCTGCATAATGCTGATGAAAAAGAAAGAAGTGGGAAATGGGCAAAAGATCCAGTCCAAGGGTTTAACATCCAGAACTGTCTTGCTCTGTAATCTTTGTGCAACCTGACTTTGGCTCTTGATCTTCACTCTATCTCCTGATTCAACCACCACAACCCTACTTATAGGATGTATATACCACACCTCTGTCCATGACATCTTTTTGTGCTGTTCAGAACTATCCTATAGATGAGAATTTTTACTATATTGTAATGCAGTTTCATTTGATCTCTACATGACCTGGAGCTCCAGGAATTGCTCCCAGCCTGCTGCAGAGAGCGCTGCTGATCTGAGACACTCCCTCGTCAATGCTTCAGTAGTGAGAGAGACAGCAGCAAACCTGCACTCAGTCTCTGACCAGCTGAGGGACAGGGCTGCCAACAAGCTCAGTGAAAACTCATGAACTCTGGAATAATCTAAGTTTGTTTTTATTTTTCCTTTCAGGACTGCAGACTGTCCCATTGAAGGCTGAACTTTAAAGTCCGTGTTTTTGGTTAAGCTATAGGGAAAGTATGGATTTAATAAGGAGGATTAAGGGGCTTTAAAACTCATCAGCAAGAATAAATGCAAGTTCTGCTCATGTGTTCCCAACCTCTTCATATTCTCCTCTCACATGAAGATCACTTCCACTTTTGCAATAGAACTCAATCATCCCCAGAGATTAGGTTTAGGTTATGTAGGTTGTAGGCTATGATTTTCTCAATATCTGTACAAAAATGGGCACATAATTCAGTCTTGGTTGGTTGCTTTTCCTTTGTGTCAGGTGTTCTCACTCTTCCCATTCATTTGGTTTGGCAGAGCTCAGATGCATCAAAATCAAATCAGTCACGTGTAGCATTTTCATATTATGAAGTTGCCTAATTTACTTAAGAGAGATGCTGGAATCCAAAAATACATATTTTGGCAAGGCTTAAACCTTAATCTCAAAAGCTACATGCCAATTCAATGTGTATTTTGTGTGCAGATTTATCTGAGAGTGGCTTGGCACTAAAGGATTTTCCACTGGCGCTAAAAGAGTCACTGCGTGCCAAGAAAGCAAATATCAAACAGAAATGTGCCAGTATTTCCTGCCAGTCTCACATTTTTGAAACTTTTTCCATCCTCCATGCCATTGATTTCTGATATGCTCCCAGGCTGCCTAGGGAAAGGCTTTTGAGTCTCACCCCAGGATCCTGAAAGTCTTCTAATTTGAATACTAAAAATGCTAAATGAAAAAGGACCCCTCCCCCTCTGGCACCCCCAAGGAAAATCTCAGAATCTTTTCCTGTGAAACACTGGAAGACTTCAAGGGGTTTTCAACCATCCAGAATACACAACAGATGGAAAGTGACACTGGCTCAGAATGGCAGACATTTCTTCCAACTTTTGCACAAACAAGTTGGTAAAGCCTCTCCGCCTCTTTCTGGAGTCTCTCAAGCCATAGACTTCTGATCACACTCTATGATTGAATCCTGGGTCTCAGTTTCCCACAATTGGCTTTTTAACTTTTTTTCTTACTCATTCCTACCCTTGAAGCTTTCTCCCAGCTCCTGCCTGCCAAGTTCCACCCCTGAAGCTCTGTCCCTTGAAGGCTCTTTCTTTAACAGGTTGTCCTTATACCATTGACCACTCAGTCCCGTAGCTGAACTGCATTTCTTTGTGCCTTTGTTGCATTCTTTAGCAGTCAGCCCAGGAGTTCTCCAGTCCTGGAAGCAGATGGCATTGATCAACCTCCCTGTCACTAGATGTCTTGCAGGACACACATCAGTCACAGTGGGATCTTGTTTAACAATAAGCCATGTACTGTAACTGCAGTAATAAAAGTATCCAGATTATACTTCTTAGCCAATTCACTGGGGGAAAACAGGAAACAGCATAACCCACAATTTACCATATTTTATAAAGCATGCAGTATTTTGTTTCTGTTTCTAGTTTGTTTGCTGGGCATAATAACATTTTCCACTATTGTTTATAATATCATGTACAAAACTACATTTCTTAGTAACCTACTTGGCTTGTCTAACCTCAGTGTTCAAACATCTGTCAGGTAGATCCAGTATCTCCTAGATTTTGGACATGGTACAACATGGAAAAAGGGAGTGAAAATAAAAAAACTTTTGTCTTACTAATAAGGATTTTAAAAGATATAAAGTGGTTTTCCCTCTTAAAAATTATTTGATTAATTGCAATTTTTTAAATTCTTTGGTAGCCAGCAGAGCCTAAGGATGAGATATGAGTTTCTGAAAGCAGTTGCACAATGCAGGTAGCAGTAATGGCTTCTGTCATCCATCATCCCTGAAGTCCCTTCTCACTTAATGTTCCTAATGCTGCAGAGAATATAATCAGAAATAACTCAGTTCCCATACAGCAAAGGAAATAGCGTTTAGAAGTAACTTTCATGTAAATAGAAAGACAGAGCTCCAGCTCTTGAGAACCTGGAGACAGGCAATAGGAAATGAACAGCTTGGGAAACTCAGTGCAACACAGGAAGGTTGAACAGAGGCTCTGTGCGTGTGCGTGTATGTGCAAGATCATGTGCACACACATTTGAATTTACTAAGAGAAAGAAAGAGACAAGAAGGGTGTTGTTGAGTAGGAGCTGAAGAGAGTTGTTAAAAGAACCTAAACAAATGAAATTATATGCATAAGCCTATGTCAATACCAGGAAAAGAATATATGCACAAAAAGTGCATATATTGTGTATATGCTTTACAAATTAAAGACAACATTCTGCTCCTGGATCTGAACTGCAGGTCTCGGTTTCACATGCTCTGCTGGAGGGCAATCGGACCACATTAGGGAAAAGGGTTGTGCTTAGGGGTGAAGGTGGTGCTAGTGGTAGTAGGGAAATGTCCTGATGCATGTGGGACAGAAATGTTGCCCTAAATCCAGGTTGTTGCAGAGTTCTTCTCAGGTCATGGCACTGCATGGTCCCAAGATGAGGTCAAGCACAGTGCATGTGTTCCTGGAGCTGAAGCTGCTTCTCACGTCAGGCTTTTCTGCTTTGAGGGGTGCATGGCTAGATGCCATGTTTTGGGGCTGTTTGGGGATGTCAAATTGCATCACTGGGACTCCTAAAGGGCTGCAGTCCTTGGCCTCTTAGAGTGATCACATACTGCTGGAACACTTAAAGGCTCTGTGCAAAGTCTGTGAAAATATGGCAATAAATAAAATAAAATGAAAATAAAATAAAATAAAATATACCCCAGTTCACTATTTTTACAAGCTGTTGGAGTGAGAAATGTGGGAAGTCTTTCCACTACAACAGTCACATCCTTTTAATCCATGCTCCTGAAAGAGGGCAAACTGAAAGACCGAAAGGCTCCTTTTACCCCTGTGTTCCTTGATGATTTATATTTAAAATTTCACTCCAAATGTTATCCAAGTACAAATTAATGCTGGTGAATTAATTTTTCTTCCTTCACTGTCTTTGCTGGGGACTTCAATCATTAAAAATCAGGCATAATAAAGTTTCTCTGGTTCAAATCCTTACTGTGAAAATTCGAAACTGCTGTAAGCTATGTTTTATATGCAGTGATTGCTCAGCCGTGCCCAGAGGTGGAGCAAAGACCCTCCGTGAAAGGCCAGGTCTCAACCATTAATATTATTATTATTTTAAAGCTATGTAGTATGGATTAACAGCATGGAAAACCCCCAACAATTCCAACCATAAAAAAAGAACCTATGTGCACTCACTGAGAAAAGCTGAGCAGTGAAATCCCTGGAACCCTGGGTGGTGTCACTGCAGCCTACCTGCACGAGGAAGCTCTGGAGTTGTGCTCTCAGGAAGCCCTTTAGTTTTCTGTCATGTGCTATGTTGCCACTATGGGGTTTAGAATGTAGATTAGCCCAAAGTGTCAGCTAGTCTGAGCTGCATCAGCTCAGAGGTTGTAGCAATTTATCTGCAATGAAAGATAACACTGCTGACTGCATCCATGAGAAAGCCCTTGTGCAAGTTCCTGAAGGTAGGGCAAAGGAGAAAAACAGTGAGGAAACAAAGACAGCTTAGTCCATTGATAAACAATGTGTATACTTCTTTCCAGTGAGTGCCACAAACTGATCAGGCAGAGATCAAGCTTCTCCCTAACAGGACACTATGGTAAAGGAAAGAAGAAATATGTGTTTTTTTCTAAACAAAAAACCCAAACCTGATATTTGGTATAAAAATTGCAGAAAAACCATTATGCTCTTTTATGTTCCATTGGAATAATTCACTCGTTGCTACCCAGCCTGTTAGTATAATTGGTTAAACTTCAACTTATGGAAGGTCTCTGGTGCCAGCCTCTGTCCTGTAATTTATTGGCTTCAAGTTGCTGCCACAATATATAACTCATTGAAATTAAAGATCTTCATAACTGTAATGGAGAAAAAAATCCTCATGCTTATGAGCAGTAAAAGTTTTGGAAGTCTTTATTCAATGAACTGAGATGAAGAAAAGTCATGATGCCAAGGATGGAGAAGAAAGCAAAACCCCATCTTGCCTTGTTGATGGACCTGGGTGCTCTGTGAGGGCCAGATGCAGTCCCAGACAGCATCTGGGTCTCAGAAATAGTGAATTCAGGCTTTGTTGCCCAAAAATCCTCAAGTAATCATTTACCATAGTGTTATCAGATGTAAATTATTTTCATATCAGAATAGTCTCAGTGATACAAACAGCTGTAGGTAGCCCCTGCCATGGTTTTCAGTGTTTATATATGAATCAGATGGGTGAATCTTCTATTTCCAGTCAAACAATCTGTGTTGTTGTGCTAGGATGGACCTATAAATAACATCACGGAAAGGGATTTTATTTGGGCAGGTGCTGAGGAACAGATATGGCTGGAGCTGAGAAACATGTCTCATCCACGGCTCCTTTGAAAGTTGGGCCCCTGGCAGTCAAAATAGCCTCAGCTTTCTCATTCTAGCACCCTGTGCCAATTACTGCTCATTAGATTTCTGCTCTCCTCTGTTCAACGCATCTGGGAGGGGAAAGAGGGGGACAGTGCACTGCATGGGTAGAGCCCTAACGCAAGGGACCTCAGAGAGAAGCCAGTGTGGCAAGTCCCATGCCCAGCACATGCGACTTCACAATTCTGCCTATAGACTCTGTCTACAGGAGAGGCTGACCTGGTTAAATGCAGATTTTGCCTTATTGCAGGCCTGATTTTTTCTCCTTTGGTGTCTTGTAAATCTAGAAGTGCTGTTTCTGGTAAGAAATATTGAAGTCAGACACCTTCTTACCAGCACTGACTTGCTGGCAAAATTGACACTAGAGCTAGAAGGAAAGACTTTTGTCAAAACCTGGAAGAAAATGAGAGGGATGCTGGCAGAATGGAGCTGCTACTTAGGAAAAGAAATAAAGAATTCTGTAAACTGTCAAGAGTCTGCAGTCACGGGCAGACATTGTCTGTTAACACTTTCTAGCTATGTCCTTGCTATGAAATTCAAAGGGGTAATTTTAAGTGGTTCCTTACAGTTTCTAGTTAAGTGTGAGCTGAGATACTTTCTTTGCTCCTACTCATTAGATTACCATGCAAGGGCTATGAACTTGAGTGTTTGACTCTGTATTAATTGACACTGTGAACTCTCACAGTTCTGTCCACTGTGAGTTAGCTTCTGACCTCAGAGCAGGAGGAAAAAAGAACCTCAGTTCAGCCACTGCTCACACCAGTTATATGAGCATTTCAGGAAGAAGGAGCCTGTGTCTGCTCTGAGTTTTTCCTGCAGTAGCCTTTTGGAGGGCTATGGTAACTTGTGGACATCTGAAATGCTGTTCAGCACAAACCTCTGCAATAGGACATCAAAAGGAGTTATTGGTACCATAGAAGAAGCACAAATCCACCTGCAAATCCACTTCAGCACAAGGCCTAACAACCATGGAAGTGGTTTATCCTGCTAGATTTGCCCTACAATGCCCACAGGTAGCTTTATGCACAATTATTTTGACTCTGTTATGGTGGTGGTGAGAAACAGCTGCGTTGATGGCAATGTGCCAGTATTTTCATGAGTAAGTAGGGAAAGATTCAGGTCTCTACTAATTTTCTTGTATATGGCATTTTATGGGGGCAGCTGCTAAAGTGAGATTCTTCACAAGTCTGACATCTCAGAAGCCTGAGAGATCAGAGCGACATTTCATATGTAATCAAGAAGCTATGGAGTCAGAAGCTCACACGCAGAGTTAAAAGCGCTTTCCCGATGTTGTAGCTAATGAACAGGAGAGCAAGCAGGACATCATGCCTATGCTAAACCAGGTGCTGATAAGAAACAGTATAAATTGCCCTTCAGATTTCCATAGCAAAAAATAGAATTTTATACTATAAATCAATTCTTTATTAAATTACACCACCTTGTGTGGTCGTGTGGAATATTCTTAGTGTACCTGTTATCTTGTGGGGATTGTTTCTGTTTAGGTATATTTGTGTTATGGTTGATATAGAAGATGTAGTTTGGGATTAGGGTCCCACTGAGCAAGGGGGTGTATCAACAAGCAAAAACTCTGTTTAGGCTGGATACACCTTGTCAGCTGAAATAGTACTTGACGCATTATGTGCTAACAGCACTGCAATCATGCTATCTGGTCCTACCTTAAGTAACTCCCTGAAGTCAGAACATAGAATCATAGAATAGTCAGGGTTGGAAAGGACCTTAAGATTATCCAGTTCCAACCCCCCTGCCATGGGCAGGGACACCTTACTTTAAACCATGCCACCCAAGGCTCCATCCAACCTGGCCCTGAACGCCTCCAGGGATGGAGCATTCACAGCTTCCCTGGGCAACCCATTCCAGTGCCTCACCACCCTTACAGTAACATGCTGAAGTCTGTGGACACAGGATGACAATTCAATGTGATAGAGTAAAAATAGTTTGCCAAATGGAAGTTCATATGGGAACTGCTGTATCTCAGAGGTGTTTAGTCATGTGCTGTACCCTAATGCATGTTGTCTATGTTTTTATTTTAACTGTGTTACTTGACAACTTTCCTACAGCATATGTTTAAATTCAAGCCAGTCCAAGACAAATGCATCCCATTATGCTTGAAGAGGTGAAGCAAGGCCAATATAAATGTATGGTGTGCTATGAATTATGCTTACACGGTAACTTGCCAGTATCTGGATTTAGCTGCTTTATTTGCGGTATGTTTGTAAGCCCACAGTCCAACTTAGAGGCATTGATACATACAACCAAAACATCATTATAATTCAACACAAAAAGGAGAAATCTAAACATCTTTAGCTGAATGAGCCTGATACATGGAGTTACAGGGACATGGGCTCTTAGGAATAAAAAATAGAGATATATATGATTAATTTGGAAAACAAAAAGGAAACAATCTGTCACTTTGTACCATATTACACAAAAAATAAGTCAAAAACCTTCAAATAACTTTAAAATATGTGAAATGTTTTATTGTGGGAAAGACAGAAACTATTTAGATGTTTCAGAATCTTTGTGTTTGGTCTTCAGTAAAAAGTTGTCAGCCTTAGACTGTAGAAAACTTGGAATCCTGTCTGTCTCTGCATAATGATCTGTTACAGAGGGCTGCAGAATGCCAGAGTCCTTCTATTTTAGTATTTAATGTAAAGACTTCCTTTCCAAGCTAGAAAAGACCTTTGATTTCTGAATGAATTTGTCAGATGATCTGAGAACTTGTGGGTGTTTATAATGAGTTTACAAGTACAACAATTCTGTCAGCCAAACTGGGTGAAGGGGAGGTGAAAGACCTTCTTAATCCCCTCACACCTATTCCCATCAAGGAAAGAGAATGAAAAACTAATTTCCTCATCTCCCTCCCACTCAGAACATGAAAAAAGATGGAGATATAAAAGAAGAGTAAGATCAAAAGTATCTGAAAAAGTATTACTGATGCTGAAAGCTTTTAAGTACCTGGTTCTGAGTCACACCAGAAGTGTGTGACCAAGCAGATAAGTGACCCTGAATCTAGGGTACCCCTGTAAATCATAGCTCCTTTTTTCTATTCCCTATCTCACAGTATGGGGCAAACCTCTTCCTTTAGCATTTAAATCCTATTTTTTCCTTCCACATGTCCCATTGGTCAGCATGTCTTTTTGGTTTAAGATCTCAAAACAACAGGAAAAACCTGCCCTACTCACTGCCCCTGACCACTTCCTTTCTGTTCCCATTTTGCCCTAAAATCAAGCCATTTGTGTTCTATCTGGGAAGTATCAGCATTTTTGGTATAAAGTACACATTCTCTTTAAAGTCAGTCAATCTAAGGCCTCTGTGCCCCTTGACGGGAAGCTCTGCCTCCCCTCCAGGCATTTATTCTTGCTCTTTCCATTGCTTTTGTTTACCAGGAGATCAGATTGTTATTCAACAGAAATCATCCTGGGAAGGATTCCTTTTTGATCTGAGCAATGACTCTCCTCCACAGAAACACATGGCTGAAGGTGGACATAAGGATGAAACTTCTGCTTAACAGTATCACTCAGGCGAGCTTTAGCAAATTGCAGTGCTGCATTGGTTAGGGCAGTCCAGGCGGATGATGCCTGATTGATTGTCGTATTTGACATTAACACACAAGTGTTTTGCACCGGTGCATAGCTGTAATATGGCTGAACACCTCGTGCAACCTCTCTTCCCTTTTTGAGAATCTTTCCTTCCTATTCATGTGTGTTGTTTTAATAGGATGAAATAGGATTTAAAAGGGATTTGGACTGGTCTTCTGTAATGACATATTTCCTGACATGTTCCCAAGCTCAGTCCTACAATACCCACTGCAGGAAGGTCTGTACACCAAGATTTATTAGGAAACAGAGGCTTGTAAGGGGTTGTCATAAGAGATTACTATCATTATCTGCAGCAATGTTGAAGATCCAAGGCAGCCTTTCTGCAGCAAGAGTTTTGTAAAATATCCTACATTTGAAGCTATGTCTGGGTATGGTGAGAGGAAGTTTGAAAATCCAGACACTGCTTTTAATATACTTTTCAGATTAGAAGTCCAAGAAAAGCACACTCAAGTTTAAAGAACAGTGAAAGATAGATCTGATTTTTACTTTTCAGATTCTAAAAGAAGTTGTAAAATGTTATTTCACAAGGAAAGAAAAAGCATTAATCACTTTGGCATGATACAGACAGTAATTATATGCTAGCTATGCAAGGTAATTATAACTACACCAGGGAAAAGGTCTCTGACAAAGCAATAACTGGCACCCTGTTTCTCAGCTGCCCATCTCCACAAAACAGAGCAGAAAGTACAAATACTGCTGTCCAGTTAACTACTTTTTACTTGGGAAGTAGCAGGACCTCACTAAGAAGGGGACAGAAAACAAACTGTGACGTCCAACTGAAGCAAGCCATCCAGTTTTATGCCCAAACTGCTGAGTTTTAGAGCATTATAGGAAACTGTAACAGATTTCGAGGCTGCAGAGTCAGGGCTCAGCAGCACGCTGTCAGGCTATTTTTCAGTCATGAAGAGTATTCATACCCTTTTTTAAGGAAGGAAAGCTGAAACTCAGGAGCACATTTTTTTGCAGATGAGTGATTGTATGTCAATTCCCCGGGCCTTCAGAGCACGGGGGTTTAAAATACATGCCTAAGGCTCTGGTGCAATGTGTCCTCTAGAAGACTTAGGCAGATCTTCCATGAAGCCTGGCTGAAGATTCCCTGTGATGCTGCAGGAATTCCTGGCGCAACCATCTCCCCGCAAAGTAGCTTTTCAGCTTCCTGATCATCTAGAAGCTGGAATTCCTTTTTACTGAACTTACAAGGTCAACTGCGCTTCTGCCTTGTGCTGCTTTACAGCCATTTAACAGTACATCACTGGCTAAAAGTAAGCAAGCATGTTATAACTTAGAGAAAATACAGTTCTTAGCGGCTGCTCAAGGGCCGGATACACCCTGGGAGCCCTCATCTGCCTCTTTCCCTCTAGGTCATGCTTGGGGTGTGCCCTAAACCTGTATAATAATAAACATGGTTACTGCTGTCAAGTTCCCTGTGAACAAACAGTAATAGCAGTGGACAATTTTAACTGTGCATTAGAATGGGAGCTATTAGCAGAATTCAGTAACTGTTAAACTATTCAAGCTGCTTCACTGTGTGCTGACCTGAATACATTTCTTACCAGGCAATTAAAATTCTGCTGTAGAAATGCTGGCTTTCAAGTACACCACTTCACTTTACCATGATTTTTATTTGACTCACCATGTATGTAAACTCCTTTATATAGAAGCCTTTGTAAGGCCATTCCAAATAAATACATAAGTATTACACATTTTTCAGTTGAGGAATATTATCAGTTCCACAGCTGAATGAATCTTGAAGATAAATTGTAATTATTTGGATTCATGCTACCACACTGGGTTAGCTTGTTCTGCTACTTCTTGTTGGTTTTCCACATATGTTAAGAATTTTGTTTTCCAGCAATATTGGAAGAAGTAAAAAAGTCTTGAAAATTCCCATATGAATGGATATTTCTAAGAAGATCTGCAGCAGACAGATTTCCATGGACATGGTTAAATCTCTCTGAAGCCTCTGCTCCTGAGTATGACATATAATCTAGGACAGTTTATTTTGCATATGTCTGGAGCAGTGTTTCTGGTGCTGATGGTATTGGGTATTTTTCCTAAATTACTAAAACCTGAGATGCTACAGCAGATTTGCTGCTTGTAGTTTAGAGTGGTGAACTCTCCCAGTCCTCTTGTTCACCAAGATAAACCTAAAAATGCTTTACTTGAAGTTGCAGAAGTTTGAAGACCAGCTAAAAATCCTGAAGGCATTTATCTTTAAATCATAGATTAATCCATTCTTTGTTTGATCCATGAATATTTGAGTGCTGGAGGTTGACAATACAGCCTAAATGACCAGTTTCTCACAACAGAGATTGCAGAGAGAGTACCTGGGGGTACAAACTAAACTAAAGATAGTTTGGAAACAGACCATGACTTAAGGTACAATTGCATCAAGGGTTCTGCATATAGTGGCTGCTGAGCTTGGGAAGCATTTTTTTCTCTTTGAGAATGAATGTCCCCAGGGTTTCCCTGGGGCTCTGTGAGCCCATGAAGATCAGGTGGAAAGCAGCAGCACTGCTTACCTTTCTGTCCTGTGTGATTTGAATCCGGTCAGTGTCTGAAGCATTTCTTAGTTCTCTGTAATAACAATCACTGCAATGACAGAAATTGCCTTTCAGTAATTTCTGGTGAATGAAAAACATTTCTATCATTTGCTTATGCACAGTGATAGTTTTTTTCATTTGTAAAGATATTCCTCTTCCTATGGTTATTTTGATTAACGAGTGACAAATGGTGGTAGACACGTCTACTATGGAGTTTAATAGTATCATTAACAGGTTCTAGAACAACGACATATTTGCATTCAAAATACTTTGTTATGTTAACTTGCCATGTTATGTTTCTTTCACTGTTGTATTCAGCCTTTCTTTCCCTTTTATCTCTCAGTGTTTTTCACAACCTGTGAATTGCCTTAAGTAAGGCTTTGATCTTGCAAATGTGTGCAGACTAGTTACCTACCACGACCCATCCTTTTCCATGCGATAAGACTATTACTGCATGCAGAAATACTTGCCTAAGTGTTTGCTGATTAATGTTTTAGTTTTGCCTTAGGGAAAGGACAGTGTCTCTCTATGTCTTTAGAAGATGACCAGTGCAGTTGGATCCAGTTCCTGATTCTGTGTGATAGCTACATATGCACAAATTTGAACTCATGAATGGTACACTAATGATAAAATATTTATCCATCTACCTGGTACATAGATATTCCAAAGTACAATTTTTTATTAACTTTAATAGACATTTTGTGTAATCATGGAATAAGTCTGATGTTTGCATGAACAATATTAAGCATTAGCATATACCAAATAAATAATTAAATTGGTCATTAAAATGAAAAGTATAAATTCTTCTGATGGACTTTAGATAGGTCTGATTCATTGTGAGTAAACACCCACAGTTGCTTTTCATATCTTTCCTTTCCTTGCAAGTGTACAAGGTTTTCTTTGCCTCTTTTTTTAAGGTTAACCATTTCCACTCTTGATGGTTCACCTCTGACATACAGTCCCTGAACTGCAGTTCACAAGTTCCCTTATCTTTCTTTGTCCTTTCCATTACAACTAGTGACACCCCCGGGGAAAGACCATTAGCAGCTAAAAGTCTGACAAAGATGTGTATTTGCTTGGTGCACTTCTGATAGCAAACAGCAACTGAAATTATATGTGCCCTTTGATACCTTATCTTTTCCACAGGACTGAATTAAAAAAGGTGCTCCTGCTACTTGAAGCTATGTAACAGGTATCATGGACTTTGAAGGAGGAATTTTCTCTGCACATGTATGTTCTCCTTATGCATGCCATGTATGCTACGGCATTGCTTTGGTGTAGGTAGGCAGAACAGTCAATGCAGCACATGCCAACAGAGGATGTTATCTGTCAGCTCAGTTATAGCACACCTCTGACAAATATCAAATCAGTTGGCTTTTGTTAGCTTTTCAGTATGTGGACTTCCTTTCCATATGGGAGGTCTGTATACGTGCACTGTGCGCTACGGGAACCCTGGCTGCACTGACCTACGTGAAGCTACTACAAATCCGCCATAAGGCTGATCTGTCTTCCATGGGCTGATCCATCTATCCAAATAGTAGGAAACCAATTAAAGCTACTGCTTTGACAGGGCTCATTGCCATCTAGAAACTGTAGGCACATCATCAAATTCCTTTTTTTTTAATCAAAGCAAACATCCATGCAGAATAAGGGTAGATCCCAGGGCATAAGCCTGCGCTGCTTCTTTGTACCCACACCAGAGGTGTTGTAGGCACAGAAAAAGCAGCTAGTGGGGACACAACTAGTACATATTTGGAATTAATAGCAACAAAACTTTGGTGCACAGATCTGCCTTCAGTTCTGTAACTGAATGGAAACCAACCGATCAATCATGGGGATGCCTATGAATATGTCTAAATTTCCTAAGGCACAGTTTTTTTTCAGTGTTGCAGCTCTGTGGAGTGGGTTGTGGGAGGGTGGGATAAGAATGATCCAAGACACATCTCCTTTGTTTATTTTGGGTGGAGGGTGAACACAGGTGATGCGGCTGGTGTCTGCTCAGTCATCTTGAAATGACCATTATTATTTGCTTGAAGGATGGCAGTGCCTGGCCCTCCCTGTCATGGATTAGCACTCCACTGTGCTGCCTGCTTCACAGATACAGAAGAAAAACTCCTTTACCTCAGGAGCTTCTCCCACAAATGATAGCAGATAGGTGTGAGTTATGTCTCATTGATTGAAAGCAATTCCACCCCTTCACCAGCTCTCTGCCCTCACACATTTGCCAGGGCCTCCAAGGTCCTACATACACAATTTTTTGGAAAGTGCTCTAAATATGCAAAGTGACAAAATAAATGCATTTCTCTGCATCCAGCTAATCTCAGCTGCAAAAAGCCCTTTGAAAACCTTTCCAAAGGCTGTACCCCGAGTGCTGCACACAGATACAGGCAGCCAGATCATCTTTTCTGGGAGCTGTGGGTGTGAGCAGCAGTTCGTGGCACTTCCTGAAGAATTTCAAGGGGGAATATAACAGTCCAAGTATTCATACCAAGAGCTTTGTTTTCAGTTTCACTGCAATAACAATTAGCAACCAGTTGGCTTTTGGCCACTGAAAATTATATAGCCAACTGGCAAAAAGTACCATTTTTTCCTGGCTTTATGCTTGCAAGCTGGGTGGCACAAGAGGACTTGAGGATTTTGTGAGTGTATATAACACTAACCTCTGCAGAATAATGCACTAACTAAAGTCCTTTCTTCACATAGTCAAAGGCTAATTGCCAACCAGCTTCACTGACCTTCATCAACACTGGTCTTTGTTAAATGGTGACATTTGTCAGTGTCTTCCCTTTTTTTGCTTGTTTTTTTTCTTCCTTACATATATGCACAAAACTCTTCTTGGTTTGAGAAAAAAGGTTACAAATATGCTGCAAACCTCCAGCACGTTGGTACATTTTAACTGCCGAGCAGGATCTGTTCATGATACTCAAGACTGGTGCTCCAGCAGATACACAGGTAGCTCTCTGAACCCCACAGCAGCCCTATAATGGCTATCCAGAGCTAAAAAGTGCTCACAGCTGGGTACTTCCGCCCTCTCTAGGACTACCAGCTCCCCAGAGAAGATGCTTTGATTGCAGCTGTCTCCATTTGCAGTTGTACCTGTTTGTCCAGATTTCTCTTCCCTAAGGCAAAGCTGCCTCATTAGCAAGCTGGCAGGTTTCAATCCATCATCTTCGGTTCCAGCCTAAAAGCTGAAAACCTATAAGAAGCAAATAGTGGTTTACAACATTATAATTGCAAATATTTCTTCTTTGTTTTCATCTCAAGGAAGAGAGGTTTGGAATGAAAGGAGAGCTTGCCAATGCATGAAGTTTTATGGGCTTATGTCCCAAAATTATAGGATCTAAGGCAGTCAGTTAGGAGCTACATCAGTGTTTTGAATGCTGCTTAAAACTAGAACAATTTCCAAATAGAAAATAATTGCTTTCTTAATTAAATAACTAATACAAGAATAGATAATACTGAATTTGATGTAATTAACATCTCTGTAAAATGAAGAAGTGACAGAAATGAATACGGTGTGATATCCATACCTTAGGAGAAGTGTGATCATTTGTACATGAATCTGAAGTACAGTCAAAGATTTGTTAAGTCAAACACTTGTAAATGAAGCAAGTCAGGTTCCCCATGACCTTTTAAATATTTTCTAACTTTTTCTATTCACTTAACCATAACTGTACAATAGCTCAGAACTAGTTTCAGCAGCCCCTGACACAGACTGAGTTGTCAGCTCCCCTGCCTTTGTCACAATTTCCTTTTTTCCTTTGAATTCCCCAACTCACATATTCAAGTACCATGGAATTTCAGCTGTCCTTTTCCTCCTCCTATTGAATGTGGATACAATTTTTGCAGTTTGAACCCAAAACTTCTAAGTAAAACTTTAGAATGTCCAAGTTCATTACTTCAAACAATCTTACTCATAGAGAAGCTTTTTTTAGGAACAGCTTATACCTTTTTAAGATGAATATAGCCTTAAGCACTAGAAAAATTAGGTACTAAATCCAGCAAGCACTTTGTAAGCACCAGAATAAAAATGCTGATTTTTCACACTGATTTTTCAAGGCAATGAGAATTTGTAACTTCCATGAACTCAGTAAGTTTATGACAGAAGCCTGAAGCTGCGTTTTTGTTTTGATGGAATACAGGTTGGTATCTTGATGTAGCAAAACATATTAAAACTATTTAAACCAGAGACTGTTTTAATACTGAGATATCAAGATAGCTAACTGGAGAGCAGTAACCTTGTCAAAACACACCAATATTTGCAGCAAGGGCATATGAAGTAAGGTCAAATGAGAACTCAAATCCCCTAAGGCAGTAAATAAGGGTACTTGCCATCAAATCAAGCTAAAAATTGTGTGCTTTTGTCACCAGCCCATGAGAAGAAGCATTGCAAACTGCCAAGTCAAATCTTCCCAAACAAGCAGCAGGTTAGGTTCAGAGGAACAGAAATTATCTTCATTTTAAATCTCTGCTAGCTTCAATAACCTCATAATAATTCAGCTTGCGTTCTGGGCTCACTTTTCTGCAAGGGGGTAAGGTTGAAAACAGTATAAATTAAAAGTGGTAAAAATATTTATTGGCAACCTAAGTTTTTAGGAGTACAATTTTATATGTCTCTGTTTGCATAGCTTCAGCATAAATGGGGTAATATTAATACCACAAGAAGGTCTGTTTACATGCTGCTCCAAGAATTTTCTTGCAAAGGAAAAAACCCTTGCCTTTGCCATTATTCTTTATGCACAAATCCTGGTTTGCTTAAAAAATATTGTCTTTTTTCATGTTTATGAGAACTTATTTTTTTTTATCATGGAAAGAAAAGATAATTATTTGGAGCATGTGATAAAGCTGTTTACTAGGATGATTGCATGGCTATATTTTGTCTATAAAGGATGTCTTACCTGAGCTTGCTTTGCTGTGGAGGAACAGCACTTATCACATGTTGTTATTCTCCCAGTACAGTTGCAGAGATCCTCTAGGCAGAAAAGAGATGGGATGTCTCTTGTTTGGATACAAAGCCTTGCATTTGTCCCTGACTAGCTAGAAACCACCTATAGTGCCACAAAAGAAGCTGTAAGACCAATAAAACAATTTCTTTGGGTTCCCAGCAGTCCCAGTTTCTTCACTTGCACTAAAAGCAGTGCATGCAGCTGTTTCCCTGTATGAGCCTTTCCATATTCTGCCAAGGTCAGTCCCTGTTTTCCATCTTTGCCCCAGCATCCAGTTTTCCCCAAAGAAGTTCATGTCTTCAGCCAGTCCCATGCCCTGGCAGAGGGTAGCACTCCCTGTGCCACTGCCTCCTCCTACCAAGTCTGTCACTGGGGTTTCTTGCAGTAAGGCAGCTTCCAATTCCATCTCTTCAGCAATGCCTTAGTTCAAACTAATATGAAAGTAAGGCAGTCATCTGCAAAACTGCTGGTCAGAGTTTTCCTTTCTGTGCAGGACCAGTATACAAAAACATATAACAAAGAAGGGCTGCTGGGTCAGGAAAATGAGTTTCTTCTAATAGGCATGGTATTACTGCCTCCCACAACTGCTACCCACTTTCCCCACATAAGGCTCTCTCTACTTAGATGGAAAATAAAAATGGTTTGACTTTGCAAAGTGCTGAGAACCCACTTCTCTCACAGATGCATCTAAGTGAGTTTATTTCAGTGTTAACTCTTACACACAGGCCTGCTACACTGACTGCTTTCAAGCTTTTTCTTTGCCCATTTCACTGACACTAGGCAAAGAAACTTCCTTCAGCATACACAATCATGCAACCTGGAAATAAAACTGTTCAGTTAAAAGAGGTTAGTACATATTTAGGATAAAAAGTTGTGACAGACCTGAGAGAAAAGACAGAGTAACTAAGAGGAAGAAAACACTTGGGTGAATGTAGAAAGGAAGATCAAAAGTTTATGTAGCTGGAGAAAACCTGGCATGGAGAGGATGCAATACCAGCAGCTGAAAAACATCAGCTAAGAAAGTGTTTGGAGGAAGTGTCTCTGAGATCAGCCTGCTCTGTGTTCATAAAGAGTGTCTACAGTGGGATTATACAGCCTCAGCTAGGTTGTGGTGTTGCTCTTTTGCCGAGGGAAGCAGAAAAGGAAAGGATGAGAAATTTGGACTGTATTGTCAGGGTAGGTCTGCCATGAAGCCCCAGCCAACCCCAAGTCCACTACACTTGTCCTTAATGTCCCACGGTGAGCCAGGGAAGAAACGCAAATGGCCTAGATACTTTATTGGCTTTTGGAGTCCCTGTGTTATTGAAATAAAGACAGAGAAAGGGGTGTTAGTTAAGAGGCAAAAAATTCCATCTGGCTGGAAGCTTGCAAGTGGTGCTGCTTTTTGGACTAGAGGAGATTTATAAATAGTTGAGATTTCTGAGGAGCCTGGGAGTAATTCAGCCTGTGGGTGGAGAACTGATGCTTTGCTTATGGTCCTCTTTGGCTGTGTCATGGCCAAGAATTGGAATGCTTGAGGCCAACACTGCCCAGGGTTGGGCTGATGGAAACAGGGCAATGCCATTATCCTCCCACTTGCAGATGTCTGGGAGGGGAGGTGGTAGGGAGCTGAAGCCTCTGAACCACAGGATGATCAAAAGCCTTAAGCTATGTCTGACCTGGCTGCCAGGACATTGATGGTGAGAAAAGAGCTCATGTGCTCAAGAAATCATGCTGTGTCTATCTAGCTCTTTCTGTGTGATAACAACCATTTAATTCACTTCAGTTTTAAGTTTTTCAGTTGTGAATTTGCACAGCAAAGAGTGAAGTTAACCTCTCGTTACTCATACCCAAATAAGCCACAGTATTTTCTGTTGGTCACAACAATAGAAATATCTATGATATATACAGGTTTTTGTCTTAATGTGATCTGCATGGATTTTTCTTAGCAATTGTGAAGAAAAGGTAACCCTGTTTTGTTTTGGTCAACATAAATCAATGGCCTTGAAATTTGGAAACAATATATATTCGACCACACAAACTAATAAGGCACCAGTGTTTTAGCAGACATTATAAAACATAAAATTAGATGGAAAATTGCCTTAAGCCCCTGTAAATTAAAATTGCCCTTTTTACAGCAAAAATGAGCCTTATATAGCAACAAATAATTTTGTGATCTTCATTTAACTAGCCAATTTCATATGGCAAAGAGTATTTATTCATCCTGCTCCAGTGACCTAACCAGCAATTTACAATGTGATGCCTTGCATATTTTCACAGCATTGTAAAAAAATGAGGTTCTGTAGGTTTATTTGATCCCTGTTGAAAAATGATTTTTTTACCTCCTCCTAACCAGTGTAAACTGGAAATTGTTCTTAATGTAATTATCTTGCTTACCATCCACTCATTAATCAGGAAAGTAATTAGAGCCAGTTTGCTTTCTCTAACTTGAAAAAGTGAAAGTAACATATGTTGACAGTTAATTTGTTGTTTTTTTTTTCTGTTAACAAGCACACAAGTTTTTATAATGAAATAATATTTGATACTGATACAGAAGAACATGGGCTAATAAATTGCAACAGGCTGGGAAAATGCAGTATGTTAATCACTATGGGAATAATAACATAGATCATTTAGTGCTCTAGTTTTTCTGTTGACGATTTTCCATTTTAAGCTCTTTTTATACGGTCTTACAGTGACTTGATTTGGAACTTCTCAAGCACACGTCAATGCAAGTTTTTAGCGTTTTGCAGGTTTGTACAGGCCCAGTGCAATTTCTGAGACTGAGTTACAAGAATAATATTATGCATCTAGGCTCCATGTCAGAAACTTCTGTTGTCTTGGCTTTTAAAAAATGTCAATATGCATAAAAGGGTGCCAGCTGACAGCCTGCAAGGCTCTCCATTAAAGCTCGATCTAAGCCCACCCAGATCATTTGCAGTCTTTGAGCTGCTCTGTCGCTGGGGCAGATGACTGGCAAGGACAGCACAAGCATCCCCATCTGAGCCACCTGCAAGCTGGAAACTGAGCTTTATGCAGCCAGGTGGGAATTTGGTTGTAGTACAGGTGTCCAACATGTGAAGTCTTCAGTCTAGTAAAAGCAAGTGACCTCAGCAATGGTGACTTCACCCAGGGAAAGCAGCAATCCCTCTGGAGATCTCAAGAGCTGAATTATGCACTCCATTCACAGTGCCCTGCCAATGCCCACATGCTTTAACTACACCCAGACAGAAAATATAAACCAATACAGAAGGGAAAGAAACATTTGATCTTCACATTGCCTTTTAGCATGAATTCTTTGTTCCTTGTATCTCTGTTTTGATGCACTATGTTATAAAGCCAAGTGGTAGAGTTGGAAAAAGCAGAGGCACTCTTGAATGCACCAAGTTCTCGGCTGCTTTACTAATAATTACCTTTCCCCAAAAGGCATTTATTGAATCCTTTGGGCATCAGGTTATTTAAAATTTCAGTTATTAACACTAAAGTTACTGCTCCATGTTGGCCTTATGTGAGAAAACGGGTCCCACTCGAGAAGTGGTCCCTGAGCTGAGCTATTGCCCTCTTACAACAGCACTCTGTTCAGCTGGGTGTGAGAGTAAGGTGAATGAAGGCAGGTCCTGTGTTTTAAAGTGGTTCTTCTCTTGTGCTTAGCACTCATGCACACCGCTCTGACACACCGTAGAAGTGATGCTAGCCATTGGCCCCACTGAAGTAAAAAAGGCAGACTGAACAGAAGTTCTCCACACAAGTGTTTTCCAGGGAACAAGGGAAGTTCTTATGGAGAAATCCATCCCATCTACAGGAAGAATGCAAGTGCTTAAGGTTCTGTTTTTAAATGAATGGCTGAAAAGAGACATCTCAAATGTGAGATAGCTAAGGTGTTCATGGCAGTCTCTTCTTCCTGGACACATGAGGATGGAGTTATCAAGACATTACCAATTTAATCATGGAATTAATCATTCAGCACAAGTCTTGGCTGGGCATTACCAAGTTAAATTATGAAGTTATGGTGTGATTTACATGCCCAGCTTTCAGAAAATACTCCTTCAATAGCAGGATTCCACCTGGCAAAGTGATGTATGTGGTGCTACATGAGTGGTCTTGATGTTATTACAGGTCTGGGGGGAGGTAGCTACCAAGAGGAGAGTGAGCCAGGCACCAAGATCTGTTGAGAAGAGTTAGTGAAAATCCTTGAGGATACCTGGATTTCTTGCCATGTGGTCTGGACTGGATTTGATTCAGGGATTCCCCAGCTTTCAAGGTTTGAGGAAGAGAGAAAATACTGTAACTACAACCTTTTGTATATAGAATCATAAAGTCATAGAATAGTTAGGGTTGGAAAGGACCTTCAGATCATCAAGTTCCAACCCCCCTGCCATGGGCAGGGACACCTCACACTAAACCATCTCACCCAAGGCTTTGTCGAACCTGGCCTTGAACACTGCCAGGGATGGAGTATTCACAGCTTCCTTGGGCAACCCATTCCAGTGCCTCACCACCCTAACAGGAAAGAATTTCTTCCTTATATCCAATCTAAACTTCCCCTGTTTCAGTTTGAAGTCGTTACCCCTTGTCCTATTACTACAGTCCCTAATGAAGAGTCTCTCCCCGGCATCCTTATAGACCCCAAATATATGTGTATATATGTATAATATATATGTATATAAATATTTTTACTTTCACTAGTATACATAAAATTATCAAAGTTTTGATGGAAAAAATATTAAAACCTCCTCATAAAACTCTTAGGCAAACAAATAATATTAGCTCTAGCAGCAAATATTTGGGGTTTTATTGAAAACTACTTTCTGACCAGCTAATTTTATTCAATATTTAGTAAGCTAATACTGTGTGGGACAAATTTCTATTGATAATCCAAATTGTTTTCAGTAAAATAAAAGTTACATTTAAAAAATATTTTTTTTGCAAAAACTGGAAACTTGCACTTAAAAGCCATTTTAAAGCAACTGAAACATTTGAGTTTATCTTTGTTATCTTTTTTATATCCTTTTTAATCTTTGTTGTGAAACTCTTGAACGCAATCTGCTTGGAATTGGCAGCGAAATATGTGTGGAAAAGAGGCATTTCCTAGAGAAATGGAGGAGAAAAAATATCTTTGAATCCAAACTGAAGACTTAATCAGAAAAATGTGGTTGTTTTTTTTTTTCCCCTCCTAGAGTATTTGAACAACTTTAATTTTGACAAGCAACCACTAGAGGTCAGCTGTGGTTTTAATTTGACAGCATCATTTGTATGTTCCGTTTTACCCTATTTTTGTGACTATTTTTTTTAATAAAAATTAAACTCACAAAATAATTGCTGAATTTTTCTTTTGAAAATAAATCCAAGAGCGTACCAGGTGATGGAAATGATAGTTGTCAGGGAAATGTAGTAGTCAAACAAGGTACTTCTACAGAGGCAGTTTTCGACACTACAGTTGAAGATCTTTAGTGCTGTATGGTTACTGATGTAACTGTGTGATCAGCTGGCAGATATTAGCATAGATCCATTCACTTCATATAACTGATACTAGTTTGAACTATAATATGTAACATCAGTTTACTCTCTGCCAAGGATTTAGGTCTATTTGAAAGGGGTCTGAATCTGACAAATTTGCAAATTTCAAATCTTTACATTCTTCCTTTAATTTTGTTTTCTTTTAGATTCGATGTTTTGAATAGCCTTGGCATGTCTGGGGTTTTTAGGGCTTTCAGTTCAACTGAGATAAACTAATCCCTTCTCCTGCATTTCAAAGTCCAAGTCGTCACTGTTCCACGGAATCTACAAAGTACCCACACTTCCCCCCCTCCCCACCCCTGGAAAGGCTCCCTTGCAGTCAAAACACTTGCCATTCCTGTCTTCCTGAGCAGAGGAATCAGGCCAGCATTGGGCTGCTGGAGTGCTAGCTAGGCGTTTTTTCACTTTATTGCTTCTAAAGATTTATCCTTTTCACTGTCCATTATAACATCAGTTTTGAGTGTGTGCACGGCAGGGAAGCAAGTCAGGAGTTTCTAATGAGCTGACAGCCTTTTCAAAGGCTGCAAATTCTGGCTCTTCTCTAGCTTTAAAATGTGGATTTTCACTTGGGTGCTGTGTCAGGGTGATCACAAACTGATGTAGCACTACTGTAGCTGACAGTAGAATTTAGTCCAAACCCTGTAAAATAGTTTTTTAATAGAAGATATTTTACTCCTGAATCCTTTAGTCTTGACCACAGCAAGACAACAACTCAGCGAGGATTTAATGGCTGCCCCCTGGGAAAGGCATGCTAGCAGATACTGATTCAATTATATTGGACACTGCTGTGAAACATCTTGCAGACAAAACTGAGATGAATTACTGTACTTAAGGCAGTTTACGTCACTTACTCATTGCTCAGATGCATTACTGTGAATCTGCTCCCTGGCAGTTTTCCCAGTTAACTGGGCATGGCAATTATTAGGGTACTATGAAACACTTGCTTTCCTGCCTGCTCCAGCCAGAAGATTACCTGCAATTGCTGCTTTTGTCTGCTTTCCGATGATGGTTGACATATTTGTGTTTTATGATGTACTCACTTGATGGCTTAGAGGGTTAAGTGTTCAGCAGGACAAATATCTGTAACAGCACAGCTAAGGATGCAGTGGCACCATATGAACTTTCCATTTTGAATGACTGGTGTGGAGTGCTGTGAAGAAGGTTTTGGTCCTCTCAGATTGCACCACTCAGTGTTTGATCAATGCAGACCTTTAATCTCTTCTGCTGTGCCAGTACGCCAGTGTTGTTTGCAGCTTTGCTTCAGCCTCTGTCTATCTAATGGTTTATCATCTTTTCTATTTTCAGTTCCATCCATGGGCTAGGCTAGAAACCCAACTACATGCAACCATGCATTTATGCATCACTAGCTCTGAGCACAGGCAAAGCTTGTGGCTGCCTTTGAAGGATCCCACCTGAAGAGGGCTTTCCTGAGCTGGGAATGGAGAGGAGAGTGGGAAAGAGTGGTCTTGTCCTGCTCCAATCAGCTGTGTATGGTGGCAGGCCTGGCCAGCCAAGGAGACTGATCCAGCACCCCAGAAGTGGGGGAAGAACCACTGACCTGACATCTGGGAGCAAAGCAAGCTCTCACCTGCTGTTCAGTGAAGAAGTACTCTGTGCATATCCTTTTTAGATTAAATTACTCCTATAACCCACTTGATTTATGGTTTGTTATTTCTTACCTGAATCAAAACTACTTTATGAAGCATCAGATGGTGGCTTAGTGACTTGAAAAAGGGAAAAACCAATATGACAACAATCATGAAATTAAAACTTTTCAGAAGGAACAATCCTGCACTAGTGTTTTGAGCAAAATGCTCAATCTAAGAAGTACAATTAACAGAGCAATTGATTTTATGTCTCAAAAGCATGAAGGCAGAACAAAATAAAATGCCTGGGAAAGCAAGGCAAAGAAAAGTAATCATTCAGGTTCCTGCCTTCTCTGTGCTCTTGTGTATAATGCTGCATCAAAGGCAAGACACTAGACTAAGTCCAAGATCCTTTAACACTTTTATGATATTATTTTTGTGACAAAAATTCAGGTCTGAGACTGTGGTGGTGCTTCAGATATCTATGTAACATGCATTCCAGCTACATCCTTGTGATTTGTACATGAGTCTTAAGAAGAAATGGGGCTCTGTTCTCTCCACATGTGTAGTTAATGGTATGGTAAACTCATGGTAACGTAAGTAGTGTGTTATTGCTAGATGGGCAGCAGCAGCTTCACCTGACAAAAACTCATGGACTAGGTTGTCTCTAGCTTTGGTTAAAGTGTCTCATCAAAGGAATCCTGGCACAATCATGCCAATACCACAGCAGGAAGCATTGGGAAAGTGTAAGTTGGAGAAAAAAAGTAAGGTATGGAATGTCTTTTACCTGACCAATTTGGAAGGACCTACTGCATAATCCATTGCAGTAAATGCTTTTGCATCAACTCCTCTCTGACCTTCTCTGTCACCTTTTTAAAAGCTTCAAGATGCTGAGCCAGAACTGCTTTCCACTTGCACTGTACCCTCCAATCTCTGCTTTGCTCTGCTTTCCCATTTCCATTTGACACAGCTGTGATGCAAAGGGAAGGGTATCTTGATTTATTTGCCTCAAGAACAATCACTCTGATGATCGTTATCAAAGCAGATATTCATCCTAGACCTCAACTGTCTGTCTTCTGCTTAATTTTACCTCATGCAGAGCCAGTATTACACAGATCTTCAGTGTTATGCTCATCTTCAGATGCGCAGTTTCAGCAGACTAAGATACATTTCCAAACTATTTTGCTACCCAAGTGTTGAAGCAATGGACTGAAAAGCAGCTTGTTTAATTTCCCAGTGAACCTACCAAGGACAGCTTGAATTTCTCAGTTCATAGTTCTCCTTTCTTCATTCATTCACTTTTGCTTTTCATTTTGTTTGGGAGAGATGATGATGGGAGCATTATAAATACCTGGCACACAGAGAATGGAATGAGTTTTGTTCAGAGGAGTTGAGGACATTGAAAGAGCGACAGTTAATAAAACAGAATTAGGCTCCACAAATACAGTGGTTTTAGGAAGCTGTTTCCAAGCAAAAATTATATCCTCAGCATTTACTGCTACTGAGTGGAGGAAAGAAGAGCTTGTACAGAACAATGGCTCATGCAGTATATTTAATACCTAGGAAAAAACAGAAGTCTGTATTAAGACAGGTTACAGGATAATGTCTCACTGATGATTAGTGGCTGTTATTGTAATACAGATCAAGAGTCTGAACTCATGTTTGAGAAATGACAGTGATTCAATTTTCTGACAGATAATTCAATTTAAGATGTCCTCATTTTTAAGACCTGACTATTAACATAGTTCAATTAATGTCTGGTGCTTTTTAGATTATGTATGTGGATGAGTTGTCCACAGGCGACTTTATTATTCTCTTCAGTGGAATAAAGATGAGAACCTCAAACCTCATGAATTCCCAATTACAAGACATTTAGGTTTTCTCTTTCTAAACTGGAACACAGAAGGGTGTTTAGACACTCCTGCTGTTGGTAATGGTTATGCCAGGCAGTCACAGAGCAGAAATCGTCTCATCTGACATTAACTTCTTACTGTGAGGGTGACTCAGCACTAGCACAGTTTGCCCAGAGAGGTTGTGGAGTCCCTGTCCTTGGAGGTGTTCAAAACCCAAGATATGGGCCTAGGCAACTGATTCTACGTGGTGCTCTTTGAACATAGGGATTGAACATGATGATTTCCAGAGGTTCCTTCCAACCTCAACCACTCTTTGATTCATCAACAAAGATGACCAACGGTAGCTGCAAATTAACAGGAGGCCCTGCTCCTTCAAGCAGCAAGACCCAAAAGAACAGAGGTCTGTAATTTCTCTTCTATCACATAAACTTCTCCATCATTCTGAAGGAAATTCCTTTATCTCTGCAAATCAGCCCCTCCTTTCATCTTCCTTAATCACATGGGTCTAGACTCACACACTGGTCCAAAGGAAAACGCCTCCTTCAGGCGCAGTAAAATGCAGTGTATTAAGTACAATTTTAAATGGCTCTATTTTACTAACTATATTCTTTTTACTTATGCTGGCTATTTAAGGGGGATTAATATTAATAGGGTCACAGATTCTGTTGCCACAGCAGAGACATTTAGTGTATAAAACCAGTTGCATCTGGGAGGATACTTGGTAACCCTTCATTCCCACCACAAATATCTGGAGTTTTACCACTAGATAGCAGTATGTAGCAATGAATGTTGTTTCCGCAGATGGTTTGAAATAGCTGGGTAGCTAAACACAACATATTCACCCAGACTCGGGGAGCAGACAGGGAAGAAAAGGCAGAAAGAGAAATCAGAGAAAACACTTCCTTATTCTTTTTAAATCTCAGCTGCTTGTCTCCTGTCACAATTTTTGATTCATAAATGTTGAATTACCTGCATCTGTGGAAAAAACAAGTACTCTCAAAAGCAATCCACAAGAAGAAGGTAAAATAAGGACTCCTTTGTTCTTTGCTAGATGAGTGTGCACAGAGGTATAGAAGACTTTTCAGGGCACCTCAGTACTTGCCCCAAAGGACACAGGAGAGTTAATGCTAGATACTGTTTCCTACAACAGCTTAGTGAAGGAAAGGGTCAACCCTGGCAGTAGGAGAAGCTGCAAAGCCTGGTGGTGGTGGTGATGGCCTTGCAGGCTGTGGCCATTGCCAACATTGCACTGTCTTACACCATCACACCCTTACATCTGCTGTATTCCTGCTTTGCTGTTTCATCTATGATAATCCATTAAAACCAAGTCCCTGGTTGAGATAACGAAGGGTGGTTTTTTTTTAGAGAACTACAGTGACTTGCAGCAGATGTGCATCTATCTTAATTTACAGGTGATTAATTGATCTCACCTTGGCTAGGGACCAGGGTAGATTGATTGGTCGAATTTATTTGTGTAGTGAAAATTGAGCAGGGATTTGAATTCAAAACTAAGCCAGTCCAGCAAGAGTTCTCAGACAAGGTAACAACTGGTAAACACCAGGACTGGTGAGCTGACAAGCAGGTCTTAAATATAAGGAGAATGAGAGAAAGTACGGTGCCTGTAAGCTGATTATGTGTTTTTCTTTACAGAGGAAAAAAGAAATCTTCTATTTTTATTCTAAGTAATGCTCACAGGAAAAAAATCAGAATGGTGCATACTCCTGAGGATAAGCACATACAATACCTTGATGTTGACTTACGAAACGTAATGTTAACATATTTATTCTTATAATCTGTTCTCCTCTTCAGAAGAAAAGCTGTTCCCACGTCCTTCCACACACCCCAGTGACTGCAGCACGTTCCTGTTCCTGTCCCTCCCTGTCATCACGACTGTTCCTGGCAGCCCATGAAGCAGCAAGACTGGATGTGACACAGATCTTGTGTTGCAGTTTTACATCTCCTGCTTGTCTGTCAGTGTGTCTTCAGATACTTATCACTGTAAGATGCCAGAGTGAATAATCCTGCTAGCTTACTGCACACATGAGTGCACTGGTGGTATTTTTTTCCTTGCCACAGTGAGATTGTTATATTCCTCATATTGAGACTGTGTGCATACAATAGCTCTTTACTAACAAATACATTACTCCATTCTGTTTAATAAGATTTTGAATTATGGCTCCAGGAAACATTTTCTTCTTCTATCTCCCCTCACATAAAGTGAACAAGCTTTGGTGGAAAAGATGCATTTTTTTTTTAGCACTTACAGCAGGTACTGCAGGACATATATTATCCCAATGTGGATTATATTGTTATTTTCTCTAAGTATCTGGAAACCTGGCAGTGCAATTAGTATTTTTGTCAATGGAGATTTTGCAGACTTTTTGAAGGAGGGGACCACTGATCTGCTCTGAGCTGGACTTAGAACCACATCAGAGTTTATGCTCTGTATCTCTGCAAGAACACGTCAAAGCTGTTGCTAGATGCTGTCTTAGAAGATTGATCTCAGTGCTCTCATCCTGGCAGGATCTTGGCAAGTCATCCTGTAAAAGTCTTCCTGTGGTTGTTTGCTGTTTGCAGGGTGATGAAGGACAAAATAGCTGCTTCCCAAAAGGCACAGTAAGGGTGACTGTTGAGGACTCCAGCTTGCAGTAGATGTTGCTCAGGAGTGGGCAACATAGAACCTCTTTCCCTGAGGGCCAGCAAAACTTGTGTACTGCAAAAGTTGCCTTCTGTTTAAAGGAGGAAGGTGGTAGAGGTTGGAGGGAGAAGATGTAATTGTCCATACATAGGCCCTATTTGCTCTCCTTGTGTGACAGATAGGATCCCCCATGGTGGGAAGCCCTGATTAATCTTCCTTTTCTTGCATTGCTCTGAGTTTACTGCCACAGGGAGGCACAGATTGTTCACAGTTCTTAGAGATATCGTCCCATATTATTTGCAAACTCAAGGAGACATCTTGGTACTGCTTAGACTTTTACGTTCTTACTGCTTACTAAGACCTGGGATTTTGTGCCCATGTCTGTATAGCTTATGCTTTAATGTCTGCGTGAGGTACAACTCACCAGTGGGGCTGGTGTGAATCAAAGTGGTTGCAAACTCTCTTCTGTCAGCAGAAGAGGGATTGCAGATTTGATGAAGAGGCTTTGAGAAGAAATATTAGTCATGGATTATTTCTATGAGATAGATTGCCATCCTGCACCATGGAGAAATGACACCTGTTTGCTCTAGGCTGCATTAACTGCACTGACTCAGCTATGTTAAAAACTGGGGATACAGTGCAGGGACTCACCCAGTTGCTACCAGTCGTCACCTTCCTACCTGGGGAAGGGATTGACAGACCTGCTTAGCATGGCCAGATTCTTGGTAACTAGCATTTACTTATTTCACTTCATGTCCCTGCATGAAATATTTTTCAGCCTTATGTAGTTTATGCCTCTCAGTTATTGTCAATCTGAGATAAATCTGAAGTGCTGTTCCAAAGGCCATTTAATATCAAAGACATAAAATACACTTGTATTTGGAGAGCATATGACAACTTCATGAATTCAGGTTACCTCTTCTCATGAACATCTGTCTTCTTAGATTGCTGCTGCCATGATGCCTCAAGGAAAAGGAATTTCCTTAATAAAGAAAACAAAACTGTGTTACCACTTTATGGAGAACACTTGCTGCTCTCAGCCCTACTATGGGTAAGCAAGTGTGTAGTTAGAATTTCCTCTAAACTCCTGTGCAGAAAACCCCTGCAGATTAAATTTATGTCTTTAATGTTTCTTTCTCTCTTTCATTCCTGAATCATCCCTATGGATTACAAGGGATTTGTTATAGCACTGATTCTAGAGCTTGACAGAAGTAGATGGTATTAATAGTCTCTGATACGTCCCTAGATAAGACCAGGTTATCCAGCCCCCACAGCCATGCCCTGGGGTGCAGGTAGGCTTGTAAATGCTTCTGGCCATGGTAAGAAGCAGGGAACACCCAGCTGCAATAACTTAACAGTCATGGAGTTTGTTTCCCTTGTGTTTGTGTAGACAGTGTTCTAAAACTTTCAAACCAATCTTAATATATTTGAGCAGATTTACAAAAGGAAAAGCCTCTTCAGCCAGACTTCTTCTATAGGCAAAGGAATGGACTTTGTCTCCAGCTGCCTTCATGAGCCCTTTTGTATCTGACTATCTGGTACACAAGATAAAGCATGAGTCTACAGACTTCCTATATGGGAGGAGGTTGTATGATCAAATACAGTGCCATTAATGCCAAAAGAAATAAGGGCTTACAGGCACTGTCTGTAAAGCAACAAAACCCACTTTATATCTAAGCCCCTGCCACACTGAAATCAACAGGCATTTATGTGTCAATGGGAGGAATACTGGAGTGTTTGAGCATAAATTGATTGCTTCTGGGTCTCAGGTCTCTGGAGCTGCCTTTTATTTACAACACTGTGGATGCCAGTTCCTCTGAAGCACAGGGCAAGTATTATCAGATATAGGAGGCTAGGTCAGGTGGACTAAAAGTTACATCCAATATTTTAGATGTTTTAGTTGGGGTTTCTAGGATTTTTAATAAACAGTAGTTATAACTGTGACTGTGATTTCTTAAGAATCAGACACCGGTGTTTAATTTGGGAATCAAATATGTATTTTTTTTTAATGACGTTATCCTCAAGCAGATTTGTAGACTTTGTTTGATTGCTGACAGTCTGCATACAGTAGACATGGTAGTGAAGCCAATATGCTGGCTGGAATGCTATTTTAAGTAGTTCTATGGTTTTTTTTTTCATGCTTCTTTTGATAAATGAAGCTATTGAGCAGAAAGGCAGTGAAAAACTTGGGTACCCAAAACAATGATTTGACTGTTTACTAGCTTTCAGCTAGAATATTAATGCAAGTTCATCACAGTTCACGTGATATGGAAGAAATCAATGAGGAAAAAATACAGTCATTGTTATTGGCTATTTAGGTGGGTTTTGTGCAGATATGATCCCATCTACATCTTCTGCCTACTTTCAGGGACAGTGTAACTGCAAAGGTATCTAAGTTCATATATATCCTATCCTGGTCTGGTTACTTTAGACACTCTTTAGAAAGACTCTTTCATGGAGAAAACCAGTCAAACCAAACCCAAACCCCACTAATGGAAGAGGATGGATTGAGGAGCAAATGCCTCAGCAACTTAAATTACAGACACAATTTTCCATCCAAATGTAGAATTGCTGGAAGCCCCCATGTGAAAGAACATTTCAAAATGACACTCACAAAAAGATTGGTTGATTTATTTCTTAAGGGATCTTTTCTAGTTATTATCAAAGGCTTTTAAGTCTTCTAGGCTGTGCTCAAGGAAAAGCTGTGAAAAGCTGAATTGTGAATTGTCTGCTGCATGTACCAGGAAGAGCAAGCCCTGCACTCTTGACTGATGCTTTCTGTTCCTGTAGGGGCAGGAGGGAGATCAGTGGTTGGTTATTTAGTCCTCATCTAAGAGATTTCTCAGTACAACTCTGATAAGGTCAGCAGTTGTTGTTTTTCTCAGAGGTAGGGGCAGGATGGATACATGATAATGACTTATCTGCCAGCTGCTGAACAGATATAGTTTGGACACATAGAGCTGGGGCAAGTGAGTGTTTGATGAGCACAGGATGTGCTGCAGAAAGAAGCTACACTACAGGCATGTCTACACCAGCTTTGGAAAATAGCCTGAGAGTGCTCTGCCAGAATGGACATTGTTGCTCTGACTGCAAGTCATGCATCCCCATTAGCTTTACCTCAGTCAATCCCCAATGTATTCTACCCTTCGTTGAGGCTTGCTGCTTCCTCCTAAGTGCAGCTCCACATCTCCTGGGTTGAGGTAGCTTGTTGTGGAGACAAGAGCATCGATCCCCAGGATTTCATTCTAGTCTAAGCTGAACTTTCCCCATCAGGTGTGTTACTCCTGCCCTGCCAGTAGCACACAGGCAGTTGTAAGATGAGGTTAGTATAGGAAAGGAGTTCTCTAAAAATCAATACCTTTGCAAATGATGGGGTGTGTGTATCTGCCCAAGTGGAAAGCAGGAGTGCAGCAGCCTCACTAAACCAGGTGAGACTGCTTTGAAATGTCTCACTTGTTTGAAGTGGATGGAGGAAATGCCTGCAGAGCATTGATGCCTCTTCTGGCATGGACAGAGGAGGAGTTGTGCACAACAACATGCCTGTCACCCCAATACATAACCCTGGTGCAAGGAAGGTAAGGCTTGCGTCTGCAGGACAGAAATGTAAGGTGAGACAGATGACTTATCTGAGATCCTGCTTTTTCAATGCTTAACTTACTGCATCAGTCTCTAAAGCTGATGGGGAGAAGAAAATGGCTTAGGGAGCCTGGGAGCTGGCTGCTAGCCAGGAGGAGAGCCCTTGAATAAATAAAATATGCTTATATTATAGCTTCAGCTTCTCTTTAAACACTGACCAGATGGTTCTAACTGCTGGCCTATAAGCCCCTTCCCACAACAAAATCCACTGCACATGGGAATACTTGTTTGCGAAAGGGAGGGAATTTACAAGTCCTGCGGTGCTCTGAACTGATGGAAAACATAGGAGATGGGGTATTAAATCTCAGCTGTGGCAGCATTTCACCCGCAGTGCTGCTGCCACTGAACCATGAGTGAAATGATGTGCTCCACCTGGTACCAGCAAGTAACCAGCCACTAGTCATATTCACCTCATATACACTTCTATTTGAATTCCCAGCGTCTGTGCTGTCACCTTATTCTCTGTAGCCTGACAAGGAGTTAAATTGCTTCACATTGTAAAATGAGGCAAGGCATCATACCCAAATTTAACATGGCATTCTTGCTTTAAGGTCTCAAGGTGGACTTGTGTTCCTGGGGGAGACATACTCCATAAATGCTTCTGGAAATCTTTTCTCAGCTGTAGGGCTGTGGATCAGTCTTTGAATGTGCTTCCCTCAGGTAAAGAAGCAGCAACTCTCAGAAGGTTGCTTTACATCTGTACTGATGTTTTTAGGAGCTTTATTTCCATACTTCTCAAAGTGGGGCAGTGCAGACTTGAATCTATGCCTCCCTCCATCCCACCCAGGAAATCCTTATTCCTGAGTTGCTTATCACACAGAACAGAGCTTTGCAAAACCTATAAGCCAGCTGCCCATGTGAGCATCAAAGAGAGATTAAATGCTGTCAAGAAGATGAGAATCTTCTACCTGAAATGATGTATCTATCCTTTATGATGGCATTTAATCTCTCTTTGTCCCTCATAAAAGGAAGAATAAGAAGTTTTCAGTTGCTAAAGCTTTAACAAGCAGGTCTAGTGAGAAAAGAGGAAGATTCCAGAGTCACAGCTCTGGAATCAAACACTCCCACGGTGTGCCGTAATTTGCTTGGTGGGGCAAAACTCAGCAAAGATCCTTGAGAATGGGAAAGGAGATAGCAGGAAACCTAAATGATAGCTGTCTCACTTGTGTGTCTCTGCTTGTGCTGCAACAAGATGGAAAGAGTTATTGGGTTTGAAGGGAAATGAAAGAGTGGCAATTTTATTTAAGAGTATCAGGTTTTCAGTGGTCTGTACTAATGGATAATGTGAAGGGTTGAAGTCCTAATTTCAAGGAGTATTTTTTACTTCACTGGGGCCTAAATGTCACCCCAACACTCAAGAAAACTAGAGAATTCCTTTGTTGCAAAGACACTGCCCTCTTTCAATACATTTTAAATAAAACAGCTGTGGGGTTTTCCTTGGTGCTAAAGGTCTGTATAGCCCTGATCTTCCTTGAGTCTTGTTCCAAAAAAGAAATTAAGGGGAAGTTTAAATCCTTCCAATTTCAAACAATTTTCTTCATCAACTTAAAACTTAAGCTTTAAGAGGGATGGGAGAAATAGAGAAGACAGAGAACTCTGAGCATCCTCAGAGATAATTCCATAGGATGCATTCATCAAAAGGAAAAAAATAGTCTTATGACTGAGACTGGAATAGAATTTGCCCTTTTCTCTTTTATAAACTGAAAACATCTTATGAATTCTATAGTGCAGTAAGGACTGGATATTCTTTGCAAGAGCTGGGTTAAACCTCAAAACCAGGCTGGATTGTGAATACAACTAAAACACCCTATTTCAGGTTTAATAGGATTCATTGCTTGGTTCAACATTTCTTTCTGGCCTGAATTCATTTTGAGAAAATGCAGTCTGAACCTGGTGATAACAGGAGGATATAAATCTATTTTAATTAAAAATAGAATCACAATTCCCTAAAGCAAGACAATAAACTATTCTCTTGCACTGAAAATAAGCTGACCAGATTTCTGGATGGCAAATCTAGGGTATTGTGGAGCAGGTGCTGTGATGTCTTATCAGAGATTGGAGGAAGAATGTTACACTGACAAGATAAAAAGGTTTATTATGGCTTTACATACAAGTAAGTAGTAATAGCTGAACACAGCATGGCTATATGGCAAATAATTACACGTCTCAGATTCTAAAATGTAAGGGGAATACTAAGAATTCCCAGTTTCCATAGACATCTATCTGAACAGCATGAGGGACATAGCTCATTTAGGGATCTACTAATATTAATGTACTTGATAAATACATCAAATAAAAATCACTGTGAAAGCCACCCGTGGTGTTAGGTAATTTGGTGCTCTAGGAGTGTTGACAATGTCTCTCAAGCTAGAATGCCTTCAGTCTTAGAATTGTGTTAACCAGGAAAGGACATGGCCATTGCCAAGAGTGACTGTGCCAGACTCAATTTATTAACATTGATTTTTATGAATTATTCTTCTTACAACTTGAAAGTGTATCTGTCTGCACAGTGAAGATGTTTCTGTGGGGAATACTCTTTTCACAAATGAAGGTGTGTGCTGGTTTGGACTGGGATGGAGTTAACTTTCTTCAGAGTAGCTACTATGGGGCTACATTTTAAATTTGTGGTGGAAATAGTGTTGATAACAAAGGGATATTTCAGTTATTGCTGAGCAGTGCTTACAGAGAGCCAAGGCCTTTTCTGCTCCTCACACCCCCCCGCCAGCAAGCAGGCTGGGGATGCACAAGGAGTTGGGAATGGATACAGTGGGACAGCTGACCCCAACCTCAAGGGGTATCCCATACCATATGGTGTCATGCTCAGCATGTAAAGCTGGAGGAAGAAGGGGATGGAGTGATGGCATTCATCTTCCCAAGTAACTGTTCCCCATGATGAAGCCCTGCTTTCCTGGACATGGTCTGACTATGGGAAGTAGGCAATAAAATTCCTTATTTTGCTTTGCTTGTGTGTACGGCTTTTGCTTTACCTATTAAACTGTCTTTATCTCAACACACAAGTTTTCTCACTTTTACTCTTCCAGTTCTCTCTCCCATCCTGCCACGGGGGCAATGAGTGAGTGGCTGTGTGGGGCTGAGTTGCCAGCTGGGGTTAAACCATGATGATGTGTATGGGAAATTAACAGGGAAAACTTGCCAATTCACATGTTGAATGGGTGAGTGTGTGCAGGGAGAACTGTTTAACATCCCTCCTGCCTATTTACTGCTTTCATTCCTAATGTTGCCACAACAGAACAAAGCCATCATGTGGTTTTGTTCTCCCCACTCTCAAACTGACAACTTCTATTGCAGCCACAGCCACTTCTTGGCTGTCTTCAGAAGCTGGTGGAAGTTGGAGTTCAGCTGCATGAGGGTCATGTCTGTGTTTGCTCTGGATCCACTGAGTATTTCCACTCGCTGAAGTACTGCTGATGGGAAATCCCACCAAAGTCAATTGGATGCATGTGTTTAAAGTCCATCATGCAAAAATGCTCTTGCTTGGGATTGACACTTGCTGATAAATGAAATGCATTAATTGCGCTACTGCTCAGTAACAGCAAACAAAAATTCCCTTTCTTCCATTCTTTGAGAACTGAATGACTTCTTTGTATGATGTTGTTGTCTCTCAAACAGGGTTTCTCCTGCAGCAGTCTGCATAAGCCGTGTTGCCCAGGGTGTGATGTGAATAAGAGAAACATGGGGAGGTGCAGGAGAGCTTGCTGGTGGCTTGCCAGACTGCAGAGGTGCTCTTAGCATCCCCTTGGAAGGAGGTGGAAAAAAAGGCCTGGCAAAGGAAAAGATGGTGCCTGAAATAAACAGGGCAAGAGATCTAGCTTTGGGAAAAGAAAGATGGGGTAGTGGGGCAAAGAGTGAAGAAGAGAACTAAAGAAGGTGGAGGCAAATTGCTGTGGAGGAAAGAATCACTGATGTGGGCTGGAAGATGACTTGGCAAGAGCATGACTCAGAATAAGACTGAAGGAGGGTGAGACAGGAATGAAGGGGGTCTGTGTAAGACTTTTGAAGAGGGCTTCAGTTTGACACTGCCTGAGGTGTGCTCCTTGGTGCAGAAGAAAGCAGACCTTTGACTTGAGGGACAGGTCACAGAGGGGCAGACTGAGAAGAACAGCAAAACAAAGTAACTTGCTTCAGGCCATACAAGAACTGAGTGACAGCTGAATATCTCAGATGTTTACAAATATGCATGCTCTGCTTCTCCCCTCTGTAGGGATAGTGGGAGATTTTGATTCTATCAATAACACTCTGTTTCCTTGGCAGAAAAGGGATGACTAGAAAGTCAGGGAGCAGATGGAGGCTTTTTTTAATCCTTGATGGTTCTGAGCTGGTAGGAATTTGTGGCTGGATCTAAAATTAGCTCCAAGGAAGCCTGAAGGGGAAACACTGTTCTTGTGAACTGCAGTTTCTCTGTGATTTCTTTTTCTTTGTTTTGTTTTAGATTTAATTTATAAAACATGAGGGAAAAGAAAATGCATTATGGAAACATGGATCTAGAGTCATCACATTCTAAGGGACTAAAGAACAGAAATTTTTGCTGTCTGTTTCTGTGAAACATTTGGTTTTGCCTCCATCTATGCCAGGTGCCTGAGATAAGGAAGAAGATGAGCCTTCACAGCAACAGGGAGCAGAGCTGATGTATGTGTGAGCAAGTGAAGAGGTAGGGGAGGGGGACAGGGTAGGCAGGAAGACTGCAAAGACACATTTGATGTTTGCCTGGTCCAGGCCATAGTGAATCCTCAGAGGCTATTCAACATCTGGCTGATGTCCACAAGAAAGTTTCTCCAGAGATCCTGGACATCGGAGTCACCATCAGGCACATGAGAAGGGCAGTGCTGGTCCCATACAAGGAAGTGCCAGTAAAGGCATCTTCTCCTCCACAAACCAGGCACACAGGGGTTGCAGACTCACTTCCTCCACAGCCTGGCACGTTTCTGAGTTTAAGCCTGTCTTGTTGGACAGGTGATTATCAGAAGTGGTTTCCTTCTCTCCTAAATTTTATTTTTAAAGAAGCCTTTCCCTTTCTTAATCTTGGGTTTTATCCCTCTCATACATTGCTTAACACAATGGTAATGCTAACATAACCTGCTCTGCTTTCCTCAGTGTTTGGCACTCTGAGCTAGCCATAAATTATACGTATTTTCCCTTTTCTGTCAGATCAGTGCAAGGGCCTGCAAGTCTTGAGAAATTTCCTCTAAATTGCTTATGCAGTCGTTTCACAAATCAAGATACAGAGCAAGTGAAGAAGTCCTTGGTGATGCTTATGATCTCATGAATTCAGTAAGCAGAACAGGACTGTTTCAAGTCTCACTTTTGGATAAGGAAAAGAGATGAGGAAGCTTAAGGTGGCAGAGCTACAGTCAGTCATTCAACAGCTAGAATAACATTCTCCATCTTGCAACTAGTGTGCTGTGTCCAAAGCAGGATTAACCTGTCTGCAAAATCCTTATTGCAAGCCAAACCCAATTAGTGGAGAGGAGACTAACAGTTTAATGGAGAGCTGCTGTGGTGCACAGGGATCTGTGTACTGTCCGCACTTCAGCTGTTGCAACTTAAACTTTGCAAGGTTTATCTTTAACAAACCAGATTTGAAGGAGCTTCATGTTACTCAGTTTTATGAGGATCAGTTGCTGGATTACAGGTTGAGTTTGGCTTTTCTAATTTTGAAAAAATTGAGCTTTTCATTAGTTTTTCATTCTAAATCATACTATTGCCAGGCTCATTCAAACTTTGACCTTGTCTTACTTTGGAGCTTCGAACATTTACCAGACTCAAACGAAACAGTAACTCTCCAGGGTATAAGCATGATGCCCTCAAAACGGCAGCTCTGAAAAGAGCTAAAGCAAGAAGAGGATTGGGTGTCTTCCTGGCTGTGACTTTTCATAGTTTGGTCTGGGTTGTCTTGCCTCCTGTGATGCTGAGCAACACACATTTGTTTTTCTCTGCTGTGATATTGCTTTATTTTTCTCTGTGGTCCCTACCTCCGGAATAATTGGCTCATTGAGGTGACTGAATGCAGTGTTTATGATTGAAGTGACAGACTGTAAGTTTTGGGGAAAATAATAATAAAAAAAGATATACACATATGTATATATGTACACATGTTCTTTACAAAAGCCGGGCATGTCAGCGCCAGTAGACAGAGACTAGTGTCTGGGGTGAGTAAAAGAGGAATAAAAAGCTGTTTTAACTTGTATTGCACAGAGTTGAATCATCCTCTTTTCCTGGATCAGACCATTCAGAGCTAGAGTTTTTTGTTTACAGAAATAAAAATTGTCTCAGAAAAATCCAAAATGGAAGCCAATCCACCCATTATTTTTTTATTAGATATGCTGTTTAAACCAGAGTTAATTTGATAGGCACAGTGGGACTCTCTTCTCTGTTGGTGATTGTAGACACTATCTGGCAGAGTAACAGTAACATTCCCTATTTCTTGACTCACATAATTTGGTTTTAATGCTAGAACACAAAATATCCTTTAAATCTTTTTAAGCTGTTTCCATTCTATTATAGTGAGTATCAATTTTATTCATGTTTTCTTGACAGTTTCCATTACTTCGATCCAATTTTTGAGATGCTTGTGCCCAGTATTCTTCAAGGTATTTGAGTGTTTAGCGTTCAGAGAGTTTGGTTCTTAGGCTTACTGGATAGCTTTTCTCTTCAGAATCACCCTTTTGAATTCAAAGGGACTAATCCAATGGCAATTTTTTAGCCTACATATCTACAAGGTGTGGTTCAGTTGTGTGATTCCTCTAATGTGTTGGTCTACAAGGTATTGCTTAGTACTCATAAATGTTATATGTCCCTGTATGATTTCAATTAGTATTTATGTACTTGGAGAAGTGAGACTTTGATTTCCCTAAGTATAAAGAGATCCACATCTTTCAGGAGAACATCTTACGTAAGATTGCTGATATTCTCGTACGGGAATAGCATGAACCATTGGTTTTGAGAAGGTGATTAAGTAGGCACACTTTATTTGGCTACACTGCTTGGAACACATTTCCCTACAAAACTCTTCTGGAAGTTACCATTAGGAGTGTGTTTACATTCATTCCTACTCAGCATCACATTTAAATATAGATTTAATGAAAACCTGTCTATCTGATTTGTTGAACTGAGCCCACAGTCATTCAAAAGGTGGTAACAGGAGACAACATTTTTTTTGGTCGGCCATCAAGCCCTTGTATTCCCTATGCTGCCAGGGAATACTTACTTGTCAACAAACTATTCCTCTTCTTGAGGGAAAGACACAATGTGGGCTTTAGGATCATCAGAAGCTTTTTCGCATCTCTTCACATCATCCCACACTGTCAAGAGGTGGTGATGGTTCCACTTTTGATATCTCAAATCTCTTCTTTGTAGACACTCAATTAGGAATTTAATTAAAAAAGGAGACAAAAGGAAATCGCATGTCTTCCCTAGAGGAAGATTCCTAACACTGAGTGTGCAGCCACAGATCAGAAGGGAAAAGGAAGCAGTGAAGCATAGGAAGGCAGCAACTTGGGGAAGGACTGCCAGGGTACGACCTGTTCCATACTGTCAAGGGCTACTCAGCTCTGTGGCTCTCTGTCCTTGCACAATATTTGGGTTTTTGTTTGTTTTTCTTTTCTCAAGGAAGATGACTTTCCTCCAAACAAAGATGTTATTCAGGTTCCCCCTTTCCCCCCTTTTATGACAGAAGTAACTGTTCTGCTGTTCAAAATTGGAAAACTATTTGCAGGCATAAAAGGAGCTCTCATAAATGGAAAATCCCAGATAAACTGTTTAAAAGGGTTGCCCCTCCTTACTACTGAAACTGTTTTTCTGACTAAGTCTATATTTAATCCTGTCAGAGAAACTAACAATCTGGGGGGAAAAGTTGCAAGAGGGAAAATTGTACTGGTGGAGTCTGTTATATAGACTAGCTTGTAATGGGGACCCCAGCTGGCTCTAGTATCAACCTTTGAGGTTTGTAATTCAGTTAGTCTTTGATTATATTATGGGAAACAGCATTGAAAGTCTTTATGAAGTTGAAATAAACAACATCCACTGCTCTTCCCTCATCCTCTGTTCTCATCATCTGACTGTAGGAGTCTATCAGGTTGGTTAAACATGATTTTCCTTTTCATAAGTCCATGTCAGCCATACCCAATCACCTTCTTGTCCTTCATATGCTTGGAAAGGTTTTCAAGAGGACTTGCCAAGCATGAAGGTGAGGTTGACCAGTCTGCAGTTCCCCAAATCCTTCTTACCCTACTCGAAGATAGGAGTGACCTTTGCTCTCTTCCAGTCCTTAGGAATCTCCCACAATCACCATTGCAATGATATCAGCCCTCAGCATGCATAAGCGAAACCTCATGAGTCAGTCCCCACAGACTTCTGTATGTCCATATCGTCTAAATGTTCTTTACATGATCCTTTCCCACCCAAGTTTTCTTTGCTCTGGACTTTCCTACTGGTCTCTGGGCATGGGATTTCTGAAGGCTGATCTTATCAGTAAAGATGGAGATGAAAAAGGCAGTAAGTATCTCTGCTATATCCTTTGTCATCAGCTTTCCCTCTCCTTTCAGCACTGGGTCTGTGCTGCTGTGGAATGCAGGTCCATGTACCTGTAGAAGACCTTACAGCCCCTTGCTGTATTCAGCTTCAGGTGGGCTTTGTCTTGCCTAACCTTGTCCCAGCATGCTCAGACAGTCTCTATATTCCTCCTGAGGCTTCTGACCCTGATCCTACCTTGGTCCCCTGTGCAGGCCTTTTAGTGCTCTTGCTTTAGCATGGGTAAAGACATCCTCTTTGAAAAGCATGGAGCACAGGGAATTCAATTTCAAAGGGAATAGATTTACTATCTGCAGCTTCCGTAATATAACAGGATATTTATAAATCACAATTTGGGATTTGATTTGTGGGAATTGACTGAAAAGATAAATGAACACAGTTTTTATGAGGTGAGCTGTTTTCTGCATGTTTGGGACAAATTTGTCTCTTAGAGTTTATGTGTCTTCCAGCAAAGATAAATTAAACCTGGCAATAAACTTTTCATACTCTACACTTACAGAGACAAAGCTGATCCTCTTGCCTTCTTGTATTACAGCAATCTTCCTTCAATTTATCCAAAACAATCTTCAGCATCAAGTAGCATTAAAATGTGTCTGGCTATTGTTAATAATAAACCCTGAGTCAGCTGTAGAGAAGCAGATTTCAAAATCAATGAGGCTAAGTGGAGTGGACAAGGGAAAAACAATCCACACAGCAGCTTTCTGACTTTACAAGCTGACTTGAGGAATAGAAGTCATAAATTTGTGGACAGATGAAAAGCAGGAATGGTGAAATGCCAAAAGCTTGATTGTGAAGCCTGTTTGAGCCAACCAGCAGGCAGTCTTTTAAGGGGGAACTTAAGTTTACAAAAAAACTAAGACAAAAGATGTGAATTATTGTGACCAACTTCACTGTTTTCACTGTAATGGGCTGTTAAAACTTATGTAGTACTCAGCCAGTTTCAGAAATCGATAGCTGGGTTTCTGCTGGAGTTTTTTTGTCTAGCTCAGTGACTCAGATGCTGAGACACTGCATCTGTTTTCTAGATTGAAGAAGTCAACAAGGGTTACTTATAGCTTAACAGGTCATCTTGCTTTAAACATCAATAATAAAAAGCTACCTACTTCTTTTTCTAAATCCCTTGCAGACTCCTTGAGTAAGTTTTAGCATGGTGCCAACTCAAACAAGAGCGTGCCTGATGGGGAAGTTATAGGAGGCTTGTATGTATGCTCTCCTTTTGGAGGTCTCCTTTTGAGTGCAAAGCCCTGTGAGATGGCATGGTCCTCACCAGAGCATCATTTTGTGGTTATTCAGCTGCCCTGTGATGGAACAATATATCTATAGCCAGAAGGGTGATGGGCCAACTGAGAACCTGTGGGTTAGGGTTTAAAGGGAGAACTGCAATGGGGAACATTCTGGGGGGTCTGCTACAGCCTCCTGATCAGGAAGACTGTGTGAATGAAGTCCTCTATAAACAGACAGGAGAAGCCTCACACTCACAGGCTCTTGTCCTCATGGGGGGAGTTCAACCACCCTGATATCTGTTGAAGGGACCGTGCAGGCCGGCACAAGCAATCTAAGAGGTTCCTCGACTGTGTAGAAGACAACTTCCTTCTGCAAGTAATAGAGGAGCTGACAAGGAGAGGTGCCATGCTTGACCTCGTGCTCACCAAGAGGGAAGGGCTGGTTGGAAACGTGATGCTCCGGGGAAGCCTTGGTTGTAGCAATCATGAAACGGTTGAGTTCGAGATCCTCAGGGCAGTGAGAGGGCATGCAGCAAGCTCACTGCCCTGGACTCTAGCCTTTCACCAACTCTTCAGTGGTGATTGCCCAGGTAAAAGAGAAGGGGCGTGGGACCTTATCATACAGTCTACGTAGAGGTCTGACTGTAAACATGCAAAGACACACTTGCATCATAGAGTCTTGGTGGTGCAGCAGAATTGGATTTTGAAGACATTAATACCAAATCACTGTGCTTTTAGGGACCCAGGTTAAGCAGTTTGTTAATGTTCTGCAGGATTTCAACATTTTTTAGGAATCCACAACTGTTCTGAGTTTACTGTTTTCTGATGAAATTTCCCAAAAAGCAGTTTGTGACGTGCATTTTGCTGTGAACATAAGGTCTTTGCTTTGCAATATCATGTGTTATGTATAAACACTGACAATACCTATTACAGAGAATAGGCTGGCCTTTCATTGGCTTGACAAGAGCTTTAACATGGAGGAAATATTTCTTCAAACCAGTTCTGGCACATGTAATAAGAATCCATTTAAAATATGGACCACAGATCTAACTTTGGTTAAAAGCTTGCCAGGCACAACGCAATAGTAATCTATTTGATTGCTGTGTAAAATGTTGGTTGTCAGAAAATACAAGAGCCATCCCTAGACTATATGAGAACATGCAGCTAAAGGCAGTGCTCAGAGTGTTGGAGGAGGAAGCTCAGAAGATGTGTGTTTTATCTTTGGCACTTTCATCGATTTGCTCTTTGATCCCAGGCAGGCTGTTTATGCCACAGTGTTCACACAAATCCTCAAAACTGCATTTAAATAACTAAATAAGCAGTCTGATTTAGAGGCATCAATGCCTAATATAATAATCTTTTTCTGAGTTGTAAGAGGTATTATGAGGTGTAATTAATGTATAGAAAGCGCTTCATGATCTTTTCTTTACCTATCTACATCTTTATCCAGATGTTTATGCCATGCTGATGAAAGATTCTAAGCTGAAACTACTGTATGTACAAAAAGATGACTGAGAAAGCCTAATAACATAATTATCCTTATCAATAGATTTTCTTGAGAGCAACTCTTTGTTGTCCTCCTTTGAAGACAGTGATGATGAGAAATTATTTTATTTGCATAATTTCTTTTCTGAATAATATTTCTGTTTTATGAGGGTGTAGGTGATAAAATCCCATTACAGGAGACTGGAGCAAGTCTGATGCATTTGCACTTCATTGAGGAAAACAGATTTGCAGAAACTGAACAGTCTTTCTTTGAACAAATGTGCAGGATGCTCTTTCCTGTCTGTTCTTCCTTCTCATCCTCCTTCTCTGCCCTCTGTTCAGCCAAAGTGACCAAGTGAACTTTAGGACCAGCTAAAAACTTTTGACTGAAGGTCATGGCACAAAGAGGCTTAATGTCAGGTTTATCTTGGGCAACCAGATAAGCCCTTTTGTTCTCAGAAGTGCTGTTGAGGCATGGAAGAGGGGAAAGATATGCCTCTGACCTGCCTACTCTTTGTGGCCATGGTGAAAGTTTGCCCAGACTTGTCCCTCCTGCAGACTATCATGCTTTGTCAGTCTTCTTTTTTACCTTTGATACAGAGGATTTCAGGTTGGCATATGTATTACCCTATGTAAGTAATTTGTCCGTAGACTTTCTCCTAGTGTCCATACAAGGCTTGTAGGAGATCATGCCCCAAGCTCCTAGGACTTCACCAGCATTACACATTCAGACACTTAATAAAAACTAGAGGGTAGTGTTTAAAAGGGATAAAATGCTGAGTGAAGAAAGGTGTTACATAAATGGAACTGTCTGCAAGGAGCGGCTGTATCTTAGCCTGTCTCTGAGCTGTATCCGTCAGTCCTGGGCCAGGCTCAGGCTGTACAGCCTGGTGCTATGTAAAGGCTAAACAAAAGATACTTGTGACATGCTTTAGCCTATAATTGGATTAATAGATCTTCTTAAAAAGAAAGAAAGAAAGAAAATTAAAAATGATGATTTGTTACAAAAATTTCCAAGGACACTGAGGGAAGCAATGCACTTTATGCACTTTACACACTTTACAGCAACTAAAAATGCAAATAATTCCCAGACATGGGGCTAGTGGCTGGGGTTATAAACCCACAGATGGTCCCTATTCACTAGAAGAGGGAGGCTATAGAACAGTCTGGGAGTACTTTTCTGTTTCCTTGACCTGGCTTCTGTGTCCTGGTCAAGGAAAACCAGCCTGCTTTCCAAGCTCACATCTTCTGTGTGTGTAGCTGTCGTAAGAAGGCAGCAACAGCTGAGCACTTATTTTTGCTCAGAGAGCTCACAGTGGAGAAAAAGTTACAATTCTCCAATTGCAGAAAAAGCTGCCTCTGTATTAAACAGTGGAAAACAAACAAAGAAAGTTGTGATCTCCAAATAACATTTTTTCCCTTCCCTGGTCATTAGAAGAGCTTCTGTCTGACCTTGGTTTACTAAGACTTGCATTCTTGCTTCCCTTTCTCTCTCAGTAGGAATATCACCTTTCTGACTCATTCACTCAGTACTTATCTTACAGGAAAGTCAGATGGAAACAGGGCAGGTCTGGGGTCTGTTCCCTGGACTGCGTCAGGGTTTGGTTTTAATTCAATAATACAAAATACGTTAACAATCTGGAAAGCACAGCTCTTCTCCCAGGAGAACAACTGAACCACTACGCTTTTACTTATTTACTCAGTGTTAGGCACATTCTGGATATTGAAACACGCCTGGGTATACTTGGAAATTGGTCTAACAGTTCTGTGTGCAGTTTTGACCTGGAGCAGATGCGACTCTTCTAAACAAGGTTTGGATGTAGTCTGGGAGATAGAATGGACCAGAGACTACTGCCAAAAGACAACTTGGCTTCAGCCCCTCAGGTTAGGAAGGCAAGGGTTTAGTAGTTGCAACATGAACCGTTTCATGTCAGAGAGTGACAGTGCAAGGACATACAATGTAGGGGTCTACAAGTAACCTCACCAAGGCTCAGTTTTGGCAGGATTCAACAGCCTGGGAGCTGGGACAGTGTCCTGGGAAGGAAGAGGTGTAGATCACATTGTAGAATCCATATGCATTTAAAAAATATGACTCCTCTCAGACTGGCACTGTCTCCAGTGAACTTGGTAGCTACTTGTACAGCAAACGGAGCAGCCATTGTATTGCAGTATCTGTTATATTTGTTATGTTTTGTTTTGTTTTCCCCCAGGATTTTCTTCATTACAAAAGAGTGAGGCCAACATGTATTGTAACTTTTTACATCCATACAAATCTTAAAATTTAAACAAAGAAGCACACAACAATCTACTGTTGTCAGAACATTACTGATAGATCTTTCTTTCTGTACTGCTTGACTTTGATAAAGCCTCAGCTGGATGTCTGTATTTAACTTTGAGCACTATGCTTCATAAGGGTGGAAGCTAAGTGAATCGAGTTAAAAGAAAGGTAACAAAAAGGGTCATGTTTTTTAGACCTCTGATCTGTGAAGAAAGATTGAAATAATTGGATTTATAGAGTAAGGAGAGGGAGACAGAAATCTTCAAATGTACTAACATCTGCTGCAAGGACAAAGAACAACCACCTAATCTCAATTTCTGTGATGAATAAAGCAGGAAGCAATGGGCTTAAATTTTGAGAGGGCAAATTGAGCACAAGATAAAACTTTAAGACAAGGGAAGTCTGGAATGGACTGAATTGACCTGCTGCAGGCTTTCTAGATCACCTTTTCTTAAAACCATTCAGGCAAACTGCTATCAGGACTAAACTGGGATAGCCAGGCTAGTCTTGGGCTCAAGGGATGCATTAGGAGATCTCAAGCTTCTTTCTTGTTTTATGACTTTGACTTCTTTTTCTTCTATAAGGCTTGAATATTAACAAAGTAATGTCAATATTTTTCAATCTATTGAAAAACTTAGTTGGAGATGGTTTTCTTCCCCCGCCCTTCATATGTCTGGTTTTAAAATCCTCTTATCTGTCTGAATTCATTCTCTCTATGGACCTATGAACATGAAACAAAATTTCAGGATATATCTGTATGTATTTATCTGTCTTTAAAGGGTAGATTTTTAGCTGGTTTTCTGCTGTTCATTCTATATTATTCATCTGAGGATATACATTTACCCTATGCTGAGGAAACACAGACTATGAAAAATTTTTGATAATGAAATCATGGCCTTTCTTTAGACACTTGTGGAGGGTTGACTCTGGCTGGACACCTGGTGCCCACCAAAGCCCCTCTATCACTGCCTTCCTCAGGTGGACAGGGGAGAGGAAATATAATGAAAAGCTCTTGGGTCGAGATAAAGGCAGGGAAAGTTCACTCATCAGTTATTGACAGGGGCAAAACAGATGCAACTTAGAGAAATTAGTTACATTCATTACTGATCAAATCAGAGCAGGATAATGAGAAGTAAAAACTGAATCTTAAAACAACTTCACCCACCCCTCCCATCTTCCCAGGCTCAACTTCACTCCCAATTTCTCTCCCTCCTCTCCCCAGTGGCACAGGGGCTCATGGAATGGGGGTTGTGGTCAGCTCATCATACATTGTGTCTGCCGCTTCTTCCTCCTCAGGGGAGGACTCCTTGCACTCATCCTCTGCTCCAGTGCAGGGTCCCTCTCACAGGAGAAAGACCTCAACAAACTTCTCCAGCAAGGGCCCTTCCCACAGACTCTACTTTCTGGCAAAAATGGAAATTAATGTCTTTCTTTGAATAATTTTTCAAAACAGTCCCCAAGACTTACCAGTTTGCCTACCTTGGATTCCATATGATAATATGATGGAGAATCTAGCAGTTCTAGGACTGCTAGAAGTCTGTAAACAAAAACCTAGTCCTAGGATTGACTGCTCCTTCCAAAAAAACCTCCTTTTACAGGTAAGAAAACAGAACAGATGCTTTGTTTTTCTACAATTCTTCCCTAATAATTGCATAATTTTAATGATGTGTTTTTAGTAATATTCTGCAATAACTAGGCAAGATGCCAGATAACAAATTACAACAAATATGTCCTTCTTAATCCCTTCATGGTCTCCCTGTAGGCTGGAGCCCTAATAAGCATGGGCTGCTGTGTTGCAGGAATAAATACTCAGCTGCATGAATGGCTCCACTGCTCCTCATATACCTGGTATAACAGTAAATTAAAAAGTTGGTAAACTTACTGTTTTACTGAGGGGGAGAAGCAGAGGATTTCTTGGTAAATTACAGTTGGATTAGATCTTTTTATCAGTGTTCTTTTATCTTAGACCATGTCAGCTTGGAAAAAGATGCTCTTCATAAAAGAGGTTCATCAAAACACAAATCTCATTAAGACAATCTGAGTGACAGCAGGTTACTGTGACCTGAAAAACCATAGCTTTGTTTTCAGCACACTTTCTATTAAAAATGACATACAAGATGTGAAGAAAGTCACAGCATAAACCATAGGGAATATACTTGGTGTAAAAAGTGCATCAGTGACCAGACAAGTCTGATCCTGGGAATAACATACACAGCATCATCAAATATAGGATAGACTTTTAAACTCCATTCAAATATGTACACCCCACAGAGCATCTAACTGCTTTTCTCAGCTTCTGCAGAAGTAGGATGTCACAGTACAGAACTGAGCTGTTGGTAAGTAACCATGCTAAGAGTGTATTGCAGACAGAGTGTGTCCTTGTCAGTCATGAAAAGACTGTAGTTGCTAATGAAAGCAATGAAAATAAAGTTGTGATTTCTACTCTTTTTCCAATTCCAAAGACTTTTGGCATGATATTTTGTCCTAAAGAAATTAAGCTACATTTTCCTTACAAATGTGGTCAGCTTTAAGCAGGAGAAAATTTATTTGGAAGGTGGTTGAGAGAATGGGAACATCAAGGGAGAAATCTTGAGTTTGGATCATGTGTTCTATCAAACTCAGACAAGTTCCTGCACTAAGGAAGGCTTATTTACTTTAATAGGGCAGGATAAAGAAGAGTTATCAGAAGATCCATGAGAAAATCCTCATCAAATACTCCATTTCAGAAAGTGTGTGTCCATGCAACAGGCAAGAAGCAGGGGCAGAAGTGCCATGGTTACCTGCATTTTACCCAAGGTCCAGTTCTAGGGACAGAATTGTGTGGGAAATGAAATGCATCTTGCTCTGCAGTTTGCTTGCCAAGTCACAAGACAAGCTTTACAAATAGGTCTGTGTTTAAAACCCTCCATGACATCTGGAGGTGGAAAAAACAGCCAAAAATTAACAACTTCTGCTGCCAGGTTCCAAGCACATGTACCACCCAGTCCCTGGGTTAGTACTGCAAACAGCATGGCCCGTGGTGACCATACCACATTTTCTTGCAAGGTATGTCCATGGCTGTCTTTGTATAAACGTACGGAAAGTAGAGGCTGTGATGTGGTTTTGGTACTTGTATGGAAGTGTATAGACCTTGATGTTATCCCAGTGCTGCTTGCTTCCCAAAGCAGTGGCTGAGCTCCTGATTAGAAGGAGGGAAAGCTTAGATGTAGAATTTGACAGCAATTGATTCAACCCCACCTTCATTTCTCCTTGAGCCAGGGAGCTGACAGTGCTTACATGCTCCCTATGCTGGTATCAGGCTCCCTGTCAGCATGCTAATAGGTGTCCATATTCCAGCACATGGCTGCTGCTGAAGGATCTGGCTTTGGGTATGTCCAGGTGATGCAGAAGAAATAGCATTGGTACCTCTAGAGTGTGTAGGATCTTGCACAGAGGTTGCTGGCTTGCAGATAAGAAGGATCCTAAAAGGCAAACGAAGATTTTTCTGATAGTAGGACTACCCTAGAGGATTAGCAGGGTTAGCACATGGGGTCCTTGTCTTCAGAAGTACAAAGTCTGATAACCATATCCCTTGAATGTACACTTATAATTGAAACAAATGGGAAAGAGTACTTTTTTACTTTCTTCTCTCTGTATCTGTTGCAGGTTCAGTTTCGTACCCTTATTTTGTGGTTCAATGGGATAGTCAAACTTTCTATAGCTAAAATCAGTTTAGTAGTTTCTAAAGGACAGGATAATTCAAAAATAAAGGAACAAAACTCACTTCCTCCCTACGTTTATTTTTTTTTTCCTTTGACTTAGTGTTATGACTCACTTATTTCCGTGACAGTTGTCAATCATTTTGGTTTGTAGCTCCATATATTCACTGGGATGACAGGACGATAGAGGAGCTGTGACTGTCACATAATTCCATGACCACAGAAGGGTATTTAAAACGTAGTGAGACCACTGACCAAGTCGCCAGGGTTGGCAGTGCTGCAGATGAATGACTGGCAAATACTATACAGGCGATAGAGGAACCACTTGCACAGAGGGAAGAAAGGGACTTTCTAGGGTATTTGCAGCTAATTCTGAGAATATGGGGAAGATCCTTTTTATTGTTGGCACCAAAGAACTGCTGGGTGTGAAGGTCTCATGTCTTGCACATACTGAAGGGATTCGTGACTATGGAACTGTTATCTGGAAATCTCATTAATCTCATAGCTCAGTATATCATCTGTGTTTTAGCAATCTGTCCAAAGCTTTAGCAGGCTTTCTGAGCCACTGCCTTACAACTTACATTCTCACAACACAGAATAGTATTTTAAAAAAATCCACTAATTTTGTTATTAGTGGACAAAAATTATTAGTGGACAAAAAAGAAATTGTTTGCAGTACAGATAAATCCTTCCAGTAAAACCTCAAATATTGTCAAATCACGCAGACACAGCAAAGTTTGCATTGCTGTGGAAACAAAGCTAAAGGTGGTTTAGGCTGTGAAAAACAACTTGCAAGTAACCCTGAAAAGTAAGTTTGTAAGAATGACACCTTTCAGGCTGATGTTGAAGACAAGATGTAAAACAAGCACCTTGGGTTAGAAGGCTGTGTTTTTATTTAGTTTTCCACAGAGACAAGTTCTTTTCACCTCTAGGCTTACAAGTTTCACATCAAAACTATCAGCATATATGTATGAGCTATACAGGTAGAGAGACATCTTCTAGTACACAGTTACACTTCTCCTATCAAACATTTAAGAAAAAAATATAGTCCCTTCTATGTCCATCTAATAAAAGAACTGCTAAATCAGGGTAGAATATTGATCATAATGTATTTTCTTTATATGAAAGTAGTTATTAATAAAAGAGTAAAAAAAAAAAATCAAGTGACTAATGTTTAAACAAAACATACTATATACGTTTGGCTAAGCTGAAATATCATACCTTGCCAAATGAAGAAATGCTCTCTAACAGTATTTCCCCTAGCAGCTCAGTAGGTATGCAAGGCATGCAGTTCATTTCCTGCCAAAGTACAGTAAAATGGGTAGGTCTGTGATAATATTGCTGGTGTGCTTGAAAAAGCTCTTGGTTCTTAACATTGTAGTTGACTGTGTACATATTTTGTCTCTTGGTCTCCTCAAAAATTTCCGAGGTACAACTTTCAGATTGAATCCCTTTTAGCTCTCAATGATGGAGGGCTCAATGGGAGGCAGAATAGGATTTTCCAGAGCGTTACAGTCATCAGTGAGGAATACCAAGTCCTGGAGAAACAAAAGAGAAGGGTAACATATAAGGAGGAAGGCAGAAGATAGCACAGTGTTGAGAAGCTTAGGCCCTGATCCAGTTTTGCATTTCAAAGGACAAGATAGTGACAGAGAGAGATAAAAACAGAGACTGTGTCCCTGTCTACATATCTTGACCTACCCTTCTGCAGTAGGAGATCATGATGGTGTACAGGCTCCGGGCTTTTTCCTTCAGCTCACTCACTTCAAGCACTCTCTCACATCTGGGGTAGGCCACAAATTCACGTAGTTTTGCCAGCACACAGTAATTCTGCAAAGCATACGAAAGAGGTATGTGTAACACTGCACATACACAGATTTATGTTTCGCATCCATCACTTACATAATTCTTACTGCCTCTGTGGGAACCTTGAATTCCTACCTCTGCATACGTATGTACGTAACCTATGTAACCTTTAGTTAGGAAAATTCACTATCAGTATTTCATAACAAAAATGTTTGGACCAAATAGATGATTGGGAAAGCTCATAGACACAATTTTGGTCTGCCAGTTTATTTCTCAGATGCTTTAGGAGGCAACAGTGCCAATACAATCAAATCTGCTTTTGTAGTGGGTAGAGTTACCTACAGAATAGGTGCACTGCTTCACTTCTAAGTGAGCACCTGATTTAACTGCTGAACAGATTATCAATCACAGACATGATTCTTTTGTTCCCATACAATCAGCAATATTGTAAGCACAAAGCAAAATATTTTTTAGAGTAATTTTTGTCTCAGGCTTTGCATTTTCAAAATAAAACACAGCCAAAATGGATTTCGCAACATCCTTGTGAAGCTGATAAATACCCCAGCTCTTGCTTTAAAATGAGGGAAACTGAGGCACTCGGCTCACATTGCTCAGTCTTTGCAATGAAGTGAGGCACTGGCAACTCTGGAATTGGGATATAGATGGTTGTGACTAGCAAGTCTTGATAGTGTAGTTGCCTATGGCAAAATGTATCAGGCATCTCTTGCTTTGTTGGATATCTTCTACTTTTTAGTTACCCAGTGGAGCACTGGGAAAAGAAGCAAAATATGTCAAATATCACAGGGCAGAATGCTATGACATTAACTATGTGTGCAGGAAGCTATTTCTATTTTGTCTTTGCTGGGAGATGACTACTGCTGTCTTTTCTCAGTATCACACTCTTATACCCTCAGGCATAATTCTTCTTTCTAGATTCAACAAGTGGCTACTTAAAATAGGAAAAGCCGGGAAGGTATTCTTGCACTCATTTTTATTAAAACTGCAGTCCCAGAAGATACTCAGCATATAAAATGAAGTAGGTTTACTCAATGCAGAAAGTTTATTCTGCATTTCCTCTTTTAAACTATTACTCAAAGTTTTGTTGCACATATTTAACTTCTGAAAAAGCTCTCTCACAATAAATAATGTACAGTAAGTAATCACTTCAAAATATCATTTTCCTCATTTTTGAAATTAAAAAGTAAAATCTCAGAAGATTCACAAAGATTTTAATAAGGTTTAAAATGAGATTTTTTTTTTTGGTCACTCATCTCTCTAATTAAACAAGGTCTTAAAAATTTCTTTCAAACCACTCTTCTGGGGTGCAGTCTTAAGAGCTCTCTCTTTTTATTAGCTGCTTTTACGGCACGGAATTAAGAAAGTAGTGTGAAAACTTACATGGATGTCCAAGTACAGCCTGGGCAACATCTCCACACAGGAGTCCTGCAGGAAACAAGAAAGACCTGTTGCAATTTTGTTTGGAGAGAAATTTGTGTCAAAAGCACGCAACCTGCAGCGTCTTTGCTGGAGCAGTTTTTAGGTAGACTCACCACAGCTTTGGAGGTCTGTAACTCCTTAAAGGACTCCGTGATTTCTTTGCTCAGAGACAACACCCTCGAGTAGCAAGTTGGAGGGGCTGCTCTGGATAGCAGGGCAGCAGACAGCAGAGCAATGAGACTCAGCAGCATATTCATTGTAGGGAGCTTGTCCAAAGGAGGAGGAAGGGAGGAAAAAAAATCACTGTTAGTGGTTAGCAGCTACTGGTAAGTGTCAATGGGTGAGTTTGACAAGTCAGCTCCCAATTAAATAGTCTCCTGAATCAATGGAAAAAAAAAACAAACCAGCCTGGGGGTGGTCCAAGCAGCAGCTTGCTGCTGTTTTAAATTTCCTGCCAACCTATGAGGCAGAGCTGCTAGCGCTTTCCTGCCCAGAGCAGGGAAAGGAGGGAATGAGGGTAACAAAAACAAACACTACTGATGTTTTTCATTCCAGAAAGAAAACAGCCTAGTGAGCATCTCAAGTAACAGATATATGTGTGTAAGAAGCAGCACGGGGTTATCAAAGTGTTGTAGGCCCTGATCCTGTATGTACTTTGGCACATACACTTTTCTTGAGAATGTAATGTACAGCTGTGGGAGCACACAGGCTGCAGATAGAGAGAAATCCTTCCAGGACTGGTGACATATGTTATCAGTATCAATTAGACTTGCTTATCATCCCTAGCAGGTCTGAAAGTTTACCGCTATAAAGGAAACCTTCCAGGTCTAACGTCATTTTCTCTTTTAACCTAGGCAGATGCTCACAATTTCTTAATCGAAACAATAGTGCTCGTTATGGTTGCTTGGAGAGACATGTGGATTTGCACATTCACGGTCTCAAACAGAATGAATACATCTCTATATGACTGTCATAAGTGTATAAAAACTATTTTGCTTTCTGAGTCAAATTTATGAGGCTCTGTTCCTTTATTAGATGACAGATGGTGCTGAGAAACCCAGATGCTGGGGTGCAGGCCTGAGGCTGAACATATGTTGTTCTTACATGTTAATTGTCCTGTAAAATGGAGGTACCCTTGAACAAAGAACTGCTTATTTCACAAGTTACCTTCTCCCCTTTCAAATTCATATTCTAGCTAGGTATTACCCAAATGAGTAAAGCATCTGATGAAGTACTCCAATACCCTGTCATTGCAGTAGACCAGGAAGGTTCATTTGAAGGTGGGAGAAGAGGAAAAGACTGAACATCTGTAAAAGAAAGGGCTTCCCAAAAGCCATTTTAGAGGGAAAATCAGAGTCTCCAAAATTAGTGTTGGAAAGAAAGAATATTCTATATGCTGCAGAAGACTCTGACTCAAATCGACCAAAACACCTGGAGGAAACAGAGGAGAGATGCACACTAGGGTCTGTTGTTACATGTTTCTTTGCCCTAATAAAGAACAATTGGTTTAGTAACATCATGTTCTCCAGAAGGTCAAAGTGGCAGATACTAGGAAGAGAAAGAAAAGTTGGGAGTCCTGGTTGAGGGGAATTTAGGACTGGCCTTGGCAAATGGGCTGCTGGGTCTTATTTCCCGGAAAGATAGTTGCTGTCTAGAAAAGTGAAGAGGCCGGAGGAAGACAGAAAACCTTCTGAGATGGCCCCAAGCAGCTGGATCATAGATCTAAACACAGCTACCTAGAGCACGTCCAAGGAAAGGATATGTCTTACTGTGAACCTTGCTGGTAAAGAAACAGGCTCTTAATCACTATCTCATTACTGTAAAGGGTAGCTGAGGGTAGCAGTGAAATATTATGCTTCTATCACATTCTCATTTGGCAACCTGCTAAAATGTAGTTGCTCTGCCAGAAGAGCAGTCTTCTGAACTGCATAAATGCTCTCCCACTACAAGAAGTCAGCAACCCAGCTGCTGCTAAGGATGGCTTCAAAATGAAACATTTGCTTTTCTATTTTTTTTAAGTGCAAGCAATATTATCTTTCTTGGTATTTTACCTATATTAAGCCTACAGTGATGACTTCATTTCAAACTACAATTAAATACTATGGATGATGTTCAAAAAGATAGATGTCAAACATGGCCTCATGGCCACTTTTTGTCTGGCAAGAAACACCAGCAAAACAACTCCCCAAGTCCTCTGTCCTGGACATATTCAGGCAGCTGAAAGCTATTTCAAAATCTCTCTCATTAGGATGGAGTAACGTTAAAGGTGCCAACACCAATTTGGAATTACATTATGAACTGAGCTTTACATCAATTTCACAGGGCCAGGGAGGCAAACGTGTAGCTTCCTCTAGCTTAACATAATGCCTTGTCTCCCAAGTTGGGGTGAATACCCCATGCCATAGAAGCCTTACTCAGTGGTCATGTCTGAGAGAGCCTGGCATAAACGCTGAATGCCACCTATTGCTCCAAGTAGACATCCAGAGGAGGAAAAGCCCAACACTTGCACTGCACTGAGGGCTTATGATTTTTGTCCAGAAAGTGGGATACGTGGAATTCATTTCTTTCTCAGTTTTTGAAAGTGCACCATGCTGGCAATGATCTGAGGCAGTGACAAAGGGAAGGGGGAGAAAAGGACTGGCATCCACCATTCATAACTTTGCAGCTGAGGTCTGCCTGGCCTCACACTTGCAGACTGCATAGCATAACTTCTGTCCTAAGAGGTGAGATTTGTTCAGCTGCACAATTTGCCAAGATGCTTTGCCACTGACAGGCATGGGAAATGATCCACCCTTCCATGTTCTTCTGTATGCATTCCTTGCTGACCATATTCTTGTGAAAGCAAAGCAAAATTGCTGTAAACCTCACTAAAACATTTAACCAAACAAAAAATATTACTGTCTATATTGTGAAGAGGCAAAATTGCTGAAGTAGTTTGCTCTGAAGCTTTTACTCAGCTACAGTATTTACTCAGCTGCAGTATTTACTCAGCTACAGTATTCCTGCCTTGTGTTTCTCTTTGATCCTATATAAACTAACTCATGGAAAGCCACCTGTATGGATGTCTACTCACATAGATAAAAAAATGAGTTACCCTTAGAAATACCAGGAAAAAGGACTTTTTGATTTATTTTATTCAGAAAAAAAAAGGAAGAAGGAAGGACCAGGGTTTAATTTCCTCACCTAAATCTTCTCCCCCCTGAGTCAGATTACATGCATATCTGTCTCCCACCCAGATGGATATTTTCCAACATCTACTAGCTCATCAGCACTTCTGCACATCTCAGCATGCAGAATATGCAACTCAGTTCAAAAAAGACAAATACTCTCTTCTCAGTTATTTTCTATTTGTAGCTCATCAGCAAGATTATTCTTGAGTTCTGAGTACATTAAATTTATCGTCCAGATATGAGCAAATAACTTCTTTGTCTCTAAGAAGCTCACTGGTGACTTCAGGAGAACTTGTTAGTGACACCAGGGACTGTGAGTGGTCCTTTCAGTTTAAGGCACTCTGCACAACTCTCAACCAGATGCACAGTTACTGAAGCCCCTGAAATTCCAGAATCTCTTTTCAGTGACTGTTTTTATCCAGTCAGTTATGCAAAGCCATTTAGCCATTTATTAATTCTGGTATGTACCCTGCCTTGGGCAGAGAAGGTCTTCAACAGGGAGACACAAGGTGTTCTTCGCAAAGGCTAATAATATCTTAGAGGCAATATGGAAAAGGCAATAGTCTTAGAGCTATAGGAGGGAGAAAGGGCAAAGAGTCAAAACTCACCTGAAGATTGTCTCTATAGAGAAGATGCTATTTACAGCCCTTCCTATCTGTGGAACGAAGCTCAGGCCGGCATGAGAAGGGAGCACGACAGGAATCAGTCAGAACCACTGTACTTGTGATTACACTCATGACATGGACAACTCCATCACAGACACATCTTTACAATACTCCTCAATTCAGTGAGCATTTGAGGCCTCTGAGGGCTCAGGATATACACTCTCTAAGTTTTGTATCAACTCTTGAAGCTGATGATGTCACTACAGCCCTGGGTGCTATGTACAGTGCATTTGTTTACTCTTTTATAAGGACTATTCCATAGTAAAAGAAGACACATGGGCTGAGAGGAAACTCAGAAGACTAACATGACATAACTGTGTTATTGACATATTTTCTCCTTTTTTAAGTTTTGAGCTATGTTGTCCTTTTTGCTTCCAAGTTACTGAAAACTCAAACAATAATATTTTTCTAAAAGTCAAAGGACTCACTATGCAGACAGAAATTCCTCCTGTGTTTGAACAGCCTACCAGGGCCTCCACCAACTTTTGACAGGAGCCCTTTCAAGTTTCTGACTTCCTAACACCAAAATCCACTTGTTTAATGGAAATGTTTATTTTCAAATAGTTGGGGGCTGCCATTAGACACCTCATGAAATGGGCTTCTGATTATATTGAAAAATAGGAAAAGAAAAGTAAACCAGCATTTTACAGAGAAAGCCCTGTGTATTTCAGAAGTGATTCAAAGCCTAGTGACTCAGCTGGCTGTTGTGGCAAAAGTGCCACTTCTTGCTTCAGGGCAGAGCTAAACTGCCATGCAGCCTTCGATTTCAGCACAGGGCTTTTTGGAAACCCTGGAGTTTTGATTAAGGTCTTATATGTTTGTTGAGTTTTTCCTCTCTGTGCAAAAGTGCACTGTATTGATCCTTTCTGTAGACATCAGCACTGAATTTCGGGATAGGGGTAGCCTCACACATTGCCCTGGGTCTCAAAGGTGTGGATGCACAATGCTGCCAGCTGCCCCTACTACAGAAGGGAAGCCGGGTATGGTAGCAGTGTGCCTGCAATTTGAAGGTGGGAGAATCCAATGTGTCTCCTTTTCTCTTGCATACTAGTGATATGTCTCTGCTGGTGATCTGCAGGGCTTGGCCAAGCTGTGGGCAATGGACAAGACAGGACCTCAGGATAGTCACTGGGCTAGTTTTGCGATGCTGTTTCCCCATGAGAGTTAAGCAGAACTCCTCTTTGCTTACTCAGTGGTGCAGGCTTCTTTTTTCTACACTGCTGTTGTTATTTTAAAACATTTACATATATATTGAGGAAACAGATGATACAGCTCAAAAGCCTGTTCTTAGATAAAACGGGTGTTGAAGCAGCTAAGCCATCTGGATCACAAAAAGAAATGAGATGTTCTGAAATCTGGAGGTCTTGCCAGCATGAACCTGGCACTGGGCACTTTCCCTGTGGGAAAACATATGGAAATGGGGAGTCCTGTGGTCCAGGACAGAAGACAGGACAGGCCAGCAGGACTGAGGAACAGGAATAATTTCCTTGTGCTGCCTTGGACCAGTGAGGGAGTCATTGGTACTGGCTGTGCTCACCAGCCGTCTCTGCAGGTGGTGTGTCCAACCTGCTGCTGCAGCAGGCTCCTGCATCCACTGGGGTATCTGGGTCTCAGCATGATGGCAGGGCTGCAAATGGCTTGGAGATGTCTGCATGAACGTCTGTCACTGTGGTGCAGATGTAGCCAGGGTTGTCTGTGTCTTGGCTGCTGTCTGTGTAACAGGAATAATGGTATTTCCCATGGACGCTGTGGGAACACAGCCATCAACACCAGGGAGACGGGAGATTATGTGGTTTTAGCCCGTTGGTGATACTCTTTTCAGTGACTGCAAGGCTTATTGATTCAAGTAATGTAGGATTTAGAGTTTTAAGCCTTCACTGCCTTGCTAAGAAAAAGGCAATTTTACTTTAACTCACAAACCTCTCTGGTGAAACAACAGTGGTGCTTTCAGCCTGGCTTGCTGGCTGGGTGTGGGCTCAGGCAGAGCTGCCTGCTTTCCTCCCTGTAGCACACAGGTGCCTTGTCTGCACCGTGTCTGGGCTTCGAGACCACTCTTGTATATGAGTTACCTTAAGGTAATACCATTCTTTATTAACACTGACCTCAATAACAGCGTTTTGTAGAGAGAGCCTTATTCAGGTTTAGAGTGGTGCTTAGTAGTAGAAGCAAGTTATTCATGCTTGCCATCCCTCCCTTTGCCCTCGTGACCTCTCCCCCCTTGCACATGCAAATGTAGCAGATAGCTCCGGGTCTTATCATTGCAGGTCAGCTTAACACCCTCCCTAATTACACTCATGATGAAAAATCATGTCAGGCAGCAAGGAATGTATTAGAGGTGATACAAATAAATGTATATATCTTCCAAATTTGTCCCTGGTATGAGTCCACTGGGGAATTCAAGGTCTGAAAAAAACACAAGGACTGAGCCATGTGCTGTTCCTCCAAGCTCTTGTCTATGCATAGTTAATCTGCAAGATGAGCAATTTTATTCTCTAGGACTGGTATTCCTGCATCTTTCAGAGGCATTATGTCACTAAAAGAAAATAAACAGGTGAGACTGAAAGTGCAACTCTGCATAACAGGTGGGTCAGAGCCAAGTAGGAACCCAAAGAGACTTCTCTCCTCAACTACAGCCTGCACAGGAGCTTTTTACTCTCTGCTTAGCGTGCTAGCAGGGTCAGTTTTCTATTTATTCTTGCCTAGAAACCTGCAAACGTCAAAGCTTATGTTGCTGTATTTCTAGATACACACAACAGTTCTTCCAGCAGGTTAGAACAACTACAAGGTAAAATAAATTCTCATCTCAGCTGGCTGAGAAGATGAAGTATAGGTCCATATATGTCGTAGTTTAAGCCCAGCCAGTAACCCAGGACAATATAACACATCACGTCTCCATATTTCTACTTTCTTTTCTATACACTGCTTTTCATGTTTTATATTTAAGCATAGCATATCACTGAAATCAATGGCACAAGTCACAGACTCCTGCAGATCCATATTCTCACTCTAGATTAGAACTAGTGTTCAGTTCATTTGTCTTTGTAGCACAAAAGCCTTGAAGCCAAAGCAAGAGTAAATCAGACGCATTATGACTTGTTTTTCACAAAGAGCACTACCTTTTGGAGTCCTGTCTGTCAGAGACACAACGCAGATTCAAAGCCATCTTTGCCAGTGTCCTAAAAACAAATGATGTGACAAGTGCCATGTACAGGTGTAAATTCTCTTCTACAAAACAAAAGTGTACAAAATAGGGTGGAACAGTTGACGATCTGCTCTACCAGGTAAAATCCAGAGGTGATGAGAACTCTATTTTTGTCCTGCTAAAGAAAATCAATAAAAGGAATAATTATCCTTTTGTTCTGTCAGCTTGCCTTGAAATGGAGAAAAAATAAATACCTGAGCATGTCAGAAGCTGGTGTCAGCACCAGACTGTGTTTCAGATGTAATTGTCGTTTAAAACTGAATTTAATTCTTCATGACAACTTTTCTGTTTTAAATCCTTTTGATAAAACAGTGGAGGAAGACTCTCCTTCTGCTCCCGAACCACATGTAATGAATTCCCAGATGACTGGCTGTCCTTAAAGTGTGGGTTTAGATTGTGTTTGTTTCAGTTGGGTGACTGAGTGCCCGCAGTGCCTTAACATAGCCTACCTTGGCATGGGTGCCCCAGGCAGCTGTAGCCAGGGGAGGAATAGGTGTTCAAGGTCACTGGCTAGGTGAAAGGCAAGTCAGACCTAAGGGTGGCTTTGGGGGACTCTCTCAGCAACAGTGTGCCTACTTACTCTCACTGTTTTATAAAGTTTCTTTTATAGTTATTCCCAACAGGAAAGAGACACAATGATACGAAACTGAGACAACATTACAGCTGGGTAATGTACTGAGGAAAGCACTGAGGGATGGCATAAAGAGAAATATTTTGAGTGAAAAATCACCCCAGTTTCAGTGTTGTGCCTTTCATGTGTACAGCAAGACAAGGTCTTTAACATCTACACTTTTGATTTTGGACCATTAAGCTGATTTCCATTAGAAGACTAATCAAATTAACATTTGTTTTCTTTCTTTCTATTTGGCTGCAGCTTTTCTTGTTTTGTTTTGGTTTGTTTGTTTGCTTGATGTTTTAGAAGGGTTGTGGCTGGGGAAGTGAGAACTTGGCTTGATTTAAAATGTAAATGCTATTCTATCAATCTTCCCCTCCACTAACAGGCTGCCTGGGCATTTTAAGGGCATATAGTGAAAAGGAAACTGTGACTGCTAAAGAAAAGCCACCCCCTGCTGTGTCTGTTCATATTTATTTCACAATCAGCCTATTGAAATGGTGTGATTCACACTCTGATGCTGTCGTTGTCTAGCTGGCAAAGTCACTGGAGAATTTAAAGAAGTTTCCCAAGCTGAAAACCAAGCAAACGGCATTTGGGGCAAAAAGCAATCTTATCAGCAGTGTGAGCTAGTGAGTCACTGCAGTGCTCTCTCTTGCTGAGAGCTGAGGCTGCCCTTGCAAATGAGCAGCTCTCTTGAAACAAGAAGCTTTCTTCAAAAAACTGTGAGAAGCCTGTTGCTTTTGAAATGTAAAGTGTCCTTCTGATATACATATACATAGAATATACAAGAGTAAAGTCAGGCTAAAGTTTGCAGAGGCAATTTAAATGTTCTTTGTTAAAACATTGTTCCTCAAATAAATAGCCCCAAAAGGGTAAAATCATGTGTGAGTGCACAAGATGGAAAGAGGCTGAGCAGTTCCCCAGTAATCTTGGGTAAATACTAAAGGAAAACCCTGTCTGTTTACCTTAAATTATCCAGAGTTAATATATTCATCGTCTACCTTATACCCAAGCAGTCTGTGTGAAATAATGACTTCCTGGTAACACAAAGACACATGGCTGAGGCATTATCTTTACTATACTAATCACAATCTCCCTTTGTGGCAAGTATTACCATATACCCTTTCACTGACACAATTTAAAACAAAAGTTTAGGAGCCAGTATCAACACAGAAGATCAGAATAACCTAAAGAAATAAATATAGATCACTGGAGACTGGATTAATTGAAATAATTAAATCCAATAGTGTTATGTGCTTGGCTCTGACTTTTTGTATAGAATTTCTACTGTATTGTGAAAGCTCATTACATGGCAATAATAGAGGGCACAAAAAAAAGTGCTAAGTTTCTTACTACATATTTTGCCATTAATCATGGGATAAATATTAGCCACTAGTCAGAATTGACATGAAAAAGATGAATGTAATCTTAGGATGTATCAAAAGAGTTACAACCAGCAGAGACAAAGACATATTGACACCAGTGTAAAAACAGGGATCTGCTCATCTGGAATATTACATACACTTTTGGTCACCCATGGTTGAGGAGGATGGATTCAGACTGCATGGGCTGCAGAAAGAACAGTGAGAATATTCAGTGAAGTGGGGGATGGCACAATGTGGGCATTTTTCCCTTCTGCCTCCCATTTCTTGTTGCCTCAGTTACTTTTCCAACAGTTATGTCCTTGTCCTGCTCTTTTGGCAAAGCTGGCTGTCAGTTTTGTGGCTCAGGGCACTGCAGCCCCGTCACAGCCTCCCTCATTCACAGCCCATTTTCCTATAGGTGTTACTGGGGAGTTCTGTAGTAGGGGTGGTAAGGTCCATGTAGACAATCTCTCTATGCATATACATCCCCGTCTCTCAAAGAAGTAAAAATCCAGTCACACAAGGACTGAGGCCAAGCAAGGTGGAAACTCCGCTTCTGTGGTGCCACTTGGAATGAGGCTGCCTTGACTGCTGACCAGTAGCCGTCGCTTTGACCGATATGAGAACTGGAGCCGCAGAGGCATAAGGCAATGGTCCATGGCTTTCTAGGAGAGAGCCCACAGCTGCCTGAAATACAGGCTGGAGGCCTTGGAGTCCAGCCCAGAGAAGGATGTGGTAATGCACTGGCCAGAGAAATACAGCTGCCCCACTGAACCCTAATCTGAATACAGCATTAAAGCTGCTATGCAAGTAGTACTATGCAGCTACATGGTGCTCTCAGGAAGGCTGGGTTTGCTCCTGGGGAAAGCACATGTACAGACAGCACAGCAGCTGCCCCACTATGAACTGCACTCAGAACATCAACTCATTTTATTCACTAATTGTACACCAAAAAAAAAGGTTGGCATCAACTTTGTTCACATCAAAAAGACACAGTTTCCATTATTCCTATTGCATAATTTAGGTACATGAGCTTCTGTAATAAAACAATGTGCCGGGTGGAGAATGATAGCATTGTCCACACCATTTTCTCTCTGACACCAAAGGGAAATGGAACTAATAGAGTCAAAGAAACCAAATAACATTCAGGAAAGTACCAAAGTGATCAAAGCAGACTCTTTGATTCTGCTTTACACATACTTTTCAAAGAAGGGTTACATTTCCAAGCACAGTGTATCAGTTCTTGATGCCAATAAACCGTCTCTGTTTAGCTTTATAGTTTGATGGGAGTAGTAACAAAAAAAATTCTTTAGTGAGATGAATTTTCTAAGCCTTGCTATCAAGTGTTGAACTTGCTAGGGAAAGGCTAAAGGTATTTGCTGCTCTCTGAGGATGCCGAGTCCCTAGTGAGAGAGAGCCAGTGTCAGGCCTTAGTAGCCCTGTAGAGGAATCAACATTTGCAAACACAAGGAATAGCTCTGAGCTGATCTTTTTGTTCATCTGTATTTAATACACCTCTTTGTTAACAGACCAAGCCTCAGGGGAAAAAATGACTTACAAAGCATGTGAAACATGTTTAAAGAGCAGTTTGGAAAAGGTGCCTGGTCATAGTCCTTTTATAGCTAGAAACTATGTATTATTTCCATGCGTTTATCTCCTATTCTTTTCCTAAAGAGATAGGCAAGTTTTCAAGGTTCTAGTTCTAAATGCATTGGAGTAAAATATTATTTTTTGATTTTAATTTGGTCGTTAATAATGTCAAGCATGAAGCTTTTCTTATACCCTGGCAGGATGTGCTCCATTTCTGTCTTTGTGAAATCTTATTTCTTCTCTGTGCTGCAGCAACTGTAAAGCACAAGCTGCCCCCAGGGAGGTATTTTGTTTAGCTGTGTAGACACATTCCTGAAGGAAAAATTGAAGCCAAACCACGCACTCACATACGCACACACAGGCACTGTATTAGAAGAATTCAAACCTTGAACAGAAAACAAACAAGTTCTGGGTCTGGAGCCCGAGCTCCAGTGCGTGTTGAATTGTGTTTTTCACATTTTTCTCCTGTTTTTACCAGCTGGGCATGTGGACCAATATAGACGCTTTCCAAACGCACAAAGTGCTGTCCAAGGGCAGCCCTATATTCCCTGGCCATGTCAGAGCCAAACAAAACATGGAAAACAAATTGCATATCCAGCACTTGCTTTTCTCATGTGTTGAGACAGACACAGGCAGTGGCCATTGCTGTCATGAGACAGAATTTGCTGCAACGTGAACATGTGACTGGAGGAAGGTCATGTAAGACAGGAGGTAAGACGTAGATGTATGTTTACTCTTTTATGCATTCTTTTTGCTCACTGAAAGCAGAGCTATGAGGAAAGTCAAGCTCTATTTTCTTCTGAGATGGAACCAGATTCTGTCACCCCCTGTGTCAGCTCATGTCAGGAACGGGACAACTGATACAGTAACATGATTAAAACTATCAGAGTCTAACCCTTGCTTAGGACTTGGCCTCTGCCCTGAAATGGAGCTGCTATTACACCATAGCTGCTCGTACATTGACTGGCATTCTAGTGCTTTCTTTCTCTTTTTTTAGCTTTGTTTATTTAACACATTTATTTATTTAATTATATTTTTATTTATTGAACATTTTTTTATCAAGCTTTCTATGTTTTATTTCTTTTGTGGGTTGTGATCAGAGGAGGAAAACACAACAGGGAATTGTGTCTGGATACAGACAACTTCGATGAGCAAATGTGAGCCCAAACCATGAGAGATGCTTCTGGAGCCAAACCCAATGATGAGCATCTCAGCTCTGCTGTCCAAACAAATCCCTGAGGATCACAGCCCCTCATGCCAGTAAGCACATGGACAGTCTTGGTGCTCCTACATTGCCAACTGCACCAAGGTGAAGCAGAGCAGAGGAAGAGCCAGAAGGTGGATGGTCCTTCCTGGAGTGGATAAAGAAGCTGAAAGGTACCAGTGTTTGATGTTGGAGTGATACAGAAAAACGGCTGCCTCAGAGACAAAAACACTACAGGCTTTACAATGGATTTTGCAGCTTGTCTTACTCAAAGGCACTGCTGTGTAGGGACAAAGTTTTCATAAGTGTTCTGGTCAGAGTTAAACATACCATCATTTCTTAGCAAATTGTTCTAGTAATTAGAAAGCAGATACATAAAAACTTGGATGAGACTTGTGTAAATGAGGACATTTCTTTCCCCTTCAGATTGTTCTTCTGCTTAAACTAACATGAAACAACAAGTGTGACATTTCTTGGAAGAAATACAAGCTAATTTCGGATTAGACTTCTGATGCCGAGAATGCCTTTTCATATAGAACTGGTGTATTGCTTGAATTACCAGTGCAGTCCATGAAGGAGTTTCAGCTGTGTCAGAGATCAGCATCTGATGCTGATTTCTGTTTTAAAGAAAACACTGGTTAAAAGGAGAAGATGGTGCTCTTGAGTGGGAGACCCAAGGTCCATATCCAGCAAGACTCTTAACAGCATGTGAATTTGTGCGTGCTGTTGAATTCAGTAATAGGACTCTTCTACTTAAAACTTTGTGCACATATGTGCCTACAGCATACTTGGTAAGAAAAAACACCCAGAAAAACGTGCGAACAAATGCTTCTGTGCAACTGCCTAGTCAAGCAAGATGTGCTTTGGTTGACTCTCTGCTGGAGTTTTCACTGCATAATTCGGGATCATCTTTAATAAACCATGTGGCCATTGGTCCTTCTGAAGCATAGATGCCTAGGGAATGTAATGACTCTTTCCTTTTTTTGTTTATGCATGCTTTATTTTCTTTATTTCTTTCATCTTTTGGCTCACAGCCTCCAGCAGGGGAACAAAGTCTACTGTTAATGTATCTTACTGGAGGATGTTTGAAACACGATATAAGAAGACACTACATGTCATTATCTACTATGCTGCTGAGAGCTGGAGACTAATTTCCAGATGACATATGTTGTCAACACTGCTATATGGATAACAGCTTAGGGGCAAAGTCATAGATAAGACTCCCACTGGGCTGGAAACTGTGATGCAAAGATTATCTCTGGGTTGCAGAACTTAGCTATAGCTTCTGCACACTTCTCTGCTCAGCCTACTGCTGTTCTTCTCCCAGACTGCTTCCTTACACCCATTAATAACAATGTATTTTCCTTGACTGGCAATTGCATGCCTTGCTTAGTATTTGTTTAATGAAATCAATAAATGAAAAATGTCTGTGTTTAGTGGTGGATTCCTTGCTGTTGTGCCTACTGGTGTCAATGAATCATTCCCACTTGAGATAGCAGATTTAGAAGGTAATCAAATTTTTCCTTTCCAAGACACTATGTTCCTGCACACTCTACCATAGTGTTAACCATTCATGCAAGCAGAACACATACATACATCTACAAATTCTGTATCTGGTTTGGGTGCTGTTGCTGATGTGTTTGGGATATAGGGGATGCTCAGGTTAGCCAGATTTTCGTCCAACAGTTCTCCTTAGAAGAACAAATGCTGCTTTTGGAGTTTATTTTGTCTGGCAACAGTTAGGATGAATAGAACACTGCCTGTGTCAGTCTTTCTGAATAGTTTCTCCTGTTTGGGTCTAAATCTGAGAAGCAATTCTTGCTTCTTATTACCACCCTGGTGCCAGGTCCAGAGAAGAGAGAGCTTTCACAGCGTCAAATGCAGAGCTTGGCTGTCCTGCTCCAGCTCATATATTAGGCTTTAGAAGGCCTCAGGTGCCTGCTGCGGGCTAGCTGTCACATTAATGTCTATAATTCTCCACTGAAGGCTTGTTTGGCATTAGACAGGTCCAGCACCAGTCACTGGATTGTGTGTACCACATGCTTGAGAGAAGTTATCTTCCCTGTGGTGGCTTCCATCTTGATGACTCTGAGGACTGAAAATGAAATACTGTGAGCTGATGTCTTGCCAAGAGTTAAGCTGGAAAGCCTGAGGACACAGGGACAGAATGAGCCGTGGGCGAGCAGCCATGCTGGTAAATGACCATCAACATCTGCACTCACATGAATAAAGCAAGTAAGCACAGGCTGTATGTTCAATGGTGCCTCAAGAAAATATATTGCCTTTTTGACAATAGAGTAAATTATTGCCTAAAATACAGGAAGAAAACACACATTCAGATATGTGTTTCAAGCATGCACAATGCAACTGTTTTGGAATTTATCTATTCAGTAATTGAACAGACCACAGCTCTTTAGGTTTAGAAGCAAAATAAAAAGAGGTTGTTTCATCATATTTTACTCTGAGTTTTATGATTTCAGCCATTTTTCTTTCCTATCTAATATTAAATTTCAAAAGCAGCTTTTAAAGTACCTTTAATAATTGAGTTACTTCCAATGCTTCAGTAACTACACAGGGGTATCTTGGTGAATGGAGTCCACATGCTAGGATGGATATTGCTGGAGACTCAGTTTTCACTTGGTCAGTACAGTGAAAGAGGTATGTTCTGACTCCTCTGACATATTACCTTCCAAGCAGTCCCTATAGTATCCTTCTTAAGAAAACCAGGTGTTTTCTGATCTATTAATTTTCAGTGATTGACTGAAGCCAAATTGCTTTGAAATTGGTTAAGAAGTGTGTTTATCCACAAAACGGAGATTCTGAATGCTTTCATGCTGATTTTGAGTGGTGAGACTTTTTAGCATAACCACTAGTATGGTTCTTGTTAGTGTTTATGTAAGACAAGTATCTAAGGATTGGAGTGAAGTAGGCACTGTGTAGTTAGTGATGTGAAGAGATCAGAAGCAATGGGAAAAGAAGAGGAACAGAAAATGTTGTGTGGATAGTCAGTAAGAGTATGTCTTTGTTCCCAAATTGCTGCCATGCTTAAGGGTCACAGTCGATCAACACAAACTGGGGTATTTTGGCCCCAGTACTCTTGCTCCTGTCTCATTCTCAGGAGGTGACTAAGATGGAAACTGGCAGGACCCTGCAAAATCCTCATTTGTGAGCACACTTGAAAATACTTTTGCCTGGAACAACCTCCATCAGCCTATGTAAGAAAAGGTCATTGTTGGGCTTGTAACAGTAACAGTTTATATAAGCAACTAACTTCACCATCAACATAATTTTACCTTAACATTTTCCCTTCTGTGTTTTTTATCCCCCTCTGAGGCTGTAGGTGGCTTTATTGAAGACTCCCGTAATTTCAGCAGTAAGCCTCAGCAGGCTCCTTTCAATCAACAGCAGCAGCGTCACAGCAAGCAACACCAGTAACACATTTCCCTCCAAGCAAGCACACTCTGACTTCATTCAGGAACACAAATGTGCTCCAAATCCCAAATCACCATCTCCCAGCCCAGCAAGACAGAGGCTGCAAACTGAGTTGAAACAAAACAGATAAACAAGTTGAAACACTTGCTTCCTGCAGAAAAATAACCCAAATATTTGTGCTTTGCCTACCTGCGGGAACCTCTGTTCTTTCCAATGATCTTGCTGCAGTGCTTCTCCTGTCTGGGCTGTGGGTCCAAGCCCTTCGGGTAGGAAACATGACCCTCTTTTGACCTGCAGGTGAATATTTCTCATAGCATGAAGAAACTCCAACTTTTTGAAACGTTGGTACCAAATGAAACAGTTATGGAAAGCTGCCCTCAGTGATGTTAATGAGTTTTTTGCTTCAGAGCAATGGAAGCAGGAACCATCTTTTCTTCAGCTTCTTTCCTTTAATTTCCAGTTCACCATTCGCATCTCTACTTTATCCTCATTTTCCAGGTTGAAGGCACAATGGGTATTTTGTTGTAGAAAATAGATACATAAACAGAAGAATAGATGCTGCAGCTAGCAGAGACTATTGAGCATTGACTACTCATAAACGTTTGTTGGGAAGCAAAAGAGGTAGACCACCTTTATACGCACCCTAAAAAAGGATCCTGTTGGAAGCTAGTGACATTTCTGGTGTTTCAGTGTGATTTATCTATGAATGTCATAATTTTCACAAATGCAGTCTAAAGGTATTTTAAAATATTATCCTTAAAGGGAGGTACAATAAAATAATCCATATGAATATCACACATCACATTGTGTCACCAGCTGTAGAAAATACTTTTAAATATAGGGGTGAATTACTTCCCCATCTTTATTCTTGTTTCTGGAAGAGTATAGAAAGATGAAGGCCAGGAAAGATATGAAATAAATAACCTTAAAGGGTGGGAAGCACAATTCTGAAGGTTACAGCAGATCTAAAAAATGTTAAAATCCAGACCAAGTTGTCATCAGTTTCATTTCTATATCAGAGCTGGAGAAATTTAACATGAGCCCATTCTGTGTTGGATGCCTTTTTCCCCCTCTGTTCTGGCTGATTGTCTCCTGAAGAATCAGAATAAGATCAAACATACAAAATGTCACTTTAATAGGTTTAGACTTAATTGAAAGTTGAATTTGTAACTTTACAATAAATTTTCAGAGCATTAAATTGTTAAAATTAGGATTTTTTTTTAAACAAAAGCATAGTATAAATGTGAATTTAATCCTTGAAAATAGTTTCCTTCCTGAGTTAAAATATGTCATCACACAGATTTCTCAGGGGAAAATAGTTCTATAAAATCTGAATAAAGGAAATGTGGCAGAATGATGAGGAGCTTCTTCACGTAATAAGGACTTAAGAAAGTGTCAAATCAATGGTGTCTACATAGCTGCACATACTAGGAATCCTAGAAAACCACAGATGTGATGAACATAACTGATCTTCCCCTTCTGCACTGACTACTTTGTATGGAAAGAGTTTCTTCCCCTTCCTAACCAAGCATGACTATTCCAAACTGGGTGTCCAATTGTACTCTAACAGGAAAAACACTGCTGTTGCAAATGTGTTATCCTGCAGGTTTTATTCCAGGAGTCAGGCTCATTTCTCACTGCTGAGTGGTTGCTAAGGGCAGCTGGTGGATACAGCTATATTCTGCTCATTGCCTGCACCTATGCACTGTTTTGAGGACTTTTAATAGGATGCCTCTCCTGGCATTTTTACACATTTTTCTGTTTGAATCGTTGTTTGAATGTAAATTGAGATAAGCTGGAGTGTAAAACAGAACCCAATGCTGAGGTGTCTGTGCATAACACAGGGTTTTCTTTACCATTTTTCTCCATAAGCTGCATTTTTGGATTATTTTCTTTTTTTAAAAAAGGCAAGAAAGAAAGAACGGGTAAATACTGCAATCAATGTAATGATATGCCGCTTCGTGTCCATGATAAATAATGGCAGAAATTTCAGCAAGGGATAAGAAAAGCATGAAAAAGGGGTCATAACCTCTTCAAAAGCCAGGCAGTCAGAAGCCTGGAGACATCTTCTCTACCTGTATTAGCAATTGTTTCAGTGGTGTGAGAGCAGGTGAGGAATAAGAGCGAGCTGGTGCTGAGGCTGTAATGTCCACACTCTATACATTTTGAGGGTTTCACTTAGACTAACTCTAAGTCTGATGCTATGGGCTGACGGCCCAGTACCAGCTGGGCAGCACTAGGTGCACTCCTACAGGGCACCTTCTGGTTCCGATTCATGCCAAAGGAATCCACATTAAGTTCTGAAACTGCTCCACAATGCAAAGCAAAGCAAAGCAAAATAGATTGATTCAACAGCGACAATTGCTTTGAAAGTGCTCTTCTGTGTCAGACCAAATCAGTAATGTAGATGTAGGGGACTGAAGCACCTCCCATATGAAGATAGGCTGAGAAATCTGGGGCTGTTCATCCTGGGAAAGAGAAAGCTGTGTGGAGACCTCATAGCAGCCTTCCAGTATCTGAAGGGAGCCTACAAAGATGCTGGAGAGGAACTTCTATTCAGGGACTGTAGTGAGAGGAGAAGGGATGAAAGATTCAAACTGAAACAGGGGAAGATCAGGTTAGACATAAGGAAGAAGTTCTTTCCTGTGAGAGTGGTGAGTAACTGGTGCAGGCTGCCCAGAGAAGCTGTGGCTGCCCCATCCCTGGCAGTGTTCAAGGCCAGGTTGGACAGGGTCTTGAGCAACCTGGTCTAGTGGAAGGTGTCTGTGCCCATGGCAGGGGGTTTGGAACTAGATGAGCTTTAAGGTCCTTTCCAACTCAAACTGTTCTGATTCTATGATCCTATGTAGTCAGTGCTGAAAAGAAAAAGAAAACCAACATGTGGTCACAGTCCTTGGGGACATGTTTTTTCAGGACATCTTTGCAATAGTTTCACTCAAGGGAAATCCTAAACCTGAAGAGTCAAATATACTTTCATGGAAAGGTTTGTCAGTGTCTTTTTTACCTTGAACTAATGCATGATCTGGGGGTAAAGGAGCTTAATTCATTCCTGGAAATATAATTTATAGAGATTGGCGATAACTTTGGCCGTATAACAAGGTTCTGACAGATAACTTGGCTTTTGTATTAACTGCATATGATTCCAGTAAATGCTATACCAATGAGCAGCAAATTGTTTTCCCATGTGTATGCATGACCAAAGGTAAATTACAGTGTGCCAGACACATAACTCCTGCTATTTTTCACAAGGTGCAATTACATAACTTTAGCTTTCCAAAGCCATGTGGTTCTCAAGCACTGTTATTCCTCACTCAGAAAGCACATTTAAACCTATCCCTCCCACTTTGTCTTTTCTACCTTCCTATTGCACTGATTGTGCTCTACTATGTTTATATTAAATGTACATGCAGCAAATCTTTTTATGAGATAAGGACAAAGAGAGATGAGATTAAATCTGAAGAACAGCAAAACAGTACAGAGGAAAATATACAGCTATTAGACATGTTTCCTTGGGCTGCAGTCTTGTTCTTGTACTTTTTTTTTCCTGAAGATTATCATAGAGTGTTCATTTCCTACCCTCTAAGGAATTCAGGTAGTGGAAAAATGGTAAGGTTACTAATTTCAAGGGCACTTACAAAAATCTGGATTCTCATCCAATTTGTTCAGCAGGCACATGGCAACCTTCAAGTTCTGTTGATTGGTTCTGTAAATTTGGATGTGAATTTTGCCCTCTTTGTTGCAAATGTGAACAATTCATGAACACATTTATTAAGGCTTTACTCTGATGGATTTTAGCAAACAGCTTGAATGGGATATTCAGCAAATCATGTTTTCCTTATTTCACAGATCCAATTAACTTTGATAACAGTTCCCTCAGGCACCACTTTTGTGAACAATTGGGGTTTCTTTCTTTCGCTGTTCAGCTACCTGTGTACAAAACCATCATGGCTGTGTACAAAAGCATCATGGCTTGTGATGCTCAACAGATGATTTCAGCTCTCAAACCATGAGCTTACATTTTCTTATCTCTGTGCAAATAAAAAGAAAACAACACAGAAAGAGAAAACGTAGCTGTACTCTAGAGAAGAAAAGAAACAAGAGCTTTAAGTCACCCTTGGCACCTCTGTTTAGTGTTTTACCTTAATAGCCCAAATGTAGTAGCTCTAAAAGAGCAGCCTCTTAACTATTCTGCAAAGTAGGGCTCATCATCACTTGAGCTACTTTATGAGATACTTTATGAGTTCTTGAAAGACACTCTGCAGGCTAGGAAAGATTGGGAAGTCTATAATTTTACTTCAATCAATACTACCGATAAATTGCTAGTCACAAGCAAGGATGTGACAAAACACAATAGGACAAGCTATTAACAGAGAATCCCCAGTGCTCCAGATAGAGAGGAAGAAAAAAAATAAATCATTAAGCAGTAAAGCTTATTAAACAGCTAAGATTGAGGGAAACATAAACCACACGGGGCTGGTAGAAGCAGGCTGCTCGCTCGAGCAAGCACACATCTATTCTGACCTCCTCTAAAATGCTTACTGCGGGGAGGGTCAGGAGGTACGCTACTGGTGGGCTCTGTAGTGTTGTACTGGGGAAAAGCCAACGCAGCTGTTCCGGAGACATTTTGGGGCTGTACATCCCTTGCCTGCTCTTGCTTGGCCCTGTTCTCCAGCAACACTTACTCCTTCAGCCCTGGTGCTGGAACCAGTTTGTCTCTCTAAAGAAAGGGAAGCAACTTCAGATGGTTTCATTTGCCCCTTCCTTAAGTCTCAAGAACTCTGCTCTGAAAAACATATTTTGTGCATGAAAACACCTGATGGAAAGAAGTGTGCAGTGGTCACAGACTGGGAGCAGCCACAGCAGAATGTGAGAATCCCTGGACTCAGCTTCATGCTTGAGCTGAACATTGCAATGCTCAGCACATGATACTGCAGTAAGCTGATCACAACAAGGTCCTGTGGTCTCTAAAGTATATTTGTCATATACATGTTTTGATGCCCTTCACCAGTTTAGAAAGATTCCTTTCCAACATCCCAAGTATAAAGCCAAAGGCTGTGATGAAAAACTGTACAGGCAGAAGATACTTTGTTCATGCTTCCTGCCAATGCTGCCAATATACCTGCATGCAGTAACAAGCAATCTCTTGCCCTTTTCTTTGTTTCCTTTTTGTTCTGTCTCACACTGCTAATGGCTTTACTCTGCTCTCTTTGCAACTGTTTCACACTAAAGTATTGCCATTGACTTTACCAGGACAGACACATGTAATCTTGGAGAGGGCTGGCACCAGGTTTCTCAAACTCCAGCTGTAACCCTAGGGTTTTGCTTTCTCATACTGTGGACTTCAAAACTTCAGCCATACCAGGGAAGGGATTTAGAAAAAACTTTCACAAGTTCCTTATGTTATTTCTGTGCTGAGGGAAATACGTAATGCATACCAAGTTGAATTCCACAGCAGCACATAAAATCTATAAAGCAACAAAATGCTCTCTATTTTGAAATTTCTGCTACATACTACAGTGAAAATTGCTTAGGGTTTATCAATCTGAGATGTAGTATAACAGTGTCAAATCACAAGATACGGACAATGACCTGACCAGGTTGTGACTGAATCCAATTGCAAAAACCATGACTCAGTTGCAATATGTCCAAACTGGGCTCAACAATTCTGCAGTTGTAATCATTCCCAACCTCACATTCCAGTAAATTCAGTTGCTTTTCACTCCCTGAATACACACAGGAAGCTGATTTCCTTTCTATAGTCAATCCCATTTTCTGAGGGACTAGACTGGGTTGAGGACCCCTTTCTAGAGCCAGTGCGATCTGGAATGGTGTTTGCTGTGCATATAGGCAATTTAATCTGTTTTGATTACTTGGCTGATATGACAGTATTGTACTGGCAAAGTATATATGATAAGTAAGACTAATGCCTAGCTAGAAGCCCAGACCCAAAGCTGCTGTAATTTGGACTTCGATGTATTCCATGTAGTGCAGAACCAATTCTCCCTTGTTTATTAGCTTAGCGTTCTGTACAAATAAAGAGTTCTAGTTTCTCTATAAGATATTACACAGGCCTCCTTTGTCTTTTTGCCCTTTACATCCAACACCTTTTAAAAATGATCTGGTAAAGACTTTCTATGATTTCCTAAGCTTTGCTAGGATCAAACACTTTCGTTCTCTCCTGAAACAAGGCTGAGGATACAGCAGGTGTCTGAGTAAATGACCATAGTTGTGCTGTGTTCACACAAACGTAGTGCAAGTGAAGCAGCTGGCCAGAAGCCTTTTAACAAACCTCATTGAAAGCTGTTTCCCTCTTTGTAAAATGGATGTTGGGAAAAGGCGCACTCACAACCTAACCACAAGATCTGATTCTGCACAACTTGTTTATGACTCTATTCCATACTCCATTAACTGGATTGCTGGGGAAGGAGCAGTTGGGAAAGCAGGTTAGAAAGGCAAACTAAACACCTGCCTCCCAGCAAGGTCATAACCCTGCCAAAGTCAGAGGAACTTTGATCTATGCTTGGACCAACTCTTGCACCCTGTCTGTTGCATGGCTATGCCAGATGATGCGAATTAGACTCCCTGCTGATCCCAGTAAACCTCAAAACTGTGGGGATTTAACATCTTGGTAGAACTTTAGGAGAAAGAGTTTTCTTCAAATTCATCCAGGTATAAAATAGTACTCAATTTTCACAACCTCTGATCTTCGTTGGGAACAACAAGCTTTTATGCCTGAAGAGTGACTAGAAAACTGTCAGTATATGTTTAGGTTCTTGACTTTTTTGGGGAGCACTTGCTAAAGAAGACTTGGCTTCTTTACCAAGTGCTCCCAATGCATACATTTCCCAAAATACAACTAAAACTGAACAGAGAGCATTTTTAAACTACAAACTATAGAAATATGAAGTTTTTTTTTCCTGATTTCAGCACTGTCTGCTTTCTATCACATTTTACTGAAGGGGTTTGGTTGGGGGAAAACACATGTGGTTTAGAAAAAGTTTGAGTAGATTTACTACTGCTTCATCTGGCATATGGTGAATAGCCATAGTGATCTTACCAAGGTCCAGTGCAAAGTTGAAGAATAGAACAGAACAGAGTAGAATGGAACAGGAGTAATGGCAGTGAACGTGACTCTTATCAGGAACGAAGCAAGCAGAAGTAACCACCTCTGTGTGGGAACCCTATCAGTTTCCAAAGAGGGTATTGTTTTTAATAACCCATCATCTTTCCTTTTAGTCATAATCATAAAGGTAGGAGGTACCATTTTAATATCTTGTTTGTTAACTTCAGGATAGTATTCAAACACGAAAATGTCAGTGTAAACAGTCTCTAATTTACAAATATTAGCATATCAACAGGGTATGCTTGAAATCAAGAACTGTAAGGTCACCCAGTAAGTCTCATCAGAAGAATTTTAATACAAAAGCTGTAATCACAGAATCACTGGATTTAAACTACTGAATTCCCTAAGGGATGTTTTATAATGCAAAGGAGTGCAATCATGTTTGATTTTCTTTATTGCTAACTCTGCATGGAGACCTGAAAAAATCACTATTAATCTAAGCCAGACAACATAGTCCTTAAATGAAATGTAAAACAATATTCTACAATGATGTTCATGCTGATTGCAGCTTCCCATTTGCAGGGTGAAAAAAAGGCTCTGTTAGGCTGTCCTCTTTCCCTACTGTGTATTCTGCATAGGCTATGAAGCATTTATCTGCTAAAAATAAAATGTGTTTTTAAGGTTAGAGCTTTGTTTATCTCAAGCAAAACCTGGTCATCTTTTAGAAGAACAGATAAGCATGAGAAGTTGGATTTGGTTCTGGTCTTGTAAGACTTACAAACCTTGACCGCTTATAGCTTAGAAATCTCTGTCCCAGAAAACTCAATGTTTAATTGCTCTGAAAATGCTCAGGCTTCAGAGATCTTCATTGATATGTATGATATAGAATTTCAGACTTATTTCTGGTTTACAAAAGCAATTGGAAAAACATGTGAGCAATTGTTCCTGAAGAGCTGTGGCTAAATTTGAAGTAGATGCAGGGGAATTTAAGTTGTTCTGGATGGCATTAAAGAAATGAAAGATACTGAAGTTATGCACCTATTCAGATTTCGGCATGTATTGAGGAATGAAGAGGACAAAGGGGAGCCAGGGACCGTGTGAATAATACATATTCGAGGCTTGATATTATTAATATGAAAGGTACTAGAAAATTGTCTTTGGGTCTTTGCTGGGCCTTGAGCACAGATCTAGGCTTGATGCCCTCTGTTCCATTGAACACCATTACGAAAACCACACTTGGTTTACCTACAGAAGTGCTGATGCTCTCGGGAAGCTGATGAGTGTGATACAAACAAATCTTTGTTCAGAATAAAGGCACTGTCGTAATGGATACATTGTATTGCCTTCAGAATAGCAAACTCCAAAATTCTTGTCAAACTATTATTTTCTGGTGTATTTATATAGGAAATGACTGTGAAGGATAATGTCTGAGGATAATTCAAGTGGAAGAGTTATAAAGGAATAGAATGTTATCAATTAATAAATCACAACCGAATGGGTCATCAATACTTTATTAATATATGATCATTTTTCTCATCTCACATTAGCACAGCATGCTTTTTGTCTTCACCTATCTAGACTGATGTTTAACTATAAGCCAATAGTTTTCACAAACCAAGGGCAAATGAATTGCAGAGTTGTGATAATCCATTTAGGGGTCAAAAGCACATATCGGTCTAGCAGGACTGACTAATTTATGAATAGAGACAAGTCCTTGCTCTGTAAGTTGTTAGAACTGTTTTGGTTTATGGTAGGCCTTGTCATTTGAAATCATGAAATATGTCTCAAAAGACTCATTAGGCTTTTGGTCTATACGGAGCGAGTCAGATGTAAAAAAAGAAATAGAGTAACTCTTGGAGCCAGTTTGAGTAATTTTTCATGAATTTTTATTTTCTGCATGCAAAGGAATCCCAAATTGCTCATGTTCATCCTATGTCTGCATTCTATGGAGGTGTTTCTTGTGTGATAAATGACCAACTTGGGAATTTACTGCTAAATTAGTTATTTCCATTATTTCAAATGTCACTTTAGAATACTTCCACATGAATTGAAGCAAGTAAATTAAACACAACATAAAGCCCACAGCTCAGGTAGAAGGTGACTCTTATCAGCTGAAATGTGTTAAACTGTAAGTGCAGCTGTCCTTTCCTAATGCAAGAGGAAATGGATTAACGCAGAGCCCCATGTTAGCCAGTTAACCCAAGAGAGCTGAAATGGTTTCTGTATGCTGCTGCTCTCTTCTGACTGAAGGAACACAAGCTCAGTAACATGGTGTTGTTTGTGTTTTTGACTGGATGACTAAATCTTTGGATGGGTGAGTAACGAACAAAAGAATGACAAAGAGCTAGAGATGCTTTCCAGACTACATTTTAGATGAATAGTCATGGGTCAGCACTTTGAAAGCTTCCTTATTTTGCAAATGCTTTCACATGTAAACAGTGGCAAGCAAAATAACTTAAGAAAGAGATATTGGGGTGATACAATCTGTCCATGTCTACTAATGAAACAATAGCACTGTGTCTGAATTTATCAGCTCTCCGGGTTTGTAGATGCTGCAAGCGCTGGGCTCTCAGGCACACAGCACAGGGACTTACCCACTGCATTTAATTCTAGTCAGCCTTTCCCTGTAAGTTTATAACAGGATTATATTGGGTTCAGAGACAGGAGATGAAGGTAACTAAGGCAGGTAAAGATCATAAGCAGAGACTGAAAGATCTCCTGCTCCATGCAGAATTTGTTGTTAGGCTTTTCTAAATAACTATACTGAACTTACTATGCATTAAAGTCTTTCTGCCTATATATATGAAAATACACGTACCCTGGCTTCAGGCTCCTGTTCCTTCTGCCTCTTCCCTTGTTGTAGTGAGAAGCCAAAAATGCAGCTTCCCTTTTATTTTTCATCTGTGGGTTTCCCCTACAGAAACTGCACAGACTTTGACATAGATACAATAATAATGTACATGTTTTTATTTCCAACCTGTTTCCCTTGGGAAAAACTTTCCAGGTAATTGTTTCTATTTCACCTCAGAAGTTGCTAATGGTAGCATTTTTTGGAAGGGAGTGGCATGGTGATTTCTGTGTATAAATATCAACAGGAATTCTAGAAATACCTTGCTACTCGCTACGTAGCTGGTGATTCATGCTGTACATGAACGTTTCTGGTAGTTTTACCTAATGCACTTTTACTGTGAAGTCATTTCAAGATACAGATGTTATATATATATATAAACACACATATATTGGGCTTGATGATCTTAAAGGTCTCTTCCAACCTAGCTGATTCTGTGATACAGATACACATTAACTGCACAGACGGACGGGCACTCCCCAAGTCCCCTCCCCTCAGGCAGCCCCGCCCGGTCCTGCCGGCAGGTGGCGGTGTGTGCCCGGGCTCCCCGCCCCGCCCCTCCCCGGGGGTCTGTTCCCGCACCCCGAGGGTGTCCCCCCGAGGGAAGACCAACAGGAGGGGATTTCTGCCTTCTTCCTCGTTTTTCCCTTTGTAAACTCAGTGAAGTTCCATCAGCTGCCCGGGTCCCCCCGCGCTGCATCATACCGACCACAGGCAGCGCTTACCCCTCTCAGTCCCTCACCCTCCTCGGGTCGTGGGAATCCTCAGCTGCCGCTGCCCGCCAGCTCCGCCGGCAGCCGGGGCAGCTCCGTAACCCCATTAGGCAACGCCGCCGGAGATGCGGGCAGGGCAGGGCAGGGCAGGGCGTGGGGGCCCGCTCCCCCTGCCGGGGGTCTGGGAGGAGGGAAAGCGGAGGGAGGATCCTCCAGGATCCAGGTAGATCCAGCTTTTACCGCTTACCAAAAGCCACCAGCAGCAGGACCTCCGCCTCCTCCCTCCCTCCCTTCCTCCATCCGCCCTCCTCCCCTAACTCCCTCCCTCCCCTGCCCCTCCGCGATGAGAGACGGGCCAAGTCGGAGCGCGCCAGCCAGCAGCTATCCCTGCCAGGGCCAGACACATCGCTTTCATGTCGCAGGGTGACTGCTAGCCCTGCTGAGGCTCCTCCGGCCGGGGCTGGGGCTTGGGCCGGGGCCGGGGAGGCAGCGGCAGCGGGCGGGCAGCTGCCGGGTGCCTGCCGGCCCCGCGGGATGCTGGCGGCGGGGGATGCGGAGCCGGCCGCGGACTAACATGGGGGGCAGCCACTCCCACAGGGCGCCCGTCTTCGACGAGAACGAGGACGGTGAGTGCGGAGCTGTCCGCGGTACCGCGCCCTCCGCGCTGCACGGGGGGCGGGCTGGGACCGATTCACCCCGAGCGGGCTGTCTGCTGGGGATGAGCTGCCGGGGAAGGAGGAGGGGAAAAGCCCACCTTTGTTTAGCCGTAGCGTGGCTATTTGCCCCCAGCTGAGCTCAGCTAAAGTGTAGCACACTGTCACTTGGGGTTCAAGCACATGGCAGGTAACTTCATACACGGCTTTGTGAATGGGCATCGTGTTGGGGATGGGTGCTTGCTTTTTTTGTTCTGATTTATAGCCGACTCTTTGCCCACCTGCCCATTTTAAACGGTGATGTCTCCCTCAGTCGGTATACTTCTTAAGTCACCTTTACTTTCTGAAAGTTTTTTTTAGCTAGCTCTATTACTCTGAGATTTTTCTCCCTGCCTAGGTAATGTGTCATAAGAAAGTGTATCTCGTAAAGTTTTCGAAAGGCAATAGAAAAGTTTGCATAAAATATAATGTTTCTTCACAATTTATGAATTTCCATGTCATTTTCATACATAGACCACATTTAACTGAAATTTTGTGAATGCATTTCAATTACAATCATTTTGGCTTTTGAAGCAATGAGAACACAGCACTCTTAGGAAGCAGAAAATTGTGTATTATCACTAGCAATGTCTTAATGTTACTTATGGGATAGATGTTTTTGCCTATCTGGATGATGGATGCTTAATTTTGAGTATGTTCCTTTCCAAAATGTTCCCAATGTATTGTGTTAGGAGGTGATTGTGCCCAGTAGACTATCATACTGTTTTGGCTTTCTGAGACTGCTAACAAATAAAAGGCATTTATGTTCTTCCCTATATATTCAGGACACGTGGAGGTATTCGTATTGTTTTGCTAATAGGGAGAATATACATTAAGTGAATGTAAAGTGCTTAAAGAGGGTGAATGCACTTTTACTTGAATTTAAGATACAACTATATGTCTATTCCTCAACAAAGCTTGAATAGGTATTTGATAAGGTTTGTTTTACAAGACTTCATTGCTTGTGTGAAGAATGGGACACACTATTTACTGTTTGTGAATCGTGGTGTAATAGCTGTTATTTCCTTGTACTGATATAAAATTTCAGCCATTTAACATGAACATGTTATGTAAAGGAGTGACAAAGATAGGTAAGATCTTGATCATGAGCAATTAGTCTTGTAAACCTTGAGGTAACTCAACAAGAAATACCCAGGAATGAAAGCATGGTCTCAATATTGTCTAGACACCTCAACGTGAAAAAATAGCCTTCATCAGACTTTTGATTGAGCTCTCAAGTTAGCAGTTTCCATGAATTATTATTCCTTTTTTTTTTTTTTATTTTGTTTTCCGTGACACAAAGCTGTGGTCAGTTTTTGAACAAAATGAGCAAAGTTCAATAGCAAATTACTGCAGAGAAGACTTCATGACACTTAGTTCTTTTTCCCTCAGTAAAACATTCTGTAACAGAGCCGTTATTAATACCTAATAAAAAAGCACATAAAGTATTTATGGATTTCTATTAGGTCATTATTTATTCTTTGTCTGGTTTTGTTTTGCTCAGGATTTTTTTCCTTATTATGAATGTTCCTAACATCATCTCTTTTTTCTTCTTAAGACATTATGCTTAGCACAACAACCTAGTTCAGAAGAGTCCACTGCTTTTAAAACAATAACCTATTTCCCATACTCCTTACAGATTATTAGTCAGGATGACATTTTCCCCAAGTACCTACATAATACAGGAAAACATCTCTTTGAAAATGTATCTTACAAGTTTCAATCCAAAACCCAGCTGTATCTCATAGTCTCACTAGTAGCTACAAGAGTCACAATTTTCCACAATATTGGACTCATTATGAAATTAAAAAAGAAAGCAAATCAGAAAGTATAGGAAGGGAAAGTAGAATGTTTCTTGATATGGTATGATTTTGCTCAAGAATGGCAATGCTTACCAACTGAAAGAGAACAGGAATAAATTAGTTGTGTATAAATACACAGACACAGTAGAAACCAAGCTATTTAGCCTGTTGTGTGTAACGTCACAGCTGCCTCTTCAAATGAGAAAAACAAGCAGAAAAAAGTATGATCATTTAATGTTTGTATGGGTTAATGATGGATGTAGAATAACACATAGGTTTTGGAAGAAGAGATTTCAAACCATTAATTGGCATTTTGTAAATGATAGAAAAAGTTAATTATACAGTGTGCAACCTAACAAAGAAATACATAGAAATAGTATGTGAAGAGCACCCAGACAGTGCCTGACAAGCTTATAGAATACCTGTTCCAGAGTTACAAATCATGCTTTCAGTCTAATGAGAAAAGGTGTTGATCCATTGAGTAGATCTAAAAACTATTCATTGGATGTAGACTCCCTGCCATGCTTCAGATGATAAAAAGTGACCCAGGCAGAAGGCTGGACTACATGCTGTAAATCCCCAGTTATCACAGACAGCATAACACATCATTATCGTATGCTGATCTTTTAGAAGTCCATAATACACGCTGTTTATAACTAGCTGTATTTGTTCTCTATGTTATGTTTTTGTTAGAAGGATCTTCCAGAACTTCACTCTTTGGTTAGAAACATCTGGTTTCCTGATTAAATGATTCCTTGCCTATTTATAAGATTTATGTTTATTGCAACATTTTTGTTAGCATAAAGTGTTTTCCACCCTCCATAATTACTCCAGTGCATTGATAAACAGCAAAAATGTCCCCTCCCAGTCTTTGGTTTGTAAGAAACCTCTTCTAATTTTCTCTTATTTCTACTGCCTTTTCATTCCCTGTGCCCCTCATCTGCACGCATTTGAACCTCTCTTGATTGCACACAGATAATCCAGAATTGCAGGTGACTTGTCACCAGGACCTTGTGCTAGTAAAAATACTTCCAGATCTCTACTAGAAATAGCTTTCCTGGTGCATATGCCCTTTTCATGGGTGTATCATGTAGATAATTCAGTCACCCTGTGATCAGATAGACCACCATTGCCCTATTCAGTCATTTCCATTGGTGAGCTCCAACCTACTGGAGAATTTTTTGGTGTTTCTATGTACATGACCTTGCATTATGCATGGCTGAATTTTGGTCCATCTCTATTTTTCATAGTCTCAAATATGATCACCCATTTCTTTCCTTGTGATGCTCTCATTCTCCACCATTTTACCAGTGTTTTCTATTACAACCACTCTCATCAACTCCATGCCAGTTATCAAGTCCATTGAATATTTTGTGTAAACACTCAGCTGGATCATTTCCAGATTTCATCTCCTTTGCTGTTAACCCCTGCCAGCCTCACCATTCCCATTTCAAAACAAAACAAAACAAAGCAGAACAAAGCCAACATTTTTTTTCCCTTGTTACTCTCACCGTCTAACCCAGCTGGTAACTCAGCCCTGCACAGCTGCTCACCCATTCCTCACCCACATCCCACAGGAGGATAGGAGAGAGAAAGCTCCTAGGTTGAGATAAACACAGTTTAACAGGTAAAGCAAAAGCTATGCACACAAACAAAGCAAATGAAGGAATTCACTCACCACTTTCCATGATCAAGCAGGTATTCAGCCATCTCCAGGAAAGGAGGGCTCAATCACAAGTAACGGCTACTTGGGAAAACAAACTCCAACACTCCAAGCATCCTCCCCTTCCTTCTTCTTCCTCCAGCTTTGCATGCTGAACACGATACCCTGTGGTATGGGATATCCCTTGGGTCAGTTGGGGTCAGCTGTCCCCGCTGTGTCCCCTCTCAACCTCTTGTTCACCCCCAGCTCACTTGCTGGTGGGGTGGTGTGAGGAGCAGAAAAGGTCTTGTCTCCATGTGAGCACTGCTCAGCAGTAGCAAATACATCTCTGTATTCCAGCATAAATCCAAGACATAGCCCTATACTAGCTACTATAAAGAAAATAAACTCTATCCCAGACAAAACCAGCACAGTTACCCACCTTGCATTTTGCCATTTAATTCTCACCTTGTTCAGCTTTGCTTGTACCATCTAATATATCACTTCCCTGAAATTGAGAAAAATTAAATCTAGGCCAATTCTACCATCTACAAAATAAGTTTCTCATCAAGGAAGAGCATCTGGTTACTCTTGTGCAAACAACTTCTGGCAAAGCCATGCTGTATTTACTTCATTCCTTTCTTCTTAGCCTAGGTTAAAGCACAACAAGAGCTAGGAAAATCTGGTGAACAGAGTCCTTTGTATGCTTAGAGCTTACACTCTGGTTAAAGAAGCTCAATGGAAAAATGTTTCATTTCTTGATTTTTATTGCTGTGTAGGTTGGATAGAAAACTAGGTCTGGTGTAGCAGCAATGCTACCTTTAATTAAAGATAAATACTTTCATGGCTTGGAACTATAACATTTTTTCCCAACATTTAGAAAGTGTTTCAAGCTAGATACTATACTAATTGTTTTGTTAATACTGCTGAAACAAAGGAATGTTGACTCTCTTTACCTTGACTATTTCTATTCTCAGAAGAGCTATCCTCTCCTGAATGTGTGTATCCAATACTAATGCTAGGAGAGCAAGGTAGTACATTTTTTCCTCATGTTCAACTCTTCAGAAATGGCAATAAATTCACAAGAATGGCAATAGAAGGGTGAGGGGAATATTCACTACTGGTAAATGTTTTTTTGCAAATTCTCAGTAAATGTCATAAGTGACAAATATGTTAGCAATAGCCTGGTGACTAAAGAGATCCTTTCATGCTGGATTTGCTTAAGCATGCTCTGTTAAAACCTCAGAGATATTTAACAGGTGAAAGTGAAATAGAGAAAAGAGTTATTCAGAAAAGGGCCTACTCAGGAGAGCTATAACTGCTACTACACAGTAATAACATATTTGCCTATATTGTGGTAGAAGATACAGAGGAAAGGATAAGAAACAAAAGCATTAGAGGCTAGAAGTTGGTCCTGTGAAATGAGATGGTATATGTATTTGATTGTCTGGGGCTAAAACATCGCCTTTGCTGCAGTTGCTTTTAGATACAAGTGCACTGAACTTTAAAAGTTCTTGTTTCTATTTTTATAGTGTGACTACATTTAAAGCATATATGTATTTCCAAAGAGCCTTTCACTGAGTATCCTGAAGCTACAAAGCTTGAACGCTACTTTGCAGAAGTCAGTGTGACATAGTATGCGTTAGTACTATAGTCTTGTATGAAGGAAATGAGACGCAGCAACATGCCTTAGCTTATTTCCACATGGCCAGTCCCTGATTCACTGTAGTGAATATGTGTCTGCTTAACTTCAAGGAAGTGCTGAAGTCCCACTGCTTTGCTTGAATCATAAGGCTTTATTCTGTTATAATGTCATAATTACAGAGCTCAATGGAAACCTTGTGTACTAGAGAATATGGCAGCCACCCTCTGGAGTTAGACTTTAAATTTAAAATTGACATCTACCTCTCCTCTCTAGAAAAGCCTTCACCTTAAACAAAGGATTTTCAGTTGTTGGGGAGTTGCAGAAAATGTCATTATTAAATGACCAGTTGCTGAAAAGACCATCTTGTACTAAAAGTACGAAAAACCAGATACAGATCCTCACAAAAAGGCCTGCAATTAATATGGATTCAGAGAGCTGAATTCAGAACATAATGGCTGAGTTTACATAAAGCGCTGTGGAAGCTGAAGAACTATAAAAGTGACATAGGAAAAATGACACATCAGGGTTTCACTTGAAACCAATTTAAAGCAATTCTTAAACACCAAAATATGTCAGATACAAACAAGAATATTCGGTATCCAGTTCTTGTCAATGATAAGATAGTGCTCAGCAGCCTGCTGCCACTAAGCTGTAGTGGATAATGTCTAAGGCAGTCATACAACAACTGTGAAGAACTCAAATCACAAGGCTAATAACATACCCTTTTCAAACTAATTGTTTCATAAGCTATAGCCCTACAGAACAGTTAAATAAAGGCTTTAGAATCTAAATACCTTTCATTAGTGAAAGTAACAAATTTATGGTGCGATTAATATTTCTGCTGGATTTTTAGTTTGTTCATACAATTTCTATTTGTGGTGGATTATTCCACATTTTACCTTTTTCTTTGCAAAGATAAATATTCCAGTTCCCTTTCATAACTGAACTGGGTAGGAATACCACCCAATTGTGACTTAAAACTGCTCTAAGGCAGTTCTGTGTCAAAAAATTGATAGAACACAGCTGTTGCAAGTCATTATTTTATGCTGGATATCAAGGTTTTAGATGAATAAGACCCAGACCATGAGATTTGTTTGTTTGTTTGTTTTTTGGCCTTATTGAATTATACACAATTTTATTTTCCATTTACTGAACTTTAGACGTAATGTCATGATTACATGTAGTGCGACACATTTCAGAAAACTTAATGCTAGTGTCTGTACAAATGCAGAACAAAATTGAGAGCACTGCCAAGCTGACAGTTACAGCATGCTATGAGACAGTAGGAGAATGTAGACAAAAAGGAGAGCACAGAACAATATGCTAATTCCAGGCAGTCACAGAGGTGCCAACTGTTGTCAAAGGTTTGCATGGTCTGTGCCAAAGGAGGTCCAAAAGGAGTATCATGGCATTGGAAACACCATTGGCCATTTTCTTCCTGACTCAGTCTTTTTAAAGCTTTGGTACAATGTACACAAACAATGTGGACCTGTTCAGACACTAAATGATAATTATAGATGAAGTGTAATACTAGATCACAGATTGCCCTTTCCTACAGGGTACTCTGAGGGAAAGGAAGATGAATCTGGCACTTCCATCTTAGCTTCTTGCTCCCTCAAATGAGCTACATCTCTGTTCCCAGATTTGACTGTCCTAAAAATGTTGTGCAATATCTGATTCACCCACCTTGTCAGGATTAGAACTAAGACTCTTTCAAGGGACAGCTGAAGTATTACTAATTTTATTTTGCTTTACCATCATCCAGTTTCAACAAAATCTCTGCCAGCAATAGTTTAGAGATGGACCAGATGAATGTTCAAGATCCTTCCTAAACATATTTTCTAAAATTCCAAGATTTAATCTGCTTTGGTGGAAACATCCTTGTCAGAACCTCTGTCTTAAACAAAGGCATCATGTAAGTCTTTGTTGCTGCTTTTGTAGCCTTCCAGAATTTATACAAGTGGTTGGCATGACACCTCTAAGAGTGTTAAGGAATTTTTTGATGGCTTGTTATGTAGGAAGTGTAAGTGCTTGGAGAAGTAACGTTTAACCCATGTTACCATGTGTGTTATGCAGTGTGCCTGGATGTCAAGATAGACTTTTGGGTAACTAAAAATAAATCAATCAAAGTTAACCAAGCATCAAGCAAGATAAGGTTAGAGACTCCTCTCCAAGACCAGAAAAAACTCTGAATGTTCTGCAGAACTGGAGAAGTGTCAATGGTGGAAAAAGCAGTACGCTGAAAAGGAAATGCTTGGTTTTCCCATGGGCAAATCGTGTTCAAATGCACAGAGATACTAGACCGACTTTACTCCACTGGCTTCACTTTCAGGATAGTTCAAAAGATCAGTCTTTCACTTCTGTCAGGGAGATCATGAGGCTGGTTGCACTCACTCCCCTCTGGCACCTTCCCATAGAACAAGGTAGAATAGATCTATCTCCTCCCACCAGTCTCCAGTGCGGCATTCACTGGGTCATTGGTAGAATCTGGCATCAAATGGAAAGAATTCCCTGATGCGGATGTGTGGATGTGTGTTACAAAGCTAGCAGCAATGTGGGAATGAAGTTCTTTGTGAACCCTGAGCAACATGCTGTCCAGTGAATAGAGGAAGTCCAGCCCAGAATCAAACGTGCCTGAGTGAATTAGAAAATGACTGTGAAAACCTTGGGAAGAAAAAATAGTAAGGAATTATGATCTCAAAGAAAGTAGGTCCTATTCTACCAGGGCTTTCTTTGTGCAGTCTCTTCCAAATGTGAGCATGAGAATGAAGAAAGCTGGGTTTTGCTGGCCATGCACAAGATTCTCACTCTTTTCTCGCTTCCTCATTAAACAATAAGCAGAAAGAAAAACATTCCTGATGCAAAACCAGGTAGGCAGTGGATATCTGGAGCCAGGAACTAAAGGGTGGAAAAGAGGAAAAGTTTGCCTAATTTTTGGAGATTTCACAGTATTTCAACTTGACTAGAGCGAGCTTGTACTGAGATGGTGGGAAAGGTGTGGAAGAGAAAAGGTTGCTACTGAGATCAGTCAATACAAACAGAAAATTTTGGAGTGTATGTTCAAAGGAAAAGGATGATTTCAAGTTCAGCCTGGTAGTGAAGCTCCACAGTATCCTACCATGATAAAACATTTGAGGGGAAGGGACAAAAAGTAGGGAACTTACCCAATAAACTTAGCAGGAGAGGCATGGCCTTTCTGGATGGGGAAGAGCAGCAGTGGTAAGCAGTGTGCACATCAGGCAACCTGATCTCTCTTGAGCACAGCTCTGCTTAATTTCATGAACTAGTTAAATTGATTACTTTAAACTACATTACTTACTGCCTAATACAAGCCTGTATTGAGCAGTTGCTGAATTTGCTCTTGTACTTGTGAACACTGTGTATATGTCAGCTTCCCTGCCACAGGAAAAAGTAAAATATTATTCTGCAAAGATCAAAAACTTGTGCTAGTGATAAACGCTATTGTCTTATCTAAATCATATTCTGAGTGTTGTTGGTCTCAACCACAATTTGGCATGAATAACAAATACATGGTGTTTGCAGAAACAGAGCAGGCATATGTCTTGATTTTTTTTCTCCTTTGGTTAAAGAAGAACTAAGCTGTTTTGCTCTCTGGGGTTCAGTCTCTAATGCGTTAACTGTTTTGAAGAATGACACTGGCTTTTATTTGTCTGCATTTGATCCCAGGAAACTACTTCCTTTATCAGAAATGCCTGTTCATACCCCACAATGTCTGCAGATGAGCAGTGATGGGGCCCAAGATGCCTACACCTTCTCAGTGCAAAAGGAGCTTGAGTGTTAATGTATTTATCAGGATGGAGAACTGATTCTCTTAACACAGTATTTCATAGATTGTCCATTTACTTTATTTTAAACACTTAGAAATGAACATTATATTCTACAAATGATACATCGTATGTATACAGTACAAAATTATGCTGTACACCTCAAGTTCTTACTCGTTCTCTCACGTAGTAGAAGGGATTTTATTGTCCTCTATGCAAAGGGGTTTTTGATAGATACTTGTATTGTACCTTTATAAAACACAAATTTCTAGAGAAAAGATCAAATGCATGTGTTGATTCACTGCTGAGTACTACCAGGCTTTCCCTTCCAGATTCCTTGCTTATCAGAATCTGGCAAATGTAACGCAAGTGCAGCATGTGACCTGTTTTCAGAATATACTCAGGAAAATCTCAATGTTATATATTGGCCTACTCCCTAAGGGCAGTCAGCATTCACCTGAAGTGTCCCTCAACAAGGAGGTGGGGTGTAGTTTTGTATCACAGAAATCAGGGTTTTCTTCCCTTTGTTTCCAAATGAGTTGTTTCCCAATAACCAGAAGTCTTGTTTATACTATAATAGTCTTTCATCTGATCGATTTGACCTCATCTTTAGCTTCCTCAGTTTCCACATTGACTCTTATCAGCATATGTATTTTCATAAGTAAATGAAACAGTCTGAATGGGCAGGCTAGGATTTGTGACTCAATTGGACAATTTTAGTTTTAACCACTGGAAATTTGAACTCTGTAAAAATCTGTCTCTTCTTACATCACCACCTCAGTTCTAGAGGCTGTCAGCTCCCTGTATCCTCCAATCTAACATTCTTTTTCGGTCAGGAAACCTAGCAGTATGTAACCAAGGAAAGCTTACTGGAAATTTGGCCCTTAGGGACATGGTTTAGTGATGAACTTCGTAGTGCTAGGTTTATGGTTGGACTCGGTGATCTTAAAGGCATTTTCCAACCTAAATAATGACAGGATTTTATTATTTCAGTTTATTTCACTTGTATTCAGTCCATCAAGGTTCTTTTTTCAGTTTTGCATGAAATAATTTTCTGCTACAACTAATGGAAATTTCTTTCTATCTGTAATTAGTTTTTCTACTACACCCTTTTCTGTTATCTCTGTCACAGAGTGACACTGTCAAGGGTGTCAAATTCTATAACACTTTTATTCCTAGAAATGTTGCACCCAATTTTATGAAATGGTTAAGTGCAATATAGGCACATAAGTTACTTTCATTTATTCCATAAATCAGACAAAGGCATTTTCCTTTTAAATAGAAGGAATCCTTTTCAGAAAGCATTACTAAAGTTGGTGTTTATTATACAGGTTTTTAAAGCTTTAACGATAACTAAAAATAGTTGATGAAACTGCAATTTGTTTTTCAAATTTTATATGCCCATATTTTCTTCATAATATCATATCATAATATGAAAGTCTGTCTTTTATATTTCGTTAATCCTTTTATACCTTTCTCTGTTTTCAAATGTTTTGTTTGGATATATTCATCAAATCTGTACAGTAGCTTCTTTACCTGATTCCAACTGAAATATAAATTAAATTTGTGCTTTTTAGTCTCATAGTTATATCTGGATATATATATACACACATATATATTTAGTTTATTCCCACTTTCTCTCTCATTTTCACTTTTTTTTATTTTTAGAAATATTACAATTCTAGTTCTTTGAAATTTGAAAACTTACAGATAAGTTCTACAGCTGATATATTTTTGTGCCCTCTCATTTTTAGCTTGGTTTGATACTGAATGAAACAGAGGGCTGGCTTTGTCATTGTATTGCTAACACTGTTCTGTGTGAGAAACACTGTAATATTAAGTAAGAGAAATGTACTATGAGGCAATATACTACAATGGACAAAAATTATTTTCTTTCTTTTTCCTACTTGTGCAGTTATAAGGGAACACCTGCTATTATTACTTATTTTAGATCTGAAAGTGCAAACTGAACTAATCCTTCCAATAATTAGTACTTCCTTTTTATATTGTTCTGCCTTCCTTGCTGAGGCAAGGAAGTTCTTGATGAGAGCTGTTCTTAGCCACCTTGTTGAAACAGAGATGCAATATAATCACAAAATCACTATTGGCCTTCTGAGTGTCCTTTACACCTTTCTGAAACTGTCCTTAGCTTCCCCCTGGATTGCTTTCACATTATGTTATGAAGATTGCTTTTGTGCCTTTTGGGGTTAGGTTTAGGTAAAACTTTGTACAAGGTGTAAAGCCTTCAAACTCTTCTGGGGCAATACCACATCTTTTAGGCACTGGAATCTGCTATGCAGAGCTTGAAGTCAAAGAACAAAAGCTAATCAAAAGATCCTTTCTGAGAAGTAGGAAAAAGTCATTATTTTAAGTTCAGCCTCACATTTTACTGTTTTAGCATATGCAAAGTACAGGGACAGCTGCAGTCTTACGTGCAGGGCATTGCTGTACAACAAAGTTTGCCTTTACTGGGATTGGTTTGGATATAACAGGAGGAACAGACTGGCTGGAATCTTCTGCAGCTTCCTGAGATTCTTCTCCGACCAGATATAGCAGGTGATTTTTCAGCAATAGTATGCCAATTGTGCCATTATTTTCAGCTCTTTCCCAGCCCAGTAATATGTCTTTGAGGTCTTTTGCTTAAGTGTTTGAGCTAAACATTTGAACTAGCTTGTTTTACGGTGCAAATAATAACACCAGACAGAAATACCTTAGGAAAAGAAATAATTTTTTAGTGTGAAATTCTTTGTGAAAATCTCAGTATTGAAACACTTTATGGCAGAATTTATTAATCTTCAGTTAAACAAAAATGTCACCATTAAGTGCTGTGAGATTTTGCTGGAAAAGAGTCATAGAGTAGGGAACTTTTCCTGTTGATCCAAACTTTCAGGAGGGAAAATCTTGCTCTTTTGGAGTTAGGGAGCTCTCTACTGATGAATGGGAGAAGAGAACAGCTAGAGGATAGCTGCCTGGGCTGATAGTTGGCTGTGGGAGGCAGGATGTGCAAGTGGAGCTCCTCTGGTGGCTAGGCAAATTCTAGCTGTTCCTAGTACAGAATCTTCTCTCTGGCTTTTCTCAAGGCTTTTATGAGAATGGGGAGCGGTTATGTCTGCTGTTCAGAAAAGATTAAGTAATATGTGGTGGTGAAGTGATACCATGTTTTCAGTGGTTTCAAGCCCTTATGCTAAGTGACTTCAGACCTTTGGTTCTCCTAAGCCAGGAGCCATCAGTCTATCTCACGGATGTCAGAGGGAGCACAGGCACGGATTTTTAATGCATTAGTAAAAAGCAACCCTTTCAGTGTAGTTGCTGTCCCTTACAGAGAAAAAATAGTGCTTGTGGCATTCAGTTTTCTCACTGTTTCTAGTGAGATGCAGAGAATTTTGAATGCTTTCTGGGTATAAAAATGTTAATGAGTAACAACAGGCTCAGCTCTCAGCCTCCTAACCTTCATCTGTGAGGTAGACCATTTACATCTTTTGATCCACACACATATGTGGATCAATGACATCCTGATGTTTCGAGTGCCAGGATATCCTGGATGTTGCAAAGAATCTCCTGCAGTGCTACATTCCAATTTGAAAAAGAAAACCACAGCCCAGCAGATCACCTGGGAAAGACTGCTGACTGCTGTCATATGCAATATGTTCTTTCTAGACTTAATGATATGAAGCTGATTTGCAGTCCTTTTTACACCTGTATTTGTTGATAAGATAACAGAAGAAAACAAACAAAAAAAAAAAAATAGAAGAAAGGATTGACCTGGGAAAGGATTTAATGGTAGATAAATTTTCTTTTGCTATTTTGAAAGCTTTCCATTCTGTACTGTGAAGAAACCAAGGTTTTTTAATTTTATTTTTAATTCTATTTATACTTTTCATAAATAGCCAGAGGAAACTCTCATCTGCTGATGTACAATTTTATCCTGGTTAAGAAAATGTAATACACATATATTTTAGAGAATAAATTCTCTCGGTGTGTCTGTAAATAGATACTTTTATATGCACATAGATATTTTTATACAGACATTATTCTCATCAAAACAAACGCAGTGTATGTGGTAGGGAACTCTAAAACTGAGTCACCAATATTCATGATTTTCATCTAACATCTATAATTAAACTTATTTGAGATTCTATTTCTGTCATTATACAGAACTAGTATAAGCACATTTAACATCACCAAATGTGTCAGACATTAAGACTAATAAACCTTCTGCTACACTGAGCAATTTATGCTCTGCAGTTAACTATTTGTTTGTGCTTTGCACTTAATAACTTCTGTCATTAAGATTAGAAGTTATGTTCTTTCCATTTGTACCTGTCAGCTACTCATTCTGTGCATCAAATGAATATTTATTCCTGTTGTGTGTGACATAAAGTAAATCTTTATAGATTAAGTTGTGGCTTAGAGAGTGTACTGACCTTCTGCAGTTAATGTCAACTCCAGCCATAACCAGGAAACTGGCTGGTCTGAAGTCCTCGCCTCCCCCCAGTTGCCACTGTGCCAGCTGATGTGAAAGCCTAGATATGGAGATGAGGTGGACTGGGTTTGTTTTATGAGTGTATCTATATTTGCTTTGCTTTAGATCTTTCATGTTTCACTCCTAATCTTATCAGTGGATAGATAAGACAAAGGCTCTGATTTACTTATTCATATTTACTGTTTTCAGCAAGGCATGGTCATATCAGCTTTGTTGTAATTGCTTGTAGTGTGTAAATAAGCGTACTTTTATCAGGCTGAAACTATTGTTACTTAATTACTGGAAGGTTTTCCCAGAGGTAAGTAGTACAATAATCAGAGAATAAGTCATCAGCTCCAAGTGAAAAACCTGCAGTTAGTTGGCCATTATACATACAGCAGTCAGCCCATCTTTCACAGTCCCAGTACCAAAAATACAAATTCCATCATTAAATATTAACCTGTAAATCTCGAGGTGAAGAAATACATGTTGCACTGAAATTCTGGAAGTTTTTTATTAATTAAATATAGATGTCACTATCAGGTTTGTTTTTTTTTTTTTTCCTACTGTTTCCTTTTTTTCCTGCTGTAAAGCCATGGCCCATGCTGTAGCTCTGGAAATACTGCAGTGCAGCAGGAGCTGGCAGGGAGCAGCTTCTCTGTGTCTGAAGGGAAGGTGTTGAGAGGTCTAGGGCAGGCTCTTCTCAGTGGTGCCAAGTGGTAGGATGAGAGGTAATGGGTATAAGCTAAACTACAGGAAGTTCCACCTGAACATGAGGACTTATTTCTTTAAGTGTTCAGGTGATGGAACACCTTATCCTTGGTGCCATCTTAAGGCATATCAAGGATAAGAGGGTTATGAGGGGCAGTCAACATGGCTTCACCAAGGGGAAATCATGTTTGACCAATCTCTTAGCCTTTTATGAGGAAATAACACAGTGGATGGATGATGGCAGAGCGGTGGATGTGGTCTACCTTGACTTCAGCAAAGCATTTGACACAGTCTCCCACAGCATCCTCACAGCTAAATTGAGGAAGTGTGGTCTGGATGATCAGGTAGTGAGGTGGACTGCGAACTGGCTGAAGGAGAGAAGCCAGAGAGTTGTAGTCTATGGGGCGGAGTCTAGTTGGAGGCCTGTAACTAGTGGAGTGCCTCAAGGGTCAGTACTGGGACCAGTATTATTTAATATATTCATCAACGATTTAGATGAGGGAATTGAGTGTACTATCAGCAAGTTTGCTGATGACACTAAGCTGGGAGGAGTGGCTGACACGCCAGAAGGCTGTGCTGCCATCCAGCGAGACCTGGACAGGCTGGAGAGTTGGGCAGGGAATAACTTGATGAAATATAACAAGGGAAAGTGTAGAGTCCTGCATCTGGGCAGGAACAACCCCAGGTTCCAGTATAGGTTGGGGAACGACCTGCTAGAGAGCAGTGTAGGGGAGAGGGACCTGGGGGTCCTAGTGGACGACAGGATGACCATGAGCCAGCACTGTGCCCTTGTGGCTAAGAAGGCCAATGGCATCCTGGGGTGTATTAGAAGGGCGGTGGTTAGTAGGTCGAGAGAGGTCCTCCTTGCCCTCTACTCTGCCCTGGTGAGACCCCATTTGGAATATTGTGTCCAGTTCTGGGCCCCTCGGTTCAAGAAGGACAGGGACCTGCTGGAGAGAGTCCAGCGTAGGGCAACAAAGATGATTAAGGGAGTCGAGCATCTTCCTTATGAGGAAAGACTGAGGGAGCTGGGTCTCTATAGTTCAGAGAAGAGGAGACTGAGGGGTGGCTTTATTAGTGTCTATAAATATATAAAGGGGGAGTGTCACGAGGATGGAGCCAGGCTCTACTCAGTGGCACACAATGAAAGGACAAGGGGTAATGGGTACAAACTGGAACACAAGAGGTTCCACTTAAACTTGAGAAGAAACTTCTTCTCAGTGAGGGTGACGGAACACTGGAACAGGCTGCCCAGGGAGGTTGTGGAGTCTCCTTCCCTGGAGACATTCAAAACCCGCCTGGACACATTCCTGTGTAACATTATCTAGGTGTTCCTGCTCCGGCAGGGGGATTGGACTAGATGATCTTTCGAGGTCCCTTCCAATCTCTAGTATACTGTGATACTGTGATACTGTGTGACTGAGCATTGGAATAGGTTTCCCAGACAGGCTGTGGAGTCTCTTTCTCTGGAGGTATTCAAGAGCAGTCTGGACACAATCCTGAGCAATATGATCTAGGTGACCCTGCTTGAGGAAGAGGTTTGACTAGGTTACCACTAGTAGTCCCTGCCAATCTCAACCATTCTGTGATTCAGTGGTTCTGTGATTCTATGTCCTGCCCCTAAGATGCGTGAGTACAGCAGGTCAGTGATACAAGTGCAGCTCAGCAAGAGTATGGAGGGTAGCTGAAGTGCATGGCCAGGCACAGATGTACCTGCAATCCAGCTCAGGTGAGGACTGAAATGATGCGCAGCTGAGAAGAGCCATGAGGAAGCTTTGTAGGGACCTGCCATGGTTTTTCTGAGCTGCGCTTTGTGGCTCTTTCTTGTTTCATAGTTGCCAGATCCAGGTCTGAACTGCAATGGGAATCCTGAGCCCATGGGCAGCTTGGTGGTGGTGGGGCAGGGGAAACTGGTCATGGCCAGCAAGGCCTGCTGGTGCCCTCAGAACACTGAGACGTACAAGTTGTTTTTCATGTTGATACTTGTGACTTTTTTGATGAGGAAGAGCCACTAAACACAAATACCTGGATATCTTCAGAAATTATCTTCAAGTGTTTTCTTTTTCAAATTATAGCAATTTCAATACTATTTTCAAGTTCCAAAATATAAACCAGACCTGGGCAGCTACATTTATAACCCACAAGCTTGTGTGCTTCTTTTGAGAGTGTTTTCCTGGGGGAACATCACTACTATCACACTGATGAGCTTTAATTTTACAATGACAAATGAAAAACAAGCCTACGGCTCTGAACTTCAGGCACACTTCTGTGGCAAATTAGAAACGACATCATTCATTTGAAGCTTATGGGGTTAGTTATGTTTAAAAATACTAAACTGGAGGCAATCCCAATTGAAATGTGAATCTTTCTGACCCTTTAGTGTCCTTATTTGTCCCCAGAATTTAATTTGTAGTTGTGGTTAAAAATAGAAGAAGCAATTCTTCCAGATCCAATTTTGGATGCAGACTCCTCATCTCTAGGTTCTGGATTTAGAATAAAAACAGGAGAACATCTCATACTTGTTTAGGTGTTTGGATAAAATCCTGTTCACATGGGTCCAGAACTCATTGTCTGAATCCCTGCTCTGCAAGAACAGTGTTCTAGGAGCCACTGCTCAAAGGAGCTTAAAGCAAAGAGGTTTCTTAGCTTCCCTCTGGCACATTTGGCATTACTGAGGCCTCTGCATGGAAGAGATTGGTGGATGTCTCACTGACGATTTTGTTGGTAATTTCATTTAAAGGATTTTCCTTCAGCTGGCGATCACTCTGGTAAATTTATTGTAGGGGAAAACAGTTTGGTCCACTGAAATTTGACATTTTATTCCCATGGCAACTTCCCTCAGAGAGCCTTCCAGTTCAGTTATTAATGAGGTTATTCTCATAGTAACTCTGAGGGAGGTGAATATTCCCACTTTCTAGCAGAAAAAGATGCTTCATAGACTAATATGTGTTTCCTGATCTCACAAGGAAGTCTATTACTGTTAAAGTGGAATTTAGACTTTCTGTATTTTAGCGATACAATTTCTCAAACAGTATCTTTTCTGTTGCACATATTTGTCGACCCATTTTCCTTGCAATAGATTTCAGAGATTCTTTTTGTCAGCTCATTCCTAAGCAAGCAACATGGTCAATCAGAAACTCTCTTTTCTCAACAGAAGGGATAAACCAGAATATTTTATCACTTGCAAAAGGTCTTAAAGACATTTTATATTTGAGCAGGTCCTGAAACTTTTCTCCTTAGTTTCCATGTCAAGTTTAACCTTTGAAAGAGCTATGAACAGCATGGAGACTCAGAAAGGTTTTCCTGCTATTCACTGACTGTAATAAGGTCTAGTGCATCAATTCAATTGTTTCTTGGTGACTTTTGATGTTTCCAGTGCTGCTACTAAGTTAATAGCTTTTCTGAACCAAATCTTTGTCTGTTGCAAAACAAAGCTGTTTTCATAGCAGCAAAAAGGAATCTTTAATTAAAACTTTCTCTATCTTGAAAAAAAAGAATTTCACTGACTTGTCTGTTTATAATAGGAAAATTTTATAAATTACTGCTTTTTAATAGGACACACGGATGAATGATTAAGATGATATCAGAAGTTCCAATTACTTTCCACTAAAACAAGCTCGTCTATGCAAAAGAAACCTTTCTAGTTGAAAATAGCTTACCTGAATATTATATGCTAACAGAATACAGATGCAGCTGAATCAGTTGCAAAGACCTGTTATAGTAAGCTATGGTTATTCTGAAAATTTGACACTGCCTAACTAAACTCTAATCATTTTTGTGTGGCAGTGAGGTCAAGGCTATAGACTTAAGTCAGTTGCATTAATATCCAATGCAGCAAACAAAATAATAACCTAATAATTTCAGTTCTTCATGTCACATAGCTTCAGTGCAACTTTTTAACTACCACCAAATCTTTTCTGGCTTTTAAGTTTGTGTGGTTACCCAGGCTCTGGTCATTGACAGACAACAGGTTTCAGAAAGCAAGTCTTTTATCCAGAGGATCATGTGCTCTTGTCATTGCATCACATGACAAGGATCATAAAGAAAGGATAAAATACAGTGTCACTGAGGTGGTTTTAGAGTTTTGTTGTGTGCGTAAGCTCTGAAGCATGTTAAGTTATGCTCCTGTTGTTGGGAAATACAAATATTTTCCACTTCCTCTCATTATTAAGCTGTCTGAAAATAGGAATCTTTCCTGTAAGGAACTAAAAGCAAACCAAAAAATAATATTTCTTGAAACATTCTGATTTCAGAAAAAAAGCAAACCAGAAATCCACACACACTCTGCATGGAATAGGTGGACAACAGTAACAGCAAGCAAAAATGTTCATGATTCAACACTCAGAATTCTTTCATTTTATCTGAGATCAGTGAAAACCTTCTGATTTTGTAATTCTTTCACTTCCTTATCCAGTGGAAAAGAGGTAAAATAGAAAGCAGGCACAAAGTAAAAAAGATGAAAAAGATCTCAAATCTAGATAATTTTCTGTTTGCTTTCATTGAAGTTGAAATCTAACTCTTAATTGAGATCAGAACTCTCATATTGCTTTGTATCCTTCAGATAACAATATTCATTAAAAATACTTTTTTTTCTTCTCATGTCTTCCTACATTTGCTCAAGCGAACTGTCGCTGACAAAAACTTGCTTTTCAATTACTCTTTTTCTTCAACCACCTCAAAGTATGTGTATGTCGCTGAATCAGAGCTACCTGTCTGAACACCACAGAGGCAGCACACTAAACTCTCCTATTATGAATTTTTATGGTCAAAATTTGGACTCATTTTAAAGAAGCAAAAACCAAGAAAATTGACTTTTTTTAATCTAATGCTCCCAGGGACTTTGGGAGACATCTGCAGTAACAAGAGCTCTTCTGATCAGTTAACCTATGTCAGTGAACACCCATTAATGTTCAGTCCTTCAAGAAGGAATAGCTAATTTCATTGAATTAGTGTTAAAATTCTTCTGAGCAAAGCAATAGCCAAACATTCCCACACCTTCCACAGAGTAATAAACTTTTGGTTTTCTCTGGGAGAAAAATCACAACCACCCCTGCTCTCCCTGCAGCTTCCAGTGAAGACCTTACTGAGACTACCACAGGGCAACCTTTTAGTATAGGGAAATGAATGGCAGTGTTAGACCAAAATCCTGCTGCAGTTTACAGTTATAGGGCTTCTTGTGCTGACTTCAGCGGCTCGTTGACAAGTCTCTGCTATCTGTAAATCCCTCCCGGTGGCTCACAGGTGACACCCACATTCCTCACAGCATCAGGAATTTCTTAGTTTTGATTTGGTGATGTATTTCACAATTCTCAGAAGAGGTCTTGAGGTTGTAGGATGGCGCTCTGTAGTTTCAATTTAAACTTCTCTCAAAGAAAAGCTGTAGCGATTTGCAACTTTTTCTATTTGTCCGAGGAGCAAACCATTTTTATGGGTTTCAGGTAGCTGCTTGATATTTTTTTTAGACCAGATGTATTTAAAGGCAGTATGATTTTATTTTTGCTTTATTTGAGGTGTAAACACTCTGGAGAGAAATTTTAATTTAATCTTGTGTTCAAACAGAATCTTGTTTACCAAAGAGTTTCAGTTCCCTTGTTTATTCAAAATTGCATTCTCATTTATTTTACAGCTTTTGCAGAATAACATTAGAAAATGAAATATGTAATTTGCAGAATTAAAAGGGAAGGAAAACTCTGAGAATCAGTCCTAGCATCTTTTTCTCCAGCAGCTTGTTTTTTTTTCAAACATTCATTTTCCTTGGGATTTCAAATACATTTCTGGTTGTGGCAACACATGCCCATTTCTCTAACAGTGTAAATCATGAGCTGAATCACCAAATTCTTCTGGTTTGTAACATTTTGGAGAATGGTAGCCTGTTGTAGTTCTTTCCAGTATTTATTTTAACTAACACATTCTGAAAATACCCCAGCCATTTACAACGTCCGTTTCCCCCCCCCCCCTTTTAACAATACAGCGTGAGGTGGATTTCACTAAATACAGAGTAGAACCCTATGATGTTGGCACTGCTTTGGATGAGGAAACTGTCATCTAAATTTGATATGTGGCTAAATTGCCTGTGAAGTACTACCTCGTAGGAGGAATAGAGTAAGGAAATAAGAATTTCTGTAATGCATCACAGCAGATGCTTTTTAGCCCACTCTTTTGTTTATGGAATCAGCTATTTATTGACAGAACATAGAAATAAGAAAGGTGTAAAACGCTGTTGGTTTTCCAAGCACCACAATGCTGAGGTTTTCTCCCCATTTCTGGCAATCTAAGAAAGTCGTTACTTTCACTTCATCATGTCTGAGAGGTGATAAAGATAGGAGATAACAAGGAACTCTGTTAATCTGTTTTGTTTTTTTAGGAAGAGATTTTCTTATGAGTAAGTTTTTAATGGATAGTTAAACTTTTTGACATTATTTTGCTTTACAAAAATTAAACCTTATAGTGGGGAAACAAAAGTAATTTGGAAATTTTGAATAAAATTCATGTTTACCTTTTCACATTGATGTCATTTTGGATCACTTCAGAGCTAGACTACATTTCTGTGGCATGACACTTCTTCACAGATATTGGAATCTGGTACTCCTGTTCCTTGTGTAGATCCAAACCTTGTACCTGTTTACATCTCACATAATCCAATACACCATCTTCTCCAAGTGAACAAAGTGTGCATCATGCAAGTACTATGGGTACACATACATAATGGAAGACATAGTCCAGCCAAAGACCTCATATTGCCAATGGACATGCTCATCATCACCAAGAAGCACAGGAGTACTGCACTACTGTGAAAGAAACCACTTTGGATGAATCAGGTCTGAAATTAAAGTGTTCTGATAATACGTAAGTATTTCACTTTGATTCAGGAAATTGAAGTACATATTTCCTTTTGTGAGATCCACATTTTTCTGAACTTCTGGAGCTGAGGCATGGTGGAAGCTGATTATTGTTGTTGTCTGCTTGTGATATTTTAAAATGGAAAACATGGTTATCAATTCAAAATGAAATACTTCAATAGATAAAGTAGCAAAATTACATTTTCAAATCAGTAGTCATAATTATTTTGCTCAATTAAGAGCCATATGTAATGTTCAAGATCAGAACTTCCCAAAGACATTTCCAAGCTCTCAGTTTACAAACATGATAATACCAAAATGTATTTTAAAGTTCAAAACAAATTTAGCTGAATTTTAAGTAAAATTAGTTTGATATACAAAGCTCTTCAATTCTTTCTAATTGTAATCCACTGGATTGGATATTTGCTCCTGGAGATACGAAGTCCTTTCAGGTAGTAGTTATTGACTAATCATGTATATACATGATATAAATATTCCTCAGCTGCAGTAAGAACAGATGTCACTTCTATGTGGGATTCACCTAGTATAAATATTGCCTCTTGAGCTAGATTCAATTTACATTTGAACAAATGATGGGTAACACAAAAAATATATTTTAGATTATCAAAACAGCAAATGAAAGGGTAGAAATTTCATGTTCTTGTGTGATGCTATAAATCAAACATGCAATAATCTGCATCAACATAAATTTTTTATCATTAAATCACTGTACATGAATAGTGCAGCAGAAGGGAATGTATATGAAAGACTTCATTGTTTTAACATATATCATTATGTATATAATGCTGATTTAAAAAAGAATAACAGGCATTTTCACTATGATTTCCCGTATGATTGTAAAAACCAAGAGGCTGTCAAATGCGTAATTTCCCCAAAGTATCCTTTATCCTTGGGGAGCAGTGGAACAAGAAATATTTATTTTGTCTTTCACTACAAAGTTTTATATCAAATCCCTGCACCATCAGTGTTCATGCAGTTGAAAAGCTGTCCCTGAGAAATAGTGCAGTCTGAAGCAGGAGCTAGGTTGGGTTCTCAGTTCTGCAGCAGCTTGATGGAGTTTGAGTTAAACATCTACATCATTATCAGAGTGAGTCCCATTTACCATCATGCAAGCTTTTATTAGTTCAAGATCAAAATACTTGAAAAAGGGTTTACACAGGTCAAATTCAAATCCATAAAAATAATCAAAGTAAGGTGCTTGCACTTAAAATTATCAATAGAGACTTGAAACTGTGCAATGAAATTCATTTAAGGTTTGTTTGAACATAGTATCATAGATTCATAGATTAGTTAGGGTTAGAAAGGACCTTAAGATCATCTAATTCCAATTCCCGCCATGGGCAAGGACACCTCCCACTAAACCGTGTCACACAAGGCTCTGTTCAACTTGGCCATGAACACTGCCAGGGATGGAGCATTCACCGCTTCCTTGGGCAACCCATTCCGGTGCCTCACTGTCCTCACAGTAAAGAACTTCCTTACATCTGACCTGAGCTTCCCCTGTTTTAGTTTGACTGAATTGAAGAAACCAAAATAATTTAGTATATATGCATGTATAACTCATTGCTGAAATTAACAGGATTTTGTCACTCTAATAACATATCATACAATTGTCATAAATGTTGATTAATTTTCTCCCTTAGTTAGCCAAATATCTATTTTATTCCATAATCCTTCTCAGTTTTGAATTAATGGTGACTTTGTCGGAGGAATGAAGGTAGGATGGGAGATGGGGGACAAGAGATTATAATACTTCTTGATTTTCCCAAATCGATAAAAATCAATGAATCTTAAAGGAACCCCTCTCATATTGTTGTTAATGCTTGCAGTTTCATTCTGTGGTTTTGACTGTATGAAAAGTCACCTGAACACATATAAACTAATTTTGGTTTCTGAGAAACATCCATACTCAACTCAAATTCAGAGCTGATGTCTAAGCTCTCCAAAGCATGGTGTAGTGGTAAAATGAAAGAAGTGCTCAAAAAGTTGGAAAATATTTTTTTCCCCCTTGACTAAAGGATACCAAGAAGGCCATTTTCAAAAGAGTAATAGTCATGTTACTGTTACTGAAGAAAGTGCCCTTCTACCAGCCAAACCATTATCTCAGCAGGGTTTTGTGCTAGGACAGGTGTCATTAGCTACCACACTAGATTTAGACATACCATGTTTTAGAGGGCAAGAGTACAATATATCCTCTTTGTACAGAGGACGTGGCAGTGTCTGAACTTGATGATATTTTAAACACTGTAAATACCAGAAGGCATAGTGAGCTGTAATTTATCTCCAAATAAGTGTTGACCCTTTGGTGTTGAATTTTCAATAAAAGGGAGAAAAAGAATATACAGAATCTAAAAAAAAGTGTGATGAACAAAATAAACAAAAACTTTTGAGAGTATGAGGTTAGAAACACCTGAGGAGAATGACTAGTGTAGTAATAAGGTGGCAGTGAACTTAGTTTGACTGTTCACTGTTTATCAGGGCTGTGATGCTAATGTGACTCCTGCATGGCCAGTTTGTTGTTGATGGGGCTGTTGCTTAAAACAGTAGTTCTGCTCAGCTGAATCTTGGTCTCAACTGCAAAGGTAACCCTTTCTTTATTCTTTCCTAACATCCCAAGGGAGGAACTTCCCCAATTTTTGAATCTACAGTGTTGTGAACATGTTTGAGTGATCAAAAGAAACCAAGTTTTTTCACTTTCACGAATTAGCCCTTTCCAGAAAAGCCTAGCTTATTTATAATGCAGGCTCAGGTGTGTTTACATACTTCCACAGTCACTTAAAACTATATTTTCTCTTGCATAAAATGTGTTACAGTTATTGTACTGTGATTTATTTAAGTCTTACAGGCCAGTGAACTATAGGAATAAAATACTCTTTTTTTCTTAATGAAGATGTGAAAGTGTAACAACCCAATTTCTATTCATCTTAAACATTAAAAAAAGGAGAAATTTGATCAACTGTTGTGGCTATGTTTTTTTAAACCTTATAAGACTCACTAACAATCCATCTTAAATTCCATGGCCTACTGACTCATTTAATAATTCCTTTGTTATGGAAGTCTGAATCACAATTAAATCAAATTAAAAAAATAAGTTGTTCTAGTCATCCAGAACAATAAACACTACTAAAGAAAGAAGTTCAGAGAAATAGAATAGAAATGATATGAAAAATAGCTAAAAAGAAATGCTTAATCTTAGTTTTATAAAGCTAAAATAATTCATTGAACTGATGCATTTCAAAACCAGCTGGACTTCAGGACAATGACGTAGTCAAGTTTTACTGAGATGTGTCTTGGCTGAAATTTAGATGATTACAGACTTTCAACAGTTTTCCAGTTGTTTTGGGGAACTGCCCTCAGCTGAGTGACTGCAAGGTAAAGAACAAACTCAAACTAAGATTTCTTTAAAGAATATGTTTGTTAAAAATGGGTAAAATAAACAGGAGGCATCGGAAGGTTTGAAAGCAGAGGAGTGGCACAGACAACACCAGCATGATGGAGGGAAAAACCTGTTGAATTTTCCCTATCAAAGGAGTTTGTTACATCAACATATTGTTTTGAACCTTTTCAATGCTGTGTTAAGTTCCCACCTAAATTAAGAATAATCTTAAAGATCCAAGTCACTGAGCTCTCAAATCCTCCATTCAGGAGGATGTTTTTGGGAGGGATGACCTGTGGGAGCAAGACTTAAGTTGACATAAGTCGATGTGGAAGGTTGTTTTACTAAACTATCTTGTCCATCAGACTAGTATTGACCAGCAGAAACTACAAGACAGTGTCCAGCTGGTGAAAACTGTTGGCAGAGATCCCAGCTGCAGGTTGTTGACAGACAAACTCGCTTCTGAAACATCTGGGTAATCCTAACTCTTACATGATTCAGCACAAAATTTGTTTTCCAGTGTCCAGGCACCTTATAAATCCTTTGCATGGTTATGCTTCATTTTAGTATCCAAATCCTAAAACTGCTATGTTCACAATTACCATCTTTGTCTGCTAAAGACTAGAGTTTGTCAGCTCTGGATTTGATTTGGTATCCAGCAGTTACCGGTAAGGTGTTTGCTATATCTGCACTAATGAAAAGAGCAACCATGTTTGTTTGAAGACAATGTAAGCAATAATAAATAAAGAAATACTTAAATATATTGGAAGTGGTGTAAAAAGTGTAAATGAGGTTTTACTGCAACAGGGAAGTTTTTAGTCCTTTTTAATGGCTTGATATGTATCAACCTTGCAACTTCCTACTCAGTGCTTAGCTTGACATAATACAAATTTTTGACAAATATTTAAAGCATTATTACTTTTATAGGTTTTTCTTCATCATGATGCAAGTTACATTTTTTGTTATATTTGTTCACGTTACCACATTTTCCCCCATAACTGTTTGTCTCTGTAATTTTGCTGATTCCTGTTACAGCAATAGCGAGCACATAGATGGAGGTATATGATCAAAGCCAGGAATGTAAGAAAGTTTTAATTTAAAAAAATGCTGTTAAGTTGCACTGAACTTTGTCGATTCTGGTTCACTGAGTTTAGCTTTAAGTGTGATTCTTTTCTGGCAAGTGACTGTAAAAACTGTATCACGCATTGTCATGTTTGTGTGTTAGTGGCTCCATATAGATTTTATTTGGGATGTTGTTGGATTTCTTTTTAAGCCACTAGACCTAGCAGTGAACCAGAGATTTGGAGGTCATGCTGTGTTTAGTCTCATGAGACACCAACAGTAATGGCATTTCTGAAAAGTGAAATATCTCACTCACCATCACAACAAACCACTTCAGTGCTAGGACAGACTGTGCTGTCAGAGTTTCATGGAGTATGAGTAAATCCTTTCTACTGCCAAACTAAAATGTAATCTCTCAAACATGCTACATCTATAAAATAGTCTTACAATATTAGCATTATGTATTGTATAAAGGTGGAAGAGTTCAGAGGGGCTAATCCTGCTAACTTATCACGGGACAAGCTTCCATCACTGTAACAGAATATGGGAATTATCCTGCAGAGTGATTACTGTAACAATACTATACTTACATTGCTACGTATCTGTAAACAGACTATATTACTTACCTGAATTATTCAGTATCCTTTTAATAGATCTTAATCTTTCTAGAAAATGCTGAGCAGGCTTTGTTCATGGCTGCATAATGCTAATGTGGCTTCTTGGCTAGGACAGACATATTTTTTTTTGGAGATACTGGGCACTGGAGGCATTGGGCCAAGATGAGTTAATGAATAAAATGAATGGAGCATATTTTAAAGCGAACCTTCTTTTGCTAGCTATTAAATACATTTGGTGTTTTCAGAGAAAAAGTAAATACCACATGGCAAAATTACATTGGTTGGAAACACTGACATTTCCTTTCTTATCTGATTTCTGATTCTGATTTAGCATTCTACAAACTATTTTCCTTTTCTTCTCTCCTTTATTTTGCAGTTAACTTTGACCACTTTCAAATATTGCGGGCTATTGGGAAAGGGAGTTTTGGAAAGGTAAGAATCAATTTATTTTTAGAAGTTAAAAGTCTAGTAGAGAATTCCTTTGTGTATTTCTGGTGTGACTGACTGGGGTAAATAAACATAGATTTTGTAGTCTTTTGCTTCTTAAAGATCATCCATATGAACTGACTATGACTATTTATCAAATTATTTCTATTACAATACATTCACTAACTTTAATTGAGTAAAAATGATTGTAATAATTCAGTCTCCTCAGTGGAGATTACCAGGATTTAGAAATCAGTCCCCCAAACCAAATCCAAACAAAAAAGTAGGAACAAGCTACTTTTTTTTTAGAAAATTTATCTTGTTCTTAAATCTCTGGACTTGTTTGTGTCTTTAAAATAATTGCAGCATTTTAAAGGCACTTTACATAGATTCAATACACTCGGGACTGTATAAACTGACATACACTGTAATTATGATCATTGAGTAAATGTTTATTCAATTCAACAGGCTTTTGCTGAAACAGAGAAGATTAATGGTTTGTTTACACATGAGTAGATGACCTGTCTTTCCTATAATAAAAGACGATAATAAGGTTTTAAATTTTAATTTGGGTAAATACAAGCCCGTGTAGTCAGGGAAAATCATATTATAAAAATATTAGAAACCGTTTTTTGCAGGAATACATTTGAAGGTGAAATATAGCATCAATAATTGATTAAGCAATAGCTACCTAGATCTTGATTTCAGTGATTCTTGGTTATATGCCAGCTGAGTGCTGGTGAGCTACTTCTGCAGTTTTGCATTAAGAACACGAACAGGATTCTGCTGTCTCTTGGCCTTCCATGCAGACAAATTACTTTCATTTTACAGAGCCAGGAAGTACTTCTTGCAGAGCAGCATGGCCCTTCATGGCACTGTCCTTATTCAGTTCAGTAGTTTCCCAGAAAAACCTTTGAAGTCAATAGGAGAATATACTGCTAGTGCAAAATGTTATTAAAGAACCCCTTAAAAATCAGGACAGATGGAAATCTATGATTGTTTAATATCACAATACAGTGATGGAATATCATGGCAAACTAAATAGGGGTCCAGGTGCTCAACGTACAAGATAAGTAGTTAATGATATATCTAAATCATTCTATCATCTCAAAGATCACCTGCACCCCTCTTTTTCTTGAGAGCTTCCACATTCAGAAGATCCACATCCCCTACTGTCCCTGTTCTTTCAAACGAACCTTCCCCCTTCCATACTATGCAGGAAAATAAAACAAGCCTTTATTTGAAGGCTTATTGGTTGGTATTTGATCAGCTCTTCTCCACGGCATTTAGGAAACTGCTGAATGTTTCTATGTGTCTAGAAACATCTGATTTCCTTACAGGTTCCTGTGGCTACAATGTTCTTTTGAGCCTTCTCTGGGGATACATATGAGTGGGAATAGAGTTGCACAGAGAGAACATGTTTAATGCAAGAAAGGACTCATGCATAAGTCCCCTCTAATCTAAAATCCATATTTTGCAGCTGTCTAGTGCAACTGAAGAGTCCTTGGTGTAACAGGCTTATTTTTCCCAAACGAATGCAAACATCTGACAAATCACCTTGTTTTTCCTTCCACAGACAGCAAAAGAAAGAAACCCATTTTAAAATGACCTGTTACACCATAGCCAAAAGCACAACTTGGTAAATCAGTCACCATTTCAAGTGTCTTTGTGAGTCAGCCTTGCCTTTATCGTTCATTTAGAAGCCTCGTTGCTGGCAACTTTTCCTATTACTGTCCTTCTGGAAGTACCTGGCAGCAGAAAACGTCAACAGATGATGCAAGACCTCTAATCTCTATTGACTAGCTGTTTACTGTTTGAAGCCTCTTGTGCTCTAACACCCTGAAACATATAACACGGTGTTCAGCATCGTGCCTGCCTTAAACTGACTTCTTCCCTTATGGCTGCTCTGTGGCCTTTTCTGTTTTCTGGTACAGTAGGATGTTTTAAGACATGCACTACTTTTTTATTTTATTGCTGTTGGTACAATATCTCTCAATATTTCTTAAATTACTTTGGTTGCTACAGCAACCTTAGGCCTCTTCAGGATATTGCTGCAGGAGGTATCTGATATGGTAGAGACTTTACGCAGCTCAGCCTGCTCTTGTGCACAGGGTTCAAGTTGAACCTCTGCACCTCACCTTCTCCACTGGGGCCGACTGTTTCATCAGCTACTCTCTGTCCCTCCCAGATAGCTTCAGAAAGCAGCTCCCTGCCTTTTCCTTGGTATTTTCCATTCACAGTAGCAATGTTAGCCGTTACAGGAATTCCCAAGTCATTTGGTTTCAAATGCTTTGCATCTGAAGAGTTTGTCTTTCTGAGAAGTGGCTGCTTGTTTTAAGCTGCTGCCTTAGTACATGCTGTTTGTTAGGGACATGTTAAGAGCAGGTGTGGTCTTCTATGCACCGTAGCACCTTCCCCAGCAAAAGTGAAGATACATCACAGCAGTTGTGAGGAGGGCAGGAAATGAGTGTGAGACAAGAGAAAGATGCTCTTTTTTTTCTGGAAACAACCAGGCTCACTTCAAAGGTGTCCTTTGAGAGCTTAGCTTGCACCCGAATAAGGGGCCAATAACAAATAAAGAAGGTGAGCTCTGAGCCTGCATAGGACCATTCAAGCCATTACACAGCTTCTAAGTCAGTGGTTCTTTTGTTCAAGCCAAGTGACATGTAAGCTGTGGTAGAATGGTGTGTCACCACTCGCTGAGAACTTGGCCCCACTCCTGGGCCCATGTATATATAGGCAGTGTACATATATGTGCATATGGATACTGGTACAGACCTGTGAGCTGCGGCAATGATGACAGTGGCACCCAAGTGAGGTATGTGGCACTACTCTACAAGCAGCCTTGTTGGCTTCAGTGACCTTCCTTTGCTAGGTAGGTGAAGGCAGCTCTTTGCTTCTGCTTTGGTGTCCTCACATTTAACAGGAAATATTTTGTTTATTTTTAGTTTTGTTGAACACCTTTAAGCTATTTATGCTTGGCACTGTCCACAACTTTGTGTTTCCACCTACATTTAAAGTGGGCCAGGTTAGAAGTTTTGTCCAAACAGTTTTTATTCATATATTAAATATTTGCCTTCTAAGTCAATTCAGAATTATACAATTTAAAATACACAATCAAAAAATGCTGAACACTGGTCTAAATAGCTACTTCTTTATGATGTGACAACATAAAAGTGCTCTTTCATGTTTCATCTGGCTAATTTTTTCAGTGTTGTTCTATGTAGAGCCACCATTCTTATCAAACAAAATATTGCAAAAAAGTTTGTATTTAAAGGTCATTCAATGAGTGCAAAACTGACTAGGAATGAAATACAGGCATTATCATTGTTCTTTACTGCAACAGTAACCATATAATTGCAGGCTTATTGCTGAAAAATAATTTGTATTCAGGTGCAGCAACTAGTTTTCAGGGATATTGTAGTACCAATTTTCTTGAAGTTCTCTGTGCATGGGAACAGATACGCCGAACAATCTGACCTTAAATTAAATTCAAATTGTGATTCCTATGTACAAACTTTTTCTGCTATTTGTCTAAGACGCTGATACATAGGACTTAGGTCTGATTAATTTGGTTGTATAAAACCATGACTTCCTCTGTTGAAGCAATTGAAATTGCACTGGTGTGGAACAGATGGGGGCCCAGAATCTTTCACTGATTGAGGGTACCTTACTAAATAATATGCAAAGTATTTCAGAAAAAATATGCTGCTATCCTAAAAGCAACATAACACACAACTGCAGAATATTAATATTGTTTGACAGTATAACCACGAATTCTTTTAGCTTGAGTTAATATGAAAGGTTACTAAGCAGATGCTTGGCCCCTGCTCCAGCTGTCGTAGTTTGCTCGGGGGAATCTGGGAATAAATTCCCCTATTTCAAGTAAATTCCCTGGCAGTGTAAAGCCAAATTTATGGCATCCATTCTCCAGCCTCTTTGTGTAAATCTTTCCGATTCTACTTGTAGGCTGAGACTAAGAGCATTAATTTTTCAGAGTATGTGGGTAAGAACAGCCAAGGTAGCAGTATTTCAGGCACATGCTTCATAGCATATTTGTCAATTCCCACACTGACTGTGAAACATATAGCTGATTTCTGTCTCGTTGTACCCTACATCTAGGTGAGTGACTTCTGCCCATGCAGTACCACAGCTATAGCTGCCTCATCTGATCTACTGACCTAAGTTGCATGCTACTGTGATACAGGAGTAAGAATGAAGTGCGTTCCAGCTGCCAGCTGTCACAGCAGCCTTGCACAGAGGAGCTTTCTCTGACTGCAGTTTCACATCTCTTGTTTTTTATGCCCTGTCATGAAATCATATCATGGGGTAGTTTGAGAAGTCTAAGTACTCATGTACCAAACAGACCAAAATGGCTTTATTCAGACTATGCCTGCTGTGCATTCTAGACCAAGCACAAGGCAGCTAGAAGTTAGTGGGAAACACGAGAAATCTGTGTTTTCAGTAAGTCAAATTTTTCAGCCTTCACCATCTTTTTCTCTAGGAAGAGCTCCCCCAGATCTACCCTTGACTGCTCAGCCAATGCACCATTATGAAGCTTTCTGCAGCAAATTCTGCTGATCAGGCTTGATCTGTAGGTGTTCTATTTTTTGGCATGTGAAATCAGAAGTAATCTAAGAAGGTAGCTTAGAAGTGGACCACTGTATATATTGGTCCTGAAAAATGAAGTTTAGCACTGCAGTCATAATCTGTTGCTTTTTTTTCCCCTGGGGCTCCAAGTCACCCTCTGGTCAAATTTCTTTCAACGTGATAGTTTTGAAAGGTAAGTAGTTGTTATCTTCTCCCAGATACCAAAAAAAAAAAAATACAAACTATGATAACAGCTCCTATATTAGAAAACCCTCTTTAAAAATGAAATATTTTCGCAGGAGGGTGTTAAAAATAAGCACCATATAACTACAAAGAAAATTAATAAGGATGCATATGCCTACCTTTAAATATCTACAACAGAGATGCCTACATCCAAACTAGTCATCTACAGTCTCTTTAGGAGAAACAGTGCCTCTAGAGATGGTCCCTTGGACCTATTTAGACCTTTGAATATGTGGAGGTGGATGTGCCTGTACCTCCCTGCTGACTGTGAAGCTGGATAGCTGTTGAGTTTGTGACATCTATTTGGCTGAAACATCACCTACAGAGACTGTTGAAGCAGTGGTACCAGTTTGAGCAGGGCACTGTCTGGGCTTTGGTAGATGATATTCTCAGAAAAATTGAGACTGTTTTAGTAATGTGAGCATGACAGTCTTCCTCACTGATACGTATAAATAAGGCAATTCTGCACAGACTTCCACAATAATGAATCATCACAGAATTCATTTGTTGAGGTGCCAGAGCACCTGTTTGTCCCTGTTTTAAAATGACTTCTTTGGAAAGGATTTAAACCAAAACCAAAAGACAACCAATTTAAACACTTTCCACTAAGACTGCACATGTGAGGAGAGCTCAAGGGCTTTTCCTACAGTAGTGGAAAAGTTTCAGCCCACTGACATCCTGCTCAGAAGGGGTGACAGCCAGCAGGTAGAACTGCCAGGGAGGATCTCCATTATGATTCAGTGGTGTCATAGCAATGTCAGGTGTTTTGCACAATAACATCAATGTGGTTGAAGCTTATATTTCCTGATTTTTAGTAGGAAGTAGCCTTAGTATATTCATTAAAATCCTATTGTTTCTGAAACTATGTTAAAAGATGTGCATAAGTACACATTACTAACAAATGTTTACTATCATTCTGCTTTAAAGCTCTATGCTAGGTAAGCTTCTACTAACAACAGAAGGTCTTTTTCAGCTGTGCTGAATACCCTTGTCTTGACTGGTAGGTAAGAGAACTGAGTGCCTTCTGGAGTCAGAGCAGTGTTTCAAAACCTATTTACATCACATATTTAGATGCTGTATATGATCTTAATTTGCCACATCGGTCAAACCTGTAACTCTCAGCTGAGTAAAACCCCCTTCTCTCAGAAGTCTCACTAGTCAACAATTCAATAGGGGGCTTTTTATGTAATGGAATAAGAGACTTCTGCAAACACTTCAGTCTTGGCCAAGTTTCATATGAAAATCATGCTGCAAATACATATAAGTGAATGAAATTATGGACCTGGGTTCTGAGCTAAAATCCAAACCATCGTACTTTATAATGTGATTCACTAAATTAGAGTGTCCATGTAGTCTCAGACAGGATGTCAGGAACTGCCCCTGCAAATTCTGCTTCTTTTGAAGAACTTGTAAAATCTTATGCATTTCCTTTCCTCCATTTCAGTTAACCCCACCTGCTACCTTTAACCCCACTTTAATCCTACCTGTTGCCTTCCACCAAAAGGCCAGCTCCAATTCCCCATTGTTCCATGGCCTGAGCTCTTTTCATATAAGTGTGAAACTTAAGTATCTTGGACACCATCAATATCCAAGGTTTCCATAGGAAACCTTCCTAAGGAGGAAAATGAAACAAAACTCTGGTATTTTCCATTCTGCAAAATATGATGGGCTCAAGACAAAACATTACCATCCATGTTTTAACTAATTAGTAGAACGTCCCCTGATATTGGGAAAGGTAATTAGAAACTCTGCTTAATCACACCTTATCATTATAGGTTAAAAGTACTTCATTAACTCTTTGGAGTAGATTTGAGCTCAAGGACACACTTCATGGAAATAGAGTTGCAGAGAAACAAATGTGGTTTGGTTTCACTGGACCAGCTCATCTTTCAGGGACTGGAAAAAGGTGGTGGAAGTAAAATATGCTGATGGCACATTCCTGGAACCTTTCCTCTGAGTTTAAGAAATAAGTGATCACACAGTAGGTCTTTCTAGGGTGCTTACCCTGGCCCTGGTCATTCACCACCATGTCCAGAATCCAGATGACACCTTGTTAAAGTCAGAGGTTCAGCTGTGGGAAGTTGTCTTGGTTTCTCCAGACCATTTCTGAATTTTGAGCATGCAAGTTCCTTAAAATACAACTCAAAACAGAAGGATTTCTTTTTGGTTGTCACTGTTGTAATCTGATCTCTGAGCCGTACATAATGTATGCACTAAAATTTTATGTGTGTATAGTATGGGAATGTGAGTGTGTGCATGTGTGCATGTACATAAATATACACACAAAGTAATAGTGCCACAGCAAGGTAATCCAGAGTATCCTTGAATTTAGAAACTACAGAGCAGTGATATCTAAACCAGACACTTCCAGTATACAGTCTGTGTAGATCTTGATGACGAAAAATTCTGATCGAAGCCTGTGGCTGTAATATAAATGTAGCACCAAAATAATATCACCAACTAATATTCTCTTGGCTGTGAAGACACACTAGGGGTGTTGCTTCAGAAAGTGCTGATCAGTTAAGAGGAAAAACCTTCAGAGCAAAAGTCGATTGAGGATACAGTTTTGCTTTATGTCTAGGGCTCTTATGAAGACGAGATTTACACCAGCTTGGGGGATGAGACACAGAAGAGTCTTATATTTCTGTGTTGCCAGAAATCATGTTTAAAGTCATGATTCTTGGATGTGGTGCTGGTGACACTCTCCAGCATCATTCACAAGGTAAACTACTATGACAAAGAACAATACAGGCCTTACATGGGAGTTTTCTTGACTAAGATTTTCTTCCTGCATTTACAACATTGTTTGACTTTTGTCAACAAGAAAAACAAAGTTCAAGCAAAGAAATTTACTGCCAGAGACTTAATCATTGTAATGGTCTCTTTGTGACTTCAAAAACATTGTGATGAATCTCTATTCAATAGTTTTTTGTTGATTTTTTTCCTCCGACAATATTTAAGGGAGCTTAATTCTAATATTTAGATGAAATATTGAGTCTTGTGAATACAGGCTATGTTTATGCTGTAGTAATCAAGATATGTGCATTGATTTATGAGTATGAGGACTATTGAGCAACCCAGTCTAGTGGAAGGTGTCCCTGCCAATGGCAGAAGGGTTGAAACTAGATGATCTAAAATCTAACCATTCTATCTTTCTGTGCTTCTCCAATTTTTTCAGTCAGGATGCAAAAATTTCTGTGACTAAGGAAGTAGCCTGTGACTCCAGCAATTGGAGCGTATTCCTCTCAGGTTTAGCATGTAACTTCTGAAAGTTATGCCACTTTTCTGGGTCCCCATTTCTTCGTATGCAGGGCTGATGTGTTTTGTTAATTTATTAGTTACAATCTATTACAAAAAACCCTGCATAACTGTGATGTGGACTTTTTGAAGGTGTTACCAGGTTGCAGCATCCATATTTGATATACTGAAATACCATAAAAAGCTCATTTTTTTTTCCAAATCACAGGTGAGCTTCTTTTCTGTAGGTGTCAAACTTTTTCTTTTACTTTGCTGTCGATTAGGTGTGCATTGTACAGAAGAGAGACACCAAGAAAATGTATGCCATGAAATATATGAATAAACAGAAGTGCATTGAGAGAGATGAAGTTAGAAATGTTTTTCGGGAGCTACAGATAATGCAAGGCCTGGAACATCCCTTCCTAGTCAATCTATGGTAAGCAAACCTTTAAAATTCTATCGAGGGTCTTCTGTTTTCTCCTTTTTGATGAATCAGTTCAGGTTATGGAAGGCTGGAAAGCAGAAAAGTATGAAAAATGTTTAGTATTTAGGTTTTGCAGAGGGCTTTGTTTTTCATGAATATTTTAAAGGCATCCTTTTGCATTGGAATATTTAAACATCACACATTTTCATTTTGGGTTTGGTTTCTCTCCAGATTGTTACAGCAGTGTGTGGAAATGTGCTCTTCTTTACAGCTTCATCATTTTCTTTTTGACAATACCTGGAGAAAACATCTGTTATAAGGCTGTGGAATATCAAACCCAACAATTCTATTATTTTTTTTTTAGTTGCTTCAGAGAAAATTCAGAATGCAGTTACTCTTTAAACACAGCTGACATTGAACAGCAGAAAAACATCTTTTTGTCCCTTGGAATTTCTCTTATCTTCCCTGTGCTAGCCACTGAATGCCTTGGTCACAGATGAGCGTGAGAAAATGTTGATCAAGTAAAGACTAGCTTCAGCTACATCACAAACTTAAAATATTTGCTGGCTTTTACATGCTGATAGTAGTAATGGGATGCAGACTTTTCCTCCCTTATCTATAAATGACCTATATAATTAAAAAGAAATGGGGACATAAACCATTATGGTATGAAAATTGTTCCGCTCATGAATAGCATGATTAGCTGCAGATGGTCACAGTGCAAACAGACCTTCTGTTTTGCGAGGTTTAGCTGTCAATGCCTAACATACAGTCTTTTCCCATCCTCTAGCTCAGTCTTGACCTGTACAGGTGAAAAATTTCTCATTGTCATCTTAGCACATTTTGTGAATTAAAAGCCAAATTATATTCTGGGTTAAGTGAAGACAGCAAAGGATTTGATTCCAAAATTCATTCAAAAAAGACCTAGTCATATACGTATGTCTGAAGTGGTCTCCACTTTACATGAATGATCGTATTTGAGCTAACTTAATATCCTGTTGGAGCTTTAAAGAAAAACATATAAATATTGTGACTGTAAACCAAAAAGTTCCCAGTATATTTTCCAAGGTTCCAGACACCTGTACTCTGTCTGGCACATACACCTGTCCCATGTGAGTCATCCCTTTCCCAAACTGCTCCTGGGATACTTCCAGAGTCACAGTGTCCCACAGATGTACGTCATGTGGCCAGTGCTCTTCAGCAACCCTTCCTAGAAGAGCCACAAATAGCTCCCTGCCAAGTAGCCAGCGTGCTACTTCCTGTTAAAGGTGAGCAACTGTGTAGTGAAACCTGGGATATATGAGACTCTACTGAGATTCAGGGACTTGGACACAGACAATTAAAACTGAAGAAAATTTTGCAAAAAATAATTTAATTGACACTTAGAATTTTCACCTGAAGTGTTCCCCTCAAACATTACATATTCCAATGTCTAATGATTCAAACCTGACTCCAGAGCGGGCTCACCCTGGGCTAGTACAGCAAATGAAAATCTTGAACCCAAACCTCCCCCAGAGTAATCTAGTCTACCCAAAATGACTCATTCTTTGTACCAGGCTCATAAAATGTTTCTATAATTAACCTTGCACAAGCCTAAATGAATTTAAAATAGCTTCTGATATATTTCTGGAGTGTCTGCGCTTGCAGTGTTCCAGACTTCTGAATTCTCTATTTCAGCTTTTGCCTGAATTTCAAGGTGTTCTACACATTGTCTTCAAATAATTACTTCTGTTACTGAGCTACAAGGGCAAACCACAAAAGTCACAAGAGACCCTTGAATAATGGTCACATCTGTTACAGTAACACTAAGCCTTATAAAGCTCTTGAACATATTAATTATATTTATTTAATAATTGACCTTACATTTTATTTATTTCCTGTCATGAAAAAAAGAAACATTGCGAGTCCAAATGGAGTAGTCCTTAAGCATATTTTATGTATTCCCAGAATAATCTCTTAAAATAACAGAATTTTCATTGATTGTTGGTGAAATTAGCAGCCTGTTTAATGTATTTTTTACTTGCAGTTTAAACACAATAATAATTTGCATAAAATACATAAAATCAATACATTGAAGCTATAACCTTAGATGATTAGCAGGAACCCATGAGATTTCCTCTTATGAGTCAATTCCTGGCATACTAACGGAAGGAAATAGTTGAAGATGCATTTCTTCTATAGTGATTGTAGCTAGATTTGTGTTTCACTTTTCAGAGTTAGAATTTTTTCTGTTCATTTTGTTAACTGCATTGTAAATGCACAAATGGGCTACTAATTCTATCTTGTTTCACAAGGTGGAACATTAATTTAAAAGGAATGGTTATGTCATGGTATATGGACAATAGCACAGCTGCAGTTTGTGTAAACGTTGGGATTCTTTTGACTGGGCTGTTTTGGACTAGTTTGTCTATCTAAGCTCTATCATCACACTCTAAGGGCACAGATCAGTTTTCTGAAATACTGCCTAAGGTAAGATTTCAGTGATTAAAACTCACAAATCCCATCAGCCTAATAAATTTAATCGGCATTTCCCCACTTATTTGGGGTCCCCAACTGAATTCCCAAGGATATTCAGCAGTAAGTACTGATCTGTCACTGAGAAGTCTGCTGAAGCCCCCACATCAGTAGCCGGTCACTGAGACTGTTCACTTAACTAAAAACCAGCTAACCCTCTTAGACAAAACCAGAAATCCAGTTATAGGCAGGAGTCGGACTAAGGTGAGTCTTGGAAAACATCTTTTCCAAAATGGTTTAATTGTGCCTTTTACATTAGGCTGTCATTAGATAAAAGCTGAAAACAGACTTTGGATGAGGAACTGTAGTAAAGTGTGTTTGCATAAAACACCTTGTGGGCTTGTCATTCAATAGTCATGTAGCTTGTGAAGAACTTGGAATCTGGCTGCCTATGCTAAAGGAAGCCTAGACATCATGTCTCCTGCTGTCCACACGAGTTGACTACTTGTCCGGTCCACAAAACATGATGATAGTGCCAAGACATTGAAATAGATATATAAATACATATATGCAATATATATATTTAAATAAATTTCTATATAGAAATATATATATTCAGTGCATATATTTAAGTATATAAATTGTTATATAAAAATATATCTACCTTGTTTGCCCCTTGTAATGTCAGTGAAAAATAATTAGCTGGCTGAACCAGTCTGGATAAGACTCCAAAAGTCATCAGAAAAATCTACTTTTCTCCATTGATTTGAAAGGGAAATTAGGTACTTATTTTGGTTGCATTGTCCCTTCCCTTGATTTCTCCGTTCTCTAATGCTCACTCATAAAAAGCAGACTTAAACTTAAGTAGGCAGCCTAGATCTGACCTGCTGTTCTTTTGTCTGGAAGAGATATACATAATGAAAAAATTAGGAAATTTATTACCAAAATACCTGTTTCTTTTTCTTTTTTCAAAGTATCATTTTCTGTGAGATGAGCTTCAGTGTCATCAATTTTTTTTTCTTTTGGATGAATTGAAATGAAATATTATTTCTTTTAGTTAAAAATTTCAAATTCCAACTCCATATTGAAAACATATTTGGAGGAAATTCTGCTCATGAAAATATTTTCATGAGCTGGTGGGACTTCCCTGACCAGAACAGCTGATTTCTAAAGTTAATCATCAAGATCTTCAAAATAAAGTTAATAGAGTGGTAAATCTCCCAACAATTCCTTGAACAAAAAGAACTAACCCAGCACTTACATCTTTCTTTGAGGAATTACACCATCAGAAAGAAAAGTTGAAAACTCAAGAAACAAACATGAAGACTGGAAAGCCCTTTAAGTTGTGTATGATAATTGCACAGAGTAATGAGATATGTGTAAGCAATCTGTCATCAGCTGAATTCTCATAGAGAGAAAGAGAAGATGCAAGAAGGCAAACCTTCTGTAGTGGGTAATTCTGCTGGTATCCATCAGTAACCCCATCATACAGAAGAATACAAACCAGCTAATATAAAACAAGGGTAGCATCTCAACTCCAAGAAATATATATTAAAAAGCTTTTTTGAGGCTCATGGATCTTCTCTGAGCTTTATTAAATTTAGCTTCACAATCTCAACTTATAAATCATATTATTTGAAGTATGAGCTGCCTTTCATAACATCTGACACAGAAAAGAATCATTCTTCTGTAAATGCTCATAATAGCTTGGAGGATAACTGTTTTTCAGGAAGGGCTTGGGGTTGATTTATAACCTTCATTTTAGAAATGAAATTGAATAAATTCTTCGAGATATGTGAGCCTTGTAGCCAGTTTTAACACCCTTAGAGGCATTTCTGATAATAGGTATTCCTTCTTAAAATGAAAAGCAATCCTGTTTTTTATCATGTGTATTTCAAGCATAGATGAATGAGCTGTAGAAATGTCAGCTGCTAACACAGTCCCACCTTGATATTACAACGTGCTCCTCTGAGATCCAGCATTTGATCCGTGCTTATCCTTCCCCAAATATCTGGATGTCCCTTGGGCAAGAAGAGTGACATTCCTGAAAGGATTTATATTTTAAATATCTTTCTCACAACATGCCTTAAGACTGAGCCAAGAGCCAGGTCACTCTGTATCTCCCAGTGTGGCTAGAGTTGTCATTACCTAACTTGTCTTCAAACGTGAGTAATCCACTGGCTGCTCTGAAAATAATACAGCTTACCACAAAAGACAGAAGGTTTTTTTTTCAATAATAATAATAAAAATGATTAAAAGTGTATCAAAATAGTTTATCTGTTGCTGTAGAACAGAAAAATCTGAAAAAAAATTTGCACCTCGAAACTTTTGGAACATTGAGGTGATTTTTCATAGCCTTGCTTAAAGCTATTATATCCTTCTTAAATTGCCAGAACAATTTCAAAGGCAACAAAGGGAGAAGGACAAAGATTTACTTTTGTCATCTTATAGGCCATTTTCCTAGTATGGACAGAACAATATGATATATTTAACAACCCATGAAGAAACATTAGCTGCATTTTCAGAGTGGCTCTATATTTTGATGTATTCTCTTTCTACACATCAGTCTATGGAAACTGCATATATTTTGTAAGACAGATCTACAAAAGTACATTACTGCTACCATCTAGAGTAAGACTAAGTTTCAAATCTAGTGAAAACTGGAATAAGCGAAGAACACAGATCATAGCAAAAATGTTCATGCATTTCTGAATTCAACTAATACCCCAACCTGTCTTCAAAAGAAAGTGGAGATGAAAGAGAGAAGAAAGAATGCTGGAGAGAAGAAACTATTGGTTCAGTCTCAAGTGTTGTATGGGTTGTTTTATGCACACACATGTACATATACATAACTGGAAATTATTACTTCCCTGTGAAGGTGCCCTTTCTAGAAGAAGCTGAGAGAAACATCACCTTAGACTTACCCCATAGCACAGCTCTTCTTCTCAGACTGGTATCAGAAACGTAAATAAACTTGCAAATTTAGGGAAGCAAGAACACCTGGCCAAGTGTTCTACTGCTGGGTAGAGCTGAAAACCAACAATCAAGGAGCATCATTTACTAATCAGAGACTCTAAGCACCAAAAGTAGGTGTCTTAGGTCAGTCTTAGATGAGTTTGCTTAGTGTCTGCAGTGTTGTGGCTGTGTAACTTGCCTTGACATAATAAACCTAATTTAGAGTGAAAATTTCCTCTCTGACATGTACTATGACCAGCTTTCTGAGCTTCATGAGACTCCATACTAAAGGCTTTCCATGATCTAACAGAAGAACTATACAATATTTTTGAAAGGGAGAAGGGACATTGTGATGTTTCCTGTTAGGACACAGATCTGTTGTTTGCAACTAGCCTGTATATTTCTTACTCCTTTTGTGAATTTAGCTGAGGTCATGAACCCCAGGCCATGTAATCCTGAACAATTCTAACTATCTGATGGCTCTAAGATTCCTTTCCAGGCAAAAAGAAAGTGTAAATCAGGGGAGAAAGATATATTTATTTTCTTGCACAGACCTGAGATGGGTGAACTCTTTTTGCTGCAGAGGGAGCAAAGGGTAAGTACTTTTCTCAAATAGCTAGATCAATTCATCACTGTATTAATGTAACTCTGAAGCAGGTAAAGATATGGAAGTTTTATATCTAAGATTGAAAACATGCCTGTTCCCCAGAGCCTTAGGAGAGATAATGATGGAGGAAAAAGGGCAGGAAAAGGTGAAGAAACAGCAGGAAGAGTAGGATAATTGGAAGAAGGGAATATCAGAAAGATTTGTCTTGAGTTGCAAATATTCAGGATATTATTTCTGGCTGTGGAAATGACATTAAACTCAACCCTGCCAGCTGGTAACCTCTGGATGCTTGTGCTAAAAGAATGTTAGCTGTAACATCTTCACTGGCAGGTGAATGCATGACCTAGCAGTTATTTATTTTTGTGCTGATTTTTATACCCTAAGATACTAACTTTCAGTATTGGAACACTGTCTCAAGTCTGCGTGTATTGAATTTTGTTCTGGCAACTAATTGTTGTCTATGAGAAATTGCTGTTACCTTGAAATAGATATCTTTGGACTTAACTTTAATATGTTCCTCTTGAAAGCAGGAATTGGCCTGTGGCATAGTTAAAGTTTTGATCTTTCGTGCATTAAAAACTGCTGCAGCAGATATTTCATCTCGTGTGTCTCATTGCACCCTGGGACCTTTCTTAGGAGCTTGTCTTCTGCCTCATTCTTATTGTGGCAGAGACTTTTATTTGCTGACCCATAACAAACTTTTCTCAGACAAACCTTTCATTGCAAGAGGAAATTTATTATAAACAGTGGTGAATATCAAGCTGCTGGAAAAAATAATCCCGTTTGTTTTAGGGATGTACAGTTTCAGTCAAGTTCAACTTATGAGTTTACGTTATTGCATTGTTCTCTTCCATGGGGTGTTAGCTACTATGCAAAGGAGACCCCCCTGAGCTTGGCATTAGCCTTGGCCATGTCTCAGGTCTGTGGCGTAGGCAGTCACAATAATCATCTGCACATTTGTGTCAGGGATGAGTATTTTTTTTTTTTTTGAGAGAAGCAGAGCTCCCGATGCTGTGGCAGAGGCACTCTCAGGGGAGCTTGCAGGGAAGCTGGTTTTCAGTGCTCTTAGAGTAATGAAATGAGAAAGAAAGAAGAAAAGCACTGAGACATCACTTCAGACTCCTCAACTGCCAATTCAGGAAAGCAGTGCCCTTCTTTTGCCTTTTTTTTTAAAAAAAAAAATTCTCTGCTTTAAAGGTTATGATTGCAAAACATGATAGCTAGTGTGTAATTAGACTGATAACCAAGGTCCTGTAGGTAAAGTGGTTCTCATAATCAGTGACAGAGTAATTAGTTCATCATGCAAATCTGCTGTTTTCAGGCAGGCAGGATCGATTGTTACCCATGCTCTGGAAACTGAGACTGTAATTAGCCTGTATTAAAAGCTCTCTTAAAGGTAGATTATATAAGATGCCGTTCAGCACTGCATTAATGAAGCTCAACTGTGGGACAGCCATCAGATTGCAAAACTGTCTTGGATGCCCTATGAAATTGTCTCTAGATATCCAGAGTGTGAGTGTAAATTATATGATTAGTGAGGTGTCCCTGCCCATGGCAGGGAGGTTGCAACTAGATGATCTTAAGGTCCTTTCCAACCTTAACTATTCTGTGATTCCATGATCATTACAAAATGAAAGTAAGTTCTTCACAGTTTTCCTGCAAAGCTTGGATACTGAACAGATCTTACAAATCTACATTTAGTCCAGAAATGTTATTTTCAAAGACAATCAGTGGTATAATATGGCTTGCAAATTATTCCTGGTTTACTTTAGAGTATTTTTGGCATTTTAGTGATAATACCTTTAGTTTAAAGTTTAAACCAGGTAAAACACATGGGTGAATTCCGGTTTTTTTTTGATTGTTTTGTTAGATTGAAGTCAGGGCACCAATACTTGAAACAAAACAAAAAACCCACCACAGAACGAGCAGGTAATACTGAAATAGTGACTGGAATAACACCTGTGTATTCCAGGTAATATGTTAGCTCTTCAAGCTAGATCTCTCCTTTTGACTTCTGATAAAATGTCAAGTCTATTTTTCATGTTGTCAAATATTAAAAGTTGGGGAATTTTTGGCCAAATGTCTGGAAGGGACAGAACAGAATCCAAAAGTCTGACTATATAGGGATAAGAGGTGGAAATAAATAATAACAAAAATCCTAAATATAAAGCAATTTAAGTTTTACATTGTAAGAATTATTTCAAATAGAGTGGATTTAAAGTGGCAAATGGTGTCATTGTACCAAAGCAGGAAGTTCTGTAATGCCCTATTGTTTTAGTATTGCCTGCTTAGGGGAAGCTTTGCCCTGGTTCATTAAAATTTATCAAAGCTTTTATTATTTCAAAAGTCAACTACAGATTTTTACAGCCTGAGTGTGCTCTTAATTCCATTTTATTGAGCTAAAATTATATTTATTGTACTTGTAAAGTGCAGTGAGAAGCTGATACTAAGACTTCAGAAAATTATTAATGGTATCCTGTTTCTACATTAATGACAGTTTTGCAGTGTAAAGTTCTCATTAGAAGAGACTAACTCTTATGTTTCATAAGTACACGCCACATAAAGGACGATTTAAGGTTCTTTTTCTACTGATGATGTACTTTTTGCAAATTGCATCCTAACCAAGAAAAGGTCATGGGCTATGAAGAAGATGACTATTTAAATTTCCCTGCAAATCAGTTGTGGCCAACAGGGCAGTGAGTTCTGCCTGTCACATTCTCTGTGCCCATCTAAACTAGAATTCGTCCAGGGTGCAGAGGGTAAATTCTTTCTTGCAAAAAGCCACAGTGATAGGATTGAGTCTTGTTGGCAAACAAATAAGCAAAATAAAATTCATAGAAGTAAATCTTCTTCCTTACTGTGGCTTTCACAAGCTCACCAACAGGGAGAAGGATAAAGAAAATAAGGATTCAGACAGAAGTGATAATGAACCTGATGAGGGATGTGAACTGTGGGCTGAAAGGAGAAGACATTTTTCACCTGGGTAGAGAATTGAGAGGCAGGATAATTTTCACTTTGTGAAACAGGTTTACTAGATGTTCCAGGGTTCATATGTGAATACCTGCATATTTCTACCAGATCTGGAAGTCTGGTATAGCCAAGTCTTCCATTTGTCATGGTCTAACTTCCTGCATTTAAGTAGTTTTTAGCAGAGTATGGGCTTAGCCAAACTACCTGCAGTTGTACTACCAATATTCTAAAAGCCTGACGGTGCATGGTGTCTAACAAGGCTCCCACAGAACAATAATGAGGACCAAAGTCTGATTCTGATCACTTAAATTACAAAATGATACTTATGAAGGATAGAGTTTTCTAGCATTTGTTCAAATGGAAACAAGAATTTTATCTGTACTGAAAAACTGTCAGTAGTCATTTGAATACAAAAGTATAGAAAGAGTTATAAATCTGGCTTTCAAAAGTAGTGAAACATTGAAAATGACATTGTGAGCATCTAGAATCAGAGAGCACTGTGGCTTTGGGACTAGGTCTGAGGTGGCCATGTCATGCATGTGTGCCATCAAGAAATGAACAGCTCTTCCCCCACATCCCAAGTAAAAAGCTCTAAGATGAGCATTTTGCCAGACCTGTGTGAGCAGCAGAATGGGGCAGCTGAACAGCACAACAGGATTCACTCAGAGTAAAGCAGGAAAAAGCACTGCTTTTCTTGACTCTTTGACCCAGTTCATTCCTGAAGAAGAAATTGAACTTTTCTGTTGACACTCTTCTGCCAGTGAGCTTGTATTTAATTTTCCTTTGAGCCCTTAAACAACTCCATACTGCATCTGCCTCTGTTCCTAATCAATCATGTTAGGCCTTTTTCTGCTCAGCAAGGTCTGTTACTCACTTGTGACATACAGTGAAATGCTTGCTCAGATGTAGTCTCCTGGGTTTCCTCTCCTGTTCCTCTTAAGCTTCTCTGGAGTTAGCTGGCTGGCAGGCCATTTCCTTATATGAAGGCTGTTGATGTCTGGTGAAATCTGAAATGGTTTATTTTATTTCCTTAAATGTGTCTGGATAAACTATTTTTAAATATATATTTTTTTCTTTTTGTAAATAATTTTAGAGTATTTTATGACCTTTTAAATAGTGTTTTGATATGCCACCTTCAGGATGCCCCATCAGTAAATATTGAGTTGCCTGCAGTTCTTTGTTTTGTTGTCTATTTAGTACAACTGATGCCACATGCACATTAGCTGCATAACTAGTGGCAATAGCTGATACTCCAATTCAGATGAAATAATAGCTTTAATTAGTATTATCATAACCTTTGACAAGTATAGCCTGGTTTAATTACATCCCGTATTCATTACTCTAACTGTTCTAATGAACAGGTTCATTTCACACTCTAGAAAGTCTTTTTTGTCTCTTCCACCCAGGAGACATCTGAAAACTTAGAATGTCACCAAGGCTTGTGTGCTTTCCTGAGTTGTCTGTGCTCTTTCCAGGGACAAGAGAAAAATGGGGCCCTGTAAATTGTTGTCCAGCCTCTGCTCAAGCAAGAAACCCTGGGTGAACACCTCTACATCCTTGCAGGCTTGACTCCTTTATAAGATATGACACAGGAAAATAAGACTGCTGTCAGTAGCTCCAGAGAAATGGAGCTGTCAAATGCCATGGGCTGGGGAGCAACGTTGTGCACAGTGTTTTCCAGCTCTGTGCACAGAAAAGGGCAGGAGTTATGGCCAAGGCTCCCAGCTAGGCTGAAAGCACAGGGTGGCGGGCACCAGAATCCCGTCACTGTGACAGTCAGACAGTTCGGTGGTACATCAGCAGAAATCAATATACCCCCTGCTTAAACACTCTTGTGCCCTGTTTAATCAGTTCATGTGAAGTGATGCAGTTTAACCTTGGAAAGATGCTTTCTTTTATTCATTCATAATTCCCAGAAGTGGAGGACTTATACTTACAGTGAAATTACATGATAATGCCCAACAAACATCTCCTTCCTTGTGTCATGGTGAGTTTTGTTGCAGTCTAGAATCAGTGATAAAGACAAAATCCTATCACTATCCATTGATTAACCTGGAAAAAAAGTATTATTCTTAATTTCCTGTCTTACATAAGAAGTTGATTAAATATTAAAAAGTTCCACTTAAGCTTACAGGACTTTAACCCATGCTGTCCTCTACCCTCTTCCATATTCTCTGAGCACTGAATTTTTAATATGAAACTGCTAGAGAAGCATACATAAAAGCATTGTATGTACCATCATGCTTGCAGGGTCTTCTAAGTACAAATTTAGGAAAGTAAGATGTGGTGGCTCCTACCTCTTTGAATACTGAGCCTTTGGGGAAAAAAAAAGAGATCTCGAAGTGAAGTACATAATACAGTACAAAGACGAATGAAAGAAAGCAGGTGACAAAGTAGTGTTTAATGAGGAGAGATCCTTCTTTCTCAACTATTTCTTTAACATCCTCTTGCCCCTATCTTGACTGTTCCTCTCTCCACCAGTGCTTACACCCTGACATCTCCTCTCAAGCAATCCAACAGGCTCTTGCGTCTCATACAGGTTGGTTCTTGCTCTTGGTGAGAAACCACCAAGCTGCACGAACTAAATGAAAGAGCAGTTCAGAATGGTCTTTCCTCCTTTACATTTGTCCCTCAAAATATGTCATCTGGGGCAATATGAGGAGGAAGGGGTTCTTTCCTATCCATCTTGAACTTCTTATTTCTTTTTATATATATTTATAGGAATACTTTTTTTATTTTACTAACAGTCCTTTATGCATTTGACAAGCGTGTAGTGGGTGCTGACATAATGTTACAAATAACTACCCAGTACTTCTGCTGGACAGAAGATGCATGGGACATTAATTAGGTTCCATTGTTTCCTTGCCTTTAATTTAATGTAGGTTTCCATGACAGCAAAGAGAGACAAATCAGTCAAAGCCAATGGTTAAAACTGAAAATTTGCATTCTGGTCACTAGCCTTTAAAATGCAACGTACATTTAAATAATTAGATTGTCTGAGTGTTTGGTCACATGTTATACTGCTGTCTGTTCATTTATAGCAGTCTTCTGTGAAAATGTAAACTATTATGGGATGCCGATCTGCAATTCTGACTCTCCTATTTACAGAGTAGTCCATTCAAATCCAATAAAAGGTTTAATCCTAACTAATGCAGTGATAGTAGTAGTAAAAGCAACATAGGAAATGTTAGTGATGTAGCTTAACTACTTATGTATATGAAAGTTGTATACAGAGATGGTTGAATGTAGTTTTAACAGAAAATTTAGCAGAAAATGTTGTGCTGATTAAAATCTAATTTTTTGCTTTCTTCTAAGTCTCTTACTTCCACTAGAAGGAAAAATAATCTGAATATCAAGAAACATCTTGATTCTCTAATGTTGGCTTCAATTCCCTGGCAAATTGTAATCTGATGCATTTGCTCACTGCTTTGTTCAAGAGGCAAAGATGAGAGGAGTTTAGGTACACCCAACAATCTAGTTTACATAAATTTACATACATTTTTTGAGACAGCTTATTCCTCACTGTAAGAATTGTTCAAAAAAATCTGTAAACATATGATTTATATTACCGTTCTTAATCCTTAAAGCTAACAATTGATATGGGTATTTAAGACACTTGTAAGCTTCCTCATATAGAATTGAAAAGCAGAAATATGAAGTCATTGTAAACTTTCTTCAATGCTAGCAGAGGAGAAAGTTGGTTTTAATATTCTTTTGCTGTTAATTGGATTTTATTTAAGTCTACAAAATACATCAGCATCCTCCAAAATGGTCATCCTTGTATGAACAGTGTCTTCCCTTTTAAAATGCTATTTCAGTTTTGTGTGATGGAAAGCACTGACATATATTATTGAAACAAACACATGTAAAATATCTCCTCCTATTTTCAGCTATCTTCTGGAGCATCAACATCTGTGAGTATATCTCCTAAAATAACTCCAAAAGTAATTAGACATGAGGTGTTGCATCTGTGTCTCATTAGCACAAGCCAGAGAAGTTGCTGCTTTTTCTAGGAGAAATTTGAAGCAGAAGAACCATCAAAAGACAAAAGCTGTGGGGCAATTGTCATGTTCTATGACAAGGTAGGCAAAAGCACTCAATTCAACTATTTGGCATATTTACTTAAAAAATACTTAGCAGCAGCTGAGGAAAGCTGGCTGAACAGTCTCTGACTTCATAAGACTCCATTCTTGGGGGTAAGCAGAAAATGACTAGATAATGAAAGCTGTATGCTTCACCCCTTCCCCAAACACCCCCAGCCTCACCTCAAGTCCTTCTAGAGGTAGTCTTACAGATGTCTATGAAGGCTCAAACAAGTGACTGCAATATATCTTACAGAGAGCAAGCTTGGGTACATACCCACTCTACTCCTCCAGACTGATGATTTGCTATGCAGGAGAAGTGGGATTTTGTACCTTATACTCCTTTCTATATAGAGGAGAAATCACATCTCAAATGGTAGAAAACTCTGCACAACTTAAAACCCAAGCCCACTAAACAGCACAAGGAGGTGTACTCTGGAGGGGGGATGAATGGGAAGGAGGACTTGCTTGTTTCCTTTGGGTTTTTGAAGGAAACCAAGCACTGGAAACAGCTGTAGTGGAAGAGAAGACAAGCTCATGTCCAGGACTCTTGAGACAAATGGTCTCACTGAAAAGCTTAATTGCGATGGACGCTATACACTTCCACTGAATAAGTAACAGTGGACGAGAGTAAGTGATTGCTATTATTACTTGCCTTTAAGGAAAAATACCACGCAAAACTAATTTATTTAGATTTATGTATATATTTAAAGCCTTTCACAATTTGTACAAGAAAGGTTTGTACAAGCAAGGCGTTGGCTGCTGAAGAAAACAAGGCGCTTGTAAAGCCTCAAGGATTGATGTGTGGATGAGGTGGCTATGTAAAAAAGAAAACACAGAAAGTGGGTTTGATGTGTAAAGATGTTGGGAGAGCAAAAAGAATCACAAATGATAATCCAGACTGATGTACCATAGAATTAGGTCGTTACAAAAATGTCTGGGCTGAATAGGAGTCTGATTACAGTGGTGACAGCCTACATTCGAAGAGAAGGAATCAGAGAAGTGTTAGACACTGGTTCATTACTTGTGAGGATACTCAAACCCCTCCTCTTTGGGTCGGTCTATTTTAGAGCAATTCTTCCTCTCCTTCTGTCTATTGCTGACATAATCTGAGTACAAACTGAAAGCAGAAATAATGACCGTGAGAATGGTAACGGGCTTTCATGAAATAAAAGTGATGAGCTGACCGTGGCTGGGCACCAGGTGTCCACCAAAGCTGCTCTATCAATCGCTTCCTCAGCTGAACAGGGGAGAGGAAATATAACAAAAGGCTCCTGGGTTGAGATAAGGACAGGGAGAGACCACTTATCAGTTACCATCATAGGAAAAACAGTTTTGACTCAGGGAAATTAGTTTCATTTATTGCTGATCAAATCAGAGCAGGATAATGAGAAAACAAAAAAAATAAGTCTTAAAACACCTTCCCCTCATCCCTCCCTTCTTCCAGGGCTCAACTTCACTCCTGATTTCTCTGTCACTCCCTCCTCAGAGGGAGGTCTCCTCACACTCTTCCCCTGCTCCACTGTTGGGTCCTTCCCACAGGAGACAGTTCTCCACGAACCTCTCCAGCATGAGCCCTTCCCACAGGCAGCAGCTCTGTGAACTGCTCCAATGGGACCCTTCATGGGGTTCAGTCCTTCAGGAACAGACAGCTCCAGTGTGGGTCCCCGGCAGGGTCATCGGTCCTTCAGCAAACCTGCTCCAGTGTGGGCTCCTCTCTCCATGGGGCCACAGGCCCTGCCATGACCCTGCTCCAGCATGGGTTTCCCACAGGGTCACAACCTTCTTTGAACATTCCCTTGCTCCAGTCTGGGGTCCTCCATGGCAATTCAGGTGGCGATCTGCTCCACCATGGATCTCCATGGGCTGCAGGGGCAAAGCTGTCTCACCATGAGCTGCACCACCGGCTGCAGGGGAATCTCTGTTCTGGTACCTGCAGCACCTCCTGCCGTGCTTCTGCACTGACCTTGGTGGCTGCGCGGCTGTTTCTCTGGTATATTCTCACTCTGCTCTTCGGCTACAGTCGCTGTTGAGGAGTTCTCCCTGCCCCTCCTTGCTCCCCTCAATACCTTATTCCAGAGGCGCTACAACTGTCACTGATGGGCTCAGCCTTGGCCAGGAGTGAGTCCATCTTGGAGCCAGCTGCATTGGATCCATCAGACACAGGGGAAGTTTCTAGCAGCTTCTCACAAAAGTCACCCGTGTAGCTCCCCTGCTATCAAGACCTTGCCATGCAAACCCAATACAATAAATCTTGGAGATGAAGGATGGGTTAACTTTCTGTCTGTAAAGGGGTATGGGAAGAGTGTCTGGAATCATATTCTGCTGGATCCAGAAGACTGATCTGACAGCAGATATGCGCAGAGGCTCTAAAGCATGTGGTAGTATGGTGCATCTGTGAAAGTACAGAAAGAACAAGCCCTGGCAGAGGAGAAAACATGTAGTTATGCTTTTGTAAAGAAGTAAGTACAATTTTAGCAACTTTTAAGTTAGGCAAGGCATAGCAGAGATCAACGCTACAGGAACTCAGGAAATGGGAGTGCCTCATATTTAAGCCAGGAGCACATTTACTATGAGGAGTAAATATACCACAGAAGGAAAGAAGTATGCCCAAGCAGTTGGGAAGCAGCAGATGCTTAAATACTCTGCAGAGAAAGCCCTTTGCCCCTGAAAGAGCTGAAGTTTTATGGTAACTTGAGAACAAGAACAGCCATAGTTCCAGTAAATGTTACCTTCCTATGCAGTAATGCTGTTTTGGCCTCTGACATAAACTAGTGTAAATACCTCTTAAAGACTATTTTGTCTCAACTCCCTTCTTGTTTGCCAAAAAGAAGGGAGGAAATAGAACAGCATAAAATGTTATGTGAAATATATACATACCTGTAACTTCAATAGCTCCTGATCTTTGCAGGGGCTGCTTGCAAAGAGGGTAACCTTCAGCTTCCTCTTTGGTGGGGCAGGCAGATGGGAGATCTGTGAGAGCTCTTGTGGAGGAAGAAAGATGCTGCTTGACTTTGGTGTGGGAGGGAAAGGCTGTATGATGGAGTGAGCAGGGTGTAGCTGAAGTCTAACTGATGGGAAAACTAAGGATTCTGTGCCAAAAAAGGCCACAGGTTGAAACAGTCTTTTTTAATCTTTGTTTTGTGGGGGTTGTGAGGGTGATTATATACAATTTTTCCTTTGTTTTCCAAAGTACATAGACGATTCTGACTTGTACTTCTCACATGAGATTTACCTATCAAAACAGCTCTCTAACACACAGGCAAAATCACCTTAGGGAACTGGACTAGGGTTCAATTTGGGTAAAATGTGAGGAAGACTCCTATTTTACATGGAGGCTTTGGTGGGAGGCTTTTTATTGTTATTTAGGGGTTGTTTTGTTTTGTTTTGAAAGTATTGTTGCAAGGCAAAAGATGTTGTAAATCTGCCTTCTACTCTTCTGAATTCTTAGATGCATTACATTCTTCATTGCAGAGGACAAAGCATTCTATCCAGACTAGCAATGCAAATGTACTTCTACACTCAAGTAATCATAAACTTTCCTTCGTGACCTTGAGAAAACTTAGCTATCTGGAGTTTTTTCTTGCCTTCTGTGTTGGAAGTTGTCCTTTCATTTAAGTTGCAGTGGGTTGCTTTGCAGATGAGGTTTTTTGAATCAAGAGTTCAACTGAAGCTAGCATCTCTTCCCTAGAAAAATGTGAAGGGAAAAAATTTCCAGCATTTGAAACTGCTGGAATAGCATATTTTTAGTACAGAGGCCAAAGATGCAAGGTTTTGGATTCCTATAGCTTGGTCAGTCTTACAGAACCCACAGGCTCATTAGTTCAGATCAGTTCTGATGGAGAATGAACCGAGATGATCCAAACGGGAATGCATTGGTGCTTACTACAGAAATTTAAAGTGCTTGTGAAGATAGGTGTTTGCTGTGAATAAATTAACTAATTTATCCATAGCACAAGAGTAAATGCTAGTCTTTTTTGGAGAAAGAAGAATAATTTTTGCAGCCAACAGTCAACAGCAGAGAGGTAGCTAAAACATCTAACTGAATTTTATTAAGTTCTTCAAGGATGTGTCTGTATTAGCAAGGAGCACAACGCTTGCTCTGTAGGAATGGATTTCTAGAGCAAAGCAATTGTTGTTGAGATTCTAAAATGCATGCTATGCTTATTTCAGGGTTCTTTGTTTCAGACTAAATCTAGTTCAGGCTGAGTCCATGGTGATGTGCACTAGGTACTTTTCTGAAGAGCACCTTCCTGTTCCTTCAAAAATGAATTGGCTCTAATACTGCTCTGGAAGGTGTATCAGACCACAGTAACTGTGGCTGTGGGGAAAACCACTTCAGAAGCATGCTCCTTGTCTAAAACAAAGTGTTAATTTAGACACATTTTGTGCTATCTCCTCAATGACAGCAGCTCTCAAGATAAGTATTAAAATTCAGACTTTTGCCACTTAGGCATTCAAAAACACAACTTAACACCTCGCTTGACACTGAAATCAAGAGCTTATCGTAACAAATGGAAATAGCAAAGCTCTTCCAGAGGACACTCTGATGTCCAAAGGATCACCAATAAGTTGCACAAAAAGTTGATATAGACTTGCGTGTACAAAGCTTTACTCTTTGCTGATGCCATACATTGACTTCAAAGTTATTGGAGAGAGGGAAGGCATGGAGGCTGGGGGTGTGGGAACGAAAAGAAGAGGAAAAAATAGAGATAGAGCAGTGCCCAGCTGGGAGAAGTGGTAGGGCCCCACATTAGCACCTTCACAGTGCAGAGGTGTTTCCTGGCACTGCTCTGGTAGTTTCATAACTTTCCTTGGGACTCCTTCAAACTCCTTGTCAGTTCTTGTGATAGCATGAGCACCCACTGCAGCAAACTTCTTCAGATGCATGTGCTGTACACTGACTGGCTGCTAAGCTCTGTGCATCTGTATTGCAAATTCGTATTTTGGAGTATTCGAATGATTATGTACTGTGCTATCTACGGGGCTGAATATGCAAGTAGAATATGAAGAGTATGGGGTTACAGACTAAAAGCTATAAGGTCAATCCACAAACACAGTGTTAAAGAATCTGACATTGCAGCTCCATGAAGGCAAAGGCAGTTAGGATGCTTTCCCTTGGGGTGAAGGCACTGCCACAGTGACTTTGGAGTGTGCAAGTGAAAGGTTACTAGTGAAGGGCGGGCAATGTAATTGGAAATTGAAGGTCCTTCCTCAGTATTAACAGTAGTTAAAACACTTAAGGTGCCATACAACAAATACTATTTTGGAATAGGTATCCAAGGACCAGGTTCAGAGCAATGAAATGCTGCATGGAGACCTCATAGAAGCCCTCCAGTATCTGAAGGGGGCCTATATGGATGCAGGGGAGGGACTCTTCTTTAGGGACTGTAGCGATAGGACAAGGGGTAATGGGTTAAAACTTAAACCGGGGAAGTTTAGATTGGATATAAGGAAGAAGTTCTTTCCTGTTAGGGTGGTGAGGCACTGGAATGGGCTGCCCAGGGAGGTTGTGAATGCTTCATCCTTGGCAGTGTTCAAGACCAGGTTGGACAAAGCCCTGGGTGACATGGTTTAGTGTGAGGTGTCTCTGCCCATGGCACGGGGGTTGGAACTAGATGTTCTTAAGGTCCTTTCCAACCCTAACTATTCTATGATTCTGTGATTCGTTAAGCAGTAAGCACCTTACAGTTCATACAGTAGATAACTGCATCTTTGTCCTTTCAGGCATTCACTACTGTTTTAAATGCCATTGTGTTTAGAAAAGTCACCTGCTAACTTCTAGTCTTAAATATCTACATAGTACCGGTTCCAACAGCTGTATGTAAAATTATTTGATCAGTATTTTATAGTGGTGGCTTCTTTAGAGGCAGAACCATTGATTCTAATAGTGTAAATCAAAGACAGAGGACTGTCTTCACTCAACAGTAATTACCTCATTGTAATTTGAGTTAGATACTTAGCAATAAGTAATAATGGTTAGAATACAAAATTGATAACTGGAAGCTTTTATAATTAAAACTGTTATTGGTGAGTCATCAACAGCAACTGAGAGGAAATGAAAGATGCATCTGCATGGCATTTGCAGCCGCCAGATCTGGTTTTGCTTAAACAAGAAGCAGCCAGGTTATCAGAAAAATGTTTGTTTCAGAGAAATAAATAGTCAGTTGTAGAAAGAACTGGTACTTGTCCTTCCCCCAGTGAAGCATGTGTTTATCTGATGAAGCTGACTATACTCTCCTTTTAGCTGAGGTTCTTATCCCTATAAGAAAAGGGAAGGATATATCTGTAATGCCAAAATTATTTGTCCCTGGTGTAGATAAAAGATCAGGAGCTGGCTGTGGAGAGAATTATTACTTACCCTTCATCTAGCATTTCCCCTACCATTGAATTTCTTGAGCATTGGGAGTCCATCGTGAGTGCTGTCACATGAACTGTCAGTGCATCAATGGGATTTGCCTTTCCTCCAGGTCTATGCTCTTTGCTCACACTTTTTCCCAATCTTCTGAAGAATATTGCAAGGAAAACATACCCTAAGGGTTATTTATTCTCAATTTCCACAATACTAAAAGGCATGTATATGTGCAACAAAGATGAGAATTTCTTCCACTACAGGAGGAGGTTCTTGAGATCCAGTGCATTTACTACTAGCAGTTTAGCAACTGTAATTTTTGTCTTGCAATTAAATTTATGAACAGCACAGAATTAATTTAAGTATGAGAGTTTTTTTTGCCTGAAGTATCTTCTCTTTCAAATTCTATATAAATTTCCATAGAGAATGGGTGTGAAATGCTTTAATTCAGTTGTGACAGCAATTAGGAACATTCATGCTGCCTTTGCACTGAGGGAAAGGATTAGGTTAAAAGTTAAAATTTAAAGGCAGAAAAGCACCTGACATAGCTACTATATATTTTGGGGTTTGTTTTGTGTTGTGTTCTACTTTTATGGATGAGAAGATTTGCATTAAGTCTGAATTGTATCACCAGATTTATACCAGTGTAATTTTCTGAGTTAATAAGGCTACTCTAATTTTCCTCTTTGCTCAGAATACTCCTTCTAATCTCTTTCATCAAGATCAAAATCTGAAAGTATATTTTCTCACAGGGATAGGTTTTCTGTGTGTTTAAAAGCCTGCTTTTCCCTTATATTTGTTTTCTTCCTTCTTTCCCTTTTGTTCTCCTGGGTGTTGATTACAAAGTCATTAAAAATTCTTTCTGTGGAAGGAAAAGTTTGATGTGGAATGATATTGGTAGCTGTCACCACCCAGCCCTTCTCCATTTTCAATAGGTCCCAGGAATTTTTGGATAGAAACTTATAAATTGAAAGTCGTGAAAGGTACAAACCTCTCTTCTGTGCCATTACGTGGATCAGTCTTCAGAGGAACCTCAGGTCATTCAAGTGTAACTGGTTTATACTCTGGAACTGGGAACTTCCTACCTTCATTCTTATCATCCCTTTTCTGTCCTGCTCCTTTCTCCTTGTTTTTTTTTTTTTTCCTGAACTTAATTTTTTTCTCTTCCAGCTGTTTGTTCATGTTTCTCTTCCTTTTTAATAAACATTTTTTAATTCTTATTGACATGAACTGGTTAACTGGCCTTTTAAGGCAAATTAAAGCAACACCAATAATACTGTCCATTCTTGCATCTATTTGTGATTATTAATGTAATATTTTCTGGAATACAGCAAATATGTCCTCTCTTTCCAATGCTACAAGTGTCTTGTCACACACATATCAGTGTGCTATGCATAAACATGGATGACTAAAAATGCCGTATGTGGTCAATAATCAGTTCTGTTGCTAGCAAAAAATCTACTGAATGTAGGTACAAGACAGTTTAAATAGCTGAGAGATTGTTATATGTACTTCTAAGGATCCATCACTGTTCTGTCCTACTGGCTGCTTCAGCCTAGTGTTATGGTTGCCTTCAAGGTACTGTGCATATGCATGCACCATTGTTTCTTCTTGTCCTTGTTGTCCTTGCACTGTAGTCAATGCATAGTGTCTGATCGCCACACATTTCTGTGGGGCTTTGTCCATCTGCAGCTGATTTGCAGCCTCACAGCCCTTATCTGTAGAAACATTCAGTACTAGAGCAAAGGTCAGTGCTATAACCAAAGCTTCACAGAAATTAATTTCTTTGATATGGACAGGTTTTATTATGGCTGAAACTTTCTGAAGGGTTTTCGTTTTCTTCATGTAGCCCAGTGCTGGGGCTGTCTCAGGAATACTTACATGGTCATAATAGATAAAACCAGGAGTGGAAACAGTTTGTTCTGTCATGAATGTAAGAGGAGCTGTGTGTGACCTGTAAGAGGAAACTGTAAGGATTCTTTGCTTTTTAAATAGAAAGCAACATCTGAAAAAACAGGTTGAGTAAAATAACCAATACATTTACCAAATTAGCTTTATCAGATTTGAGATTTCCTTATATTCCATTGTATGCATGAAGTCTTTAAGGTTGTGCAAGTGTTTCTGGGAGTAAAATTATGCTACCTGTAGCACATATGATATGTAGCACATTATGATAAATGCATGCAAGTTATCCAAATATCTAAGTGGTTTGCCTCTACACAGACTTGGATTTTAAAACAGATACGTCTTTGTCGGTAGCATATTTCATTCTATAGTGAGACGTCCTCTAAAATCCTCATATTGGTGATGAGTTGGTAGTGAAGCTTTAGGTAATCTTTTTATGAGAAGGATTCATTGACAAAGCTTCTAATAATAAAGTGTTAGGTCAAAGTTAATTTGAAGGCAGCACACGGAGATGTCATTCTTTACTTGCATTAATGCTTCATAGAGAACATAGGGCTGCATTAAAGCAGTTTTAATAATACTGAGTTGCATCCAAAGGGTCAATGGTGCTCTCCTGTGACTTATTAAATTTCTGTTTCTTGAGGGCCACTGCAGTGATGTTCTTCATTTTCATACAGTAAGACCATACTGCTTTTGGGGCGCTGTAATTTCTTCTTGTATTCTCAAATCACTGATTATGAAGACTTTTGTTATGCCACAGGTTTGGTTTTTTTTGTACTTTTCAGTAAGTTTAATGTTTATTCAACAGTCATATCTGTAGGTTGTTTGAACTCCATTAAAAGTTGCAAAACTGTATCACTTGAAAATTCTTATAGATATTGTTATTTTTCTATAAAGGAATATGTACAGTAGTAGTAGCACAATAGTACAGTATATAGCATTCCGTGTAAAACAATTCTATATATGAGCATATATGGTATTCTGAAATACTATATGTTCAATGAAGAAAATGCTTCTATATTAATTTTCTTTTAATATATAGGAAAAAATACCAAGGTAGAGCGGGGTGGGTCAAGCTAATTTCTGAATTACCCTGTAAATGTATAAGGACAACAAAGGAAGGGATGCGGCTCTACAGCTTTTATTACAGTACTTGAGTATGATGCTTATTTCAGCAATCCCACAGGAAAGCTTTTGTCATTATTGCTTGTGTTGTTCGTGTAAAGTCCGCCCTAAATGGTTTTGTGCTGCAGGTGGATACCAGTAGCACTGGCGAAGTCACAGCAGTCAAATGTGTTAGTTCTTTCCAAATGAGTGTTCTGGAGTACATGCTGAAAATATGTTTTTTGCGATAGAGTTGGCTACATTTATGATATTACGGTTGTGTAATGTATTTGTGAGCTGGAATCACTTTGGTATGCAGTCATCAAGTATTGGCCACATGGTGCATGAATCCTTGATCTTACAGAGGGAATCAGCTCTTTTTCTGTTTCCTCTCAGGAAACAATCACCATACCATAGAAATCTTCTAACCTTAAGAAACTGTAAGTAAAATGTCCTTTTTCTAGGGACATCTTTTTTTAGTAATGGTAAAAGAATAGTATTTACGTCTCTCCATGAAACAAATTACTGTTATGAATCCAATTATTTTATTTTGGACCTTGAAAAAGGGATAAGCTATAATTAGAAACAGTTTGTTAAACCTTCATCAAAAGAAAAACCCTACAACCCAACAATACAACATAAAATATTCTCAGACATCCCCCTCACTGTGCTGGGAAAAGAAAGTAGAGTACCATGCAGTCATGAAGTGTGGTGGAAGAGAAAGTAGTGCATGGTTGCAATTTTATATGAAAACTTAAATTCTTTTTACCAGAAAGAGTCAGAATTGTATCATATTCAATCGCTACTGGAAAATTTAAGTTTTTTCCTTCAAGTCAGGTATATTTCATTTTCTTTGGAAAAAAAACCCAAACAAACACCCCACATCAAACCAAAAAGAATCCCAGTGAGAAATAATGAAATACAGACATTTCATCAGATTTACTAGTTTATAATATAAACAGTCTATATCTGTGTGTAAAGAAATTCATTAATTTTAAATGTTGTCCTACCAGTCAAAATGATTCATGTTAGCTGCTTCTCAAAGCCTTTCACAGAATTCAGAGATGTCAACATTTCTTTCAAACTGTCAAATAGGAAAAGACTTTATCATCTTAAGATTCCATATTAGATGGAAAGGCCATTTTTCAGAAGTGATACTGCTCAATTTTTCTTCAGACCATGTTTATTTCTCCTATATTTAAAATCGTATTATGGCACCATTGATTTTAATATTTGCTTTCATTCAAAAATGAAAATCATGCTTGTGTCCAAGACTGTTCTGGTGCAAGACATGGTCCTGAACCAACTAAAAGTGTAGTGTAATCTCAGCCTCTGCTGTTGTTTGTTTGCTGGTCATTCAAATATAGACATAAATGACACAGGACCGAACGTCCTTTTTTTTATATATTTTAATTATAATTTTAGCTCAATATTGTGACAGGTTTGCTTTTTTGAAATGAAAAGCTAATGACCCATGTAATTAATAAATTAAATGGTTTTATTCACTTTGCACGTTTCCTTACAAAATTAATCAGAAATGGAAAAGCTTGTTTAATCATGGGATGTCTTGTTGAAGCAGATGTTTATCACTTTCCCAAATGTAATACTTGTTGTCAAAGCTTCTGCTCAAAATGTGTGTGTATTTGGCTTCCAATGAAGGAACCATAACTGAGCAGACCCCTAATTAATATTTTGTCACATTGCTGCTTAGGCAATGTTTGCCTGGAACTCTGTTATTTCTTTGCAGGGTGTGGGGATCTCACAGTTAATTTTCTGTAAAGGAAGACTGAGAATGTTGTGTTTTCACTGGGGTGTTATAATCGCCACAGACCACTGCTCTCCCTTAGGAGCCAGTAGTAGTTTGAAAGACGTCATTGTCTACTACTGACATTTCCTTTGTTTAGAAACTACTTTGGTAAAAGATATTTAACCCTAACACGGGGTTAGAAAACTAGTTGGATGGTGTTACTAACTCTTATGGTTACTGTAATTTCTTTTGTTTTCATCATAATTTCCATTTTCTCAACATTTGTTCCCTTTGGAGCAAGGGGAGAGGAGGGTGAAATGAAACCACACAGATAACTCCATCGACTTTTGTTTAGGCTTCAGAAGTAGAGTGGTTTATCATATAGCCTCACATAGTTCAGTTAGCACATGAAAACTACACAATTACCTTGGTGCAATTCAGTCTGATACATACATTTTTTATTGCAGTGAAAGTTAGTGGGTTTCTGAGCATTGTTTGTTTGTTTCTCAGTTAAAGAGTTAGGATATAATTTCAGAACACAGCTTTGGTCAGATTGGTTTCAATTTCCTGATGAAAAGCAGTTTCAGTAGTGGTTTTGGATAGAAAATTTAACTGCAGCCAGAATAACTGTATCGATGTTGTTTGTGGTACATTCCAATTTTGCTGAAATGATCTTTGCTTTTTAACTTCTCTTTACAAAATACATATTGATCACAAAGTATCAGGTATTATAAACTATGGTTTCATTCCATATTGAACAGGAGTGTTTTTTTGAAGTCAAATCTACAAATCCCAGGTGGATAGAGAATAATGTATTAAAAATTATCAATTCTGGTTTCCTTTTGGCAGTTGGAATGCAAGAATAAATGTTGTTTTTCTCCTATTTGCTTTAGGTTATCTCGATAAGAGATTTTTAATATGCAAAAGGTCTGTGATCTTTGTAAAAGAGTGTAAATGTTTCCAGGGCAGGATGAACTCCACTGCGTTCAGTTTTCACATCCTGTAGCAGAGGTCTGATATTATGAGAGAGAGGGGTTTTGTTAAGTAGCTAAAAAGCCCACAATGCTTGTAATGACTAAGTAAATACCATACACTTCTTACAGGAACTTCCACTTTAATTATTTTAAGCTTGTTTGTACACACTGGAGAACTTTCTACATTCTTTCATTAATATTGTCTAATGGGTGGGCCCAATTTGTTTGAATGCCTGGAAGCCAATTCATATAGTTAAATACTGATTATTAGGCTCAGTATAGGAAAGCTTGAGCAAAATTCGATTCCTCTGACTTGTGTGGTGCAGCAGGCTAGGGGAGATAACACACCCGTTATTTCTAAATCTGAAATATATATATATATATACTCCAAAAAGAAAATAGGACATGTGTAACAATTTATGGCAATGGTATAAAAGAGAAGCTGGTCATCTAGGATGTTTTGTTTTCTTGTGCAGCTCTTTAAATGGCAATGAATCTGGGAAATGATTGCTCACAATCAGAATTAATTGAATTCCGTGACTTAATCCACAAGTCATTGTGAGAATGCATTTGTATAAGAAGCCTGACCATTTTTACTGACTGGGGGCTTTAGGACATAGGGAAACATTTTGTCTTGGAGACAAACAGAAATGCTTTAATGTCTTGCCCATGAAATTAAAGAATGCTCTCACAAATGTAATGCGGCTAACAGGAGTACCACAAAGAATTATTGTGTTGTGTTTTCCTGATTGAATCTGGCCTGCAAATGTGAAAAAGAAGAATTTCAATCCTGCTTTAAATGCAGATCACAGAACAGCCATAGAAAGCAATCACTACTGACTCTGATATACACATATGTTACAGAAGGGAACAGAAATAACGAAATAGAAAATTTGTCTGTGCCCTGAGCAGTTATGGGGATAAGATACTGTGCTGGTTCAGGCTAGGGTAATTTTCCTCATAGTAGCTAGTATGGGCTGGTTTGGATTTATGTTGAAAACAGTGTTGATAACACAGGGATGTTTTAGTTACTGCTGAGCAGTGCTTACACAGAGCCAAGGCGTCTTCTGCTCCTCACACCACCCCACCAGCAAACAGTCTGGGGGTGCACAAGGAGTTGAGGGTGGACACAGCTGGGACAGCTGACCCTAGCTGATCCAAAGGAAATCCCATACCATATGGTGTCATGCTCAGCATGTAATGCTGGGGGAAGAAAAAAGAAAAGGAAGGAGGGGACATTTGGAGTAACGGCGTTTGTCTTCCCAAGTAACTGCTACCTGTGATGAAGCCCTGCTTGCCTGGAGATGGCTGAACACCTACCTGACCGTGGGAAGTGGGAAATGAATTCCTTGGTTTGCTTTGTTTGCATGCACAGCTTTTGCTTTACTTATTAAACTGTTTTTATCTCAACCCATGAGTTTTCTCACTTTTGCCATTCCAATTCCTTCATCCTACCATGGGGGGAGTGAGTATGAAAGTGGCTGTGCAGGACTGAGTTTCTGGCTTGGATTAAACCATAACAGACAGATTCAGTGCTGGCTGCAGGTGCAGTACATATCTTCTATTGACCATGAAGATTAAACTCACCTGAGCTTTTCACTAAGGAATCCCTGGATTTTTCTCACCATTACAGGATTTAGAAACTTGGAAATTTCTGGTGAACTGCTAGCAGCTATTGTTGAGTCTCACCCTGTGTCTTTGGGGCTTCACAGAAAAATGGGGTCCCTTAGGGTAGGGACCAGTGAATTTGCCTTCATGAGGCACCTGATTGTACCGATGTTGTCTACTCTCCTGTTAGATACTCAGGGCTGGTGCTTCCTGGGTGTCCTGGGACAGACTGACTGTTGCTTTGGTCAAGCAGATTGCCTGGGGCTGGTCTCTCAAGGGCTGGCTGAGCTATCCTGAGCACACAGCAGCCACTGAAAAGTAGCTCACCGCTTACTGATACTGACCCCTACCCCTGCACACATCAATGCGTGTACATGCACACACACACTGGATCCTTCTCTAAGTGCCTTTAGTTGACCTTGTAGATGAGTACCCTAATGTAATTATTTTTCAAGGGAGAATCTTCTTCACCTCTCCCCTTCAAAAGATCTGTAAGGGTTTTGGTATATTGAGCATGTCTGAAAGCAGTAAAGAGAATAAAAGTAGCAATCCTTCTGTCTTGAGGAGGAAATACTAGTGTGTACTTGCAGTGTACACAGAGACTCCCTTCTTGAGATGTGAGGTTTAAGCTCTGTTTGCTAAAGATTGGCTCAAATATAGTCTGCTTCTACCAGAGGCTTCTCAAGCTGTTTTGTCTTATTTATAAACAGAGATATCTGAAGTTAATTTGATCAGATAGAAAATGGCTGGTTTGATAAGCTTGCGGTATTGTTGTCCTGAAAACATTCGCCTTGTGCTTTGTTCTTTGTTTGGGAACATTTTCCAATTGTTAGGAAATAGTCAACTTGTTTTATGTGCCACTGACTAATTTTGACTGAAAATAACAGAAGAATTCCTTGTTGATATACTGTTCCCTCATAGCTTTCCCTTTATGTATTTTCCTGTGCTGTTTCTCTCATCAAAGTACTCTTCTAACATATAAATTACGGTAATCTTGCTTGCTAGGTATTGTTTTCCAATCTCCCATAAAAATTGAAAAGCTTGTAAATTAACTTCTCTTTACTATATACTTCAATTCTGTTGCAGATTATTAGCTGATACTTTGCCTTTCTCTTTGTGCAAAGATAACGCAGCTATCCATAATTCAATACCCAGAGTTCAGCTTGAATCACATTCCACCTCCTGCTATAATTCTCTTTCATTCCATTAAGCACATAGTCAAGTAGAAAAGTTCAGAAATACTAGTGCAACTGTACTCTGCTGCTCTGAAATTAAGTATGAAACTCTGGGGTATATGCTTTCTTTGATTCACATGCATCTGTCCTCCAAATTAAGGGCTTAGATCTTCAGATCAAAGTCAGAATATGCAGTACTTCATCATGCATTTTCCATGTCAAGTGGAAGCTTAGTTTCAGGAATTGGTGGCTGGTAAACTTGACACCTTGACTGCAAAAACTGCAACCGTAAAATCACTAACCACTTCAATCAAATATAGTTCAGGAACATTTCTGATGCTTTTTAAGTAAAACAGGAGTGCCTAGAGACACTTCTTAGCAAAACTGTATTTTGGGCAAATCTTCACCAAAGGGAAGAAATAATTGAGCGGCATGAGTCTTCCAGAAGATTTCCAAATGGCCAGAGTGTTCATAGGAGAGAAGTTTAAATACTGCGGAATAAGGGAGGCTGAACCCTGCTGAAGTATTTGAGAGAGTCTGAAAGGAGGTGCTTATTTTTCTCATGTGTTGTTTTTATTCATCTGTTCCAGGAGCTCAGGAACTGTTGTAAACCAAATCACATCTAAAGCACATAACTTAGTCAGTGACTCATGTAGCTGCAAAGAGCTCAAAAATATTAATTGAAACCCAATAATTTTATGGAAATACTGTGGCTCAGGATCATGTGAGTGTCTCTGGTTTATCAGTATTGTCAGTATTCCCTACTGCCCAAATCCTACTGTATCCTCTGTGGGCTTAATGGAGAAAAATGCCTTTGATTAATGAATAAAATGGACCTTCAAAGGTGTTTTTTACTAAATTTTATTCCAACAGAGAAATTCCCTGAGCAGTTTCAAACAGATTAGGGAGATGAGGGAGAGAAAGAAGTCAACATGGCACCATCATCTATTCCTTCCCAAATGTGAAAATGGGATCTTGCAATCCTTTCTACCACAAGGAAGTTGAGCTAATTGATAGTTAATGGTCTACAGGTGAACTGATGGTTTGTGTCTGTGACAGATGCACGCTTACACATCTTACCCAAAATTTTCACATTTTGTAAAACTTTCAGATGCTCTGAATTGTGGGAAACATGATGTTCATGCTGTCATTGTGCTAAGTACTTAATCACTTATTTGTGCTGGCTTATTTGTCCTGAGTAAACTCCTCTTTTTTGACAACACTGTGGGTTTTGTGCTATGAAATCACTTACATGAGTTGAGTGTTAAGAAATAGTGCAAAGTGCTATTTCTATTCAACTAAAGGCATGTGCCAATCTTAGTTAACCACTCACAGTTCTAAATGAAAGTCCCAACACCAGTAAAAAATTATATTGTCGGATGCAATAGCCCAGAAACCATTCTGTCAGAACAACACTCGCATTCTATGTGCAGTAACTGAAAATTGTCGATTTTACTGATTAAAAAGCCTGGTAATTCAGCTAAAGAAGCAGCACGTTGGTTTTGTCATTAAAGTTATCAAATCTGCATTAGACCTTCAAGCTCATTTGTCTCCCATATCACTTCTTTCATTGGTGAATTCCAAATTTTCTGACTGTTAAATCTCATCAGTCTTTTAGAAATTTGCCATAATATGCACGTTAAAAGAGCATGGCATTACAACAGGTTCATATAGTCTTTCTGCAGTAAGTGTTAAAATCTGAGGGTTTGATAATGAAATTTTCCCCCTTTTCTTTTGAATCACCTATCAATATCAATATTCCAATTTTCTACCAGAGTATTTAAGGAAGAACTGCACCTATGACACACTAGCAAGCTGGTCCCTAATTAAAACCAGCCATTAGAGAGAAAGGCAATTTCATTCACTGAGTGTGTATTTTTATAATCAAATGATACACACCAAGACAGCTAACCACATTTTGTTTCATTTGATGTTAGAGCTGAGCTGAGCTCTTATTTTAGAGTGTGCCCACTGTTAGGGATTGGGAAATCTCGACTCTTAATAACAGGTTCAGCTACTGAGGAGATGAACCATTCTCAGCCCCTTTAGGTTATCTTATTGTTTCAAATATGTATTGGCAGAATTGAGACATGAGTGTTATCTATGTTATTCACACAGATGTTATGAATGCAATAAGAAGTCACTAATCAGTATTGCACTTGAGATCTATTAATTCTTTAATTCATATCAGTATGATATCCCTTCTCTTTAATGGCATTGAAGATTTCTCCCTTTCCTGCACAAAGATGACTGAAGCAGACTTGCTTTTGCAGGGACATCATATCTTATACAAGTTCAGTGTTTTTGTGCTTTACATCACGAGGAACCACTATGCACAGAAAGAGCAAGCAGTGGATTTACGCAGGCAGTTTTTTTTTTCAAGCAGTGGATTTACGCAGGCAGGTTTTTTTTCTGGTGTCAGCAAGTCCAGTCCTACAAAAACTGGCACCCCTGATGGTGTTGTATGAATAAACTCTTCACACGCTCTCACAGGTTGCCTTTGTGGGCAGAGTATGATGTGGACAGGCAGGAGGAAGTGATGCGGCAGGTTGCTCATATGCGTTGTCTTGAGGACATGCTGTTGGTAAGCTGAACTTGAACAGCTGGACCTGTACAGCAAGGAAAAAGAAGGATACAGCTTGAGATTGAAAATTAGTTTCTGGTAAGTGCAGTTAACTGTGGGGAAGGGCTGGTTAGAACTCCCTTAACAGGAAATGGGTCTTGTTCTGGAAGGGGTGATGATAATGATGATTTAATAGACAAAATTAGTGCTAATGAATTGTGAGCACTTTGGGTTTATTTTAACAAAAGGACTGATTTTCTCAGTTGGCACTGTCCCAGAAACTGGATGTTCTCAAGTGGAGTGGGAGTTGATTGGGAAATGAGGTTGTTTTGAAATCACTTGAGTTCATGAATTTTAAAGCTTGGAACTAACCTAAAAGTGACCAGTGTACTGATTTAGCAAAACCAGTTTATTATGAATTTAATGTGGCATTTTTTTAATGGTATTTCTCACTTATTTGACTACAGGAAATAAACATTTGGTTAATATTAACTCTTTTTTTCTACTGCTGCTTACCATGCTTCATTTTGGCACTTGTAGGAATAGTACTTGATGTGAGCAAGAACAAGGGAAGAAATTGGGGCTGACTGATAGATTTTGGCCCATTGTGTTGAAATGCAAAAGACAAGAGGGTAAAAAGAGACCAAACCAAATCAGTGGCTTCCTGTGAATTAATGGTCAAACACACACAAATAAGGAAAGATTTCTTCTGAGAATCAAAGAAACAAATACCTAATGTACACCATAAATATATCTATATGTATATATATATATATATAAAACAAAGTAATAAAAAGCAGACTTGAATACTTATCACTCATCTAAATGTATTTTGGTAACATTCTTGTTACACAGTAAGACAAAATGTAAGACTAATCCACTTATTAGAGGTAAATTTGCTAACTGTCTAAAACACTATTTTATTCCCCTCGCAAATCCTAGTCTGGATAACTAGAAAAATAAGACTTGCTATAGCTGGGGGGGAAATGTGTATCTCACAATAGCTGAAAAATTCAAGTGTGCACATGTCAGCAGGTCTGACAAATGTGTGAGCAGACCAACAGTGTGAAGATTTTGTTACACAGAAGTTAGTTAAGCCACTGATATGGAAAATAGCAGGGGACTTGCAAAAAGTACTGAAAATGTAACTTTCTTAGCTGTCAAACTGGAAATACTTTAGCGGAAGTGTCCACTGGCCTTTTGGTGTGCTCTCTGGTGAAACTCTGGTGCTTCAAAGGGCTTCCTGCCTACCTTTTAAATACTAATTTCGTACACAATTTATGCCATTGCCATGTAGACCAAACTTCAGTGCTGCCGGTGCCTTGATGGCCTCATGCTGCCATCAGCTGATTGTGCAGTTTTTACACTTTTAACATTTCACCAATTGCTGATGCTCTTCCTTTTCCTTTACTATTCCCACTGGATCATTTTTTTGAGAACTGGTGCATCAGCAGTGCCAGTAACAAAGCAAGGTAGTTATAATAGCGACAAAGAAAGAAGCAAATGGTTCATCATTCCTTATAGGTCCTGAAGTAGATCTTTTAAAGGTGCTTTTTTTTTTCTTCTGTAGTAATTGCTTTGATTGTTTTTATAGAGTTTTGTGCAGTGGGTGTTAATGCAATGCATATTTTTATTATTAATTTTTTTTCTTCCCTATTATGACACAAGCCTTGAAGCTCTGAGATAAGGCAATTTACATCTGGCATTTGGGAAAATGATTGTGTTAGCCCATTTCTATTCTTAACATTACTCCCTTGATGATTCATTTGAGGTGAATTTTTATCTCATGCTTTGCCCTTATCTTTCTGGGCATAGACCATTATCAGATATGCCTCATTATAAATGTCACATACAGATCTGATCACTTTTGAGCTTTTCTGAATAAATAGTGGTTTCCTTTCCTCATTTTGTAAGGAAGAAAATGACAGTCAGTTATATTCAGAAAGTAGTGGCCTTCTTTTTGAATTACCTACTTCCCAGCAGCTGAGATGATTTGCTTTAAAGATTCCACTTTGGATCTGCTGTTTTATATGAACTAATGCAAAGAGTCAAGTCACTGCTCAGTGATTAAGTCAGAGATAGTTCACAGGAAAGCAATTTTGGTGGACATGATTTGATGCAAAGCCAAAATGGGAGTTGCTTTAGCACTGTATAGCACAATATAAATCTCTACAAGCAAAGCCCTAGGATGGGGATCTCAGGACCTGTGTTAATGCCAGCAGGGAAAGGAAGGGCAGACATCAGTTGGATTCTGCAGGCTGGGTGTGTAAGACCCAGCAAGCAGTGCCCAGACTGCTCTCATGAGTGTTGGCAACTAGAGCCTCTTTTCAGAAGTGAAACAGGGATCACCTGTTCTTTCTAATAATGGTGGCTGCACGTGTCATTTTTCTCTCCTTTCTGTGTAATAAATTGGTGGGTAAAGCCAAAGAAATTTCAGATTGGTTTCCTCAAATATCCATTTGAAACAGACTGATTCATCTCAAACCAGTGTTCCTCAACTGGGAAGCCATACTGCAAAAATCTCCAACCCAGGGATCCACCTGGACGTAGCAGAAGAGCTGTGCTCACGTTAAAATGTTGACAAAAAGCAAAGCAGCAACTGATGGCCTGTGTTTGCTTTTCCTGTGGTTACAAAACTGCCTCTTTCTTTTTATCTCTGTTTTGCAGAGCAGCTACACCTACAGCTGGCATTACATTTTGCTTCCTTGTGGCAAGAAACCAGAACAGTAGGTTGGTAGTCTCAATAGGATGAGTAGGATGCTCTGCACTCATGGTTTCCTTCTCACTGCTAGTCTTGGAGGCTGCTGAATATTGTCATTGTTACGAAAGAGAGGAGAGATGACAGATTTATCTCACTGGTCTAGTGTGCAGGGGTGTAAAGATGGATGGATGGATGGATGAGTCTGTAAGCAGTTTACTGACTGGGTAGGTGCCTATATAAAGATGTGGCCTGAGAATTACAGAAGAATGTGAGACAAAGAAATTAAGATTTTTTCTTTGCCAATCTTGTATTTAGGCTGTTACCCAGCTTCATTCTCAGAATTTCAGCTTTCTTGACCACTGTATCTCTGAATATTTACTCAAGACTATAGTTAACACACATTCACAAAAGAATGAGTTCTGCAGCTTCCTTCTGTCAGAGGTTAAATTTGCATCTTCGGTCTATGTATTTGTCTGGTAAAAGTATTTTTCCTCTCATTTGCTGTAGTGTTTTAATTGCCATCAGCCTCTGTTAGAAGTTTTGGTTAAGGTGTACAACAAAGTGGTGTTTCTTTCTTGGTCCCAGTCCCGACCCAAAATGTCTTTCAGTCTCATTCTAGCTTATTAAAGGAATATATTGTTTTCATTGTCCCTTCCAATTTAGTTACAGCTGCCAGCCCAGCACCAAGAGTCAGATCCACTGCAATTACTACTTCAAATTAAGACAAATACAACTTGGGGGGACAGCTTATAATGATTTTCTCCTACTGTGCAGTAAAATGAATTTGCTGTTATTGGAGATGGCTGATTTTTTTTCCAGGAAAATTAGGAAAACCTCAATTAAAGTGAATCAAATGTTCTGAAGACGTGTGTCAATTGAGACAAAATGTTGGAAACCTGCTCCCTTCTTATCTTGCCTGCAGGACTGTTAGCGAGATTCAAGACTCCTTTACTAGTGGGTTGTAAAGAAGGAAGAGTTCCCAGGCTGGTTTTCTGCCTCCTTTCCCCATAAGCAGACTGCTGGTTTGCTTGGGCCAGGAGATGTACACCCAGCTTGGTGTCTGGACTCCCCAGCTCTGAAGCTGTCACATCAGCAGACTAATGCCTCTCCTGCACCCCATAAGAACATGCTCCATAGCAACATGGAAGCTGAGAAGCTCCTGCTGCAAGTTTAATACCAGCTTCTGTAGTGCTTGGGCACAGGGTTCAGATATAAAGAAAAGAGGATGAGCCAATGGGATCTCCATGGGTGTTTTGAGAATCAGTGAAACAGATTTTGAAGCACTCTTGCTTAAATTTCCTTCCCCCTCTTATTTTCTTTATAAAGAAATAAGTTGAGAGAGATTTAGGGTAAGATCAGGCCATACATGTGCTAAGGCAGGACAGCTAAGGAAAGGAAGAAGCACCACGTGAGTCTATACTACTGAGCCACTGGAAAAAACAATTGTTCAGATTTTAGCTCAGCACTACAGAGAAAGGTCTGTAGCTCACCAGCTGTGGATTTGGGCATCCACAACAATTGCATCCAACTTATTACCTGTATCATTTTCTTGACCAATAACTCAACCTGTCTCTTCAAAGGAGGCTTTAGTGGTGCAGCACATGTAGCCAAGGAAGTCTTTCTGACAGACACCAGGAAGTCCATCGGCAGCTACAGTATACAATTAATATCTGCTATATCTTATTGTATTCTTAATATATAAGGGGTGATTCAAGAAGCTGTACTTGTAGAAGCTGGGAAATACTGCAAAGAAGTATGTTGTGTTCAGTATTACTCCTTCATATTTGCTTCTGTTTGCGTCAAGAGACAAGAAGCCTGATGACAGGCTCTGGGTGCAGCCCTGAAGTTAATGATCCCTCTAGTGCAATGTTGCTTTTGAAGGTGATGATCTTTGCTGTCATTGGGGTCTCTCCCTTGGTCCTGGCAGTTTGACATACTCCTCCTCTCTGCACCTTTGTTAAACTAAGCACTGTTACCACAAATAATATCACTCTGCCATGTTAAAAAAAAGAAGAAGAAACTTTGAAGACTTGACAGACAATTTTGCAGAATAAATTTAAATGTCTGGGTGAGATAGTATGATAGTAGTTGACAACTGAAGTTCCTTCTTTGTGAATCAACTTGACAAACTCAACTGTAAACAAGGAGAGCAACAGTTATCTCAGTTTTTAGCAAATCTTAACATTTGCTGTGACTATAATTGGAATTGGGAAAACAAAATGCTGAATCTGAGTGGCAATAAGATTTGATTATTCATATTCTCAAACAAAATTCTGCCATGATAAAAATATTGCTCTTTGGTGACAGCTACAATGAATAAAGAACAGTGAATCATTGACATTAGTACTCAGGAAATTTAAACAGAGAGAAAACAGGCAAAATTCGTTTGTAACTGTTTTCACAAGGTGAGATCATGAAATCCTCACTGTTGGGAAGGCTGGCCCAAGAAGCTCATCCTCTCTAATAGGTATATTGGTGCCAGTGCTTTGCCTGAAGGGCGGTGCAAGGAATACCTAACCTAGCAGTGGTTAGGAATACCTAACCTATGCTCTCATTAGACTTGAACTGCCTTACAGCGCACTGGCTTGCTCCGAGACTTGGCTAATTCACGGCACTGAACCAGTAGAAGAAGTAGTAGAACTTTCCTAATATAGTTTTCACAGTGCTGAGCACTTCAGAGCACAAAGACCCAAACAATCTGCCAAGAGAAGATGTTGCAATTCACAGGCTAAGAAAAGGGAACATGTGGCATATATACAAAATACAGATGGAAGCCCCTCAGTTCTTATGGCAATGAGTATGGCACAAGAACTGCCATGAAACAGAACTCACAGAATCTTGGGGTTTCGATATCTGACTGCTTGCATTTGGATTAATTTAGTTTAAAAGGCTGCCAGCTGAGAAATAACCACAGATAGATATGTTCTAGCCTGCATCCTCACAGTGATGTAAGCCAATGCAGGTTACTTTGTGACCATCTGTGTGTTTGATCACTGCAGTATGTGTGTCAACACAATTGTTTATCATTAGATGAAAGTAAGATGTTAAACAGAGGAGATTTTTGAGCACCTTTTCTTCCTTTATGTTTCACTGATATGCTGATATTAATATAGAGATAGCAATATAAAAAGATTTTCTTAAAAAAAGCACAGGGGCAGTGCCTATGTTATTTAATTTCATTCCTGTATTTATATCTGCCTTAAAGAATTTCATTCTTGCTTCAGGATCCTTGACCTAAAGGTGTCCTCACTCTTTCCATGTCTCCTTCTTTTTGAGGAAGACATTGTCATTTACATGAAATCAAACACAAAACGAAAGCTTCTTCAGAAGGGGTTGATGGAGACAGAAAATTAGGGAAGTTTGTTATTTATCTTTTTTTTTCTGGATTATGCATTATAACATATTGCATTTACAGTTTAATACCTTTCCTTTCTTTTTAATGTGAATAGATGAAGGTCAGTTTTCCTAGAGTTAAATGTAAAATCAATTAAGTGATCAGAAGCAAGATATGCACCACAGTTAGAAGAAGGAACTCAGCACTTGTAAACCCAGCATAAGTCAGAAATTGCTGATCAACTAAAAAATGTTCACTGTCAGTCATATTTATCAACCCTTCTGTATCAGTCAAAATGTACATGTAAATGTGATGCACTGATCATAGTAGGAACTTCCCAAAACAGAAAAGACAAGCTCTAGAGGACTTGAATTCTTCCCAGCTGACTTCAGACATCAGCCTTGTCCTGTTGGGCCACCTCTGTAATCAATGGGAAAAAAGAGGAATTCTCTAGAGATTCTCTTTGTCCATAGCACACCTATAATCAGGACTGTCTTGTTACTACATAGTGATCCTAGAGAAACTCCTCTTCTAACCCAAAGCACATTAATGATGTGCCTGAATGTTTCTATGGGAAACTGGCTGAAAAGTGTTTAGGTATTTCTAACAAAACCAAAAAAAGATGACCATTCATTGCAGGAGCAGGGAGGAGTTTAGGAGTCTACAGCAAAATCACGCAAAAGGGAAGGATGGAAATCTGTCCAATTCCAATCAGACAATTACCTACAGAAGGTGTACATGTGCAAGGTAAGCTTGACCTTCTTTTTGTAGGTCACGTAAAAGGAAAAATTAAGATTTTTGTACAGCTCAGAGGAAAACCTTGTTCGTGACTAACTAGGTAGAAGAGCACTGTTTTAAGCCTCTTAACCCATGCAGAGTGCCTCATACACACACGTACATGATCACTGCAGCGTCTAATGTTCTGTACAGCAAAGACCTATGCCTATTCTTAACTCCAAAATGTGTTCATTTGTTTTTCATTCAGTGAAGTTTTTCATGTGCTGAAGGTTAAATTTTGTTATGACTGAAGCTTAATGGTGAATGCTCCAACTTTGATGTTTCTTTGGTTCATAAACCTGACACAAGATTTATAAAATTGTCTCTAAAACAGAACGGTGTTTGAAGTTAAAAATAGAGAGGGTTTGGAAATCATTTGTTGTAATCTTATAGCAGGCTTGGCTGCTGAACTTTGGGTTCCATCAAAGTATGAGACCACACCTGTAATAGCCTTTTTCCAACAGCTGCTGTTGCCCCAGCAAAATCTTACTGTTAAATACTACAAAATATGAGTATCTATTTTTTTTAATCTTCCACTAAATGAAGTATTTCATTTATATATTATATAAATGGGGCTCACATTTATATCATATAAATGTGATCCTCAAATAATGAGATTGTGAGAAAGAGGGAAAGTAAACAGAGGAAATTCTCCATGAGACAAACATCTGCTCAAACTCTGTTCTTCAACACTCCTTTTATTATATGTAGTCTCAGTTTAGAAAGCCAGCCAGTTACCTGCTGAAAAACTAAACACAGAATTGTTTAGTCTTCAGGTGACCTCTGGAGTTTATCTAAGTTTATCTTGAACCCACAGCTCAAGCAGCCACCTAAGGTAGATTGTCCAGTTGTGATTTTAGTGTTTTCCCAAATGAAGATTTCACAGCCTCTCTAGGCAACCTGTTCCAGTGTTTAACTCTCACAGGGAAGAAGCATTTCTTTGTGTTTAGATGGAATTCATGTATGTTAATTTGTGCCCATTGCCTCTTATCCAGTCACTGGGTACCATTAAGAAAAGCCTGTCTCCCCCTTCTTCATTTCTGCCCATCAGGTATTTATACACACTGATGAGATCTCTCCTGAGCCTTCTCTTTTCCAGGCTGAACAGTACCAGCTCTCCCAGTCTGTTCTCGTATGAAAAATGTTTCATTTCTTTAATCATCTTTTCGGCCCTGTACTGGATGTTTGTACTGGCAAGCCCAGAACTGGATTTGGTGCTTCAGATGTGGCTTCACTACTGCTGAGAAGAGGGGAAGGATCACCAACCTTCACCTACTGGCAACACTCCTCCTAATGCAGCTTAGGATGCCGTTGACCTACTTCGTTGCTGCACGGAGCACATTGCTGGCTTTTGGTCAACTTGGTGCTCATCAGGAACACAAGATCCTTTTCTGAAAAGCTGCTTTCGAGTGTCAGTCCCAGCATGTTCTGCATTATTCCCCTCAGGTGCCCATGTCACCTTGTTGAACTTCGGGAGATTTCCCTTTGCAAATCTGTTATGGCTACTCCCGTTTACATTCTTGTCCTGTATGTGTTTGGAAATGATTTCCAGGATTAGTTGCTTCATCATTCCTAGGGATCCAGGTGAGGCTGACCATCCTGTGGATCCCCCAATCTTCCTTCTTGCCCTTCTTGAGGATAGGAGTGGCATTTGCTTTTCTCCAGTCTTTAGCCACCTCTCCCAACCTCCATGGTCTTCCACAGAAGTGGCAGTGGCCTTGACGTGAAATCAGCCAGCTCCCTCAGCTTTCATGGGTACAGTACATCAGGACCCGCAGATTTATATAAGTCCAGTTCATTTAAGTCGTCCCTAACCTCTTTCCAAAGAGCCTATTTTGCTTGGTGAGCTGTTTCCTGTATTGGTAGCGGGCTTTTGTTTGTGTGAGTAATTTCCCGGAGTTCGTCACATATGCTGTCTGTTGCTTGCTTTAATTAGATGTGTTTGAGACAAGCAGGGGACAAGAGAGATTAGTTGGTAATACACAAATAATTGCTACTGCTGTAGCGCCATGTGCATATGAAATGACATAAATTGGCATTGATACTAAGATAAAATGATAATAAAGAACTTGGCAAACATTTACCAAGTCCCAGCACATCTCCAACACAGCTGAATGGATTTCAGAGACTGCTTTCAGAGGAGAACACCAGCAAATACCAACTGCCTTCTATATATACTCTTACTCACTCAACCGGAATAGAGCTCTCATGTAATTGTTATGTACCTACTGTAAAGAAGGCTATACATAGAATGGGAGGCAGTGGAGACTTTTTGTTAAGCCCTTCAACAAAATATGTATGGGAGATAAAACAAATGGAAAATAATGATGAAGGATGATGCTGACTTTGGACTCAGAGAGTAAATCCAAGTGAAGTTGGTAAAAACTGCCATGCTTTTCATGATAGTAGCAAAATTAAAATGAGCTTTGACAATATTGCATCCAAGTCTGCTAAAATCCTAAACAAACAGACTGAGACATGGGCCTATTTTGCATTTTTTTGTAATTCTTCCTTTATCATTGGTTTAATAATATTTGAGAAAACACCAACTTTATCATGAGACTGTACCATTAAGTTTACAAGTATGCGAGCAAATGAGCCAGAAAAATAATTAATTTTCTCCTGACAAAACAAATTATCAGAAAGCACTTTTAGAATGCTTGGAAAAAAAAAGATTACTTACTATATGGAAGTAAAAATGTTGCCACAGTCATAGTAATTGCTCGCAGTGCTGCTGCATGGTAGTTTTTTTACATTTAACCCTTCACAGTGCAACAAAATTTCACCCTATTTGTCTGATATTTTCTAGTCCTCAAGCAAATATTTGTGAAGGTTTCAATTAATGTCACTCATTGCCTCAAAAGTTGGTCTTTTTGCAATAAGTTCATCCAATCCTTGTCAATAAGCTTTGGAAAACTATCATTGCTCCTGAGCTAGAGAACAGAGCTGGGGTGTGAAGCTGCTGAGCTTAGGAAGTGAACTAAGTGCAGTCTTGCAATAGCCAAGGGCGTGGTGGTGATGACCTAAAAATGTCAGTATCTACAGATGGAGAAAAACTCTTTTAAAGAGAGATGTACACTGAAAGGATGAGTGACAAAGGCGATATGGTGCAGCAAGAGAAATCCCACATGAATATAAGCAAAAAGTCTCTTCAAAACTCAGTGTGTGGTTGGGATTTACTTCTTGGAGTGATGTGGAATTGGCTTGGAGATTTTCAAAACTGTCCTGACCAAGGCCCTGAGCAACTTGACTGAAGTTTAAAATTAGCCCTGCTTTGAGCAGGAGGTTGGGCTTGTTGGCCTCCAGAGAGCCCTTCCATCCAAAATTATCCTACACATTTGTCTTAATATTCAATTAATATTAATCACAGTGTAAAAGATATCACATGACTGTGTGCTACGTGCAAAGCCTGCCTCTAAGTTTGTCCTTCATTCCCAGTCTAGAGGAACAGAAAACAGTCTAAATAATAACTCTTTCTAATATAGTAGCTGACTACCTCCATTTAATCTCTACCATACCAGGGACACCATGATAAAGGAGAAGCAAAATATTGGTTATTAACCACATGTCATACGACCTCATCCTCTGCTATCATGTGCAAAAGCAAAGGCAGAACTAAAGAAGCTTCCTTTAACTAGAATAAAACATCATTTGGTTAGAGCCGGGGAAGGAGTAAAAGAGAAGCTGCTTGAAGGTAAACCATCTCAAATGATCAGGACTCAAAGAATCTGAACAGTTCAAAACAGCATTGATTGATAATCTGTAGTTTATGCATGTAAAAATACATTAATGAGGTTTTATTTCATTAGGTGAAAGCAAAGTGCATAGTAAAACAACAAACAGTAGTTATTTGGATTGCATTTTGCTTTTATATGTTCAGTTCATTACCTTTGTTAGCTGCTTACCTGTTGCATGGTTGCATAGTTTAAGATGAGCTGGGCCAAATGTTGTGGCAGTGCACATGGAAATGGTGAGCAGCTGTTTCTCACATCAGAGAAGGTTTGTGGCCCTATTTCCTCAATGTCCTGAAGGCTTTTTCCCCATGTGTGGATGGACTGTCTCTAATCAACCAGCCTTAGCTGGCTGGGAGCTGATATTAACTGGTGGTGGTTACATGAAAACATACTATGTTAATATGTCTGCAACAAGTCTCTTGCTGCCTTCGTTGAGACAAATTCTTGGCATCTTTCAACTTCATTTCAGGCTGGTTTTTATTTAGTAGTTTTATTTAGCTGTCCCATGTGGTTATATCAGAGCTAAATAGAATTTGAGAAGGTATTTCAAACAAACATAAACAATTTAATTCTCTGTAGAAGAGTTTTCCTGGTCTCAAATATTTTCTTATATTCTTGAAAGACATTTTTATATATTTATAAAGAAATTAAGGAAGTCATTATCTTTTGTTCTTAACATCATTTGGAGAAATGACTCTTGTCTTTCTGAGTTTGGAAATAAATGTATTTCCATTTCTTTGCAGCAATAGTTTTCTATTATATACTTTGCATGCACATATTGAAAATTCCAATAACCAATGTTTATCCATTTTCCAAAAGGACAAAAGAAATCTATAGAAATCTAAGCAAAAAGGACATTAGGAAGGAACATTTTCAGCATTCCTTCATAGTATCTGCATACTTGTATTTACAAGGTTCATAAATCTTGGGGGTTTGTCTCTCGATGCTTATACTTGGCTGACAGAATACACAAACTTGACTTTATTTATCTTGAACATCTAATTTTATGAAATATGTAATTAAAAGATAAGTATTTGATATTCCCAGTCAAAGCAGGTACAAGAGTTTTCAGCATACATTTTCAGTCCAGGAATATGTGTAACAATTTGATGTATGAATGAACAAATTTGCATTTTTTGGCACTTATACTATACTGTAACCTATAACAGCCTATACTATACCTGTATTATATTCCATCATACCTATACCAGGGTGTTTTTGACCTATATTTTTTTTCTCTACCTAGATGTTCAGTATAGAGTTCTTTGGCAAATGTCAAATTATTCAAGCTTTTAAGTAATATGTTATTTTTTTTTTAATACAGAAAGTCTTGGGTGAACCTACTGCTGCTTATGCGTGAGGGTTATTCTATAACATAATTATGCAAATTGGACTAATTAAAAAAGAAAAACAAGGCAAGCATATCAAGGAACAGTGGTACCATAATCAGTAATTATGCCCTCTACTTGCGTAAAGACATTGTGGTAAAATCTTCTTAATAGCAGGATAATGCATGACCTTACATGACAATGGTGCAACTTGTCTATAACCTCATAAATTCGTCAGTAATATCTTTGAATTTTAAGTACTGTATGCTATGCTATATTTCAATGTCATGCAGGTTTGATTTTTCTTTAGCAAACATTTCTATATGATATAGTCTATAGCATATAAATGTTAATTTCCTTAGCTTTTAAATCTTAGGATTTCTAAGTACAAAATTCCTTAGATTTAGAGACTAAAGCATTGACTTTTTACTAATTTTGCAATTGATTTTTACTATATATTCAGGCAAAACCTGTTTATATTCCTCTGGAACCTAATGCATACTGCTTGTCAGAAGTTACATACAGACTACCAACTAATTTTTTGTTGTTCAGTTGTTTTCTTCTTTCAAGTAAATAAATGTCATGAGGCGATGTGCTATACATTTGCAGTATGCTTTACTTTTATAAAGGAAAGATGAAATGCTGATTTTCTATTCCAACAAAATAGAACCCCCTTCATGTATAAACTCAGCTTGTACAAATTATAAGCTGGTTAGATATGGGATCCTAGTTATTTGGAACATTAGTCTTACTAAATGCTATTATATTATCTGCACTTAGGTGCCTAGTGATTTTTTTATATTATGTGTCATGCAGATAATACAGAATCATAGAATCATAAAACCACAAAATGCTTTCAGTTAGAAAGAACCTTAAGATCATCTAGTTCCAACCCCTTGCCATGGGCAGGGATGCCTCACACTACACCATGTCAACCAAGGCTCTGTCTAACCTGGCTTTGAACACCTCCAGGGATGGAGCATTTACCACTTTGGACAACCTGTTCCAACGCCTCACCACCCTAGATGTTGACCAGGTCTGGTCTCAACACTAGCCCCTGAGAGATACCACTCATTATTGGTCTCCATTTGGACACTGAGCTGTTGACCACAATTCCTGCATGCGGCCATCTAGCCAGTTCTTTATCCACTTATAAACCACTGATATCCGCTGAACCCAGGACAGTGGTCCATCTGTCAAATCTATGTCTCTCTAGTTTAGAGACTAGGATGTCATGGGGGACAGTGCTGAATGCTTTGCACAAGTCCAGGTAGACCATGTCAACTGCTTTTCCCCTAATCAGCAGTTCTGTAGCCTCATCATAGAAGGCAGCCAAATTAGTCAGGTAGGACTTCCCCTTAGTGAAGCCATGCTGGCTGTCACCAAGCACCTTGTTGTTTTTCATGTGCCTTAACATGCCTTCCAGGAGAATCTGCTCCATGATCCTGCCAGGCACAGAGGCGAGACTGACTGGTCTGTAGTTCCCTGGGTCTTCCATTTTCCCCTATTGAAAATGGGATTTATATTTCCCTTTTTTCCAGTCGTCGGGTACTTCACCTGAAGAAGAATTTTCTCTGTCCTGAAAAGCTTTAAGGAGAAGCAGAACCGGGAAAGGTCCCAGAGTAGTGCTTGCATTGGAACGGTGAGATTGTAGTGCATCCAGGAAGCCACATCCCCACTTCACCCTGCCTCACCTGCAGCTGCATTTGCTGTGCCTTATCTAGTCTTGTGAGTGTACTGCCCTGGCCATTTCAGCTCATGTTTCCTAGAGAGGCTCTAATAGCATTTTCCATTTTTCTCTATTCAGAGGCAGTTTTGATGCATTCTTATTTTGTGCAAGCCTTAAGAGCTCTGCAGAAATCAGTCTTGTCTCAGTATGTTCATGACATTCACTGGGCATTTTTATTATGCAAAAACAGCTGCAGCATTTGATTTCCCCTGTTTAGCAACGTAGCAAGATGACTCCTTCAAGTAGGACTCATGTAGAACAATACATAATGTAAAAACAGAATAAAAAATTGCTGGAAAAAGGTTGTTTCTTTTAGGTAAAAGACAAGCAGAATCAGCTGTGGTAACATAATGCTTCACTCTGGATTTTCAGCAGAAAGCAGGTCTTCATTCAAAAGTTTCTTCCTTAAGTAAAAGTCCCAATTTTCATCTTTGCTGTACCTTACAAAAAAAGCTCCCCAGCCTTTAGGATCCACCTTACTGGCATAGCTTCCTGGGAGATTGCTGTAGCATTGGCAGTCTACTGCTTCTAGAAATTTTGTTGTAAGACAATGATTCCAGGAGATCTGGCAACCCATGGAAACACAAAAGCTTCAAGCCTTGAAAGCCTCATATGTGGTAAGGGCTCTGCCATTTGGACACCTTTGTGAAGTTTAAAGTCTGCTTTTGAACCACCTTTCCTACAGAAAGGAAATTGGCATTGACGAACAGGATTAGTAGTAACCTGTGTAATTCAAACCCAACTGAATACTGAAGACTGCAGCACCAGTGAAGCACTGTAAGCGGAACTGAATTTCCCAGGGAAGTTGGTACATTCACACAGCATTATGCAGGGGTGCTAGCTCAGGTTGAGGAAGCCAGACTGTGTTTGAAAGGTTCCTCAAGTCTTTGCTAATCCAGGCCAAAGCTGAGCAGCTCTGAAACAGCAATTGAGAAGGTCTCCCAGAGACAGCCCACAAGGCACCACGACACAAGCCCTTAGTGTTCCTTGTTTTGACTGTGAAGTTAGGAACAAAGGCACTGTTACAGCTTTCTGTGCTGTTCTGGGACATCTGTATCTACACCAGGAATATCTACTGTCACTAGGGGCTTCATGTCACTAAAATAATTACCTCTTCCCTTTAATGCTACCAGGGGAAAACTGGAAAGAGATCCTTCTTTAAATCTGTAATTAGGAACTACCAAGATGTAATCATTTATCATATTCAGTTCAGAGACTTGTTAGCTCAATGTCTGAACTGTGCACATCTTGCTTTAACTGATTACTTCAAATTTATGAAGTTTGGTTTGGGCTTAATGATATTTTTTTTTTTTAGTGCATATATACACTTAAATTAAAGTTGCATATAAATATCCATCATGATGTCCTTTTCCCAGGTAATACATATGAACAAGAACTCTGCATGCTGGTGCCTCTTCTGTAAGGATTTCAACAAAAAATTCCCCTAGGTAACTAAGATGAAGGAATGCAAAGGGAAAAAGTGATCTTCATAATTCATCGTAACTTCTTCTGTGAAGAGACAGAGATAGAAATAATAAATACAAATATGATATAAACACAAAATAGAAATATTATTAAAACAAATATACAGATATAAATATGGAAACAGATACAATTTATTCAGAAACTGCTTTTCTAAATTTGTTCCCATGTAGGATTTTGTTCAATGGTAGTTTATCTTCCAGTCTAGAGATAATAAAAAATCCAGTTCACTGTTGCTAGGGGCATTATTATTTTATCTTAATTTGAAGAAATCTGATTCTAATGCATTAAAGCTTTTCTTCAAGAGAGAGAAAGCAGAGTCTAGCAGTGTAATTAGAAGTTTTCCTGTGACTGGTTCATGACACTACTGTTGTGGTTTAAACCCAGTCAGGCAACTCGTTCACTCACTCCCCCCCTTTCTTGCCCTCCCCCTGCTCCCGGAGGGACGGAGAGGAGAATCGAAAAGAATGCAACTCCCACGGGTTGAGATAAGAACAGTTTAGTAACTAAGGTATAACACAGATCACTACTGCTACCACCAATGATAATAATGATAAAGGAAATAACAAGGGAAGAGAATACATCATCTCACCACCAGCCGACCGACAACTCGCCCCCCCAGCCCGACCAAGCTCCGACCGATACCTCCTCCAACCCCGCAGTCCCCGGCCCTTCCGGCTAACTCCCAGTTGCATCCTGGGCATGACGTGCTGTGGTATGGAATACTTCTTTGGTCAGTTTGGGTCAGGTGTCCTGTCTCTGCTTCCTCCCGGCTTCCCCTCCTCCCTGGCAGAGCATGAGGCTCACAAAGTCCTTGGCCAAACCTAAACAACACTATCAGCTCTGTTCCCAAGCTGAAAGTCAAAACACTGCACTGCACCAGCTACCAAGGAGGACAAAAATGACTGCTACTGCTGAACCCAGGACATTATCCACCCCTTATTCCATACCATTCACGTCATGCTCAGATCCCACATTTTCAATATACCATCACTCTTATCTCGGTGCACTCTTATCTTAGTGCATGGACCAGTCCCTATAAAGCTGCTGTGTCCATCTGGTCCATGATGTCAGGCTCCATCTCTTGTAACAGTCTTCCAGAGCAGGAGAGACTGTGTGCAGTGTTCACACTCGTGAATAACCTGGGCAACAGTGTCCATTGCTAAGTCCACCCCTCGATCATGAGTCCATGTCTGTGTTGCATCTCTGCTCTGATGGCCTGAAGTGCCATGGGCTGACCAGACTCAAAATAATTCACTGTCCCCTTAAGCACTTTCTGCAGCTTGCTGCTGGGGATTCCATACAGCTGCCTTCCATCTCCGACGCTTCCAAAGCACTGGAGGGGCCCAGTGGACTAGATGCTTGCCCATACTGTCCCACACACCCTGCCACTCATGACTCTCCAGCCTTGGGGAAAATCTCTTGGTCCCCCTATATTGTCGTCTAACCCCAGACAAGACCCAAACCTGACTCTGCTTAACTTTTGAGATCAGACAAAATGGTTGTGGGTAGAACACAGCCTGTGTGTGTGCCAACATGCTGATCCCCATCACAATCAGCAGGCAGGTCCCAAGGACACCCAAAGGCCATTCAAAACCTTCAGAACTCTCAGTTGATGCTGCTGTACTTGTCACTGGGGCTGGTGTAGCTGCTGTGCTTGCCGGCTCTCCCACCGCCAGCTTCTCTTTTCCGGAGTCCAGCTCTTCCTCCTCTGCCTTGCTGGGAAATGCTGCGTGGTCTCCTGCATCCTCCTGGGGCTCGGCGGGCGGCTTCCGGGGGATGCTCTCGGCCGTCGCGGGGCTGGGCTCGGCCGCGGGGCTCGGCTCCTCCGCGGGGCTCGGCTTCTCCGCGGGGCTCGGCTCCTCCGCGGGGCTCGGCTCCTCCGCCGCCTTCTCCCGCTGCTCGGCAGCCGCTTCCTTCTGCTCCTCGACCGCCCCGACCTCCTCCACCGGCAGCCGTCCCCTCGCGGCCTCCGGCCCCGCTCCCGCCGCCGCTTGGTCCCCGGGGCCGCTCTCCCGGGCCGGTTCGGCTGCCGCCGGCTCCCGGGGCCGCTCCCCCTCTGCTCCCCGCAGCCTCACGAAGATGGAGAGTAGGGTGAGGGCCAGGCCGGTGAAGAGCAGCCGGACGGCCAGGTACAAGTCCACGGCCACGTCCGTCCCGCCCTGCTGCTGGAGCCCACCCGTATTACAAGCCATTGCCATAAAGCACAGTGAGACAAGAACCTTAGCCCAGGCCCCATACTTGATAAACACTATCACAGCAAATACCGGCTCTACGTAAGTTACAACATTCTGAAGCTGTGAGATCAAGCGAAACAACTCTGAGAGCCAATAAATCAGCATTGTGACGAGTGACTATTAATCCAGTCAAATTTGTCGTTATCTCAACCCTTCGTGCCCCACGTTGGGCGCCAAAAAGAACTGTTGTGGTTTAAACCCAGTCAGGCAACTCGTTCACTCACTCCCCCCCTTTCTTGCCCTCCCCCTGCTCCCGGAGGGACGGAGAGGAGAATCGAAAAGAATGCAACTCCCACGGGTTGAGATAAGAACAGTTTAGTAACTAAGGTATAACACAGATCACTACTGCTACCACCAATGATAATAATGATAAAGGAAATAACAAGGGAAGAGAATACATCATCTCACCACCAGCCGACCGACAACTCGCCCCCCCAGCCCGACCAAGCTCCGACCGATACCTCCTCCAACCCCGCAGTCCCCGGCCCTTCCGGCTAACTCCCAGTTGCATCCTGGGCATGACGTGCTGTGGTATGGAATACTTCTTTGGTCAGTTTGGGTCAGGTGTCCTGTCTCTGCTTCCTCCCGGCTTCCCCTCCTCCCTGGCAGAGCATGAGGCTCACAAAGTCCTTGGCCAAACCTAAACATCACTATCAGCTCTGTTCCCAAGCTGAAAGTCAAAACACTGCACTGCACCAGCTACCAAGGAGGAGAAAAATGACTGCTACTGCTGAACCCAGGACAACTACTTAAAAAACAAACAAACAAAAGAAACAAAAAGAATAATTAATCCAAGACATTTACCCTTTAATTTCAAGGAGGATTAAAAAGTTGTCTTTACAGTAAGTTAGTAACGTATTAATATTCAATATCAGTCATAATTCACTATTTCTCAGTTACGTGGTTAACGTAAAAATCCAAAACGACTTCTGATTTCACCTCAAAAACCAATCAATCGGCTTTTTTGTATCTAATTTGCCTTTGAGCAGATAAGAAGCTTACAAAAGTAAAATTACATTGCTTATTCAAAAAACTAATTTCCACTGGGCTGATTTGCCACCAGCCCCTCCCCAGCCTGCAGCAATATTTTCAGATTCATTTTTCCCATGGCCAGTTTTAATTCTTAGACCAATAAATCAAACCCACTTATTCCTTGAAATATTGAAGAAGCAAGAAGCTAAAAGAGGATACTTAATTTCTTGTGTAAAGAAAGAATATTGGATTTGTGTAAGAGAGAGAAAATGGAGGACTAGACTGCTTGTGACTATGACAAACCTAAGTGGTCAGGAGCTGGTAGACCAAGTCCAGTGGGTCCTTAATGCAGGTAAGGAGCAGCACTGTTTGGTACCCAGCTGCACAGCAGGACCTCGAGCAACTCCTGCTTTTCATTCAGTAGCTTAGAATGATCATCAGCTCCAGAGACATTCTGCTGTTTGATATGTCCAAGCTCTCCTCTAGTTTGTAGACCCATAATTTTACTGGGGTGAACTAATTCACTCTCCAGAATATCTCTTCGAATGGTCTTGTAGCACCTTAATCACACTGTAATCTGATGTTCTGCTATAAACAGTAGGAGAAATGTCATCCATGCAAGTCTGATCCAAGTGGATTGACTGTGCAGGGAAGACATCATTATCTATGGCACATAGCATACAGTTAGCATAATGATGTATCAGGTACAACATAATTTAGAACGGATGAAAAAGTCTGTTGATATACTGAACATATCTATTCACAGTATTTGTTCTTTAAAACTGGGTAGCTATAGCTTATATCTTAACTACACCAGCACACACAACACTTCTGACAGGATCAGCAGAGTTACCACAGATATACATCAGTACAAATGAAAGAAAAATCTATCTCCGGGTGAAAGAGAACATCGGAGAGGGTATACAGGAGATGTGTCTCTGTGCATCATTCTAGTTTTAACACCTAAATAAAACTGGCCTGTGCTCCATTCACAGGACATGACAGATCATAGAATCACAGAATTTCAGGTTGGAAGGGACCTCAAGGACCATTTGGTACAACTTTCCTTGGCAAAAGTATGGTCTTGACAAGCTGGCCCAGCACCCTGTCCCACAAAATCTTAAAAGTGTCCAGTGAAGGAAGGCTGATGAGTGTAAACATTACAACCTGGATAAGAACAAGATTTCACATTTATTTCTGTATTGTTTTGATGGCTCTTTTATCCAGACTAAACATTCGTGGGTATCCTTTGAAACACACTCATGAAAACCCTTTGAAACACACTTATTATTTTCCCACAAAAGGGAATAGTCACTCAATTTACAAGGACGTTCACAGCAGTCGCTCTTTAACCTGCCTTCACCCTCTGCCTCATGGTGGCTGAATAACTGAAAAAATTACTCAGGATATTTTCCTTCTCAAGACCAGAGTAGCAGCAGAACCATTTCCTCTGGCATGTAATCCTATGATTTTAGACACCAGGAGAGCTCTTTAGTCCCAGGCTAGATACAATATTTCACTTATACATTTAAGTAGAGTTTTTAATCTGTAATTCTCATTTTGGTTTTATATGTACATATATATATACATAAAGGAACCTGACAAAATCTACACTTTACTCAAGCAGTAACAGAAGGAAAAAAAGAACACCGTTCATTACATCTGCTCAATGCTACAACCAGTTTGTTTAAAATAAGAGCAGGGTCAAAAAAAGAAAAAATTAAACATAACTACATATTTAAGCTTTCCATTTACAATTGCTCTAGGCTCAGTAATGTGAACATTCTGTGTAATTTGAATAGAATTGAAGTCTTCTGGGATTTTAGCATGTGTCTCTTATGGAATTCTGAGTCTCTGGAGGTGAGCAGACACGATATGCCACCTACTTTACTATTTTGTTTCAGAGATTTGACTTATTGAGAAGTAAGCTTAATGCAAATAAAATAGCCTTCACCTCCTGGCATGTGACAGGCATAGAGAAATTCACCAGAAGAGCAGAGTACCCAGAGACTCGCTTCTCAGAGTGGTGCTCGGAAAGAATAGCAAGCATTTAAATCCGAAACGAACCATCTGTGACAGCTCCTAAGCAGTGCCTCATTTCAGAAAGTGCAAGCCTGGGGATGAAAGTGAAACTGTACATAACTATCAATTAAAATAATATAATATAGACTTTTCTGCCTTTGGGGAGAGGGTGGGCACAAATTTCCTGGAAGCTCACTCCTTTTCATTTCCTTAGCATGTATTTTAGAGTTCAGGAGAGCTGAATCATATCTGTAGCAAGCATATATTACGCACCTCGTGGGAGAAAGGTGATAAAGAGGCATTTTCATTGTGGATCACCTCTCAGCAGTTCATATCTACAGCTGGCATAAGCTAATATAACTTTGCATTAAAATGAATTCTAAAACAATTTTTAAGAGAAGAGTGACTTCATATTAGAAATAAGGTGTTCCCCATTCCCCATTCCCCATTTGGGAACTCTAAACCACTGTACCTTAGACAGTTGCATTCAGAAATGAAAAACAGAGAGTTTGTCAGTTTACTCAGCTCAGAAATAAACAGAGCAATGGCAACACAGAATCACAGAATAGTTAGGGTTGGAAAGGACCTTAAGATCTTCTACTTCCAAACCCCCTGCCATGGGCAGGGACACCTCACACTGAATCAAATCACCCAAGACTGCATCCAACCTGGCCTTGAACACCGACAGAGATGGACCATTCACAACTTCCCTGGGCAGCCCATTCCAGTGCCTCACCACCCTTACAGTAAAGGACTTCCTCCTTATAGCCAATCTAAACTTCTCCTGTTTAAGCCAAGATAAGTAGAAAAACATGGAAATTCCTGCTTTCCCAAGAACTGTATATACACTGTACGTTGGCTGGCTATACCTTTGGATTTACAGGATTTAAATCAGATCAGAATTTGGTCTTCAGAGTATTCAACAGGCAATTCTGGGAAAAGTTCCAGAAGAATTCAGTCAGTAACCCTGAGGACCCTGTCATATTATAAGATGGAAGTTGCAGACAGAAAAAAATCACAGAATCATAGAATCGTCAGGGTTGGAAAGGACCTTAAGATCATCTAGTTCCAACCCCTCTGCCGTGGGCAGGGACACCTCACACTAAATCATATCACCCAAGGCCTCGTCCAACCTGGTCTTGAACACTGCCAAGGATGGAGCATTCACAGCCTCCCTGGGCAACCCATTCCAGTGCCTCACCACCCTAACAGGAAAGAATTTCCTCCTTATATCCAATCTAAACTTCCCCTGTTTAAGTTTTAACCCATTACCCCTTGTCCTATCACTACAGTCTCTAATGAAGAGTCCCTCCCCAGCATCCCTATAGGCCCCTTTTAGATACTGGAGGGCTTCTATGAGGTCTTCACACAGCCTTCTCTTCTCCAGGCTGAACAGCCCCAACTTCCTCAGCCTGTCTTCATACAGGAGGTGCTCCAGTCCCCTGATCATCCTCGTGGCCCTTCTCTGGACTTGTTCCAACAGTTCCATGTCCTTTTTATGTTGAGGACACCAGAACTGCACACAATACTCCAGGTGAGGTCTCACAAGAGCAGAGTAGAGGGGCAGGATCACCTCCTTTGACCTGCTGGTCACGCTCCTTTTGATGCAGCCCAGGATACGGTTGGCTTTCTGGGCTGCAAGCACACACTGAAGGCGGCTCATGTTCATTTTCTCATCAACCAACACCCCCAAGTCCTTCTCTGCAGGGCTGCTCTGAATCTCTTCTCTGTAGCTGTGTCTGGGATTGCTCCAACTCAGGTGTAGGACCTTGCACTTGGCATGGTTAAATTATAGGCAGTAAAATATAATTTTATTATATATTTATATATAATTAGGCAGTAAAATTATAGTTTTATTTCTTATTGAATTTAGAGCTACACTGCAAGCTGTAGAAAACACTCAGCTAATAGAACATTGTGTATATTTATTGAATCTGGAAATTACCCCTGGGACAGCAGCTCTCCATCCTTCCAGGATGCTTTCCATAGGCACTGAGGCACCGTTGTACGTGTGTGAATACCAAGTGTGTTTTCAAGGCCTTACATTTTATTGTTGTTATTTAGTAAGCTATTTTGTCAACTGTATAAGTATATGGTTATTTAAAAGTGCAAAAACGTGAAAGGTACTTTAAACACTAGTTTTAAACACTCAGGTATTAGTCTATGGTTAAAATAAGATAGTAGTACAACAGCAGTTCAAGCTCTTCTTGCCTTGAACATGCAGAGTCCAGTTGCAGGATTGGATCACAGCACTGGAAAATCAGTGTATGCCTTTTGGGCAAATCATGGACTTACTATGAACAGATCTACTTCCTGAGAGCTACCCTAAGGCACGGCTGTGGCTGTGTCACCAGCCTGAGATCTCAGCTGTATCTCTTTCTTATAGGTATTCCTTTCAAGATGAAGAAGACATGTTCATGGTGGTTGACCTCTTGCTTGGAGGTGATCTGCGTTACCATTTGCAGCAGAACGTCCACTTTAATGAAGGAACTATTAAGCTGTACATTTGTGAGCTGGCACTTTCGTTGGATTATTTGCAGAGATACCACATCATTCACAGGTGAGTGAATTTCATTTGGGGGGCAGGCTGCTTTCTTTTGGCAGAGCAGAGGAATTTTATCACATACTTGATTACACAGTTCTGTTTGTTCAACACGTCTGAAAAGTTTTCATTGCTATCCAAGAGTGGAATTTGGCTCTGAAGAGTGTTTTCTTTCTGTCCTCGGATATTCGGTAGCCCCATATCCCTCTTATACTACCCTTTTCTTGTTCTGATCTCATACTATGATGCATGTTTTTTACTATGGTCTTTAAACAGTAAATGCAACCCAAAACAACATCCTAGCTGCTTTTAATTAATTGTCAGTATTCCAGTGCCCCATTTTTCCTGAACACAAAAATGTAATCCAGTACAACAATTTCACACAACATCAGGGAACAGCCACAAAACCAAGGACTGAGAGTAAGGAGAAACTTGTTTACTTGCAGAATCTGCATGAAGGTCACAAGGAGTAAGAGAAATGATGAAATAAGAGAAATAGTAGAAATAAATTAGAACAACAATCTGTTATTTTTACTGCCTTACAGCTGACGATCATAATATGCATTTCAAAAAGATGTCAAGCATCAGGGTCTGTTTTCCTTAAACAATCTGACATTTGACTGAAGCAGCAGGGTAAATTCTCTTTTTGTGTTACACAGCAGCTGTGAAACTATAAAACTATGGGTATCAGCCTCTGTTTCACTCATTTCAGGCTAAATTCAGGATATTCCTTCCTGATTTACAGTTATCAGAATACAAAAATAGACAGATTTTTGTGTTGCCAAAGCTGGACGTGAGTTTCAGAGACCAAACTAAGCTAAGCTGTGCCATAGATCTTCCAGTGTCCAGTATAAACAAGTTCCTTCAAATACATTAAGTGATTAAGTGATAGTTTTCATTCCATCCAACTACCAGAGCTGCCTCACAATTTTGCAATTAGGAACAAAAATAAAGTATGATCTGATTTTAAGGAGGTGGAGGGTCCATATGAAATCTCTCTGGTTTCAAGTGCAGTGGTAGATGGGTGCTCTGCATTACCGAAAGTTGAGCAAGACAAAATCCAGCAAATATTGCAACAGTAGTTTTGCTTGCAATTAAAACTCACACAAACATTGCAAGCAATTTCTGAATTCTTATATCTTTAGTGCACTGTTATTATTTTAGCACATTTCCATGTATTTTACATGCGTTTTCCTTTGTCAGTGAATATTTTAAAAGTGAAGCTCAGCATTTCATCTGACCTTTGTTTCTATGCCTTAAGGAATGTTCTTGGTGAAAAGCAAATTGATGAGCATTTTTCTCACCCTCATTTTAATGAGGAGACATTTAATGCAAATAGGCTGTCAAAACATTCATGAGACAACTCAGTTCGTAATCAAAACTTGTATTTTGCTATAAGCCTGTTACTTACAAATGTTTCACAAAAGAAGCCTGTGAAAGGTGGCAGATGTCTCGAGAGAGTGAAGGACTGGAATGAAGTCATTGTGGTTGCTTATAGTTTTTTTGTGACAGTGTCTGCATTGCCATGGCCCAACTGTGAAATTGGGCAAAACACTTTGTTCCCTTCTGTATTACTTAATCCTGACTAGTAAGCACTTGATTTTACTAAATTGTCTCTTTTGAGCTGGTTGTAGTATAAAGTGATAGCACTGGCTTCAACACTTCTTGGTTTGCACCAAGGCAGGGGTTCTGGAGGTGGTTCTTAGCTTCACTTGAGGGCAAGTTCTGGGATTTGGTTTTTGCTTTCACTCTACACCAAAAGCTTTTACAAAACCAAATGTGGCAAAATACCTATCTTTGCCTCTGGCAGACCTCACGGACTGTTTAGCTAGGATTAATTTTTAGGGTGAAAAGGATCTTGTTCAGGACTCTGCTGTGTTATAGAAATTATGTTTATTTTGAGGCTGGCAGATGTGAAATCAGAGCCTTGCTTTCCCACTTCATCTCTTTCTGCCCATATCACCCAAAACTGTGGCAAGAGGAGTATTTTGACTCTTGTATTTCCATCAATTACCATAAAATCCCAAATGATCCAGATGCCAGTGAACACGTTATTTAGCCAGGAGAGCCCCAGCACATTCTGCCTTCTGCCTCCCCACCACCTGGAGCAGCACTCTGGGGGATGGGTCTTCAGCTGCCATAAATCTCTGTAGCATGGCAATGCTGATTTAAATTGGCTTAGAAGCTGAGCCAGCAGAGATGAACATTGAGGAGATATGTAGCCATTACTTAATCACTGCAAACACACCATCTCGATTAGAAAGGAAACCAGTAGAACTCATTAGTGCTTATATTTCATGGTAGAAGACCTCTGCAATATCAATGTGACCACGTGCTTCCAGTCAGCATTCACACACTAACCTTCAAAACTTTATTAGATCTTTCATTTGTAAATGAATGCATCAGAAGCAAAAGGGAAAAATAGGGTTAGTGAGTCACAGAATCATTGAGAAAGCCCCTTACTAAATTTTGTCTGGGCTACAAAGAGCAAATACTTGAATGATTTATCAGACTGGGTAGGTGTATTTTCAGATTGCAGTATTATAAAGAGATGAATATATGTTGTGTGAGTCAGGAACTTAACTCCTCCTCAATATTTACAGATGTGTATGAAATGTGTTCAGGTTTCCATTACTATTGCATCTGGTGACATGACAGAATGTTTTTTTCAAGATGAACCTGCAGCTCCAGGATTTTGCTGTAAAAGGAAGTGATAATGAAAGGGACAGGAATTATCGGGCATCTACGAGTGGATGTAGAAGTGTTCAAATTAGTGCCATGCCAGTTCCACTGGAAGATGCTTTGCAATGCATCTGTATTTGCTGATGTGGTTTAGCATTGTGTACTTGGAATGCGGCAATAGTTTCAGCAATAGAAGTATTGTTTCTGTAGGGACAAGTTTAACCATAAATAGAGTAAAACCCACTACTGTTCTGGTGTGCTTATGGAACCTGTCATTTTTATTAATCACACCCATGTATATAAAAATCACACCCTTATTTGTCAAGCACAATCCTGCAATAGTGGATTTATTTATTACGGCACAAAAATGAATGCTGCACTGTGTGTCTTGCTTGCAGCTCTATTGCAAATGTTAGCATTTACATAACTCTTCAGCCAGAGTTCTAAAAACTTTAAAAATAAAAGCTAGAACTTTAAAGCCATGATTTGAAGATTATTCTGGGCAAATTCTTCACTTGCACAACAGCTAATTTAATAGTGAGATATCCCTAAATTGTTGGTCACAGGTAATGGCTACATCACAAATCCTTATTTCCTCACAGCCTTGCTGTAGAAATATTTTTGTTCAGATTTATTAAATGAAAAATAATTATTTGAAAGCTGGATGAACAGTGTTTAGTGTAAACCTTCAGATCCAGTACACATAGAAAGGCTTCTGACAACTCATATGGTCTCATTCATCCTCAGATGTTGGATTAAATCTGGCTTTCTGCTGTTTTAAGACAGTATGACTAAACACATTCTTTCCAGTTCTGCTTGTATAATACCAATGAATAATGTGTTGGACAAAAGTTTTCCCATCAAAGGCTGAATAAACTTATTTCAGCCATGAGTAACTCAACCTCCTCCTTTCACAAATGTTGCTCTTCATACATTTCAATGAAACCACCTGCTTTTCCACCAAAGTAGGGTACCTATTTTCATTCAGCTTGTTCTTCCAGCAGGAGCTCTGGTGTTATCTCTCCCAGGATGCTCTTGCAGCGAGAGCCTTGGCTTGGTGTAGCACTGGCCTGGCAGTGCTGCTGCTGCTGCTGCTGCCCCTGCTGCCCAACTAACAAGCTTGTGATGATAAAATCACATTTTCTAAGAGGGCAAGTGTTGTTAACTGCATTGCCCTTACAACTTTTCATTGTTGCTTGACTCTGCCGGTTTTCATCTGCTCAGAAAGAAGACTGGATGTGGCAGATGTCTGGAAAGGGAATTGCAGTAACCTTCCACCACAATTTTAGGATACTGGACTAGCTCTTGGATCTGCATGCTCAGGGCATTTTTATTTCAGTAGGGTTTTTTTAACCTATATGTGTACGCATACATATAAACATATAAATTTTTGGTTGAAGCACAATACAAGTGGAATTGGTCTGGCTTGGTGGGTCTGCATTGTGTGGCTACTGTGATCAGTGCTGTTTTCCATTCCTTCCAATTGAGAGTAGCTCCAGGAGCTATTCCAGCTCTGAACAGATACTTAGCAGCAGGGCAGAGTGTGCAAAAACTAATGGAAGGTGGTGACAAATCGAGCATTACATTGTCCTCACCCTGCTGATCCACTGCAGTGTAATGGTGTGTTGCTGCTACCAGCTAAACAAGATGTACTCCTTGTTCAGCACTGCTAGGCTGGGCTATGGTGTAGAAGATGCCTGTTTGTTCATTACCTTTGAGCTTTTCAAGGTGTCCAGCAGTCCAGTGAAATAACATAATGTCTAAATGATTAAACTCTTCTTTAAAATGGCGTTTTCCAGTTTCATCCATGGCACCATATACCAAAAGAACAAGATGTAATTTACAGTGCTCCTTTTATACTGTCCATTTAGTATGTAAGCAGTAAATAGGTTTGGAAATTATTTGAAAATACAGAATTTGCACTTTTTTTCACAAATATCACAGGCAGAATAGTGCCAAACTGAGATTTACCAGGCATGTTAAAAAGGACACAGTTCCTTATGCATTTCAGCTCATGCTAGTATTATTTTTCATGTTGGTAAGCACGTGCAGATGAAGAATAAAATGTAGTAGAATCTGAAGTAGATGAAATAGTAAAAACCAACCATAGTTTGTCTGCTATTCATAAGCACTACCAAAGATCATGACAGGTGAAGAGGCCTGTCTGTTGAGTTTTCTTAATTTGTCTTCCCATGTCTCATCCATGTCATTGTATTATGTTCTTTAAACAAGAGCAAGCCCACATTATTTCCAAGGACAAAATGAAGGAACTGAGCAATTAGTTATGTAAGAGAAGCAAATCAGAAAACATCTCAAAACCAGCCCCAAAAGAGACACCATGTAAACCACAAAGCACAGAAAACCTGCTGAATGCTTATGAACCAGCAACTGAACAAAAATAATGTCATTCACAAATTCTGAGCACAAAAATATTCAATTTTCAGTTGTGTCCTTAAAACAAGAATTACGTACCACAAGATCTGGATATGCAGAGAACAAGTCCTTGAACTTTTGAATGGAGTTCTCCGCCTACAAGAACAAATTAATTTTGCCACTGTTTAGAAAGAGTAAAACAAGAAGTTACCTGATACACAAAATGACACACTGCAAATAAATGAACTTGGTTTGGAAGCACAATGAGACTTCAGTATCCAGAGACTAGACTACTAATGAAGTAAAACTGTCTGTATTAGGGAAGAGGCACAGGGAACACACTGAGATGCATGATGCTCCATCAGGTACTCCAGTCCTGCCACTGGCACAGATGTAACCTTTGACTGTAGGTAGTGTGCTTCCCCTTCATCACTCAGCAGAAATACCAGAAGACACCCTCCACACCCTCACTCCTTTCACACCCCATTGCTGAGACATCCTCCTTGCAGTCAGCAGGGGATTGCTTGGTTCCTTACAGTTTTCACACAAAGTTGCCCCTTGGCCCTTTCTTTCATCTTCCTTCTTCTCATTATTGCAAAGTTTTTGTAGGAATACTTTTACATAAAATATTTTGTTTAGCCAAGGAAAACTCGTCTCACAAGCCCTACATCATGCAAAATTTAGGTGTCCAATCAGTGTTAGGAGAGGGTAGATCTGAACTGTAGACTGAGCTTGGCCAACTATCTTGCATTAAAGGAAACTCTTCTAGTAGACAAAGATAGCTTAACTTAAGCCCTCCTAAATGTTTGTTTATGCTTTGTACAGCTCTAGAGAGCAAGTGTCCTTCACTAAAAAAAAATCTGTGATTGTAGATGGTTTTCCTATTGCTTGAATTTGTAAAGCTAAACTTTTCTTCTAGGTGCATGTTGTACACTCCTTTATGTCTAGAAGGAAAGTTAAATCTTACAAATTCTTCCATAACAGAGCTGGAAAGAATTGCAAACAATTGTATCCAGACTGTTGATTTTTACACACACTTAAAGATTTTCCTGAATTCCTCTTCATCTCACTGTCATTTAGCTGCAACCAACAAAATAAACATGAAAAATCTTTTCCCCAAAACTCTAAAATCACCACACCATCATAAGGGCATTGTGGACTTACATGTGCCTGACTTGCTCCTTCTAGTTGTAGCTCCATACTCCTCACTACCAGAAAGCACAGCTCTCTCAAAGCTAGGTAAAGCATTTCCACAGAGGGAATCAGCACTTCATGCTGTTCATGGCTAAGCATACAGGAAAAGGAGACAGTTTAGACAAACTGAGACCTGGGCACGTTCAGACTCTGTCACGTGAGGAGATACAAACCTCTCTGAAAATTGGCAACAAAAGCTGCTAGGGAATTACCTTTCCATAGAGCCTGTTGCAGTGTGTGTAATAGGCACCATCCTGGAAATGCCAGCACATCTACTGGTGCCTGAGCTCAGCACACTTTTCTGTGGAGTGTGTTCAAAAGGAACATATGAGGTCCATATAGATATTATACACCAGTTGCTCATTCCATGCTCTGCATTTCCCACTTTCCAGTCACTGTTGCCTTTTTCATCTTCATCTGTCTTCCAGAGGCTTTTCCTAAAGCCCTTCTTTATATTTGTTTTGGGGTTATAACTTTCCCCTGAATTGCTTGTAGATCCTGCAAAGTGCATCCCTACCTAAATCAGATGCTGCCACCTGTGTGTGTTACTGATTATCACCTCCTAGTGTTTATCACCTCTTTCCATTTTTCGCTAATAATACTTTTACATTAACCTACCTTTTAGGAAGTCTTATTCAAGTAGTATTCAGGGCACATGATATGTATTAAAATATTACATATCACTCATCTCCATGATTCTGCACTCTCTATTGATGGATAACAATATTCAATGCTTTCCTTCCTTCCTTCTCCTGCTCCTCAGTATTGAAATTTTGAGCATGAATCATTTTCCGAGATTTAGACACTGAAACAGAAGATGCTGACAGCACTGAAGCAGAGCTCTATATTCAAGATTATCTCAGGTCTCCATCTACAAATCTGATCTGGTTTATGCTAGTTTTCTGCTTTAATATATTGCTAGTTTCTTTGTGGCCCATGTGGTGTGTTATCAGCACTTTCTTCCTTTCACAGAAGTCCATTACAAATTTCTTTGTGTTGTTTTACAGATGCAAGTGTTTTTAGTACAGGCATCTGCTCCCAATTTATATATACTAGCAAAGACTACCATATTAATAGTATGTTGATATTGTAATTCTTAATATAGTAGAGTATTTATAATGACATTTAAATAATTTTGTATGGCTAATTAAAATGAACAGGCACTCCATCTAGTGAGGCATAACAGTATCCACAGTACTAATTGCCTGTCTCATATGGCACTGACAGGTCTACCCTGGTTTTGTGACCCACCCTCCCTACCTGCCGTGCCAGGGTAGTGCTGACCTCCCAAGCTGGAAGTGGAGGAGAGGCTTAACAAAAGATCCTCTCACCAGCAAGATCAAATTAGCAACGAAGTCTTAAGTAACAGGGGAGAGAACAAGAGCTAACCCCTTTGATACAATATTGATCCTTTTTTGCAAAGCTTCAGTGTCAATCTTAGATTAAAAGTATTCTGATATATTTGCATCTTGGAAATTTCACAGCATTGTGACTCTAAGCAGACATATTCTCTCCCTGAAGTGTCAGATTTGCATGCAGTGTGCTTGAGTCATTTTTGTGTTTGCCGTCAGTGAAGAAATTTAAAACCTTTGATTAAAGTACATAGATGGAGAGAGGAGATATGCAAAAAGTCTGTAAACTTCAGGCTGAGCAAAGCATAAACCAACAGTAGCAGATGGAAAATTGCTTTCTTCTCCTGTTCCTGCTTTAATGGTTGCAACATTTTTTCGGCTTGAATGAGCAATACATACATAAAGTATTTTATCATTCCCTTGGAGATTTCCTTCCAATGTAAGTTTTGTTTTAATATATGACAAAATAACAAAGACTTAAGGGGCAAAGAATGTGTTTACATTATTTCTTCATGACTTGCATGAGTTTTATATCTCAGGAATTAAGTAGATTTTCCGCAGTGTGGTAGAAGGCATTTCATTAAAGGATATTGCAATTTAAGCTTCCTTCATGCCTTGGATGAGATGTGGTCTCCTTTCTACAATTTTTGATCTAGCAGATACACAGAGGGATGAGAAAGAGGAGTTACAACACTGGTCATCTGACAGAGTTTCATCTTTCAAAACAAATCATCTGGTGGGCAGGGACTCTAATTAAGAGACAGGTTGCCATGAGTCTTGTTCTGCTGAAGTGGGACTTATTTCTGTTGCATTTATTATCTGCATCCTTTTTTCTGGCAGCTCCTCAGAGGCTTCTCCTCCCTCAGGGTTATTTTCAAACATATCTATATCTCTGTAAACTTCAGTCCCAACTACTCTGGATAAGTTTTACAGAAGAGAAAGAACAACAGCTCAAAGCTTTGATGCTGTGTGACAGACTTCTACTGACAAGCCTCTGCTTCTCCCAGCATGTGTGCACACAGTTTCCATTCATCCCCAGGGGAATTTCCTACTGACCCAGTGAGGATAATTGCACTTCCCTGCAGCAGAGGAGACAAGGCAAGCAGTTGTGATGTTTTTGCACACAACTTTTCCATACTGTCAGCAAGGAAAGACCTTAAAACATGGTGCTACACTGGGAACTTGCATGGTGGGAACATTGCTTGCTAAGCAGCACACTTTCAATGAACCAACATTTATTAAATTAGATTGTGGTGAGTTTGATCATTCTTTACACTGATAAGCAAAATCATCTTGACAGTCAGACTAACAAGAATGAATAATAACCTTTCTCCAGTGGCTACCACTATTCAGCTATTTATCTGTTCATCTTGTTGTAAACATGAAACTTCAGTGCAATTCTGAATGCAGAGGAGTTGCTCTCTAGTCTAATGATAAAAACAATACAAGGCTGGAGCCTCCCTTAGTATTTTTTCTTTCACAGTCACTATTCTGTGTCTAATCATGTTATAAGTCACATGGCTTATTTCAGTGGTAATCTTATTACACATTTCACACTTTGGGTTTTTTTTTTAGATTTGAGGGTTTAATTATGAGCACAGGTACTTTAAAGATAAATATGAGTTTCTTACAATAAAATTGAGGGCCCTCTTTCTATAAAGAGATGCTGTCTTTGCTGTCAGGTTAAGTTCAGATTGAAGCATTTTGAGGTTCAAGCCATATTCTTCTCTGGCTTTATTTAGCCCCCAAACTTCATTAGTTTTTAATAAAAGCCAACACTGCTTAAAATCCCATCTTTCTCTGTAGTTGTTATCATTCAATGTCAAATGATGAGCAATGGAACTGGAATGACAAAAGACTCCATGAATGTTAAAAAACGCTACAAGAAAAATAGCAGCACAGAAAAGTGACATTTTTTTACCAGTGTTAGAAAAACAAACTGGTCAGACAGGCTTACGCTGAGCTCTAAATGCATGGCCCATGAGTCCACAATTTGGACCTGAAGTGAACGTGGTTGGTGTTTCAGCCAGATGAGCAGCACACTGTGGAGAGCCAGTAGTGTAGCAAGTTAAAAATAAACTGGTGGCAAGATAGATAGATTTGAAGATATGAATAAAAAAAGGACATCATCTCCCTGTGCACAGTATGGAGGAGATGTGCAGAGGGGCACGAGGAAGGCTGAAGAAGAGGCCGGGGAGTGCAAAGTGTGGGGTGGGCAAGGCAAAGCTGCTGTGGAGAGGGGCAGACCCTAATATCCAAAATGAGGAATGAGCAGAGAGTGGAGAATGCGGGAGAGAAGGTGGGGGTGGAAAAGGGGGGGCTGTGTGGTAACAGGGGAAATAGGGGATTGATTTTAAGTATGTCTCTCTTATCCACTGTCAGGGTCAAACATCTTTATTCACCAACTGTGGAAAACTTTGCTGAGAGTTCTTCAGATAATTAATACACAGGCAGAAAAAATACTCTAATACTCCCTCTGTGTGTTCCTAGAACAGGTCAATATAGGGAAATGCGGTTTTGGATTTCTTATGTTGCTCTCTGAAGTTGCTACAGAAATTAAGATATGGTCCTCTAAAAATATTGGATCAATAGGTCTACTCAACAAGTGTCAGAGGTCTATTCTGAAAGCAAGTCAATAGCCAATAACAATTACTAATATTGTCACTCAGCAAGATTTGCTGAGTTGAAAACCTATTGCCAGAATGCTGCGTTTCTCAGCTTTTATTCTGATTAAATGTATTAGTTACCTGGAGTTCTGCCTTTAAAATCTCCAAAGACACAACTTGCCTCTTTGAGGTGCTGCAAGACTTTCTCCTGATGGTGCTGCTTCAGTGCTTTTCTGCAAACCTACTGAGCCACAGAAACACTTTGCGAATGGACCCCAATGTAAACACGTTCACTTACATGTACAGAGAGTTGAATACTAATTAAAGCTTATTTCCCTGAGTCCCAGAGTACTTTACTGCTGAAACTAAGAATTATTAGCTTATAAGTAATTATGTTCATTTCCAGTCAAAAGTCTTTTATCCTATCATTATTTAATATTTGCTTGTGGAAGACACAGGGTCAAAAAAGAATAGCATGTGAGATACAAAGCTGAGAAATTAAATTATTAAGACTTAGTTGTCTAGATTTTTGAACATATGCATCAAACCAGTGTAACTCTTTAGTTAATGGGAAGAATGGTGCTGCTCAGTCATTGCCTGCTTTTCCCTCCCAAGATATACTTGGTCACCAGTTTCCTTACATCAGAGAAGACTTTATCTCCCTGAGATGAAATGTGGCACCAGTTGTACAAAAGCAGCTCTGTGTAGCAGTGCCAGGTTCCCTGGATGCCACAAACAGCTGGGTTTGTGATGGCTACCGTCTGGAGGAAAGAGAGGAGCCCCTGGGACCCTCTTAACACCCCCCTCTTAACCTCAGATATCCCCCTCTTAACCTCACCTGGACAGAATACCATACAAAGCCTTAGCTGCTTTCATGCTGCAGGCAAGCAGGATGTTTTATTTGATGGCAGCAACTAAAAATATCCTTAAGCATGCAAGGTATTTTAACTACAGCACAGTTAATCACGTATGAAGGTTTGCGTTCTTCGTGGTGTGAGGTGACGTCAAGCAAGACAATGAGCACCAGAAGCGTGACTCCTGCAAGAGGCTTAAATACCTGCCTGTGCTTCTGTGATAACACATTACAATAACTCGACTTGAGAACATCCTCAGTTGTTTTTGTAATGTCGCACAGCACGCAAGATGTTTCTTATGTCTTTAAAAACTTCTTGCGCAGTTCACCAACACCTAAATGAGGAGTCTGTATTTTTTTTTTTTTTGACAGTCTAAGCAACTGGATACCTATCCAACACAGCCAGTGGAACCTAAAAAGCTCATCCAAAAATAGACAATCTGAATGGTTCTTTGCAGTCCAATGATCATGTCATTTATACATCCATTGACCATGAATGGGAATATAGACACCTAATTCACAGTGGAACAGAATCCAAGGATCTTAATCTGAGACCTGAATCCCTTCTCTATTTTCCGTTGAGCAAGTAGGAAGCATAATATTTTCAGTACAAGTAGATACTGTAGCAGAAGTTGCTCTGCAGAGAGTCTGCTTTAAACACACCTTCATCTGTACTATATTCTTGCCTAGTAATCTTAAACAGGACGTTGCTACTACAGTCTGTGGACTCAAGTAATATTGCCAGTCTTTCATTCCTTACCCAGGTTCATCAAGAGGAACTGGAATTCCTCGCTGCTTGATTCAAAGCAATATGTTATTGACAGCTTTTATAATAGGGAGACTTCTTAAAACGGTGGTGCATTGGAATATGAGTTGTGGTTTGGGTCAGATGTAGCCTGCCAAGTCTCATCTATCTTAAACAGCCACCTGCAGGAATACACACATTTATTGGTCTCTGAGTTTCTTTGTAAATATTTTCTCTTAAAAGAAGAAGCACTCATTTTTAGAAGAACTTACTTATTTTTAGAAGTAATTTATTACGTTCCCTTCTAGGATAGGTGAGGCTGGAGGTAGACAAGTGTCATGAGGCTTCTGCTTAAAACATTAAAGATTGTTTGGAGGGAGCAAATGCATCATAAAATCAGATATTTGCTCCTCTGTTTTATACAATTAATCCATCTGTTGGTGGATTTCACAAGACCTGCCAGCTGCTACTGACATTCAGGTGGTAGCAGGTCAGATTTCTTAATCATTTATCAAATACAATTTTCTTTTCAAGCACAGACTTTGCACCTCTCATCCTAGTCTACTGCAGCTAAATTTTGCATATACTAAATCAATAAAACTACCCAGAAGTGGAAGCATACACAGAAGAACATCAAAGCTCACTTGACTGTAGAACGTATTCAGCCTTCTCTCAGTGATATGTTCTGGTTGTGTGTATTATGGAGTCTGAGGTGGTCAATTTGAGGAATAAAGGCGCAAATATTTATACCCATGGTTCTCATATCATGACCATGAGGCAACAGGAGTTAATGGCAGTGGTGAGGGAGATGGAGAATATGACGTTCATGCTAGCATTTGGGGTTTCAGATCAGAGTGAACAAGACAGCATTGCTGATTTCTATTTGCTGGTCTACAGCCCTTCTCCCTGCTATATGTACTGCTGAAACTTGAATCAGCAGAAAATGTCCCTAATGGGAAGATCCACTGCTGCAATGAAGGGGTGACTGTCCAGGCACTAGCTGAAAACCTGAAACCTTTGGAAGTTGCTGTCACCTTTGCTGGCCTGCACGTGAAGTTCACCATGCTGAACTGTACTTTAACTGCCAGCAAGGTTGGCTGTAATTAATTGCACTATGGTACGGAGGAAGGAGACATTGTTAAACAATGTGATATTATTGTGGAGGCTGCTGTTTTAATGGGCATCTGATGGACTTTTACATATAGAAGTTAGTAGGAATTTTAAGACAAATTGTAAGAATATGATGCAGTAATTACACAGCATGAATAGTGGCTGAGTTAAGCACAAGTGTATATTGTACGTTTTGTATATTTTCAGTTGAAAAATTGAATATATTGGTTTATATTTTATTTTTGAGTTTGCCTGATAAGCTGAGCAAACTTGGGGATATCTGATACATCTGAATGGATCTATTCTGTATTTCATGCAGTGAAAACAAAGTAGCAGCTATATGAATTACAGTCACTGCAGAACACCACATTTTCTATGCTAGCTTTTTACAGCAAAGCCAAATATGCTTCTCAATAACAATGCTCTCCTGATTTATCTTTAGGCAGAAGACAAATGTCATCAATTTCTTCTCTCATTTAGTTTCACACATGGATTTCTGCCTGTGTAAACTGGAAGAGGGGCTATGCCTTTTACTAGAAAGGGTCTGCTACTTGTGTAATTGCTGGCAGAGTACATTCTTCCCCTTATTCCTAGCCAAAATCTCTCACATGGTATCATGGAAGGAAGCATTACCATTGCAATGTGTATGCTTTCTAGGTGGAGCAGATAATTCTTTCCAAATGCCACATTCCAGTTAGCTTCTAGTGAGTTGTGCATTTCCTATGGTTATCAGGGATGTCACCTCTACTTGAAAGCTGCAGGGGTATAACCCTTCTACTAGTATACACAGAAGGTCTCAGCAGTACTTGATGCTACAACACAGAAAAGATCAAAGTCATCAGCTGGGAGGTTATCAAAAATTACTGCTATGTGGTGATTCTGCATGATTCCTCCATGTGATCTGGAGAAGCGTTTGGCTGAAAAGACTTTTTACTTGAAATGCAGTGGGGTTTCGGTACCATCACAGTGTTGACGGTTGTTCAAGATTCCCCTTAGAGATACCCAAAAGTCCAGGAGTTGTAGTCATGTCTAGTGTTAGCATTAGAAAGCATTTCTAGCAAAGGAAGTGGCACATTTGTCTTTACTTTGACTCCTTCAGGCAAGATGAAAACTAACCATCAATTGCCTGCTAAGTCATTTGTGCTGTTAAATGTTCACTTGGAACAGAACCACTGTGTCCAGAAGTGAATCCTGGATAACACAGTCTGTGCTTTGTTATGTAAAAGCTCAGTTTACATGGCCACGGTGGTATTTTCCAATCCCAGTCTCTGAGACATACAATGCAACACAGAGAAGGCAAAGTACAGGTTCACATTCTCCTTTGGACATATGCTTTTATAGCATATAAGAACCTTCACTTATTTTTCTTGCTATTGCAGTATGTAATCAAATCTGTGATACAGTCATATTGGATCTTCAGAAAGAACAGTATCATGAAACATTCTGTGTTTAATATTTTAATCTTAATTTAGCATCTCTGCAAATTCAGGAGTTGAACCTAGCCAAAGAGGACTATCATCTGACTACATGTACTCAGACATGTAAAGTATAGGAGTCATGTTTTAAAAAGTTCATTTTCTTCAATCTGGAATAATAATATCTACTGCAACTATTTCTCTAAGCTAAAATTGACAAATACAGTGTTTCTGAAGACCACTGTCCATTCAGTCAAATGTAGATATCGTTACTGCCACCTATTGTTACAAATAGAAAATTGAAGATATTTTCATGATCATACTTCTCCACGTAGAAATAAAATTGGAAAATAACAAGCATGTTCCAGTTGAGGTATTTGTAAATAAGCGTGTTTTGGTGCCTTCTTTGACAGCTTTATTTGCAGAGCTCATAAAATTGGTTTGTATAAGCACTAAGAAAATCCAAGATCTTCATGGACACCTAGTAAAAATAATACTAAACTAAACAGGAATCAGAGGCACCACAGAGCTTAGCATCACAGTAACAGATTTCTATATATCTGGGTACTACAATCCCAAGATTTGAGCCAGGTGTCCAGACACTCTTTAAAGGAACATAAGAAAAGGTAAGATCTTCAGAGGCCTTCATTAGTGAGGGCATTTTCACTTGTCAAAATTATGACAGCAGCTATATTTTGCACACATGCTAGAAAATGATCTTGTTGCCACACAGAAGGAAAAGGCTCCAAAGTGAAATAAAGGACTGAATTATAGGATTCTGATTAGCATTGTATGAATGCATGCTAACAGATAATTAGTTGGAAGTAGTTATGGATTTTTTACCTCTGCATTAAAGCCCCAGGAGTAGGAATTGTAGGGAAAAATGAAAGATTTCAAATAAAAATGACAATTTTAAATAGGAAAACCCAATAAAAAGATTTTTCTTGCCAGGCTTACTGAGTGGTTGAGTACCTCAGGTTTGTGAATAATGCATCACAGGTTGTATTAGAACAAAATTAAACATTTATGATTGGTGGTAAATACATTATTTGGGTTTGCATGTATAGAATTTCATAAAAAGGTTTCAGTTTTACAGAATGATTTTCAGATCCTGAAACCCTTACTTGTTTCACACAGATTTCTCTGGAATTCTATTAATTTCTAGATCTAGAAGTTGTCTTAATGATTCCTGTGAAATTTGAACATATGATTAAAGTATCATAAAACTATTAAAACACTGTGATGAAACCAGGTTACCTTTCAAGTTGTACTGTTTGAGCCTTTCCTGAAGGACAGTTAATTTTTCTGAGACATCCAATATCTATCCATCCACACACATATATTTATTTGAAAAGAAAATCGCAGTCTTCTAGTGGAAGTTGGTGATTCTCAAACTGTATCTGGTAAATCACTGCAAAACTACAACTTTGGCTGCATGCCTTATTTGGAGTCTGAAACACAGATTTTTTATTCCCCTGGATGGAAACAGGGCTGACTAAGTCAGTCCCGCTGGGCAGAACTTAGACCAATTAATGTTTTACATTTTAGGCTTTTTGACATTTTAGACCAAACCAGGACACTAGAAGCGATGCCCTTTGACATTGTGAGTCCTCTGTGTATAACAGGCTCCAGAAAGTGCAAATGGAAATGGCTGAGTTGATGAAATGAATTGTTGTGCCCTTTGCTTCTCAGAAGATAAATTTATGCATGGACATCCTGGTGCAAAACAGCAGGTTTTTTTGCTTTTAAGCAGAATTAGTGGATCTCAGCTGTGCTGGAGTTTTCTTTTTTCTCAAGAGAGAAATAGCTAAAAATGTACATACCTTTTTATTTATTCCTATAAATATCTCAGGCAGCTAAAGCCACGCAACAATAAATTACCTGTGTAACTTCTCTCTGGTTGTCAGTTAATTAGCCTAAGTGTAAATATGTAAAGATCAGAACCAGCACATTAATTTTTCACCATTTCGATCACTTGTTTCTGCATTTACTGTCCACACCAGTAGTGGCTTTTATTGACAGACATCGTTTCCTCATTCCTGTTTTAGTCAGACACCATGAAGTGTGAAAACCTATTTGATTATCCTTGTGGCTTGGGTGTCAGATGTGGTGCCTTGAGGAAACACCTCCAGATTTGTACAAACAGGCATCCACAAGATGTATTTTTCTTTACAGGTCTCTCATAGTCTAATACTACATCTTCTTGGCTAATTTCCAATTTTACTGAAGTCTTTAAATTTCAAAATTACAGTGATTCACAGGGTCATGACACAGCATTCATTAGAGCAGGAACATATGGCTCTGGGAGTCTTTTTACGAAAGGACAGTAAGTGGCAGCAATTACTGGTGAGATGTGACTGGTATGTGAACTGGCAATCAGGGGTCTCAGGCAGTCAAAAGTCTTTCATTCCTAGCCATCTGATAGGAAATAGCAGTAAATAACTCTGAGATTCTTATTATGATTTTGTTTTCATATAATTGAACTTTTCTCGAAACTAAGGAGGATGCTAGTAAGGAACAAAAAGCTAAAAGATAAATGAGTGATGAGGTGCTGATGAATGGAAGAAAGGATGCATCAGACTTCATTAAGACAGTTTCTTGAGCAGCCATTCTTGATAGGTACTCTGCACAGCTCAGCTCTGGAGAATGTATCATTTCTGTGCTGCCCTTACAGAAGGAAAACACCTCTGACCAAATTAATCTCTTGCCTGTATAGCATATATTGACATTTCCTTCATCCAAAGCTTCAACAAATTTGCCATGAGAAAACCTCACTATGTATGCACTCACTTTCTTTTATACCTTGGATATGTGTATTATTTTTAAATCTAGATATCACATAGGAAGGAAATAAGGTCCCTATCTGTGAAAATCAGAATTTATTCACCTTTCCATAATTAGGAGAAACCTCTTTATGATGTATGTTATGGTTCACTTCAGTGTTCTGATATAGTGATAAGTCTCATGTGAACTTGAATAATCCATAGCTGAAAGTTTTATTTCCCAACTTATTGCCATTTTTACAGCTGTTAAGAACTGCTATGCAGCTAATATTAATCCTAATAAAAATTGTCCAAAGATACTCATGCTATATTAGTTTATTATTATGTAGCAGATACATGTTTGTGATCTAATGTGAAACATTGGTGTGACTGACTAAACCTAAATCAACCCTAATAAAAAAAATAAAAGGCTCTCATCAGGTATATTCTGTAGTATATAAATATTATATACTACTACTATATATTCTGTAGTATACAAATATAGTATATATGAGGAATTAATTGAAAATAATTTAATATTTGAGACAGTCAGGTAAACTGAGTTTACCAGAATTATCCCTGCATGATTTCTGGTTGCTATCCAGAAGTTCTTGCTCTTTGTTGTGATTTTTTTTAATGGTAGCATATCTTCTGAACTTAACAGTTGCATCTAATAGTTAATGCAGACTTCTGGTCTTCATACAGCATTGCCTCTGTCCAAGAATACAACCAATGCTCACTTTAAGTCATGAGTGTTTGGACTATTTTGACAAAGAGAAGGCAAAGGGGATTGGGAAGGTCATTGTAGGTTAAAAACTATTTAATGTGACTTTCTGTGATCTTAGCATAATTTTTTCCCCCCAGTGAAAACAGTAACTTCAAATGCCTGTTTCTGCATAAGGCAAAAAAGTATTAAGATAAAATAACAGCTGCATAATTAGGGAAAAAGCATTTAAGCTCAGCATTTCAAGGTTTATCCTACACAACATACACTTAGATTGTCAGCACTAATGAGAAAAGAGTGTGAGAAAAACTTTGTTAAGGTTGAAACTATGCCTGCTGAAGCCAATGTGATCCTTCCATTGACTTCAAGGGCCTTTGCTGGATCTTGCTTCTTTTGCACCCTTATGAGAATCCAAAATCCATCTATTTTAATTTCTCTGTTGCGTATTTTGAAATGATCACTGAGAAAAAAACCCATAACATACTGCAAATGTATAGGCTACCTTAACTATAAGGCAATTAATTTTAGGGATACACAAATATGGGCTCACCACAGAACGAGCCAAGCATATATTGTAAGTCATGGAGTTTTATTTCAGTAGGCTCTAGACATTACCACTCCCCCTGGGGGAGGTTCATTAGGGGCTGTAGTGCTGCATATGGTTTATAGGAAGCTACTTGATTGCTGCTCCTCACCTGAAGGGTGGAGGAAGCCCTCTTTTCTCCCTGCAGAACTTGTCTATACATAAAGGATTGTGGGGAAAAAAATCAGGTTGGAAGGGACCTCAGGAAGTCTCTAGTCTAACCTTCTGCTTAAAGCATGATCAGATATGACAGACCAGTCTTCCCAGGGATTCATGTAGTCATATCTTGATAAACTCCAGGGATGATGACCACACAACCCCTCTGGGCAGCCTATTCCACTGCTTTTCTGTCCTTATTGTCAAAGATTTCCTTTATATCCACTCTGAGCCTTCCCTTGTTTCAACTTACCCCTGTTGTTCTTATGCTAGATTCTGACCTCTGAATGAAAGTGGGTACCTGTCTTTTATCTATTCAAATAAAAGCATTTAAAAGCTGCTTTTAAAAATCTAAGACTTAATTTCATGAGTTTGTACACAACTGAGTTTTCTTTGTACATTGCCTTTGGTTAATGGAATGTTGAAAGCTGAACAGTTCTCATTCAGAGAAAACCAGCCATTGTTAAAAAGTGAAAATACTCCTAATAAGTCATGCTGGTAAAACTGCTATCAGCTAAAATACTCATAGACATTACTGTGGGATTCTAGAAGCTCAGGAGGATGGAAATGGGCTAATACATTAGATCCTGCTCTGAAGCAGCAATGCAAAGAATGAAATCTGTCAGACATAAAGTTGAAAGAATGTACTTTGGATTTTTGCTGATACCAACTTAGGGGTAGGGGTTATTACACATATGAATTCAGACCCATCCAGTGCTGTTATAGCTGGAAAATTTCTTCTGACAGTTTAAAAAGCTGTTTGGACTGGCAAACAAAAGCTGCTCCTGTGTTGGAAACACAGGGAATCTTTGCATAAAATAAAGAGAAAATACAGGCAAAAGCAAAAAAAATTGCAAATTTAAACATGGCAGAAACTAGCACTGTAGTGTTTGGATGTTTGCTGCAAAATATGAAAGCAGAATAAAACAGATGGGCAGAGTTAGTTTTTCAATTCTCACAGGTTTAAGGGAAAGCATAGATCTTGTGTTTGGCATTATTACAATGTGTTTCAAAAAGGTGAAGGGAAGACAGCATCTGTACTTGCTGTAGAATTGCTTTCCTAAATCAATTAGACTAATCTTAGCTGGAGGAACTCTAGCTGGTAGTTCTGTTATTCCCATCAACGGCTAAATCTTTGTTTAAGCCTCTGCAGCATTTTTGCGCAATTATGTCTTGTAGTAATCAACTTGAGTTTAATTCTCAGTTGTATAAATAAAAACCCTGTTTGTTTAGTTCAGTTTTATGAAATATGAACCTTGCTTTCATCTTCCAAAAGCAAATAGAAAAGTTCTAATGACCATCTAGATACTATTTATTATTCGATACGCCTGTCACATCGCATCTTGCAGACTTCTTCTGTTAACTAAAACAAAATTAATCTATTTGTTCTTTACTCTCAGGGAATTTTTTGTTCAGCCGTCTCCAGATCTTTTAATTTTTTATGGTTTTCCTTTAGATGCTACGAAATCAGGTAATCTGAAAGACCTACCTTTGTTTTAAATTACAGCATAACACCTTTATTTTCAATATTTTTCTGCAACCTGCTTAGAATTATTTGTTGTCAATGTGAAGTGGTAGTCAATGAACCAGCTACTACTTTTTTTCCTTCACAAAGCTGGGCAATTCATAGTTGACTTCCCCAACCACACACCTTTCACTTCTAGATTGATGTTTCAAGTCCAATTCTTATCAATAGAGTTCAAAAGTTACAATGTCCTCGTTGCTAATTTGAAGCAGTCCACGTGAAACGTTTTTTGGAAATTGTTCTGAATTTCAGGTTTTAGAGCTAAAGGCATCATCACATGTTTTTCAGTCTTCTGTCTAAGACTACTTGACCTGCATAAAGGACAGAAAAATGTGACCTCTAGAAGGTTATATATGATCATGAATCCTGATGATTAAATCATATTCTCCTTTTCTGATGTATACATATAATATGTGTCTATTCTCAATTTTATCTGCACTGTCTATATAATTACCTTGTTTTGCTCACTCTTACTGAGATTTCTGAGTCATTTTTAGGGGAAATAATCATCTTTTCACATAGCTAATAAAATAATGTGTTAGACCTCTCCAGTGCTGAACAGCAGAGCATTTCTATTCGAACCTTTCATGCTGAAGATAGACTATTTATTCCTACTATTTTTTCATGAGCATTCAAGCCCCATGACAGAATTTCACAGTATCACAGTATCACAATATGCTAGAGATTGGAAGGGACCTCGAAAGATCATCTAGTCCAATCCCCCTGCCGGAGCAGGAGCACCTAGATAATGTTACACAGGAATGTGCCCAGGCGGGTTTTGAATGTCTCCAGGGAAGGAGACTCCACAACCTCCCTGGGCAGCCTGTTCCAGTGTTCCATCACCCTCACTGAGAAGAAGTTTCTTCTCCAGTTTAAGTGGAACCTCTTGTGTTCCAGTTTGTACCCATTACCCCTTGTCCTATCATCGTTTGCCACTGAGTAGAGCCTGGCTCCATCCTCGTGACACTCCCCCTTTATATATTTATAGACACTTATAAGGTCACCCCTCAGTCTCCTCTTCTCCAAACTATAGAGACCCAGCTCCCTCAGTCTTTCCTCATAAGGGAGATGCTCCACTCCCTTAATCATCTTTGTTGCCCTTCGCTGGACTCTCTCCAGCCCCTCCCTGTCCTTCTTGAACTGAGGGGCCCAGAACTGGACACAATATTCCAAATGTGGTCTCACCAGGGCAGAGTAGAGGGGAAGGAGGACCTCTCTCGACCTACTAACCACCGCCCTTCTAATACACCCCAGGATGCCATTGGCCTTCTTAGCCACAAGGGCACAGTGTTGGCTCATGGTCATCCTGTCGTCCACTAGGACCCCCAGGTCCCTCTCCCCTACACTGCTCTCTAACAGGTCGTTTCCCAACCTATACTGGAACCTGGGGTTGTTCCTGCCCAGATGCAGGACTCTACACTTTCCCTTGTTATATTTCATCAAGTTATTCCCTGCCCAACTCTCCAGCCTGTCCAGGTCTCGCTGGATGGCAGCACAGCCTTCTGGCGTGTCAGCCACTCCTCCCAGCTTAGTGTCATCAGCAAACTTGCTGATAGTACACTCAATTCCCTCATCTAAATCATTGATGAATATATTAAATAATACCGGTCCCAGTACTGACCCTTGAGGCACTCCACTAGTTACAGGCCTCCAACTAGACTCAGCCCCATAGACTACAACCCTCTGGCTTCTCTCCTTCAGCCAGTTCGCAGTCCACCTCACTACCTGATCATCCAGTCCACACTTCCTCAATTTAGCTGTGAGGATGCTGTGGGAGACTGTGTCAAATGCTTTGCTGAAGTCAAGGTAGACCACATCCACCGCTCTGCCATCATCCATCCACCGTGTTATTTCCTCATAAAAGGCTAAGAGATTGGTCAAACATGATTTCCCCCTGGTGAAGCCATGCTGACTGCCCCTCATAACCCTCTTATCCTTGATATGCCTTAAGATGGCACCAAGGATAAGGTGTTCCATCACTTTCCCAGGGATGGAGGTGAGGCTGACCGGTCTATAGATACCCGGGTCCTCCTTCTTGCCCTTTTTGAAGACTGGAGTGACATTTGCTTTCCTCCAGTCCTCAGGTACCTCTCCCGTTTCCCAAGACTTGGTAAAGATGATGGAGAGTGGTCTAGCAATGACTTCCGCCAGTTCCCTCAGCACCCGCGGGTGCATCCCATCTGGACCCATGGATTTATGGATGTCCAGATTGCTCAACTGGTCTCTAACCCATTCCTCATCGACTAAGGCAAACCGCTCTGTCGACCTGACTTCATCTAAGGTCTCAGGGGTACAGGGCTCTTCAGGACTGCCTGCAAAAGAGTAGACAGAGACAAAGAAGGCATTCAGTAACTCTGCCATCTCTGTATCTTCTGTCACCAGGGCACCCATCCCATTCATCAGTGGGCCTACATTGCCTCTGGTGTTAGTTTTGTCTGCCATGTATTTGAAAAAGCTCTTTTTGCTGTCCTTGACCCCTCTCGCCAGGTTTAATTCTAAGGAGGCCTTAGTCCTCCTAGCTGCCTTCCTACATCCTCTAGCAGCAGCCTTATATTCCTCCCAAGTGGCCAGCCCCTCCTTCCATGACCTGTAAACTCTCCTCTTCCACTTGAGCATACCCAGCAATTCCCTATTTAGCCACGCAGGTCTCTTGGCCCTCTTCCTTGACTTCCTACGTGTGGGGATGCTCTGATCTTGAGCACAGAAAAAGCAACCCTTGAATGTCAACCAACTATCTTGGGCCCCTTTACCTTCAAGCAGCCTTGCCCAGGTCTCATTAGTCTTTCATGAACTTTCTTGTAGCCAAAAGGAGGGGGAATAAGAACGATGGCTAAATTTGAGCTTGCATATATTATTTTTCATAGACTTACAGACTAATTCAGGCTGGAAGACACCTCCAGAGGCCTCTAGTCTAATGTCCTGCCCAAAACAGCATCAGCTTCAGATCAGACCACGTTGCTTGGGGTTTATCCATTCAGGTCTTGAAAACGCCCAAGGATGAAGACTACACAACTCTGCCTCTTAATTTAGAAATCTGCTTCTACCCCACTTAGTAACACCAGAAAAAAACACTGATGGACACAGTAATTAAAGCTGCAGATACTTGAACCTAAGTAATTTATTATCATTCAGTTCAAAGAACTCTGGGATATGCGGTGAAGATGAGCCACATTCATGGTTTTCTTCCCTGCAGAGGGAATATGTTCAAACACTGAATGCTTACTCAGCCTAGATATTATAGAAGATACAATTATATTATTAATCATTCTTTCCTACTCGGGAATTATAAGCAGCACCTTCTTACTGTACTTTCATCCTTAGTGCAGCTTTATTTTGACATTTGTAACTAAGGCAATTGAAGAACGCTAGAAATGGTTTCACAGGCAATATCAACAAGTGACAATTAAACTGTGATTTTTTTCCAGTTTTTCTCATTTTTCTGCACCCCTGAGTTTCTTGGGCCAGCTGTTCTATTAGTTTTGACTGGTCCTGTCACTGAGCAAAGACTTTGAAGGTTTCTCTACTCCCGTTTTTATGTTGCTCTGATTTTTCTGTGTATAAAGAGTTGGAGCAGCACCGGTACAGACTGTGAAATTGTTTATGAAATCAATGTTAAGGACACAGCCATAGCTCTGCTGGTCATTGCTTGGTGAATGGTTAGAGGGTAGCCCAGGGGTCTTCTGTATCCAAACTATGAGTGAGGTTGCTCCTTTCAAAAGTCCTTCTGTTTCCCTTATGAGATGATTTAAGATACTTGTATTATGAAATGAGTGTTTCAATTCATTCTCTTAGCTAGGGATATGCATAACAAGAAAACCCTGAAGTTAAGATGCTGAATTTCACACCCTGTTGTTTGAACATACTTGCTAAGGGGAAATATGTTGTCTGAAGAATTGATGTGTAGTCAAAACAGAATTCTACTTACTTAACATGTTTGAATTTAAACTGCCTAACTTTAAGAGGATCTATATTTTGAATTCCGCTTCCCACATAAACAGTATTTTTACCATTTAAATAAATTTAACTACTGTATTTGTTTAAAGAAACTAGCTGGGTTTTGTATAACAGATGCTGGAAGCTCTCTATTTTGAATATATCCAGTAACTTTAATTGCAATGCCCCTAGACCTGCAGTCCCCCTCGGCTGTGTTGGACGCTCCCTGCCCTGCACTTAGCAAGCAGTGGTCAGTGTGAGGGCAGACCAGTGGCCTTGTTGCTCTGGATTCTTTCAATAAGCGGCCTCTGGAGAGGAGAGCTTTTAGTGGCATGCTGTAAACTGGGGACAATCATATAACAGAGTGCTGCTGGAAAGCATGTTCTTCACAGTGACCCTGAACTTTGCTTTCACATGCCATGTGAATCTATGCATCACGCAGCTCTCCTGGCATGTGATCCCAAAACAGCAGCATGTTACTTCAAAAATTTGGTCATCTTCCGACTTAAGGTAGCTCATGACTTTTACTTGCTGTAAAAGCAGTTTAAAGTACCCTGTTTTGAGATCTGAGACACAGTTATGAGTCTATCAAGTTGCCCCAGGGATTGAGAGGTTGGGCTGCTTTGTGCAAAGGGATATACAGTTGTACCTGCCCCCAACTACGGTCCTGCCTCTGAGCAAAATGAGGAAAGTTGGCAGACCCACAGGGGGGGAAATCCCTTAGGTGGGAAAGACCTTATGGTCTGTGTGCATCTGCATCAAGTATCAGCCACTGCCTGAATTAGTCACAGAAATATAAGCACAGAGCTAATTTTAATACTCAACTTTCTGAATATTACAGATGCAACTGCATGAAGAACATATTTGATGATACACCCAGCTGTCTTTTCTGGCACAATAAAAAGTATAGTCTATTTAATGGTGCAACACCATACCAGATATTCAAATTACTTAAAACCATCTTCTTGAAGAAAGCACAGAAAAGGAACAGTCTTGTAATGAACAATCTCTGGGTGCATTGTTATACACATGGCAGTAGCTCATAGCACTGAATTTCTCCTTTTTCATCAGCATTATTCTCAGTGAAACACTAATGGTTGTACCATTCCAATTCTTATTTTCTTAAACTGGGAAAACCAGTTTGGAGTGATGTTGAATGTAACACTGATTTTAGGAAGCCACAAAGGCCCTGATGTGCTTGGGTGTGACCCCTGTTGTTTTCACCCACATGAGAAGTGCACAAGTCAGACTGTGCTTGCTAAACTTTGTGAAGACAAAGTTTAAAATGCTTTTATAAAGTTTTAAAATATTAAAATCAAGAGACTAAACTATGACACGCTTATTTCCATTGAGAGTCACTGGTGTATTTTCAAGATGTGGATCAACCACCAATATTCTTCAGCATGAAAGTACAATTCCAACTCTTATCAGAAAATGGTTATCAAAAACCAGAGATTGTTGATAACAGCTGAACAGTAGCTGTTCCAAAACTGTCTCATCAATTGAGAGATTAGATGGCACATTATATATAAAAATGTATAGATTTTCCTACAATAATTCAACCAGAGAAGTTTTATAATATAAGCAAAGATATTTAATTCTACAGTTCACCTGTAACTCACAACTTCACCCATGTGAAATGAGGGCAAGGAAAGGTTTTGATATCGTAAATGATATAATAAGTCAGAGTTTGGAGGTCTGTGGGTGATGTGGGCTTTAGGAGAGATTTCTCCTTTTATTACACATATAACTAGAACTGCTACTGAATCAGACAATTATAGATAACCTGTAAGCTGCACAGAAAAAAATACAGTATTTCTCACCGATATATCAGTATAAATTTAAATGTCTGTTCCAGATGGTAATTCATAGAGAGATCCTTTTCCTTACACAAACACACCCACATTATTTCCAAATATGCAGGGAATGATTCAAAGTAATTTCTTATTTGTCCCACGTTTCTCCAGCTGCTGCTACACAAATTGTAAACACAATCTTAGTGTACTTCACAATTTCATATGATTGTCAGGATGGGCTAGACAGTGTGGAATTCAGAATAGTAAAGTGTAAGCTGCATTATTTCTCAATGAGGGTGTGGAGTTGGAGTGATAAGTGAGCTCATTTCATGCAAGCAATATACATATCATAATTGGTATTGCTATCTTATTCCTGTATGATATTTACTTCAGAAGTCATTCTGATGTTACACATTTTCCTCTTGCAACATTTCAGTTTTCTTTATTCTATTTACAGGCGCATTTGAAAAAAAAGAACTCTGTTAAAAAATCTAAGTATGTGTTAGCATGTATTTCAGTCAGGAAAGGATTTTCTAGGAAATGTTTAAATTGGAATGATCAAGCTATCCTTTAGCAAAAAGAAATTGCACTGGTGGAAGTGTTTGGAGTTCATTTGCAGATTCATTCAACAGCTTATTTTGTCAGTTTATAGTCCCTTGTCTTTTGAGATTAGTGGAAAATGCAGCCCAAGCAGCAAATGCTCAAGGTAGACTGATGCATCTCCCACTCCGGCAATGCTGCACCAAGAACACAGCTTCAAAACTGTATAAAGTGCAAGCTGGCAGGGAAAAGGCAAGCCCCCCAATACCTCTGCATCGCAGTCACTAAGCTGTAGGGTGAGCCAAACCAGGGATGAATCCAGGCTGGCAAAGGGAAGAAATGAGTTTGCCCCAGAACGGGTCTGCATTATGAGCAATGATGCTGGACCAAAAAAGTGGGTGGGAAGAGCCATCTCCATCCATCCTGACAGCAGCGTGAATGTAGGTCAATGGAAACTATCCTGAAAGTACAGCTGTCTAGGGTGATGTTGTTCCCTTGTGCCAAGAATGACAGAGTTGAGCTGATGTTTCACCACATCATGAACTCCATCTTCCCTTAGCCCTGCTCCTTTCCTCAGCCTTGTACCTGCCATTACAGACAGACAAGTGGGGATTTGAGGGCTAAAAGGAATGCTGCTTGACTTATCCAATTAGAATAAGACAGCTAGCAGGACTGTACAGTATGTGAGTGATCATGCATGTGAGCATGGCCGATTAGTGGGGTCTGGCAGAAAAAGGAGATCACCGATGTTTCCAATTAAATGATTTCTTGGGTCTGTCAAATGCGGAGTCCCCGAGGCAATCAGGCACCTCCTAGATGCAAATCTTCCATCTTCTTGTTCCCACTGCTATAAAGAATAAAGCACATAATCTTGAAAACCAAATCCATGTCAATGCTAACCATCTGAATACAAAACCACATGAAATGGAAACCTAGAAAGCCTCTTTATTATGCATGTTTTCTCAGGGCAGTAAAGAGATGTAGATAAAAATCATTTGCCTTAATGTGTGATATGGTTTTCATTGGTTTTATAATGATTTAAGTGACTTGGACCTCATACCCAGATGGGCAAAACTTTGAAATTGTGGGTTTTCTTTGGGTATGAAAAGTAATGCATTCCTTTCCTCATTTTTCAGGGACATCAAACCTGACAACATACTACTGGATGAGCATGGTAAGTGAATATTGACTGCTTTCTCTAAGATCTCTCTAATTCTTGAGATCTCAGTGACAGGCTTTTACATCCTTTGTACATCAACTTCAGGTGTTAATTCCTACCTAAATCTGGACTTCCTTTGCAAAGGCTGTCTGTCCACCTTGAGGGTTTTGTAATTTCCTCTTCTACTGATAAAAGCTACGCTGATATTTGCAAGATGTGAAGAAGAAAAAATTTAGTGTGTATTGACATATCGAGATCACCAGACACACCTGGTAAAAAGAAGTTAATATTTTATTAACAGGATTGCTGTGAATCATTATAATCCCTTCTTAGGGGTCTACAAGTAGAACAGTACTAAGCACTTATTTTCTCTTTTAGAACTTGTGAATGGCTAAGAAATTTCATAGAGCAAATTATTTCTCATGTAGATCTCTGAAATTGCTTTCCTAAATTTAGGTATGGAATTTAGAAATTTACCTCTAAGTCTGCAAATATTTTATGACTCTGCATATTCTGGTTTAAATAGCATAAAAAAATTATGCTATTTAATTATACAACATAATCCGCTTTGAACTTTCAGTACTGATTCCATGATCTCAAACAAAAAAAGTGTGGTATGAAAAAAAAGCAGCTAATTTCTTGAAACTTAAATTTGACACATACAAGCTATCTATGAAGTATTTTGCTAAAACCTTGTGCATCTTTTCTCAACTATTCATAGGAAGAACATGAGAAAATGCAGGTAAAGAAGGCCTTGTATCAGTCAGAACAGAAATGTGTACCAGAGGAAGACTAAATGGAAAAAGGAGATGTATGTTTGCTACTGCAGGAAACTCTTGTTGTGCTTTGTTCCCCACAGAAATTGATTAAAAGGAGTTAATCTTTGAGAAAATATAAACTTGAAATGATGCCAACATTAGCATTATTTTTCAAAACCCATTGCAGGGTTGCTGTGTATACCAGTTAAAGTTGATTAAAGAGGTAACATTGCGAACAGCTGGAGTTTGTCCCTGGGAATATGGAAGCCAACAAAGCTAAATAATTTTGGAGTTTTAAACCATTTAGAACTTCAGGAATTTAATGTCTCAGAGCCATCAAGGTTAACATTCCCCAGACACTGATACCAGCAAATAAGCATGAAACAGAAATCTCTTGTCTTTAAGTCCTGGGTGAATTAAAGATGTCAAAGGCAACATGAAATTACTATGAGTGTGTTAAATCTCTGATTGACAGCCTTTGAAGTAAGATTGCTCTTATCTCTCCTTGCCCCTCATCAAGGTCAATTATGGCACACAATTATGCTCTTGCTAGAGCTTTCCTATGAGGGCTCAAGTATTGCAGAGTAGAAGCTACACCAGAGTGAGAGGTATGCTGCAAAATGAAGGTCTTTTGGTGATTATAAGTTGTTCAGCAACAAAATTATCTGTAGACAGCATGAAAATTTGGGGATGGATAGCCCCTTTTCTGCAAAGCAGCAGAATATTGCTCCCTTATAGCACACCTGCAGACAGGTGGTGAAACAACCATGCTGCTCCAGACTTGCAGACAGACCTTGGTCAGCAGAATTAATCAGCTCGTGGATCCTTGCTTCACAGACCTGTTATGTGGATAAAGGTCTACACACCTCAACTCACTAAATGAAGGGACACTAATTGAACAGATGTCTGTATCCTACTTGTCATCACAGGCTTCCTTTACAGATAACTGAAAGACAAAGACACGTTTTAGGTAATCTGATCTATTTTGGATGTGTGCACTACATGTCAGTGTCTATTTCTGTTTAGTGACTAATACCAAAATGTTTTGAGTAAAGATACAGATACCCACCATACAGATGTACATTTTGCAAGATGAATGCTATCCTTGAAGTCTATAAAAGCTTTTATTAATCTGCAACATTGTAAATCATTGGATTTCACCTAATGGAAAAATGTGTTGAATAATATGTACACCATATATATGCTGTAGAGGAAGCGTAACAAATTAACCTAGTATGAGTCTAACCAGGTGCACAGGAAAGAGCTTTATTTTAGCCTGTGGCCTCTGATATGGCAGAACAGTTTCCTGTATGCTTGACTTTACCTCTAGGTCTTTCTTACAGTTCATTAAACAAGCTGTGCTTACACAAGGTATTATGGAATTGGATATGCACAACATTTAGGACTGTGAGTTTGTCTTAGTGAGTTAGATATCTTTGACTTCACTGAAGAAACCTATTTTGGCTGAATTGTAGTGGTATGATGCCATTCACATTGCCTTATATCTTTAAGCAGTTAAATAAACTGACTTTCATAACATATACCAGGATTATAGATCATAGATATTTCTGATTGTTAACACTAATTTCACTGCAGTTTATCTCTACAGTTTAGGGAACATAACTCAGGAATACAGAAGTAGTGAAACAGGAAATTTTTCTTAAGCCATGAAAATCTAAAGTACAAGTAAAGAATATGAAAATGCATACAACATACTCCAAATAATTCTGGCAGAGGAAGCCTGAATTTTCCCATGCACTTCTCAGCAAAGCCACGTCTCAACACTGCTGAGCACAGGTTCTCATGCATCAGTGGAAATAAATGATCGATAATCATGAGAAGCATAACGCTACATGAAAATGGGGTAATTAGCTGCTTAAAATAGTGTTCAGTCCCTACCAGAAGATGATTGCCTGGTCTCCTGGAGAGATTCTTTACCTTAGTGTGTTCTCTGAGTAAGAAAAGGGACGATTTCAGGGTTCACTCTCTGAACTAGAATCAAATGGAAACTGGTGCTGTCCATAAAGCTCTTTGGTAATGTTTCCCTCCCAGCTTCCCCAGAAAGCTCTTATTACTAATTCTAATCCCTAAATTTCATAATAGTGCTCTGTTCTGCTAACATGCATCTGAAACAGAATTATTCCAGTGATAGCTGCAGGGACTACTTGGTGGTTCAGAAGAGCTATTATCATTGTACAGAGAAAAGTATTATAAAACTCTCTGAATAACAACATTCTGCTTCCTCTACTATTCCTTTCATTTTAATGGTTTAGAACAATATAACTGAAATAACAGCATTTAGAGCTGAAAGCTGGACAGTCTGGTCCATGTTGCACTATTTTCCTGAAATATCAAAGAAATTAAAGACTTCTTTAAATCTTTCCATGATCCATGATGTCTAAGGAGATGTAGAATGCCTAGAATGGAGAAAAACAAGCAATAGCAAACAGATTAGTATGCTCTCTTTTTTCATAGAATCATAGACTGGTTCTCCTGTTTAAGTTTAAACCCACTACTTCTTGTCCTATCTCTACAGCCCCCGATGAAGAGGTGATAATGTTATAGCTATTTGTTAGCACCACTGATATTAACATTTCTGGTCATTCTTCAGAAATTCTGAGGCTCTACTTTGGCATCCAGGTTTTGCATTGTGCAGAGTGACCACACCATTAATACACTCTCTTCACAGGAAATCTGCAAGGGTTTGATTTCTTCCCAAGCAAGTTTTTCAGGACATCATTTCATAAGACCCAGCAAGGTCCCTGCTTGGTTTACTGAGGAATAACCCCCTGCTGGGTCAGACCCAAGCCCTCAGCTGGCATTCTCTCTGAAGCAAGGTCAAGAAGAGATAGGTGCTATTCATGGAGTGTGCTCTTTGCCACTTAGTCACCAAATGCTTCAGTGTTTTCTATCACACACAACTTTTGTATTAAGATATTAGAGTATGCCTGTATATTCCCTTTAGACTCTGGGTGAATCTTTCTTAATGAGTGAGTTTGTCTATTACCTCTTTGAAGCTGCTACTGATACTGGTCTCCACAACCTCCTGGAGCAACATGCAGAAGTGCACCATCCTTCATCAAAGAAAAGGGGTTTGTGTGTTTTGAAACATTCTTCTCTCAAAAAAAACCCACAACCTTCTACTTCTAGAATTGTAGGATTTGGTGAACAATATCTTACAATCATAATATTCATGATATTAAAAAAAACTCCTTCAATTGAAGCGCCTCAGCCTTTTTAATTTCTTATAATACACTGGCCCAGTCCTCTTGCCGCTCTCTCTTGCTATAGGTACTGTTGCAGACATGCAAGCTTTCAGTTTCAAAGCAGAAGAGCAACCATATTGGATCATCTGGATGATTTTTTTTCTCTCCAAGAGTCTCCAAAAAGTGAAGGACAGAGCATGACCTAAACCAAGTTTTTGTGGTGCTTCCCCCATGTACTCACCCAGCCTTCAGCTCTTTGTGACTGAGGCATTTCCTGAGCTGGATACAGTTTCTGAACATTTCATAACTTTCAGTGTCCTTTTCCATGCTCTTTTCTGGTGATTCCTTGAGTGGAGGGAACGTTTAGCACCCTGTGCTTAAATAGAAATTATGTTAAGACTCACTACTTGTTTGTTCATTCTGATGGTGCCACCTCTGACAGCACCAAATGTCCACTGGTGGTTCTCCATATTGACATCAAGACCTAATACTTCACTCTTAGACTTAATAAGAATAATCCCATTTTATTAGGGTTGGGGGGGGGAGAGGGTTAGTCTCAATTTTTGCATCTGGCAGTGATAATTTTATTCTGTAATCATTTCTCTAATGAGACAGCAAGGCAGATTTAAGCTGGCGTTCATATGTGCCTTATTATATATGATTATATTGCTTTATGATCCCCAAAGTTTTTCTTAGAACTATACTTCCTTGATTACATGACAATCTCAGCTCTCATTTTAAAAATAACAGCAAAATTGAAATATTCAGCTAATGAGCAATCTTGGTCCTAAACCCAAAAAATAGGATGAAAAAATATCATAAATTCAATATTTTGAACCTCAATATTAGCTTCTGAAGAACTGAACTGGCAACATTGTCACTGGGTAGTGATGTCTGGGAGACAAAGTCTTCACTGAAGATGTACCTGGTGTGTCTCATCAGGGCCTGTCCTTATCATACCTACACTCAAATTTCAGGCACTATATCTCATTTAACCCTCCAACATTGATTAACAAGATGAATGCTCTCAGCATAATTAATCTTTCTGAAGCTACCTACACTTTGAAAATATATGTGAATATATGTGTACATGGCCATTATACAGCCTACCCTTTTGAAATTCACGGCCTCGCTGAACCCATCTATAGCAATACAATAAGATTTTTAACTATCTCCCTGATGGTAAGTGGCAGACTGCCAGTCATGCTAAATTCATATAGATGTGAGCTACACTCTTCTACATAGTACAGGTGAACCTAGAGAGAGGCTTTTAAATTGTTCATAGGGTTTGAACTTTTGAGGCTGAATTTGCTCCAAAATGTTACTATGTTGAGATTTCCCATCAGCCCTGATTCATGCTGAGTTGATGGCATTAACTCCAGCCTGGTATTTCTTCTCTTTGCCCTCCCATTCACCCCTTTGGTTTCAACCTCTGAGTAATTCAATGAGGTTTGAAGTCAAGTACATTTTCCTCTGCTAAATGTCAGTCAGCCAGCCTGACTAACACCATTTAGTTAGCCACTGTTCAGGACCTGTTTTAATCATCATTAGGATTTGTTCAAAACTTAAATAATAATCTGAAGATCATTTGCTGTTTGCCTGAGATACTGAGATTTCAGGCCACATGAAAAAGTGAGGCATAAAAACCGCTTAGGAATTCTGAAGTGCATGCATAAAGCTTCTCAAAGTCATACACTGTGCTGTATATATTAACTTACAAATTTTCTCTGTTAAAAACTTAACTGGAAGCTGACTGCAGGAATGCAATTTCTGAAAAAATTTCCACTAAGGTACTTCCCACTTGCAATATGCATGTTGATGTATGCAAAATCTGCAGTCTGGGATGATCTGAGAAAGCCACTCTACAGAGAGTCAGAGGAATGTGGTCATTTGCCTTTCCCTCCTCTCCATCACCACCTTATTATCAGATGGGGTCATGCAGCCGTGGGGATTAAGTAATGAGCTCTTTCCCTGTGAAACTTGAATCTAGTTAGGTATTGCTGAATCTGTTGTGCACTGCTCTGCTTCACAGCTCTTAAAAGCTAAACCCAAGCGCACTGACATACTGCTCAGTTCAATATTGCACCAGGGTACAAACTTGGTTTTGACATTTCTTTCATCACAGTAACATCCAGAAAGGGAGATCAAGTACAAGGTGTGAAGCTCAGGTGGGAACTAGTCCCCATGAGCTGAAATTCTGGAACCAGCATGAAGTAGCCAGTAATTAATATCTCAGCATATTCACTGCAACAATAGCAACATTTCCTTTTCCTATATGCAGCAGCTGCAGTAAAAGATGTCTTAGAAGCTGATTCGAAGGACTCCTACAGAGAACTGGGGTCTGTCTCTTGAAATATTCACACCCGAAGTAAAAATTTAAAAGAACCCAAACAAACAAAACAAGTCACTAGGCTTAAAAGAGTTGAAACCATTCAGTGGTTTGCCTTGATATCCCTCCATCTCTCCTCCTCTGCCCCCGGGCACAGGGGGTTCACCCCCTGTTCTGACTCCACCCCAGACAGAGCCTCTGTCCAAGCCCCCAGCTCCCACCAGCTGCTGTGCACAGCCCCTTAGGCAACACAGTCATCTGCCTGCCTTGGGGATGCCTTCCTTTCCCTCCATAGCCGATTAGAGCAACAGGAAAAGGCTGCCTGCAGGCAGACCATGGGCCGTGAGTGGTCCTATGATGGGGAAGAACAAAGGTGGTTTTCCCAGTGGTACAGACCCCGCTCTGCTCTGCCCTGCTACATGTACAGGAGCTGCCCACTGTGGCTGTGTCAGCAGCAGGATGCAGAGAAGCTATGCACAACCCAATCCATTTCTTACCTGGAAGAAAGGCATTTTTAACAAAAACCATCAGTCAGTGTATACAGTATTTCACGTGTGCTATTTTGGTTTTGTTAAATGAAAAGAAACCTAATAACTGGGAAAGAAAACAATGCACTGCAGGAGAGGCAATTTTCATTGCAAATCAACTATTTGGATCAGTCTGAATGGATATTATGTGATAGATGTTTTGCAACAGGCTACCATGCTGGCATTCTAATAGGGAGCATCACTTACAATGCTGTCATTTAAATGACAGGACTTTATATTTATCTCTATAAAACACAGTTATCTGTCAAGAAAGAAGAAAGTATTAGTCTGCTAAGATCCTTGCAGATTTTCATTCTACGGTGTACACAGAATTGCTTAAAACTACTGTCATGAGGTTTCTGTATGTGGTTCAATTATCATTTTCAAGAAGCCTTCTGTCATGGTGTTTCATTACTGCAAAATAAACTGCAAACATGCTACACTCCAGCCACCAGGAAGGAAGAATGCTACCTTGAAATCCAGTGGCAGGCTTGGCTGTGATTCTTGTTATGGCAGCCTAACCCTTCCCTCTCCTTATAAAGTGATTGCTTTCCTTTTTGCACAGTTTTTGTCTGCTGTAGGCAGATGCCTTCCTGTGCATGGGTCTTAAGAAGGAAGAAATTGTCAATAAAATGCAAGCATTTTTATTGAGAAAAGTGCAGAAATCATGCAAACCATTTCATCAAAAACTTCTACTGTGCCTCCTGTTTGGAGAAATAGCTTTAAGTGCAGCAGTGTGTCGTGCTAAATGCTCCTTTCTCCCTTCAAAACAAGCTCAGGTCTGGACAAATTAGGGGCCTCTGAGAATTTTGGTTCACATATGCATAGCTGCACACTTGTTAGAGGTTGGCAGATGCATTTCCTGCAGACTTTGAACATGATCTAGGTTAGATTGTCAGAGCAGCATAATCTTTTGCTGAGACTGCTGTTCCTCTGTCAGGCACCACGGTAACGTTCAGCATCAGTCATTCGTTACACTCTTTTCACCTTTGACAGCAAGCATGATAACAACCTCACTGGCTTAACAACTGCATCATGCCCAAACCCTGCTCCATTCTGTGGACTGAATGAGGTCGAGATCTTGATCACAAAAAAAAAAATCACAAGAACTTGTCAGTCAAGACTCTGGTTGATGAATTAATCCTGATCTGAGTGCAGGGCTAGGGAGAAGGGAGTACTTTTCCTGGACTCTGTCTTCCACAATGTCATTGCCAGATGTAGCCACAGAGAGAGCAATATCTGCATCACTCCACCACATAAAACTAGTCCTTAAGCAGAGATACAAAACCTAGCAGCTGACTTACTGAATTAAAAGCCTGCAGTTTTCAGGCTGGATTTATGTTCAGTTTACCAGGATGAGCAACTATTGCTTCAGTTTAACCTATGTTCATCAGAAACTACCCCAGGAAAAAAGTAATGACAGCAGGTTTGGGCCATCCAGCCTGATTAGCTCAGTTTAGTCAGCTGTCTGGCGGGTCAGGCAGAAAGTCCTGAGGCTGACTTCTGTCACCTGTCTTTCATCTTGCAACCTGCTGTCGAATGAGTGATCATTTGGGACCTGCTGCTGTTAACATACACTCTCTCCTGCTACCATAGATACAATTTTATAGTTATTGTATTATAAAAATACCCTTTCTCTTCTCTGCTCCCTTTTTGCCCTGAGGAGACTTAGAAAAAGCCAGGCTGATGTTAACATGATGTGGATGTGACAGCAGACAGGTGTCACAAAAACCTGAGATTGTAAGGGGGTGACTCTAGCTGAGGATAAGGAGATTTCATTCTGTTGACTGCTGCTGCTTTGAGAAGCCAGTTATTGTTTTCAATGCTCATGGCAGGAGAAGATTTAGGGGTGCCCATCAAAAAAGGTTCAGCACTGTGAGCAGGTAGTGCTCACAGTTTGTATGCAACCATACAAAAGAAGTGTTCCATCACTTAGCTGCCAATATGATATTTCTAATTATGAGTAGCATTTAATAGCAAGTTTCCATGAACTGTTATGGGTCTTTCCAATTTAATTTCTATTCAGTATCACTTAAATGTTAAATGAAGGAAGGAAATTTTTTATGATGTGCTATTTTAACTTCAGTTTTTACTTTGTGTAATTGCAGGACATGTTCATATCACTGACTTTAACATAGCAACCATAGTGAAAGGCTCAGAAAAAGCATCTTCTATGGCTGGCACAAAACCCTATATGGGTAAGTTTTCAAGACCATTTAAAAGCATAAGAAAGTCATACATTAAAGTTGACAAATGGTATATTAAAATGATTTTAAGTGGTGAGAGCATAAAAATAAATGTACTTAGGTTTGGGCTTTTTTGGGGGGCAGTATTTATGTGTTGACAATGGAAAACACTGGTGATGGAGGGATGGATCAGGAGCTTGGCCTTTACACTTCGAGTCAGGTTCTGTTTGGTTTTGTGAAGCAAATTCAGGAGATTTTCAACTGCATTACTATCCTGCAACCCCCCACATCTGGAGGCAAGAATATATGGTTATATTTGCACCACTATGGACGTGATCTAGCAAAGAACATGTAATGCCAGTTTAAAAGTATCTAGGCACATCCTTAATTACTTTGCTATGCTGAGTTTCTCAAAAGCATGTCTGTTTAAAATTAGAGTTCTATGCAACTAACCACTTAAGTGCTTCCCCTGTGGCTCTTAGGGGCATTTTATAAATTTTACTTATGTATTTTAAATGCATAGGTAGATTTAAGCCTAGAGGGGTAAAATTCAGTTTAACTGTCCTCATGTGTCTTAAAGTTAAGCATCTTAATAATTCAAGTTTCCTCTGGAGCTGAAGGACAGAACGCATCTCCTGAGGATCATTTCCATCAAAGTTAGGCTAGCTTTCATGGCTAAGAATAGGTGTGATTTATCCTGTTTGTGGCTTCCTACATATCTGCTGGTTCTGTCTTTATATGGAATTCTCATTGATGTGGTGACTGGCTTAAACTAAACATATTTTGGTTCTGGAAACTGTACTAAGAGATATGTGTATCTCCAAGAGACTTTCTCTAGCAGACATGCTCTGAGCACACCCAACACCCATGCAGTTGTAAAATATTAGTAAATGATCATGTTCGGAAAATGTCACTTGGGGATCAGGAGGTCACTGTGTTACTACGCTGTGAATATTAGCAGAGGAGTAAAAGCATGTGCTGAAGAAACAGGAATTAACACTTATTTATTTCACAGTACAAAGAGGTTTGTACCAACCTTCACATGAAGCAGGCAGATGTCTGCAGGATGCTACAATATGAGCTGTGAGACTGTGTCAGAGCAGTCCCAGGCACTGAAGCAGTTGTGTTTTCAAATATCATGTGATTTTTTGTCATGAATCAATAGTTAACTGGAGTCTCTTGCCTATGAGCAGCTTGTTCACAGCCATCCTCTCTTGGCAGTTAATAGGATGCAATAACAAGTGTGTGGGCACACTGTGCCCCTTGGGCTCAGGACTAACGAACTGACCTGACACTGGCTAGTTTGCTCTTATAAATTTACTCAAAACGGACTAAGAAACGTTTTATGTAGTCCTGACTCAGGCACTGAAGTTATACAGAGGACTGAGGTTGTAGATTGACATTTTCTCAGCAGTTTGTATTAGTTAGCATTAGCTGAGTGTCCAGCTCAGTGTCTCTGCTTAGATGAGATGGTCAGCACTGCACAGGCATTGGATGCAGAGCATTAGAAAATTAAGTCTTCATACCGAGTTTCCCCTCAGGGTTGGTACCTGAGTGTTTGATGTTGCACCACAGGTTCCCTATTTATTGTGATGAAAACAGAGGAGAAGGGATGCCGAAACCTCAACTACACCAACTGCTTTCATTTAAAAAGAACTTGCTTGAGCATTCTTGCCAATATGTGGTGGGTTTAATTATAAAAACAAACAAGCCCAATAACAACAAAAACCCACAACCAACGACAAAATAAACACATGCACAAACCAAACTCAGGAAAAAGCCTTTTTTGTCTACAAGTAATTTGACCTCCCCCTGACGCATACAGACAAATAGCTGTATGACTGACGTGTGAAACTGTTCACATTCACCTAAGTGCCCTTAAATACAGGTTGACTGAAAAGTTAAAAGATTCCACCATTTTTGATATGGTAGGTTTGTATTTCTCTAAACAGCTTATTTCCTGGAGCTTGTATGTTCTGCTTAAATAGCTGCCTAGAATCTAGTAGCAGCCATTGTCATTAGATGTGCAAATTCCTATTGCACAGGTTGTTCAAAAATCTACTTGAAGAGTGGCCATTTTGCAGTTCAAGTCCAGAATAGGTGTTTTCCCTATTTAACTGTGGTGATGACAGCAGACAACAGCAACAGTTCTTTCTGAGATTTAATTTGGTAAGCAATTAAATGACTGTTTTGATGGTGTTACGTTTTTAATCTTGAAGGGGTTTATGCAGTTTTATGTTATGAAGCATAATTATTATGAAAGCAGAAAAAAGCTGAGTACTTGCTTAGGGGTCAGTTAGCATTTTAGCATCTGTCTGTCCTAGTCTGAATGTGTGTATTCATCTGGCAGCTTAATGATCAGAAGCACATTAGTTAAAACAAATGTACAAAAATATATGTTAACATTCCTCAAGTATTTTGCTGAGAGTTAACAGGAAATTTAGCGTCCTTTGGAGCGTCTTTTAGACTGTCCACACACATCAGTACACCACCACCTTCTTAATTCATTAGTGGTCTCTGTTAGCAAGCTTCTCTCACAAGGAAAAAACCTAGCTTTTAACAACAGAAAGCACAAAAAGCTGTAGCAAGTACTAAGTACTGGAATTTGGTATTTTAAGGTTAAAATTATGAAAAATGGTCTCATCCTTTTGGAATTCCTGCTTTCCACCACCACAAGGCAGAGTAACTTGTTCTTTGTGTAGCTGACATTTGCCAAGAAGTGGTACAAGGGAAGAAATGCTGAAATTCTTTAGGAAATGTATATTTATTCTTCATCTATTCAGTGCAGAGATGATAAAGACCTTGCTTAAACTCTGCTTGTGTTCCTTTCCACAGTATTCTCCATGACAGAAAATGCCGGAGTCCTTGTATTTAGTAGGAAAATACTCATCTCAAGGACAGAGTATGTCCTTCTTTTGTGGCTAATAAGATTAGCCATATTGTTTTGCAATTGCTCCTCAGTTTAACATCATGGCAAATCATTACTCTAAGTCTGCACTGTGGTAGACATCTGGGCCTCTTTGCTTCTCAGGAAGCTAAATGACCTTGTGGAGGGTTCCTGTTAGAGCCCAAGCTGACCCAAAGAAGGAAGTAAACTACAGACCTGGAGCAGGGGGAAGATAGGAGATGGGGACAAGTTCTTATCTTTGCATGCTAATGAGCTGTTGTCTTGGTTGCCCTCAGGTCATGCAGCCACTCTGCCCCTGAACCCTTCTCTCCACTCATCAGGTCTCCCCCATATCCAACAATCTCACAATAAAAAGAAACAGTGCAAGAAAAATGCTCTCTTTCCCTTTATGGAGAGGCACCATCCACCAGCTTACTTTCTCTCCAGTGTGTCTTCCTCACCTCTTGGAAATGCAAGTATACCACAAAAGCTACCAAGAGTCATCCTTGCATTTACTTGGAGCTGTAAGAAGGCAAAAAAACCTTTAGAAGTGTAAAAATCTGGCTTAGGTGACAAGTAATGGGTAAAGATTTTCTCAAATCATGCACAGCTTGAGTATCAAAGCTTCAGCAAACCTCAAATACTAAGGGTTTGACAGATATGGCCAGATACTCACCGGTGTTACCACCATTTAGATAATAAAATAAATAATAATTTTTAAATAATTAGGGAGGTTGGCAGTAAGCTTTCATTATCAGGAATTTAAGCTTCAGGACAAAATCAGCTTCAAGCAAGGTACTTGCTGAGCACCAGAACTGGGGCATCTTAACGGTTCCTTTAAGACATGCCTAAAGCTATGCTTGTATTTGTGATGATGAAGGTATGAGATTTGATGAAAGTTTTTCTCCTGTCTTGGAGGTCTAATTCCCATGTGAATCTAGTTATGTTTAATCAGATATGAGGGCACTCTCCAGCTTTGCCCTTAGTAAAGCTACCTATTGCCTATTTCTTCCCAGGGCAAATTTAAAGAAATCAACAGAGAAATGCTCTCTCTAAAGCCCCCATTCCTATTTGAAATCTGATTGAAATAGGCTTAGAAATTGCTAGGGAGCAATTTTCTCTCATGCAGCATGACTGCATAAAACTGGTGTCCAGGAAAAAAACAGTGAATTGATATTGTGTTGTAAAAATGCACCAGCTGTTCTGATTAAGATACCTATCTCATAATGCTGAGCAGGGTGCAAGTCAGCTCCAGCAGCCTTTGCTTAATCCCACTTCACATTAGCTTTTTTGCCCCTAAGTCTTTCTCAGCCTGAAATTTTCCCTGCCTATTTTCATACTTATACAGAATGCAATGCATCTGAACCTGAATGTTTCTCTAGAAACCCTGGTCATTTCTCTATGTTCCCTCTTCCCAGGTGATTCATTCAGACAAGTGAAATACCTGTCACGCATAGGCAGAAAAAAACTGCACAGATAAAGGTGATCTGAAAAGAGTGAAGCCAACAGCCTGGCAAGACAAGCAACTTCCAGCTGCTTCTGCAGTTTTACTTCTCAAAGCCATTGACCTGAAATGTTGAAGGGAAATCAGCTTCTTGGTGTTTGGGGGTCTTCTGTCTCATGCTGTTCTAAAGGCTGAAGCCGTGAAATACAATATGTGCCTTCAGCTGGTGTAGGAAATTTGTGTGTCACCAGTGCCTGGTCTTACCGTCACAAATTCACTGCTTAAACCTTCGGCAGCACCTGCGATTGAGGGTGTTGTCAAAGATTTTATTGCAGGAGCAGCCCTTTGAAAACTCAGAATTTTTCAGGCTGTCATCCTACTCTGGCAAGCAATGCAAAATGAGACCTACCTGGCTTTGAGCAGGTATGGATGCTGCCAAAAAACAAACACACCACTTGTGGGAGCATCTCCACTCCGCATCAGGTTGTGAACCAGGAAAGCCAGTGCAGGGCAGGACACAGTGTGTGTTTACCTGGTTGGAAGCACCTGTTTGCCATTTGCAACACTGTTCCATCTATTTCTTATATTGGTTGCTCATAAAGCTGCAAGAAATATGTTTGTGTCTCAGAGAATGTGCCCTGTGCTGGGCACCCATTTGCAGTGATGGCTTTCTCTCTTGCAATGTGTTGGTCAGCTATAAGAACAAATGTTAAATACTAAAACATGTCTGGAAGACATTATATATACTCCTTTTGTTTATTCCACACCCTGGCTTAACTTACATATATGAGAGTCCTCCTTTTTACTCACTGAAATATCTCCTTTTGGAATGACCAATTTCCATACATCTGTATGTTATTTGTGAGTGTTGTAAAAACTTGCCCCTCACAGGTTATAAATTTTGTAGGTTTAGGGTTTCTTTGGTTTTTTTTTGTGTTTCTGGTGGGAGCGTTATTGGCTTCATGGTTTTCTTCAGCAGAGGCTGAAGTTATCCAAATAATGCACCGTGACTTTACTTCAAATCAAACCGATAAAATACATTTAATGGTATAAATATACCTGACAAAAATCCAAAGCCAATAAAGCCAGCCATAAATTATGTGAAAGGTTTCAGTTACCCCCTTCCTATCCTGCAGGCTCGTTATCTCAGATTTTCACAGCTGCTTTCATAGGCTGCTGTCATGCTGAATAATAGCTGTATGCCTGAGATTACCAGAGGAGTGTGCATTTACAGAGGTCCATTGAACTTCTGAAATGTATGAGACATCCACATACATTAATTGATACTGTGTGGGAGTACTATCAGAATCAGAGGAAAGCAGTGGATGTCCTGATAGCAATCTTATAGGTAAAGTAAAAATATCCCCTAGGGCTAAATTTGCTCCTGAGGTAGTTATACTCTAGCAGGAACAAATTTGGAGTTGGGTTTTCAAAGGTGTTCAACCCTTGTCTTCCTCGCACTCATACTAAACATTGCTCTGAAACAAAATGGTATTTTGCAGCTCATTCCTTTTTTAGTGCAGTTAAGGCAGTTTGTAAGTTTTTAAGCATCCAACCTTTTTCCTACCAAGGGTTTCACTGTCTATCAACAGGGTTTCACTACTGGTGTCACTGCCTGCCCTTTTGATCCCAAGGAAGAATATCATGATTCCAGCATGAGCCTGCAGGCTTCTGTTTGTTCTGATAAGCAAGGATTGAGAGTGGACAAGTGAGGCTTCAAGGTGCTGAAATAAATACCATTTTGACAAGGTTTTCAGCTTGTACTAGGAGCACCGTGGCTGAGGAGATTAAGCACTGGGCTGCAAGTGGGTACTTGGGTTTTGGCTCTGTTCTGACACTAATGAGTAGGCACACAAGCAGCTAAAAAACCTTGGGAGATCAGGAAAGAAGTTACTGTCTCCAGCTGACTTCTACGTCTCTGTGCTCTCTGACCGGCTACCAGCCTTGAGAGCTTCCAATAAAAGTGTTAATATAATAATTTCTTTGACTCTCAGTCAAAAACCCCTCAGACTGAGTTCAAGTTGTAGTTTTGGTTTGGTTGGTTGAAGGAGAGGTGGTTGGTGGTGGTGATGTTTTTGGTGCTTTTTTTCTGTTTTTTATTCTTTTGCTTGTTTGTTTTTAACTTGCCTGAAAAGGTCTGATCTGATGTGGAGCTCTGTGGGCAGATCTGAGGGGGAAGACACCTCCAGCCGTGGTTACAGACGGGGCAGCATCCCAACATTTCTGTCCCCTGGATGACTGATTCTTTGTTCAAGCCACACAACTCCCACAAGTTTTTGCATGCATAAACTGATGCAATGATGTCTGCTAATCTGGTAGAGTATGTGAGGCAGGAGTATGTAATAGCTCCTCTGATGTGTCAGGTACGCAGTCAGCCCTGAGAATCCCCAGTTATCCAGACTGGTTAATTTCAGTACTGAGACACTACTGGGCCAACCTCCCAGATAGCATACGGGTGGTTTTGAACGCAGCCTCTTCAAGAAGTTATAAAAACAGACACTGCAGCCACTGAGGTTTTGGGTGGAGCAAGGAACGTACTTCTGTATAATTTCATATTCAGTAGTAGGAGACTATGACACTATGATTGCTGCTGAGCGTTCTTTCAATGGGGTTAGCAACTTGAGGTTGTTTCTCTGAGGTTGATCCAGATGTTAAACCACCTGAGGACTTCTTTGTGCAAAAGTAAGGGCAAGAAGTGGGTTCTGCTCTGCACTGAGTAATGCAGAGGGTTTTATGAGGACAGCTTTTACTCTGAGTAAGGGATGGAAAGATTGTAGAGCCATATGGCAAACTAATAAGGCTTTCTAAATACAGTGTCTGCATTCAAGTAATGGTATCAAAAATATTTACTTTGATTGAATAATTGCATTAAATATAAGTATTAAAACTATTGAGGTGTATTATGTGAGTAATGGTCCAAAATCAGTTACTCTGCTGTAACAAGTCTAGATTTCACACTAGAAAATTGCCAGCCCAGCATGGTCAGTCTTTAAGCAGCACTTTGCCTTATACAATTGAAGTTAGCAGTTGGCTAGTCTGAAGCTCTGAGTCAGAAACCTGCCCGTTATGATTTAGACCCTTTTAACACATGAGAGAGTAAACACTAGGAGGCAAATTGATAGTTTACCAAGTCCCTGTTTATACTCAGGGAGAGGGAAGTTGTTTCCTTCCATTTTGCTCTTAGAACAGCATCTACTCTGCTCCAAATAGATCACTTGTCACTGTAGTTTGATTTCTGTTTTCTATTTAAACCATGACCTAGAAGAATTACTCACCTTTGAATTTATTTTTCAGAGGAAAGTGAAAATTAATATCATACTGCTGAGAAAGCAATTAATATTTCACTGAACAGTCTCAGTCCAAGGTTCTTGGAATATTATTTCAAAAATCATGTTCATTTTTTATTCAGCTCAGACTGTCACCCATTAAGCCTGCTTCAGCAAGGTGAAACTATCAATGTGTGTTATCAATCAAGTCATTCACACATATGAAATTTGGAAAGGTGTAAGCTTTTAACTGCTTATGTTGTGATAGCCAATCAAAGTATTGTTTATATTGTGTGCATTGTATATGTCAAAATATATCCATTTTTATATATATTATTCTTTTTTCTTTCACGATCAGGCATTAATATCAGGAAGGAGAATGATGTCTGGCAGCAAGGTATCATGCTAGACCTCAGTTAATGACACCAGAATCTATTATTTTATCTATGAAATCTCAGTCATTACAATAAAAACCAATGTCATAGAATTATAGGATAGTTAGGGTTGGAAAGGACCTTAAGATCATCTAGTTCCAACCCCCCTGCCATGGGCAGAGACACCTCACTCCAGATCATGTTGTCCAAGGCTCCGTCCAACCTGACCTTGGACACTGCCAGGAACAGAGCATTTAGCACTTCTCTAGGCAGCCTGTTCCAGTGCCTCACCACGCTCACAGTGAAGAACTTCTTCATTATATCTAACCTGAACTTCCCCTGTTTAAGTTTAAATCCATTACCCCTTTTCCTATCACTACGAGCCTAATGAAGAGCCCCTCTTCAGCATCCTTGTCACTGAGGTATGTTTTGCTACACCTATACTAGAGTGTATTGCTTTGCAAACCCTGCCATACTCCACAAACCTCTGATTCCCCTTACTGACATGTAGGGTCTCTGCCGAGATGCAAATAGGCTATGGAGAGCTCTAGCTAGCCAACTGCATGACTAATGTCAGGGTTTTCTTTCTTGAGAAATGTTTTGGACATGCCCACCTGAACTTGATCATTCCATAATGTAAGTCCAAACCATGACGGATTTATTTTTTATTTTCAGTTTGTCAAATTAACATTGGTACAGGGTATTTTTGTTGTAATTAATGACCAACCCTCCTCAGCAACATTTCGCTATGCATAGACAGTCAGCTCCTTACAGCTAACCAATCTTGCAACGCTCACTTGCACGTCATTGCTTAAGTATACAGATTTGTTAATGTACGGCAAAGGCCAATTGAAGGGTCTAATGCGTTCATCTTGCTTCACTTTCCCCCTCATGAATTTTACGGTGGTTCAAAGCAGCCTAGGGAAGTTGGCAATGCTTTGAAGTAAGTACCAGCTGTGTAAGCTTATCAGCACATGGCAGTCTCGCAGGTAGTGGTAGGCAAGTACACTACATGCTCTTCGGTTAGCTTCTTGCAAAGGAAGTGAAACTTAAATCAGTTCATCAGAAAAGAAATGCCACATTGTGCTATTTAGGACTTGTATCACAGTCACTCCGAGCTCTTCATTTTATGATTTAGTCTGATGAATTATCTTTATGATTAAATAGTATGTTCCATCAAAAATAATAACAGCTGCACTTTGTGCCAGCTATTCCAAGTGATAGACCTCAAATTGGCTATTTTACCATTGCCAGCATTTTCCAACACACCATTCTGAAGCAAATTAAAATGGTCTGACCTTTAGAGGTCTGGAGTACTTATAGTTTAACTGTGAAGTTAAGTGATACTTATTAATACTAAGCAGATTTTTAGAAACCCTTCTTAAAAGCATTTTCCCTGATGTACAAAATCCTTTTTTACAGTACAAAGAAATAATGACAATTGGGTTCTGTGGTGGTTGCACTTACACTGATATTCTCTTTTTATTTCAAGTTCATGAGCTATATTGCAAGGTACAGGTAAACTTCCACAAGCAGGGTACATAATTAATAACAGGTTAAGTAAAATTTCAGTTTTTTATTTTATTTACAGATCTTTAGGGAAATATGTGTGGAATATGAGATATATCCTTTAATCATTTACACTGTAAAGCATTTGACTGCTAGGATAATTGCAGTGAGTAATTATATATATGAATCGATTTTTCTGAAGTTACTCTCTCACAAACTTATTTGGAGCTCCAAATATTGCTAAACGCACAGAACAGGAGTATGGATATTCCAGTGAGCTGCTGAGATGGATGCAGAACCACTAGATTTGCTTTCATGTTCAATTTTTTATTAGCTGTTCTCAAGTACAGTTTATTTTAAAGAGAAATAACCATTTATTTACTTCCTACAGTCTGCAGTGATACGGTATTACCAGAAAGATACAGTGCAAAAGCAGCTAAAGACAGAGCTCTGAAAAGGATTTTCAGGTGTCTTAGCAGAGGTGAAGAGCCCGTGCAGCTCATAATGAATGCCAAGAGAAAGAGGCTTTAAAGGTCCCATTGAGAATTTGGCCTTAAGAGCCCTTCATGGCCTCACTCAGATGCACTGTGAGAAGGTGGTTGGTTGAGTTTCATCAGCATTGCAGTATCATCAGGTGATTCATGTCAGCAGGGGCCTCAGGAATCTCCCTTCCAACCTCCTGCTGAAAGTGGGGTGAGCAGTGAATCTGGACCAGGTTACTGCTGTTGGAGGCACTCTTTTGGGCAGCTCTATTAAAGCAGTTCTGCATTACGACAAAGATGCTTGTTCATGGGGAGCTGCGAGGATGTGTAAGACCTGTGAACCGCATCACTTCTTCACTTGTCTTTGAATTCACTTTTGCTGCTAGACCTGGTATCACAGTATGTTAGAGATTGGAAGGGACCTCAAAAGATCATCTAGTCCAATCCCCCTGCCGGAGCAGGAACACCTAGATAATGTTAAACAGGAATGTGTCCAGGCATTATTTGGTTTAGATTCATAATTTAAAAGCACTGCTTCCACCATGGAAACTTCTAGTGCTTTCCCTCTAACTGAACATGGTAGTAATTACAGCTCTCAGCCAAAAGATTCTGCAGGATCTGTCCAAGTATTAAAACTACGTATTTTCCTGAAAAGTCTTTACTCAGTAGAAACTGCTTGAGGAAAAATATCTGAAACTCTCGTTCTTATGCACTCTCTCACTTTTGTTCACATGAATCAACTTTTGCAGGCAGAATCCTTGCACAGGGGTAAAAGATGTGAGTATTCTTCTCATCCTAATTCTGTTATAAGAGTGGATGTGTGCAGAAAGGGTGCACACAGCAGAGCTCTGTTGCACTTGCTCTAAGCTGTCAAGCTCAAATCTTATCACCCTTTAGAAGAACATACCCACAGCAGGCTGTAGGATAGCTGTCCAAGCTGAGCCTGAGATAAAATTCAAATAATAAGACTGCAGACAGTCTATTTCAATAACAATCCTAAAGAAATCAATGTAGAAACTTATCTTTCCTTTCAGATTTTTCCTCTGTTTTTATCCTAGCCAGTTTGCACTCTTGATTGGTTCTCATGACATAGTTATTTCTTACTGCAAAAACTAATGTTATGTTCTGTTCTATGCTCTAGTTCTTCAAAGCTTGGCTAACCCCATCACTAGGAGTATCTGCTGTCTTTATGCAAAATCACACTATGTTTCTGAATGAACAGTCAAACTCTAAGAGTCTGCTGTACAGCCTGGAGTCCTTCATTTGCACCTAATGTCTCAGTGCAAAAAGGTTTTTGGACACGTTAAGCACAAGCCTAGTGTGAGATTGGTATTTTTATAGTCTTGTCAAACTGGGGAGAGTTTTTGGGCTTCATTAGGGTTGAGATTTCTGTAGGTAGAATACTGTAAATCATATTGCACCTTCTGTCAGCCCTCCCTCATCTTGCAAAGTGGATGCTTATAGCTGATTGAAAGAGAGCTGAATGGAGCTGACTGAATGAGGAGAGGCAGTCCTGCTTGACTGCAAAGTAATACTGCTAAAGCAGGTGAAAAGGGTCCATTTGCTTTAAAAACCATTAGCCTGACTGCTCATTTTCTAATCTAAGGATGCTGTCAGGTTAAGGTGAGAAAACAGCTTCAGAACACTAGGGGCAGTGGGCAAAAGGAATAATTTTCTACTGGTCTGCTTAATGTGGGATGAGTTGACCTTGAAGCTTTTAGACAAGCAAATGAAATAAAAATGGATAACTCAGTCAGTAACTAGCAAAATGTCTACACCATTCTGGCAGTGTTATAGGTTGCATCAATAATGTATTTTCAGCTTTACCTCACGGAAATCAGATAGTGATCTGTCACATTATTGCAATGCTAAAGCTATAAAAAAAAGAGTGAAACCAAAATTATACCTTATACCTCAGTAAAAAGGTCACAAAGGCTATTTCTGTAATGAGCTATTATACATCATCTAGGCACAGTGGGCAAAACCCATAACAAATGGGGCTTAATAAAGCAAACCTTTACTATGGTGATATTCAGAATATTAGAATATTAGTTTGGTGTCTGATGTACAGTTTAGGTGCATTGACCCACTAAAGTAACACAAAACCTCCTGCCTACCCTCTCAGCACCTATCTCCGTGACACACTGCCTGCATGTAAATTGTGTCACCAAAGATCCACAGTAGCATGCAAGGAAGGTCTGAAATGCATCTGAAGATAGAGCATGCCAAGTGAAGCTGTGTTGTCTGGAGGTGAAGCATAGCTAACTCAGTGTGATGACTTCTATGGCGTTATTGATTCATGCTATACCAGGTCACAGCACAATACCTATACCTTACCTATACCTATTTTCCCTAGTCTTCCTTCCTATCTAACTCTTGAATGCCAAAATCCTCTATTAGGTTTGGCTATTCAAGGCTTTCTGAAGTCGTCTAGAGCTGTAAATTGTTAGGTTGCAATCCATAATGCAAGGACTGCATAAACTCTGCTTTTTCTTTAATTAAAGGTGCTCCTCTAAATACCATAAAAAAATCCCACTGCCAGTTGGAAGTAAGCGTGAACAAATTACATTATTCATTGCAGTATGCCCATTAGAAAGTGATGCAATGGTAATCAGGTAGTAATGTGGTATATTAGATTTGGTACCTTGGGCAGAAGAGACTCACATGGTAATTGCAGTCAACCATGATGTTGTGGTTGGTGATAGCGTTGTTTAGAAAAACCCAAGGGAAAGTGTGGTTTTCACAAAGTGTACTGAGATTCTGCTGTGAAACAATTAGAAAAGCATGACTGACTTTTCATTTCATTTCATTTCATATGCTTTTATTTATTGATGGTATTTTGAAGAAGCAATAGCAGCATTATTTAGTATGTTTTTCTTGCTGAAATTAATCAACTGGATCTTTGTTTTGAAAAGATCTCCCCACACCCTCCCTGGAAAGTTATTTTTATGTAATTCATCACTTTATTGACTGTGTTTATTTCTAGTCATGACAGTGTTTCTTACAGCATACAGTGTAAGATATGTACTTGTGTAAATACATACTTGTGTTTAATTGCTATTTTCTTATGTTGAATACCTTTATTATCCATCTGATTAATTCTATCCAAATGTAGAATAAGGATAAGATTTACCATGTTCAACACCTTCATCAGTCACAAAGAATCACTTTGTTTGCAGATATTTTTCCCATAAAATATTTTCATTACTTTAAATGTTCCAGTTCAGTAATTCCCCTCCTATTCCTTATTTTCATTCACATAGCAAAACTTAAATGAACCAGGTATTAAGTAACATATAAAATTATTGAATTCAGAAAAACCCTGACCAGTGAAAGTCTTTTGCTGCCAGCAAACCTACATACTGAAGCTGCATCCTGAAAATGCTGTGCTTACAAATGTATTTCATTCCAGTTAATCACATCCTTATTCATTTTTCAGCTGTTAACATTAATGATCCATAGTATAACCTTAATATAATATTTTTTTTGTTTGATTTGATTATTGATTTAGCTCCAGAAGTGTTCCAGGCCTTTATGGATGGAGGTCCAGGATACTCATACCCAGTAGACTGGTGGTCGCTAGGAATTACAGCATATGAATTGCTGAGGGGTTGGGTAAGAATGATGGGTTTTGATGTTGTTACTTAACACACTGACTGACAAAAGACCCCAAGTTTGCAGTGCCCCTGAGCACACCCTTCAGGATAAAATCTGAGTGGATGGGGCTCTGGTCAGGAATGCTGTCCTGGGTCTTTCCCAGCTGAAAAGATTCTTGGGAAAGTTTCACCCCATTTCCAATTACATTTGCCTGTATTTGGCTAAAGAAAGGCCTAATGTTTAATGGCTTCTCCACAATGCTGAATTGGTACTTGACAATGGTACTTTTTTCCCAAATAGAAGTTGAGATACTTTAGGCTTTATTATATCTTTGATTCTCTTAGCTAATACCTTAAAAGAGCTAATGCAATATCCTAAGATGTTTGGCCCAACTACAGGCAATGCTTATCTGCCAGTATACTTGTTACTTATCTAATCAATTATGTGAATAATCTTAATGAAAAATCTTCCTGAGCATGGTCAAACGTCACAGAAGATAATGGAAAATTCTTTTCCATTTTGGTTCAAAGGATTGAAGCTGGTTGCTTAAATATTTACTATCCCTATGGAAAACAGTAATTTAGATACTATTTCAGGATAACGACATAGCTAAAGTAGCTGGTGTTTTTTAATTATTATTATTATAATTCCTATCTTAAGAGTATTTCATTGCATTGCAGTATGCATTTTTAAAGAGAGGAGTGATTATTATCATATGACATTAACTCAGTACTACTACACTCTTCTGTTGTGCACTTTGGAATGTGAGACAATCCATCTCACAAAGATCTCAGTTTCATTTAGGATGATAGGCAAAGAAAACTAGAAATAAAGAACAATTATTATTCCCATTTTTGGATGGGAAACTTCATTTCATAGTGTCTGCACATTGTTACTTCAATCCAGAAGCCATATTTTTCAGAGGCGTAAAACTTGGTCAATCTATTTTGTATTTCCATAGAAATGGCAGAAGCCAAGCTCCTGATGCTAAGAACTCTCCCATGCCAAATTTCAGTGCCTGCTCTCAAAGCACAGGGGTATTAAAACCCTTAAGAAAAGGGTTTCTCCACATCATTCTGAAAATCTACTGAGTTTTTAAGCTGACAGCTGACATTATTCCCAGGATGGAAGATTTTAACCTGAACAGTTAAGACCTGAACAGTTAAGTGATAAACATAATACATTCTCAACCCTAGCCACAGACAGTAGTACTAGCTACACATATAATAAATTAAATGAAAATCCTGCTGGTTTTTTACCAACCCTTTCACCAGTGAGTGTCTCCAAGAAAGCAGCACAATGAATGATTGTGTAATGAAAGCTGAACTCCCAAGGCTAATCATCAAAGATCACTTTAATGTGACAAAGTCACTTTACTAAATGAAAAATTATACTGAATGGTATCCATTTGCCAAGATCCATACAATCTTTTCTGAGTAAATCGATCTGTCTACAGACAAAGCAAAGTTGAGACTAAATCTGTCCATGCCCCAGTTGACAAAGCCAGCTGCTTTTTTTCTCCTGAAGAATGGTTCTTGCTGACTGAGCAAGCCGGAGGGTGGCTTTGCAGGCCATGCCTTTGTATGGATTAGGAAAAGGTATATTTTTTCCTGAATTCTATTTCTAAACTTTTCTAGTCCAGACAAGGCCTCAGCGAGCAATAGCAATGACAAGAGAAGTAGTGGTGGGTTAAGAAAAGGTGCTTAACCAGAGGCATGTTGCTGTCTGCAACAACTGCGAGTTCCAGAGCTCCATCTGCTGCAGCAGCCCTGTGCAGATGGCTGCAAAGAAGCAGCTTGTGAGTACAAGTTTTCAGGCTAAACCTGCAGGCAGGCAGCTCCTTCCTCCTCCACACTTCTGCAGCACTTTGCTCAGCAGCAAGGATGCCCCATTGCCACAGAGCAGATAGGTGGGTGCTCAGTGCAGCCCACCAGCTTCTGCTGCAGAAAGAGGAGTGTGTTGTACTGGGCAGAGCCACCCAGATACAACTTCCTGCATGGTGCATGCTAGTGCATGGGGAAGGCAGGAGGGAAGGAAAGAAGGAGTATTAGAAATGAGAAGCATCATAAATATCAACCGTTTTCCAGTTTTGAGCAGTGCATAGTACATGACACTGCCTGCTGAATTTGAAAGGAACTTAGTAAGAATAAGCTGCTTTATACCGAGCTGCATTTTTGTTTTGTTTGCTGTTGTGAGATGGAAGGGTCCTCAGAGGAGGCTCAGGGTGATCAAGGCATTGCAGCCATTCTCGCTACTACGAGGCAGTCAAGACAGCACATTGCTGGAAACAGGGCTGTAGCTACAGGAGTAGGTTGTGTCTGGTACAGAGCTGTCAGGACTATTTTTCGTTTATCTACAGCAGTGCCAGCATTCCTCAATATGTCGCAAGCACGTTTCTTTCCTTAGCCAGTTTCTAATAAGAGCCCTAACGAGAAAAAAATGTAAATCAGAAAGCTTTGCATCAAGTCCATGGAATTAAACTGCATGATAGAAAACATGACACATATCAGTCTGTTCCTAGGGTATAGACCACTGCTAAAATATTATAGTAACTGTATATACTATGCCCTCAGTATAGACAAGGTGAAGGAAAGAGGTTATAGTTGGAATTCTTCAACTTTGGCTTTCACTGCAATGTCAACAGTTTACCACAAACTTCATGAACAAAAGCAAACCAGATTTTATTTTTATTTCAAAATAGAAGGGTTCTGAACCTCAAGAGGATTAAGTAGCTGGAAAATATGGGAGATATAGGTGTGAAGTCCCTATAAAGCCCAATTTACAATGGCCATATATAATTCAAGATAATATTAAAAATCTCTGCAAATCTCAAAAAAATCAAGACTGTAGAATGCCAATAATCTTTAAAATAAGGTAGGTTTTTAAGGATTTTTCACTGAAGGGAAAGGCTTGGTCAGAAACTTTCTTAACAGAAAAACATTCAATGATTCATTATTCCTTAAAGTTGCTATTTTTAGATTTAAACCACCATTTACAATGATTGGTGTAAATTCTGGCTCAATAATCATATTGGTCATACTGTTACATGAAGTCTAAATCAGCAGTAGGTTACTTCCTGACAATAAACAGAATGTTAACCTTTCATTTTTAATAGCTGGTTTAGGGCAGCATCACTGCAGGAAGGGAAAAACGTATGACAGACTATTTCAAATGACAGTTTTGAACTTCATTCAAGAAAATTATGTATTTAGAGCAGGCAATTAGGTCCTGTTGAATTCATATGGACATGATAGAGCTAAATGACAGCAAACTAACTGAATGTGAATCAGAGCAAAGAGATTTAAGCAATTGGATTTATCTTTAGAACATCTCAATGCTTTGGAATGAATTTAGTTTCATACATATGTTCAAAGTTAAACATGTGCATGAATCTTCTCAAACTAAGAATATTTTCTAGTCCTTTATGAAGAGTGGTTCTAATTCATTATTAGGTTAGGTAGCTGACATCTAGAGATAGTCTTAAATTATAATCTTCTAGCAGTACGTGGTAGCGAAAGTCAAGGGATGATGCAGTTCTTAGTGAAGATAATGAGTGTCTGCCCTTTGCTGTTGAAGGTATTAGATTAGAAGGTGACTCTGTGTCGTGCATGAATTGTGATGCATCAATTTGCACACTGCTGCTATGACGGCATTTGGCTGCCGATCTCATATCATGCATTTGTCACTAGCCGAGTACAACTTAATTCACAAACAATCCACATTCTATCCTTGTTTAAAAAAATACATCAAGTATCATTCTAACAACTTGGTTCGCAAATGCAGGTCTTGTGCACAATAATTAATAAGAATACAAATTTATATGCAGTACTCGTATTTCCAAAAGCCGTATTTAGTAAAAGATAAATCACAGTGATCTTCATGGACAAAGCACTTTAAAGCCTGGACCTTCTCTTCAGCTGTAGAAGAATTTAGGCACTGCAAATACAGGACATCAGGTCCTGTGAGAATTTTAGTTTTAATTTTAGAGTTAATTTTAGATTTCAAAAAGAGCAAAGGCAAAGGGCTGGGATTTGGAGTCTACTTTCCTTACTCTGGTTCTTACACAGATTTTTGTAAGCATTTTTATATTTCTCTATCTACTAAGTAAAATCAGGATGACAAATCTCCCTTCAGCCACCACTTCACCACCTTGTCCATTTAGATCACAAGAGCATAATCCGCATTTCAGATAGAATGCCCCAGGAACAAAATTCTTCAGTCTTCCCATCTGAACTTATACTTCTTTTCATGAGAGAAAAAATTGCAGAGGAAACACATCTATGAGTAACTACATTCATTACAGCAGAAGAAAAGCACACACACAAAGAAGGATTAGCCTCAAAATTGTTGTAAAATGTTTTGATGTTTTTGCTATTTCCAGCATAAACAACACCAAGCTCGGGAAAATGTAATTGTCTACATTCTTTTATCCATTTGTGCTGACTTGATATTGATTTAACTTTATCTCAGAGACCCTATGAAATTCATTCAGCCACCCCTATTGATGAGATACTGAACATGTTCAAGATAGAAAGAGTTCACTACTCATCTGCATGGTGCAAGGGCATGATAGCACTACTGAAAAAGGTAAGAAGGCTACAAACACTTCTGTCCTGTCTTCTGTCTTCTTCCGGAAACCCCTCCAACAATGCAGAGACATCAAACAAGCACACACGTTCAGTAGTCAAAATGTCAAGGTTAGGAAGGCAGGGCTTATTCCTAGATTTTCTGATTGTGAATGGTGCAGTATTTACTTTGGGGATCAATAATTTCTACTCTGTACCCTGGCCAAAATCTCTCCAGCCTTGGTTTTGTATATTGGAGAGGGAATGAAGGACCACTCTGCACATTGAATGTCTGCTACAATTTCTAGCCAGGGAACTTAGAAGTGAAAAGAGCTCTATTTTTCCCTGCTCTATGCTGCTATAGTTGCAACAACTAAAGTTGAGCCACCTTTCTGTAAATGTTACTACACTACAAGATGGAGCTTTTCTGAATGGATCATGACCCTGCAAACCATTTTCTCCCTGAAATCCCAGGTTTTTTATTTGGTTTAATTTTCTGGCCGTACTGCAATGATCATCTGTCTCTCTTAGGTATTTCAGATCATCAATACTGTTATTTGAGCAGGAAATATTTGTGAATTGATGAATAGAGGAATAGAAGATCAATTTCTTTTGTAGCAATGGGCAATCTATTTTTGATAATGGTAAACCTTAATTGCTGCTAGGATGCCAAGTGTAACTATATAGTCCAATGAATTTAAGATGAAATACAAATTGTTGTGTGGCATTGAACTGTGATGTTTCATGTTGCTTGGACTCTTGTGTAGTTGTAAACAGACTTTTGTTACTAATACATTTATATGCTTCATGGCTGCAACAGCCATCTGGTGGCAATTAAATCATATTCGTATCCTATGAGTTATCACTTTTATTTTTTTTAGACTGGGTCTTCCAGGAGCCGTTAGAAGATTCCCTAGCCATTTCCTTACTCAGAGTGTGTCTTATACAGTTTATGCATGTGATGCCTTTACCTTTTTATATGGCATATCATCTCTTAGAAAATGCCTTGTGCTTGCTCACAGCTCCTCACTAAGGACCCGGAGTGCCGTCTTTCAAGCCTTGCAGACATCCAAAGCTCTCCATACCTAGCTGATGTCAACTGGGATGCTGTTCTAGAGAAAGCTGTGACCCCAGGCTTTGTTCCTAACGTAAGTCAGTATTTCAGGTCAACTGTGTTTGCAAATTCTGACTTTAATTACCACTGCTTGTTTACTTGTTTACATTTGCATTTATTGCTCTTCAGTGATTTACTTCTCAAAGAAGCTTCACTTTGGATTCTACTTTCATTTACTCAGCCACAGCTACTGGAAAATTTGGCCCATTTTATCAGATCACAACAAAAACTCATTAACCTCGGTTCATGCTTTGTTCCCTTTCAAATAAAAACCCATTTTCCAGGCTTCACATTTAAGCTGTTAGAGCAAATGGTTGTGGAACCAAACAATACCAAGATGATGGTAGCTGCTGTGAAAGTCGGGTATCTGATTAACATTTGCAAAACTTTTTAATACCCCAGTGTCCTGTTTCTTTTTCACTTAAAGAACACTGTTCCAAAAGACTGGCCTATTTTCTTTGTGACATTTTCCTAACCTAAAACATTAAGATTATGCGAGGAAATCTGGTGGTTTCTCTTTTTACCGTGGTCCTATTTTGTTGGTATTTTCTGGATATTTCTATTTTGATCATACACAAATAGATACAATTAAAAAGCAATGCCTGTGGTGTTAACATGCTTCTCCACTTTGTTCACTCATACTGTACCATAATTTTTCTCATAACAAATTTGCAGCATAAAAAGGTCTGATAACATTTTGTTTATGCAACCATAAATAAAGAGGAGTAAGAGGGTATAGCTAAACCCTGTCCTCTTGCACGTTAGAGTTCTTGCTAAATATGATGGGGACAGGATTCAGCCTTGCAGAAGCTGAGAGCAAGAATGCATTGCTTAATGGAGCAAAGGCAGCCAGGCAGGTTGCCAGGACAGTGTTGACAGTATTTGCTGTGCTTCTTGGCACCTGACCAGAGCCTTTCCTGGAAGCAACATTCTGCAGGAGAAGAAAGCTATGGGTGGGCAAGCAGGGCCTCCCGCTGTGAGCCTGGGGAAAGACCAGGAATATAGCAGGTAACTAGTGCAACAGCTGAAGAGAAAGGTTGGCCCCTCTTAGGCACTTTAAAGCAACATTCACTGGGGCGAAACTGCAAGGCCAGGACTCCTTCCCTCTCATTCAACACCTCTGTGATCTGAGTAGCTGCTATGCCATGCTGGGCCCTTCCCTTATTCTCTTTCAGGCTGCTATCCTAATCAAAGCACTGCAGAACAAAGTTCCTTCCTGGGCTGGGGGACAATGAGCTCCATTCACCTCGTGGTGTGGATCTACAAGACAAACGAAGACTGCTTTTCCTGTTTTCCTACTTTCTAAGTTAGATCGCTGTCTGAGATATTGGAGGTGTGCCCTGACTCCTTCTCAGACAAAGCTCAACAGATTATTTAGACCTTCTATTCTTAGATGAAAATTTCATCCAGTTGTCAGCATGTGGGAAACTTCACAATCCTGCTTTGTATTTTGAAAGAGGGATCCCATACCCAAAGGTACAACATACCTGAGGATCCAGAGGAGTCCCAGACTCTGCAAAGCCCATATGTGCACAGGTATATGTCTTAGGACTTAAAGTAAAGAGAGAGGACTTAAACCTGCTTCACTGAAACCAGCTACTGAAACCTGCCTATGGCAAGTCTGTTCTCTGCTCATGTTGCTGCTCCAGTGTTTTCCTTTCCCCAGATATCTCCTTGGTCTCCTCCTTGCTCCCAGTCACACTTGAATTCATAGGGCCATATCTTCCATCTTGACTCTTCTCCCGAGAACCAGATTCAAGCCAGCTTCAGTCCAGGAGTGAGTCCAGGTAACGGGATGTGTGCCACCCTGCTAAGCCTGCCTCCCAAGCAGTGAGGTACGGCAGTTTGGCTGTGATAATAGGATCTAATAAAGGGACTGCAAGTTTTGTACATCCAGCTGGCTTACACCCAGAGCTGGAGCACAAGAAGTGTGTGGTAGTTTGCATCTATAACCCTAACTCCTTAATTCACAGTTCTCATGTAGCTGTCTGCTTCTTTTCATCTGGATTTAGATTGTTCTGAGGGTACCTTAATACTGAGAAAGTACACAGAAGTTTCCTGTTTTCTTAACAATGGTAAAAAAAAAATTTACATGTGATTTCAGAAGCAATTGTGCAACCAGTGTGTCTGGGGCTCCTCTATTAGCCAAATGGCTTGTCTTTGTCTCTGATCTTGACAGTGGTGAATGTCATGGAGACTGAGAAAAGACTAAGTTCTCTTGAAATACTTTCAACTGTCATCCATTAAACATCTGTCAGACAGCAATCCTTTTCATTTGGATTCACCTTATTTGTGTTTTGGCAGGAACTTATAATATTGGAGGCAAAATAATATTCTACATTTAAAAGGAAATAAAAAGTTACTTTTATTTACTCAGATTAATCTGAAAGTCTCGTTACAAGCCCTACCAGGCACTTCAGGACAGGGGTTGATATTGCAGGGTTTGCTCCTCCTGCTTGATCAGGTGTACTAGGAAAAACAGTGAGAAGGCAAGAGTCAAGGTGTCTTGCTCGAGCACATTTCTTTATTATAATAAAGTTTACTATTTCATAAACATAAATACCTGTTTTGGCCAGGTATTTTCTGAGAACTCTTTTCTCTGTTGCACCAGTAAAACCTTTACCTAACTGAGACCATGCAATAGCATCTCCCTTGGTTTTCAGGCTTTGGTGAGAGGGTGAATTGAGCCCAGCACATGCAGGGATTTGGGGATAGCTGTATGACTAGAGAGTTTTATACATTTTGGCAGCACGTTTTTTTTGTAAGGAGATTGCCTGCCTTCTGCAGGCTGGAGGACACATGGGAGGCTTGTGGTAGGAAGGTGCAATCGTTTAATTTCTCCCTGTGTAGTTTGATTCCATAAACATTGTTTTTACATAACAAGCACATGTGTTTCTTTCTGCTTTACTTATTTTATTTCTATTCAGCTTGGAGTTACAGATTGTTAGTAGGTTTTTTTTTGTATGTTAGAGATTTGATAAAGGAAGCAAAAAAGTGCTTCAATATTATTTGTTTTCATTTTTAAAGCTTCAGAATTAAAGTTACATGTTTAAGTGCTCAAACAAATCTTAAAACTGTACATGCTCAAAACAAGGAACTGATTGGTTAAATGTAAAGAATTATTTATTTATAAATAAATATAAATAAACCATAAACTTCCATTAATTAAGACAAAAAATAAACTTTACTAAACCCGACTGGCTAGTATGCAGGAAAAGGCATCAGAAAGCTTAATATTATACTTTGAGTATACAGACTTAGCTATGAATGAAATGATGGAGTGATCTCTAAAACAAATGTTTCATCATAAGACACCACAAGTTATACAAGTGATTTCTGACATGGTTTTACTGCTTAGTATCTTTGGTTACTAAATATGTGCCATTTATATATGACTTATCTTAGTACTTTCACCTTGCCAGTGACAATGGCGTGATTGAACTCTCAGAAGAAAACAGGCTGCCTTTCAGATCTTCCATTACAAAATCCACGTGGTTTGCACAGTTTATTTTTCTGTTTTGAGAGAATGAGAAGACGAAAGGAGCTCAGGTTATACTGATCTTAAGGAGCAGCAGAACCCTGACCCAGTAATTAGGATGCCAAGTTGTGAACTGAACCGTAGCTTTTCTGGCCTTACCCTAGTTCTTACCCTTGAATAGGAGAGGAAGAGCTCAATCCCAAATGTTGTCATGAGATGGTTTTACTGCACTAACAAATAGAATTTAAAAAAAAAACCCTCAAGGCATGAACTATGCTCCTGTAAACTTTTATGCTGAAAAGATCTGAAAGAAGCAAGAACCTGAAAAAAAATTAAAGAAGAATCTGAAAAAAATCAAGGAAGGAAATGACCATATAAAAACGATGTTTCCAATCAACCTGCTTGAAAAGGGCTTCCTGATACAACAAAGATTTGTTTCAAGCATCATAAATTAATATAAAAATTGAGAATTTATAATATTTAAGTAATGCCAGTAAGAGGTAAGAAAAAGCATAGTAAATTGAAATGAAGCACACGACTGGGAAAAGCCAACACAGATTCACGAACAGCCAATTGTGCTTGACAAATCTGATATCCTTCTGTGTTAAAGTAACCCGCTCAGTGGCTGTGGGGTCAGCAGTGGACATTGTCTACTTGGATTTCTCCAATGCTTTCAATACAGTCTCCTCCAACCTTCTCCTAGAGAAACTGATACATTATGGTCTAGACTATTGCTCTGTGTTGTGGTGGAGACTGTCTGACCCAGAGGGTGAGGGTAAATAGCAACTTTTCAAACAGGAAACCTGTCACCAGTGTGGTCTCCAGGGGACTGACTTTGGGCCCAGTCTGTTCAATATCTTCATAAGTGATCTGGAAGATGGGATCAAATGTACCCTGACCAAATTTGCTGAAGATACCAAACTGAGGGTGGAAGCGGACACTTCAGAAGGGAGAGCCACCCTGCAGGATGACCTGGAAAGGCTGGAAGAGTGGGCTAGCAAGAACTTTATGAAGTTCAGCAAGGACAAATGTAAGGTCTTGCACCTGGGAAAACATAACCCAGGAGTGCAGCACAGGCTGAGATCTGCCCAGCTGGAGGGCATATCTGTGGAAAGGGACCTGAGATCCCAGTGAACAGCAAGCTTGAGATGAGTGAACAGTGTGCTACCACGGCAGAGAAAGCGAATGGCATGCAGGGTTACATCAGAGAGGGCATCACCAGCAGAGATATAGACGTTGTTGTCTCACTCTACCTAGTGCTTGTCATGCCACATCTGGAATACTGTGTTCAGTTCTGGTCCCTGCTATGCAAAAAGTTGTGGATGGGCTCGAGAGGGTCCAGGGAAGTTCCACAAAGATGGACTGGGGAGCTGTGTGAGGAAAGACAGAGAACAGCCTAGAGCTGTTCAGCCTAGAGCAGAGAAAGCTCAGGGGAGACCGACCTTACCACCATGTTCCAGTATTTAAAGGGTAGCTACAAAGAAGATGGAGACCCTGTTTACAAAGACTTACACAGAAAAAACAAGGGGTAATGGGCACAAGTTACTCCTGGAGAGATTCTGGTTGGACACAAGAGGAAAATTTTCCACAGTGAGAACAATCAACCATTGGAATAATCTCCCCAGAGAAGTAGTGGATTCCCCAATGCTGGATACTTAAGATTCAGCAGGCCAGTGTGCTGGGACATCTAGACTAGGCCATACTTTGCCTAGAAAGATTGGACCAGATGATCCTTGAGGTCCTTTCCAACCTGGTAATCCATGATTCTATGAACTGTTTTTTTATCTGAATGCTGCTAACAAAAAAAGGCCCCTTCCTTGCTTTGTTACCATGGACAGGAGCTAGGTAACTGAATCCACCTTCATCTCTTCAGAAAAGCAGATTTTAAAAACTAAGGTGTCATGGTTTAAACACAGTCAGCCATAAATCACACAGTCTATCTCTCACTCCCCCTCCCCACCCCCTTTTTGCTCTCCCCCTGCTCCAGGAGGGATGGGGAAGAGAATCAAAAGAATGCAACTCCCACGGGTTGAGATAAGAACAGTCCAGTAACTAAGGTATAACACAAATCACTACTGCTACCACCAATGATAATAATGATAAGGGAAATAACAAGGGAAGAGAATACAACACCTGATAACTCGTCCGACCAAGCACCAATCAATAGCTAGTCCAACCCCGCAGTGAGATAGCCCTTCCGGGTAACTCTCAGTTACATCCTGGGCATGATGTGCTGTGGTATGGAATACCTCTTTGGCTAGCTTGGGTCAGGTGTCCTGTCTCTGCTTCCTCCTGGCTTCCCCTCCTCCCTGGCAGAGCATGAGCCTCACAAAGTCCTTGGTCAGACTAAACATTTGAGCAGGAACTAAAAATATTGATGCTATCAGCACTGTTCCCAGGCCAAAAGTCAAAACACAGTGCTGTACCAGCTGCTAAGAAGGAGAAAAAAATGACTGCTGCTGCTGAACCCAGGACATAAGGTCTTAGAAGTACTCCCCTTCCCTTCTGCACTATTACAGTTGTCATTTTTGTTCAACACTAACTGATATTCTGATGAATGCCCTGGGCCAGATTAATCTCTCTCATTGGAGTGACATAATTGGAGTTACTCTAGGAGTACATCTTTGTATAACTAGGAAGAGGATCTAAGTCTTTATAATTGCTTTATGATTTTTATCTTATCTCCCTTATTTAGAATTCAAGTATCAGTCCAGGCCTAAAAAGACAGTTTTCATTTTACTGTGGTTGTGAAGCTGGATCATTATTAATGGTATTAACACTTGATGGGCAAACTGAAAAACCACCATGATGCTTCAAACAGTAATTCTGAATCCTTTTGTACCAGAAAGGAAGACTGAACTGTGATCCTACATTTGAACTTGAAGAAATGATTTTAGAGTCCAAACCTCTCCATAAAAAGAAAAAGCGACTTGCCAAAAACAAAGCCAAAGATGGAGCTAAGGAAACCTGCCCACTGGTAAGCTGGGTACTGTGGCTGCGATCAGTGGCATTTCATTTAAATTCTTTAATAGACAAACTCAGTTTTATCACAACTCAGTTTTGTCATCTCTGAAAATAGACTCAGTCTCTATGTCTGTCATTTTACATACAGCATAAATGATCTCCAAAGCAAGATGAAAAGCAATCATTTATTTCAAATAGTTACAGCATGTTTAAGTTGTAATCATTTTTAAGATTCACTCAGATGCTCATTTAAACTATGAAAAAGTTTTGCCAGTTGGCAAATATGCTTCCCACACATGGACAGATAGTTACAAAGAGTATTTATCCACCGATAATATGAAAAATCAAAACTATGCAGCATGGAAAGCTTGTTATTTATAAATGTTTTAAAGCCGTTTCTTGCAGTCTTGATTAATGTGTCCTATGTAGAATGACTGATTGTATGAACAGTCTACACTTTGGAGAAAATGAAGAAATAATAATTTTCCAGACTTGAATTCTCATTTCAGTGAGGTTTTAAGAACTCTGTTGCTGCTCTTAATGATTCTGAATGCTCATGCAAGCTGCTCTTCTTAGAGCTATCAGACGTAAAATTCTTTGTGGGGAATTTCTTCCAAAGAAAGATTGATTGTGCTGTCACTTTTGAAGAGCCTTCAAAATGCCTTTTGATAGTATCCATTCATAAGCCTCTTTGTTCAGTATTGTTTCAGCTGTTGTGATTTTTGTCTATGAGTTTCCATCTTTTTTAATCAACTTATTCATGCTGTTTTTTAAAGAACGTGCACCTGCAGCAGTGCTTGGAAACCGTTAGGAAAGAATTCATCATATTCAACAGAGAGAAGTAAGTGCAATTCTTAATGCCTGTTTAGCATTCACTACTGAAATGAATTTGAGATTTATTTTTTCTTTCTCTCAGCTTAAGAAAAAGTGATTAATGATCAGAGCAGCATGGTCTAAAGGGCTTGGATTTCCATTGATTTCTTCTTCTTACAGTGTGTGATGGTTTTGTAGTTTTTATGCCTCTGAAAGCAAGCAAAAGTGCTTGTGATATCAAACTATATTAAAGAGATAAGGTAAATATCACTGTTCACTCTGCAGAGAAACTGTTGGCAATTAAGCAAAAGGAATACAATAAAAGGGGCTTTTTCACAAAACAAAACTAAGAGAAGTAACAAGTTGTGAAATTTTAATAGTATGAACTGCAGTGTTCTGACTTGGAAACACCATTCATACTTCACCGCTATAAAAACAAAGTTTATTTCAACAGAGCTAAATATTAAACCTATATCAGACACAAGTCTGAATCCGAAGGATGTCAATAGTTTTCCTGGTCCAACTAATACACTGCATTTCACGTAGTTTATGGTGTGTGAGTTGGTGCCACTATGGACCCATTTGTATTAACAGATATAGTTCATAACAGGAGAGCTGTTTGTGTCTTTGATCAAATCTAGCAGTTTGTCCAAGTATATTCAGTGGTTTTATTTGACCTAATTGCATCTGCAAGCCTTTGTAATGGAGTTGTGAAATATAAGAAATTAATTAAAAAGTGGTGACTAACATTGCTTACAGTGCAGGTAATTACTGCCTTCTGTAAATAAAACTGGGAAAGGGATTGTCAACTTTGCACAGCTGACATGATGTCATGAAAGAAATTATGCCATGGGCAGCCTCATTTTTCCTGTTACAATCTAGGACATGTCTATTCCCAGTACTGATGGCTCACAGAAACTGCAGCAAGGACTTGCAAAGAAAAAGAAGTTCCGGCAGAATCTTCATGTTATTTTGCATGATATTTAGCACAAGAGAGCCATATGTTTATGTAAGATCCATAAATAAGAAAAGCCAGACCAAGTCAGATCATAAGAGGTTTACAGAAAGGTCTTGGCTGACTTCTCTGAATCTGTTCTGGTGTCAGTGCACAAGGAAATTCCTAAATTTCGTGAGATTTTTATTAACCACAAAACCCAACATCATTAAGATTATATTAACAACAACAGGAAAAGATTACATTGATAGATCAATTTAATGTGTTTCTGATAAGTTGTTCATGCAACTAGTTCATTTCTAGATACAACTCTTTCACCTGCTTCAGAGTCATATGTCAAGGAAACCCTATCGACAAATAGCAATTTTTGAAAGATAGAATAAAACAACAGGCTTTGTAAAACACCTTCAAAATCCCTTTGTGTGTGCTCCCTAGCATTAAATAATTTCTATTGACATGGTTTCAGTTTCTTATTTTTATTTTTTTTTTAGCAGTGGATAGGAAGATTTTTTGTTTCATATTGCATGACTACAGTAATAACACAAGCTATAAATGACTCTGAGAGGTTGATGAGAGATCAAAGAGAAATTTAAAAGGAGTACAGGCAAAATGGAAGCAAAAGGTAAAACACATGCACTTCATCTAGAACAGCATGTGTTTTGGTCATTGCTTGATTGGCTTTGACAAGGTAAAGGAAAATATTTAGTATAGACCTATAACTTATTCTGCATTGTCTAAAGCCTCCTCACAATCATTTCTTGTTTAAGTCATATTAGAGCCGAAGAAGGGCAGAGAGAGACTTCTGTAATACTTTTCTAAGACAAACATGTTAATAAGGGGGGAAGCAGAGGTCAAATTTTTGAAGTACAAAGTGGATTCAAGTTAATGGGAATAAAATAAGAGCAATAAGAGACTCAGATATTATTATACCAGAGGGAAAAGGCTATGCAGTATACGCCAGAGTAATTCATCGTGGCTTTCCTTACACCTTTCTATACCCTCGGGGCTGTATGTACAGGCTGAGGCTGTACTTACATGGATTTTGCTGACAATTTTTTCCTGGTTTTAAATCTATTTCTATGGATAGATGCTTTATTATATCTAGAAGTGCAGCATCAATTCTACAGTATCTGAATGTGTATTCCCACAGACTTACCAGCAATTTTTCAAGAACCTGATCTCATTTAGCAGCTGTAGGCTACAGCTTCAATATTTTTTTGGAGGTGGAGGATGGGTGGGGGAGTGGAAGCAATATTGTACAGATAAAGCCACACTATTTTTGTAGTTTTATCAAAACACTGAGCACAGATTATTGTGCTATTTTTGTGGAGTTATCACTAAACAAATGTTCACATACATCTTATTTCTGTTTATGAATATCCAAAACCTGTAATAGCCAAAAACAGAAGAAATAGATCCAATATTTGCTTGCAGTGGAATCATATTTCTTACCCTTCCTGGCTCCTGAGCCACCTCTTCTCCCTGAAAGATGTCTTCAAGATTAAAGAGATTAGTAAACAAAGAAAAGAAGAAAACAGGAAATACCTACTCCTCTCAGTTAGATGCTTCACAAATTTTTCATCATCAGCCAGCTACTGAAAATAAAATCCTATAGCCACTTTTTACTGAGTAGAATATGTATTTCACACCTCCAGCGTACATGAAAATGGGTTAGAATTCTGCAGAACTAGTTTACTAATTGCAATGGAGCAATAACCTCACATAAAATACATAGTTTAAATAATTCTAATGGATACATTTAAAAATGTTCTCATGGTTTTGAAAGCGAAGTCTTTCTACTTAACACTAACATTCCCCAATAGCATTGGTAGGAGATTGATCTGAACAGGCTTGCCTCTTTCCTGAGCTGCTAGTACACCTTATTTCTCTTCTCAGTATTTGTCCAATGCAGCCATACAAAAAAATTCTGCTACAGATTGAAGCAGACAGATGGCTGCTGCACATTTCCCTCCCTTTCCTTTCTATATTTCCTACTATTTGGCATTACCTGGTTCTTTTCTAAAAGGTACTGAACAGTTCTAAGTGAACAGACAGCTCTCTGTTCCCAGAATAAACAACAGAAGTTGAGGGAGCATATTTCAAGCATATTAAGATGCTTAAAATCATATTGTCTGATTTTGTCCATATCATAGGTGAAAAGCTTGCTTTATATTCTCTGCATTTTTAATAAGACGAAATTTATTATCACTCTCTTTGTACTTCCTTTTTTTCCCCCTTTCAATTGTCTTTTCAGATTCAAATCCAGAGTCCCTGGGTGCTCTGTTTCATTTCAGTTCGATTGCTATTGAATATTCATAATGATTTGCAATATACCTCACTGAATATACTTTCATTAATAGGCATTTTATGTCACTTAGTGTCTCTGGAGATATTTATATTACCATAATCCCCATAATATCTGAATGCTTTATGGATGAGGCTAAAGCACAAGTTTTCTTTTCTTGTCTCTTCTGCTGACCTTAATTCAGTTTAAATCCACCTCTTTCTGAGCATTTCAAGTGGCTGCTCTTCACTGATCCGTTTTTTGTTCCTTTTGTATTGGATATGTCTTCTTTTGCAGATTGCTCCTGCAATCTCACCTAATTAGGAAGAAGATGATTGAATCTGGTTTAGTTTTGGGCACTAATAATTTATGATTGGTCACATAAGCCCTTTCACTCTGCCTTTGACTCCTGTTCATTATTACTGGCTTAGAATTACCAGTCCAAATGTCACTCTCTTCATTATACCAAGCCAAGCTGCCTAAAGACTCAAGCATAGCATGTCCAAGCTAGGAATCTTTCTGTAAGCATATCTTCAAATTCACTTTTTTTTAGCAAAAAGGGTGATCACACAAAAGCCATAATTTCAATGATGTGATTCCTTCACATTTTCATGGAGGAAAAAATAAAAAGCTAATGAGTGTCTAAAACCTCATTTTTGAAGCCTGCCTGGAAAAATGGCCAAAGGAAGTAACTATATCATTGTAGTGGCTACACTTCACCAAATGGACATCTAACTTTGGGAATTAAAGTTTGTGTGGTGGTGCATATATCAGAGCATTCAATGTACTGAAACATGGTCCTGGAAGGACAAGGGTAACAGACACAAATCCTCATCATGGTAGGCCAGCAATTTGTTTCCATTGACTTTCTGTTTACTTTTCTAATAAACACAAGTGCACCTCACAAAAATGAAACAAAAAGTCAATTCATAGGCAGAGAAAAGAAAAACTTTCATTCCTACATCTCATACTTTGGAGACAAACCAAAACTGTCTGATTCTGAGCACCAGGTAAGATTGTTTTTAATAGGTTACATCGAACAAATCATATCTCTGATAAATGAAGACTGCATAACATGTCATGACTGTTCAATGACCATAAGGGGTTGCCTTTATGATTTCTCTTCATCTGTCTTCATGTCCTGCACTAGTGTAAATCCTCACTTGTGAGCCTCCATAAATTAAGAATGAATCATGAAGACTGAACTCACCTGTTTTAAGAAAACATTTTTAGGCCAGTTCCTGAAGCAATGCAGAAACAAGCCAGTAATATTATTACCAATCATTATAATACTTTGTGTATCTTTTGACTATATTCATAAATGAGTTATATGAAGTAATAAACTATTCTATGATTCTATGAGTTGGAAAGTAAGGAGAATGGTGAGGTGATAAAGTCCTGTTATGATACCAGAGTAGTCAAAATTAAATCTGACTGCAAAGAGCTGCAGTGGATAATGATTGTCATGGTTCTGAGCTGCAGGGCAGCAAGAAAATGGCAGCTGAAATTCAGTACTGATAAATGCATATATGATAGGAAGAAAATAATCTAAACTTTATCTTTGGGACAGTAGAATCTAAATTAACTTAAGTTATGAAGGAGAGAGATTTTGTAAAGCCTGTGGATAGCACAGTGCTTATTTGAAAGCTAAAAGGTATTAATATGCTCAGACTGAAAAGAAAGCTATAGAGAAATGAACATGGAGATGGTTTTGTGTGTAGGAAGCTGTATGTTCATATACATACACCTGCATTTTCTATTCTGTATACAGTTCTGGTTCCTTACGAAACTTACTGAGATGACTAAGCAACAGTTATTCACTCCTTCTGGTAACTCAAGGCCACAATGTTATCTGCAGGTTTAAAACAAAACAAAACAAAACCATGCTTCCGTGTGCAATTCAGCACAGCACTGAGTGGTGCTTTGGATGAGAAAGACACAAAAACATTCAGAAAAGGATTAGAAAAAATTCAAAATTCATGCAAAAAATCTGTCAAGGTCCATGAGACGCAAGACCTCCTATGTACTCACTGGTTTGGGAAGTATGGAAATGTAAGAAGTGAGGAGGAAATGCCATAACAGACATTTGCCTCCATTTGGCTTATTCCTTGACACTGTCCACTAGTGTCTTAAATGGGCCAATATGGGAGACTGGAATCTCTGTTAGATGGAATCGCTGGGTATGTGCTTTTATGGCTTTTCATCTTATAAGGTCTCCATCTGTGTATAGAGTCTTCATAATAGTACAAGGGTTGCACAATAAAATGTACATATTTGTGTGTATATGTATGCATCTATGGAAGTACATACATGTCTTCTTTCTAGAAATAATGAAGGTAAAGAAGGCTTAGGGCAGTAAGAGATCTAGGTAAGATTCAGATTGTCCCTTGCTGTGTTTCAGGGGACATAAGGCACTTATTCCCTGGGAAGATCTCAGGGTTGTGAAGCTTAGCTGGAGATAATTTTCTTGTGTCCCATCTGGGATATGATACTCTGGTTGTGGGTGTCCCTTAGTGACTGCTCTGCATGGCTTGGTGTAAAATACAGTGGCTTCTGTGTATCCCTGTGTCAGGCACCCACCTTCCCTATGCATTGTCTAGGGAGGTTTGCTGGTTAAAGAAAGGCTGAGAGTTATGCTGTAAGATTACAATTGAACTACCAGCGGAGTCTCCTTTTGGGAGCTCCATCCCTCAGAGAATGAAAGAGCTGTGTGGTTAACTAGGCTTTACAAGAAGATTCTTGTGAATTGAGGTTTTGGACTTTGGCAGAGAAATCTTGCATGAGGATTAGGTGGAGAGAGGTTAGCCAGCAGAGAGGTTAGAGCAGGCTGTGTTTACTCCCTGGAACTTGCAGGCTCTGATTCCTGGAACCCTGCTGGTGCAAGGAGAAGGGTAGGGCTGAACCAGCCTCTTCACAGATGCTTATTCCAGGCTGAGAATGTTTTTTATCAGGTCCCAGTAATAAGGCAGAGCCAGACTGGCTTTTGTGGAGGGTTGATCCCAGGTGAATGCTGATGCCCACCAAAGCTGCTCTATCACTTCCCTCCTCTGCTGGACAGGGGAGAGGAAATATACTGAAAAGCTTGTGGGTCAAAATAAGGACAGGGAGAGATCACTCACCAGTTACTGTCATGGGCAAAACAGACTCGACTTCAGGAAATTAGTTTAATTTACTACAAATCAAATCACAATAGGATAATGAGAAATAAAAACTAAACCTTTAAACACCTTTCCCTCAGCCCTCCCCTCTTCCAGGGCTCAACTTCACTCACAGTTTTCAATCCCTCCTCACCCCAGTGGAATGGAGGCTGTGGTCAGTTCATCACAGGCTGTCTCTGCTGCTCCCTCCTCAGGGAAGGATTCCTCACACTCTTCCCCTGCTCCATTGTGGGGTCCCTCCCACAGCAGACCTTCATGAACCTCTCCAGCATGAGCCCTTCCCACAGGCTGCAGTTCTCCATGAACTGCTCCAACGGGTCCCTTCCATGGGGTGCAGTCCTTCGGGAACAGACGGCTCCAGTGTGGGTCCCCCCCAGGGTCACAAGTCCTGGAGGAGTCTGCTCCAGTGCAGGCTTCCCAAGGGGTCACAGCCTCATTCCACAGAGCTATAGACGTGCATCACCTTCACTGCAAAGGCAGCTTTCACAGGCCTTATATTATTATTTGTCTTTAAATTCTCAGTCTGTTACAAAATCATGCTTGTTGCTGTGATCTGCTGTCTGTTAACAGGCCTCTTCACTCCAGCTCCTCTGAAATCTCCCTGCTATGGGGTCTAGGGTCTCAGTGAGGATGGCAGTGGCTGAGAATATGTTTCCAGCAAAGAAGATCTAACTCTAGATGCAGACGAAGAATTATCCTTCTCCCTGTATGTTTCATTTGGACTTCACCCAAAGAATCACTTCACCTTTCACCAGAAAGAATAAAGGAAGAGAATATTTCAAAGTAACTCCTCTGACCTATCCATCTGCTGACGACTGTACAAAAGGATGAGCCTGCATCCTTCAAGATACACACCAAAGGCAGGCTAGGAAATTAATGTCTTAAGAATGAGTTTTGGCCCACACTGCTGAGAAATATCCTTATTCATGGGCAAATGCCTGTAGTTTTAAAACTAGATTCTGGCTAACTAGAAATAAAATTTTCCCTCTATGGTCCCACAAAGTCTAATAACCAATACATTAACGGGACATTTCATAGCTGCTTTCCCATTCCTTGTACATTTGGATCTACAGAGGTATCTAAACTAGAAAAACTAGTTCACATTTTTAAATGTGGCTGAACAAGACAGTTATTGTTTAAGATGCATCTGGTCTTGGATGTACAATAACCCACTTCCAAGAGATACCTATTTTACTAGGCTCAATGTGGCTTCAGTATTAATTTTAATTGGCTGGTTTAGTCTTAGTTCCTTAAATGGCTGCACATAGTTTGATGTTTTCATTTATTTACTTCATATCTTCACTCTTATTTTGCTTTATCAATTCCCAAAGTAAACTTGAGGTCTCAAGACATAGCAGGTCAACATGCTACAGCACACATTATGATTTGTCACTTGACTTCCACATACTAGTATTTCACATGTCACTCACGCCGTATGTGCACCTGAACCCATTATGCTTGATTATAAATTGCTGGTTGATAGAAAATTATATTCACAGGCATTTACTGAACATAATTACTCAGCAGGAGCTATCAACCTGAATCAATTACCCATGGTAAAAGCATATTTCCCTCAGGATATTTAGAAAGGGTGGGAGTAAATGTTGTGAGTGTCACTGGTACAAGAAGACAGCTGTGCTACATGGGGATACTTCCTCCAAAATTTTACTTTTCACAATCACATGTAATACAGCATAACTTTAGTCTATGTCTCAGTCATTTAAATTTAAATGGAGTTAAAACAGAGTTATTTGAATGATTACATGGTAATCTACTGAGCTATCAAAACACATGCATCGCAGTGTATTAGGAAAACAGATCTGAGGTTGTGATTGTTTCTGTCAAAGTAGTCAGTACCAACAGTACATGTTTGCGGTCAGAGACAGAGTTAAATATTGGCTAGGTGCAGAACAACTCCTACCCCAAAGGGTGCACACAAGGTTTTCAAAAGTATTTTAAATAAATGGGAATCAGACAACAAACTATTTTTCAAGATACAGCCCAAGTCATGCAGAAAAGCTATTGCTGGCAAACCCAGAGCCTGAATATGCTACAGGCGCGTCTGCATGGATGAGCAGGAAATTGCACCCCCGTGCTCCTGAGTGACTTCATTACCCAGCTCTTGGCAGTGTTCAGCAGCGTGTGCTGTGTTCCAGGCTGATGGGACCATTCAATTTCTGTACGCCTGAACAGTGTGGGTGTAAATTAGCTCTAATCCAGAAGTAAATTGGCTCTGCTAAGCAGTGCAGTGTGTGGTGACCTTGTACAGCTGCTAGACAGGAAGGGTCTTGAATCTGTGGTTTGGAGAAGAAAGGTATAGCTGTTTTTCTAAAGGTACAAGAATACCATATTCCTTTAAAGTAATCCATTTAAAAATCCTTTGTTTAGCTTAATCTCCTTTAGTAATCAGTGAGGAGAGACTTGTATCTCCCAAGGTTGATCTGTGACACATGTAATTAGATAACAGACTGGTACTTGTTAATCTATATTAGTGCCTCCATTTATCCTGTAGAGAGAGCTTGAACTGATTTTTCAGTTGTCTACAGTTAACAGGCATAAAATCCATCCTACAGTTGTGAGCTCAGCTCATCTCTGCAAAACTAAATTCTTGCCTGCCAATCCAGCAGGCACAGGTCATCTCTAATCTGCTGTTGCACATGCCTGCTCTGAGTGTCAGGTAGTCAAGGGCATCTCCTATGGCACCAAACACCACTTGTAGGGCAATTGCATTTGAGCCATATGTACCCAGCTGTGGGGCAGGAGGCCAAGAACAAGCAGGTTGTAAGTGTAAACATTATCAAGGAAGAGCTAAAGACTCATGATGTCCACACTTGCTAGTGATTTGAAGAGGTTACTGGTTATAGCCAGGTCTTCCAAAATACATACCTGCTACTACACATAATAGCAGTGTGATTCATTTAAAGCTGCTCTGTACATGTTGGTTCTCTACACAGACTCTAAAGCAAGGGGAAATCATCTGAGTTTACAGACTAATTTTCAGTTTGGAGTTGTGTGGCTCAGCATTGACATTGCTGAGTGATGAATGTTGGCTCTGCTCCAGTCATCCCTTAAGTCTGCCCTGGTCTGCCCCAAGCTTCCTCTGGCACAGAGCAAGATTGTGACTTCTTTGTTTACTTGAAAATGCTTAGCAAATTCATACACGTTTCATTGATTTCTATTTTCCTCAAAGCACTGCTGAGTTCACTTTAGCACAAGCTAAAGGAAAGCCCATTATTAACTCTGCCATGGTTACTGCTCCTCTGTTAGGTGTAAAGAGGTTTTTTAATAAGAAAGAACATTAGCTATATACAGCTGTTTTCTGAGATAATTTAAGTTTTAATTATGTATATAATTAGTTTAATTAATTAGATTTCCACAGTTGGGATTCTTTTAAATCCTTCCTCATTTTTCAGTGTTTAGCTTTCCTTCTATTTCTACTCCTTTTTATTACTTATCCTTCATTTTCTACCGTATTGCTGTTGTCTATTTTTTGAAGGCAGTATATATGCAATATTCCATACTTTTCAGTTGTTAACATGGTTGCTGACATAAGTTTTCTAGGGCCACAGTCTCTCTCTGAAGCAATTCCCTTCATGTTTCAGAGGTTAGCATAGACTGAAAGCTGTCTATGGGCAGCTAGAATACAGCAACTCTGGTTTGAAGGTTAGAGAGTTTAGTCATAAGGATGCAAGCCAGTCTGTGCCATTTAGCTTCCATTTTACCTTGTGGTGTGAATGTAACTGAAGTCTAAAATACAGAAACGACATTCCCATGCAGCACTCTTTTTGCTACCTGTCATGAGAATCCTTTTGGATACCACTGGGGAATGTGAAGTGGATAGTTTAGCGGATATTCAGGTTAACAGGTAACTTAATCTTGTGCAGGATTATTATACCGTTTAGTTCTTACGTATGTTGCTATGAAATCAAATTGGGGAATTTTGCAGAATTTGGCCAGAAGCTTCTCTTTGTTCATATGTCCTGACCATATGCCAGGTCCTCATCCTGCATCCTGGGTTCTTTGGGAAGCAAATCTGAGCAGGATCTGCAGCTCGTACCAAAAGGATGCAGACAATCCAGGAGTATTGTATCCCAGAGTTCTTTTTTGTTAGCATGTTTCCTTAAGACTTACACTGAGAAAAGGTTAGAGTTCTCTTCTTTATGGATGGAAGTGTAAAATAAGCAAATTTTCTGTACTTCTGATCAACTTGTCAGCTTCTTTTTGCTATTTTTTTTGAAAAAGAAAACAAGTATCTGTGTTTTCACTCTTTTCTGATATATTTGGTGCACATTTTGTTTTGAAAAGCAAAAATACTCTTCCCAGATATGTTTATTCAATTAAAAGTAACCTGATCAGGATCTTTTGCTCACTTCTTTATTTTAGCTTTTCACTAAAAATGTAGTTAAATCAAAACATGGCAGATGAGAACAAGCAAGCAGAATCTTGGTGACAGACATAAGAGAAAGCGAAGCACTCATTTACAATTGGGAAATACTGCCAGCTTCTTCAATTTTCACAAAAAGAGATCACAGCCAGAATCAATTTATAAGAGAAACCATTAAAAATTGCAGACAGAAAATTATTAAGTGTCCATATATCAAACTTCATTTGTGTTCCCTGCAGTGTCAGCCAGATGACAAGCCAAGCTGCTTATTGTCCCAGGAATCATGACCAGTTATCAACATTTCCACAATCATTGCCTCTAATTGATGATAAAATGATAACAAAAAAAAATAATAATGGAGGAAGTTTTCAAATATAGTACTCATTATTTTTTAAAAGACTTGTGCGTACTGCAGGACCTACATACTACTGCCAAAAAATTGCCCTGATTTCATAGTATGAGAGCTTTTCCTGATGCTCATGAGCTCCTATAAACCTTAAATAAGGGATTTTGCAAGAGGTAAGGCTTTGCATGAGCTTCAGGAAGTGACTTTGTTTTTCTTGCTAAAGCATGAGAGATTGTGGGTGTCATGAACATTTTTATTCAGTGCAAACCAAGGAAAGGAAGTCTTTTTGCATCTTCTGGTTGAGATGATCCAGAAAATGAGCTGATATGACCAACATTGTTAGTTTACACCTGTCCACCACCTACTTACCACCAAACACTCATTATATGGGTCAGAGAGGTAAACCAAAACATATGACTTCTCATGATGCTTATATTGATATGTAAAGATCAAGCTACCCAGTAGCTTAAACAGTAGCTTTGTGTTTGTACTTCCCATCATACTCCAAGTTACCAATACCAAGGGTGATGCTGTTCTTTGAGGTGGCAGTGTGAGTCCTTTGGGTCTTCACAGTCCAAACTCCCCATTTCATTCAGGCCTGTGAGGCATAGAACAGTAGTTAAAGGCACAAAGCTCTCAGCTTCCATCATTCTTGGCAGCAGCTGCCTCAGCATCACATTCTAGATGGGCAACTGGAAGCAAAGTCCCACATTGCCTGGCATGTTCCTGTCCATTGCATCCTTTGCCTCATTAAGAGCTGCAAGTACAAGCCTGTAACATGCTCTGTCACCACTCCATCTAGAAAAATCTCCTGTGGGCATGGGTTTGATAAGAATAAAAGATTTCATCAGACCAAACATGGCTTCAATTTTCTTTTTGTTTCTATTTCTTAGCCACAACTCAGATTTATGACCAGAGCTCCAAACCATGTGAGATTTCAGTACAAATATAATTCCCCATCGTTTCACCACACTATATTCTTTGTACTTGTTAAGAGAGAAGCTGAGGCACAGAAAAGGGCTGTAATTTTTCCAAAGAGTGACAGACATAAAAATAGAATCTGCATCTACTGATTGTTAATCCATTTCTGCAGTCCCCAGGGCACACTGGTAATCAGGTGTTAGCACGTCCACAATAGCCCCTTATAGACAAGTCTTTAATGCCATTTTAATCACTGAATAAAGTGATTGATAAATTATTAAATAGTTAAATAATAGTTAATATTAGATCATTAGATTAACAATCTAGTGCTTACTTTAATAGCTTGTAAATATGGGTAGTGAATCTAGATACAGAAACAGTTAATGTCTGAAAAGGGAATACAAGGAAGCACTGCTAAGACAATATGTTTCTTTAGACTTCCACACCCCCATAATCTAATTACAGTTCAATAATAGATCTGGGAAGTAGAAACAGGGTAAAAGAAAATAATGGAAATAAATTAACGACAGAAACCACCTCTGTAGAGAGTGGGAAATTTGAGGCTTCTCACTGGTATCTTTTGAACTCAGCATGGGCTCCATGTCTCTGCTTTTTCCACTGTCCTCCTTACATGCTGTCTTTGTGCCAATACAAGTGTTAAAATGGTGTTTTCCTGCTTTATGTTCTTATTGAGAGTTCTTATTTTCCCATTAATTTTAACAGTACAGTAAAAGCCTTCTTTTTTTAGCATTTTATGAACCAAGTAAATAAACAAATTCAAAGAGAAATCACTTGCATGTCTTGGACCAATACAATGATTCTTCAGATCTCCATAGAGCCAAAACTTGTCTTAATCCTCTATTTAGCAGGATGAACAGGTTTGCAAGCCACAGTTTGCAACATGAGTTTCCAAGCACTGTAGCTATTTCTTTAGATGCCTGTAAGTACTTCAGTCTTGTGAAGGACAGTAGCTCAGACCCTAAGGTGTTCCAAGACTTTTTCTTATTCAAATACTCTCCCAGTAATCCCTTTCTGAAGACCATATTAAAAAAAATAAATGCCATGACATTTGTTGTGTTTTATTCATTGGTGCCAAGACAGCTTCAACAGTAACTTCTATGCCCCATTCAGTTGTGCAGAAGTTATATATTGCAATTTTCTTAGAGTCCTTGGGTGCAAATCCAATCGATGCTGTGTCAACATCCATTTGAATGGCTGGTTCTAAAGCTGTTTGACAGATGGTTTTACTGGAGATGATGGACAAATTTCTCATGAACAATAGAATGTCCCTAAGCTTGTGTGTCCCGAACATTGGTGAAGATAAACCACTGGCTTTTCAGCTAGGGTCTCATATTTCTTATCCTATCCTCTAATAACTCAGTCATCCATTGGCTAGTAGACTCAATGATAACCGCTGTATTTCTGGTACACTTATAAGAATCACCATTAGGGTAAATGCTTTTAGTAATTTGTTCCTCTAATCTTCTGAGGGTTTTTTCCAGTCTGCCTTATATCTTTTCATTTAATGTGCCTGTGTTCGTGATCTTTTAAACTCAGCCTATATGGACAGTGTTTTCATTATTTTTACTTTAGCATCCTTTATTGCCCTGTTTAGAATTTTCATGTCCTTTTGCATTCTCTTCTGAGTCTTCAGTATGGAGTCTTCATAGTCTTTGTGCCACCTGGAAGTATTTTACCCTTTGAAATTGACCCTTCACATTTCATTCTTGAATGCTTTTCCGTTATTATTTTCTTCATAGCCAGTGTTACTTGCTAAGTTTTTTTTGAGAATACCATGCATACCGTTTATAATCAGTATAACAGCTTCTTCCATAGTATTCTCTGGTGCCAAGTCTTGGTCCCTTTTTCAGGAGTGCATCAACATCTGTTTCTCATTTTGAGAAAGCAAACAGAAAAATTCCTCTAAAAGAGCAACTATTCATGTTTTAGAAAAAATATTGTTCCCTACCTCATAGCTTCTCCATGAATTTTGACACCCTTCTTGAGAGTACTTATGTTGTGTCTATGTTTGGAGGAAAATATTTGTATATCACAGGAATCACAGTAAAATCACTGAAGCTGATATCACTGTTGAACAGAAATGCCGAGAAACTTGATGATAAAACAGCTGGTACCTCTGAGGCTATTGCTGTTCTCTAGAAAATGATGTCAAAAGAAGACAACTTTGCAGTCTTTAAACAACATAGGATTGTTGTTGTTCCTTGGAATCACCTAGGAGGTTTTGACAGCCTATGAAGTAATAACAAGAGGCATACGGAATATACCTTCATCTTACGGGTTTTTTTCTCTTTTACTGATGCAGGTTACTGATAATTTTGTAGGGCAGCAGAGGGGAGCAGCTGCTTATTGCTATTGTGTGCCCAGCCAACAACCCTCATAGTTTAGTGAAGTTGCAGTCCGAGCAGAGGTGCTAAAGCCGGAGAAAGCACTGTCCTCTGCTGGCTATATATGATAGGCTTTAATGAGAGCAGGTTTGACTAAGACCCAACTGCACGCCTTTAGGAGGGAGTAATCATCCGTGTTTAAAGGAAAGTGGAGCTGTAAGGCTCAAGGAGTTAGTAGAGATCAAATGGTGTATGAATCCTTTTTATACACCGGTGTATGTGGGTATCCACAGGACAGGCAGTGGCAGTTGTTCTGATACAGGTATCAGCATTGATAGCTATATCAATGTTTTAACCTTTGGCAGATTAAGAAGACAGCAGGATCAAAGTGGACAGACTTCCAGCATGGACAGCAGGGCACCTCTTCAGAGCCACGAGAAACTTCAAGATGGACGTAACAACAATTTACTGGGACACGGCTGCACAAGAGGCTGCAGCAGCTAGTGAGCTACAGCCCTGCACGCACTTCAGACTTCAACCCTGGCAAGGCGAGGAAAGGTCCTCTCTGTGCATGCCTTCTTCTTCACCCCTGGGGTCCTGGGACACCTAACTAACTCCTCCAACATCAGGATCCCCAGCCAAGGACAAAGCCACAGAGCACATCGGCAGAGACTTCCCATGTACATCCCTGCTCTTATTTTGACTCTGCCACTGGAAAAATGACCATCAGCAGTGAAATACAGTTTTATAAGTAAGAGTGACTTTCCTTTTCAAAATCCTGGAAGTAAACTTGAAACAATTCGTTAGGCAGCCTCTCAAAGATTGCCAAGCTTCTGGCTGCTCTCAAGAGACAATGTTCTATGCGAGCCAGCTTTATCTTGAAGGCTTTACGTTACCCTCTCTGTCTCCATTAATTAAAACGGAATTTTGTGAAACTGCTGGACACAACTGTTTCTGAGCACCTGCTGTTGAGTTTGTAACAGAAGTGTATAATGTAAATATGTGAATGTAGTGTCAAATAGGCCAAACACTGAATCATTTCATTCTGATAACTGAAGCCCATTGGAAAATTTGCAGCGTGAATGTATTTGCATTGTTCTTTAACATCATGCGTTCTGCTTTGTAGTAAAAGATGTGACCCTGGCCAAGTCAAAGTTTTGCTAGTGACTTTAGTGGATGCAGGATCAGACATGTTAGTAGTGTATGTTAACCATGACAAAGAAAGCCCTTTATGTAACAATAGGCTGACTGAGCCAGAGTTTAAAAGCAGCTTAGTAAGGAGAGATAAAAACATTAAGAATTTGCTCAGCTCCATAGTTAAGTGTTATAAAATGTGAAGAAGTTACATGTGTCTCTGTTTTCATGGATCTATTCTGGATGAGAACCATCCTGAATAGAAAGAAACATACTTTATCCGAAATGTTGCTGACATGAAAGCCTTTTTTTTTTTTCAAACAGCTCTCACAATTACATTTATGGTGTTTTACAACCTGTGCATTCCACGTTTTGATAATAAATGCATGCTTGTTCTGTCCTAATGTGCTTTCATTTTTAAGGGTTACCATCCATAAGCAAATTTCATTTCAAATTTTTAAAACAAATAATTTAGGCTTTTGAAAGTGAAAAACATTTTATTTGTAATACTCTATTTTTACTGTATTGTTTCCATTCTATCTTTTGCAAAACAAAGTTCTTTGTAACTGAATCTATTTTAAAATTTGGTTTTACATTATATGTAATTTTTTGTCAAAATTTTTCACAAAATACAGATTTTTATTGCTCCATGAAATGAGATGGTGTTCCTGTCAACAGCAGAGCAGTTTACAGAGTATTAAGGTAGTTTTTACATGTGTCGTGAGCATGGTGTTGGTCTACTTCCTTAATTAGGATCAAGCAAAGAAGCAGAGTTTTTTCATTATAGGATATATTTCATTGCCCAGAATAAACTATCTCATGTCAAACCCTTCTTATAGTGATTAATATTGGTTTCACTTGGGAAGGAGCAAAGTGGATGACATTTCACATGATTTTTGGAAACACCTATTCTATTGTTTTTCTATTGTTCTAATCAAAATGCATTATGATCTTGGATGTTGACCTGGATGTTGATCCTGTAAAGAAATGAAAGATTTTATTTACTAGAGTAATCTTACCAAAATTAATGCTACTACTCCCAAATAAATGTTTGCAGGGTCCATGATGTATCAGGTGACATAGATTAGAGTCATGGAGTTTTTGGAAGTAGGGCTAGTAATTTATTAAGATTTTCCATGTAAAAATTTCCAATCAGAAAAACATTTGGGGAAAAAAAGGCAATTTCATCTTTGCTTTTCTGCTATTATTATAGTTGTTTTGAACAAGAAGATTACTGTGATGGATCTTGTACATCAACTGCATAGTATGGAGCTGTACCAACACCTTAATTCAGCCTGGGAAGGCATTTTTGAAATTAATGACTCGACCTTACAGCCCTGCTGTATTTTGTTCACACTGTAGCACCCAAATCAGATTCTTTTTGGACGACACAAACCCAGAAGATGTGCTCCAAGAGCAGTTGATGCCATTCATCCAGCTGTGGCCTGTAGACCACAGGAACCAGTGAGAGAATATCTGAAATTAAACTTCCCCAAGTGTGCCTCATGTGGACCTCAGGTCTGCATCACCAGCTGCTCTGTTTTGCAAAGCCCCTCTTGTTGGGCTGCGCTGCCTGCTACTGTACATGCACCCACAGAGAAGCCTGGGTTTATAGATAAAATGTTTATAGAATGAAGGATCCACAGCCTCCAGAGTGTAAGAAGTTCACCAGTGACTGTATTAAAAATCTGGGGAATTTTCTGCATGATTCTACCAAACATTTGCAGGCTGATCTGCTGGATGCTCTGTGTCTTTGCCAATGCACTATTAAGCTGGTTTTGAGAGAAGCCTGGTTATTCCATAGATGGCATCTACTTAAATATGTTTGTACAGAGTATCGTGCATGAGTGCAAGCTCACTCAGACACTTTAATTTCACGCTTGTTGTCACATGATCATTTCTCAAACAACTCTACTATCTGCAGAGAAAAGAAATTATAGCACCAGTTGGCTTTATGCAGAGTCCATGGCACTTCCACTGACTGCAAGATGAACCTTCTTCTGCATATTATTATTTTTGTCGACTTATTATACAGGTCAGAGAATACCTTCAGCTGTACTGTGGAGACCCAAGGTAGAATCATAGCATCACAGAATCATAGAACAGTTTGTGTTGGAAGGGACCTTTAAAGGTCATCTAGCATAATTCCCCTGCAATGAGCAGAGACTTCACAGACTCAGAGTGGTTTGGGTTTAGGGGACCTTAAAGAACATCTAGTTCTAACCCCCCTGCCTGGGGCAGGGACAGTCTCCACTGCACCAGGTGTCTCAAAGCCCCTTCCAACCTGGCCTTAAGCACTTCCAGGAATGGGGCATTCACAGCTTCTTGGGTCGGTGAGTGCCAATGCTTCACCACCCTCACAGTAAAAAAATTTCTTCCTTTTATCTAATCTAAATCTCCCCTTTTTCATTTTAAAGCCATTCCCCCTTGTTCTAGCATTACTCCCTCTTATACAAAGTCCCTCTGCGGCTTTTTGGTAGGCCCCCTTTAGGTGCTGGAAACTGATTTAAGGTCTCCCCAGACCCTTCTCCAAGATAAACAAGCCCAGCTCTCCCAGCCTGTCTCCATAGGAGAGGTGGTCCAGCCTTCTGATCATCTTCATGGCTCTCCTCTGAACTTGCTCCAATAGGTCCACGTCCTTCTTGTGTTGGGGTCCCCAGAGCTGAATGCAGTGCTCCAGGTGGGGTCTCACAAGAGCAGAGCAGAAGAGGAGAATCACCTCCCTCGACCTGCTGGCCACAGTCCTTTTGATGCAGCCCAGGATACTGTTGGCTTTATGGGCTGCACCTTCAACTAGACCAAGTTGCTCAGAGCCCCATCCAACCTGACCTTGAATGTTCAGGGGTTAGTCATCTACCTATGACCATCTGTGTGTCACAGGTTGCCATCTATCTGGGCAACTTATACTCTTAGTTTATCTTTTCTTTTGACTGACATAGCTGTAAGGAAATGGCTCTTATAATGCTGTGGAAGAAGAAGAGTGGTCATTCTGTATAGTATGTGCTTTGTGAGGACAGAACAAGTACTACTATGAAAAAAATGAGAACACTTGTGATCACTTCAACAGGAGTGAGAGCACTTTAAACAGTTTTTACCCTTACGTGCAAAAATAGTATTAGAGCACTGAGAAATTACACAAAAATATTCTCTTGCAATGAATACTGCCTTGCTTTCCATCAGAAATGAAAGGAGGGAAGGCAACAAATAAGATGTAGAAGGTTTTTACAAAATATGCAGTGAAATGGAGAGGGAAAACAAAGCAGAGTGGTCATAAAACCAGAAGAAACTCCTTGGGACTCATTTATCCTATACAGCCTTATTGCCCTGCAAAAACAGCCAGTGATCTTAACTCCCAAAATCTCATCTGGTTTCTCCAAGTCATTTCGAGGGTAAAATACTCTTTCACATTTTAGTTCCAGGGAAGAGGGAAGAAAGTCTAACACAGCTGGAAAAGCAGTTTGCTGCTACAATATTTTATTGCAATGCCACTTGCTCTGTGGTGTTACAGTTCTGATCACACATGCACATTCCCACTGCATCACTCCATATTTAACTCTGCCAGATTTGCCTTCTGCTCAGTTTGCTCCTTCTACATTGTGCATTAAATATTGGCACTGCACTGTAAATGTTTAATTACCAACTGTGATAAAATACAAATGGCTCCTTTCATCTGTAGTCTTGACAAAAATTATTAATGAAGTAATTTCAGACATTTTTCCTGTAGATTTGGGGATAGTGGGTGGGATGGGTGGGAGGGTTGATTATAGATCTCGGCACACTATTCGAAATGACATCAAACTACATAGTAGAGGAAATTCTAGGCACCAATCCCCTCTTACATTCCATTCTTTCAGAAGTTTTAGATGTTTTCTGCTTGCAGAAGTCTGTGATCACAATTTCAAAGTGATTTCTGACAGTTTAAGCTAAACACAAATATTGGTGTGTTGCGGAACTGTGGTTGGCTGAATAAAAATCATTGGCATTTTTCTGTTTCCTGGTTGGGTAGCTATGCAAACTCTTTTACCATGAAAAAAGCATCTGCCAACATAGGAGCAGCTTGGAGGGTTTGGGCAGGTACGTTTACAGTTTTGGTGGGACCTGGAAAGCAAGGAGATGTTCAAAGTGTATTTAATTAAAAAACCACAGGTTTCTTCTTGACCTTCCCCTGCTCTAACAAGATCAGACCCAAAACAACCCACTGTTCTGCAAATAATCCCCCTTATTTCTATAATGGCTTAGATTTCATCTGTGGTCACCTATGCAGGATCGAAATAAGAAGCCAGTGAATGCAAGAGTCACTTGTCTACAGTTCTAGGCTGAAGGGACTCTGCCTTCTGGAGCAGCAAAAGGAACAACAACTTACAGCAGCCACTGGAGCCAAAGTCATCAGTCGTGCTAGGAAAAGCAGGAATTATTTTTTCCTATACAACAGTTGCAGTTCATTCCCTTTGCACATGCTGCCAACAGGCCCTGTGGTAAATTTTGAACGAGGAATAATGGTAAAGCTTTTATAAATCCTTCCAGCGCCACACAGTAACCTCCATGGTAAACTGGTGTGACTGTAAAACAGTTTTGCAGTTCTCTTGGAGAGAATACTAGTAGTTGTTTATCAGTAGCTACATGCCTAATTTCTTATGCATATTGTGCTTAAAAATCTTAGCTTCTGTCAGAGTAGTTACTTCTGTTTATCAGTATTTTAGTGACTGGATTAACTACTCTCTGACCAGGAGGGAAAGTGATTGGATATTCTTAGCATTCATTTAGCAATGCAAATTGACTTGCTGTAATCGTGTTTGTGAGGAAACACACAGCACAACCAGGACCTTAATAATGACTGACATTAGCTATGATCAATACATCAATGAACTTGGCTCAGAGTCACAAACACCCTTTTTTTTTGTAATTTATAATTGGGAAGGAGAAATATATTTAATCGATTAAACCATTTTTTACAGAATAGCCAGACAGTCCTCATGACTCCTCCCAGAGACTTAAAATCACAACGTTAAGGCAGACAGCTTTGTTGTTCAGTGTTCCTGGTTTTTCTTTAAATCCATTCTAAACAATGAAGTAAGAATGTCAAAAGCTCTGTAACCTTCAATGCCCATTCTGGGAAATACAACTGAGAACAGTCCTAAAATGCAAGTCTTTCTAAAATGTATGTACACCAATAAAGACTTATGTAAACCAGTGCCCTTTTTAATGGAATTAGGTTTAGTCGTAGACAATTTCATGAGCAAAGAAGTTGGAACTAGAGCTCTGGGGAATTTTCATCTTACCTTTTCACTGTTTTGGTGTATGTTATTTTATATCCCTGAAATTTTCCCACGATTATTCTGTACTTGAGAAACCCCTCTTGGAAAAATACTACATAATTTAATTAGTAGTTATAACTTTTCTATACAATTCTATAGTGAGGTTAATATTCTCCAGTCAATGTGCTAAGTTACTGGGGCAATTTCAATGTGGTTAATTTGTAATGAGAGAATGCTTTAAGTCTTGAGCCCTATCATGATGAACACTATATCCACACATTAAGGTAAGTCAGACATTACTGCAGGGAATTTACAGTTTGAGCGTGCTTTATAAGATGTAAGTTGAAGCCAGAAATAAACTGGAAAAAGTGTTCAGGGAAGCAGGTAACGGAGAAATCGGCTTATTAAATGTAATGAGCAACTGTATAATGCAGATTTATGGTTTTTTTTCTGCATTAAATTTTATGCAACGTCTCCTTAAAGATGTGAATTTTCTGTTTATATTTGAAAGCTCAGGCTATACAGTCTTGGAGAGTAGGGAAAGGGCCGAGGGAGTGGAGTGGAGGCAGAGCCGGCTGTGGTGACACCAGGAGCTGTCAGCAGTGCCTTGTCCTCTGCCCATCTCTGGCCAGTTAGAGCACAGGAGGCTAGGTTCTCCAAGAGGAAGGTTTCTCTCTGCAGCTGCAGACTCAAACCCAAGAGAACTGTGAAGAGCTGAAATGAAGAAGTGGGTAAAGTGCATGACAGCAAGAACCAGCTTAGTTCTCTAAGAATCCTGCTTTTCCCATGGTCTGTCAGGGGCATTCACCTCACCAGGCTGTAGAGGGCAAAAATCCACGTGCAAACACTGCAGCAAACAATCCCTGCTGAACATTTTGGCTGAGACAGATCAGTCACTGCGCTCCCAAGGTCCTGCTAACCACCTACAGGTATGCATCCTCATCTCCTTCTCCCACCAATGAATCTGTCAGGAAAAAAAACACCCAGTTTTCCAACTACACTGCTACTGTTGAGTTACAAACACCAGGAATTAAAGGTCTTGGAAATGCTCAGAGCCTGCTGAAACCCCACCAAATCCACTGGTCAGAGTGGTTCAGAGGGCTTTCTTGTAGCCAGAATTCCTCTTACCGCAGTTACCAGGCTTAATGTTTTTCAGAGGCACTCATTAATACTGAACAGCTAATAAAAAAGAAAGAACATTAAATAGAGCAAGACAACCAGCAAGGCAGCATGTATTTTAAAGAGATTTCTGAAATATGTTTTTGCCATCTTATAGGCACAGCTATTTGAATAAGCAATATAGCTTTTTTTGCAAATGAGAAGCATAGTCACTCAATCTGGGCAGACAAATGCCCCTAAATGTATATAACTGATAGTGTGCTCTCATATTATAGCAGTAACTTTCATTGCCATATTCTCATTATTTTCTTCAAGACAAAGTATCTGCTAAAACTTGTAGTAGAGATATTGAATCCTACAGTCAGACTATGTGTACTCTATTTAAAGAAATGTTACTATTTCATCCTACCAGTCTTTAATTTTATTCTGCTTCTTTTTATTGCTGTTTTGAAGAGGGATCTGACCACACAACTAGCCTTTTTGGATACTTCTTTGCTTCATATTATCCTCACTGTTATTCATCTCGTCTTTAAACACACAAAACATTCTCCCGGCAACACACAACACAAACACCCTCCTGTGTTTTCCCTTCAGGGTTTTCAACCTTTCCACTCAAATGAAGCTCTCTGTGTCTCTAAGATATTGTGCTGTCCCTCGTTGGAAAAACTTCTCTGAGAAATGCACCGATTTCTTACAATTGCCCCACCAGGACTGATAGTTATTAATATGAGGCTGCATTACCATTTTTTAGATGCATGAACTTCTAGTGCTTCATACCATCATGTTTCATACTACTTTTCTTGGAAAAAGGTCTTTCAAGGAGTTGAGTTTTTTCCTTTGAGGATCAATCACTATGCACTGAACAGTTACATACACAACAAAGTGCTGGACTATTTTATTGCATGGTTTTAGCATATTTGTACTACACAATTCATATAACTCCCTGACCTTTCTCCTTCCAACCTTGACTATGTCAATACTGATTTTCACCTTCCACCTTGTTGTACTGCCATCACTTGTTGATAGGTCTAAGATTATTGATTTACTGAGCCAGTATGTATACCAGGGACATATCTCTGCTTTTCTTGAAGACATACATATGTATGAACAGATTAATTGACTGTGTTTTACTCCTTGAAGAAAAAAGTATATTTACTTTATTTGGGCTAGCCAAGAATAACAAATTAATCCTTTTCCATTTCGTGTACTTCAAATAGAACATTTTCTCACTTCCCATTAACTCTGTAAGTCAGTTCACAAATGAACATTACCAGGTTTAAAATGTATTACTTGATGAAAATATCCTTCTATTTTCCTTGATGACACTTATTCCAGTGCTCATTGCACAGAAATAATGCAGCCATCCCTGTGATCCTTTACACCATGATATCCTCATTACATGGCATATATATATTAATCTATACCTAAAAGGGCTGGCTGAGAGATACTTCTTGGTTCATCTGCCTCATGTTCACCAACAGCTTTGGAATGCATATCCCTTTACAGGTAACAAGTCAAAACACGGACTAGAAAACATGTATAGGAAAACATTTGTAGGATAAACCCCAGATTTTTCCTGTCAATGGATTGCTATCACTATCTCAATCTTCCAAGCTAAATAATGTGCTTAAATATGAGATATAATATAACCACATCTGTGAGTGTGTTCTAAAATAAAGCCTTTCTTGCTTTCTCCCCAGGGATTTTAGATCTAAAAATTTCCTGCCAGAAAAGATAGAAACGGGTTTAGAGGAGGCTGGAGACAAGGAAGTGGTTCTAGGACACAGAAAAACACTCTGGCCCAGTATTTGGAATCTGATAATGTTTTGTGGTTAAGTAAGTCAGTCCTGTGTCTTCCTGATTAAGGGTGCTTTACTTGACATAGCAAGGCAATACTAGGCATAAACCAAATATTTAACGTATTTGTGTTGCTCTAGCCGTACTTTATTGTTACCTGGATGTATGGTATTAACAGAGAAAGGTTTTTTTTGAAGCAAGCTTGCATGTGATGGGCTTCCTCTCCTGCTTTCAAGAGCTCCTAGAAACAGATAAATTTCAGTCTCTTTCCATCAGAGTTTTCCGAAGCATTTGAACTTCCCTTTTGCACCTCTCCATTTCTGCCTGCCTTCAACTCCCATGTGCCAAAGCCCCTTTTCCTCTCTCAGCAATCCAGAACCCTGTGCTTAGAGTCTACTCCTTTCTTTCACTTCACAGGGAGACCTCAGGTTACTTCATGGGAGACCTCATAGGCACCTCAGGGACCTAAGTAGCCGTTCAGACATACAGAGCTCACCAGTAAAATGTCATAAGCACTGGAGTACGCCTAAAAGCCCAACCTCTCTTGAGGCAGTGGGGCCTTCATCTAGCTCAGATCCACAGCTGCCCGAGGGATACCATACTCCTAGATCTGCAGTACCTGCAACAGCTCAACACTGAGAAAATTCATCCAGAAAACAGAAGAATTGAGTTTGGAACTTTCCACAGCCCAAGGAGCTTGAAACACTTCCTTCCAGGAGATTGGCCAGAGAGCAGAAAGGAACATATCCCTTTTTTTTCCAGGCTCTGAAGAATTCAAGATTAACATGACCATCTTACAAATCTGCAACTAGGGAGAAAAAGCTATGAAAGAAAACAAGATATTACATAAAGGACTGTAAAGAAGAGCACAATCCATGCTGTACATTCAACATAAAGTTTAGAAAAAGCTATAAATACATGCTGTTCAAGTTCTACATCTATATTACTTCCGCTCAAGATCAGCTACAGGACAGAAAGTTCTTGCTTTCTAATCAGTATTCATATGAAAGTGTTCAAACTGTAATTCAGGATCCTTAGAGACTGAACCTCCTCTCAATTCCATCTCTCTAAAATGAGAATAGATTCTATTTCAGTGTTAGCTTTGATGTATTTCAGGCATATATTTTTTCCCCACATTGGTTTGGAGGAAATTATTTGCTCCAACAAATCTTAATGCCTGTATGTTTTGGATCTTTCACTATACTGCTTCTTAGATGACAAACATTTCTTTAGGGAAGTCCAACTATTTTATGAAGGCACATTTAAAAACATTTATCTCTTGTTTTTAAGGCACTAGAAATAAGGCTTGCTTTTGAATTTACATTATTCAAAACAACCGCATTGAATGATCCTTTTCGTTGCATGAAGAATTTGGAATTCTTCAACAAGTGAATGAAGGTCAGAGAAATGCTCCTTTACAACAAAATGCCCTTGGCAAAAGCTCTTCATTAACACTCATGCAGAATTCTGTTTTGCTAAAAGGACGGAAGTGTGCATCACAGGGAAAGATGGAGCACATAAGGCTAAGAAAATTCATTCCATTCAATGCAAAACGAATTGGCAAGTGAGCATCATTCAGCGAGCCTGTAACACAGTCCGTCAACAACAAAATGTAGAAGAAAGTATGTACAGTGGGCCCAAAGTAAGGAGCACTATGATGTCCCTTGTTCTTTTATCAAGAAATCATATTGCCTGAAAAAGTCTCTTCAGTATAAAGGATGCAAGGAAAGCTACTAGTCCTATTATAGATCCATTTCCATTGGAAGATCAAAGCAGCAACATAAAAGTGAGTGTCAGCTCAAGTGTTTACTTTAAGGTAAAAGGGTAAAAGCTGCTGAATGGAAATCTATCAAAATGTTTTCTTCTGACATGTTGATGGTAATTATCATGACTGATCTTAACCTTGGTAAATAGCTCTCAGTGATAAAAAAGTGCAGAATCAAGTCTCTCTTCACAGTCTGTCTAAAGGAAATGTGGTCAATAACAAAAAAGTCTTTTGCTTACCACTAAACACAAACAGATACATAAAAACCCATCATTTATACTGGCAGTAGGTTTTGGTCCCTTGACTACCACTTTGTACTTTACATAGCTTAATTCTTTCTCTAGTTTTAACCACTCATGATTAATATTCTATCCAAGTCTGGTATATGGCTCAGTTCAATTTATTTTAATGGGAATTTTAGCTTCCCTTATTGCCCCTTTATAAGAATGAAAATAGAGTACCTCTCTATTTTGCTTTACTCAGCCTTAAAGAATCTGTCATCATGTCTACCACCTTTCTCATCTGCTGTTCCTTTACTGCAAGCTGATGCAAAGAAATCATCACAGCCCAAAGTCTGTCTTCTCTACAAAGCACAGTCCAAACGCACAAGGCATATGAGTACAATCCCAAATTCGGGCTGCCTAAAGAATTGGGTAAAATCAAAGCCAGGCGCTCTACAGCCTCAGCCACAAGCAGGTCTCAGGATCCCAGTTTACCCTATTCCTTTGATAGATTTTGTACCCAAATAAAACCAGGTCACCACCAGTAGTCCAGAGCAGAAGGGACACAGGTCACAGAGTGCTTGATCCTCTCTGTGATAACAAGACCCATCAGTGTGTTACATCAAATTCAGCAAAATGCTAAGAACCCTAAAACCAAAATGGTGTTTGATATCAAAAACGCTTTTGGTACATGATACATGGTGCATTTTTGGTACAATGGTGAATGAGCCAAGAGCGCTGGACTGGTACTTGAGAAGGAACACAGGTGGTGGTGGTGAAGCGGAAGAGCTGAAAATGCCTGGGCAGAAAAGCTGCACCTGGGAAAAGAGAAAGAGAAAACCAAGGAAAGAGGCTACAGTCTGAGACTGCAAGAGGAGACTGGGCTCATCATCAGGGTTGGGACACAGCCAAGACACAGGCAAGACTGGGAGCCTGGGACTACAGGCAGAGCTCAGGCAGGGAAAGGCAGCACAGATGGATGAGCCCAGGGCTGAGTAAGTGAGAAGGAGCAAAGGGAGGGAGAGACCTTTGATGAGAGTGGGTCTGACAGAGCAGGACAAAGCAGATTCTTGAGGACTGGATGGAGGAGTTGGTGCCCAGTGGGCCATATTCCCTTTCAGAGACCAGATTTCTCACTATTCCTAGGGTGTTAGAAAATGCTGTGAATCTTCCACCAAAGCACATCTCATCCCTCTCTGGTTCCCATGGAGAAATAAAGGGAAATAAGAGGAAATAGGGCTACCAGGAACAGAGATCTTCCAGACTTGCTGGGGAAACCTAAGAGTGTGAATGACGGACTCAGAGCTCACCAGCTCCCATGCAATCATTTTCCCAAACACGTTATTTCAGGACCAGAAGGTGCATTTGTTCACTTACAAACAATCAAAGCACTCTCACAGCAGGGGCTTTTGGCGCCTCCAAAACTGGACAGCAGGAAAACCGACACCTATGGACTGCCAAGAGTCATGGAGGTGGGGAACAGGCTGGCAGAAAAGGCTCCCCCGGCATTCCATGGAGATACTCCCTTGGAAGCAGTGGATTTCTGCAAATCTTCATTATCTCACAGAACATGCCCTCCTGAAAAATTTTTACCAGCTCAAATTAACAAGGGAATTCTGATTGCCTGGATTTTTGACAGAGCTAGAGATTTACACACAAATATATTATTTAGAGATTGTTGCGGAAAAACAGGAAGTCAGAACCAGAAAAGGGAGGATTGGTAGAAGAGCCCAAAAAACCCAAGTTGAAAGTCCAGAGGCAATTTAGCAGACTCCATGGGAAACTTCTGATTTTCTTTTTTATTTAAACCAGCAGTATTTTGCACAAAGGTTTTGTCTCTTCTACAGGGGATTGTTTAACAGCCAGCAATTACGGTCAGTGTTTCTATTATCCAAGTAATGAGAAAAGCAGCATCCCAGATTTATAGCAACAAAGATTTTCAGATCCTCAGTAGGACTCAGATGTGGTAAAGTCCCTTCCACTGTCAACATCCTCTTTTCTCCTTTGCTTATTGGAGCGGGGCTTCAACAAGAATCCTCCCAAATATACACCCACAGCGAAAACTTTCCTCTGCTTATGGTTACTGGCCTTTCCTTTAATACTGCATTAAACTGTCCTCAGGCAGAGGAGGGCACCAAACAAGTATTTCTCCCCCTTAGTGTGAGTTCCCCAGTCACTGAGTTGTTGAAAGGGAAGAACCACCTTCACATGGGAAAAAAAAGGCTTTAAAAGGAAAGCTCTCACCCTGTCCAGTGCTACAAACCCTGAATGAGAAACGTGTCCCTGGGATCCCGAAGCAACCAGAGCCTGCAAGAATCCTGCTGAAGGTACCCATTGCTCAGATTACATGCTGTGAGTGGATTACTTCAGATATCTCATGGGTACACATCAGTTTTGAATACAAGAGACAGAAAAGAAATGGTGCTTGTTCATCTTTCTGTCCATATTCTGTGAAGACTAGATGTTCCCAGTTTTTCTTTTATTTGTTTAGGATCATGAATTATTTCAATAGTCAGCATCTGGTCTCAAAAAGCCCAATAGAAACCATTTGCAAAAGCCAGCAATTCCCAGACTGCAAATGCCATGGGACTTTGGTACTCTGCAGCAGAAAAACATTCCAGCTCATTAAAATGTACTGATGGGAAAGGGAAACTGCGTGCAAGAGCAGAGCCCTGGGTCTCTCCCAAGGCAGAAGATGGAACAAAGCTATACTTGCACAATCCCACAAACATACTGTGCAATAAGCTACAACAGTCCTGTGCCTTGTGAAAATGAACAGTCGATAGTGATTTGGAACAATTTTCCTGTGGGCAATCAGCAGCCACTGAACCATACGGATGGGCTGTTGCTGTGCCTCCTACTCAGGGAGGAGTGAGCAGCTCAGAGTAGGGACAAGGCACCCAGCTTTGGTCTAACAAGAAATGAGTGCTGTGCTGTGCTGGCTGATGCTATCAGGTCCTAAATAAAGAGGGAGTGTGGGATTTTGGGGTTTCACAGTCTTTTAATCAATGTCTGGATTCAGCAGGAAGGGAAGTGAAAGAAATCCCAGTTTTCTCATCTTCCTTCATGGTGATTTCATGAGGTTTAATGGGTAAGCATCAATAGCCTTTTCAGATATCTGTGTTAAGGTTTACTTCCTACAGCCTTGTATTTTTTGCAAGTATTCACCAGCTGCCTTTCTCTAATTTTGGTTCCCAGTGGATACTGAAGGTGCAAGTGCATGACCAGATAATTTTGATGTCTTGTTTAGGATTCTCACTTGCACTTCAGGAGCAAATATTAGAGATTCTTATTTATGAATACAGCATTATAGCTCATAACAGGAGCCTCACCAGCAAGCACACATAAATGCTTAAGCAATAGGGAAAAGCTGAGGGTGGGAATAAAACCAAGCCCCTTCACCTACAGCTGCAGAAATAGTCTGTTCTTTTTACACACAACAAAACTGAATGAACTGAGATGTGGAGCATGCCCCAGTTTTACCTCTCCCAGCAGTCTGGTGGTTAGAGCTTGCTCTCCTGAGGCATGAAAATGTCTGTGCCTGAGCCTAAGGGGGGTGTTGAACTTACAAAGTGTATGGTGCTTAATAAAAGGTAAAATGTGTCTTCAGGCTGTGGAGTGATCCGACTCTTCATAAAGAAATATTTCACTGCAGGGACTGCAGTCCAGGAGGGCAAGGGAACCAAAGCCCAGCAGAGACAGAGGGGTTCCAAGCTCATCCTGTCCCATGCAGGCTGATGCCGGTCCCCATCAGCACACATGAAGGCTGGGCTGGAGAAGACTCCTTCCCCAGTCCCTGCTCCCTTGGGAATCCCTCTGCAAAGCCAGGCATCTTGGATTCGACCAGTAATGTTTTATTCTGACATTACACTCTCACTGTAAGCCAATATTAATAACACTTTCTTAACTGTGTGCCTGATAATGAATTGTTCTAATATCCCAGTTACCATGCATTCATTATTGCCCCGTATTCTGTTACATTAAATGTCACTTCAAAATTCATCTGCAAAAGAACTTTAAAACTCTTTGGAAGAAGGTTAATGACTGTGGAGTAGTTTTCTATTTTTAACATTTTGCTGGGATCAGCATTAAAGATAGCATAGATTGCTTTGTTTGAATCACACGTTTCTGCTAAGCTCAACAAAGAAAACCAATGGAGTACTGAACCCTCAGATATCTAGTCTTTCCGTGCACACAGGCACAACTCTCCTGTATTCCAATTTACTCGTAATTCTGTCAGACTTGCCTAGATTAGACAGTATTTCTAGTCTTTACCTTTCATCTAAGGTGCATAATGGAAGCTGAGAAGAAATGATGAAAGATATTTTATTCTTTTATACCATTAATGTCAAGTCACTGTGTTTGCTATTTTTGATTCTCCCCTTTAAAATGTTACCCTTTTGATATTACCTTTTTGTTAAATATCTTCATAGGGTTTACAGATTTTTAAGTTTCTCCTCTCACATATGCTAGTTGCAGCCACCTGTTGCAGTCATATGGCAGCGCTCAGAAACACTAACATGGGAATTTTGACATAAGCTAGGCATCATGAAGAATTTTCTCTCTTGAATTACATTAGATGAAGAGAACAGCTTTGCTCCTTAGTGCCTTCCAAGCAACACAGCTGTGGTGCTGTTGACTTCTTCTCCCAGCTTAGCAGGGTCAAAAGGAATCTGACATATTCTACTGGCATTGTCAACTTTTCGAGAGACTTAAAATTCAGCTGTCATCGAAGATCTTTTGGTATCTACAGCAAAAGAAAGTACCATAAAGCTGTAAAGAAAATTGTAATCCCTTTGAAATCAATGGAAGTTTTACCATTGATTCCCATGGCAGCAGGATCTCACCATCCCCATTGTAGAAACTGTATTCTGTCCTGGTAACCTTCTTCCTGAGGTCTGAAGCCTAGGGGGAGTTATGACGTCCCCTGGGAACATATGATCTACAGTGTCTAAATAGGAAGTTAAAATGGGCAAGGAGAGAATATCAACCTGGAGACCTGATGTACAAGAAGAAGCCAGAGCCCTTGCAGAACTCAGTTTTAGGAGTACAAAGCCCTTTGGTTCTTCAAGTCCAGCTACTGGTTGAAAAGAGGAACAGGTAACATATATAGGAAAGTATTTAATAGAGCCTCCATTTCATCACATCACAAAAACCCAATGTAAACAACACTTGTGAATATCAAATTGCAATGTGAAATTGCACACTTCCAATGAGATAAAGAGGCTTTTTAATAATATCAGAAATAACATTCCTCCTATAGTAATCTTGTATGTAGGTGATACTCAAATTTTATTAATGTTCCATAGGAGTTATGTGGTAGATGGGGGCAATACTGATGAGTCAGTTTATACTGAGCATGAAACACAACCAAAGCAGAACCAAGAGTCAGTATCATCACTGAGCTAGTTTGTTCTGGAAGTGAATTCCCTTGAAGGATGCCATTATGTTTTTGATGTTTTTTACAGCATCTACAAAGACTTCTTGGAATAGTTGGTGTTCAGTTACCACACTTGTTCTTGAAATGAAAATAAATGTGCCATATTCTATATAACACTCATCCTTGCACAAGCTTTGCTGGAATCAATTCTGTATTAATCTTTTATTTTACTATAATTTAGAATTCACATTGTATTTTCACTACAAAGAGAGATAAAAAGGTGGGGCTGAAAACCAGCTACAGAAATTTGCAGCTGCCTATGGCAGATATAATAGTCCTGAATTAGACCTCTGCATTTCAGTGGAAATTCTAAGTATAATATTGCTCAGAAAGTTTCTAGAAGACTCCTGGCAGGTTTAGAAAAACTTTCTCACTGTCCTGGGTTCAGCATCAGCAGTCATTTTTCTCCTTAGTAGCTGGTGCAGTGCTGTGTTTTTGACTTTCGGCCTGGGAACAGAGCTGGTAACACTGATGGTTTTAGTTACTGCTCAGTCGTGTTTACTCTGACCAAGGACTTTCTGAATCTCCTGCTCTGCCAGGGCGGAGGGGAAGCTGGGAGTAAGCAGACAGGACACCTGACCCAAACTAACCAAAGAGGTATTCCATGCCACAGCACGTTATGCCCACTATATAAACTGGGGGCAGTTACCCGGAAGGATTAGATCACTGCTCGGTCAGGCTGGGTATCTGTTGGCAGGTGGTGAGTGTTTGTATTCTCTTCCCTTATTATTTCCCCTATCATTATTATTGTTGGTGGTAGCAGTAGTGATTTCTGTTATACCTTAGTTACTGGACCGTTATCTCAGCCGTGGGAGTCACATTCTTTCTATTCTCCTCCTCATCCCTCTGGGAGTGGGGGAGAAATGGGGGGAGTGAGCAAGCGGCTGCGTGGTTCTGAGTTACCGGCTGAGCTTAAACCATAACAGTTCTTTGTGGTGCCCAACGTGTGGCACAAAGGATTGAGATAATGACAGATCTGACCGGGGTGTGTAAAACAAGTTAGATTATATTTTTTTAGAAAAGATTTTTCATAATTCCTAATTCTTTTTGACAGGAAAACTTTGGGTTTTCTTTTTTGGGAACATGAAAAATCAAACTGAGACAATGTTTAATATTTTTTGCAGGGCATTTCAAAATTCAATACAAAAAGTAATTGAAATAGAAGAATATCCGAAAGAATGTAAATTATGGTTAGAAAATTTACTAACTAATTTCACTATGTAATCTCGGTAGTTACAAAACTCTAACTCTTTTAAAATTATTCTGTGCATTTATCATGCTGAGATTAATTTGCTTGGTTATTGCTTAGCAGAGTTAGCAATGGTCCACAGGTTCCATGAGCACCTGCACTTCTGAATAAAATAGGTTCATGTTCTGCATTTCACTCCTTCAAGCTCCTTCTCAGATGATTACTGTAATAATGTACCCCCATGTTATGGCAAGTTTTCCCTCAGGCTAGTCCTATTAAATTACAATTTCGGGAGCTGTGTTACAGTAGACCCTACAACAAACATGGGGAAAAGGTCTAGTATTAAATCCAGTCATCAGCTAAACAATTTACTTAGAGTGTGCATGGGAGTAGATCAACAGCATTTAAAGTATTTTAGGTGCACATTTCTTCCTTTATTTTCCTAATCTGTGGAAGAAAATTAGAATGTTATAAAAGGAAGTTTAGAAATAGCATTCTTATCCCCTCAAGCCTTACCAGTTATTTATACACCAAAAGCTGGTATTTGTATTGTGTTTAGTATTCTGTACAGTATCTGCCAGAAATGCAATCCAAATCTGCTGAACTGTTGACCTTAGATGATCGCAGCCTCATCCCAAGCTGACCTGATAGAGAATGGAACTCCTGTTATCAACAACCCTAACTATTCTATGATTCTATGATATTTAAGCCTATATGGAATAAACAAGAAAATAATGTATGCAAGACGTGCACTTATTAGTCTGTGTCAAAACTAAGTGACACAGCTAAGAGAAGTTTGGGATTTGGAGACCCGGAAGAAGTAAAGAATGACAGAAATAAAATACATGGGCCCAGAGATTCAGTCCTGAGATCAGTGTTTTAAAATAAGCCTAATCTCACTGCATTAGTCACTTAATTAAGTGAATTGAAACACTGAAATGAACTTCCTGCTGTAATAGATTTTGTAATAGCTTCATGTTTCATCTGAACAATTTATTTTCTCTGTTTCAGGCTTTTATGAGTGATTAGTGAACAGTTTTGCAGTTTAATAGTAAGTGGCCTGCATGATTTAATGGCCAAAGAATTCAGTGTTAATTTACTATGAGACCAAACAAGACAGAAAACCATTGTGTTTCAATTGCTGGCAGTCGCTATGGCTGAGTTATAGGCTGGCATCTCTGCAAGAACAGTGGCAGCAGTCAGGAGACCCAGCCATGCCAGGCACTTCAGACTGGCTGAGAAAATGTGTTTTGAAAAGATAACAAATGACCAGACCCAAAATTCTCTGAATTGAAAGAAAAGCCTCCCAATGCCATTAGGAAATCCTGAATCAGGGCCTTTGTTTCACTATTAAACTTCAGGCAGTGATTATGGTCTGTCTCATTTCAGAAGGCAATAATTCTTAGTGAACACTGTGTTTTTCCACTAGGACCACTTTTGTTCAGGGTTCACTCTGCCTAGATTTTAGCACAACCAACTAATAGTCAGCCAAAAATACACTTTTGGTTAAATTAGTTCTGTCCTACTCTTCTATTTGTTTGCAAATACATGGGTAGTATCATCTAAATCCACAGTACCATTTAACAGCAAGAACTGCTCTACTGAGTTATGATCTCTCTTTCTATGGTTGCTGTTGGTGCTAGCCATTTCTAAGTATTTCTCAAGACTTGTTTAAACAATATTCATCCAGGAATCCATCATCCTTGCTCATATCCCACATCATTTGCAGCCCTTTGGAACTATATCCAGTTTTGAGAAAGGATTTGGAAAAACATCTGTGCTACTACAATTTGTTTCACCGAGTATGAATACAGTAATGGAGTTATCCAATTGAATCTGGGGAAATAAATAAATACATTCACAGCGATGTTGTGGGCTGTTGTGGAGGGAATATCACTTAAAAAATGACATCTCATTCTGTATCTTAGACAAAGTAAGCTGATTGCCCTACAGAGAAAATAAACCAAAATAAAAGCTCTGAGAATATACCTTCCTCTGTTTGCAAAACCAAAATAAGCATGCAAGAGTGAAACGACAACTACTATCTGTCATTTCTTGGTCCCATATAAAACCCAATTTTACCTGGTCTGTTGCCACAGAAAAAAATTATCAGAGGATTATTTATCACTGGAGAAAACCTTTAACAAATATTGGATACATAAATCATAGCAAAACATAGTAGCTTACCCTACTAGATCTGCTTCAAGAAAAGAAAATTACAGTCTGATGACGCCAGTGCTTTAGATCCCCAGAGAAAATGAAATCTTACCAAGGTTCTTTCACCCAATCATTTTGGAAACTGCACTTTCTGCTTGTAAACATTAAGCAGAAAATAAATGACAGGTGCCAAAATATTTTAATAATCCATTATCTTAGAGATGAATCAGTGAATTCTGACGAGTGAAAACACTTTCAAAAAAAAAAGGAAAGAAAATGAAAAAGGAGGAGGAAATGATCCAGAGGTTCAGGTACTGAGCTGTTACTCTGTTCTCAGCTATGCTACAGACTCCTGGTCCAACCTTCAGCAAACAGGTTTGTGAGCAGCTTTCCCAGACCTTGAATGCCTCAGCTCTCATTCCATAGAAGAAAGATTATCTGTCCCTAGAAAGCAATTGTGATGATGCATTGTGAGAGGTTTAGACACTGTGGTGATAAGCACGGTGCAAAACCAAACCATGGTGAGATAAAACTTGTACTGTCAGTCACCCAGCTGCAGGGAGGTGTTTTTCAGAGTGACATTTCCATATTATTTATTACAAAGAAAGTGAATTTTTACTTCTCTTTCCAGTTAGCATAGACAGCTGTAGCACAGTAAGCATAGTAAGAATAGGCAGCTTAGAAATAAGACAACTAAGAGTAAATGTGTAAACTCTGAGTGATGCCATGTGGTGCTAAGATTCATATTCAGATCTCTTCCTTTGGCTCCCACACGCCCTGAGGAAGAATGTGGCTTCAGGAGAGCAGTACTTGCCAGAGCTGGAGACGAAGATGCTCAGACTGCAGGAAGGACTCACTTTGAATGGACTTGCCACACTGTTATTTATGTCCTACGTCAACTCCAATGTACACAAACCAAAAATAATTATGTGTGGCTTAGCAAATAGACCTGTGGAACTCATTGCCAAAGGATGCTGTGAATGCTGAAGTTACATGGGTAGATGGGTGGAGATGAAAGAGAAACTTACCGAAAACATGAAAACACATCCAAATGTGGGAGAGCTAAAATAGTTGCCATCTGGGAAAAGATGATACCTGCTTGCCCAGTTCTTTTTTTTTCCCTTGGCACTAACTTATGTTGTCACTGGGGACATGGCACCAGCTTCAAAAGGTTTTTGAATGGACCAGTTAAAGCCTTTCTTAAAGCATTTCAGAATAAAGTTTCCAGGATACCCAATTTCTTGTTGCCAAGACCTAAATCACACATGGCTCCAAGGAGAGCATTCAAGGTGATCTGCTTAGGCTGCACCACCAAGGGCAAGAGCTCCAGCAGAGACTTTCGTTCCCATTGATGGGTGTTCCTTCTCCTGTAATAGAGGCAGCCCCCATTCCTGACATCATCCTCTCTGCAGAAATAAGGACACTTTGTGGCTTTTTTGGTCAGTAGGAAACAACCTTTATTTTGGAACAAATAAGGTCATCCAGTGATGCAAATTTCCTTGTCACGGAGAAAAATGCTGCTATGTTAAATCAGAACAACCGCCCATCTCACACCATGCCTGTATTTCTCCACGGCATCTGATTTACCTCAGGAGGGAGGATAACAAACATACAAACTAAAACCAGTGCTAGTACTTACTGAAAAAGATGACAGATATTGTCATCAGGTCACAAATGGAGGAGTAGCAGAGAATTACAAGGAAAAAGATGTATAGCCATCAGAAACACAAGCTCTTGCAGTTCACTCTGTGTGTTTTCACTCATATATTAGTGTAGTTCCGCATGTTCTATAGAAAAAATAGCACCTTTCAATTAGAAATAGCAGCACCTTTGGATTAAAATGTGATTCAGCTCCAAAATTAATATTTTAATATAAGGTATTTGTTGCAGATGATACAGACTGCAGTTTTATTATGCAATATTTCATAGTGTACTTCTCTCTTTTAATTCCTCTAAAATACAATAATGCTAATTCCAGCCTGGACCTGATGGTGTGTTTGGAAAAGCTCAGTCTTATGCTGCGTCTTTAGGAGGACCTGAGTGCCATTGTGTGTGTGTGTGTGCAGGCACTGGTGTGTGCAAGGGGAGGAGTTTGATGGGGCAGCATCTCCAGAGGGAAAGGCCACCTGTGTCACCAATGAGGCTCAGCAGCACTGCCAGCTCCTTAGCACAAAGGCTGGACTTGGAGCTCAGCCTCTTGCCTCTGCTCAGGGATGAGGGGCAAGGTGTCTGAAGGGCTGTGAATTCCTTAGGCTTTCCCCTTTGCTCTGTAGTTTTCTTCTTTTTCCTCCTCTAAAAGTTCCAATGATGATGTCATTCAGGAATAACTCTTTGTGATGTCAGCTGGAAAGGACTGTCCTATCAGTTGTAATGATTCATAAAGCTATTAAAAAACCTAAATAATTTGTGCCCTGATGTGCAGACATTGCCGAGTGCAGCATCTCTCATGTCTGTCTCTGCACATTTTGAGTCTATGAAAACATTTGAGAAGTGTTAAAAAAAAGGCCTGCAGACCTTTATTTCACATTGCATTTACTTTGCATCTTCTCAAGGCAAAAACAAGCACATGTTCTCTCCCAGCTGGGGTGTGCCGTGTTAATTTTGAGAGAGCAAATAGATCCAGACAGACAAAGGTGTAAATACATTCAAGCACTAACCATGTTCAGTGGAATGAATGCAGACACCTTGGTATGAACACCATAGCAACAACCTCCATTAAATCTTTTTAACCCTATCTTAAAGATGCAAAGAAGGAGAGGAAAATTGTTACAGCATTTGAAACGTAAAAGACGAAGTGAAATTCAATTTAATAATGCTGTTTACCTCTTTCCCTTCACCTGTAGAGAGGAATTCTCTTAAATGTAAAATACATTTATTTGTCAGTCTTTCTAATGGCATTAAAGTCTGTATCTATCTCTTTGGGAAACACAGAGGAACCAGAATTGCTGTTATTGAAGGCTCTTTTGGCTTCTTGAAAGGCAAAATGGGAGAAGACAATAAGAGAGATGCTCATTTCTTGTCCAGACCTTGGAAATCACAGACTAGGTGAGCACTACATAAAGAGGAGCTGCATTTGCTGCCTCTCTTGTTGCACTGTTGCTAAAGACACCTGGGCTTTTTACTTCTCTTTCTCCTTCATCTTCTGTTTTCCTTCTTTTCAGTTCTTAATCTCCTATTTTTACTTCTCCTTCCTTTCTTCTTTCCTTTGTTCCTTCCTTCCTCCTTCCCTTTTTTCTTTTCCTTTTTGTTTCCCTTTCCTTCTCTTTTTCTCTTTTTCCTCTTCCCCTCTTTCCCTAGAAAAAAATCAAATGGAGATGGATGCTGCACCCAGTGAATGGGGCAGGGAAAGAACAGGATTTGAAAGAGGGATGTTAGAGGTGAGCAGAGTCCTGGGGGCACAGCCTCAAATGCCCCTTTCCTATTTCAGTCTTCACAGAGGAGCAGAATGATGATATGGGGATGTAGCACAGTGGGAATCCCAGACAGCCCCCAAAACAGGCTCTCTCTTGTGGGTTCACCTGCCTTCTGCACCCCACATGAAAAACTATGGACCAAGGGAAGGAATTGAAACAGAAAACAACTTATTTTTCTAGCAGTTGAACCTAAATCAAAGCTACATTTTGGTGTTATGCACAGACCGGTAGTCATGGTCTGAAATGCAATGGGAATATGTAAAGTATGTATGTGCCTTCCCCTGTTGCCCCATAAGTGAGCCCTGGCCATAGCACACGACAAGGTATACAGCTCCAAACGGCAACCCCATGGGAAGCAAGGATACCTAGTCAAAACACTTGAAGTTTGAGCAAAATGCTACTTCTGTGGTCTTTGTGGAAACAAATAAAGATTTTATTCAAGAAAAAGCAACCAGAATAGCTATTTTTCCAATCAACTACAATCAACAAGAGTAATTTAAATATCATTATTTCATACTATTAATAACATCAGCACTTCAGACAAAACATGAAATGACTAATCCAAGACAATGTAAGCAGTAACTCTGAACCCAGTGCTTACTTCTGACTCAGTGTTCACTCTGCTAGACCCGGAAATTCATTGGTATTTGAGAACTGCCACCTGAAACAGAGCTTCAGGAGGGCTGTATCCAGACACAGCTTTTTAAAGCTTTTATACTCTCTGCATGCTCACTGCAACCCTTCCTGATGAGTCTATCCATACTCCTGAATTTTAGATCTAACATTATATTCATTTGAACAAGTTTCTGTTCAGTGAAAAGAAACTCTTATCCTACCCCTCTCCCATTTCCCACACACATTTCACTGAAATAGAACAGCAGAATTGGCTTGGTACTCCTTAATTCCACACTAACTTCTTTGCAATTGCCTTATTTTTAAGTGATTAGCTTCAAAATGCCATAAAAACTAAAGCACTTCTGAAATGTTCTCAAGGAATAACTTAAATGATGTCAGTAATAAAGATGTTCTTTTTAATGACCAGTCTGTGTTATCTGAAAGAATTTCAGTCCTTCATTCAAATTGCTGCATTCTCAAGAAGTACTTTTATTATTGCCTTCTTTTTCCTTCAACTGCTCTCACAGGCCTTCATGTAAAGGACACTTGTGAAGCAGCATCAGCTGTTCTTCACCCCTTGTTGGGAAGCGAAGGCATCATCTACTCATAACTGAGGTTCATGGGATAAATGCTGCATGATAGCACTTGCTGGAAATACCACTCTCTCCTTGAATCCATTTATTCTGTGCTTCATTTCCCCCTCTGTTAAGTGGTAGTAGGCATGTTAATTCCAAAACCACACCAAAGGAAATAATGCAAATCCCATATTACTGAAACACAGCAAACTGCTATTCAACAGAATAAAAATCACTCAAAGCGAGTAAAGGAAGAAATGCAAATTGCGCTTTGACGTACATGCCCAGGGTGCAGTACCAGACTGGTAACTGCCATTCCACCTGCAATTCTCTATACTCTGCAAGGCTGATCAGCATCACCAGACAGTCTGAACCCAAAGGAGCAGTCAGAACTATAGAATAGTTAGTGTTGGAAAGGACCTTTATTCAGTTTAACTGCTGTGGGAATCAAATGAAATGAAAATTTCCTAGTCAGTGGGATTGTGTACAAAGATGAATAAAGCAGAAATGGATTTCAAGTCTGAGGATGTTTCCAGTTACAATATAGAAATTATGCACAGATGCATTTATTTCTTGTGTTTGTATGTTTATGCTAAAGCAAAGAGAGAAATTTAAAAGTCCCAAACCAACAGAGTAAAAAACATATGAATCATCAACAGAGCTTCCGGGGTATCAATTAGGATACATCTGTTAACATCAATGGATCTGTGCTCAAGATCTGTCTCCAAGTGAAATTTTCACAGATGTGTACTATAACACCACTGTTTCATAGGCATACTTAGCTTGCTGGCTATTTAATTCAAGCCTTAGGAAGAGCTAAGAAAAAAAACAAATACAATTTCCTCTGAGGACTGCTGGAAAGATATGCTCAACACGTTTAATTTCTGTAACGCAATTGCATGGCACAAGTAACTACTTGCACTTCAGCCCACCACAGCAGCAGTTCCTGGGCAGAACAGCATCATCTTTAACAAGAATTAGCAGATTTCTTATGTCAGCAATACAGCCACGCACACCCAGGCAAATATATCTCCAAGATAGCCTTTTAGGTTACACTCACCAGTATTGAGAGTGTGAGGAGGCTGCGTATCGATCCCGCTCTCACAGCCATCGTGGTGCACCGGGCTACACAGGGACCCAGGCAGCGCTGGGGCTGGGCGGGCGGCCAGGGTAGCGTCTCTGGGGCTCAGGACCGAGCTAGGGCTGCGTGCCGACTGTGACACCGAAAATCATCCAAAATGGGCAAAGGCAATCCTAAGAAGCCGAGAGGTAAAATGTCTTCATATGCCTTCTTTGTGCAAACCTGCCGGGAGGAGCACAAGAAAAAACATCCAGATGCTTCAGTGAACTCTTCAGAGTTCTCAAAAAAGTGCTCAGAACGGTGGAAGACTATGTCTTCTAAGGAGAAAGGGAAGTTTGAAGATATGGTAAAGGCCGACAAGCTTCTTTATGAAAAAGAAATGAAAAACTATGTACCACCTAAGGGGGAAACAAAAAAGAAGTTCAAGGATCCAAATGCACCGAAGAGGCCTCCTTCGGCTTTTTTCTTGTTTTGCTCTGAGTTTCGTCCAAAAATCAAAGGAGAACATCCTGGTCTGTCCATTGGGGATGTTGCAAAGAAACTGGGAGAGATGTGGAACAACACTGCTGCAGATGATAAACAGCCTTATGAAAAAAAGGCTGCCAAACTGAAGGAGAAGTATGAAAAGGATATTGCTGCATACCAGGCCAAAGGGAAGGTTGATGCAGGCAAAAAAGTAGTTGCCAAGGCTGAGAAGAGCAAGAAGAAGGAGGAGGAGGAAGATGAGGATGAGGACGAAGAGGAGGAAGATGATGAAGAAGAGGAGGAGGATGAAGATGATGATGATGAATAAGTCTCTTTTAGAGCAATTTCTTTCTTGTCTATAAAGCATTTAACCCCCCTGTACACAACTCACTCCTTTTAAAGAAAAAAAAAAAGAAAAAAAAAAACAAAATTGAAATGTAAGGCTGTGTAAGATTTGTTTTTAAACTGTACAGTGTCTCTTTTTTTGTATAGTTAACACACTACCAAATGTGTCTTTAGATAGCCCTGTCCTTAGTGGTATTTCAACGGCCACTAACCTTGCCTGGTACAGTGTGGGGGTTGTAAATTGGCATGGGAGTTTTAAAGCAGGTTCCTGTTGGTGCACAGCACAAATTAGTTCTACATGGGGATGTAGTTCCTTTTTCATCTTCAGTTGTCTCTGCATCAGAAAAAATAATTGTTGTTCTGTTAACTGAATACCACTCTGTAATTGCGAAAAGGAGAAACAAAAGTTGCAGCTGTTTTGTTGACATTCTGAATGCTTCTAAGTAAATACAATTTTTTTTTATTAGTATTGTTGTCCTTTCAATAGGTGCCCTTGGAAAATCATCCTTTTTCTTTTCTCTGTTGGTTTCTTTTTTTATGAGGGGAACTCATCTTTTGCTTTATTGAATGCCCGTATGGGATCACGGGAATATTACAGTTTTCATCTTTAATATAACCAGCTGATAAACAAAGCTTTGATCTGCATACCCTGCATAATCGGGATAGGGTAAGAAAAGAAATACATAGGCATATAATGAATGAACATTCTTCCATAACTGGAAACAAACCAACAAAAAAATTCAATCTCAACAACCTGAAACTTGCTCAGATTTTTGTGAAATGTAATATTCTAGTGAGTTGCATGAGTTTACCAGTCTTGGAGAGCTGAGAAGTATAGAGTTCAATTTTACAGGAATGGAATACCTGGGGGGTGAGGGAGGGCGGGGAGGGAGGGAATGTTCAATTTTGTCCTCGAAGGACCCATAGGAAGAGCATATGCCCGTCTGGTGTGGAGGCATTTACAGGTGCTTTGGGCACGCAAGCTGGCAGCAATTGCTTAACGCAGTAAATGAATTGCTTTCAGCAAAGACCCAGTGTAACAGTGCCATAATCTCACTGCTCACCAGGTATCTTTAATTCATTCAGAAATCTTAGAATGTGATAGTCTGTGGTACTGCTTAACATCAATGGGTAAAGAGCAAAGAGGTTAATCAGCGTCCATTCAGGCTGACTGTACCAAGGGTCCTGAACAGGTCAAACACTGGGACCAGATGGCTTTGTTGTCTCACATTTCTCCATCCACTAATTTGTGGTGCCATCTTAATTTGAAATTCATACAGCTGAATGACTGTGGAGTTTTGGACTTCAGGCAACTACATAACAGATCCTGGAGAATTCAGACAGTATAAAGGCTACCTCTATGGCAGTGACAGCGTCATAACTCAGCCTGTTCAACAGAATACCTCTGCTTCAAAGCTTACAGTGCCTCCATTCATATATATATATAAAAAATATATATTTAATATATATATATTCATATAGATGGGAAGGGCTTCCAGTTCAAGAAACCTTTGCATGATTTCTAGGGCTTTTTTTTTCTTATACATTTGAGTGTTTACTGAGGATGAAACACTAAAACACCTTCTTTAAAGAAACCACTTTTATGTTATAATACCCTGCTGACTCATTAGGAGGGCTTCAGAAAGTTAAAAAAACAGAAGAACTTTTAAATAAGAAAGTACCTGTGTCTTGACTCCTCCCTCTAGCAAGTGTGATTCATGTCTGCTGGCAAACCCCATGTCAGCCCAGCCCCACAACTGAACACAGAGGATACACTGATCTGGGAGCAGCCCACAGCTGCTCAACTGAGCCATCCCATCTGATTTATAGATGACAAACATGTTTCAGGATAAATGAGACACCAAGCCATGCACCCCCATTGAGACAGGACTACTTTGGACCATTGGCATACAATTACTAACAAAAATTCTGGTAACTGTGGAAAATACAGGTTCAAGGCTTCTGAAATGTAGGTGCCTTTAAAGTTAAAACTGTGGTAGTGAAGAACTCATTGAAGATCATAATTTGGATATTGGATACTTAAATATCTACCCTATTATTAACACTAACAGAAGGTTCCAAGATTGTGAATTTAGCCCTGAAGGACTGGTTTTAAATGACCAACTCTTTCATCCACATATTTTGCAACATGTTTTGCCTCTATTAAAAAAAGGCTCATTTTCAAGGAAAATGGAAAAATAAAGATTTTCAGCCACTTAAAGGAATTAAGCAGAATAAGAAAAAGGAAAGCGGAAACAAACCAGACTAAATGTTTTCAATTCCAATTTTGGTTATTATGTGCTAAACAAGTTTGTTTCTGAAATGAAAGCCATTCCTTCATTAAAAATATTGACCAGCTCTAATTACATATTTGTTCAAAATTGCTCCCATGGCAACTGCAGCCAGGAGCTGAAAGGTTCTTCTGTTTTTGTTTGAAGAAAGACTTGAATGCTGGAAAGCTCCTCTGCTATGCCCAAGTATACTCATTAGTCTAATAATATACAGCTCTTCTCCCTCCTAACCATGATGTCTAGCATTCAGTATCTTGTATATAGATGTTCTGAGACCCAAAATGAAAATATACCTCTGCTTTGCAGAAGTCATACGTAACAGAAAAGCTCAAGAGAAGAAACAGATGATTATCTGAATACCTTTTTCCTACTCAGTAGCATTGAGTAAATTTTCCCAGTTCCTGTTCTCTACTTTCATTTAGTAATGAAACAGTAAAAGAGAGTTATTTTAATCTACACTACCTGTTGTAGGTATCAGTTGAACCATCCCGGAGTAGTGCCTGTACCCATCTTCCACTTCTGGCTAAAGCCATGACATTTAACTTCAATTAGATGCTGTGACATTTAGATGGTCAAAATAAAGCAAAACAAATTGCAGTGCGTACCGTGTACACAGAGCACGCTTTGACAGCCAGAACATGCTAGTAGGATTTTATGCCATCCTAAATTACTCTCCAGTCTGATACAACACTGAATCACAGTACTGTATTAATGAAACCCTGACATCTTTATTCATGTAAATAGTATTATTGCACTTAGGGAACTATTCATATGCTTAAAAATTAGAGGAGCTGGGAAGATGCTTGGTCATTTCTGCAGGGGTTTTTCTCCCCAGGACGTATACAGCTTGTCTTATCACAATTTTCTTATCACATGTCCTTGGCAAATATTATTTCCAAATGCTAGAAGTGCTCTCTCCATACACTTCAATTAGGAAGAAAACCTCTCGAATGCACACACAAAGGCAGCAATACAATTATTCTCAGAATAAAGTCACTTTGTAATCTCATTTTATTCACTCGCAGTCTAGGCTTGGTATCAGAAATTAACTTCACTCTTGACAGCAACATGCAAGATGCTTTTAGAGATCAGTGCATGCTCTGTTAATGTACAGCTTCCTGCTTTGCATCAAAAGCCTGCAGGAAATTTGCTGAATACATGGCTTTTCTGTGCCTGGGTTGGAGGAGGCAGTCAGGTCATAAACCCTCCCTCTCCTCCACTGCTGTGCTACTCAGGAGCTAAATTCCTCAAGAGACTGTGTTACATATTCAACAGTTGGCTGAAACTGCCTTATTCCAATGCTGGTGTGATTTTTCACTTCTTATTTTATTTGCAGTGCACTGGGGCCTCAGTTCCCAGATCTTTATTCATACACCACTGGGATTCACACAGGCTTCTTGGTTTAACTCACTCGTGATAGAAAACCAAATTTGGATGAAAGGACCAAATGATGATCTGGATGAGCTGAAACCAAAGCAGTTGATAAAGAAGCCTGGAGCCTTCTTTAGGTGTTTGGCTCTCAGTGCATGTGGCAATTTGTCTCACCTCATTCACCCTGGGGAAGAGAAGGCTCAAGGGAGACCTCAGAGCAGCCTGGCAGTAGCTGAAGGGGCCTAAAAGAAATCTGGAGAGGGACTTTTTATAAGAGCAAGCAGTGACAGGAGTAGTGGGTTCAGGTCTTGGATTACTTCTGATTTTCCTTCTACTTTATTATAAATGCTAACAACTATGGATCCTTTTACTGAAACTTGGAAGACGTTCCATTTTTCCATTTCTTTTTACTAATGACCTGGAAGATGAAATTCTTACTAAATCTGTATTCTAACTAAATTTGTAAACAATACTGGGAAAGGCAACAAGCACACCAAAGGCCAAGATCAAAATTTAAAGGTGTTTAAACCTGCCAAATGAATGGTCTGAAGACAACAGAGGATAATGCCATTAAAGATACATGGAGAGTATGGTGCTGAGAATGGCACAGATGATGAATCAGAAACCTGGTTAGCTATGCTACTCTCCTGTAAAAAACTATGGTCAGTGGGGGGAACACTGAACAGGATTTATATGAATTTGATGAAATTTATCAGTATAGGAAAGACTCTTCTGAACACCTCAAATCTGCTGTACCACTCTACAGCTGGTGGGATGGTGGGACTGCATGTTAGCTGCAGGAGGGTAAGGGGGCTCTGAGTGGTACTGTTCTTGAAAAGCAGTGTGCAGTACCCTACCAAGACAGATTTTGCCAGTGGCAGCTCACCAGCTATAACCACAAAGCTACTCGGTATTAATCAAACCACCATTTAGCCATACAACTAAAGGACTATACTACTACTTCTACTACTGGCAATACTACTACTACTTATTATTACTTAATGATAATTTATTAATCCAATAATAATTTAATAATAGTAATAACTTACTGGGTTTGACCCAGTCAGGGAGCATCACAATCTCTCTTCATTCTCCTGGAAAAGAAAGGGAGGTTTAAGAAGGAAACCTGGGATAAAGCAAGGACTTGAGCCCAATCTCCCAGCTTTCAGGATAGAAATACAGCTTTTTCTCTGTTCCTTGGTGAAAAGCAGACATCAAAGAGACAAATCTTTTCAGATGGAAACAAGTAACTTTTTCTGTGAGAAAAATGTATCACAGTTTTGGAAAAAAACTACTGTGAAAAGAATGTTTTTATTAAAACTGTCACTGAATTACTCTGATCCTTCTTGCCTGAGAAACTGAGAGCATGGACACATTTAGTCATTATAGAGCTGTAAAAAAATATTTTGAGAATGTTTGCTCATTAGCAGAACAAATAACTGGTTCAAAATACTACAAGAAAGAATATGAAGCATTTATGTTATTTCAGATGGTCTGAAGACCTAAACCAGTAAACATTCACAGGAGGTTCTAATTCCTGACACCTCCTCAATACCCTCCAAGATGTAAGGATGGTGAAAAGCAGAGATCCCTTTGAAAGAGATCGCTTTCGATAACGCAACCCTGAATTACCCAGTTTCTGCAGTATACAAAGAGCAGAGACAAACATACTCCTGTGTATGCAATACGCGCAAAGGCCAATTTGCAAATACAGCAGAGATGGTGATTTCAGAGTGATGAAATCCCAGTGATCAACAGCAAATGAATAAGAATCTGCAGGCAGACATGACCAGATTTAATCACTAGTGATGGTCAAGCTGTAAGCAGAACAAAAATATACTGGAAAAACCTGACAAGCACTAATACAGACTAATTTCAGCTAATACAGACTTTGTACATCTGTCCACTAAAAATACTTCCTAATGGCCTTTCAATTTATGCTCTGAAAGTAATATTTTACTCCTTCTTGAACACCCTCCATAGAGATATTTTTGTTGAGTAACTACAAAATCATGCACGTATTATAACCTGATGTCATTCTCAGCTACTCAAATGCAAGGACCAATTTCGCAAACATAGCAAGTTCTGCCCTCAGATTCTGAATGCTGTTTTGTCTGGGAACAATACCTGCCATTTCAAACAGAAGTAGCTGAAAATACACAGCTTCTCTTTTGCAGGTAGCTTCTCTGGCACAATTGAAGAAGACGTTCTAAAGGAGACTTTTTCAAACTATAATTCCCTTCCCAGAATATATAACCAAACGTCTGTCTCCTGCTCCCCAGAGGAACGCCTGAACCTTGAGGAAAACAAATTGCTTTCTGTCAGCATGACTCTCTAGCTTTTGATACAGGTAAGGTGAGAAAACATAACTAGGGGTTTTATATGCCAAGAGGCACAGACTGCTCAAATACAAAGGCATTATCAGTTCTCATTAAATGGACCATTTATATCACAGCTTGTCTGCAACACAAAGGCAAACAGTGAGCACACTGTATAGTCTTTCACAAGTGTTGAGCCTCATTTGTTTTCTTGCTTTACTCCCTGTGAATGACAAGAAAACAAGTGGATACAGAGCACTGAAGACCTGAACTGGTGGCCTTCACCAGCCATTTTGCAGAATAGGACTCAAGTGGAGAAGCAGAAAGCAGGAAAGGCTGGATCCTACCTGGAGCACTTGACTAGGAGGGTAATGTTCATCACCTGCATGATACTGCTTGGTGGGTACAAGTGTTCAGATGAACTCTCATACAGCTCTCGACAGCCTACGACAATATAGCTTTGGTAATTCAGTAAGGGAAATAAACTTTATGCTGGTACACCTATATCTGCACCAGTTACATCAGCACAGCAGCAAAACGCGTCACAAGGCAGAGGGGAACTGGGTCAGCTGAGTGAGGGAACTTGGTGCTTGCTGCTTCAAAAATCCTGCTGTCAATCTCTTGGGAAGTGAGAGCTGTTGATGAAAGGCAGTGTAATTATTGGCCAGGGATTGTATTAAGATAACAACATAAAAAAATTAACATTCCCCAGAAGAAATAAAGGTGTTAAAATAGCAGCTGAGCATATACAAGATAATGAAAGAAATCAGCATGATTTCCCCAGGTTCAAATAAAGCAGACAAGTATTTTGTAGAATTGACCTTATTAAAGAGACATTGTCACTTGAAAAGTTAATTCAAAACCATTGCAGCAATCAGTGAACATGAAGTTACCCATTAAGCATAACAATCCCACAAAAATGTCAACCCCTTTTCTTCCATTTTTACATTTTTCGGTAGCGAAGTGGCGGGTCCACTTTGAATCTTTTAAATAAAAGCTTGATCTTAGAGTTAAACTAAACAACTGAGCGAGTATCATTTTGCATGCTAATCCAGCATCTGTATCTCTGATATGCAAAGCCAGAAATATGGCAAGGAGAATAAATAATCTTTTAAAATCTGCTCTTTCTAAAGGGAACTATGCAGGCTTCACACTATTATTGTCTATGACACTGTGATTTTTGTTTCAACTCTACTAAGAGATGTAGCAAAAAACTTCATTACTCAGATTGATTAGGCGTCACTAAATGCATTCATGAGGAAACTACAGCATACAATGTGAACAACAGGATCCTAGTTACGACACAGGAGAAAATCTGGTGAATAATTACTTACCCCATTGCAATTAGTTGCACAGGCCCAAAAGCATATGGATACTAATTCTGTTTAAATCTACGGACAGTGAGGACCTTGAAAATACTAAACATTCCAGTAAGTGCCCATTTAATCTTAAAAGGGCTGAAGTATCTTAAAATAATTTTCTGAGCCTTTATATGGCACTAGCATTTTGTCTCCTGCCAAAGCATTTCTAGCTTTGACAAACGCTACATGGTCCTGCAGAAGGGATCACACCATGAGCAGAAAGCTGGGCCAATGGTAATGTCAAGGACCCTGTGCACTACTAATAAGCCTCCTGAAAATCCTGAACCAGAAGCCCAGGTTGTGCCCGCGCAGTGCCCTGGGCACAAGGGATATGCTGTCCACGGGGTGCAGACTGCAACATTACTTAAGCTATTGTTGAAAAAATGATAACAAAAAGCTACAGTTTATTCTCCAGTGTGGAGAGTAATTTCTTCAATAAATTATACCATTGCCAGTAAGACAGTTTTTATTGTGTGGATTAAAGCATCATGGCCCAAGGATAGTTATGTTTGCTTGTTCTTTGTATGCTTTGGCTTCTTGGTCAACAGCTTCAGGTTGAGGGGAGACAACAGCTGTAATGGAGATGGGAGTTCACTGTCAACAGTCAGGGACAAGATGAGAAGTAATGAATTTACAGGGGAACACAATTAATTGTGCCATTAGAGGGTCCTTCATTTCCAGTACTTTCAATCTCAGTAAAATGCATTATATAGCCAGATAGAGATCAGTAAGAAAAAAGGCTAAACAAGTGAGGTATTTCTTTGAAATCCCAAGTCTATAATGAGCACGATATTAGCACCCTTACCAGATTCTTTTATCCATTTAATTTCACTGTATCTTTTTAAAATAAGAGGTTTAACCAGACTGCAAGGTGTCCCTTTCTGATGTTGATTTAATGAGAATGAAGAACAGTTTGTCCCATATGGATAACATTCAGAATCCAGAACTGCACACAACAGCTGGCCCTCCTATGTCCTCTGAATGACTCAAAACAAAACGTAAGTCAACTCTGTACTGAAGTGGCCTATTACCTAGGTAGTACTTCTTTTATGAGGCACAAGACATTTTAAGATCTGGACATTTCTTTGAATATGTATTGAATTATATGAAACTGACTCACAGCAGGGCATGCCTTTCCCTACTAGAGTAGTTACAACCTGAGCTGCTTCAAATTTGTGATGAGGTGCGTGTGAGTTACAGATCAGTCTTCTAGTATTAGACATACAGATTATCTGTTAAGGATAATAAACTGAAATTGCAACCAGTATTCAGCTTTTGCATTGTATTATTATAACTGATTAAAGGTACTGGCACCAGTGTTTTATCTTCGATCAGTACTGTCATTTCCCTTTCCTATTATAACAGCCTAGAGTTCAGGCTTGCAAAGAAATCTCAGGAGACTCACATTCAAGAGAGGGTTCTTCAGCATTTAATTACTCCTTGCAGCCCTGACCACAGCTCAGGTTTTCCTACTGGGTTTTCTTGCATAGGGCCAAACCCCTTTCTGAAACACCCCAATCTCCTCCTATTCAGCTCTGACCTAGCACCACGGTAGGACAGATTCTACTTTTACCCACCCATGCTTGGGGACAACATATAAGACACATTAAAACATAGTGATTCTGAACTCCTACAATGCTGACAGACTCCTTTCTGTGAGAGCAATGACTTCTATGAAAAGACTGAAGAATGCAATCAAAAAATAATTGGGATTATTAGGCTAATTACTGCATACATTTTCTACTGCTAATAGCAATATGAAACGCTGCTTGCTGTTTACTGTGGGATGAATATTTAAACTTGTCAAAAGAAGTGGGGTAAAAATACATGTTTTTCCCACTTGGGATAGATGCCAACTGCACACACACATATACTGCAACATTTTAATTTTTAAAATGAAATTGGCACACTATTAATACAAAGACACAGAAATACCATACATGAAAAATTGCAAAATATATAATCATAGCACCCTCAGAGAGATTCAAAGAGAGTCAAAAAATCCCTCCAAGCAGACTTGATCAAAATGAGGTATTATACATGTTTCTTTTAATTAGCCTTTTCCTGTATTTAGGGTTTATATGTACAGGCTTCTTTCTGTCAACAGATTTTAAAGTGAACACTTTTTGAAATGCAAAATGATATCCTCATTGATTTAGAGAAATCCAGGAATAAAAACTTCAAAAAATACCCACCTAAAATTGTGACAGTTGGCAGCACTGCAATCAAAAAAGCTTGTGAAAGTTTTCCGTGCCCATTTACATTTTTCCCTTTTCTACTAAGCAAGTGTGATGCTATTTCACCAAAAAAAAAAGAGACTGCAACAGGCTGCAAATATTTAACACAGTTTTGAACTGTAGCCACATTCACAGCTCAACTGTAGTAAGTTCAGAAACAACAGTGAAAAACTGAAGTTACTCCAGGATGCAAGGCCAAGTACATATGTATATGCTGAAGAGCTGGACTACCAGCTAACACTAAAGAACAGAGACTGCAGAAGTAACATTCAAAGCCTATTAAGAACACATTAAACAGTACATTAGCTAGAATAGCAGAAAGTCAGTGAACAGAGGACTTGTGGGTCATCCACTTCATCTCCTCATGTCGCCTGCTATACCACAGCTTATTACAAGAATATATAAATACAAAAATAGTGAATCAGTACTTACTTTGCATAATAAATAACTTTTCTATATAACTTGTAAAAGTACAACTACAGTAAAATCAGTGCAAAAATGGTCAAAATGTACCGAAGGAACACAGAGCGCTGCCTGCCTGCATGTGTGTCATAAACCACCCATATTACACCTACTGCATCATATACTGACAAGAATAAAAAATGCACAATGTACACTGCTAACTGCGCCATTCTACACTGCAGCTATTTACAATGTCAGACACATGAGACTAAAGCAATGCATGTGTTATTTAAACTGCACTCTTTCTTCCTCATTATTTTATGGAATTTAAGTAACTCTTAATAACTCTTTCCCCATTGACACTATGAAGGGAAGTTGTCCTATGGGTCCGTATTTGCATGAGAAGCCTTTTTGGAATTAAGAAAGTTCTTTTTCTTTTTCCTTGGAGAATTGTGCAAAGGAAGAATTGGATCACTGGGTCCACGGAACAAAAATACCTTCTCCCCTGTGTCTAATAGCTCTATGGATTCAGCAGTTGTAGTGTTCAAAGAACCAGGTGGATCAGTCCGTTCCATAGCAGGCTGTGTAGGTGAACATCCAAGATGAATGAATGGTGCTTTTTCCAAGAGGGCAAGTTGTTTCTTCTTTATCAAGCTACAGTAATCAAAAAAAAAAAAAATTGAAAAAAAAAAGAAAATTTGGTCAAAAATAAGCACAATTTCCTGTGTCATATCCTCACATGGAAGTGGCAACTTCAGAAGCTAAAGAAAACAGAATTTCAACCGACAGAATTGTAATTTCCATTCCAATCCCAAATAATTCATATATTGTTTTATGAGATACAAAATTGCGTAAGGAAAGTTAGCCTTATAATAAATAAGCATACAGAAGACAGGCAGTGCATATGAAAAATATGTGAGCTTTGTACATATGTACAGAAAAATCTTTTTAGGCATTTACTATTACTGCTTATTACGTGCATTTATGAACTTATATTCTGATTTCTAACAGATAAAAGAGAAACCTTGGAGACTAAATAAAGTATTAAAAACAAATATGTGTGTTTATTCCTGTTTTCTCCTTACCTGTCTTTTCTCTTGTTTAGAGAAGGGAATTTTTCCAGACTTTTGTTTATCAGATCTTGCCTTAATTTGTTCTCCAGTGCTTGCCACAACTCTTGGTTCTTCCTGAAGGAGTAGGAAAGGAAAAAATTCCCAGCAGCAAATCTCCAAATAAACACACTTTCCTCCCCTTTCTAATTTTAGCTACCAAACCCATGACAGTAATACCATGAGTACAGTCAGTAAGAGCATTCAAGTATTTGCTTACTGCCCTGCCACAAATCATTTAAATCAGCTAAGATCACACCTCAGGGCATGGTCCCAAGGACCCTTATCTGTTCCTTGACAACTCATGTTTGACAACTAGAGGGACCAATGCCACAACATCTGCTTTTCTTTCCTTCCCATGTCATGGCAGGGAGTTGGGAGAGAGCATCTGGGAGCACCTCCATGTTAGCTGCACAGCTAATGGAGATAAAATGAAGGGATAAAGGCTTTGGGAGATGAACCTTCTCCGTGAGTAGAGGGTAAACCAGTGGCCACTTGGGACTTCTATACTGAACTACAAAGGCGCAAGGTTGAAACTTTTATTATTAGAAAGAAGGACCTCCTTTATATCATTAGGAGTTCTATACTCCTGAAATCAAGTGTGCTAGAATATTATAAATACAAATGCTGGAAGCAAAATATTTTCATAAACTCCAATTAAAGAGAAAGAAAATGATCAGAACTAGATTTATACATCTATAAAACAACCACTTAACTCCAAAAGTTATACAATGTATTATCTTTTTGTCAATTTATTATAGTTTAAATATTTCATAAAATAAGGTAACACTTTCAAAGTATTTTTACCCCACAAAAATATTTCAAAAGGAAACTTATGCACCTGTGATTTTTAATATTGCTGTCAATCTGCTTGTCCAGCAAACATACACATATGCAAAGCAATAATCTTCTCTTGCAATGGTCTACCAAAAAATATCATGCTTACCTTTTCTTACAGCTGCCAGACTCATCTGCATTACTGTCACTTTCAGCAACACCATCTGAGTATTTACTGATTGAATCAAGGACAGAAAGAATCTCACTTTGTGAGCTGGAGGGCAGCAACAAATTCAGGACCCTGTGCAACATCCTCATTGGTACCCGTGTCAGTTTAGCCAAATAGCCTGCCAGCCGAAGCTCCTAGAGGATCAGTGCATAAATTTTGCATTGAAAATAAAAGAATTATTCATTATAGAAACAAAAAATATTACTGAAAATCATGTTAGTGGCAACAATTTTGGTGTCAAGCGGTCACGGTCACAGTCCCATGGCCACTGTTTCTACCCATATATATTTTGATTGCCCATTTCGTTCTGGATAAAGTAAATGTCAGTGTTAAAAAAACAGCTGATCTTAGTGTATGTGCTTAGAGCATATACTTGATGCCCTTCGGTCTGAAAAAACACAATGCAACCGTAATCTAGCATGTAAGGTTTAGTTAATTTATGGCTTGTACTATTACGAAGAAATGCTTTCAAGATAGTAATGAAGCTATATAACATTCCGGGCTCTGCAAAATTAAGGGAGAAAAAATAGCCTCTGAAACCTAATGACAACATTTATATGTTGCCAGGGCTGAGCACTTCATTGTGCAGCCTCTCTTACCACAAGATTCTGTGATAAACTCAGAGAGCAGCTTGTAATAACATTTGTTAAGAGGTGAAGGAAAAATCTGGTTTTGTTTTGGTGTTTGGGGTTTATTTTTTTTCCAAATGTCCTCTCTTTTTTTGCCCAAAGGTCAGTAGTAGACCATATTAACATAGTGCTCAAATAGACTAAGTTCAAATGTAGTTGCTCCCTAGACAATCAACCAGCCCCATTTCCCCCTCCAAACCCCAAAATCCTGTTGTTTTCTGCTCTGCTTTCAAAACTACTGTGTCTCCAGGGCTGTTTCTGCAGACACCCCGTGTCTGTGTAACAAATATGAAAAGTCTCCAATGTATTGAGAACTACATGGAAAGAAAAGAGCTGAGCAAAATAAAGCAAGTTAAATTCCTCAAAGGATGCCAGAAAAAAACTGTTGTAGTCTATTCAAACCATCCGTGCTTCTCAGGTAGGTGAAGTTAAGTAAGATGTGCCAAATGTTCGAGATGACTCATGACAGCCGAGTCACCTCTGCTCTGCAGACTCTCCTATAAACTTGATGAGGAGATGACTACAAAGCCCATGTCACATAAAAAACCTACAAGGTCCCACCATGCTTGAAGACAGTCAATTTCTTTGTCCACAATGGATTCAATGTGTCACAGTAAATATTTGAACTCTGCCTCTTGCTTTGCATGACCAATTTCCAGAGCAGCAAACACACCCATTATCAAATCACTCTTTTCTTTTGCAAGAAGGCATTTTACCAAAAGGATGTCCTGTAAAGGACAAATCTTTCTGCTAAATCCACGTAAAAACAAACAAAGCAATCACTCCCAATGAAGTCCTAACCCAAATTTTGATGGCCAAAAAATAAAAACCCATGACTATTCTCCAAGCAGATAACTCCTCTCAGAAAGGAGGAAAAATAGCCATGTCCCCAAAGCTTCCTGGGTTTTACAGTGTTCTTGTTATAAGTTTTCCATGGAAACTCTGAGATACTAAAATGAACAAGACAAAATCCTAAGTTTGAGGAGAAATTAGGAAATTAATGCAGTATCTAAAATATCCAATGTCTTCACCCTAAACAGGAACTAAAATGAGGTAAAAGAGATGTCTGTTTTGGCTTAGGCCAGGAAACGGTCTGATTCTTCTCTGGAGAAGAATGTAAATAAGAGCTTTAATCTTAATACAGACACCTAATTTTAAATTCTACAGTTGTAGACAGACTGTGTTGTACTTTTAGTCTTTAAAACTGTTCTGTCAGAAACTTACAAAAAACACATTAAGTGAGAATAAAAATTACACATCTCTGTGATGTATTCTGCCCTTTTTGGCTGAATAGTCTCAGGACCTATAAGTCAGTAATTCCTACACAGATGACATCAGTACTGCTTTCCTCTGAAATAATTTCCTCTTTAGAACGTTTTCTCCGCTCTGACCCTTACCTTTCCACATCAACTATGATTTGGGAACTGAAAGGGAATCCTTAATGCTTTTCTAACACAGCAGAATTCACAATTAAGTAATCCTGCCAGGTGCCACAATGCTGTCACCAGTACCGAAGTGGCAGAGGGGCCCACTGGCATCTAACATATGTATGGCCAAGAGAGTGCAGATGTGTGAACATGCACCAGCAGTGAGCAGCATTTCCAGATGCTCACAGCTATTCAGAGCGGCTTGCAGAACCGGGAAGAAGTGAACGTGCATGCAAATACAGGAATGGTTAACCAGTCAGACCAAAAGCGCTCCAGTTTGGGGTGACTGATTCTTCAGGTATATTATATGGTCAAAATAAAACCAGGAAAGAATTGTAGTTTACACACAGCAGAATTACTTTTAAGTATATGGACTGAGCAATGTGAATTTCAACAACTAATGGCAGAATCAGTGAACTCGACCTGTGCTGTGTTTCAAGCTTACTGTGCTGTTTCCGCATGGCACTCTGCCTGCATCATCTGCTGTCCCCAGAATGCAACTGGTGTACCTGGGACTATATTATGAGCTTATTTAAAAGAAACTTCTCAGACAGAGGCTTATGATCCTGAACTGACTATCATTCAAGCAAATCTGTTATTCACCTAGATCTGCCTTGATAAGGATAAGCTGAAACATGCAATGTAGGAAAGCAAAAATTACCTGGTTTTCCAGAGAGGGCTGCATGCACAGTTCTGAAAACCAGCCTAAAGAGGAAAGTCCTCTTAAAAGAAACAAATGAGTGCAAGATACAGAGGTACAATGGCTATAGCTTCCGAATACTTGCCAATGTACTGTGTTCCATAATTTATATGAAAATGAGGGAGGAGGGAAGAGTTAAAAATTGATTCCCATATCATACACACGATAAGCACATCCAAAAGCAGGAACAAGTTGCACTCTAAGCCATAATAAATTAGTCTTCTCTAAGCACATACTTCTTTACAGTTAAGAATATTGAAGTTCAGAGTTATAGTTGGACTTATACTTGCAGAGAACAGATGTTTTGTATATCTGCAGGGTAAATAAGTATGTGTTTTATGGAATTTCAATAAATTATGTCCCAGAATATCTCTGGGCTACACTTTATGTGAATAAACACAGAAACCCCAATGGTATACATAATGATATCGAATGCGTTTTTACACAAATTAATTATTTCTTCAGGGAACCTTATGAACAAAACACAAAGCAGTCCCCCAAGTATACACTGAACAGCGAGTGCAGTTTTTCAACTGCAGTGAAGTGACAGTGATGTTTTTAAATCTCTGTCTTCAAGATACCAAGATTTATAATTATCAAAGGTCACTGTTTACCTGCTAGGGTGGTAAGAGGAGTGGATACTGTGAAAATTATGACATTTTCAGTTTATGTCTGCAAAGCAATGATTTTAACCTCTCAATTTGCAGAATACATGCCATGCTGTTCAGCAGCTCTTTCACAGTGCATCTATGCCCAAGAAACTTAACAACCATCACAGAAGACAATTAAATTGCCGTAACCCAAGAGGAAATAGTCAGCAATCTGGTACACCACTTAGACACACACATGTCTATGGGGCTAGATGGGATCCATCCAAAGGTACTGAGGAACTGGTGGAAGTGCTCCCTGAGCCACTTCCAATCAGTTATCAGCAGTCCTGGCTGCTGGGGACATCACAATTGACTGGAGGTTGGCATTCATCTTAACATGGCACAAATCTTGAATTCATGCCTTTATGAGGGAGGTAGATGCTGAGGCTCTAGCAGAGACAACCAAGCTCAAGATCAGCAGAAAAACATTTCACAACATCCTTTGCAAGATAAGAACTCTTCTGCTGAGCATCTGGCTTGTTACATGCATCTTCTTCCAAAGCTTCTATGCCAAGAGTATGGCAAGATAAGAACCACAGTATGAGATTAATGCAGTCTTCATGCTCTCTTTTAAGAATTCCCACTTAGTGCTGACTGGTTTTGCCAGCCGATGAAATTGCTAAATAAACACTGTACATGGTCTCTCCAATTAGTCCAAGATTGCAAGGCAACAGCAGATTTAAAAGTACTGAAATTAAACTATGATAATGGTCTCAGTAGTGCTAATCTGGAGGAGTTGGTCTGGGCTGTTAAAGCCTTTATAATGGCCAGGGATGAAGCATATTTTGTCAGATAAACATACAGTGAACTAGGGAAAAAAAAAACAAATCCCAGCAAACAGTATAAGAAGAATTCAAAGGACTGCGGCCAACCAAGACCTTTGATTTAACCCACACTAGTACAGAGAAAGATCAGCAAAGGCCAAAGGACCTTTCAAAGCATTTTCAATTTTTCTATCTGCTATAACGCTTATTTTCCACAGATGTGGAATGGAATTTATTTTATCTAAGACTTAACTTCTATTTACCATATTTGGGATGTACTTGAAGCACTGTATGTTTCAGCAAAATATTCACAGAAGCCTCCCTGTTTCACACAGAAAAAAAAAAGGATCACTGAACAGGCCAAAAGATCATCTTTCTCCCAGAAAAAAAACTCTGAATCTTGAAGTATTAGACAAATGCAACTAAAAATGGGCAAAATAAAGCCTCTGATTTCATAGTGCCTCTAAAAAGTGTTATAGCTGTCACTGCCCACATCACCATTCCAAAACTGAATGAATAATGAAAATAGTGGGTGATCATTTTACGCAAGTTATTTTAAAGAAGCATAAATGAATACACATAAAGTTTAAAGTTACAAAGAAATAAAGATTAAAGCTCACCATCATATGAATATTTACATCATAAATACCATATAACCTTATCAAGGTTATGATAAATATCACCTTATCAAAGGCCTGCAGCAGAAATTTTTTGCAGTGTCAGTAGGATGCACTGAAATCCCAATAACATATTAGGAGCTTTATGCACAGTAGGTCATTGGGGGCAGAAAACAGTGGGAAGGAACTAAAGGCTGGAACAGAATTCAGTAGCTCCTGAGAGCCATATCTGCTTAAAATATCCAAAACTGTCAAGGCTGACAGGATAGCAAGCCAGTTTGAAAAAAACCAGCTGCAACAGGAGATGGGGGGAAATCAAAGAGGAAAATAATAATACTAATAATACTAAACACACACACCCCCTGCCCCCAAACTCTACAGCAATATATAGCTTGGATTTAGAACTGGAAGGCTGGTAACGCTGGTCATGACCTCTTCAGCAAACACCTCCAACTGTAACACTGCAACACACCAGAATGTGCTTTTGATGTTTCTATTATTATGCCCAGAGGATAGGATGCTCTGGAAAGTGTTAAGACAAAGTCTGAATTCCCACTCTGAGATCTTCTATTCCAGGACAGAGCTTTAGCCATAAGGCTGCCAGATATTCAGAGGTAAGGAAGGACTTGCAAAAGGACTTGACTCTGAATGGAGCCTGAGTGTCCCCATGAGAGGCAGAGACTGAAGGGATTACCACCCTCCAGTGAACTTTAAGAGACTGTGATGCAAATTCCTTACCTAAATCAGAGTACGGGTCTGAAAACATGTGCTACCTTCCGGGTGAATATCCTAACACAGAAAAAAGTATACAAGAGTCTCACTCCAATTCTTCATGAGAGCAGCTGACTTAAAATAGACATCTAACTCGGGAGACAACAGAGTTCACAAAACTGAGCAGAAACAAGCTAAGGCACAGGGAAAGCTGAAAGACCCTTAGTCAAAATGATTCTTCCCTTTGCTTGCTGACTTCTGAAGCTCTGAATTTATGATTCATGTGACTGCAACCACACTTGTTCCTGAGAGGAAAGATGTTTGTATGCAAAAAGCTCCAATGCTGAGTCACTTTTCTAACACCAGTTACATATCTCAACCAAGGCCTGCAGATAGCACTTGAGGACAGCAGTGATTCATTTTTAACGCCTTTTGTGGGACTGACAGGCAGCCAATACCTGAAGAGGTGACACTCTTCTAAAAAACGCTATGAGTAATGATACTAGAAAACTTAACTAGCAGTCTGTCTATCTTCTAGTTTTGTAACACAATCAATGCAACCATTCCTGATTAAAACCTAAACAAATCCCTTGTCCTGTTACATGAAAATCAGACTGTAAATCTACCTGTAAACCAGAAACTCGGGCAATTTAGTTCTCTACAGAATGAAATGCAACAGGAGAACACCCTGAAAGGATTTTTAAGCGAATAAAAAAAATATAACTCAGTAAAATTCAAAAGGCCGAAAGCAGGTCAGAATTAAATAAATGATAATATAGACACCTAACAGCAGAATTGGGAGCCACTATTAGCAGATAGTCACTCCAAATACACTTATAACACTTCCCAAAAAAGAAGAAAAGCTTATTTTCAGATACAGCCTTAATTTAAACTTGGCAGCTTTGCTCAATTTCATGCTTACCTGACTATAAAGTGCCAATAATGCATCCATTTCTATATTTTCCAGGAGATCTTCAAGCACCACGCAATTCCATTGCTCATCTCTCAAGCTGAAGTGAAAGACAGAATTAATATTGAAGTCTTCCCAGGCGCAACAACTGTATTACAGAAAACAATATCTGAAAGTCATCCATTCAGGAAGCGTGCCTTCCTGTCAGCAAAGCTGGGTGAACAGTGTAACTTCTAAAATAAGCCAAATTCTTTTCCCTTCTTCCCTGAACCACCAAACAAACATGACAGCAGAATCTAAAGCTATGCTCTTGCATGCAATTCATATCCAGAGTTGCTCCAATGTGACACGATTCAACCTGTCCCCATCCTCTTTAAATTTCATCACCACAGTTTATGGCAAGTTGTGGATCTTTATTGCTGGAATATAATAGTAAAGAGCTAATTCCCTCACTAGTGGTGGTTTTTTTTTGTTTCTGGACCGAACCATGAAGCCATCCTTGTGTCACTTGGTAAAAGTACAAAATTTGTTTCTTCCATTAAGTTTTCAGGTAAACAGTAAAGGCTAGTTGCTGTTTCTTTGAAGGCATCACTGAGCGATCTCTACAGTAGCATCCACAAATCAGTAACTTACTTGCTTTTCTAGTGACTCTTCACTTCTGCAAGATAAGAGTCATTAATCTACATTGAGTAGAGCTCCAGCATGTTCAGAATTGAAACAGCTTTAAGAGTGCTGTAACTCCACTCAAAGCCTCTCAAAGCCATTTTAAATATATCAATTGTTTCACAGGAATTCCTCTTTGTAATGAAAAACATCCTCTCAGGATCATACATGTATCTTGAAATGTGGTAGGCTTTTAATACTGTACAATATACATAGAAATGTAATACCTAACTCCTGTAACCCTATTGAAGGTAATACAATACTTTGCAATTTTGCACATTACCACCTATTTTTGTTAGGCAACCTTCATGAGCAGACAGATATTTCTATATATCTTTTTTTTGGTCACTGATACCTTTACATAAAAATAGGCCAGGGAAAAGTGAAAACTGAGCCTGTCTCTAAGGCAGAGTTTATATATCCTATCAAAAATGACTGTGTGACAGGGAATTCAGTCTACACTGTGACAGTTGAGATGGAAATTTAATTTAAATCATCTCAGTTAGTTCCCCTGACCCCTGCAGATCACGTTGCTACCTATCTTCTTTGGAGTCAAAGGAACAGGACTGAAATTCTTCTCCTCCTTGCTGCTAAGGAGTATTATTATTTTTCCACTATCGCCATCAAGAAATGGTGATTGCCATGAAACACAGCATAATCTATACACAACTAGGTTATTATTATTTCATGTTTCTTATTTCAATATTCCCAAGATTCCTCAGTTATGCTCTGGGCTACATCACAAAAATGCACTCTTCAAACACATGCATAGTTCCTCCCCAACAGCAGAATATTTAGCCTGCTGTTCGTAATTATCTTATGGTTTATAAGGACTGCTTATAGAACCTGAGACCAAAGGACTTACCTTTGCTGATGCAGATTTATAAATTGCCCACATTTATTCATAGCCTGTCTTAGCAGAACTGTCACCTGTCTGTCTGCATTTGTTTCTACAGCTTCACTTGAAAGTCCCAAGCCATCCAGACTCCACCTCTGTCTGCTCATTAGATGGTGCTGCTGCTGAGCTGACTCCTTATGCAACATCTCATACTCCAGCTTCCTGTCAAGTTCTTCAATCTCCTACAGGGTGAAAAGACATAAGGATAAAAAGTCAGAATTTAACTTGGAAGAGTGAATTTCATTTGGAGACAAGAAAAAAGATGGTACCAAAATTTCTGATATTATTCATTTCTCATTCTACCCAGCCACTTGCAGTCATTACACTTTCAAATTCATTGCATGGCTTCGCCAAACATGACTTGCAGACCAGGAATATCAGAACAATGCCAAAAGATATGAGTCAATTTTCACTGTGTTAAAGGTCAGTGCCCTCTGAAACCTTCCACTGTAGAGGACATCTACAAAGTACACTATCAGCATGGCTCAGATTCAAACAAAAGAATGGCACCATTAGGATTCATCTATAAGCTGCATAAAGCCTCTGAAAAGAGCTTGAGAAACTCAGACTGAGTTAAATCTTAAGCAGATTTAGTTCTACTGAATAAACAGCTAATATCAATGAGTTATGTGAAAAAACAATAGTTCACATTTAGTGTGATAAAATTAGGGTTAAAATACTATGCTCTTTGGGTTAAACGCCAAAGTCTTAATAAGTGAACTTTATCCCTCATGACGAAGATCTTTCTTTGGTCAGAGTCAAACTAGACATCAGAAGGGAAGTTCCACAGTCCACTTTTCCAACGTCATTGTCTGACCTGAACCTTTTAAGTTTCTTAGTATTTCAGTGCCCTATTTCTCAACTTGTATCTTGGAGAAAATGCTGAATTTTGATCTATTCCTCCATCCCATCAGCTCTATTCAGACTACAGATTCACTGGAGCACAGCATCTTTAAGTAAGTGTCTGCTTCTTGGTCAGCAAGATTTGACATTAGTGCTTAGATCCAACACCAAAATTGGTTATTAACTAAGATGATTAAGGGAGTGGAGCATCTCCCTTATGAGGAAAGACTGAGGGAGCTGGGTCTCTATAGTTTAGAGAAGAGGAGACTGAGGGGTGACCTTATTAGTGTATATAAATATATAAAGGGGGAGTGTCACGAGGATGGAGCCAGGCTCTACTCAGTGGCACACAATGAAAAGACAAGGGGTAATGGGTACAAACTGGAACACAAGAGGTTCCACTTAAACTTGAGAAGAAACTTCTTCTCAGTGAGGGTGACGGAACACTGGAACAGGCTGCCCAGGGAGGTTGTGGAGTCTCCTTCCCTGGAGACATTCAAAACCCACCTGGGCACATTCCTGTGTAACATTATCTAGGCGCTCCTGCAGGGGGATTGCACTAGATGATCTTTTGAGGTCCCTTCCAATCTCTAGAATACTGTGAAACTGTGAAACTGTGTAACTTGTTATCTCTAAGGGGACGAAGCAAACTCACATACAGCCACATGTTTGCTTCACTGATTGGCAAAACGATCACTGATGTTGTCAGCATTAGGGCATCCCCTGTAATCTGATGTATTTGTTTTAAAGCAACAGGTGTTAAAATTTGCCAGATAGTTGGACAAAGGAGTTAGACAAAACCACAGCAAGAGAAAGAGGTTTCATCACCAGGAAACAGCCCCTGCAATCCAAGCCTAACAGGTTCTTTAAACAATGCCTAAAATATTTTTTCCTCCAAAATAGGTCTTAAATCAGTTCATGCACACTGGATAAAAAAATCCAGCGTTAGCTACTCCAGGTCTCTCTTCCATCCCTCCTTCAATGCTTTTTCTTCATCTGTTCAAGGACAGACAACCTAAAAGCAACCTCTTCCAAGAGCTGCCTTACTGCATAAAAGGCAGTAACTTCAGATTAAATTATTTTTATAATACTCTGTCTACATAGAATTTCACTATTTTCTACAGATTTTCTACAAATTTAAGCAAAGCTGGAATCATATAAGCATTCTAGCTGCCATGCAAAGAGAAACGCTGTAGAGATGAAAGCATTAAAATTTAACCAGGAGTTTTCACAGCAATAGCTATCTAATGATGCCCTCTAGCAAAGAGGTTTTGCTCTTAAAAACCCATTTTGTCGGTTCGACTCCAGTGCTCTCGCAAGCCTCACTTGGATGACTGCAAAAAGCAGATGTAAAAAAAAAAAAAATCCTTATGAATACAAAGCACTGAATTATTAAAAAAGGTTCAGAAAACTGGCACACACCAAGTATATAATAAATACGATGAAGGGAGGCGGCCTTTCCAAAGTTTCTGCTATTTAAATGGTGTAAATGCGCTTGGAGGGAGACAGAGACAGGTAGGAGGCTGTATATATAATCTTTAAAAGCTCAATGACTTAAGCATATCATGTGGTTATGGATTTTACCATAAGGATAGCAATATAACATGGTCAACTTTGTAACAAAGTCATGACAATTTACACACTATCTCAGTCATGACTCACAATCACTTCCCAGTTATCTTCCTTGCAATCGATAAGTCACTAATAATAATTAGCCATCAAAATACACCGTAAATTTCTGGATGCCATTATAATAAAAATAAATCATAATGATGCACAGTCATTCCTGGCTCTACTACTGTTTTTCACTTTATTCCTTTAACTGAGTGCATTAAAGCTCATAATCACAGAAATTAAATACTGGACAATCAGGAGCTACAAATCAGCACAGCTAAATCAAAGTCAACTAAGCTACTGTGATAGTTGCTGTCTCCTAAGAGAAATTTTTCCTTTTCACAACTTCATTACTTACAGGGTTGTGTGCTTCTAAAATCTGAATACATTCCAGTTTTGACAGGGCTTTTGACGTGCTCAGCTGTTCAAAGAGCAAAGCTTGCACACTTATGATAGCAGTATACAGCTCCAACATTTTGGATTTTTTAACAGTCTTCTGAAAGGCTAAAGCAGCAATATACTCTCCGAGTTTATTTTCCAGGTCGCGCAGCTGACACTCTTTCTCAAGCAGCAACTCGTGCTTAACCTAAAAAATACCAAACCACAAAAGATAAAAAGGTTAACAGAAAACCTCATGAAAACATCATCATGCATGCCCATGGTTTTATTACTCTGTAATTAACAAGCAGGTTAAAGCACTGAAGAAATCAATTCTGTTATCTTACAATATAATACATTGTTTTAAAAAGTGTTTTTGACATTAAATCCCAAGATTTTACCGTGTTTAAGTGATAAAAAAAAATATTACAGTATGGTCAGACATTTCAAAGAGATCAGGCTTTGTTTTAGGGTAGTCACAACTTTAATACTAAATACAAACCTAAAATAGAGTGTCTATATAATTTTTAATATAAGTAAAAATTAAAAATACAAATAAACCTATGCTTACCTATGTGGTTGGTTAAATGGGAAGATAAAATACATCCCTGTTTTAGCAAAAATACAAACTTTCTAGAAAGACTGTAATTACTATCAAACTCATAATAAATACTGACCAATGAAATTCAACCTACTATTCTTTAAACAAATAACCAAAAATCTTATGTAAAACAAAAGTTAAACTGTAAATCAAAAGTAATGGATTTCAAACAAGATTAAAACTGGATAGAATTGACATTAAACAGGATTAAATCAACATGATTTAACTCAGTATCTATGTCGCTGCCACACATTTGATGGGACATCCACGGAAACTATCCAAGGGTGAAAGGCAAATACAGCATGTGCAAGCACACACTCAAATGCAATGTGATTGATGAGCTTTTGACGCTATAGCACTGATATTCATAGTCAGCGATATTGCCACTGTAACCATTTTTCTGCAGCACAGGGTGGACTGCACCCAACTGCAATTACCCTCTTTTACATGCTTCCATTTAAGCTTGACATTTTAAGTCAAAGCCAAGGAAAAGGTACTTATCTGTATGTTTTGTATCCTACAAAATGTGTTTCCAGTGTCATATAGGTATGGATGTCTAAGTTAGGCACTGCTGCATATCTAACACTTGGGTAGATGAATCCTCAAAGTCAGGAAATAATTATGTTTAATTTCATTCTCTCTCCCTTTATTATCCACATGGCTCCAAAAGTTGGGACTGTGAGACAGAGAAGACACAGAGAGAGAAAGCACATCCAACCACTGGCACAAGTTGCCTAGAGAAGCTGTGGCTGCCCCATAGCTGGAAGTGTCCAAGGCCAAGTCGGATTGTCCTTTAAGCAACCTGGTCTAGTGTAGAGTGTCCCTGACCATGGCAGTGGGTTGGAACTGAATGAACTTTGAAGTTTCTTCCAACACAAACCATTTTATGGTTCTAAGAGAGCTCCAACTCCATTATTTGGTGTTGGTATCAACTACAGCTTTTCACAGGGGACTTTAAGAATAAAGTTAAGCAAAGAAAAAGCCATCTATACACTGCTGGGTATCAGAGTGCAGGGTTTTTCCTCACTACCTCTAAATTATCTTTTGGTCCTGATAAATCTAATCTGATAGGTTTCACAGCATACAAAAAAAATAATAGAATTCTCAGAAATTAGATTTTACAGTATTATTTTAACAGCAGTGCTCAAGCAACAAGTTTACTGTCACTGTGGCATCTGAGCACAGACATTCACATTTGCATTCTATGGAAAAGTATTTATCTCATGAAGTTTGGGCCCTGTCTTAAAGAACAGGAAGAGGTCTGTTCTTTGAACACAGAACATCTGTATGTAATTGAGATACCTACACAGTTAATACCTTAGCATGGCAGGCATCCTGTGGTATACCTTTATACGCAGAATCCACCTGTCTATGGTTTTGCAAGTCAATAAAATAAGAACAATAAAGACCTGCAAGCATGAACTACAACACTGTAACAGGTCAACCAGAGTCTTTATATATTGTATCTTCTTCCCATTGGCACAAGACCTGATTTTGCCTCTCAGACTATCTCTGCATAAATAGAGACAGTATGTACTCAAAACATTAAAACCTTATTAGCTTTCTGTTCATGCTAATCAGAATTACACATTATTGACTCCATCAACAATGAACCTTAAAGGAGCATTTAAGGAGACTTCCACCAAGTTTTTAGACCCATAAGATGATAAATATGTAACATGATGTTCATGATTTTTCTCTGGAAATTTTGGTAAGAGATCTGCTAAATGCTATTACGTATCATACCAATTCTATTATCCAGTAGATAGAGCGAAATTTAAAATGTGATTTGGAACCAAATATACTTGTGATAGTCTCATGCCCATGTAATATTCTCCAAAGTCTCCATTATATCACCTGGAATGTCCTTGAATGCAATGGATGAAAGGTAACCTTCAGGAAATGTTTCCCCCTAATGTGAATTAAACCAATTACAAGACAGTAAGAAATCATTGTACAGACACAAAGTGGAGGCAAGATTCATTTTCTTGATATTTTTAACAAACCTCCATCATAAAAGACAGTCACTGCCTTTCAACATTACTGTTGATCTAACAAATTGATCTTGAATAATGCAGGTGTGTGACACTGAATAATAAGTAAGCATATGTGTTACAAATAAACACCTGTGATTTTTGAGTTAAGAGGAGAATTCAACCTCAGGATTGTACTGGAAATACAGTAACTAAAATCCTGAACACTAAGCTGTTATTTCTGAACATGCTAGGCAGTGACTGAAGAGCAGAAGAGATGGCCAAAAATGGGAGTTCATGGGAAAAGAGCCGAGATGCCTTCCAGTACTTGTTCAAAAAGAACCCAGAAATACCTATTGCTTGTTTCTATGTTTCACTTATCAGTAGGAAAAAAGTCAATAATAAATGATTATGATGACTATATTTTTATACATATTTTCTACATTCTTTGCAGGTAGGCAAGAAACCTATTAAACAGAATTTTGGGCCTTTTGTTTTCCAAAAACAAAACTTGTTTTTTAGCAAAGAGCAAGTAACTTTAGCATCTCATTTAAACTTCCATTTCAGTAGTTGAGAAGCATTCAAAGGTGTAGGCTGTACTCTGGCAGCACTGACAGGAAATCAAAGATAGAAACTTCTGCAGAACATGCTACAGGTCATGACTGATATAGATTGCACAAGACTGCCAAGCCCATTCTAACTCAGTTTGTTCTGGTTTATGGTCTACTGTGAGGTGCCCCTGCTCATGGCATGGGGGTTGGAACTTGATGATCTTAAGGTCCTTTCCAACCCTAACTATTCTATAATTCTATGATTTTAAAAATCCAAAGTGTTACTTCAACATATTCTTATAAACCAGTGATGTAAGACTAAGACCTAGAACTAAGCCGATTCCATACCTCAGAGCCAAGGTAAATATTTAAAACAAAAAAAAATAATTAAAAAAATTACATCTTTCTTCAGAAAAAAAAATAACCTTTCTTGAAAAGCCTGTGCACAAATAAGATTCACATTTTTGTTCTGAAAGGCATGTTGAATTTATTGTTGTACTACTGATCACTGTGACACAACACAATGTTCTCAAAAGCAACTGTCAATTTTCAGAGCTGTATTGCCAGACTCTTAATTTTTTAAGGTCTCAGTTGTGAAGTTTCCATTTACTTGCCTCCATCCCTCTTTTCATCAGTGAAAGTTGTTCCACTTTTAGGTGATTCTTAAAGAGAATACCAGGAGAAATAGCTTCTAAAGGAAGGCAAGGAATTTGTATCTGATTCAGCCATTCACTCAACACTTAGCTAACAACAGTTGCTGTCTAGTAAGATGCTCAGGGAGATTCATCACTACAGCAGACATCACTTTAAGGGGCAATATATGTTAGAAATGAACCAGGCTGGACAACTAATGCCATAAGCCACCTTTCAAAACTTTGGCAATGTTGAGTTTTGATTTGACTTAAAAGCAGGAAAATGAAGATGGATGAGAACCACCAATTTTTTGTTGCAAGAGACTAAATGATTTGTATTATGATTTTTATCACAATAGCATCTATTCAAGGAACAGGGGGCAGGAAGGGGAGAGGAAATTCAAGCAGACCTTCCTCACTAGAAGTTTCCAAAAAGACTAATGCTTTAGAGTCTATGTGATGCTCACTATTCAATGTATTATGGCAGCCTCTTAACTAATAAGAATATTGCAACACTACCAGCTTGAATGAGTTGTGACAACATGCACACACCAAGAGCTCATCTTTCTTTTCTTCCAGCTTTTAGTTATATGTCTAAGATACTGCCTACCAAAATACACAAATTCTTACAAGATCTCCAGAAAGGGGAAAATATATGCTTGAGGTATGATTTGTTTTATAAGACAGAAAATTAGTAAGTAATATCTGAAGGCTGCCTTTGTGGTTTAGGGACAGGAAGTGCTCCAAACCTCTAGAAATGTGGAAAATTACACAGAAATGTTTTGACAGGTGTGTGCACACCACTGAATTTAAAGTTCAGCTTCAGTTTAAGCTTCTTCACAGGAGGCTCAGTTTCAGACACAAGGATTTTAAATGAATTATACATATTTGAAATCTGGGGATAGATGAATGAATACATGAATGGGTAAATGAGTGATCACCTTTAGCGTAAGTCTGAACCCATTAAAATGAATAATGAATAAGGATGGTAATGCAGTATGACAACTCAAGTTCACTTATAAGGAGACACAAAATGTGTATTATAATTGCATCTAAATTAAAAGGCAAGAGATGCCACTGATGAAAGAAACACTTATACTTTTGTCAACCACTTAAATAACAGGGATTTTATATATGTTCAGTATATTCCATAAATCATAAGATTTATGGTCCAAACTGCGAAACTAGGTACTATTTGCATATTACTATGTATGAAGCCATGTGTTAAGCATGCCCAAATACAAGGGATTTGAAGAAAGGCTCAGACAGCTGGGATTGTTCAGCCTGCAGAAGAGAAGGCTCCAGGGCATCCTTACTGAAGCCTTTCAGGACATAAAGTGGGCTTATAAGAAAAATGCAGTCAAACTGTTTTGTTGTGACAGGACAAGGCGTAATGGTTTTAAAAAGAAAGAGGATATAAGGAAGACATTAGTTTATGATAAGGATGTTGGAGCACTGAAACAGGTTTCCTAGAGAGGTGGCAGATGACCCATCCCTGGAAATATTCAAGGTCAGGTTGGGCAGGGCTCTGAACAACCTGATCTGATGATGTCCCTGCTCATTGCAGGGGGGGTTGGACTAGATGACCTTTGAAGGTCCCTTCCAGCACAAAGTATTTTATGATTCTACGGGAATGATGTTCAGCTTTTTCATTCAGCATCTATTCAACATTATACAGTAAAGTAACTACTTGTAACCAAATAAAATGTTGCATTATTCAACTGGTACTACTGTCCCTAGTCACCTGAGTTTCTTCTGCCTCTTGTCAGCTTTGAAATCACAGCTCTGCAAACAGAAATACATTTGTGAAAACCAAAGCTTGCAAGTACATCTGACTTCAGTGTGACACAGAAAGCAATTTCAGTAGAAGCTGGATCAAATATTAATTACAAACTAAATTATAAACTAGTTATAAACTAATATCCCCTGGCCATTCTTGAAGCCTTTTATTATATCAGAGTACTGCAGTACACTGCTTGATATCATATTATTTGACATATAGTGTCAGACTACTTTGGTGATAGTGAATCCACTCTCATAGGTCTGAACATTTGCTCTTGATTCCACCTGAAACATTCAAACTACATAAAAAAATTGCCAGTGCTGTAAATGCACTATGGTTAGTCCATTGCTTTAAAACACTGACTTTTAAATTCCATATTTAGTTCAGACTAATTGCTAACTAGTTCTGTCTCAGTCCTATATATTACAAATAAAGGGAATAATCTGAAAATATACTTATTTACCTGCAACCTTAAGTCATTTCTCAAGCAAATATTATTATTGGGTTTTATAAGCCCAGCAGGGAAAATAGACTAAAGAATGAGGAGTTGAGGAGTGCAACTAGATGAGCTTTAAGGTCACTTCCAACCCAAACCATTCTAGGATTCTGTGATTCCATGAATGTTGGCATTTTTACTATTCTGTTTCTTCTGACATAAATTAACTTCTATTTCAGAAAGGAAGAGCTACTTCCTCATGCATAACCAGAAACAGAATCATAGAATCATAGAATAGTTAGGGTTGGAAAGGACCTTGACCTTAAGATCATCCGGTTCAAACCCCCCTGCCACGGGCAGGGACACCTCCCACTAAACCATGCCACCCAAGGATCCAACCTGGCTTGAACACCGCCAGGGATGAAGCATTCACAGCTTACCCAGGCAAACCATTCCAGTGCCTCACCACCCTCACAGTAAAGAACTTCCTCCTTATATGCAATCTAAACTTCCCCCGTTTTAAGTTTTAACCCGTTACCCCTTGTCCTATCACTAAATAAGACAACTCAAACCAGCTACAAAACACAAAAATAGATAACGTCTGGTTTTGAAGATTTTCACAGTGAGGTCAATGATTCTCTCAGATGCTCCAAGATAAGGCATCAAACTTCCTGCCGTGGCTTCCCAGCTCATCATCTCCTATGAGTTGGTCTCTGCTGTGCCTGTTTTACCGTGTCACAAAACACACACTGCTGCTGCTTTCATAAGCATTAGCTGGAAACCATTTTACAGCCATCCTGTAGAGAGATAGAACTCATGATACCATATGAAGTCTGCAGCAGTGAAAGCAGGTGAAATATAGCAGAGTTGTACTGCTCCATTGTTCTTCTTCCCTGCTTGAACTGGCTGTGCAACTTCAGATGGTTAATTTTGAGGAAGACGACAGAAGTGTTCATATTAATGCAAAACTTAGAAGTGTTAAGATTTTAAATGAGGAATGAGGTAAGAAACTCTAGCGGCAAAAGAAAGAAACTCTGATTCTGTGATCAACATGAGGTCAACTGCAATACTTCTGTGTCCTAATGTGGGACACATATTCCATATAGTCCCACTATATAGTGGGAGGTGTCCCTGCCCATGGCAAGGCAATTGGAACTAGATGATCTTAAGGTCCTTTCCAACCCTAATTATTCTATGATTCTATGATTCTAATGATAAAGTGTGAAGTAACGATCTTCCTTAGTAGTTTAGCCTCCTTACTAGGAAAAGCCCAAAGCAACTGGCTTTTTGTAACTAATGTGCAGCCATACAATGCAAACAACGGGTATGCCAGGTGGTACATATAAAACTTAAACAATGAGGCCTAGGGAAGCTAAATTTCCAATTTTAAAACAAGATTCTAACAAAAATGTAAGGCAATATTCATACCAAATAAGTATTCAGTACTTGTAAAAAAAATTAAAAATATCTAAATTTTGGAGGTTAAGGCATAAAAAGCATAGGAAAGAGGTGCAAAACCAGATTTTTGTCCAATTTGGTACTAAAATAGATACTGCAATCATCTGCGAAACTACTTTTTATCTACCAGCGTCACCTGCTTATTCTGCATAGCTCTTACAGCTGTGCACCACCTATGTCTACCACAGTTACCATTGCAACACTCCCCCAATATACAAAAGTAGTATTACCCATATTTTACAAGTGGAAAAGAGAAGGAGAGAAAGGTTAAAGAACGCAAACAAGACCTCATGGAACATCTGCTGGCAGAGAAGGAATAATCTTCCAAAATTCCATATTGGCATTGGTCCCACTCATTCCTTAAGGATTAACTATATACTGGGGCTGGTGAGCCTTTTAAAAGATAGATACCCACCAGAATCAAGCTCTCTTTCAATAAGATCTGTACAAATAAACTCAGCCCTTACGCAAGAAGTCTTTGATCTAAGAACCCATTCCAGGCTTTTCAGTAGCATTAGGAGACATTAAAGAACTAAATCTTGCTCAGTGAAGTATGCAGTGAAGCACCTTCCATGTTTTGAAAGCCTAACTAGGAAAGCCACAGGATCTCTGGGAATTATGCAATCATGCATGTGCCAAGTCCCAGAACCACTGGAAGAAAAAAAAGGTGACACATTAAATCAGTTCTGTAACTAAGGTGGAAAAGTTAAAACAACGTCGAATCTCTTAAACTTGAAATTCAACACCTTTATAAAAGCAGGGAAGAGTAGAAGCATGCATCATGCCACCACACCATATGCCTTTTTATCTGGTTCTTATTCACACTGATAGAAAACTGACAGTCATTAATTACTAGAGATCATTTTAGTAATGTAGAAGACACTTACCTTATTCAAATTTTCATCTTTCACAGAGTCTTCATAAATGAAAATTTTGTCCTGTAAAGATTTCTTCAAAATATCCATCTTATTTCTATTCCTGGATCCATTTTTTTTCACTTTAGAATGCGGCTGTAAGTAGATGAGTACGAAATGCTTTATTTGTAAGAAGTATATGAGGACGCTAACATTATTACTTGCTATTATTGACAGATCCACCTATTAATGATACACGTCAAGGATGACATTCACTGAGAAAATGTTTCTGAAATGAAGATGCTGCCCTATTCATTCAGAAGACTCCTTTCAGACAAAGTTGCTAATTACCTTTTCTAATTTCTTTCAAAGTAAAATTATATATTCATCCTTTCCATGAAATCTGCTAGCACACAGATTTGATTTTAACAAGGTTTAGCAGTGATAATAAGAGCTTTTAACTGAAACAGTCCCCTCAGCATGGTTAAAATGAACAAAGAATATTAATTTAAGAACTACATTGTTTTTCAAGACACAGTATATGAATCACAACTGAACCATGATAGTATTAAGGGGCAACACTCCATGTAATCAAATTATTCGTGACCTTTATATTTCTTTACAAGAATATCAACTAAGTATAATGTACTCTTGGGGAAATGATAACATCTGTTCAACTATAAGGCTTTACCAAGTCATCTCCTTTCTTCAGTACTTTAGAAATTATTAAGGTCTTGAACTAGGCTAATTCCTACTATAATTAACCCAAGTTAGCTTACATGTTTAGAAAACATAACTGAACCAAATCAAAGCAAGGGAATGTTCTCCTTTTTATGATGTTATCAGATACAATTCATAAAGGAAACACTTCCCCCCTCCTCCTATTTAAAGAATTGAATATAATTTATGATTTTAGGTTTTACATTTTACTGAAGGAATTAAACATCCTTCACAGAGTTATTTAAAAAACAGCTAGGATTTATAGACAGATTCCTTGTTGGGAATATCTTTCCAACTCTGAGTATGCCTTATCTTCTACATATTTAGATTTGAAATAAACAAACATAAAGAACAACAAAGAAAACACACCCTAAGCCACAAAACCCAACCCACTGTATATGCCCAACTCTTTTGGAAACTAAAAATGGAAATGAAGCCCAAATTCTTGCTAAACAAGTCCAACTAATTCAGGAACTTTAGTTTCGCAAACTGACAAGACAATGCATGACATTCCCTTACAGAAACTCCTTGATTTAGTGTCAAATTTAGCACTGTAGGGGCTGCCAGGAAAATCTTCAATCTATGCTGTAAAGGACCCAACTTGTCCCTAGTATTCAGAGCCAGCCTCAGCACCGCTCAGATTTTTGGCATTTTAGTGGACTCCCCTGCAAGATGCAGCCCCTTTTTGCCACCTGTCTGCTTCCTTGTAACTATGCCACCTTCTTGGGAAAGCTGGAGGACATGCAATCAGCAGAAATAATATGCAGATGTATGTGAAAAAAATGTGTCTAATTGATGCCCAATTATCTTTAAGGTCCACTGGTCCACGCAAACAGAAGAAATGTGCACTGCTGTCACACCTATGAAGAAGGTCTGGACCTGTATATGCAGGCAAGGCCAACAACCTGCAGACATACCAGAGAACCCTTCTATATCCCCACACTGATCCTACATCATTCCCACCTGTTTACTGGTCACTGCTAAATTCTGGTCAACTTTCAGCACCTCCGCATCCCTCTGCTCGACCTCGAAAGCCTGAAGCAAGGTTCTCGCTCTTATTTTGGGCCAAGCCAAGCTGCTGTCCACCTGAGAGAAGCAGCAATGCAACTCTTGCCTCATTCTACGCAATTCTTCTTCTGATAGTGAGAGGGGTAAACTCAGAAGCTGCCTGTTGAAAAACAAACAAAACAAAAACCATAGCCTTTTGCTGTTCAGTGATATAAGCATAAAATGTAAGAGAATACACACAGATACTTTACATGACAATAATAATCCTTTTTTTTGTCTTATTCATGTAACAGTTAATGAGCCAATTCTGAGCTGCTTAGTATGTTCAAAATATCCTTGAGGATACTTTAAATTCTGCATAAAGAACTTCCTGGATTGTAAAACTTCATTTTCAAGGGGACACAGTTTTTGAGTATTCAAAAAGTAAATAAAGACTTTTTAGCACATTTCCTATGCACAGAATCTTTCCACTTCCACAGACAATACAGTGCCTGAACCTAGGGATGAAATCGAGATAAAAGCTTCCCATAAAGCCTCCCTGTGCTGCTTCCCAGAACTCAGCACTCACAGCTACTGACAGGGGTAAAATATAAAATGAAAAAGTCTCTCCTTATTACAAACTTATACCCACTATCGCTCCCATCACCCACCACAAGGTTCCAGCTCCTTTTTGTAAAAAAGCTTTTAGCAGTCTGAACAACACTGAGTATATTTTAGCAGTAATTTGAATCACTCAAAGTTCCCATTTTGGGTAAGGAAGGTTACCAACATAAGAGTCTGGGGAACTGATTCTCAGGTCAAGCTGAAGTTGACTGAGCATGCTAAAGCCTAAATTCACCTTCTAGTTGTAAACAGTCTTAGACTATATACATCTTCTTATCTTGTGATTGAAATATTTCCTTGAAATATTTAATAAAAAATAGAATACTTTTTTATTTGGAAATTTTCTCTATTTCTCCAAAAATATATTTGAATTTAACGCATGAATAGGTATTTAAAAAAGTAGTTTTCTTTTAAAAATGTATTATACAATACGTTCCATTAGGACTAATGCTTTTATTCAGTGTATCACAGGCCTATACCACCTCATTATTTCATTGACATATTTCAATAATAATGAAATACATTGAAAGTTAAATATTTCAATATATTAAAAGTTTAGAAATCCTTATTTCTGTTTACTGATTCAGCAAAGAACAGCAACATCCTAAATTAAAACATTTTTACTACATGAAGTTTGTATCTTCGAAAGATTACTCCCTTTAAGGCAATATTAGTCCAAGCAAAAGTATTTACAGCATACTTAACCATTTCTCATGGTTAACTACTTCTCAAGCTGTCTTAGGCTTTCAGAAGAAAATCCACACTATGTATCCATATGTACAGACAGATATATAGACTGAGATTCAAAGCTAACACAGAAAATCAGTTTTGTCATGTCTACGTTTAAAAAGGACTTTAAACATTAATGATCTTCATATACATATTTTGGACTAACTCACGGTCCTTTGATAAGCAATAGAAATGAAACGCTATCATTCAAAGTAATTTTTTGTGAAAACCAGATATCAGATGAGAACATGAACATGACAGCTGGCATCTGTCATCAAAATACCAAAACTGACAGACTGAACATAAAGACAGTGACAGATTTTAAGGGGCTTTTGGTAGGACAGTTGTGCATTTTTTGGATCTATTTCCCAGTATTTTACTGGGAAAAATACCCCAAACATCTTACCGTAGCTGTAATAAAGATAGCATACAAGTGGTGACACTGCAGGCTGGAACACAATTATCTTTAATTGTAAGTTAGTAACAGGAAATACCTACTGGGTCATACAATCTACTTCCCTGGTCCTGCAGGTCTTCTTTCAGCAATGCAAATAAAGAGATAAGATAGCTAGAAAATACATTGAAATGGCTTACAGAAAAGTATTTTAAATGCTGAACAAAACATAAAGTGCTTCAAATTAGAACCAGGAGAAAACACAAATGGATTTTTCTTCTTTAGCAAAGCAAATGTAATGGGCAAGATTTCTTTTTATCTTTCCATTATAAGGTTTTAAATTTTGTAGCAGGCAAACATAAAGATGTTGTCTGGACAAAACTGCCCATGCAGATCTGCTCTGCTTTAAAGAAAAGGTATGAAGGAGAAACTTCTGCTAATGCTTCTCTCCCCTCTAACCCTGGTTCAATCTCTCATGCTCAGTTTGCATTGTATTAAGGGCAGACAGGCTAATACAGTTTTCCCTGTTCCAGTTGCTTCCCCCAAAGCTGCAATTTTGCCAGCAGACTATTTTTTCATGTTCCTATGTCTCAAGCAATGCCTGTTTAAACAGCCACTGTATAGGAACTGTAGTACTGTAAATATTCAGGCAACAAAACAACTAGTCATAAATATATTCTAAAACTAAGGAGAAATGCTGCTGAGCAGTGTCAATCTCTCAGGGCCTTGCTACCCAGTCTGAGAGGCACCATGGACGATGACTCTTGGCTGCAGCCATCGTCTCTCTCTGCACAAGGTCTCCCAAGGGTGGCAAAGTCACTGCCCATCTTCCCAAATCCCTGGGGTCATATCAGAGCAGGTAGCAACAGCCATAAAGTACAGCTGGGGCCAACAAATCTCTCTACAACACGGCCTGTGTCATGATGCCTCTCTGACTTGGGGTTCAGTGCCAAGGGCACTTTAGCAGCAGGCCAGACTGGCCAAGTCTGATGCATGGTGCCCATGAGCTGGAAAGGTGAGACTGCTGCACTGTGTATTTATGGAATATGTGGAAATACTGTGGCAGAGCTCAAAATGAACCTGATGAGTAAGGCTTGACTTGTGTCTGCAAGGAATATATCAAAACTGGACATGGGGCTAAGTAGGCCTGACATACTAAATGACATTTCCAAAGTGCTGGACCTTTGAGAACAGACTAAGAATAATAATGAAAGATGTGCAAGTGAAACCCATCACAGAGTGAACATGAGTACAAAAATACCATTCCATGATTTTGGTTTTAGAACAGCTGTTTCCCAGGATTTCCATTGCAGGGCTCACCCACAAGTGCCACAGGGGCTGAGCGCTTGCAAACAAATCAATTCTCAAGTGCCCGACAGAACTGACCACTAGGAATCATACCTGGACACATCTGAAAAGTCCTAGTTCATCTCTGTTTGAAATAATAACTAAGAAAAGATGCAGAGAGATACTTGCATGAATACTGATTGTTCCCAGCTCCTTATTTTTTTTTGTTCCAAAATGCTTGTTTCTAGCTCTTGGCTTAGCTTCTGCCTGGTGAGCTGAAGCAGCTCTTCAGTGGCTGTGCTCTTTTCATGCTCTTCCCTTTCAAGCTGCTCATGTTTATCAGCCATCTCTTTTTTATGCTCCTCTACAGCTTCTAGCAGGAACACCTTTGGCACACTGAGCTTTACCAGTTCTTGCACAAATACTCCACACTGAACACGTTTAAGCTCTTCAATGGCTTTCTCTGTTAAACCAAACACAAGCTCTTTCAGCTCTTCACTGGCCTCATTGTCAAGTTTTTCAGTAAGCTCTTCAAATTCAATGGTGTGATCACTCAAAAGATTTTTCCAGTGGCCCAGGTAGTGAGTGACCTCCTTAGTAGTTTTGAAGGTCTCTCCAAGGGACAGCTGCTCCTTCCGATGCTCTTTCTGCTAATTCATTTGCAAAAAGGAAGAACAAGGTTAAGAGAAGGAACATCTCAATTTCTACCTCTTTAAGCATGTATTCATAGCAACGCAAAATCTTGTACTTTGGTCTTTCAGTGTTCTTGAAACTACTTTTCAGTGTTCAGAGACTTACCCAGCGCTCAACATGATGGCTTTGCGTGCATCTAGCAGGCCTGTGATGTCAGACTGCTAGACAGAAAGGCTAACACAGACCTGTGATAATCTGGATGGCTGCTCAATAAAAGGGCTGACACCTAAATAAATACATGGATCTATATTTATCTGATATAATTCAAACTGGCTGAACTGCAACAATCTGGCAGCATTCCAGAAGTGAATCTGCATCAAATACCAAGGAAGAAAAAGAAGGAGCAGGGAAAAAACCCAAATATTAATTGGAAAGCTAAACCAAAGCTACCTATACTCAGTAAAAATATAACAAATGAAGTGCCCATCTTTATACCTGCTGTCTTTGCACTGGTAACCGTTAAAGAGCAGAAAACACTGAAACACATACCCTGCAAAAGATAAAATCAGTCTCACCTAACTTTGGTCATCTAAAGAAGTATCACCTAATCCAAGAAAAATTTTTCTTCACCTTTTAGGCAGAGAAATATAGGGACTTTTGGATAGCAAACTCCCTTTCATTTATCTCAGATCATTTGCAAGACCTCTGCCATTAAGAGGTGGTTTGGAGCTCTTGGAGTTAGCCTTGATTTCTAGATATCTGAGGTGAGGTGACATGAGTCCTACACAAGCAACCACAGGTACAACATATTTTAAATAGTTTTGTAGCTGAATTTTAACTGTGCTGTAGAAGACATTTAAGACACACATAACCAGGAAAACCACAGAAAATTACTACTGTCACAGATCTGTGTCATCTCTCTCACCAGCTCCAGAACCTCATCTGGCTTTTGCCTGTCTGCACATGCCAGAGGCTTGTCACAACCCCCCTGGACAGGTTAGACTAAGTACAGGGGCTTCACAAGTTTCTCCAGTTCTATTACTTTCTTGTATATTTTTCTAAAAGAACAGCCATTAATTACTACATGATTACAACAGCATATGGTGGTACAGAGCTAAAACCAATGGACACTTATTTTCATCCATGCTCCTGGCAGCGCTGACCCCTGTTATAAGAATTACACTTTATTTTGCAATTCATTCCATTTTTAATTCATGGCAAGTCCTGTCAAAATAAATATACTGAAATTACCTTTTGCAGAACTTCCCGCCTTCGCCTTGTAACGAGTTTCTGGCGAAGCTTTTGCTTTTCTTGTTTTAAATCATGATCGAATTTCTGTTTAACAGAATTAATTTCAGCCTCAGCTCGGTCCAGCAGCATCCCCAAATGACATTCAGGTAGATGACCTGCCCTGTAATAACAGTGTTTGAAGCCTGTTATCCCAAATTCTTAAGAGGAAAAGGATATTTGAGGCAATTAGTACCATAATAAGGTTCAACACAGTAGCTACACAGAATGATCCTTGTTCTTTCAGCAGTGATACCTGGGGGGAATCAAAGAAGCAAGTGGATAATAGAAAGATAATCTCAATGATTAGCGTAGGTTTGAGACAGTTTTTGAAGGTAGAATGAAAGTGTATGAAGAAGGAACAGGGAAAAGGAAGGAAGGGAAGGCAAATGCAAAATCATTACCAGTCAGTAATATAAGCAATATTCAAATGAGACATTTTAAACCTTATCTATTATTCATAATATTTACATTTTTCATTTAATGCCCCTGGAATGCAATTCCAGATGTTTTTTATAACTCCTTCTCCTCATTAGGAACAATTTTTCTTTAAAGGATGTAATCTAATCAGGGAAAAACAATTAAAAATTATTTTAAAGATATCAAAGCAATCATATCCATCAAAAGATTTATATTCAGATTTCCTATTAATACATCATCATCATAATTATAAAGATTTCAAAATAATAGTGAAATAAAATAATCTCTGGTCTACCTCCAGTTGCTACAGTATTTAATTTCAAAGAGTAAGCAAGATTAGGTTACAAAAGTTTCAATCTCCACAAACTCAAATTGAATTTCAAGAATTACCTGCTACTTACACCATAAATTCCTCAGACATCTTAATTCAGACCAGACTGTTGGACATTTGTGAGTTCTAATTTATAAAATTGAGCACATTGGACTTCTAAAATGTGGGGCTGAAAATTGTCAACATGGAACTCTGAGAAGAAAGCATCAGTTCTGGACCTAAACTTTGAATGTTATCCAAACAACTTCTGGTTTATTTTTTTAAATCCCCTTTTTTTCAGAAGATACGAACATTACACACAGCGCCTGGATTCAGATGAATTCACATCTCTCCACCTACTGCTTAAGTATCCACAAGTATCTGATGAGCCACAAAGCGTCATCCCCTACATAAGGAATGCACTAGACAGAAACTCAGGTCTGCTGTATCACACAGTTGTATCGACAGAGGTGGCTTCCCTTTGCAGAGCTTTTCTGCTGCTTAGCTATCATATTTCTTTAATCTTCTGCAAAGAGGATTAAAGTACCTCTCCATACCTTGAAAGCAATGCAACAGGCATCATTCCTGGACCTTTCGGCAAAGTAATTGTTTCCTTGAAGCAGTCAATACTAAATTTCAGTGTTATGTCAAAAAAAAACCCAACAGCACCAAGATTCCAGTTCACATTTGCTAAGTCTTGCCCCCCTTTTTGATCAAACCCAAGGCAAAACAATGAATAAAATGAAGATTTATTGCAGTGACAAAGTGAGTCAAGTAATAACCAAGATCTTTTTAACACCTTCATCCTGTCTTGTACTGAGGAAATAAACCTAGTCTTGCCTAATCAAATTAAAATCCCTATCCAAAGTAGTGAAAAGGGTCTTCATAGAAAAACATAGATGTGCTGGAACTACCTAGCAAATGAGAGTTTTAAGAAAAACCATGCAACACAGAATGACTGGGAAATGATATATACCTACCTATTTTTAGGAAAAACAGGAATCTACATTACTTCAGTTTCAGGCTGTTGATTTATTTAGAGATCCAGTATGTCCACAGCTCAAACTGTAGGCGACACAGTATTGTAAAACCCAGCTACCTATTTATTTGGAATCCCAGATAACAAAAATAATGGGCAAAATGCCTTCCACCACAGAAGTCTATGTGAGTTTATGTGGCAACTTGTATTAATCAGTATTACGGAAATTACTAGAAGGATCAATCCTGGCAAAAGATCTTAATTTTTGGTTTCATATAAACACAGTATAAAAACAATTGCAGTATTACAAGTAAAAGACATCCTGTTCCCAAAGGACTCTGAACTGAAACACAAAATAAAAGGAGACAGATAACGAGACAGTATGGACTGTATGATAAACTGCTTGGTCTCAGCATACCAGACATCTAACCATTGAGGAGATGTGTAGGCAAATGTTTAATGTCTTTGAACAAGGAGAATTTTAATCAAGGAGAATACTGCAGCAATGACAGGGATATTTACAGGGAGATGCTCCCAAATGCAGTGAGCACCAAGGAAGGCACAGAGATGAAGTGAGTGCCCAACAGCAGCTGTAGGTCAATCAGAGGCAGACCTTCACTTCACTATACAAAACAGATGCTAACAAATTTAGGAGAAAATATGGAGTGATGGCACTAAAAGCAGTAGTAGTTTGTAGCTGATGCCACAAGAGAACTATGTAAGGGATGGTGGACCCCAGCAAAGGAAAATTGTTTTGTGAAAGGTAAGAGAAGGCATGGGAGTATCACTAAAGCAAAAGGGAAATAGATGTGAAGCAGAAAAGCTGTACCAAACTGGATATATGTGGAGGTTCAATCACAATACTATACAGAAACTGTAGAGAGAGAACCTGTAGGAGTGCCCATGCTACTCCACTTCAGCTACTTCAGAATTTCACCTGCTGAACTGGTATCTTGCTAGATCAGAATTCATGCAAATACTTCAGAGCAACAAATGCCCTACACAGCAAGCACTATGAGCAGAAAATGAATTCAAAGTTTATTAGGTAACTTTATACTGATGCATTACTGCTGGAGGAATTAACTTTCCCAACACCAGCTTCCTGAAAAGTGCAGCAGGACACTGTTCAGAAAACTTCTTTGCTTATAGCAAGGTCCATATAAAGGGAGATTATCCAGAAGAACAAGCCCAATATGAGACATTTTGCTTTGACCTTTTAAGGAAGTCGACTGACCACTTTAAAAATACAATACACAAGATATTCTTGAGGTCTTATAAAAACTAAAATGTTTGGAGACATTTACACAGGAGTTTGAGCTGTTTGTACCTAGTGAGTCACAAGAACTAGATTCAGTTTTTAAGGCACCAAAGAAGGAAGGAAAGTTCCTGTGAACAAGCAGGTACTGGCAAAAGAATAATGCAACAGTTACAGCTGCTGTAGTTCAAAAACATTGAGCATTTCAACCTCTCTTGATTGCCGGAACAACCCAGGATGAATCCTGCCCCAGGTATTGCCCATGAAGAACCTAGGTAGACATCCCTGAAATCTATCATTACGGATTACATTTTAAAACTTGCTTTCCTGCTTTTTGGCACTGCAGTCTACAAACTTGATTTTTAAAAGACACTGAATACCCACAAGCAGTCCTGACTAATGGGTCATTTTATTTAAATACTATATTTAAAAGCCCAGCTTGAAAATTCTGGCTGCTCTATTTCATTTAAAAACTCTCCCTAGAATTGGTTTGGGTTTATTTTACTTTTTATAACACTTATTTCTGACCACACAGAATCTTCTTAACCTGAAATTGCCTTGCTCTCTGATAAATCTTAAATATCCTATTAAGTTCCATTTTTAAAAGACCTCTCCCCTCATCATTTATCTGCTGGTTTATGTATCCCTGAAACTATTTATCTGTGGTATATGTAATCTACATCTCTTCTTAGTGTCTCTTCTCCATACACACAGTTCTGCATTTCAAAATCCCATTTATAACAGTGAGTTTAAAGCACACTATTAAAGCTGGATGCAACAGATTAAGACAGACCAGTATCTATATTTAGACAAGCGGATTCAATGCTAAAGTAAGAGGATATTATGCTGTTACTGCCCAAATTTTAATGCTCTTATTTGTAAATATTCTCTCAATCTTTTATAATTAGAAACTGAAATGCAAGCCTTTCTTGGGGTTTATACTTGGATATTTCAGTATACCTGTAGAAAAAACAAACAAACAAACAAACCAAAAACCTAGAAAATAATCTGAAATACTACATTTTGGAGTTTTATAGTCTCAACATCTAAAGAATGAGTAATAACATAACATTATGGCAAATATTTGCCTGAAAGGAATTCCTGCAACAACAGGTGTGAGAAGTTACATGAAAATAACTAATTCTAGTCCCAGAAAGCCAGATAAGATCACTTCTCTCCAAATGCTGTCTCCAAGTATGGGCACATTTCCTTTGTCCGCAGAGTATTACGACCATTGCATACTCTGAGAAGTTTAATAGGGAAGAATTATTTTTTCATTTTGGTAATGACATTGGTGGTTTTGAAAGTTTTTGGATAGCACGATTTGGGGGCAGGGGGGCCTTAGTATATTTTTTTTGATGGGATCTATGAAGTCTTGCATTACTAATACTACATGTTTCCTCTCTGTTTTGTAGTTGATCTGTTTTGTGACTGTTAGGTGCAATAGCAAGTACCAAACAATAAGTGAAACCTGCTTTTCCAGCTTAAGAAATTCTTGGTGTTCACTGCAATGATTTAATCCATGGATCCAGTGGTCATACACGTGACAGTTTCTAATGAAGGCTTTTCACATAACTGTAACGTTTGAGAAAATGTCTCGGACCATTTCTCTTCATCGATTCCAAAGAGAGGCATGAACTGGTGAAACAGAACTCTATGTGAAAGACGTGTCTCAATTACATTTCCTATGACAAGACTTATTTTTGTCTTTGACCCATACAGCTGCCGATGTCAGCAAAACAGGCAGAGCAGAGCAAGCATACTGGAAGAACCTCTCTCTGATCAATGAATCTTGAGGCTAATCTTAGGGTGTGATTCCAAAGAGGCAGCACACTGGACAAGCAAAAAGATCAGCAAGGAAAAGTTAGAAAAAACCCAGTTAAATGACTTTATTGTATTAACAGATGCAGTCTTTGGTAGCTTTTAACAGTCTTCCTGCTCCCTAATATTAAATTCCTTTCAAGTAAGTCAACACTATGAGAAAAGAAACACAATGTAAAGACTGATATTTACACATGTCCTCTTACTGCATGTTCCATATGTTGTTAGTGACTGACACCAATATAAACATCTAAAATATACAAATAAAGCTGCATACACAGGATTAACAGCAGCAGTGATAAATTGTTTTCCTGCCCACTAATGTATTTTACTGCACTGGCATGCTTCTCAGTAATCTCTCCTTATGCCAGACTTAAGATACACCACAGTTCACTGGGCAGCAGCAAGAGATCTCTCTCAGTAATCCACACTGCCATGTGCAGTTTTTGCTACTCAAGATCCTCCCCAGTTATGCTATTCGTAAGTGTAGCCAACTTACTTTAGAAAATATTCATGCTGTCCAGTTTGAGACCACATATCCAGTTCCTCAAACATATTCAATCGTAAGTGAACCAGAATTGTTCTTTACTCTTTAAATTCATATACTCATATGTAAACAAACCAGACAACTGCTCTTAACTAGTACATGTTGCAGTGTTCTCTGGTAGGACATCTAAAATGACTGTGGACCGTTTACATGAATAATGGATGTACAAAGATACTGAGAATCTCACACGAGTCTGCCTCCTGCTGAATTTAGAATTACATGGTTCCCAGCAATTCATCTCTGTGTTGTATGAAGTAGACACCAACAAGAAAGCCTCACCTTTCACCTTAATGTCTGCTGGGATATTAACTAAGTCATCAGTTACAAAATATTTTCTTAGAATTAACTTAAAGGATAACAGTTTTATGCACCTTTCCTGCTAGGTAACACAAACAAAAAGACTTTTGAAGAGTATTTTATTGCCCGTGACATAATATAGCCAAATGGCTGCCAAGAAAACAATTGAGATATTTACCTTTCCATCTTATTAATGAGACTTGGTATCTGGGCTGCTGCTGCATTTATAAGAGCAGAGGCTTGAGAATCCCTTAACTGTATCTTACTTATGAGATACTCTCTGTAAGCAAATCTTCTATTCAGATGATATTTCTTGCTAGCTTGCAAAAAATCCATTAGCTCTTCAATGTCTCCCTACAGGAAAGATTGTGAACAAATGTATTCAATTAGATGTAAATTTCAGCCAATACCTGTGGGTAACAGACCAGATTTATTCGTTAACAGGGTAAAGTTAAAAAGCTCTTAGAAGCGAAAAGCAATAAACTTATATCAGCTTGTCTCTAATGAACACGTCAAATTACTACAGTGATTTTAACAAAACAAAATAAATAATAATGTGCTGAGCTTCTGGCCTGAATACCTCAGTACTGTGTACTCTCTTGAATAGTCAGTGCACCTCCCAAGAGCCCTGATTTAACAGGTCATTTGATCAGGTACCCACAATTAAATACACATGCAGCCCTACCAGTGTTAGTAGAACTGCTCCTGCTTAAAGTTATCCACAGGCTAAACAGTCTTCAACTGAGACGTGAAGAGAGCATGTGTTCAGTAACAGCAGTAAGTGGCACCATGCCTCTTTTTTTTAAATTCCTTTTTTTCTTTACAATGCATTTTATGACTAAATAAAGGGTAACATTTTCAAAGGTGTTTAAACTGACTTCAAAGCCAAGAAAAAGCTTTTCACGTGTGTCTAGTATAAGAGCAGCAAAAGCCAAGCCTGCTGAACACAGGCTGGCTTAGAAATTTCCTCCTTCCAACAGATGGGAACAGCAAAGGTTTAGATACATACAGATGAGTCTGGCAGATACCAGCGGTACGCACACAATGCTCTACAGCAGGTATTCTTCCAGCATCAGCTAGCCAAGAAAAAGTCTGACACTTAGGTGACCTATGCCTGAGCAGCTGAAACACTGTGAAAACTTCTTTTACTTGCTCTGTCTTCTGCTGGCTGCTCAAGTGTCTTTTGCACAAGTGCTCCACCTCTGACAGTGGCCCACATGCTTAGGAAATATTACCCATGAAAACAGAAGTCAGCACCAAGCACATACTGTTGTGGCAAACATGTATAACTCACTGGTTTAGAAAAATGTTGTTCACATGCATCAATGTACAGTTATATAGATTTCTAGATGTGTATAATAATTGCATTATACATTTTAATATTCTTCCTAAAAAAAATCAGCTATAAAAGTGATAAAATTCACCCTGAAATATATTTTCTGAAACACTTCTCAAAAATTACTGTGTGTTTGTATTCTGTCATTAGGTTAGGAATGGAATTATCCTATTACCTGTATTTTAGAGTAACCTTCCACTAACGTTTTAGCTGCTTCCAACTTCAGTTCTCCCTTGAAAGTAGCATTTGTTATCTGTGTAAAAAAGATATTATGGAGCTCCTTTCTCTGGCAAACAGCCAGCTCTCTATAAGCCTTTGCAAAATATTCCTCCTGCTTTACCAGAAGGAGCCTCTTCACATGGTCCTGCTCCAGTGTGTGAAGTCTATCCAGAAGACTTCTGTATTCTACAGCAGGCTGCAGAGAAGAGAGAAATAAATAGATCCAAAGTGATTTTCAGCATTCAACATATTTTAAATTATTAGCGCTACCAGCTAATACATATTTTACTCATACCCTGATTACCATAACTTCAGGCTTAAATGAAGGCTAATGCTAATTATTATAAATGAAGGCTATACTAATACATGGTTTTCATCTGTTTGGAATGACAGAGGTTGTACAGCTGTCAATCTCTAATCCAGATAATGGCTGAAAGGCATAACGAAGTATTTTTAAAATTTGGAAGCATTATTTAAAATAAATTATACAAAATGGCATGAAATTCAACACAAAGACTATATACATGAAATCAATTTCTTAGGTTTCATCAATCCTGAAATCCTATTAAAACTGAATAGACTCAAATAAGTCAGAACAATGATGCAAGAATAAGCATACAATTTAAAAACAGTACAAATTAGAAAAAAATATTCTATGACAAATCTCTAAAAGTTCTTCCTATTGATGACCTACTTTATCTATTGATTTCTACAGATTAATGCAAGAGCATCATGTTAGAGTTACAACAATGGAGTATAATTAAATGGCAATTAATTTAAAAGCTTTTTTGCAATAAATACTTTCTTGCAACTCTCCAGTAATACTTACACATTCATAGTTTTAATCTCAGATGGTATAAACTCATTACAGAATCAAAATGCACATGTTCCACAGAGCAAAGAATGCTGCTTATGCCAGCAGAGCTACCTAATGGTAGCTGTGTTAGTCTTGCTCTAAATTTAATGCTATTTATCTGGGGACAACTGTCCTCTGCACCTCACCCCTCATTCCCAAGAAACACACTGGAGACAGCAAATAATTAATCAAAAAGGCAGGGAATATACACTCTGTGTTCTGGCTGAGAGGGGAGGAGGTTATTGCTCCAGCTGTTTTTCACTGCTATCTCTTGGATGATAATACACCCACTGCCATGACCGCTGGGCCAAGCCTAGTGCTCTGGTATGTCCTTTTGGACAGCTTTCCCTGGCAAGTACAATCCCAGGTCCTTTCACAGACAGGAAAGTGAACAGCAAGAGAACAGTATAAGATAAATACATCAGGAAAAGTACTGGACTGGCGTCAATTCTTTAATTCCTACCATACAGGATTTCCAATATAAAACACTGGAACTGAATTGGGACTGAACCAATACCAGTGTATTTTGTGCAAAACAAAAGCCACTTTGCTGAGAAAGTATTTATTGTGAGTTTCCATAGTCAGTCCCTTCTCTGCAGACTTTATCAGGTAGTGTTCAAAGGATTTATCAGGAAGTGTTCAAAGCCAGGCTGGACGCAGTTTTAAGCAACCTGGTCTAGTAGAAGTTGTCCCTGCCCATGGCAGAGGGACTGGAACTTGATAATTAAAGTCCCTTCCAACTGAAGCTATTCTAGGATTCTATAATCTCTGCAAGGTGTTAGACATCTAGTCTAAGTTCCTTCTACAATCAACAGAAGGAAAAGGACTTCTGCACAATACAATTTACCTCATCCTTAAAAAGATGTACATGACTATCCTTTCCTTGCTGTCTCCTTTGACTTTTCTATGCTCATATCCTACTTGAAAGCTCTCTACAGTCAGAAGTTAAAATTCACCTGGAAATGTCAAAGAAATTCAACTGGGTCACTAGCCTTGCACCATCAACGTTGTCCACGCAGCAGCCTTATAAAGCAAAGTACTTCCTGAGAGCTTCAACATACTCGGCAAAAATCTTTTGTCAAAACTTCAATCATGAATTGTCATAGAGGTCTTAACAATTATGATATGCAAATAAAACCACTGTTTAAAAGAAACTAAATCAAAACAGAAGGCCAAAAATTTAAGTACTGTCTGCAAACAGAGCACACGGAAGTAAGCAATATACTGATCTAAGGGATTATACTCATATACTCATGTATCCGTACAGCTCTGTTTCCACACAGACTACCTACAACTCTGAGCAATGACACTTACCCCTTCAGAGAGAAATCTCGAGTGCGGGGAAGGGGAGAGCCCCGGTGCGGGGAAGCAGGGGGGGGAGACGGACACGGACCTCGAAACCACTCACTGGGAGTGAGTGAACAAGCTACCTGACTGGGTTTAAACCACGACAGTTCTTTTTGGCGCCCCACGTTGGGCGCCAAAAAGTAACTGTCGTGGTTTAAACCCAGTCAGGTAATTCGTTCGCTCACTTCCCCCCCTTTTCTTGCCCTCCCCCTGCTCTCGGAGGGACGGAGAGGAAAATCAAAAAGAATGCAACTCCCACAGGTTGAGATAAGAACAGTTTAGTAACTAAGGTATAACACAGATCACTACTGCTACCACCAATGATAATAATGATAAAGGAAATAACAAGGGAAGAGAATACATCATCTCACCACCACTGACCGATCACTCGCCCCCCCCAGCCCGACCAAGCACCGACCGATACCTCCTCCAACCCTGCAGTCTCCCAGCCCTTCCGGCTAACTCCCAGTTACATCCTGGGCATGACGTGCTGTGGTATGGAATACCTCTTTGGTCAGTTTGGGTCAGGTGTCCTGTCTCTGCTTCCTCCCGGCTTCCCCTCCTCCCTGGCAGAGCATGAGGCTCACAAAGTCCTTGGCCAAACCAAAACATCGCTTGTTATCAGCTCTGTTCCCGAGCTGAAAGTCAAAACATTGCACTGCACCAGCTACCAAGAAGGGGAAAAATGACTGCTACTGCTGAACCCAGGACAAAGTGACACATAAAAGCACTAAGCTTTTACTTAAAGAGAGACTCTAATCTTGCTAGGAATCATACTCTGCCTTAAATATTTATCTCACTGTTATCTAGAAGCTATTTCCAACAGAACTCCACTTCTTGCTCTGCCTAAAATACAAATGGTTTTGCTTGCCTTCAGCTTGAAGGAAATCAACCTTTGGTTGCACTTACATTCTCATTTTCTTCAAAATAAGAATATAAATATTGGAGGCTTTTTATCTAGATTGGAAGGTTTATGATGCAGAGAGTTCTGCTCCGAATGTGCAAAATACTATATACAGTGTCTGGCTGGAGTTCTTAGGAACCATTGCAGTAAAATACAGTAAATAAAAATACACCACTTTGCAAGGGTTCAAGTGACTATAGAAAGATCATGGTAATTACAGTCTTTTGTTTTCAGGTGTCACAGATGCTCTTGAGATACATTCGTTTTCTGGTTAAGTAAAAAACAGTTTCTCAATAACAACTACCCTAATTATGGCATCTGAATGTTTGAACACATTTAAATTGAACAGTTTTCCTCTTTTTTCTTAGAAGAGGACAACTCAGCCACTCTAGTCTAAAAGAGAAACCATCTATATAAAACTATGCATCATGCAAAACGTTTGATTTTGTAGCAGGTTCACCTTTTCATTCATTTTCTTCATTAATTCCTCAGCCTCTTCATTTACAGCTCTAGCTTTTTGGCACTGAGCCTCCATTTTCTTTCTGGTTTCTAGGTTACACTCAGCCGTTAAAGCCACCATCTTCCTTTCATATTCCTCTTGAATCTCCTTCTCCATTGCAAGAAACTGCTTTTTGAAAATTGAACTCATCTTCTTCTCCACATGAGGAAAGAGGCTGTGACTTAAGACCATGTTCTTCATCATCATAGCAATCACTTCTTTGCATATCTGCGTTCGATATGCCTCCAGATCGGCATCTGCCCGTGTCAGGCTGGCAACCTCCAAGCTGTAGAAAGGTAATCAGAACTGTTTGAAATTGCAGATTATAGGAGATTTCTTTCAGAAAACAAGCATATCTAGATTCATTCAATACTGGGTAATCGAGTGACAGTCACAGAAGTGCGGGAATATCACCCACAGCATATGAGCTTACTAATCATGATGGTAATGATTCATTAAAAAGCACAGTGAGCCAATTTCTACTACAGCAACTTTAAGGAAATATGTCCATTCCTGCATTTCTGTTTTCTTTAAATTCAAAACATTCCCTCAGCAAAAAGCAAACAATAACCTCCCAGAAAGAAACCAAATGAAACCAAACAAACTTAAAACCACCACACCCCTGCTGGGAAGTAGAGGAAGTAAGTATCTGAATAGACTACAGATTTCACTGACTATGTAAAAAAGTTCTAAACTCACTGACCCATCTACATTGATGCAGCAATGCCTTGTGTTCTGCACTGGTGTATTCCCTTGTCTGCTTGGAAGAGGAGTGTTTTGATTATGTGCTGATACAAATAAATTAAAATAGGTGATCTCTTTCTCTCATTAACAGAGTTCTAGAAGAGATTAAATCCGGACAGAAATACAAGGTTTTTTACAAAATGCAATAAACAGCATGTTCCATATGAATACATTCTCATTTATCTTTAATTAAATCGTAATCATAATTATTCTTATTTCTTATACAATGTAACTACTGTAAATTTTATAGCTGTGCCTATTCTGCACTCAATTCAGCACTGGAAAACTAGGTGGATTTTACCCTGGCATCACTATTTACATGAACACACAGCACTGTATGCTTCTGTGTGGATTAAGTATACAGGAATAAATTTGTGTCCTACAAAGTACACTTTTAAGAGCTTAAATCCATTCTTTTTCAGTTAAGCTAAATTATTGGTTTGTTCTGTTACACAGTCAAATCTTAGAATAAATTTCAACTCCATAGCAAAGATGTTGGCAAGATTTGCAAGGCAGCAGAATGATAGTACATTCAGAATGGATTATCTTGAAGCATGCAAATCTATAAAAACCTCACCTTTTAGTCAAACTCTCCCTATGAAGCAAATAAAGTTAAAGTAAATCAGTGATATATTACCATCACTGCCTCTCAGTCAAGCACAAGAAATCTATTGTCTCCATTTAAAAATCAATAGGATAGAATTAACTTCTTTTTTTTACACTGACTCAAATACCTGAAGTATCTAGGAGACATTAGCTTTTTCTGTTGCAGTCTCTCAAAACCCTTGAAATGCACTGGCAAAGGCCACACTTGTCTTGGTGATCTGCTGCAGGGCTGTCTGGTTGCAGCTGCAAATCCTTCCCCATTTCCCCTGGCTTTTCATCCCATACAGATGCAGGAATCATTGCTGCATGAGGCCAGATCCCTGCGTTTGAAATACTGTGTGCCTGAAGCATTCTTTGCAGTAATTTGAAGATCTTCTGAGAGTTATTATTTTCTGTAATATCCCAAGACAACAAAACACTCCAGCTCCTCTGTGCACCTGCAGGTACACAGCCTTCTTGGGTGGCCTTCAACTATATTCATGGCCAAGTCCCCCAGAGCGCTGATCTCTTCTTTGGGAGAGTCCCTCTTACTCCAGGACAGTGGGGCAGCCCCATAAGACAGGTGATGATGGCAGGATCAAGGGAACAGGGTGCTGAAACAGCACAACAACCACTTCAAATGGGTGGTGCAGATGTGTATTTTCTTTTAAGTCTTTTTGTTTACAGAAGTTCTAGGCCTTTTGCTGGCACAGCCAGTTAGTACTAAGCTGTTTACTTGTTACAACTAACTTCAAAAAAGTGTTTCAGTTCTGTGCAAATGCACTTAAATAAAAACAGGGATCTGGAAAAAGGAGCTTTTATGCTTTATGAATGTTCCTCTAACAACTGTCAGGCAGTGGTAGCAGGCTCCCTTTCATAGATTCACTAATTCATTATTAGCCTGTAAAAACCAAGCCTCTGGGTTTACTATTTAAATTCCTGCTTCAAGTCTAGTAGCTCTGATTTAATTGAAGCATATCTTTTGTGAGAAACATCTCATCTTGGTTTTCAAGCATCCCCTAATAGAGAACTAAACAACACTTTAATTAATTGTTCCACTTGGTAATTCCTTTAAGACCTAAAAATGATCACCTTATCCTCAGCTTGAATTTGAATAGTTCCAACTTCTAGCTCTCTTTGCTAGAATAACAAGCTCTTCAGTCATTATTTTTCTGTTCTTCATGCGTGCACTGATTGATGGTGGTCACAGCAACTACAAACCTTTTCTTACTGAGGTGTGAAAGGCTGAATTCCTCATCTTTCTCCAGTCTCCAGTTCCACCACGTTGATACATAGCTTGTAACACAACATTTATTTCTTATCACACATGCAGGGTATTTTTCAGCATGCTTTGAAAAGAGATTAAGCCATTCCTTACCCACTCCCCTGCTTGTTACTTTTCCAGTCTTCTTCAGTAGTGATCCCAAGAATGAAAGCCAAAACCAAACACCATCACATTTCCTATTGTTATCTTTACCTCAGGCTTCCCACACCATCTTGCTATTCCCTGCAAGTCATTACAGACTAGACCTGATTTCATTTTGAACAAGATTGCCATGTTCTTTCTCACCCATAGAGAGAAATATGGTACCAAATTAACTCCACTCCCCAAGATCATGATGCCAAATACAGAAGGAGCAATAGGTGCAGTTCAACTGATGCTGATGTGTCAGCAAGTGAGTGATGAGGCTGTTAAGATCTGAGGTGTATTCAATCTGCAAATCCCACGCTCAGCACATCTGTGAAGAAGGCAATGAAGCAGAAGCAGCATGTGAACTGTTCCACCAATCCAAGGGTTGTAGCAAGGAGAAAAAATAATTACAGCTCTCCCAGGTCACATCCTGGAAGACAGCAGCCAGACCATTACCTTTTCTCAGCTGAAGAAAGGTTGTGTCTGCAAAAATTATAAATCTGCCTTCCACATGATGTGCTTTGCTTCTGTTCTGCCTTCTCCACCCAGCAGCCAGTGGAGTGAGACAAGCTCATCACATCCTCCAGGAGCCTTGCTTCAGGTTTTTACTCCAAATGAGGGGTTGAGGGCAGCCTTAACAAGCTGCATCAATACAGTCTTGGAGCACCAACAGTCAGTACAAACTGCAACCCTGGACATATAATAAACCAAATGCTTTCAGACATAAATTCACCAGAAGAACAATGCTTACAATCATCTAGATTAAACGTGCAATGTTTTGTGACACCTGGAAAAAAAAATCCTAACCTGACACTGTGCCTCCTCAAACCACAGTAGATCTAATAAGTTGCTTTAAATGCTCTGCACTCTGCTTGTTACAGCAATTCATGTTTAAAAGGTCTTGCATCTCTCCCTGAGCAAATTCAGCACAATAGAAATATAAGTCAATGAAGTACAGGCAGCAGATGGCAAACTATTGATGAAAAAGATGAAAGCTTCTGTTGGGCAAAGCAGACAGAGAAAGGCTGAGGACAGTACAGAAGTTATGTGGTACAAAAGTATGGGGAGAGGAAAGGTGAACAGACATGTAGAAAATGAAACTGCAAACAGCAACTGTAAAGATATTTCACTCACTTGAAGAGGAAAAGGATTTACAGATCTGTCAGAGAAGATCTGGGAGGGGAGAATCCCAGATGCCAAAAACAGAAGCAGAGAGAATGCCTGAGCATCTGATGTCCTTCACAGACCTAATAAAAGAATACAGGAAAGCAGCTAAGGTCAGGAAAGATACAGCTATAGTTAATTAAAAAAAAAAAAAAACACCACAAAAAAGGAAACCTCTCATGAACTACAAAATAATTGTGTCTTTAAGTTCTATTATTCAAATTAGAGGCTTGCAGAGAGAATTTTTGAATAGGAAAATTAATAGCTCCTGAATTTAACAGTCCTAAAATGAACTAAGCTTTCAGACACAGAGACACAAACAAACTCAAGAGTTCACAGAGATAATAAACTACTGTGAAACAACTCTGTGAAGTCTACAGAGGAGAGAAACATCAAGCAAACTCCCCTTCAGTGACATTTCCTCACCAAAACAGGAAAACCTGTGTTTCAGAAGACTTAGCTCTCATCTTCAAACGGTAGCCAATTAGTAGCATACATATTACAACAGCATCCAGAGGAGACTGGAGCCCAGTGGTAGCAGTTTCTGCCAAAGCATCCCTTCATGATACACAACACTTCCAAAAAGCATGTAGCTTAGGGTCATTTGTGGATGGTTTCTCTCCAGTGTCCTGGATGCCTTGCTGCAGCAGTGACTCAGAGCACCCTGGCACAGCAGCTGCACCAACTCCTGCTGCAGAGAGGAAGGCAGACAGGGAAGGAGAGACAAACATTACAACCACCCCCAGTCGGTGGCAGCCACTGCTACCACCTGAGCCAAAGTAGCACATCTCCTGCACCCATGGGCACAGTGGCAGTGGGACAGCTGCAATGAGGAAAGAAGTGTTAAGGTCCATGTCGCCTTGTCATACTTCAGAGAAGTGAAGCTGGTGAGACGGTCAGGCAGGGATAAGCAATGAAAGCCAACTGAAGTACAATGGGCATCAAGGGTCTTCAGCTGCAGATGTGGTTTGTTTCCTAAATCATCCATTTACTGAGGGATTAGTAATACAGTATCAGTAACTTAGGCTGTGTTTTGTGTTTTATGTTTGGGGTTTTTTTCCTGTTTTTTTTGGGTTGTTTTGATGTTGTTTTTGGTTTAGGTTTTTTGATTATTTTTGGTTTTGGTTGGGTTGGGTTTGGTTTGAAGTACCATGACAATGTGGACCCTGTGTGCAGTGCTGTGGTTTCCTCCCTTCAGCTTCTCCCTCCTTTTTTCTCTCCTCCACTTTCCATCCTCTCTCCCACTGGGTCCCGTGACAATAGAGACTGGAAACACTTCAAGGCAGGGATTTACATAGGTTGCATTACAACCAGACACAAACATTTGCAGGAGACAAACTGTGCTAAAGCAGAAGCAGAGATTATGGCATGAAGTCTGAACGGCCACCAACTGCCCAAAACCTAGTTCTTCAGCTTTCCTGAGCTGGAGCAGGGCGCGTTGTTTTCCCCTGCTCTCTGCCCTGCCAGGCTGGGTGCATGACCCTGTGTTAGAAGAGGTCTAAAGATTCTCTGTGCTACACCAGTAGCTGGACCAGCCTGCAGCCAGCTCTCAACTGGGGGAGTTCATTCATCTGTCCTGTGACGCTTACACAGCTGAGCATAAACTCAGTGTAACTCCAACATGAACCTACAGATACTACAAGAAATCTTGTCAGTAAATAAAATTGCTAAGAAAGGTAAATGACAATTCTCTAAGGATGCTTTCACATGAATGAGTCACAGGTTAATTTAAGACTTCCAGAAAAACTCAGAATGATGACAAAACCAGAAATAGGATTCTTATGATATATAGCCAAAAAAGAGAAAAAAAAAACAAACTGGAAAAAAATTGACCTAAGAGACCAGTAACTCTTCAGAAAAAATATGTAAGCACTTGATTTGGCAGCAGTTTCACATCAAATTCCTTAAACTCTCCACAGCAACATAAAGAGAGTAAAGTTATCTCAATTCCTAAATTAATCTGTTTAAAAAACATTTGAAAAATCCTGTATTTAAGAGACTGAGAATCTCTGCTTTGATTGCAGAAAGTTTGAAACCTGATAAATCAGTGATCTTCAGCAAATCAATTTAAAAACCACAGGTAGCTACAACAGAGCTGTTGCCACAGAGCTCAGAAAATATTATTTCACTGAAAAAATAGTATGCAAAAAGAGGTAAACATACTCCAGTCCTGCCTTCAGTGAAGTCATAACACATTTTACCATTGTTTTAAAAAGCACCAACTTCAGCCTGCATAATAACAAAAGCATAAATAAATATGGCTATATGCATCATGCATTAATGCCTGAGCAGGTTCCATCTTTGCTGTGATCTACTGAGATCCTTCTGATCTGTTCAGACAGGGTGAGTATTCATATGACAGAAACGGTAGGACCTATCAATCTTCTTTCAAACTGATATGGAGTAAAACATCAATAACAGCACTACTCTCAAAAGCAGACTGTTTTCTGAATGCGATAAATTGTTCTGGGTGGACAGAAGTAATGACCCATATAACGCTGAACACTATTTCTTCGCTTTGCCAATGTCAAAGAAACACGCTATTTTGGGGGGATGAAAAAAAGTTATGTATTCATTAATTTCAAAGGACTTGTTTTCTTCAGTTCCCCTATTATGAACTCCTATTACCTATTAAGCATTTGAGCTTCTATGATGGGAAAAAAAATACACAGTTTATGCACTTGCCACTTATAATTCTTATAAGAGCACTCATAATACAGACCTACAAATGTTGTGTTTATTCCATGTGTATTCACTGCATCTTACTGTCATATCCATGTGATTATCGTATTTCTGCATTGCACACATTGCATGAAAACAGAGAAATGAATATACCCTCCCTTCAGAAATTCTAGAATTTTGATCATACTTTTTAGAAGTTATGACATACAGAAATTTATCACCTCAACCGCTTTCTTGTACTAACAATGTAACTATTTCTCACCATTTTCTATGTAGGAACAGTCAAGTCTAGCTGCTGTAACAATGTGATCTTTTATTCATACTTCTAATCTAAATTCAGGGTTAAAAAAAAAAAACAACACATTTGCTCTTAGAAAATTAAATTGAGATGTAGAGGAAGAAATTTACATTTAGAAGTAAAAAGTGACCTTCTAATATGGTAGTAAATTGTTTTTGACTTTTCTGTCAAGGCTCTCTGGAGACAGTTTGATCCTGTTCTCTAGTACATTGGCCTCAATGTCCTCTACTATAAATCAGCTGTGATGCATACATATTACTCAGTGATTTCCTAATATAATTGGCAGTATGTACTGTGTATCAGCAAGCAATTTCAAGTTCACCTAGAGCTTTGACAAACTCAAGGAAGCATAGCTATATAAAAAATGAAGATTAAAAATAAAAGTTGTAATGGAAAGTTGTTTAAAGAAATTAAGTTGCATTTAACAACTATCTTCTGAGACTACGAGCATGATCAGACTTCATCACATTGGACATAAATCCCAGCTGCTCATCTCTCTTCATATTCTGTTCTAGACATATAGAAAAAGGGACCCACAACATTTTGGAACATCATCTAGGGCGCATGTCAAAATTCAAACCATATAGCTTCTCCTCATTAGGATTCATTGCCAATGAAGAACATTCAGGAATATACACATTAAGGAACCTACTGAGAATAAAAGCCAAGCTATTTTGCTGCATAATGTACATCAAAGATATGACTTATTAAGACTAAACTCACAAAATGAGTAACTAAGAAGCTTCCTTATGAAATATTAAAAGTATGTTTTGTTCTTTAGCCAATCCTCCTGATGTTGCAAACTGTCTACACTACAAAGATGTCCCTGTCCATAAATATTGAACACATGCTCCTAATGTATTTGCTAAACAATTTGGCACTGTCACTTTGTAAAAGACATTAACTATTAACATAGCTTTATGTTGTAAAGAGCACAAAAAAATCCTGTGGCTCATACTTTTCTGAGTAATTTTCTCATTTGTGTCTGGACCAAAGAACAAAGCACCAGAATGATCCCAAACATGTTTACTATCACAGTGAAATTTAAAAAGGATATATTATATTATGTTTGCAGGCTTATAAGTATGCCATGTACAGAAAATGACACACAGCTGCACCAATACATGCAGAAGGAATTACCAAACTAGTGTACAAGCAAGATGTTGGTTGAAAATGCCGAAGTATTCAAAGCTCTCTGACAAAAGCTCCTATACTTTTGCCTCCCCAAATAATAAGAACCATGATTATGATGCTAGAATTTATATTGGTATACTTATAAAAATAATGCTCAAAGTAAAAGCCTGGTTCTCATCCTCAGTATAACTACCACTCCTGTGAGACAATACAAACCTCATTTCACAGCTCCTTACAGAAAACCCAACTATTCTATTGAGTGAAACTAAATGTAACAAAACAAAATGCAACATTGTTGAAAAACTGAGTGTGTCCACAATTAGTAAAATTACAACATTTAATTGAAGCACAGAATCCATTCAAATTTACTGCAATTATCCATTAATAAATTACAAATGCAGCATCTTTCTTATGTTTTACAAATCACTATCTCTAAAGCAGGTAATTCAAAGAAGAATCATCCTATTCTGGTTTCAGCCTAGATTGCTCATAAATGCTCCTAAGGCAGTGGTACAGTATTTGATCTTTGTCTTTGGAATCAACTAAAAACCAGGATAATGTACAACAGTTTATGAAGTACAAGACTAAAATGAAACCTTTAAGGAATACAGATCGGCACCGCTTTGTCCTAACTTGCAGAATGAATAAGGAACCAACATTACAGTATCAGAAAGTGTCCTAAGTTAAATATCAAAGTGTTAACAATGAGAGATAAAAAAAGGGTTGTATTACAGCTACTGAAGAAAGCAGAAACAATGCTGCATGTATCTACAAGCATTAAAGTAATGCTGTGCCGCCTTTTTGACCAACCAGCCCACAAGAACGGGATGCATCTCACCCACCTCCAGATCCCTACAGCTGAGCTAATCAGCGCAGGCACCAGGCTTTAGGGTCAGTGGGCACACAAGCCATATGAGCAATTTTTGGAAGTCTACTTTGGGATGAGAATAATCATACCCTAGAAGTGCCCTTTTTCACCTCCGAATAAAAAAGGGAACTCACGGCAAGAAGTTCACATTGCAGAGATCCTCACTCAGTCAAACTGCACCACCAGTAAGAGAGGAGAGAAACAGGTTTGTAGTAATTGAAAACACATATTCAATAAGCACAAACAAAAAGAGGGAAAGAATAGAAGAAAACATGGTAACCACATCTGTGTTTCACCTAGTATAAAATGAATCAGAAGGTCCATTTTAAAACTACAAGAAATGTGAAGAATTGGGATAATCTAAATAGGGATTGGGAAGCACCCATTGCTAACAGTTAGAGACTGATTTGAGCCCTTCACAGTAATGTCTATCACCCTTTCAATCACCTCTCATAGCAGGAATGACTGTAACTCCGGCTACCTTTGTGGACCGTCTACTATCCTCATCCTGCAAGAGGGAAAAGCTAACTCTGAAGATGAAGGAGGTTAGTGACTGCTAATGGGCTTTTATGTTATTCACTGCAATGCTCTATCTACTTAGAGGTAGAGAAAACAGAAACCATAGGGAAAGAAGCAGAAGATATTTGTGCTAACTGCATAAGAATATTAAAAATATTTAGCCTCTGGATACATACTCAAACTAACAAATGAATCCTGGTTTATGGTTTGGAAATAATCCAGTTACGAAAATAATCCAATCCAAAGGTTTGCAAGAATATTTACCTTTGTAAATCGTATCTGAAAAGTACAGCTTTTTTGACTTTTCTTTCCCCTTGAACTAGCTAGACATTTGCTATCCCTAAAATAAATTAATAATAAAGTTACTTTAAAAAATATCTAAACCTCTTCTTCATATTCACATAATGATTTTCAGGATAAATCTTCTCAAAGCCTGAGCTGCTATATAGTTACAAAAGCAAAGACCAATATGCAATTTACGGAGATAAGTATCCCAATTATGAAATAATGATAATGCTGTTACTCTTCAAGAAAGATTACTTCCATGGTTCCTGTAACCTCTCCTTTTCAGCTTCTATGGAATTTATAGTTGCATAATACTGCCTGTAACCTGTCTTGGCAGGAGCTAATGGTGAGACTGAACAAACAATCTCTGTCCTCACATCAGACCTTTTAATCAAATTCAGCTGACAAACAGATGACCTTTAACAGCGGCACGTTTCTGTCAAACAGCCCTGACTGGCCTTTCAACAACATCAGGAGAGTTTCCCTGCTCTACCCAGTAATCACTCCAATTGCAGCTATGTGGTTTCTTTCTGGCAGCTCTATAAACTGTCATTCCTTAGACTCTGATCCAAGTGTTGAGAGAATACGCTGCTAAACAGCTATGCTGGCACCCAGCAGGGGCTCTCTTTTTCAGGACAAAAGCCAGGCTTTTGAAAGCAGAATGTGTTCAACAATAGCATAATGCACCCTTCCAACATTTTCTTGTACAACGAAAAGTTTCCCTTAGTGAACCATAAAGAGGCAAACCTAGACGTTAATTTGGACTGGAAAACTTGCATGCCTAGGGCCTAGATGGAGTTGTGACCTCTACAGTGGAAGCAGTATGAAATATGATTTTCAGTTCCCACAGATGGCTATTTAATACAGTACAAAACCCTAAGGTTTTTACGCATAAAAAATTAAACGGCAGATACTGAAAACACATTCAAAGGTTTGGTTGATAACAAATGTGATGTAAAAGCAGTAAATTCTTACTCTTCTAAAGCCTGAAGCATGTTTCCAGGTTCTTCAAAGGACAGAATATTGATGATTTGGTCGTTCATAATTATATCTTCACTAAAGAGATCACCTGAATTAAACTGAGAATGCTCCAGTTTGTGATTCTGGATGAGTTCATGCTGCATCTCCTAAAAAATAAAAATTAACAATTTACACTGAATATCTCATCTGATTTTATTGCAGTTAACTCTGGGTGAGAAGGTTCCTACTTATCTGTACAAACTGTACGGCTGTAGAGGCTACAGAGAGATACACAATTCAGATACGTATCTGAAATCAAATATACTACTTTGTTTCAAGCTGAACTTTTTGTATATAACTGGAGTACATATGAAGACATGAACGGAGAAGACAGAAGACTCTGCACTGACTTCAGTAGACTTGTGAAAGCCTTCTAGGAGGTTATCTTCTACTATAAACTTTCTAGGCCAATTGTTTTAAACTTACACAAATTATATATGGCAAGATTACAGCATCATGAGGTAAACTATGGTAAATTAATCCTATGAATGATGGAAGTGACTCAAGTTTGTGGTTCGGAGACTCCACTGAGACTAAAGGCTAATAAAATTACCATACAAAACCCCACTATAAATATTTGATTCTTGGACCAAACTGACCCTTTTTCATTATTTCATTATCACAGCTTTTTCTGTAAAAAGAAACAAGGCATGACCTTTTCATTTAAAGGAATATTTTTTCCAGACCTAAAAGTTGTTCAGGGAGTAATTTTCAATCACAGAAAATAAGGCTGGAAGTGATTTATGAGCTCCTCTGGTCAGTCCAGGGGGATGGGAGATCCAGCATGGTCCGTGCAGAGAAGGGACTCAAACATCTGAATACGTGTCTCTTAGAGGTCTGCTCTAATCACTGTGATATTCTGACTGACGGCTCTAGCTCTCTCCCATTGAAGCTGCTGCACTTTACATAAATACATAAACAATTAATAGAAGCATAGGGTGGAACTTGGATCAACTTGATGAATATTTATCAGATTTTTATTTTCTCTCTCTGTCTCAGTATGTACAATCTGGCACAGCCTGGATAAAGAGCACTGAAAATGCTTCATCCCCAGAATCCAACTGTTTTGTCCAGTCACTCCATGAAATTAAAGCACATCCAAAGAACCTAAATTCAAATCCCTATTCCTGATAATCAGAAATACAATCTGGAACAAGTCTCCTGTGTTCAAGGTAAGTGGTCTGCTCCCTCAGCAAATGCTTATAACTTACAGACATCCCGCTTCTCACTTTGAGGGATAGAGAGGACGAAGAGAGGAATATGAAAGGAAACTAACAGACAAAGGCTAATTGCCCTCCAGTCTGAAGCTAACATCCAGGTACTGACAGCAGTTCTTTTGATCAGATTATCATTCTTACACTCCCTCTAAATCTGATTGTGCTAAACATTAGAGGTTGTAGAGATTGTATTACCTGCACATGCAATCCATCACTTGGTGGCTTTTTATTTATCTTTAAAAAGTCTTTAGACTATCTGTATTAGTTGGCAAATTATACCATCAGATATAATCAACAAAAAGTTTAAAGAGAATTATGGACAGTATGACTTACCTGGTTTTTACTGCGGAAACTCCATTTTAATATTTGGGTTCGGTAAATGATGAAAAAGACAGCACATGTCAGTACGAGTGAAATAAAAAAAGCAATGAAGAACCCTGAAGCATGGATGGCATGGCTGTACAAAATCTGAAATTAAAAGACCACGTTATTAAAATTACGTTTTGACTATATATAAAGATCAGACTCAAAGATTATAGCTGTAAGAAAAGTAGCAAATTATTTTTAAATGGCTTCACGCAACTTCAGGGTTCCTCAGCATTAAGTTAGAATTTCTATATTTCTATTAGAATTTTCAAACACGTGTCTATTTTCCGAGGTTTTCAAGACAGCATGGTTTGTTACATTCGCCTACTCCAAATTCTTGTGTAACTTCAAGCAACAGAACTCCCACAGATTGAATTTAGGCGCTATGACTTTTGGGTGTCCTGTACTTAACAGTTGGTTTTCCACTGTTGACAAACTCTCCTAAGTCTAGTTGAAACTGACGGCATTTGGTCTTGCTCAGAGGCTCTGAAAATTTGCTCTGATGTTGCCTACCTTTATTTAATGGATATATCTCGATTTAATAAAACTGAGTAACTACCACAGGGAAAAAGCACCAGTATGACTTCAGCATAAATATATAACTGACAGCTGACAAAACCATCCAGTGTGTGTACACCCTTGCAGTTTCTGCATGAGCCGGAGTCGGAAAAGAATAGCCGGAGCACTGGAACAGCAAGCCAACTAACAACTCTGTAGACCTTTCCTTTCAGTTTAACTTAATCTTTAAATTGAATTGCATTAAAAATTAATCTCTACTTCATGCTCCATGTAGCAAGAGTTAATTCAGTGTTTGTTTAGTTCATTGAGATCTCTGAATGAAAAACAAAGCACAGCTATTAGTATAATATTTCACCACAAACTAATCACTCTGCTGGGGTTAGAAAGTGTAAATAATTAACATGCTTCTTGCAGGCTGGGTTTGGTCATCTCTTGGAACAGAAACCTGAAAGCAGAAACCATGCAGTCAACAGTAATTCTGCATAGGAAGCAATACTCAAACATGGTTCACAATTTGAAAAGGATTTATTCCAATTTAACACTAGAATTTTATGCTTTTACTGCCTAGTTTTTCTCTGGTTTTGTACACTGAAAACCTGTCGTATCTAACTGAAAGGAACTGCCTCATGTCAGACTCTGTTGTTGCACAGGTTCACCTCCTCAAAGCTGCTGGAGATGCTCAGCACTCACTGATTTAAAAATAATTTCAGTTGTGGAGACCTCATAGCGGCCTTCCAGTATCTGAAGGAGGCCTTTAAGGATGCTGGGGAGGGACCCTTCATTAGGGACTATAGTGATAGGACAAGGGGTAACGGGTTAAAACTTAAACAGGGGGAGTTTAGATTGGATATAAGGAAGAAATTCTTTACTGTTAGGGTGGTGAGGCACTGGAATGGGTTGCTCAAGGAAGCTGTGAATGCTCGCTCCATCCCTGGCGGTGTTCAAGTCCAGACTGGACAGAGCCAGCCCTGGGTGACATGGTTTAGCGTGAGGTGTCCATGTCCACGTCAGGGCACTTGGAAGTTGATGATCTTAAGGTTCTTTCCAACCCTAACTATCCTATGATTCTATGAATTAGGCAATGATGTCAGTATCAACGGAATCATCAAGGCATTAATACAGGCTACTATTTGGCACTTGCACAGCTCCAAGAAGATCCAAGATTTACTTCACAGAATTGTACATGTACAATCAACAATTGCTCTGACAGACAGGGGTGCGACTGGCTTGTTTTTTTTTGTTTTGGTTATTTTTAATGTGCTTAGTCTAAAATAAGTAAACCCTTGAAGCACCTTGAGGTTCACTAAAAAGTTCTGGGACTAAGTATTTATCTGAGTAAGCCACCCATGTGCTGAATTCCTTCTAATACATTTCAATATCTTTTAAGTTTTTAATGGAAACAAGAAAGAAAAGAAAATGAGGAGCAACACAATAATTTCCCAGTTCCATGTGTAACTACCATCACATTGTCTGAATGTTTTTTCTTGATGTAGCTTTGGCCAATTGCTCCCATTACAGTCCTCTGTACCACTGGGTGGCTGAGTACCAGCTCTGTCCTCACCTCACTCTGCAGTGCCCACCAGTTCCTTGCCATGAGCTCAATTAAAGCTGCATCACTTTGTATCAAAATATCTTCATTTGTTAATTCATCTGAAAGATGTTTCTGTAAATATTAAGTAACTCCCCTTCCTAAACAGTGTTTAGCCCTACACAGTTCAAAAAGGTTTAGCTCATATCCCTTGAACTGAGACAACAAACATCTGTGTGGGACTTGGAAAAACTGCAATTCTGAAGACCATCTGCTGTCCCCAGCTTCTCCAGTCACACTAGGTGGCCAAGAGGGAATCATAGAAGGGTTCTTTAGCTATGCCATACCAAGGATCTGCCTGTGGTCTAACCACTTTCGATAAACAGGAGATGCTGTACATAATACTTAGGAAGAAAAAATGCTGCTTTGGAACTACTTCATTTTGCCTGAACTCACACTCATTTATCTCCAAGCACTCTGTGAAATTTAGGGATCTCTCCAGGCTTCTGGGGAAAGCAGGAACCTGGTGAAGCTGAAATGGAGCTTGTTAGCTTTTGATAGAGAATAAGCACTGACTAGAGAATTACCTGTACTTTCTAAGTAAAGTCGAGACCTACAGCAGCACAGTCAGTCTGCACCAGGGCAGGCAGCTCTGTCAAAAGTTAAGCTCCAATGGAGAAAAATGGAAAGAAAATCATCTGTGCTTTTACATTTAAAGTAAATGGGTTCTGGAAAGAAAGTCAATGTCACTGGGGGGCTGTACCTGCAAGCAGGACACAGTAGGCGCCTAATGACATCTAAAAGCATCACTGTGGATGGTGCGGGCAGGTGCTAGAAGAGCCCCTGCACAAGCCACGGTGCAGGAGCACTGCTGGCACTGCAGGTCAACCTTCAAACCACTGACACACCAGGAAGCCTCAAGACCCACATCTGGAGCTAACTTCTTAAGCCATTCCCAAACTGGAGAGAGGCATTACAGGCCCACGTTTCTTTCACAAACTGCTGCACTTCTGCTAATTTGAAGGATGCTGACAGAAGCAAGCCTGGAAAAAGTCAGATCAAAGTAATATCTGTGCCGTGCAACATGCTCAGATGGGAGAACTTTCTTTTGTCCTTTTCACTACAGCATCAAAACCACACAGCTAAGGGCAGAGGCACTCAGTACTCACAGCCCCTGAAGCATTGCGGGAAGACATCTGGCATGGACACTCACATGAGCAACACATATTTTTTTCATAACCCACAAAATTACCTAGTCACAGGCAACCAAGCACTTTCTTCCAGTGGCACAGAAGAAAAATCCACAGGGTTTGTAAAACTTTCAAGAACCACACAGTAGCCAAGTGTGCAAGCAAACCATGTGAAAGCTGACAGAACCAACTTAGCATGGCACTGCCATGTCTACACAATTAACTCTCTTTTCTGCCCCCTAAGTCAACATTTATTATTCACGTAATCACAAGTATGTTGGCTTTACCACACTCATTAACAGGTTTAAATAATGATTTTTAGTAAATATAATCTGAGATTTAGAGTATTTATGACAGCTGAAGGTATGGATGAAATACAATACATCGCACCTTTTTCAGCTAATCATAATTTCCTTGCACAAACTGATTTCATTCTGAAATGCCTTATGCTTGGCCACAGTCCAAAGGCAAACACTATGAATGTGAAACATGAAGTGTTCTGTAATTTCTAGGCTTTAGTTTTTAAAAATTAACAGCATTCTCCACACACCTTTACCACACATTTTAATTACAAAATCTGTTCATTTAGTAAGTCCAGATGCAGCTGAGCCAATTTTACCTAACTATGGAACAGTCCCCAAGAACCTGTTGAGGTCTAAATATCAAATTCAAGTTGGAAACCCCCACACTATAGAGGTTTTAAGTATAGTAATAGCAGAGACCAATGTAGCTTATAGTCTTAGCTTAGACATCACCAGTGGCTGTAGATCAATTCACACTGAACTCTACAGAAAACTATTCACAAAGCTATTTTTCTAACCCAGTCTGCATGGCTTACACCTTTAATAATATGAGTTTCCAAAAAATACCTTTATGGTAATTCCAAGCATAATTCTTAGCTATACAAATGTCCAATCCCTTTAAATCTTACTAGAACAGTAAGCTCTCTAGCCCATGTATAGTTTTACTTTATATCATGTTTAATTCTGGCTTCCATTTTAATAGAGTGAACACCTGACCTTCAATTATGAGAAAGCCAAGTCTGGACTTATTATACTGATACTTAAAATTATACTAACAGAAGCTCAGAGGGCAAGAGATTCCCAGCAATAGAGAATACTGGAACAAGAGGTCCCTGTGCCCAATCTCCAAATAGACTACTGATTTTAAAGGTAGAGAGAAACTCATGGGACAGGCCCATGGAAGGAATGAGCAGCCTAGTCCTCAAGGCCTTGTCAGGCATGCCCCATCCATATGAACTTTACATTTCAAATTATATAATCGTGCAAAAAATGTTCCAGGGTAAACCAATTTTTTTCTGCCTGAACACAAATAATCACAGTGATCTTGCCAACCAAGTCACAGCTCCTTAAGAAAAGACCCCTTGCAACACAGCCTGTCAAGGTAATAAGGGTAGGGGAAGAAAACCAAGTTTGGTGAACACATTACTCATTACTCAAGCAATAACAGGGATGGATGCAGTGATCCATCTTAAATAAAAATTATCTAGAATAGTGCTGTTCACTGCATTCAATGTAATTTTGAAGGCTTATCTGGCCTTTTAGAAACCATAATAGGAAATCATAGAATTTACCTTGGTCTTTTCTTCTTCAGTTATGGTGAATGATGCTGTCAGTGATACGAGATGTGTTGCATTCTGAGATACAAAAATATTACATGCATGAAAACAAACATGCAGCAAACAGCCCAGAGTCCCTAGAAAACCCTGTGTTTAGAAGATAAGCTATATTTCTCATTAAGCTTAAAGCTGAAATAAATCTGTCAGGAAAATGCAGTGTACTTAGGAGTAACACTAACAGACATGGAAGCAGCTACTCTGTGGGATACACTCTCCCGCTAATCACACAGAAGCATATTCCGGTGCTCACAGAATCACATGCCTATAAAGGCTGGTTGACTTAAAATGCACAGAACAGGAGCCACAGGCAGTGCACGTCTCTACTCTTACAACTCGCTGTTTTTTTGAAGTCTCGCTCTCCTCTATGCTAGTAACACTCTCATGCATGCTGAACATTTTTTCCTCTAAAGCAAAGGAGATACAACAGTTGAAATGAAAAGACATGTGCAGGTTCTTTACATGCAACAATGAAAGCCACATAAAAAAAGTATCAAGCCATATTTTAGAATTGGAAAATTTTACTTTGGAAGAAAGCAAAGAGACAGGCTAACTCCAGCATTCATTAGATCAGCTGTCTCAGAGCCTGGTGCAACTGAGTTCTCAAAAATCAGCAAGGATGAAGATTTCTCAGCTTCTCTGGACAATCTGTTTCAGAGATTTACAACTCACACACTAAAAAAGTGTTCTCCTTACAAGCAAAGAGGTTTTAGTTTACTTCAGCTTGTTTTTTAGTTAAAATAAATTCTTTTTCTGATAAAAAATGGTAAAACTTTCAATCTCTCACAGACTAAACTGGAAAGAAATACAAAAAGCAGGAAGAAAAGCTACAGGACAACACACAAACATACTCCCCCTATTTAAGGACGTCTAGGACTTCCTAAGCCATAAAGGGTAACTCATGTATTTATAAATTTATGGTAAGCAATCAGACAGCCTAAGAACTTAATTTCATTACATGCAGGCCTCATTGCTTAGGCAAACAAGCACCGCCTTGGAGATTCTTTTTAATTTATGTTTTTACAAAAACGGTGAAGAGCAAAACAAAATTGTAAAGGAAATACCTGTGATGAACTCTTGAAAGTTAGCTTTGCAGGCAGCATCAAGACCCTGCCATCCCATGTTTCTTTTGCGTCAAGAAGTGCAGAGTAGTTGACTGCAAAGTATTCTCCACCTTTTAAAGGAGAAAAAAAAAACAGCTGTGTAGATTAAGCAGGTGAGGTACACCTGACAGTGCATTAGTGGCCTCTAAGTATTGTGTCTGCATTTTTTTGAACAGTAGCTATACCGACATGAAAACAACCCAGTACAGTTGTACATCATTTTTCAAACAAGAATGGGAGTGAATCTCTGAAGAGTGGAGCACCCAGCTGAGCTCAGCTGCAGCTACAGATGTTTGCAAAATTTGAAAAGTAAGTTCAATATGAATAAAACATCTGAGGAGCTTTCTGGGTGCCCCTTTAGACTTACGCTTCCTCAACAGCAAAAGTGCCCTCCTAGGAACCCAGCTGCAGTAAACTTACAACACTGAATTCAAGGGAATTCAGCAGAGGAGGCAGCCAGAGCCTAACAGCATAACTCAGAGAGGAGAGATTTGGATAGATTTGCTTTGTCCCAGGAGAATTATTTGAAGATCCCTGGCAAAGGCTTGAGACTGTACTGGAGCTTTTTCCTTCTGAAACAGCAGATGCCCCGCATCCAGAGTAATGGCCACATGAGCCCAACTTGTTCCAACAGTTCCATGTCCTTTTCATGTTGAGGACACCAGAACTGCACACTTTACTCCAAGTGAGGTCTCACGAGAGCAGAGGGGCAGGATCACCTCCTTCGACCTGCTGGTCACGCTCCTTTTGATGCAGCCCAGGATACAGCTGGATTTCTGGGCTGCAAGTGCACACTGCCAGCTCATGTTCATTTTCTCAATACTTCAGCAAGCCAATCTGCCACGCTTGGCTAAAGAAGGAAGCTTTGTCAGGTATGATTAAAATGGCTTGTGCAGCAGCTTTTAAAAATACCCAAAATGAACAAATACTATCATGAAAGGTTCTAATTAATTTTGATGGTAGCGACTTTTACAGAATACAGGGCCTCAATTCTGTGCCTGGGAGATCAGAAGCAGTTCAAAGGTGGGAGTCAAATTATGAGCTAATACAATTGTAAACTGCAGCACAAAACCTCTTCCGAAGTTTTTCACCTGTATTAACTCATAATCAGAAAATTTACACCAGCAAAAGTAAGTAACTACTGTGATTTGAACAGATGCTCTTCCACATCTGTAATCCAGGGTAGATCCCTGTAGATTTTGTTACCTTGCAAGACTCCTTTGCTATAAATCTGTATGCCATCTGTGGTCTTATTGCCACTGTTTTTTTGAACGTGAAGACCAGTGATATTGTCCAGGAGGATAAGATCTGTAATGTTTGTTGAGAGCAGTGTGTTGGTGTTATTAATCAGAAGTGTGATGTGTGCGATTTGAGGGTCATGTTCAACATCCACCTGAAAACAGAAATATTAACATTAATGGTGCAAAATGGCTGTACGTGCATCTCTAACATCAGAATTCATAGTCTTGATTACTAATAAAAGTTCAGTATATGTGTAAACTTATTTTCTGAATGCATTCTGAGAGGCCTGCAAGTGCCACTCCACTCTCTTTGATCTCCAGCTCCCAAGATTTTAATCTTTGGTATGTCAGGCTGTTGCTTGGAGACAAAGGGACAGAAACCCACGAGCTAGAAACCCAGCTCATGCAGAACCAAAAGTGAAAATAAGACCTTGAGCGTCCCTGTGATACCTCATACAACACAAAACTGTATCAGAACCTTAAAAGCAGAGTCTGGAAAATCCTTAAACTTGAACTTCTGTACCATGAAGATGTTTCTTTAGCAAGCTGCCCTTGCTGCAGATTCATTCTCTCTAAGCAGTTTTGGTCTGTATTTCCCTTTGCTCTCAGGAACCACACTCTCTGAAGGGTGCTGCTGCCTTGATTCGCCCCTCCCATGAGAGGGCTTGATGGAGCCACAGGTGGGCTTGGAAGTCCCATCCCTACTTCCAGTTAGTGGTGAAGTTCAGAAACTAATCACCAACCTCTAGCAACATGCATCAACATTATTTTATTTACTTATTCCACTAGGCCATTAACTGTCATTGAATAATTATACCCTCTCAATAAAATTACTTTGAGCACAGAGTTGCTTACTGACCTCTCACCTTCCAAATTGTCTCCTGATATAACTCATATTAAACCAGAATTGCCTAAAGCTTTATCAGGTCTATAATATGCTGGCCTATAGTACATCCTTAATGTCGTATCAGGCTTCTAATAATGACACTAAATTAACACTTATTTTACTGACCAAAGTACGTTTCAGGCTGAACCTTTCTCTTTTTTCCTCTTCCTTTCTAGTCTGTATCACGACACACACAAATGGAAATAAAGCAGCCCCCAGAGAAATAAGTTCTAAAAACATGAATTGTGCGACAGACTTCAGAAATCACACCAGAGTTTGTGGCAGCCACAGGGCCTGTCATATGTAGTTATGATTTCATTGTAACACCATTCATCTCTGCATTTCATACTAATTGAGTAGAGAATCAGATTACAGTTTTAGGATATCTTATGCATCAAGGAGAAAAAAAAACTTTATTGACATTGCTTTGTTTGCATTTTCCTATGTAATTAAATATCTAATAATGTACTACTAATAAAAGTACATTTAATAAACCTGTTTAACTTAAGTGTTCTACACACAGCAAGTTCAACCCTCAACTGTACAGAAGAAACAGATTTTATGGAAGAAAAAACCCAACTATTTATTGTACTAGATTCTGCAAATAATTGTCAGCACATATAAAAATAGGCTTAATCATGTTTGTGAGGAAAATATTAGCAATTTCATATGTTTGTACATCATTAATTATACCCCAACACTTATGAGACATAACTCCACTATATATTAAAAATGTGATATATTTGGGGCAGACTTTCTCTCTCCTGGTTTCTGAACTGGCATGATGCAGTCAATATGCCTTTCAAACTCTCCTGTGCAGTCACAAAGGCTTTAAACTTCCTTTAAAAAAAGCACAAACAACATGAAACAGGGAAAAAAGCCTCAAAGCCACATAAAGAAAATCCAAAGCCACAGAGCAGAGAACCTGACCCAATCACAAAAACAACACACCTTGAAAGATTCGAGGTTCAAACTACACAAGTTGTTAGCACTACCTTATGCTCCACAGTAAGTGTGGATTGGCTTGTGCAGACAAACAAGTATGCACCAGCAATAGAGGACGCTGGGGAAAAAGGAAGAAACAGAAAAACTTTTTCCTCCCTTCATTTTACCACACCTTTCCCTTGCCTTTCTGTGAGATGAAGCAAAAAAAATGAGGATTTCAGGGCCTCTTTCTCTGCTTCTAATTAGGCACAAATATATTCCTTTACATTTGCGGTGAAGGGATGTAAACAGTAATTTAGATAAATTCCTACAATAAGATAGGCAGAGAAAGTTGCATGTGTATATTCACAGGCAGGAGGGGGAATATGGCAGCATTAGTCCTTTCCTTCCCCTGGGCAGAAGGTTTAATGCATGCTCCAACACACCATTCATTCTCTTTCTTCAACCAATTTTGCACTTTCTCTTCAGTTTCTTTCATTTAATAAAGTTCTTAATTCAGTGACTAAACATAACATCCCTTCAGAGGTATCCCAACCATACTGCCTATCACCTACCACAAGCAATGTAGGAATAATGTTGGCAGTAAGTTAGAACAACTAGAAATGGGAAAGGATTAAAAAAAAAATGAAGCACCATAGAATCAAAGATAATCTGTAATGCAAGAATACTTAGAAGATTGAGACAAAAAACGCGTAAATGTATTAAAAGCCAAATAGTCAAATTTAAAGATTTACTTCAGTTTTGTTCAGGATTATTGTCATGATGAAGTACTGTTACAAAAAAGTTCATGTCATAATATGGAATGAGGCTCTTAAAGGAGTACACTTCTAGAAAGAAGGAAAGGACGGGGTGCTGGAAGCACAGGTAAAATTTCAATAAGGTTATTTCTGTGATGAGGTGTTGGAAAAATCCTGTCTCTGAGAGGTATACATATGTCATCTCCATGCTTCGAGGAATCACTCATGTTTTAAATGGAAAATGTGCAGAATATACTTTTTTCCATCTAAAACAGCTAAAGACCACCATATGGCCAGTGTCTCTCTTAGCAGGAAAGCATCTGTTCAGATGAATTAGGACTGAACTAGATGACAAGGTAAGCAAAGGAAAATAAAATATGAACTACATTTAAATGTGGAAAACAATCATATACAATTGCATAGTTTTCTGTAATTCACACCCAGAGGTCTGCAAAATTATTTTCTGATAATCCTTGCATCTATAGCAGATTAACCTCGATGTACAGCAGGATTTCACAATTTTTAATGAGCCTGTGTGAGGTTGTGCTATAAACAGCAGGAAAAACCCAACACGTAACTACCTCAAACTCTTTGAGAGGCTCTGATATAAAAATTGGGAATCTACAGTTGGAAAAACAGAAGGATCTGTGTTACTGCTTCTTATGTCTGAAATGCTGACTATTCAGCCTTATTAATTATGATATGCTGCCATTTCAATAAGAATATTACAGGTAATTTATGCCATGAGATGAGATGCATATTCATTCTTCTCTACGCAAATGATCTGGTGCAATTTATAACACCACCTCTTCTGTCCTGGTTTCTGAAACTACTCTCATATGCAGCATTTACTGAATTCATGCTTGTCTTAAAATTGGATGTGCTTTCTCTCTCCAAGGGACAGGTAAGAAAAACTGTCTCTAAACAGAAAAATTCAGACTTGCTCCATCCAGTGTAAAAATCAACCAACTAATCAACAAAAACAGGGAAAAAAACAGAAAGGAGTAATAACAGTGTCGGTAAATCTATCAACCTATGCCACATGAAGTAAAAATAAAAAGGAAGGTTTAAAATTTCCTTATATTAGGGAAGTCTTTGCTCCTCATAAGCATTTCACACACGTCAAATTAAAGCTTTTTTCATTATATACTGTGCAGTAGCTGTGTCTCACTGAATATGCAGACTACGACATGTTGGTTCTTCAATGGATGTGTGATAGGATGGCCAAAGATGCAGTGGGCATCACAAGGCCCAGTGCCCTACTCTTCAAAAGGAGTCTACAGGTGACCCAGGTAGAGCACCCATGACTGAGACAGAAGAATATCTCAGAAGGCTTATCTCATCCTCTAAAGAAGTTTGTCTCTATCTCTACCCAGCCTTGTGGCTGATTTCTAGAGTTCACTGGGCTTTGTTCATTTATAATTTTACAGATTCACACGGAAGCATTTAGTTTTACGACAATCCAAAATCCCCTGAAGTCAAGAGAACATTTCACTGACTTCAGTTTTGACTCAACAATGCAAAACTGTGCCTTTTACAGAGGGTGTAACCATCTTAACATCAAAAAGGATGTTCTCCCAAATACTCAGCATTTGCACAATTCTGTTCCCACTTTTTAAAGGACATTAAGGAACAAACTTCCTACCAAATTAACAAGACAAATATAAGAAAACTTACCACACCACATTTCTGAAGGGTTATTCCAAACCCAGAAGAAACTGACACATTGGACACATCTTTAATCTGGAAGAAGGGGAAAAGTCTACATAGTGTATGAAAATATAATTCACAAACTGCAGCACAAGTTAGAAAGGTAAATAATGAGATGAGAAAAAAGTAGTGGTATTGTCTTCAAATTTAACAGCTTTTTTATTCCAATAGCTAATCTTTTTTTCTAATCTAAATTTGTATGAACTACTTATTCCCACAAGTAATTACTAGTATCTTAATTGATATATTCATCTTTGGCCATCACAATTCTCTAACAAAATATTCTCTGCATAACATTATCAGACTTCACAGATCCATCTCATTACTAAGTGTCTACCAAAATTTACACAGCAATCACGTAGTTTATCTGTCACAATAACTCTTTGTGCATCTCATGAGTTTTTGCTGCTAAAGCCATTTCAAGTGATCATAACCACCTGAGACAGAACTAGAAATGTACTAATTGGGTAGTAAATTCCCAGCTTGTGATATAATTGCTACAATCCTGAGAGTAAAAGTTGCAAACCATCTATTACTGACCTGGTGGAGGTTAACAGAAGACTCTCGTTTGAACAAAATCTTATTTGTCCATGAGGGTACCAATGTAAACAGCGAATGGCTCCACTGATTGTCCGAGGCTGCAGAGGTCAAGAACTGGTGAGGGGCTTCACTTTCTTGAGTGGCCAGAAGTAATGGCATTGCTGCAAACCAAGACAAAAGTATGCATTACAGCTAAAGCTGGCTCCTGTGCGGCAGACACTGGGTGCAGAGTCCAGGCATGGATGGGGCTTGTGGTACCTGGTACTCTGTGTGGACACTGCAACCAGCATGCTCTCCCTCAAAGCACTTAAAATCAATACAGATAACACAGATATGAGGCCATACAGGAAACAGAGATGGGATTTGCCCCCCAAAACCCAGCAGGACTTAGAACAAAAGTGTTTCCTACGTAGGGAACACACACATACCCCACAGAAAAGTTATTGCCATTTAAATGTAAAGTGTCTAATTCATAAATTAAAAGGTTCCAGCCTTAAATCAACTGTTAGTATTTCAACACAAAGAAATTTTCAGCAAAGCATAAATAATTGAAGCACTTAACAGTGTGAGAGGCCTCAGTGTTAAGGGAGCTCTGCTTCAAAGATACCATCTGCCAATTAACCATTAACTGTGTCAATATTCAGAACAAATATATTTCTCAGTTGAGTAAGGGTCTCAGTTACATTTCAGCTGAATTGGAGTGCCAACAAATCAAATACTCCTCAATTTGGTAATTACCAATATAAATGCTGTTTATACTGTTTTATTTTCATGAACTATTAGTCCATGATATCACACAAAATTATAAAAACTGTTTTGAAATCATATCACTTTCATCTACTAAATTAAATGCACCTATGACATTAATAAAACGAGCTTATACTAAAAATCAGTGGTTTAATATACTAAATTGTCAAAAGGTAAAGCTGCTGAATGAAGAGAAAAAAATGTAATGAAAATTCAAAATTATATTTGGCTGCCTATGTTTAAAAGAGATTTTTTTTCATTCTTTGCGTTAGAGTTCTCATTTATTACTTATTTTTAAGTCCCATATTTTAATCATTAGCAATATCTATTCATATGAAGAAAACCTCATTTTTGGCAAATGACATTTTTCTATGAAGTTTTCATTTTTAAAACCTATTATATGTTCACGAAATATAAAAAGCTGAAGATACTAAAATCTCATTAATTTGAGAAGCAGCATATTTTTGAAAAGACACTGCTCTGTTGGAAAACCAATACAGAGAAATTCTGTTTCCGGTAAACAGGAAAGACATGCAAAGAGCATTCAGAATTGGATTTTTAAAAGGAGGTCCTATAAAGGACCTTGAAGTATTTATGCACATGAATGATGAGAAGATTTTTGTTAACATGAATGAGATGCAGTCCTGCTGCTTACAGCACCCAGATGCAATGTGCACCTTGAGGAGCTTCACTATCACCCCATGCTGGAATAGCATGCTTTTATTTGGGAGGGAGTACATTGGACAAAGTTGTGGATATATGGGCCAGGAAAAGCTAGTTGTTTATATTTTGCAATCAGCTTTAATTTACTTATCTAAGTTCTACTGAAATACTTAAACCACTGCTAAGCAATGAAACAGACACAGACTAATTTAGGGACTGTAAAAATAACAGGATAAACTTGTTGAGAACAGTAATATGTATAGTTACAATACCAAATGTCTACGTATCTTTGGAGTTGGAATCCTTTCAGGGTAGTCACGTATGGCATATTTCTCTTTCAAGACAAACAACAGCCCAAATCACTCATTATGATACCAGTGCTGAACTGTAAGTGCTGCACAGTAAATCAGCCCACCTGGCCGTGGCACTCCCCAGCAGATCCAAGTATCATTCCATATCCCACCTCCAATGGCTCTAAACCTATGTTGTGGCTACTGATGAAAGCCTCTTCACAGTTCTGTATAGATATATCTAAACACTGAAAAAGATTAATTTTATATTTGCTGTGTCTCTCGTACATTAATGCAATTATCATCCCATTCCTATGGAGATGGAGCACCAATTCTCCTTGTTTTCTTGCCAGACTATTGGAGATGCACATTCACTTATAGCAGACAGAAACACTGACTGAGGAATGGAGCTTCTCTGTGGGGCTTCATAAGTTTCAGCTCACAACGGCAAAATGTATGGGCTGCATTGAGCACCTGCTGCCTTGAAAGTACCTCATTTAGCTGACCATTTCCTTCTGTATTTTGGATGAGGGAGGTCAGTCAACAAGAAGGAGATAATTGCTTCATAAAATATCTTTTGTTCTTGTGCCCTGTGCAGCATGACATCTGCATCAGCGCACCCAACTGCACTTTTCACATGACAGCAAATCCTGATACTCCCCTTCGAAGAGCATTAAGTCCACAGTAGCCAACTGAATTAACTGATCATATGCTTTGATTCTGAATAAATCTCTGTGCTAGTAATTACACAGATAAGTCTGTTTTCAAGTTATGCTTTACAATCCCAAGATAACAATGCCCAGATCTCAGCAGAAGTCTCCAGGCATGTTATCTGGCTGCTCCACCACTGGTAATTGGAGGTTGGGGATTTTGCAGGTTCCCGATGTTATGTTAAGCAGCCCCAACACTGGCAACGATTACAAGGATACTTCTGCAAATTTACTTGTATCTTCCCAGAACTTAGTGGAAGGTTTTGCTTAAATAGATTCAATCAGTGTGACACGTGTCTATATAGCAACATGTGCCTTCCTCCAGACTTTTTTCATCCTTTTCATTAATCTTTAATGATATAGACTGTTTTATAATATACCGGTTTCCCTGGAGAGTAAAGCAGCACTCTTCTATCTCATTATATTTTGTAGTATTTACTGTCAGTTAAATAACTTTTTCCTGATCCACATATATTTAACTGTCACTACAACTGTCACTAGAACATTATACAGCTCAGTGCCACTGACCTACAAGAACATCACTGCTTTTCCACATAACTTGCTGTATACCCTTAACATCAAGACAACATAACTGTATTTATGCATTCAGCTGCTTTCTCTTTTCAGATTAAAGTCCTAGATGGATTGTAGATGGCTGATGATTGCTTGAAAAGCCGGATGCTGAATATCTGAGAAAGGACAGTGCAGGCATAACACATTCTGCAGTTTTCACACCTACTGAAATTGCTTGGGTTTTTTTCTTTAACAAGTAGATTCATCTGAGGTTAGAACATACTAATATTTGACCCCTTGACTTTCATGAACAAGCACTGAGCTTTCTTTTGGATACCCTGCTGCTCAGAAGTGCAAGTGCACCATTGTCAGCGCGCCTTCAGAGGTGCATCCCAATTCTCATCAGTCTCCTTGTTCTTTCCACTCTCTTCTCAAAGCTTCAATATTTGCTGTTTTTCTGGCTGTTTTCAGAAAAGCCATTATCAGAGCTGCATGGTCTTCACTTCCATTAGTTTCTAAATAGAAACTATTCCCACACCTTTTCAAAAGGGAAACTTTGCAAAGCAGGGGAAAAGTTTGAAGCTTTACACACAGCCCCAACAGCCCCAACCTCAGCTGGGCTTGCCAGGCTGCCACCAGGCAGTCCTGGAGTACAACGCTCCAGGACAAAACATTTCCCAGTGAGCAAACCAGCAGGTGTGAGATTTAATCTGCGGCTTGCCTGCAAACATCTCCAAAGATGCTGAGTGAAAGAGTTCATCAAAGAAAGGCAGCAATTTCACTTTCTTTTGAGATGTGATACAGCATCACCATCTAGAAGATGAAATTTTCTTTGCTTTGTTTTCCTTAATTAAACGTTCCGCATTTTTATAATGTTACTACTGAGTTGTTAATATTTCATCTTTTAATTAGCATGTTACTACAATGTTTTCCCATGACTTAATCCTCCATTAAACCAAATATAAACAGATACGCCAGAACCCTGTCTTAAACTGCATATTCCTAGCTAATTACCAGGGCTGGTAGTCAACTAAGTATTGAATTACAAAATGAAAACATGAAAATAGATATTAATGTAGCTGAGACAGCTAGATTAGCATAACTCATATTACTATATATTACTATAGCATTCACTCAGTCCCACATAAGCACAGTGCTACAATACGAATGACAAATGCACAATTGATCAGAACAGTCTCTGCTATTTAATGCTGTTCAAGTTTCTTTGCTGTTAACCTAGGCAGAGAATTTTATGCACTATTGCTTTGGGTGGTGATCTTTTGCTCTCTTGGAACTCCAACCACCATATATAAGGCATGCAATACACTTAGGAAGGAGAGCTCTTCACTTCAAGCCCTAGCTGAGTTCACTTGCTGTTCAGGGCATGCAAATACAGAGAGGATCTGACCTGGCACAAAATGCAACTACTACGTGTAGACTGTGGCAACAGTGGGTCTGTGTTGCTATGGCCTGGGTGTGGAAGGATAGGTAACTTTCTAAACAAAAGCAACTGTCCTATTTTTGTGATCAGCATACTGTCCTTTGCTAAGAAACTAGTTTTGTGTAACAGCAGAGACCCTCAGAGCTAACGCACAAGCCTTTACCACTGGACTAAACAGGCTGAGTCCTGAACATGGCAGCGGGACAGATGGACTGCCATTCCAAGGGCAGGTATAACACCATAGTGCCTTACCTGTCCTTCATAGAAGCTCAGGGGAAAGTTATTCTTAACCATGGTAATTGAGCAGGATGACACAAAATTAAAATAGTCTTATTACAGGACTTCAGTATGTCCTTAAGGCTTCCCTACCTTTACAACACATCCTAACCTGCCAGATTATAGTAGAAAGTGAAGACTGACAACTTTGTGAAATGTCAAGTTCAGAATTAAAAATTACCTGACACTGTGATCTAATTCTTAAATCCCAAGGGCTGCATATTTCAAGTCCCACATCTGCAGTCTGATTTGCTTTACCCTAGAATTTATCAGGAAAGCTTTGAATAATCTTGCTTTATTTCAGCGGGGAAGAAAAGAGTTAAATATACTTGCTTACTATATTTTTCTTTGTTGTTGTTCTGTATTATTCCCTGGCCTGTAAACCATCCAGAATACACAATCCAATTTGAAGTCCTTTCAATTACACACAACAATGAGCAGGCAAAGGTAGCAATTTACTGTATTTCAGTTCTGAATGTTGCCATTAGCTTTTCTTGTTACAAAGTCAAAGAAACTATGGGCATCAGCAAGACAAACCAGATCTTTCCAGGCCTGTTTTGAGTATGTCAGAGCAGATTCAAACATAACTCTCAAAAAATCTATTGTGTTCCCCAATCACGGGGCTATTCTGGGATTGCTTGTCATCTTATCCAGAAATAAATCAAAAAAGCTTCCAACAGTGAGACCAGTGTGCTACCATAAACCATTTCACTTCAACACACTGCCACTTTCAATGACAAAGGTTTTATGCAGAAGTTCTGATCTTGCTGCTTTCACTGAGAACATCTCCAGTAAGACCTAAAGAGTCTAGTACACTGATTAAGCAAACCAATAAAAGATAAGCTTTAAATACGTTAAAAATTCCTGTTTATTAGAATGGGACAATTCTCAGTTATAAAATCAAGCATACAATTCAGTGCTTCCATCAGCCCCTCATTTAACATGTGCATTCACCTACTAACAAAACGGCAGAATTTCCTAGAATCATTTAGCTTGGAAAAGAGCCTTAATAAAGTCCAACCTAACTTTTAGAAGGGCCAAGTCCACTTCTAAACCATGTCCCTAAGGGCCTCATCTACACACCTTTTAATATCTCCAGGGATGGTGACTCCACCACTTCCCTGGGCAGCCTGTTCCAGTGCTTGATAACCATTTAAGTGAAGAATTTTTTCATAATATCCAATTCAAACCTCCCCTAGCACAGACTGAGGCTGTGTCCTCTTGTCCTGTCACTTGTTACTTGGGAGAAGAGACCAACCCCCATCTCACTACAACCTCCTTTCAGGTACTTGCAGAGAGTGATGTCTCCCCTGAACCTCCTCTTCTCTAGGCTAAACAATTCCAAGTCCCTTAGCTGCTCCTCATAATACTTGTGCTCCAGACCCTGCACGAGCTTCATTGCTCTTCTTCGGACATGCTCCAGCACCTCCATGTCTTTCTTGTTGTGAGGGTCCCAAAACTGAATACAGTATTTGAGGTGTAGTCTCATGAGTGCAGAGTTCAAAGGGATGATCACCTCCTTAGTTCTAGCTGGCCACACCATTTTCAACCACTAACTGCGCGTCCAATCACCCCACTTCTTTAGCACCATGAAGGTTCTTCTGAACTACAAAACTGCATGTGTTTCCTCTTAAATGATGGTACAGTAATAATCTGCAACCAGTCAGAAAGCAAGATGTGAGCAGCAAAGATGACATCGAATAAATACAGAAAAAAAAACAAGGAAGCTCAGCAAATCTGAATTATTTAATATATCTCATATTTAAATTAATAAATTCATTTGTTAATTAGCCATGGCACCAGGCAAAGAAATTAGAGGCATCTCATTAGATGACTGCATCAGAGCGTGTAATTTCTTGGCAAATGCATGTCAAGAAATCACCTCTTGGGGAACCACAGCCATGGGGGGGTTACTTCAGACACTTCAGACACAACAGGAGTCAATGCACTGTATGAGGATGTCATAATCTTTCAGGGTACTCACCTCCACTATGCTTGGGTGAAGCAGCACACTATTTATTATACACATATAAAGAAAATAAAGACCAGAGACTAAGAGAAACTGTGATTTGTTCAAATGTACACAAAGAGCCTGTGTCAGTCAGCCCCCAGACACAGCTCCTCCAGGCTAAAAGTACTTTTCTAAGTATCAGATCAGGCAACTACCACTTCCTTGGTGCATCTGAAATCAGTGACAAGTGTACTTGGTACCTGCTGTGAAGAGTATTAGTATCCCAGCAACAATTCCAGACACCCTACATCTGTAAGTCTTTACCAACTTGGTCCAGGACAAAGCATACTAGTTATTGTAATTGCAGAGGTCTCTGAAAATGCCTTCAAGAGTAGGTATTGCAACAGCACTAGTAAATGCATAGAGGTTAAGATAGCTTCTGAAAAGGAACAATATCTTGATCAGCTTTAAACAATATAGGTTTTTTTTTCATAATACTGGGAACACTGGTCATCAAAGGGTACTCCCCTATGTCATTATGTTTACTGAGGAAAAAGGACTGTTTCTGAAAATGATTCAGAGCAGGGTATGAACTAAGGTTTTCTCACAGGTGCTTTATTCCAGATGAGCTGTTTAGGTAGTGTAGTGCACTCTTATTCTTAACTTCTATGCAAATACTCAACTGTGACCCAGGATTAAGAGTCCCACTGATGAAAGCAGACCACCAGGGCACAACTCCAGTCTCCTGCCCACACCCACAACCATGCCTTTGGAGTCCCAGGACATCCACAGTGCTGAAAAGACAAAACAATTACATACCTGTCATTCCCAGACATCCCATCTCTTTTTGAAGCCAAAGATTATCTTTAATTACCTAAATACAGAAGAGAAGAATTATAAGAAAAAAAATGTTTTGATAAATGTATAATATTGAACTCTTACACTGAATTTATGCATCACTACTAGACAGAACTTTATTCCACAAAGCCTTGAGTTTCACAAAATTAACTATGAGAAGAGAGATACAGCATGGCTTTAGAGGTCTCACACAGCTACGTTAAGCAGTCTAAGGCTCAGTTGTCTCCCACTATGGCTATACACACTGGGGGCTCAAACCGTACTTACATTTCATATTATCAGGCTGAGCAGAAGGGTTTGCTCTTAGTTTGTACTTGTAAAATAACCTTTCCAAAGACAGATTTGAGGACAGGGGAAAATGCCATCACTCGCAGTCAGCAGGAATGTGTCCATCACAAGTCTACTGATGTTATGCGCATTTTTCCTTTGGAGTATTACACAGAGCCTTTCAAAAATACAATGGGCGAAAAACTGCAGCTTATGAGGCAATATGCGATAGCCTCCCGCCTGCACAGCCAAGAGATTGCTACAGAAATCACAGCTTTAAAAAATCAGTAGGAGAAACCTGCATTTTTAAGGATTGTTAATGCCCAGTGTTTTGATCAAGAGCTAGTAATCATGCAAGCAAGTTTTCATTTAACAAAAATACTTCCTAGTAGGAAATAATACAGAGTTAGGAATGTCAGCTGATTAACAGCAATCTTGTAAATTCGCTGAATGACATGACCTGCACTTGCTCTTTCTGTTTACTCCCAAGCACTACATGTGAGTAATGTTAAGTACTGACTTATGTCAACACCACTGTTACAGTACAGCAAGTTAGGGGCAATTTTCTTCTTTGCCTGCTCAGGGAAGGGAAGCCGTCAGTTTGATTACTGCTAGAGCTATATGTTTAGTTAACCTTATGTGAAAATAGTTCTCACTTCAGAGAGGGGACTTTGCCTCAAAATAACAGAAAATGCAAGACATCTCACAAATTTGGATGCACCAGGAGCCCTGAGTTTTGAGCACTCTGGAATACAAGTACATGGGGATTTGAGGCAGCTCTCGCGGAGGAGAAACGAAGGACAGAGGAACAAACACAGGTGGGAACATGCAGCACACCCTGAGCAGCCAGAAGACACAGCTCTGGGAGACCCCAGGAGCTATTTCCAAATACCTAGTTGTACGCCGAAGTTCTCCAATGCTATTAGAAATTTCTTCTCATTAGTTAAACAATCTGTATGACCCGTAATTTTGAGTAGCCAAGCACCTCAAGAACACAGAAAGATAAGAACAGGAAACTCAGTGGCAAACTTTCACAAAAAATTGGCTATTGGATACATATACATATACATATATACATATTTCCATTTATGATATGGATATGCAGCAATAGAAATCACGTTAAAAGGCAATTCAGCTTTGCCAGGTATTTCTAGAGCAGTCTAGAGCCCCAGCTCCATCAAGAAAATGTGTACTAGTACACTAAATGGATGTCATGACACAAGTTTAAAACACTGGTGAAAATATAAAGCACCAATACAACGGTCTATTATGTTAAATGTTGAAATAAATCTTGTTTATAAATACAAATCTCAAATATTACCCTCATGCACATCAGCATATACATGAATGTGAATGTTAAACGTCAACAGCCCCTTTGTAAATGATCCTAACAAGAGAGTGGCCTAAGCATGCATAAAGGCTTACAGAAAATGTGAACTGCTATCTAACAAGCTTTACTTCTTACTTCCTAGGTTATCAGTGTACAAATGGCTCCTGATAGAGTCCAGGCATTCATTCATCTGTGGTTTTACAACTGCTCATGCACAAGATTTAGTGTGTTTGTGTATCCATGTCAGTCAACTAGAAATGGCATTACAGCATTCCTTGTTTTTTTCTTCTGCCTTATCAGACATTCAGTTCTCCGTAGTCTGCACTGCAAAATATTGTCTGGATGTTCAGCACGATTCTTCGACTCTGCTGCAGTGTATCGGTAACAGCAGAGGGCATTACAAGGGGCTCTGCATTGGCAAGTAGAGCCAATTCTACAGGCCAGCACTCATGCCATGCTTCAAAAGTAGTTACTTCAATGCAGTAATATTGCCAGCGGACAATTTAAATGAAGTTTTAAATGAATTTGTTTTTTCTGGTGGAAGGATCTGTTTGGTGGAAAGGTGGTTTGTTTGTTTTGGTTGGTTTTGTTTTTTTCACTTTCCTGCAAACCTATTTCCTGCTGATTAGACTTTTTGTAACCACACCACAAACTATTGTTTGTGACTCCCTCCATTCCCCACCGCCACCTCGGGTACTCTCCACGTTGGGTAGAAGAAACCGTGTTGACACATTCTGAGGCGGCTTGACAGATACCTAGCTAAGTAAGGAGAAAGGATGAAAACCAAAAGCAGTATTTTAAACGGCTGGTGGCACTCCTACCAGCGGGCTGGGATCAGCGGGTAAAGGTGCTGTGACGAGGTAACGAAGCGAGGCCATTGCCAGCATGCGGCACATCACAGCGGGCCCCGGCAAGCCGAGCCCTGGCCACGGCTCTGCCACACACCGCTGCCCCTGCGTCCTCAGATCGGGCCTCTCCTCCGCCCGCCACCATCCGCCCTGGGCCCGCGGATCCGCCCCGCTGAGGGCTGACCCACCACCGCGCAGCGCCCCGCGGCCACACCGCCTTACCGCAGCCGCCGTCTGAGCGCAGGGGTCCCGGGGCGGGCCCAGCACCCCGGCCCCTTCCTCGGGGCTCGGCGAGGCCCGGGCGCGCTCGGTGGCCGCTGCGAGGGGCTGGGCGGGCACGGAGGGCCCGACGGGGAGCACCGCCAGCAGCAGGCTGGCCAGCAGCCTTCGCATGGCAGCGGGCAGCTCCTCCGCGGGCACGTAGGTCGCTCCAGCGCTTTGCAGGCGCTGCCCCCGAGCCAGGCCTGGCCTCAGCCTCCGCAATCACCCGCCATCGGTCTCCTCCCACCGCGGCGAGGACGGGGGGCGGGCGGCGGAGGGGCCCTAAGCAGCAGGACCTCCCTCTGCTGTTTGCGGGCCGGGCCGGGCCGGGCCGGGCCGGGCCCTATGGCGGCGGCCGGGGGCTGCGTACGAGCGGTGGGGCTGCAGTTCTGGGCTCACTCGCTACAGACGCTGTCCGCCCTGCTGGCCCCCGCCGTCCTGCTGGGGCTATTGCTGGGCGCCACCGCTGCCGCCCTGCTCTGCCGCTACGCGCTCGGGCAGCGCCGGCGGAGAGAGGTACGCGGGGCCGGCGGGCGGTGGGCTTGCAGCCGTCCCACGCCGCTGCCCTCCGCCGCGGGGGGGGGGGGCTCGACCTGTACCAGGGTGAACAGCTCGGAGGGGTCGGTTTTGTGAGGGGAGACGACCCCTCCGTATTTTCCGCGAGGCCCGGGGGTACTGCTGGCTCGGCCCGTCCCGCCGCTCGGAACAGCCGGGGCTGGGCCGCAGGTCCCGGGGAGCCCTGGGGCGCTGGGCGAGAGGCGCGGCCGGGTCAGGCCTCCAGGGCGGCGTTGGGGTGAGCTCGGCGGGAGGTAATTCCTGACCTGACACTTCTGCTGGCAAGGGTGTTACTACTTTCTGCATCAATTTACTGGAACAAACGGGCTAACTCAAAAGAGAGGCTGGTGAAGTATATGTGTCCTGAATGTTGCCCTGCTGGCCTGTATCTTTAACGTGGGTGGCCCACTAACCGCGTCTCTCATCACTTGTACTGTGCTGCTGTGAGGGGATAATGGAAGATGTGCCTGGCTTGTAGAAACTTGGTGAGGTAACTGAAAATAACCAGAAATTTCTGCCCTAAACCAGTAAGAACAATCCGATTCCCAAAGTAGTTAACAAACTTGTCCAAAGTTCCTTTTACAGACATCACAACCAGAGAATTAGTACTAGCTCACAGCAGTACCTTTGCACTGAGGGAACACACATAAATACCTGAGAGATAAAAGAGGCAGAACACATCTGACAGTACTAACAGGGTTTTTAAAGTGTCTGGTTTTGTTAATAACATAGCTGCCTTCGTGTTTTAAGGACTGTGGTGAATAGTTCGTATCTCTCTATTACAAGAACTGAGTGTTTGGACTTGAAGATTGCAGTGGCAGCACATACCTGCAGAACACTACCAGGCAGATATATTTTCTGAGAATTGTTACTGACTTACGCTTCTTTCCCCCATCGCATTTAGTCCCAGGTCATGCTACTGTATCATTGGCCGGATGTGGTAGCAGTGGTTGACAGTGGTGCAGCTGGGAAATTTGGAGCCCTGTGAAACATTCTGCCAGCCTGCGGTGGGGTGCCTGGTTTGACTTGGGTTTTAACCACATTTATTTTTTAGCTGTAACATCTCTGCTGTGTGTGCATATCTGCTAGTGTTGGTTGTCATTAAACGTGACATAAGAGAAAAATCCTTTGCTCCCAACTGCTTTTAAGTAGGAGGTTCGAAACTCCGTTTGAAGCCATGATTTAGCCTAGTAATGGAGGCACTTCAAATGCTGGATCAATGCACCCTGTGCGAGTGCAAGCCTCTCTGATTCAATTGCTCAGCTTCCCTGCCTTAATAGGTGGTATCTTTATTGTACTGTCACTACCAACTCAAATATAGCTATGTGCAATTTTACCCTTTATGTCATTTATGTCAATAGGGAATAGAAACTGACAGTTCTCTCTGGCCCAGATCTTCAGATGGATTTAGGTACTTAAATGCCATTAAAATCAATGCTGCAGCTGTGAAAGAGTTGTTTATTTTGAAAGAAAAAATAAACTGTTGGCTGGGGCACATGGAGCAGTGGACAGGTTGTATCCTATAGGCTGTCTGTGCCTGTTCCTTCTTTGTAGTGCCTGCCCCACCAATGGGGCAGGTGTGTTGTATGAATAGCAAGTACTGAACTGCACATATTACAGCCTTCTGTATCCACAGTAAAAGCAGAGATACCTAAGTTTGCCATGTAGCTTCCCAGGCAGCTGAGTTGTCCTTGCAATAGGATCAGGGCAAGTACCTGGAATCTGAAGCAGCCATATGTACTGTGATAAACTGCCAGCATTTGTCACTCAGCCCCAGTTAATCACTGTTCTGTCAATCTCAGCCTGAATCTGTGGGACTTGGATGCTTGCAGGTAAGTGCCTTACGGGTTTCTTCATCTGTGCATAGGATGTACTGGGGTAGTTTTAAGAAACTTCAGACTGCGTAGTGGATGGCACTACATTTCTATCAATATTCTCCATTTAGAGTATGCCATTGCCTGAAGGTTCTTTGTAGTAGGTTAGCTTGCAACTGCTTGTTGCAGTAATTACAATTAGACTTATTTTTCTTCAGTTTCTTAATGCTCAGTAGCACTTCAGTTGCAAAAATAACAGGACAAAAACAAATGGAGAGGAAGGTGATGAGATATGTTAAAAAGAAATTAATCCTGGAAAACGTCAAATATTTTTTAAATTATACTGTTGGAGATAAAGGAGTGAAAATGAATGCTAGATGAATATGAACTGTTGAAGAAACAGGCTGAGAAAAGCAAACTCTTCTTTTGGAGTGGCTGTAGTGTGAGATGCATTGAAGAGGGCCACAAGGATGATCAGGGGACTGGAGCACCTCCCATATGAATATAGGCTGAGAAAGTTGGGGCTGTTCAGCCTGGAGAAGAGAAGGCTGCGTGGAGACCTCATAGCAGCCTTTCAGTATCTGAAGTGGGGCTTCCCCCACTGGGGAGGGACTCTTCATTAGTAGTGACAGGACAAGGGGTAACGGGTTCAAACTTAAACAGGGGAAGTTTAGATTGGGTATAAGGAAGAAATTCTTTCCTGTGAGAGTGGTGAGGCACTGGAATGAGTTGCCCAAGGAAGCTGTGAATGCTCCATCCCTGGCAGTGTTCAAGGCCAGGTTGGACAGAGCCTTCCTTGGGTGACATGGTTTAGTGTGAGGTGTCCCTCACATGTCCCTGCCCACGGCAGGGGAGGTGGAACTAGATGATCTTAAGGTCCTTTCCAACCCAAACTATTCTATGATTCTTTGATGAACTCAACGTGGCTACGTCCTCAAGTCCTGATCTCTTAACCTAGATTTGGTGAACTTCTGGTTTGAGAAAAATGAGTGACAAGATTGCTGGGGGAGACCTGTAGCTGTTCTTTTGTCATAAGTAGATTTTTAGTAACCAGCATCTGCATTTCAGCATATTGTACAGGCTAACTCAAGAATATGATCTGTATTGTTGAGAATCCTAAGTTCCAAGAGGTGTATTTAAGGTTGTGGACCTCTCTATATTCTGAGAAAATTGACTACTTTTTATGGCCAAATGGCCAAATAATTCAAGGAGAATCTTTCCACAAGACAGTTACATGCATAGTGGCCGCAGCCATATCATTAGTCTGTATCAAAAATCAGACAGTGGGTTGAAAGACTGAAAAATAATTTTAAAAGTAGTTGAGGTAGGGTGGCTGCCATCTTTTCCTTCACTAAATAATTCCTTGCAATGTTGTATTTGGATGCATTGACTAACGTGAGCACTATTTTTGGGTCTAAGTAGTGCACAGGGAAGAGCATGTGCAGCAGGAGGTTTTGTTCTTGCACAGTCTGTGTCTGTACTAGCAGCTCTGTGTGTTTGTTAGGGAAGTAAAGGCCAATGTTACAGGCTGGTGTTGGAGAAGGAAGATGGTGAACATTTCTGATAGTTAATTGTCCCTGACAGAAATTTTCCCACAAATAAAACTTCATTTAGGAAGTTTTTCTCATAGCAGCAGAGCAAAAAATCTCAATGTTCTCTTCATTGGAGGCAATTATAGGCAATTTTAGTTAACACGTTTGACTTGAGAAGTTTGAACTTGGACTGTGAGCCCACTGCCATAGTCTGTAGTAAGATGCTTTGAGAGCAGATGGATTGATTTGACACTTGCACAGCCTTTTGCACCTTTTCAGATTAAAATTCTGCTTCTGGACTGAAAAATTCATGAAGTTCATTAATTTTAATTATTCCTTCCTGAATATGTAAAATTCTTGCTCATTTTCAGATTTTGTTTTTCCAAAATTTCCAACTGATACTGAAATAATTTTCAGGATAGAGACATGGATATGTTCAGACTGCTGTCAAAGATATTTCCACTGAATTGGTATGATTTCAGTATTATATTTTATCTGTTTTCTCTCAAAATTTCAGAGGGATGATTCCCAGAGACTTCTGGAAAGCTTCAGCTCTAATGAAAGAGAGCACACACTCACGAAAAGTAAAGCAGAACCCTGTATATCAGAGGAGGAAATGGTGCTGGAGGTAAAGCTCTGTTTTTCTTGGTGACTGTCCATTTTGCTGCATGTAGCAGTGATCACTTTCAGAGCCTGGTTCAAGCTATCTTAATTTTGTTGTGTTTGGAATTGTGCTTTTAAAAAGTGTTTAGAAAAAGTGTCAGAAGGGGTGGGAGCTGATGGCTGCTTATGAATGCAACCATTTCAGGTATTCATTCCCGTTATTAATGCCTTTTCTCTAAGGGGACTTTTGACATTCTATATTTTAATTGAGTTCTGGAATTCTTTTTGGATGGAGGCTTGTTTGGTTTTGTCTCTGCGTTGTCCTTAATTTCAAAAGGCTGATGGGAAAAGAACACTGTCAACGTAAGAAAAGGTTCTTAAGTACTGAAATCAGTGCTGATAGTTGATCCTGGATTCTTCCCTGGGGAAGTAGATTTATTACAGAATTTTGACATTAATGAAGTTCGCCCGTCAGGTTCAATTTGGAACAAATACATTTTTTCTAGAGCCTTCTTAGAGTCTTCAACTTTCAGTTGGACTGAGTAGACCAATGGAGGAAGAAAGAATAAATGAAGTAAAATGAGTGTGTTTGCAAGCAGCAACATCTTCAGTGGCTTTCTTAGAGAGGAAGTTCCCTTGTCAGGTACCAGCTGGAGATACAGTGCAGAGTTCAAATGACCACAACTACTGAAACACCACTGTGGTGAGCTGGGATTCAAAGACAATTAGAGAAACCATTTGGAAAGAAAAGTAGAAGGTATATACTTAACCCGTCCTCAATCAAAAATTCAAATTTATTTTTTTTATATAATTGCAAAATACCTTGAGAACCAGTTCTACTGTGTAGCTGTTAGATCACTGCCTTTCACCCAAATCTGATTTGATTTCTCTTTGTGAAGCTGAAGTCTGTTATATATACTTTAAATGCATGCAGAAAGTGTCAACTAAAGCCAGCCAGTCTGGTGCTTAGCTTGTAGCGAGAACTGTTTTCAAGACAAAGAGAAAATAGCCACTATTGTAAACATTTTACTGTTGTTTTAAATCCTGATATGTAATTAATCTTCATTTCAGTTTTGTGATTGGGAATGGTGACAAAACCATGGTTGGTCATTTTACTTGAGTCAAAGTAAGGCATAACAAGCGAGCATGAATTAAATCCTCTTTTGGAGTGTAAATCCTGTGGGAGAACTTGTGCAGTGATAGAACTTTGTGTCTTTTTGAAATGGGATCATGGTCTTTTAAATGACAACTATATCCATTTCCCAAAACCGTTACTTCATTTATAACACATTAAGAAGGAACTTTGTTATTTTGAAGGGACTTAATCCGACCTATTTGTCTAACTACTGAAGTTTGGGTTTTTTTTTTCTCTATTAATTTGTTCCAATTCCCAGAGACTTTTGCTGTTTCTAGCATCACGTTGACAATTCATGAAGAAGCATAGATGGAAAACGCTTTTAGTTAGGATCAGAAAAACAGGTATTTTCATTCTGAGACCTTTCACATTGCAATAATACCATAATTACCATATTAATAATACATGGGTATTACCTATGCCTACTGAGAAGCAGGTTGTATTAGTTCTAGCACATTTCAGTGCAGCTTTGGGGCTTTGGACTGAAGCTGCTCTGCCTCCAGCCATTGCAGAGCAATAGCTTTGTTGGCTTCTGTCCCTGAATATGTACCATGGCCGTGGGACTACTCAGAATAAGTTGATGTTTTACATGCTGACCCCATGCTTCTAACTTTATCAGTAAATCCAAACATTACTTCTGGAAATAAATGAAATAAAGATGAAAAAGGTGCAATGATGGAAGTCCAATGAATGATGCAATTTGTTCTTCTCTTCCCATTCCTATTTTGTAAACTCTGTTAGTGCTTTGATATTTCCTGGAAAAAATCTATATAAAGTAAATTGTGTTTTGATGAATCAGATTCTTTCATTTAATGTGACAAACCCAGAGAAGTTGGAATAGGAAATCTCCTAAAGCTTGGATTTAAACATTCAGTCTGTTACTTACAGCCAACCTTTTATTAAGCCATGGATAACCTTGCAAAACAGTGCTGATTATCCCATTGTTCCAGTGCATAAAGCACTAGCTAGGAAAGAGGAGAAGCAGAAAGTCAGATTACATAATATAGCAGATTGTATGAAAAGAATGCATTATCTGTAAAAAGTTCTTTGGTATTTTCTGTAGTTTATAGGTAAGGGTTGTACTATAAAAGTTCTTCCAGGAAAAATGATGACTAGTTTTATTTAATCTATTGCTTCTTTATTTAAATTGAAAGACAGGATTTATAGCCATGGTGATATCTGTGGAGCTTATCGTTTAGTAGTTTCTATTAAGATAATATCAGCCTCTTGTGAAATCTTTAGTTGCTGCTAAATAGGGGAAGGGGGAGCAAAATGAAAATAACTTGTAAATAACAGCTATTGCATATTATCCGTTGCAGGAGTTTTGGAGCAGTGGTAATGACAAGAGTTCCCTTTTCTTGGTTTCATATGCAGAATGAGTCTTATGAGGAGGCTTCTTGAGCCAAAGCAGAAACAGTCAATAAATAGTTAGCAATAGGAATTTAGAAGTTGTGTATCCAAAAGGGGCATGCAATGCTTGCGGTAAACAACCATCAGATCTGCTGCTGTTCCCAATGGTTTTCTGTTCTTTTCCATACAGGAAAGTGAGTCTCCTCTGAGCAGTAATGTCACGGCATTTGCATTAAAGGCAAAAGTGATCTATCCCATCAATCAGAAATTTAGGGTAAGGTTTTAGATTTTACTTGTAAAAATTGATGACAGTCATTCCGTTTCAGAGTAAATTGCGGAGTCAAGTAATGGAAGAAAACTTACTGCCAGTCTGCATAACAGAGATCTTTCTCTGTTTAGAGTCCATTGACTGAGGGCTTATTCTGTAAGGTATATCTTTTCAGCTCCCCGACACATGCAGTGCTTCACATGATGTCTGGTCAATTTTCACTGTAGTCAAGAGCCCTTTTCTTCTCACTAACATTAACCATGTCTTCCCTTGGAAGTTGGGTCTGTTCAAGAAACCACAGGAAAACCTCACAAGGATTTGTTCTTTAGTAAGAAAGCATGCACCAAGCCAATAATCACAGCAGAAGAGTGCTTTTCTGGGCAATGCAGAAACCTGTCAGTATGATGAATCTTAATTTATGTGGAAACACTTTTGCTGTGTATATTGTTTAATTTTTCCCGTGAAGGCAAACACTGCAAAATTGATTTCCTTATTGTGTTATATTAATTGACCTTGTGAATTTTCTTTGACTGTAGCCTTTGGCAGATGGCTCATCCAATCCATCTTTGCATGAGAATCCAAAGCAAGCGGTTCTACCTAATCAGGTTGTGGAGACATCTACATCAGGCAGCCTGGGATCCCTGAGCCAGGGAGACAAAGAGGACTGCAGTTCCTCCACAACAATACATTCCACAACAAGCGATGACAGATTTCAGGCTCGAGCCTTCCTCAAGGTGACCAGCTTCCCTGAAGTGCTAACATGTGAGAGGTAAGCAGTAAACGTGCCCTCTTGTTTGGTCATTTCCTAGTGTTCCCCAACAATCATTAAAGGCCTGGTGTAAACCAAAGGCTGGTGTATTCACCATATCAAGAGAGGATTACCTGCTTATAAGCCTAAAAGTGGTTGAGAAGATTAAAGTAATAGATCATGCTGCACATAGAAAGTCAGTTTGTTCTTTACAGAATTCTGGGAATTGGAACTTTGGCAAAAGCTGTCTTGTAAAAGGTGTATCACTGTAGGATAAGGAGATCCCTTTGTTTTGGCTCATATGCTCAGTTCACAAGTGCGGTGGCATGCTAGACTGACGATGGAGTCCTCTGCACAGTACAGCAGAGGTGTGTTGAAAACAGCAAGTGGCAAGGGTCTGTCCCCTGTCTTAATAGGAGCTACTCGTGTTTTATTGTGGGAAAAGAGTTCCTTTCTCAGGCATGCCACTGACGAGTGGGTAGAGCTAGTCAAAATGGACTGTCAGCTCTGATTTTCTTTCAGCTACCCTATGACAAAATATCCCTAGATGAATACGTAAGTGTCTGCATTCTCATTAGCAAGAACAAAGAAAATCATATTTGTGTCACTGTGGGGACTGGGGAAGGCACTAGTGATGAAGAGTATTTTCAAAATTTATACTCATTATAGCTGTTTTAATTTAAAGCCTTGGTGTAGCCACTCATGCCTATATTTACCCTGCCTTTTTCTAAAGGGAACTGCAACTCCAACTTTGTTAAAAGCTCTGCTTTGTTTTGCTTACTTTTATATAGAGATACATTACGTGAAAGAGAAGGCAATGTGGAAGTGACTTGACTGCTGTTTTCGGGCAATGCTTTTAGGAGACTTTAGTGGTTAAATGAAACTATTATATGGCGTTGTCCTTCTGTGTAACCTTCATTTAGATTGGTATTAACACTTTTTTAATCTTTGTTTTAGTTTTGATGTTAAGCTCTGCCTTTGCAGTCTTACTTTAAAAGACCTCATGCTTCTTGATACTGAACTAAGAAAAGAAAAGCATGTGGTAGGTACTCATTTCTTATAGCTGTTTGTTTTGAACATCTTAGTTGAATATCAGTTTAAGGAAATAACATAAACAACTGGCTAGCTGGGAAGTAGTGTAGCGAAGTTGCATTTCTACAGTATTGTCTTTATTTTTTCTCCTGTTCTGCATATAATGTGAGCTTCCTAAAAGAATAAAATATAATTAAATATACTGGGCTGTGAAATACAGAGGGTCAGACTGGATAATATAAAAAATCGGTTGTAAACTTTATGCCAGAGAATTAACATACAGCACTTGAGGTTCATGAAAAGAGGGGGAAAATTACTTAATAGATGAGTTTATGTCTCAAGGACAATGCTTTTGACATTCTGACACTGCGATTCCAAGGACTCCAAAGTCTTTGAGTAAATTGAAAATCTGGTTCAGCTGAAACAATATCATTGTGATAAGTACAATAGTCATTATTTTGTAGGACTGAAGAATTAAAGTACCCATTTAAACCATAGATAGCTACCTACATCAAGTCACAGCATTCAAAGCAAAAAAAAAAACCAAACCCACAAAACAAACCAAAAATGGATGTATGCAATTAAAGCCACAGAATACTGTTAGAATTGTTTATGGTGACTAGTTATGGACAAGGACAGAATCATTACCACTACTGAGTTTTAGCCTAGTTAATATAAATCTTGACATAAAGTATATAGCTTTCTCCTCCCCTTCTTTCACAATCTCTGTTTGAACAGATTGATCATTTCTGACATAATTTATTAAATGTACTAAGAGTATTTCAAAGGGTGGGATTTTCAACACAATCCGAAAGAAGCAGCATGAAAGTAAACTTGGAACACAGCTTCTCTTCTGGTGAGTTATTCCCAACTAAGTAAATGAGAAAGTGAACTTGAGATCAGATTCCAGAAGGAAGTTTAGCTTTACTAGGGAAGGTTGAACTTGATCTGGAAGTTAATCATCAATTTGTAAACAAAGGTGAAGTCACAACATGGTGATGTAATCGCAGAAACACTGAGAAAACGAGCATTTAACACACTCATAGCCCACCAGAAATTGCAACAAAAGGCAGATGACTTTGACCTGTAGCTGAAGCTTTGAATAGCTTTATGTTTTTGCTAGCATGGAAAAGGGCAAAAAAATTTCAGTCCAGAGAATAGTTTCTTCCTTTCCCACTTTCCTTTCTCTGATTTCAGTCAGTCTTTCTTAGCATCATGTCTAGAAAAAAGAAATTTGTCCTCCAGTCTTTTCCTGAATCCTTTTTTGGTTTTGTATTTGTCTTTTTTATAGTGTGTGCTATCTTGGTTGTGTATGCTCAGACTTGTCAAACTCCTATCCAAAACATTGGCAAATGTGATCCAAAACACAGCTGCTTTATGGTTTTCTCTTCTACTGAGCTCAAATGATAACATATTTTCCAGCTTTTGCTCAGCTGAAATACTGGCTTTGATAACTGGTTTTATATGTAAATATGATTTTATTTATGTTTTTATATGGTTAAAATGGGCAACTTCTGTATCATCTGTTTTCAAGTACATGAATAACAGGCAGGTGGCTGTTGAATTTCACGTATTTTTATCTTCACATTGGAAATTCCTGCAGCAGTTAGTTATGAAGTGAGTTGTCTTTACACTGACACTCTTAACTGAGGCTGGAGAGAAGAGGTTATACAGAAATTATCCCAGCATTCAAAAATATCTTTTTGAAGATACTAGTATTACAGTCTTTTAATATATATATATATAAGGATCACAGCTGGAAAATGGATGTATATTTTTGTAAGAGAATGTAGCTAGAACTTGAGATGGTTACTTTTGGGTGGTACATAAAAATGTTGATACTTTTGGCCAACTACAGTTGAAATCATGGTAACCTTAACTATTCTGTGATTCTATAATGAACATGTTAGTATCTTCCAGTTTAGAAAAATGGACATTATATATTCAAGTGATCTCCATTTTCTCCAAGAAAGGATTGTTTCAAATGTGTCAGTTTGGCTAAAAGTTTATATGAGATTATGTCCTTGTCCTTGTTAGAATGTAACACCATCTTCCTCTATTTTACTGAAGCCAGAGCCAAAGAATTTTTCACAATGGAAGTACAGCAGAGTTGCTGATAATGCTTCTGTTATTTTGCTTATGATTCACTATAGTCTTACTGATTGATTTACATCAATCAGTAAGCCGGCTCAGTGTTCGGCTGGAGACCAGTAACAAGTGGCGTCCCTCAGGGATTGGTGTTGGGACCAGTCTTGTTTAACACCTTCGTCGCTGACATGGACAGTGGGATTGAGTGTGCTCTCAGCAAGTTTGCCGATGACATCAAGCTGTGTGGTTCAGTTGATACCCTGGAGGGAAGGAATGCCATCCAGAGGGACCTTGAAATGCTTGTGATGAGGCTGATGAACCTCATGAAGTTCAACCATGACAAGTGCAAGGTCCTACACCTGGGTCAGAGCAATCCCAGGCACAGCTACAGGTTGGGCAGAGAAGAGATTCAGAGCAGCCCTGTGGAGAAGGACTTGGGGGTGTTGGATGATGAGAAAATGAACATGGGACGGCTTCAGTGTGCGCTTGCAGCCCAGAAAGCCAACCGTATCCTGGGCTGCATCAAAAGGAGCGTGACCAGCAGGTCGAAGGAGGTGATCCTGCCCCTCTACTCTGCTCTTGTGAGACCTCACCTGGAGTATTGTGTGCAGTTCTGGCATCCTCAACATAAAAAGGGCATGGAACTGTTGGGACAAGTCCAGAGAAGGGCCACGAGGATGATCAGGGGACTGGAGCACCTCCCGTATGAAGACAGGCTGAGGAAGTTGGCGCTGTTCAGCCTAGAGAAGAGAAGGCTGCGTGGAGACCTCATAGCAGCCTTCCAGGATCTGAAGGGGGCCTATAGGGATGCTGGGGAGCGACTCTTCATTAGAGAATGTAGTGATAGGACAAGGGGTAACGGGTTAAAACTTAAACAGGGGAAGTTTAGATTGGATATAAGAAGGAAATTCTTTCCTGTTAGGGTGGTGAGGCACTGGAATGGGTTGCCCAAGGAAGTTGTGAATGCTCCATCCCTGGCAGTGTTCAAGACCAGGCTGGACGAGGCCTTGGGTGATATGATTTAGCGTAAGGTGTCCCTGCCCACGGCAGGGGGTTTGGAACTTGATGATCTTAAGGTCCTTTCCAACCCTAGTTATTCTATGATTCTATGAAATGAACAAGAGTTATCACAAAAATGTCCTTATGATGTTGAACAGGCTCTTACCCTGAGTTTTGTTTCCTTCCTTTTAATTAGATGGTTATTCAGATTCTCAAAATACACGTTACAGACTTTTATCATAAAAAGAAGATTACTGATGATTTTTTCCAGAAGATCCTTTTAATTCAAGAAAAAGTAAGTGATTTTGTTGGTTATGACTTAGGAACACAGAAAATAAGAGTTAATCCCACCATTTGGTGCAAGCTGCCACAGCAGGCTGTCTCACCTGCTCCTTTTTAACAGCAATGTAATTTGTAATCTTTTTCAGAAGAAATGCAAAGAAGCTCCCTTGTTGGTCGATTCTCTCCATTACTTTGTATGCATTTCCTCTTTGTTATTGTATGAGGTCATCAGGATGGTGATGTGTGTAATCTGTTAAGGATAGAAGTATTTTGTAGTTGAATCCATTCAAGCAAACAGAACATTATGAACCTTATTCACTCAGATTTAATAATCTCTAATTATCAAGTCTTTGTCTGGTCCTATGTGTCATTACTGATAATAAAATAGCAGGAAATAGAAGTACCAGAAAGAAACTCAAGGCTTTCATCAAGCAAAAATGTATTTTTTTTCCTTATTGTCCTTTTTCCTTCCACATACTTGTATTAAAATCCATATGCTACTTCTGAACTAGAAGACATACATTGACAGTCAAACTGCATTTGAAGTGGAGTGACAGTACTATTTTGAAGATTATTACAAAGAAAAAAAAACAACTTTTACAAAACTAAACAAAATAGGAGAGTTATTGGTTCCACTTTCTATTTTCCAAATTAGAGGCAGAGGAAAGTTTGTGTTGAAGGAGACTCCACCATTTCTAAGGGCCTAGTCTAATACTCAATTTTTTCACAGTAATGACAATTTTTTTTCTTACATAGGGATAGAATTCCACATTTAGGCATGAGCCTATCAGCTTGTCAACTCTAGTTGTTGAGATTTATTTTGCTTGTGCAGTCTCATAATCTGTGAGTTAATATCAGGAATCTCTGTAGTTGTATCTTATCTCAGAATGCATTTTGCCTAAAAACCAGTCTTCTGACTTAAATCCTCAGTTTTAGTATTAAAGTTGATTGTATTTACTAAATGAAAAATGAGGTTTGGTGTGCAAATCCCTTTTCCTTCTGGTAATGACTTGTAAACAGAGGTAATACAGATCAGACATGTTTTCCAGTATAGCCTAACCCTCAGTTGGCGTGGATGGCACCAGTATCTTCATACATCTGACTGAGCTGCTGCAAGGCAAAAACTAAATTTTTTTAGTTTTTTTTTAGTTTTAGTTTTTTAGGTTTTTTGTCATGTTTGTTAGATGCAGTAATTTATCGAGTAGTCCAGTTGTTTAAGTGTCAATATGGGATTCCTGTGTCCTATACTATGAAGAGAAAGGTCTTGGAAACATGACAGCCTTTGAGCTGGGATATCATATAAGCAGCAAGGCTGGTTATAAAAATACTGTGTAAAAGAGACATTGGTAATAAGCAAACACAGTGACACTGGAAATTATTTAATGTAATACTACACTGGAAACTTGAAAGGTTTTATAATCTATTGCAGAGAGCATTTTCCTCTTTTTATTCTGCATTGTTAAGAAAAAATCATGAGATTTTGATGAAATTGTTTGTGAAGCTTGTCAAAATCTGGTCACATTTCTTTAAGGTATAAGGTTATCAAGTTAATGCATTGACACCCAAAATTGGGTGGTATTAAAAGTAAATATTTGTTATGTAAGGCATGTTTCAGCAACTGAAGAATTATCCATTTGAGTACTAACCTACTAGATAATGCAGAAGACTACTATATGTCAGTATCATTAGCTTTCAGAACAAGTCATCCTGATTTCAAAGAATTTTACAAACCTGTATAATCAGGTAGCCTGTAATTTGTCCCTTATGAGCATTACAGGTGTATTCATCCCTGTGTGCTAGCACTGCAGAAAACACTATCTGATGATCATATCTGGATGCTGTCTGTGGTTTTCAACAGTGTACACAGTGTGTACAGCTATGAATGGCACTCATAGCTGCCATTTAAGATGGGGCATGTGCATTACAATAAAACATTTGTGAATACTTTCAAAGGATTATTAGTATGAAGGCTGTGGAGCAGTGTTTACTAAAACTTGAATTCAGTGGAAATGGACAACAGTCTTGATTGTACTCACATAGGAGTGGAAATGTATGTATTTGTATTAAGTGCAGTTTCTTGCCATATAGTATATGTTTTAAGTGCAGTTCCTTGCTGTATACCATAAGTTTAAGTGCAGTTCCATATACCTTGATTTTATTTTGCTTGTTGCAGAAGGTTCATTATCCAGAGACAAAACTTTCTGAATGCTCTTGTTCAGCTTCCCTAGGCACGAGCCAGAGTGGACATACAAATTCACTCCTGAATTTAGAAGTTATGTCTGTTCTTTCTTTTTAAAATACTACTTGTGTTTTTTTTTCCAGGATTTTGAAGAATTACAGCGACAACTTGAGTCTCGACTCCAGCATACTGAGATGTCAGGAGCCCATAATTCAGAGTACCAGACTTTAGCAGATTTAGAAAGGAAAGAAAGGGAATATTCTGAGCACGTAATAGATAATGTAACTTCCTATTTTTTTTCTAAAATTTAATCTAATTCTTTAATGGGGAATGTTTATTTATTTTTTTTCAACTGTTGGCTGGCCCACTGCAGTTTAGATGTGCATGAGTCCTGAAAGCATTTTTGCATTGCTCCAGCAAAGTATTTCCAACTCTCTTTGGGAACCAGTATGTTTTTTATACAAAAGCTGTTTTATCACACTGATTTTAGAGCTGAGAAATGTCTATTGATTGCCAGATGGTAAAGATTTATTTTAAGCCTGCGTATATCCTTTTAGGACTTTTATCCTAGCACCTTGGTTTCTTCATTCCTCCATAACTAAGAGAGTAATAAGAGACTATAAAACTCTTTCATCTCAAATAAATACTAAGAAAATAATTAATGTATAACCTTTTAGTATGTTTTGCACATTTATGTACATTTACGTCGTTGATGTAAAGTACAGTTTGATAGCAAGCATTTGATTCTCAAAGATTAATTTCTTTCTCATCACTAGTGTCACTACATCCAATAGCTTGAAGGCTAGAAAACTGGCGGTTAAAAATATTCTGTATATTTTTTCCAGTAAACTTGAGTCATCTGGCAGGTATTCTAGTTCCCAGTCCTGTTTTTGAGTTTTGAGCAAATTTATGGCTGATGAAAATGGAAGACTGACTAGTCAGACTGATGGCTCTGTGAGCTGCCTATGCTGATTGATTGTGGCACTTCAGCCATGAAGTAAACAGGCCATCATCTCAGCCTTGGGCTTTTTTTTATAAAGGAGCGAATATTTTTTTCATATCTAGTGGTTCAGTGCTTCACTGGGAATTTTCTCAGCTTCCTCTTGATTCTCTGTACCTTTCACTTTTTAGTGGAAGTCCTGGTAATGATGGTACACCTGTGTCAAGTTTCTTTTGCAATTTAACTTTGCTCTGTGAAAGATTGATTGTTTAGAGTCCTCCAGAGTTAGTTTCATAAAAAAAACACTGGCAGCTTTGCTGAGCAACATGAGGCAGTTATTCACCAGTAGCAGTCATCCTTCAGTGGGCCTGGCACTCTTAAGCCAGCAGATGCTTTTCATCCATATTGAAGATTATTTCCCTGTATGCAGATTCATATAGTCAGAACCTGCATAATGTAAAGATTTTTTTTGCCATACTCACAGATGCCGTAGTCACACTCACAGATACTTCATACAAATCTTGGTCATGAATACATTCTCTTGTCTTTATGTATACTGGTAATCCCACTGAATACCACAGAATATTCACAGTTGTGCTCAGTCCTGTTTGTTGGATTGAAGCTTAAAACCGGAGATGCCCATATGATAATGTATCAGAATTAGCATATCTACTGCACTGATACTGCATAAGTACTTAATTCCAGTACAGGTAATAAAGTGCTTGTGTAGCATGTGTCTATGAAAGACTTTGTGAAAAACTGTCAATTTTCAATTTTCCTTTTTTAGCAGAAATCTTGTTTGACTGGAATGGCTGCTCCTATAGCTAAACAGACTTACCAGAAAAAGGGCAGCAGTTTGTTACCTCCTTTTCATTTAACCATTAATACTAACGACATGATTGGCTTTTAGAGGTGCAATATGCGGAGAACTAGCCACAAATTCGTAGCAAGTTATACCAAATGACTACATTTAAAAAAAGAGTTGACCTACTGGTTATGTGCCACCCATATGTTTATCATCATATAGTAAAATGGGCTCTTTAGCTTTACAAAATGTTCTCTATAATTAATTCTGAAAGCTGTCTGTAGTCTCAGTGACTTCTATCTCAGTAGACTTACATGCCTCTTACTGTAATAAAATACTAGAGATTGATAAGGAAGCATGGATTGTTTTTTTTATTCATATTCTACAGATGGAAACTTTCTGGAAGCAGACTGACAAAGCCCAGCAGGCTTTTTTGGACGAATCAAAATGCTCAAGTGCCAAAGCAACAAAGATAATGATGGATCTGACCGAGAAGATGATTGCAGTAGAAAGCTTATTATGTGAATCTCAAGATTTGCAGGCAATGGTAAAGTACAAAAAGAAATAAAAGTTGAGAGAGATTTAGTCAATCTGAACACAAAGAATGATTCAATTGTACAGATTCTGTCAGTCCTGCCTCAGGAATGATGTAGCCTCCTTATTTCAGTTGCCTTTTTCAGTTTTGTTGTAAAGAGCTCAGCTTCCATTGCAATTTATGAAGACTCACACAAAGATGAACTCTGCACTTGAGTTCTCTTGCTCAAAATAGTGTTGAGGCAGTCATGTTAGGAAAAAGCAATACTAATGCAGCCAGCATGCTCGAGCAAGAGCACTAGATCTAATCATGAAGGAGAATTGTTGTCCTCAGCATTAGGACATTTCTTTTTGTTTCAAAGTGTTTATTCCACTTTCACCGATAAATCTCTGTGTGACTCTGTGTCCAGTGACTTTAACTGGAATCGAAAAGCCTTAGCATCTCTTAGTGATACAGTCTTAAGAGGGAAGGATGTGTTTACAAATGCATCAGCACTGTGCTTTATGTTATTTTAAATCTTAACATCCTTTATTCATTTTGCACAGGACTTACTGGAAGAGTTAATTTGTAGATTAACATTACAATCAGTCTGGCCCACTGCATTTATTAGTAATGTGGAGACTAAAAGGATAGCTAGTTTTATTTGGTTTACCAATAAAAAGGTGCAGTAATTATTAGCTTGTTAGTTTTGCATTGGAGCAGCTAAGTAAACTAAGCTGTCCTGGTATGAAAATAGCAACTGAGCATGCAATAAACCCACTGCTATCCTACACCAGTCACAATTTAAGTACAGGAGATTGTTGTTCACACGGTCTTGGGAAGCCTCCTTAGTTTTCTGTATAGTTTGTGAATGAAAATTGCAGTGAAATGACAAGCACAACTGAAGGCTTATTCTTGGTTTCTAAACAGGGCTTTTTAATGTTTGTTTTAGGACATTCAGGAAAGGTTATTCAACAGGGAGCTTATGGTGAAAATGATTGATTCACTGAAGTCCTATATACCAGAAGAGTGCAAATGTAGATTAAATATTGTATCAAATATTCTGGACCATTTAACTGTAAAGAATAATCTCTCAGTCCGACAAAAGGAAGAACTTTTAACAGATCTGCACAAGGCCTTTTGGGAACAGTTGGCACATTTCAGTAATGGTGAGTACATAGAGCAGAGATCATGACTTAACAAATATGGGTATAAATTCTCATTAGTGTATTATAGCTTCAGCGCTATTCTCCTCTGTTTTAAAAATGTATTAATGAATTGGCAAACACTGTTACTGTGATGGATGGATGCTTAGAATGGAAACTTCGGCTTTAAGCCTTTTAAGTCTTGTTCCAGGCATTACTGTGAAATTACAGTTCACATGATCTATACCTTATTTCATTAATTTGAAGATTGAAGAGCAGTCACATTTGTTACAAGTATCTGTGAGATTTCTCCATTTACTGCCCAGATACTTGACATTGTTGATGATACTGGCTAACATGAAGGACAGTAATGGCTGTGTATGTGCAGAAGACTTGTCTTATGATCTCCTGCTAGCATGTGGAGCCAGAAGATACACAAAACATAGTTGTGCTATCACTCTTGTGAAAACATAATTTTAAGGCAAATAATCTTCATATAAACCTGATTTTTACTATATGAGACTAAAAATACTTTAAAAATGAAGTCTTTTCCTCTTCCTGTTGCGCGCCTTCATGTCGCCTGTTAAATACACAATTATAACAGTCTAAGCTGACTGACTGACAAGGTTCTCCCTATGTCACTTGGCATGTTACCTAATGCCCAGCATATTGAGAAACATACCCCCAACTTTTCTGATAGGTGCTGTACCAAAGGCTCAGTGGTTCAGGACTCATGGAAAATTATAGTACACGTTCAGCAAAAATGAGGAGTTTTTTACTCTCAAACATTTTCCAGAACCATTTCTGTTACTAGTGGGCATATTTAAAGAAAATTGTCCTAACAAAATGTCATTAGGGTTAGAGTTCAGTGAACTAGATAGTCAAAATGAATGTAGTCTTGTTGCAGTATATTCTAGTTGCAGTGCTGCTCATTCACTTTCAGGCTTCATGCTGATAAATTGTGCCATGTCTCAATCAGGAGTTCACAGAATCCCAGAACAGTTGAGGTTGGAAAGAACCTCGTGAGGTCATTTGGTCCATCTCCCCCTTACTCAGGCAGGGTCAGCTATAGCTGGTTGGTTGCCCAGGAAATGGAACGTGCTTAAAAAAGTAAAACCAAAAATAATCTGGAGTGCAACATTTTCACATATGACTGTGTTGACCTTGCTTATGAGCTCCTAACTACATAAATTGAACTGTACCTATAATTTGTAAGCAGAACACAAAGCCAGCAAGACTGTGCTCCTAGGAAACAAACAAGGAAGTAGTAAAGAATCAAGTAGTGTTTAAAAACAACAGTTGCTGTTTGTTCAGGTGACATTTTTATTACAGGCTTTCTTGTGCTTTCAGTGCACTTTCAAGTGTTTTGTTAGTGTATCATCAGCCTGTGGATAAGCACAATAAATTAGCGTGGAGAATAAGTAAACTGCTTGGTGCTGTACTAATAAACTCCTTTATTTCTCCACAAAGTAATTTCTCATAGTTGCAACAGCATGATGTGGCAGAACAGCAGCCACAGAAGACTATTCTTTCACATTCCCCTTTAGCTGCCTGAGTTGGGGTGAAATACTGGTCTAGGGAAGGACAAGGGGAGGGAAATGAACAAAGTTCTTCTTAGGTGGACAGGCAGTGAGACAGGATGTAGTTGCAGAACATTGAAAGCACCAATTCCACTCTTCAGCACAGGGTCCAGATAGACTCAGGAATTTGTAAATCACTTGGACCTATAGGGGAGGTGAAGAGGGGAGGAACTTCGTCCCAAATATTTCATGGTACAAGCACAAGATCAGAGGGACTTTTAACAACTTTTGCTGCAGGTTTCTGGATGAGTTACTTTGGGAGGCTGGTATGGCAAATCTGAACTAGCACTGCTCTGGATCTTTTCTCCATGCCACATGTTGCTGCCTCTGTCCTTGCAGCAGCATCTGCATATCTGCAATTAGGTAATGAGCCGCTTCTTTTGGGGTCCTGTAGGTGGGAATCTGTTTCTTGAGCTGACACACTGCCTTTGCATGAGCAGCAGCACCAGTGACAGGGAGGGTGCAGGATGGTAGTGATCCAAAAACCTGGTAAGTTAAGTGCCATATAACAACCCAGAAGTTCACATCTAAAAAGACTGTCAGAGTAGGACTTAAATTTAAAGTTCTCCATGGTGATTACTTGCCTCTTTCACTCACTAACAGATTTCTGTGAGCTTATGTTGTGTGACAATAGCAGATGCTAATTTCTCCCTGTGGAGTTGTGGTGTCTAATCATGAGTGTTTTACGCTTCAGAATGTATCCAGCAAAGCAAAGACCTGATCTTGAAACGACTTGAGAGCTGTGCAAAGAAGAAAGAAGAGTTCGAACACAGACAGAAAGCTGAACAAGGCAGTCTCCTCAGTAAAACTTTTCATAATGAAGATGTTCATGATTTTCTTAAGGTGAGCACATAAAAGCTTATTTTCACTGTTCTGTTATTTTTTAAATATATTACAGATTCTTCCCTGTTCAATAAAGTTGTGATTTTTGAGTCTCCCTGAGAGTCAAGCATAGTAGCACCAGGAGGATAGTGTCAGACCCTTATTGCCTAGGTTTGCTTGGAGACTTTTTCTCCAGTATTGATCTTGTTGCATTGGAACAAAATGCTGAAGGGTATTAATGCTAGATTACATGTTTTGTAGAAAACATTTTTTACTGAGATACTATGTGTTTGGTTCAACATAGGATATCTCTGAAAGAATGTATCTGTCCTGCCTGACAGAAGAAAGCAGGCTGCACTGATGTAATTGCTTTTCTATGAGTGAGGTTACTGAGTTCAAAAGACTATCAAATTTCACGTAAGCTGAGGGAAAATTCATTATGATTGCTGGCAGGATATATTAGAGAAGGTTTGCCATAGATAATTTAATATGGTATGTAATGGCCAGTGTAGTGTTTTCTTGGCCATATTTTCTATGAAGCTCCATTGTTATAGTTCAGAATACATATAGGAGATCAGTGTTCTTGGCTGTAAATGCTGGGAGCTGCAAAACTCCTATAAGTGCTGAGAACTACAGACCCAAGTTATTAGGAAATAATAATAAAAAAAATCAATCCTCAATTTTCATTAAAAGAAATAGTTTAAGGTTAAAGTGGTTACATCCAGCACCATTAAACTTTTGATGAAATCTAATAACTTAGATAAATTTATCTATGAGAAGACTCAGATTCCAGCTGTAATAAACTGTCAAAATTTATTGATCTCAACAGTGCAATTTTGTACTGCAGGGCCAAGTTCTTCAATTATATTGTATGAATTGGATAATCATAGAATCGTAGAATCGTTAGGGTTGGAAAGAACCTTAAGATCATCGAGTTCCAAGCCCCTCTGCCGTGGGCAGGGACACCTTATGCTAAATGATATCACCCAAGGCCTCGTCCAACCTGACCTTGAACACTGCCAGGGATGGAGCATTCACAACCTCCCTGGGCAACCTATTCCAGTGCCTCACCACCCTAACAGGAAAGAATTTCCTTCTTATATCCAATCTAAACTTCCCCTGTTTAAGTTTTAACCCATTACCCCTTGTCCTGTCACTACAGTCCCTAATGAAGAGTCCCTCCCCAGCATCCCTGTAGGCCCCCTTCAGATACTGGAAGGCTGCTATGAGGTCTCCACGCAGCCTTCTCTTCTCCAGGCTGAACAGCGCCAACTTCCTCAGCCTGTCTTCATACGGGAGGTGCTCCAGTCCCCTGATCATCCTCGTGGCCCTTCTCTGGACTTGTCCCAACAGTTCCATGTCCTTTTTATGTTGAGGACACCAGAACTGCACACAATACTCCAGGTGAGGTCTCACAAGAGCAGAGTAGAGGGGCAGGATCACCTCCTTCGACCTGCTGGTCACGCTCCTTTTGATGCAGCCCAGGATACGGTTGGCTTTCTGGGCTGCAAGCGCACACTGAAGCCGTCCCATGTTCATTTTCTCATCATCCAACACCCCCAAGTCCTTTTCTGCAGGGCTGCTCTGAATCTCTTCTCTGCCCAACCTGTAGCTGTGCCTGGGATTGCTCCAACCCAGGTGTAGGACCTTGCACTTGGCATGGTTAAACCTCATGAGGTTGGCATCAGCCCACCTCACAAGTGTGTCGAGGTCCCTCTGGGTGGCATTCCTTCCCTCCATGGTATCAACTGAACCACACAGCTTGGTGTTATCAGCAAACTTGCTGAGGGCGCACTCAATCCCACTGTCCATGTCACTGACAAAGATGTTGAACAAGACCGGTCCCAACACCGATCCCTGAGGGACACCACTCATTACTGGTTTCCAGCCGGACATTGAGCCATTGACCACAACTCTTTGTGTGTGGCCATCCAGCCAGTTCTTTATCCACTGAGCGGTCCATCCATCAAATTGATGTCGCTGCAATTTAGAGACAAGGATGTCATGTGGGACAGTGTCGAACGCTTTACAGAAGTCCAGGTAGATGACATCAACTGCTCTACCCCTGTCCATCAGTTCTGTAGCCCCATCATAGAAGGCCACCAAATTGGTCAGGCAGGATTTCCTGTTAGTGAAGCCATGCTGACTGTCACCAAGCAGCTTATTGATTGTCATGTGCCTTAGCATGCCATCCAGGAGAATCTGCTCCAGGATTTTGCCAGGCACAGAGGTGAGACTGACTGCTCTGTAATTCCCCAGGTCATCCATTTTTCCCTTCTTGAAAATGGGGGTTATATTTCCCTTTTTCCAGTCATTGGGAACTTCACCTGACTGCCATGATTTCTCAAATATTCTTGTATGCAACACCTGTGCAGCAACACCTCGCTTCAAAACCAAAGGTTTCAGACACTTTTAAAGAGTAGAGCACATTTTACATCTTTGGCTTTTCATAACTTGAGACAGATAATTCTGTCACACATTTTTGTAGCCATTGAGCACTTGTGAGTGTACTTCCTTTATATACATCACTGAAATCTCTTGGATGCATCCAAAAAGCTTAAGAAATTTTGTTTTAAGACCTCTCCCCTATTAAGTTAAAGCCACACAGCTTTGTGCAAGAAATGCTGTGTTCTGTACATTTTAGGAATGCTAACAAATACACTTAAACCGTACACTGATGATCTGCTTCTGACAGGCAAGTAGAAATGGGCAACTTACTCTTCATGTTGCAAGACAGAATACAACTGAGTCAGTATTTTCAAATGTCTGTGTGCAAATAATAAAAGTCAGAAATTTAAGCCTTTCTGCTGCCACAGTGGAGAGAGCCTTTTTTCTCCCCAGAACAAATGGGGTCTTGAGTCCGGAGACTCTTTGAAGAGTAAAAAAAATGGTATGTATTTCCCATTTAACTTCCATGCTTTGACTTAAATAGTCCAGTAATTATTTTGTATAAACAGTCCCCTCAGAACTGAGGAGGTATTTTAAACCTGTTTCATGGTTTCACAGCCAGCCCAGTGAAGGAATTGGTTCTGAATCCTCACCATGAGCCCAGAGTTGCACCCATCAAATGCACCTTTCTTCTTTGCCTTCCCCCCTGCACCTAATCAAAAGGCTCGCACCACCATGGTAGCAGTCTCAGCAGTAACTGACCTTTCTGCTGAATATAGAGTGCTTGCCGGTTATGAAGGTGGGGTTTGTAATGAACTTTCTTCACATCAGTTTGTTTTGAACACAAGTTGGATGGTAATGATTTAGCTGCTGCAGCTCTGAATTTTAACATGTGTCTCCTTCTCTTTCCACTGGAAAAGGAGCACTTTTTTTTGCTTCGTTTTTTTTTTCTTCTTGGTTGTTTTTTGTTTTTTTTTTTTTTTTACTTTCAGAAAATACACGAATGATCAAATGAAGCACACAAGCCAGAAAGTGTCAGTTACAATATTGGGTACATATTATTTAACCCAAATTGCTTAGGCTATGGAGTTTCATATCTAAGAGTGGGTGTGCTCAAATTAAGGCGGTAAGGCAATGTCCCTCTGACTTACAATTCCAGCTGAGCACTTAACTATTGTGATGGCACATGGCAAAGGGATCAGAGAAAGGAAAGAGAGAATCACAAGAAGCTATCAAAATTTTTTCAGCTATTTAAATACAGCTGTTGTGTTTCTTTTAGGCTTACCATGAATTGCTAGAGAAGCATCGGCAAGCACAGTGGGAACTGGAGGAGGAGGATGACTGCGGGAGCACAGAGGCTATTGCAGATCTCTACAAGGTGCCATCTCTAATGATATATGTCATTTACTAATATAAATTCTGAAGATCCTCTAACCCCATTATGCAATGTCAAGCCTTGGGAAGGATTGAGAAATTGCAGGAGATACCATGGTGGCTCTGGCAAACCTCAAAACAGCACAGATGTCCACATTAGCTTGCCTTTTCCATGATCTTCCCAGCACACTACATTTCCTAACCTCGTGGTGGCTGACAAGGCTGCAATAATGCTGAGAGCATATATGTCTGGCATTACATTACCAGGAGATACATTTCATTTATGTAACATAATTATCTCCTCTGCACCATGGTAGGATGATACTATTCTTAGTTAACTTCACTTTATCTCCAAAAATAGTTCTCTCATTTATCTTCCTCTCAGAGAAGTTGTTTTTGACACTAGTTAGTTCACTGAAATAAGTTCAGATCTTTGGTGTAAGTAATATTTTATATTTCTTTATATTCCTGATTTGGAAAATATGTAAATGCTTCATACTTTTGCACCATGTTATTTCCTGTCTGCACTGAAAATGTGAGATAATGTGGTCTATCTCATGAAGCCTAAAACCAGCTAGCAGTGACCTTTAATTAGGCTGGAACAAATCACTTTCAGCTCAACAGGATCCTTGTCATGATTAATTATGACCAGATCAGGGTATTATGGAAACTTGTAGTTCTTATTATATTAGGATAAGATACCCACACAGTCTTAATTAGCACTAGTCCAAATGCACTTTTTCAAATTCAATTGATAAAAAAAATCAAAGCAACTGTATTTAGAACAAGTAGTTTTGCCATGGTTTTATGTAATAGTGCAAGCAACAGGATATTTGATAAGCACTACTTTGGAGAAAGGATTGGAGAAAGGAAAAGTTTGCTTGGATGGCTGTGCCAGTGAATTAGAGTAGATTAATTGTACAAAGCTGTATAATTTAAGTAGAATCATCATGTCTTCTGATACTGCTATGTGCAATCCATTCTCCAGAGTTACTAATTTATCCATCTCCTTCCTCAATTCACAGGAAGATTCTGGAGACCAAACAATTCTTTTTTACCCTGTGCAGTTCCACCTCATTTGTGAAATTATATTGCTTTCCTTCATTGTGTACTTTGCTTTAGTGATGTTAAGATCAGACTGAAAATCTTATTTGTTTCAGCACTGTTAGCTAAGTTTTCTTTTCCATTAATGAAAAATTGGTTTGGGTGAATTAAGTCTTTATAGAATTGCCAAGTTGCCAGGAGAGCTGCATAAACTTGAACCTTGCCAATTCACCCAGGTCTAAGCCATTATATGCCATATTACAGCTGCTCTCTTATTCCTAGATCCAAACAAACACTGCCAGACATGAAAAACTGCAAGTACTGTGATCCAGCTGGCATATGTTGAATAGGGGCCCACAAATCCTAATTTACACCTTTTTTTTCTTTTACAAAACATTTTTATTGTGACATTTAACATAAAGAGCAACTGCACTTCCTCCGTTTAACCCTAAATACAGTTACTAGAGACTGTTTTAGGAGAGCAGACTGCCTCTGAATATACCTTGTAAGCAGCATAAGTTAGAAAGAAGAGGAAATGCAAATAAGCATAGCCCTGCTGTCAGTAGATGGAGTTGTTCTGACTTCTACAGCTGAGGTAAGTGCAGTAGTTATACATATGTTGCCCATTACCTGGGGCATAAAAGCAAAAATAGATTTGCCATTAAGGTAGGGGGTTGCATCTCACAACTGCAATGCCTTTGCTTCTCTCCCTGCTCTACCACACTTTCAGAGAAGTGCATTTGGACAAGCAGAAACCTTTTCCTGGGCAGCAGGGCTTTGCCTCTTCACTTAGTTTCTCTGTGTTTCTGCTAGGGAGATAACTTTACTCCTACCAGTGGGGAAGGCAAGATACCTATGTGAAGGCAGCAGTGATTTGAAGTACTCCATGGTGCAGTGGTGTTACTGCAGCTCAGGTAGACCGAGGCAAGCAAACATTAGACTCACCAGCTGGGTACCAGCAACCCTTACATGGCAAAAGTCAACACTGTGCTGCAAGATCTGTGTCCCGGTCAGGTTTGGGCTAGCTAATGTGTAGAACATCTACGAATGTTAGATGCTAACAAACTAGCCAGCTAGTTTGGGAACATCTGCAAACACTGCAAATCTCCCTGGTGTCATTCCGGGAGGCCTGTACTCCTAAAGCTTAGCTGATAGTCATTTGCGTTGCACTTTGTTGGAAGGTTTGGACTCTGCTGTTTCTGTACTGTGAGCAAAGAAAAGGTTCAATTAAATGTTTGGTTAAACATTCTGTTGTTTACTTAATCTCCATATTTCTATCACTGAAAGCATGTGTTACTAAGTGTAAGTTAGAAGGCAGGAAAATAAGTTCACAAGTGGAGAGTTGTATTCTGTTCTTTTATACCATTCTAGTAGAAACAGAAGCTTAGCAATATTACTGAAAAAACTGAGTGAAATTCTCTGAACTCACCCTGGCATGCTCCACAGATACTTAGATGAGTATTCCACAGCTTGTGGTCCACAAGACATCTATAGACAGATTGCAAGACATTTTAAAAAAATGCATTAATATATTTGTAAACGCAGAGTGGAAAGAATTAGAAGTAATTAAATATTCAGCCCAGTTTTTATGTTGTTGTAAATGAAAATTGGCCTTTGAAAACTGCACAAAGTAGTTAAGATTTCCGCCACAGAGAATTAAATAGCTGTTGCATTTAAGGGAAATAAAACTGAGATGTCTTACTAGGAGCTAATTACCTAAATCCAAGAGGAGGAAAAGTGTTATCACAATGCTTCCATAATGAAAATTTAGCGATAGCATCCTATATGCCTTCTCTCCCAAGCATCTCATACTCTCTACTGGTCCAGGATTAAAGAAATACCACCTATTCCGGGCTGAACAATCTTGTGTTGTCCTGTACTCACAAGATTTAGGATTCCAGACAATTTCATGCTTGTGTACCCATTGCCATCTTGACTTTGGTTGGAAACCCCTAGAACTGGAATGAATCACACCATGCTTCTTATGTTAATGGCAACAGAACCCAAACCATGGTAGGATTTTTTGGTTTTTTTTTTCCACATCCAAGCTCTCTCTTAAGTTGTTTGGGCATCATCAATATTGCAATTTATAAGCACCAGTATCCTAGTAAAGAACAGCCATGTTGGTTCAAACAAATGACCATTTGGAGTAATATCCTGTAAGTTCATGTACTGTAACAGCACCGGTGTTGGAGAGATGTGTAATGCCAACTTACCTAGTTAGGTCCTATCCTCAGGCATACCTTCAGCTAACAGCAGTTACTAGCAGCTTTCAAAGCCACTCTCTTAGAGCATACAGGTGCCTCCATCCTATATCAACTTTCTAAACCATCCACCCCCCTTTAAGTACTGTAGCAAAACTCATACTGTAGATGACAAGCTAGAATTGCTTGCATTTTTGGATTGCACTCTTGACAAACTCACTGAACCAAGCACAGAAGCCAAAGTGCTCAGCCATTGCCCTAAGCTCATGGTCCTTATCTGCTGTAGTTGAAAGCCACTAAACCTTTCTATTTCTTTTTTTTTTTTCAGGAGAAAAGGACCTGTCAATGTCTTATATGTGATAAAGGCTTGTATGCGATAACAAGTTTAGACTCTCCATTCCTCCGTCGGTTGTGCACTAGAATGACAACTTACTTCAATAGTTATCTTGGTTTGTCCTAGCATAAGCAAGCAGGGAAGCAAGCCTGACAGACTTAGTTTCATGAATAAGTACAAAGATAATTTTAATGCAAGAGGTGATATTAAAATATAAGGAGAAGGTCACCATGCAACCAAATAGGGAATCAATATCCTGGGGACAGAAAAAAAGATGCCACTTACCTGTAAGTGCCTCTCACTTGTGGGAGAAGATCTTTACCTTGTTCTCACCTGGTAAGGTTCTTCTGAGCCCTTCTCAAATTTTTAGGCCTTTGTTATTTTTTATTTTTTCCTCACTTACATAGTTTGTGAGTTCATCAATATAGATTTATATAACCCTCTAACCCTGCAAGCTACAGTACATAAAAAAAATTGTCCAAATTGGTGAATAAATACGTAAAAATGCAATGATCTGGAAGCTGACTGTGTTTGCACAGAATAATTGAGTAGGTTTGTTTTGTGTACACATGAATAAATCAATTAAATTATTTGGAATGGAATCTGTGGATACCTGAAGTGGATGAATGAGTTTTGTTTGGGTGATAGCATAGGACTTTTCAGGCACATTAGTGGAGTAAAATAGTCCACTGTAGGTGAATAGGCTGAGTTCAGACACAGGCTTCATAACCAATTTTTGAAGTGCAAGTTCAGGAAAGTGGAGAAGTGATTTTGACTATCACAGTGTATCATAACTCAAAAGAGGACTTTTGTCAGAGGTAATTGAATGGCTCAGCCAAATATTTTCATAAACACAGTCTGCAGATTTATCCTGTACACAAGGGATATTGTGCTGCAGTAACAGTTCTGTGCTAGCTTGGGAAGCTTTTCAATTGTAAAGTTTTTACTGTAGTATTATTTTAGGTGACAGCAAAAGCACCCCCATAATGTAGCCTGTTTTGTTTCTCATTTCTTACGATCCTTTGAAAACATTAATATCTAGCTCTCCAGGTCTGTCACAAGTTTAGCAAATGAGATGTTCATCAATATTTAATATTTCATTTTCTTTTTTTTCTTTTTGCGAATTTCCTACTTAGCAGGGAAAGGAGAAGGGAAATGAGGTTAGTGATCAACAGTTCATTATTAAGAAAACAGACATGCAGATTCACAAAGTAAATCAGTTAACAGTTGGGAACTACATTGTCCATGGTAAGATAATTATTTCTCCTCAGCTTTAACATCAAAACCATAAAAACCACACAATTTACTGTCATTTGTAATTCCCCTTTGCTGATAGCAGTCACCCAGAATGTTATTTCATTTGACCTGACAGAACACAGAAATGCACAGAAATTTAGACTAAAAGGTATTAAATAATTATTGTCAACACATAAGGCAATAAACATTTTATGAATGGGTAAACTTAAATGCGAGGTTGAAGCAAAGTATTTGATTTTTTCCTTTGTTAAGAAAAGGGGAAAATTAACATCTGTCAAAAGAAAAAGTACAGATTCTCAGAGACTTACTCTTTCATTACTTTCCTTATGTAATTTCATTAAAATGAGATATGGTTAGGGATACTTTTAAGTAGAGTGGACTGTATTTTTGGGTACCGAGTGCTAGCTTCTTTTCCAGGTAAATCCCCCGCAGCTTGCCTCAGGTGGAAATCTGTATCAAGAGACCTGAGTGATCAAGTTTGTGACCTCCTTCCATACAAACTGGGTCTGGTCCTAGTTTTGGCCACCAGTTAAGTTTGATCTGGTATTTCAGTCAAAGCTGATACAAGATTCCTGATATGGATGGTCTTCATTCTGAAGTTTGCTTCTTTCCTTACTGATAAGAAAATGTATTTTACCTGTGTGTGGATTCACAATTTAATAGTTAGACCTAGTAAAGGACGTAACCTTTTCTACAAAGGCAAGTTTCTAAGAAGGAAGTACAGAAAGAGAAGTTTGAAACTGCTTTCTGAATAAATCAGGACTGAAATTCCAATGAACCTCTATTTTAAATGCATGGAAATACAACTTTCTTTGTTTTTTTTTCCAGTATTGGGGGCCTATAAGGATGTTGGGGAGGGACTCTTCATTAGGCACTGTATAGTGATAGGACAAGGGGTAATGGGTTAAAACTTAAAACAGGGGAAGTTTAGGTTAGATATAAGGAATAAGTTCTTCAACTGTGAGGGTGGTGAGGCACTGGAATGGGTTGCCCAAGAAATTTGTGAATGTTCCATCCCTGGCAGTGTTCAAGGATAGGTTGGAGTCTTGAGTGACATGTTTTAGTGTGAGGTGTCCCTGCCCATGGCAAGGGGGTGAGACTAGATGATCTAAAGGTCCTTTTCAACTCTTAACTATTCTATGATTCTATAATTAGTTTGTCCTATGGATTACTTCGATGTCATTGTATCTTACTGGTGCTAGGATTCTTAAAAGTAGTCTCCTGTTTTCATTTCCAGTTAGCATTCCATAATTCTTCACATGGAAGAGAGGAAGAAGTACATGCAATCAGCTTTATTTCATGTGAGTTTATAATGTGAAGTATCTTCCAGTGACCAGTGGCATCCAAGAATATTTGGAGTATTTATGGGATGTATGATCCGAGTATTGAATCTCTGTTCATAATAAGATACAATATGGGTTGGGAGATGAATCTCTTGCTTCCTAAACAAGTGTCCTAGCCCGCTGAGCTTCTGGAGGTACAGGCAAGAGTGTTCTGTAGCTTTAAGCAGAAATCTTAAATATTTTAATGAAATACTAATGTATGACAAGTTAACAAATAGCTATCACGATTTTACTATTCACTGTAATCTCATCTGCGTGTAAGAACATTTTAATCATTTGGGTTTGAGGGAGAGCATTAATCTTGTTCTTTGGTTTTGTAGTGAAATCAGATAAGCTGTGTATTTCCCCTGGTTTTTGACAAAATTATGTATCTATTGCCTTGTTTGAAATTCAGATGCACTCAGCATTTTAATCTAAGCCCATTTTATTTCTGCGTATACCCCGTCATATTTCTTTATGCTTGATGAATTCCTCTGGAGATTTTTTGAAAAGCTTTGAGATTGACTGCCAGGTACTACAAGCAGGTTCATGCAACACTGCAATCAGCTATTCTATTAATGGAATCAATTTGAATAAATTTCGTTAAATAAAAGTTCTAAAACCAAGAGATGGCGTATCAGGAAGCTTGTAAGAAATGTTTTGTAAGGGTTCTAGTCCAAAAATAACATCCTGGAAGCAGCAGGGTTTCTTAATGGTTTTCTTCTTTGCCTGTGGAAAATAAGCTTTATAATGTGTAGTGCACCATCCCTGTTCACAGACAGACTTTATTGCTGTTTCATTTCAAGTATGTTCCTGAGACTAGAAGTAGTTTTGAGCTATGCTGTTAGCTTGCGTTGCTTTGGTAGAATTCGGTCACATCTGTAATCTTTCCTAAATGTAGATTTACCACTTCCCCTACCAAATTGTAAAAGCCCATTCCACTCTGTTTTTTTTTCAAGTGCTGGGTTAAACAGTGTGGCCATCATACCAGACCTGTGATCCTCTGGGTCGAGCGTGGTGTCGTGTTAGAGTCTGTGGTGCAAGAACTACCTGAGGTCTAATGTCCATATGATTATGTGTTCACATTAAAGAAGCCAGCAGCCAGTAGTTCCTTGAACACTTGAGAAGTTAGTGTTTTGATAATCATCACTGACAGTGGTTTATTTTTGATGCTGGACCATAGATGAGGCCAGTAAGTGGAGGATTTGTCCTGCACAGAGAAGACTTTTTAACAGAACATAAAGGGAGAGTGTTTAAAATCACCATTCCCGGGACTTAAAACACCTGACCAGGCTTCCTGTTGCTTTCCCTGCCAGTTTGCAACATTCATAAGATGTAGAGAGCCCATTGCTTAGTCCTGCTTCCGCTCCATGTATTCACCCATTTTCATTTTTAATGGGACTGCTGATGTGAAAAACTGCCCTTGAAATCTTAATCCCACTTTTTTGTCCTTTCATACACCAGTTTCAGCAGAGGGACATGAAGTATTTTGCTAACAAATAGTTAAGCAGCTTTGATCTAAAGATAACTTGGCCATCACATTAATGAGGCAATGTAGGTGAGTAATTTTGTGAGAACAAGACCTAGTTACGTTTTTCCTGGGTAAATTTTTCCACTCTGATAGTGCCAAAGGTGGGCACGCAGTATAATTTGAAGCTGGAGGGAGTGCAAGCAGAGCTATTCACTTGGTCTTTAGACAAAATGGCATAAAGGCAAGTAAGAAAATACGGTTTCTGTGTTCTGTGCAAAAGGCTTACTGGTAAATAATACCAAGCTGTCAGCATGCCATGGAAATGCTATCAGTTCTGCAGCAAAATACGTTGCAAAGTGATTTAGCTGCCATAAGTGGAACTCCGTGTAAGCGTAGAGTTCCTTAACACCCTGCCTGAGATCTTTTAAGATTGCAATAGAAATGCCACAGACTCCTCTAGACTGCTTCTGAACTATTTCAGACCCAAGACAAATTTTTATATCCCTGAACACCCAGTAAATGCAGGAGAATTACCTTGTTCTGAAAGGCTAGTAAAGCTCAGAGAAGAGATGGTTTACAGAGATACAGTGATTGTTCTTTAAGTGTTGTATAGGATACAGAGATTAGAAAATAGGATCTTTGATCATAGAATCATAGACTCAGCTAAGTTCGAAAAGACCTTTAACATCATCAAGTCCAACCATTACCTCAGGACCACCAAGACCAGCACTAAAGCTATCACTGAGGGGCTCATCTACACAGGTTTTGAACACTTCCAGGAATGGTGACTCCACCACTGCCCTGGGCTGCCTGTTCCAGTGCCTGATCATCCTCTCAGCGAAGAAATTTTTCCAGATATCCAATCTAAACCTAGCCTGATGCAGTGTGAGACCCTATCACTTGTCACTTGGGAGAAGAGACCAGCCACCTCCTGGCTCTAGCCTCCTTTCAGGTAGTTGTAGAAAGCAATAAGGTCTCCCCTGAGCCTTCTCTTTTCCACTAAACAACCCCAGTTCCCTCAGCTGTTCCTCATCAGACTGTTCCTCCAGACTTTTCACCAGCTTCTTTGCCCTTTTCTGGACCCACTCCGGCACCTCAATGTCTTTCTTGTAGCAAGGATCCTGATGTTGTGTTAAATCCCAGAATCTGGAGGTGTGAATTTTTAAAGAGCAGCAGAAGGGAGAATTCAAACAGTGCGTTAGTGGGTTTGCATGAGTATTGGTAAGCTAAGCCAGACCCACAACTACACAAATTGTATATATATAAATATATATATATAATTGTAAATAAATAAAGATAGTAAAAACCCTGCCTCTTGTTGCAACAGTAACTGGTATCTGTAATAATAAAGGATTAAGGGAGATCCGTCCTTCAGCATAGGATGGAACTGTGTAGAAAACATTACCCCAATGGTACTGTCATGTCCAGATTGCCAGCAATTGCTAGAAATTGGAGAAGTGTTCCCAGAAATGAGGTATCCAATTGTTGGGTCTTTGTCTAATTCTCATACTTAGTACCCAGTTTCAGAAACCTGTAGTGTAGTTTACAAGAATTCAGAACACTTTGAGATTAAACAAAGCCAGTGGGAGCCAGATTCTGAAAATCCTGTGTGCTTTAAACAGGGAAGAGAGTGGAGAAAATCAAGACACCCAATCTTGAAGGTGTAGTGAACACTTTTGATAGTAGCGTGCCTTGATTTTATCCATAAGAAGAGGTTGCTGCAGGAAGCAATTAAGCTAAGCTATTGTTTGTGAAACGGCTAATTAATATGGTGATTAGCATCCTAGAGGGATCCTGGGAGGAAAATAATAATTTCATATTCAGTGCAGAGTTTGGATATTTTACAATAAATAAGAAATACAAAATAAAGATTTTTTTTTAAATCTGTCTATTCAATGGGTATAGATAAATCTAAACACAAAATAGATAAAGGTTCTGTGGAAACAGTATCATTTATCATTATGGAGGCACAAAACTAGTTTTCACATACAGCCTAAGATCTGGTCATTATTGCTGAGTTCTTGACTGCGCAATTAAACCTCTTCTTTTGTTGTTTTGGGTTTCTTTATTTTATTGGGGGGGGGGGCGGGGGGGGAGAGAGCGGCTTGGTCTTTCTTTTTTATGATACAACATCTAGCAGTTGGAATGGGCTCTTACACAATAGCATATTATACCAGTGTATCTCCCCAGAAAACAAGTCCACTACAACTTTTCATGTCTGTGAGCTGCAGACAGATGTTTTTTGACATCCAGATAAATATCTCTGAGAGGTTCTAGATTTTGATCACTAGTGAGATTGGAATTAAACCTGCGTTTAAAAGAAGTCAACAGCTAGAAGCGTTGACTTGTTCTTGCAACAGGAACGCTGAATTTTAAGAAAAAAAAAGAAATACAAGCATTTTCAGGAGGGCTAACACTGATATACAATGAAAAGAAAACCAAGTAGGCAGCAAAGCTTTTTGGACTGATAAGATCATGTGGCGCTCATACAAAAATAGCATTTCCTACTGTTGATGTACTGCAGTGTCCATGTGACCTTTCCAATGTGTTTTTGTTTTCTTTCTTCCACTGGGGAAAGCTGCCTGCCCTCACTCCTTCTCCTCAGGGATTATATCAAGTTGTAGCAAGTTTGCAAACACAACTCATATCATCACTGTGTATTTGACAGTGAAATTATATGTTCTGAACAGACTTCTTAGCTTGGATGACGACTGACTAAATCACCCACGATTGAAAACTGCTCATATGAGACCAGTTTTAATAAAACCACCAGAGGATGTTTGTTTTTTTCTTGGCTTGAACCTCTTGTACAGCAGAAGAAATTTGAATAATTCTGTCCTTCAAGCATTGAAGAGTGTCATATTTTGGAGCACCAACTATTAGCATTAATAATGTCAGTTTTGCCTAACTGAAAGCCATACTGTCCCTTTTTACTCTTCCTTCTTTCTTGCCTTCATTCATTTCATGTCTGCACCTTTGAAAATGTGTTGTGCTACACTGGTTGTTTCCACAGCAACTTTCAAAATAAGTGTCTTTATAACACGTTGCCATAGCCAGTAAAATATTCCTTGCAGTGCAGCTGCATGTGAGCAGCAGTTAAGATTCAAGGTCTCATGTGCTCATGTCCCTATTGCATTTTAAATGACATTGTGTGCCTTGAACCAAAACATTTAAGTTGTTCCATCTACAAAACCTGGTCTTTTTAACTCAAACTTTGGATTTTAGCTCTAAGGGTCAGTCACTGCCCCACTGTCTTCACTAGGACATGGTTCCCTTCTTCAAGACATGCAGTGGAACAGCCCCAAAGGGCCAGGGGGTTCACTTTGTCACTTCTCTCTGCCCTTTTTTGTCCCTCTGTTAGGAGCTGTACTCTAAAGCTTCCCATGCTTTAGTGGAGTTGGTGACGGAGCTGTTTCTTCAGACACTGCCTCTTGTGACTGGCCTCTCTGTAAGAGAGTGTGAGCTTCTGAAAGAGGAATGGCAGGAGAATTTGGTCCCTCAGCTGGAAAAATGGGAGACCTACTGCCAGAGACGCTGGAAACTTTTCCAGGAACAGCTACTGCAAGAAAAACAAGTAAGACCTGTACTATATTCTGGGATCCCAGGGCTAAAAACTGGGTACAGACAAAAATACGAAGATATTTATCTGTGGTAAAACATATTTTGTATAAATACACAGCTCAGGTCCAGACTTGGGATGGGCAGTTTAATGTGCGGTATGGAGTGAACATATATGCTGTATGTGGACTTGCATAGAGGAGTCAGAGAGTAATTACTGAACATCTGTCCACAGTGTTTGATGCTTTTGTCAGCACATAAACATTTTTTGTCAAGGATTCTGTATGATGTTCTCAACTCTTCATCATCTCCAGAAACAGCTCAAAACTTCATCTGGTCTATTTGGAGAGGGTACATATAAGCACAGTTTAGAGGAAAGGAGGCTGTACAATAATAAGTATTTCTTAGTAATTTTCATGTATTAATACTGCACTAATTGGAAACATGTCATACATACTTTATATAAAACTTATTCTTTACTCTGAGAAGGTGAAGAAACACATATCTTGCTTTCCTGCTCTGTTTGTGCCCAGCATTCATTGACACTGAAGGAGAAAAGCAACAAAAGCAAATGCTATTTTGAGATGTTCTAGTCAAGTCTAGTCTAGTCTATTACAATAGTACATTCAACAACAGCGAATTCTATTGTATGATAAATGTGGAGGCAGGTATCTTCAGCATTAAGCTGGAACTCAAATATACCTTCAATTTATTCATGCAGTGCTAGGTCTCTATTAATACTACTTTGAAGACTAAGACAGCTTAATCAAAGAAAGACCTTCTCTACACAAAGGTGTAACCCTTCCTAAACGTTAAGTGTGTGATGCAATGTATGGAGTGAATGGAGCTTCTTAAATAAAAGGTTGGCAGAGTTCTTTAACACAGGCAAAGTCATGCTTTTACCTACTGTCATTCTTCACAGTGCCTGGACAATCCAGTACATGGTTAATAAGGTACTGATTGTGTCCCTAAATATTACAGACTGATGTAAGGTGTTTCCAGGAAACTGTGGGCTTCCTACTAACTCTGGTAGAGTGGTTTGCTTGCTGGGGGTTTTAGAAAACCCATGGGAATACAAAAGCAAAATTACTCATTGGAAATTCCTAGCTATTTCCCTTTTTTTTTTCTTCCCTATTTTTCTTAATCTGGAGTCAGGCAACATGCACATCCCTGAATATTTTATGTTTGCTTTATTGTAATTCACCTGTTATCTCAAATATTTTACAAAGCAATTCTGCTTGCCTCTTCTGTTTCTGTGTCACAGGGATATCTAGCAAACTAAACTAAAAAGTGCTTAGGATCAACTGCTGATGCCACTGAATCTGCTCACATGCTTTCACTTAAGGGCAGGCATTTGTGTTTTCTAGGGGTGCTGGATAGCATTTAGTGTTTGAATACCATCAGTAATTAAAGAAGCAATGTCTGACCTCAACTTTTTTTGCCCCTTTTTATCAAGGATTAGATTCAATACCTGACTTGGTGAGCTTAAACCTCTAGGTTGCTTTTTGTTTTCACATTCACCCAGGATTCACAAATTGCCTGTCCTTGTATCTGAATGACCTTAGCAGCCAGGTCTGTTACATGAACTATGTGTCATAGCACATGGAGCCCAAAGCACCATGGTGGTATCTGCTGTCACTAAAAATCACAGTCAAAGAAGGAGGGGGTTCTGGTGTGCAATTTACAGTTGGTCTTAGAAGTCAGAGTGCATGTTAGGGCACCTCTGCTCTGGTCCTTCCACTGTCCCATTGAGCCTCAGCTGTTGTTCAGGGCCAGAGAGGATGCAGTTTAATGGCTAGGACACTGTCCACAGAAGGGGATATCTCAAGTTAGAAGTTTTGTTCCAAACATGCTGTTGATGCATTCCTCTTTTACTCTCACTGGGCACAGCACTGAGTCAAGAAACCATACCCTGGGTTTTTTTTTTTTATTTCAAGGGATTAAAAGGATTGGTTCATCTCCAGCGCTCTGTTGCTCTTTGGGCAGCACTGTATGATGGATTCATTGTAGTGTGAATTCAGATGTTCCAGTCATGCCCAAGCATATGTTATTTAAATTAGTAAGTTGACTTTCCATCACTTTCAGTGTTCTGTAGCATTCATAATATACAGCACATATCCTGAAAAAAAAAATTAAAGGGTTTGCTGGCACTGTTAACAGTAATTACTGAGCTATAGAGGCATTCACTTAGCAATGACAGAGCAATCACACTGGTCTCTGGGTCACCAGCCCTGCAGTTGGGCCTTATTCAATATAATAATTTCCTGAGCAGCAGACAGAGCTGTCCTAAGGACATGTGATTCTGTGCGATAAATTCCTAGAAGAGACAAGTGTTTCTCTTAGTGGGAAAATGTGTAATTCCTCATGATGATACTCTTTGTGGGTGATTAAGTAGCTTTTTTAACTTGACGCCTGTGGCTTCTTGGAAGTGGTTTGAACTAGACTGGAAGAAAAGCCTGCTACGTCTTCAGAGAGAGCATGGAAGGAGACAGCTATTCCACCAAAGTTTGGCTGGCAGATTTTCCTGTATGAGAGTCTGAAATATAATACGTTCAAAAGTAAAATGCGTTTCTTGGCCTTTTCATAGTATAAACACAGCAGCATGTACATTTAAACAATAAGCTGACACAGAAATAACATTTGATTTCCACCTTAAGAGACATCAGATGCTTGTGACATTTAGGAGATCCCATAGATGGTACAGTGCTGAATGTGCTGATCCATAAATCAGCATTTAAATTGACAGCCCTTTTAATTTATCAGGCATTTTCCAGCAGTAGATAGGTCTTTCATTTCCCTCTTAATATATGTACTATACAAAGAATTACATAGTCATCTTCTTTACAGACTTGGGAGTCTTAACACCAGAAAGCTTTTCACCAGAGTATTTATGTGTGCTTTTCAAAGTGGCTTTTTTTTTTAGGTAATTTTTCCTAGCATTTATATATACCTGGAATATGATGTCCTTTGGGGGAACAGAATCTGTTTCACAGCTGAAAAGAAAAAAATAGTTTCATATTTGAATTTGCCTTACACTCTCAAGGATGCAAGTGAGGCAAATGGGAATAAAAGACTAATGAAAATAAGTTTTGAGCATTTTTCCACATAGTCCTTACCTCATGATTTCTTTAGACATCTCTTCTGCCCGGACAGTGGTTACTGGGAGTAGACTGCTGCACGAGGGTGAGGTATTTGCTTGGCATTCGGCATGCATCACACCCCATCTACAGGCTGTTAGGCAGAAATTGCTTTCCTTCGATTTCCTGAATAATCTGTGTTAAAAATGTCAAGTAGAGCTGCAGAAAAAAGAATGATCTTCCTTGCGTTTAGTCTGCTGTTGCATCTGAGGTCTAACTCAAAATACTTAATGGGTTTCATTACCTATAAAAGGCATATTTCTCACCTTTATTGATAGAGAGTAATAGTTCATGTTAGCAGTGCTCCAGAAGGTCTTGTAATGGACTTGTCAGGAAGCAAAGCACTGAGAAGCTTAGAGAGTAAAAAAAGGGTGAGGGCACTTCTGTTCATTTCCACATCACTGCTTGACATCCAGAAACGTTACTAGCATCTGATTACCAGTTTTGACATGGTGTGCATTTTATCACTTTCTCTTTGGTTTATATTAATTTTTTCATCGTGATTAGAATGACTCTTCAAGAAGCAAGATATTCCTTGAAGCTTTACTTCCCCATTTACCATGCATTTGTTACTGGTGTTACTGGTATTACTGGTTCAGTGCAGGAAACAGAAAGCCTGAGCTCTGTTCCAGACACCGAGTCTGTGCAACAGTGTGATTTTCTCCATTGCATACAACCTGTCTTTGAGCAAAGAAAGGACATTCCCAAAAACCTTAAAGCTTGGAGAAGCATCTGGTGTCTTGACCCAGCATTGAGAGATAGTACAGCACAAAGTCTGACCTTTCCACCTGGCTTGATGAAATAGTGGTCTCTGTTTTGCTGGTTTTCAGCCGTACACCGGCAGCCTTAAATTAAGATTCCTAGGTTTTTACTGTTGCTTTTGTGCCTGTATATATGAGAGTTCTAGTATTTCAGAGGTGGAAAATACCCAGTCCTCCCAGCCCACCCAAGTGAGCTGCTGAATAAAGCAAACAATATTCTGTTTATTTCCAGATGATCCTTCCTTACTTGATCATTTTCCTAATGGCCTTGTTGAGACAAAACACTGGTTTAGTATTTGGTCCAAATCACAATCTTCCTTATTTATCATCCCATCTTAAATGTGTAATAACCCACCTCCTTTCCTCTTTGCTCTCTTATCACTTACACAGCTGATGTACTTCTACTGTTCAGGTTAATAGCTGTGTGCTGGAAGGATTTTCTGCTGTTTTCTCAGCTTTCCATTGGTCTCAGGGAGGTGAAGAGACCTTTTATAAATTCTGGATACAGCTTACCCTAGATGTGCTCAGTGGAAAAGGTGACTCATTCTTTTCCTTTAAAACAAACTACGGTTACCACCAGAGAACTAGGGTATTTTTTCATAAAAAAACGAGTAAACAACGACTACAGTCCCTGTTTTTGTTATCACTCTGAGTGCCTTTGTGAATAGGATATACTGAGAGCAGCAGAGATGCTAAATTTTGGGTTCTTGGCGGCAATGACATTTACCATTCTAATTGTAATTGAGAAATCATCTCCTGTTTTCTGTGTCTTGGTGATCTATATCCTCATGCTGTTTGACAGTCAGTGTGCAGACAGGCCCTTCAAGAGCAACTTCTCAGTGAATAACCAGGCCTCAAAAAATTATGGGAAGCCACGTTTGAGCCACAGCCAGTCTCATTGAAATGAAGATACTTCTAAAAAGTAAAAGGTCATTTTCAGCCCTTCTTTTAACTACTGGAAGAGACATCAAAATACGCAATGTGGCAGATCTGCAATGCATATGCAGTGAGGCATGAAACACTAGGAAGCTATATCCACAGAGTTGCTAAAGGTAAATACTGATACAGTTAGTATTACTTCAAGCAAGTATTAGCCATCTTGTTATTATGATACCTGGAGACCTGATAGGCCTTAATTTGACACTTGAAGCATGCAGTCAGAGAAGGCACCGTGCTCGGCTGTGGTCTGTGATTTTAATGATCACCCACTCTCACATCAGTTGAGGTCTGGCTACACTGGTACATCTTGCAGCTCTTTCCAAGAGCAGCCTGATGGGCTCCCTGCCACTGTACAGATTTTGGGCTGTGCTTCTCGTCCTCGGAAGCACTCTTCCCATCTGTCACCTGGTGTTGACTGCATACCCATCCTTCTCAGGCATCCTGCTGAGGAGCATGTGTGCTGGTAAGGTTTTCTTCATAGAGAGGGGTCAATTAGATGTGTTGCTGTGTATACTACAGAGAAGGTGCTATCCAGGAAAGAAGTATGTTTTTCTTTTAAAGCCAAAGGTGATGTGGTTTCTCATGTTCTGCAGTTCCCACTGGAGTTCATTCCATGCTCACGGATAAAGATTGCCTCCTGCACAGTAACTGCTTCCCAAAGAAAAGATTATCAAATCCAGTAGGAAGGCCCAGTACCACTCCTAATTTTTAACACTAATAATTGTGCAATTACACATTGAATTCTTTGTTACACATAATGATTAGTGAGACGTTGCTGTCTGCAAAAATATAAAATTTATTCCTTTGTGTTCTGAATGAGGCTAGAATATAAATTGAAGCTGTCAGGGAGTCTGAGTGTTATATTTAATTTAGGGGTTTGCATACATCTACAGGCAACCTGCATTTATCCAGCTGCCACTAGCCTAAAATACACACTTCATCTAACAGTAATATTGTTCCTTAAGAACAATTTCATTTTATGGCTTATTATTCCTTAAATTCTAGCAATACACTAAACAAAATCGTAAGTCCGTATCTCCAAAAATTTACAGTCTAATAGCAAATCCATCAAAATATTTAAAGATTAAATTCCTTGATCTAAATATCATCCTGAAGGAGCTGTAAACTTGCAGTCCATAAACCTAATAACGCAGTGTCCATCTCTGACTATTAGCACCATGTACTATACACAAAAGTGTGATAGCAGATGATACCTTTATTTTGTTCAGTGAAAATAAAAACTAAATTCTCTACTAGGGAAAAAAAAAAAACACTGCAACCTGCTGATAAGGATGAGTTGAAGCAATATTTTTACCCTATTGTTCTTTTTCTCTTGTTCCTCTGTTGTTGCAACTGTAAAATCTGTAGGAGACACAGCCCAAGGTTAATCCAAACCAGTGCAAAGCCCCCCTTTCTTTTAGTGAGCTGTGTTTAAGACTATGATCATTGAGAAAACAGTATTTCTCAGTAGAAATATTTCCATTCAGCATGAGTTTGTCTCTTGAAAGAGGGGGGTGGTTGTTTTTAGCAAAATAACATGAAATAAACCCCTGTCACTTAATGTGACTAAAGCCAGAGTGTCTTACAGTTTTACTTTTTTTCCCCTGCTTTTAGCTCTGGATGAAGGAATATGCTCTGTCTGCTGTGATGCAAAAGCATCTGTCTGAGAAAGAAGAGAAGATTATTCAAGGTGTCACAAGCAGACTAGGATGCCTCAGTGATGAGTAAGCATGGTTTTATCAGTAAGCAATGGGGTAAAACTCCACTACTGCATGCACAGATAAAAACTTAATCATAGAATAGTTAGGGTTGGAAAGGACCTTAAGATCATCGAGTTCCAAACCCCCTACCATGGGCAGGGACACCTCACACTAACCCATATCACCCATGGCCTCGTCCAGCCTGGTCTTGAGCACTGCCAAGGATGGAGCATGCACAGCCTCCCTGGGCAACCTATTCCAGTGCCTCACCATCCTAACAGCAAAGAATTTCCTCCTTATATCCAATCTAAACTTCCCCTGTTTGGGTTTGAACCTGTTACCCTTTGTCCTGTCACTACAGTCTCTAATGAAGAGTCCCTCCCCAGCATCCCTATAGGCCCCCTTCAGATACTGGAAGGTTGCTATGAGGTCTCCAGGCAGACTTCTCTTCTCCAGGCTGAACAGCCAAAACTTTCTCAGCCTGTCTTCATACGGGAGGTGCTCCAGTCCCCTGATCATCCTTGTGGCCTCTTCTGGACTTGTTCCAACAGTTCCATGTCCTTTTTATGTTGAGGACAAAAGAACTGCACACAGTACTCCAGGTGAGGTCTCACAAGAGCAGAGTAGAGGGGCAGGATTACCTCCTTCGACCTGCTGGTCATGCCCCTTTTGATGCAGCCCAGGATACGGTTGGCTTTCTGGGCTGCAAGCACACACTGAAGCCGCCTCATGTTCATTTTCTCATCAACCAACACCCCCAAGTCCTTCTCTGCAGGGCTGCTCTGAATCTCTTCTTTGCGCAACCTGTAGCTGTGCCTGGGATTGCTCTGACTCAGGTGTAGGACCTTGCACTTGTCATGGTTAAACCTCATGAGGTTGGCATCAGCCCACCTCACAAGTGTGTCAAGGTCCCTCTGGATGGCATTCCTTCCCTCCAGGGTATCAACTGAACCACACAGCTTGGTGTCATCGGCAAACTTGCTGAGGGCGCACTCAATCCCACTGTCCATGTCACTGACAGAGAAGTTGAACAAGACCGGTCCCAACACCAATCCCTGAGGGACACCACTCGTTACTGGTCTCCAGCTGGACATTGAGCCATTGACCACAACTCTTTGTGTGCAGCCATCCAGCCAGTTCTTTATCCACCGAGTGGTCCATCCATCAAATTGATGTCTCTCCAATTTAGAGACAAGGATGTCATGTGGGACAGTGTCGAACGCTTTACAGAAGTCCAGGTAGATGACATCAACTGCTGTACTCCTTTCCATCAGTTCTGTAGCCCCATCATAGAAGGCCACCAGATTGGTCAGGCAGGATTTCCTGTTAGTGAAGCCATGCTGGCTGTCACCAAGCACCTTGTTGATTTTGATGTGCCTTAGCATGCCTTCCAGGAGAATCTGCTCCAAGATTTTGCCAGGCACAGAGGTGAGACTGACTGGTCTGTAATTCCCCAGGTCATCCATTTTCCCCTTCTTGAAAATGGGGGTTATATTTCCCTTTTTCCAGTCATCGGGAACTTCACCTGACTGCCATGATTTCTCAAATATGATGGCCAGCAGCTTAGCAACTTCATTCGCCAGCTCCTTCAGGACCTGTGGATGGATCTCATCAGGACCCATGGACCTGTGGACATTCAGATTTTTAAGATGGTCTCAAACCAGATCCTCTCCTACAGTGGGCGCAAGGCCTTCATTCTCACAGTCCCTGTGTCTGCCTTCCAAGACTTGGGTGGTTTGGTCAGAGCCTTTGCCAGTGAAGACTGAGGCAAAGAAGTCATTCAGAACCTCAGCCTTCTCCAAATCCTGTGTAGCCAGCTCTCCCGAGAGCTTCCTGAGGGGGCCTACGTTGTCCCTAGTCTTTTATTTGCTATGTACCTGTAGAATCCCTTCCTGTTATCCTTAACATCCCTAGCCAATTTTAATTCTAACTGGGCCTTAGCTTTCCTAACCTGGTCCCTAGCTTCCCGGACAACATCACTGTACTCTTCCCAGGCTGCCTGTCCTTGCTTCCACTTTTTATAAGCCTCTTTTTTCATTTGAATTTTCCTCAGCATCTCCTTATCCATCCAAGGAGGTCTCCTGGCCCTCCTGCTGCACTTCCTTCTAGTTGGGATGCAACACTCTTGAGCTTGTAGCAGGTGATCCTTGAATATCAACCAAGATTTTTGGGCCCCCCTGCCCTCTAGGGCTATATCCCATGGAACCTTACTAAGCAGGCTCCTGAAGAGGCCAAAATCTGCTCTTTTGAAGTTCACACTGTGCACGCTCTTCTCACTGTCCTGAGGATCTCAAATTTGACCATCTTGTGATCGCTGCATCCAAGGCTGTCCTGGAGCATCACATTTCCAACGAGCCCTTCCCTGTTGGTGAGCACAAGGTCAAGCATGGCACGTCTCCTTATTGGCTCCTCTATTACTTGCAGAAGAAAAAAACACTTCTGTACATTACATTGTGGGAAGCAGTTTTGAGGATTGTGAGCATCTTCAGGCAGAGAGGCAGTTACTGTAGTTTTTTGTCTGAGTATGAAAAACAAATAGATACAGATACAGATACAACTTCTGGTAAGTAGAAAAAATAGTCTTTTGTGATTTCTAAAGTGAAGTGGTGTGCTTTATCTCCTCCTGTGTGAGTGATTTCTCATCTTGAGCCAACCTCTCTTTGCACTCTGTATTTCACATTGGAGTTCATAGAATCATAGAATCATTAGGGTTGGAAAGGACCTTAAGATCATCTAGTTCCAACCCCCCTGCCGTGGGCAGGGACACCTCACACTAAATCATATCACCCAAGGCCTCGTCCAACCTGGCCTTGAACACTGCCAGGGATGGAGCATTCACAACCTCCCTGGGCAACCCATTCCAGTGCCTCACCACCCTAACAGGAAAGAATTTCCTTCTTATATCCAATCTAAACTTCCCCTGTTTAAGTTTTAACCCATTACCCCTTGTCCTGTCACTACAGTCCCTAATGAAGAGTCCCTCCCCAGCATCCCTATAGGCCCCCTTCAGATACTGGAAAAGCTGCTATGAGGTCTCCACGCAGCCTTCTCTTCTCCAGGCTGAACAGCCCCAACTTCCTCAGCCTGTCTTCATACAGGAGGTGCTCCAGTTCCCTGATCATCCTCGTGGCCTCCTCTGGACTTGTTCCAACAGTTCCATGTCCTTTTTATGTTGAGGACACCAGAACTGCACACAATACTCCAGGTGAGGTCTCACAAGAGCAGACTAGAGTGGCAGGATCACCTCCTTCGACCTGCTGGTCATCCTCCTTAAGTTGGATATTCCTAAAGATAGAATGTTCAATCCAGCACCATTCAGCTCTACCTTTGCTTTCTGCTACTACAGTATCACTGACCATTGCTTTGCATGATAATAACTCCTCTCTTGGTATCTGTATTCAGCAAGGAAACTGTTAGTTTTGTCTCATCTTTGTACAGCTAAAACATCTCTTTGATGGAAGTATTTCTGAAGAAAACACAATTCTGTGTTATGCCCCTTGCTTTGATTAAGATCAAATATCTTCATATACCATGGTCTTCGCATTATCAAAGATCAAATCATTTGAAGACTTGTCTCTTTGGAATATTGTTGTTACTGCCATTGCATTCCTTTATTTTGGATCTACTTTTCAGTTAAACCTTACCTTTTCACATTCTTTGACTTCTGTGTTTCCTAACATATATCTAGAGAGCTCACAATGCCTTATAACTTACACATACATGCAAGTTAGATCAGGTACAATGCCATCCCAAATGATGTTGACACAGAGATTTCAGTCAGCTGGTCCAGCCTCAAAATTTGCTCTCCTGTTTAGAATTCACCACAAACTTACTTCAGCCATGTCTGCCCTGCCAGCTAACATTAGCCTCTTAGATGTATCCTCAGAGTGTGCCTGCTTGTTAATCCAAGATATGCTGATCCTCATTTTCTTGACATAACTTTCCTGTAGTTCTGATTACATTCTTTTCATCTTATGTCAATTATCTTACTAAAAAAACTTTTATTATGTAATTATAGATCATTATTTATCTATTTTCTTTCTATTTAGTTTAACTTCAGTGTGACAGAGCTAGAAGTCTATCACAGCAATACCCATTCTTTACACCTGATCAGCTTTCCAAGGCATGCTTTGTATGAGAAGACCTTATTCAGGGTGAATAGTAATCCCTGTGATATTTAAGCAGTGGCTTTGCTCCACACAGGTGTGCCAAATCACAAGCAGCTTAGCTGGTTGATTTTTAATGGTCCTTTTTACAGGTCTGTTAACTATATACTGCAAAAACACCAACTTCTGCTGCGTTCAGTACTCAGAAGGCTAACCCTCCGAAGAGTTGGAATGGCATCCCTGGCCCGTATGAGACTGTCCAGAAAGAAGAGCTTGCTTCAGGAACTAAGACAGCAACATATCCTTCAGAAGGGATCCTCCCCCTGCCAAGATGAGGACCAGTGGCAGTTACAGAAGGCACTGGTAGGCACAGTGTCTGGGTGTTTTTTATCTGAGGTTCTTCTATGCGATGATGCCTGGCATATATATATTTGTTTATATATATAAATATTATATATATATATATATATGTAAAAGAAAATATTCTCTGTCAAAAATGAACCAACTACTGGCATAGGAGGTACCCGAGTGTGCTTGGTTTAATTTGGGCAGACATTTTAAATTCCCTGATAGTTTTATCTATTGATTAGCTATGTGGTATGTGTATCTTGGTAAGCTTACTTAGCTGTTTATGTTATATGAAAACATTATTGAAAGAAGCCATGCCAATGTGTATAAAGGACTTCTACCCAAGTTACTGCTTCAGGGTAAGATAAGCTCATACTTACTCTGCTAGGGATCATAATACACAATTGACAAGTTCTTCCTTGAGCATCAGAAGAAATTCTTCCCTCCACCAGACCTAGCAAATATTTCTATACTGTCATGATTTTTCATTCCTTTTTTTTTTCTTCTCTGCCCATGAGTTGCTCAGCCTCCATTCCCTGACATCCTTCAAAATAATTTGGCTCCTGTAGATCAAGGAGGTGGGAGAAAGTTTAAGGGATTTTGAGACTTCACAGGTCTCAAAATCTCAGGTATTCCACAGGTTGCTTTCAAATCTGCTTGTTTCAGATCTGTTTTTTAAGGTTAATCCATTAATTGTTATTAGTTATTTACTTACTGTATTGCAGATTTACTTAAAACAACACCAAATTTCAGATTTCAGCCTCAGAAGACCTTCCTAGCAGGTGTCCGTAATAGCCCCTGTCCAGACCACTGCTGCTGTACGTAGGAGTTTAACTCATCCAGCACCTTGCAGCTTCGTGCTCCATGCTGACACTGTGTAATTAGCTGAGAGATAATATTTTGTGCTGACTAATTTTGATTTGTGTAATATAAACCCTAGTTCTCCACTTGGCAAAGGAATAAGGAAATCCTCTCTGCTACCATTTTCATATTTGGTACTTACATTGAAGTAGTTGGTGTTAAGTGTGAAAATCTCAAAACGTCATTAACCTTCCATAGAAATACAATAGAAAATAACAAAATACAAATGCATATGACTGCATTCCTCTTGTTAAGTGCTTTCCACTACTCCCTCTCACTTAGTACCCACAGGGATGTTAATTGATGCAATCACCGTGTTCCCTAACAAAAATGAAATGTCCCCAGGTATTACTGTTCCTTTGGCCTCTCTCCATTACAGACTCTTTCCAAGCCTGTCTAAAACCCATCTCACAAGGAAGTGCCTAAAAGTACACCTGGAAGATCCTTGCTGCCAAAGAAGTAGGGGATAGTCATGGAATTGTGAAAAGTCAGAGAGAAAAAACCTTTTATGAACAACCTCCAAAACTAGAAGCAATGTGTAAGGAGTTAAGCAAAAGGTTAATGTACAAACAGTCAATGAGAATTTAGATAAACCATATTGTCTGAACTAAACTTAATTTTAGCTTGCGCCAGTTTTAGTCTGGTAGACAGTGTCATGTCAATCTATTGATTTCATTTAAAACATGAAACAGCACTAAAGAATCCTAGCTTGGACATAATAACATGACATTGGGTCTTTTAGAAGAGAAATGGTTCAATGGCATTCCAACTGTCTAAAAAACAAACCCCAGCAAAAACATATATCTGAGGTATAAATAAAGCCATGTGAGAGTAACCCAGCATTAGTAGGGACCTCATTATTTCCTCAAATGAAAGTGGGCAGAGCAGGTTCTTTTTCTACTTTCATTTCTTATTTCCAAGAGGGAATCAGAGGTACTTAAATGAGAATATTAATATAAGAGGGACATCAGCAATTCAATAGAAGGCAATCTATGGAAGATTAATACAGGTAAGGAAGACAGAACAGATCAAGCTGGGGAGTATATACTATTGTCTGCTAAAGAGAGTTCAGAGGGAAAATGTATTTAAAAAGAAGTGTAATAAATGGTGGCGAGCATGGTCCAAAGATCTCGAGACTGGAACTCTTCAGCCTAAAAAAGAGGTGTCTTCTGGAATATCATAGGTTTTAAAACTGGCATAAAATATATGAATAGGGAAGAATTTTTCACTTCTTTCTAATTTCTTGTCACTAATAAAAGAAGAAAGCACTGAGCAAAGCTATTAGATGACAGGTTCAAAATTAAGTAATACGTAGTTAAGCTGTAGAACTCATCACCACAGGATGCTGTAGATGCCAAGAGTGCATATGGTTTCCAAGTGCTATTAAGCACATAAGGGCTGTAGACCAACTTTTTTTCAGCTAGACCATACAAACTACAAGTATTCCAGGTGCATAATTGTATACTTGCCTTATTCCTGTGCACTTTATTGAGGCATCCTTACTGGACTCAGGATATCTGACATAGATTGTTCATATTTTCAGTAGAAATTCAACAGTACAGTTTACAAAGATGGGAATACATCACTTGGAAATCACTAATGGGACAGGATGCATCTGTAATCGTATGTATCGGTACAGGAGAGTTTCATTGCAAAGACAAATGTCTTAAATTACCGTAGATGAACTTCTGCTGGAAATGAGTTTATTCTAAGTATTAAAACAGTAGCATTCTGGATTGAGGTAGGACTTTCTTTTAAAATGAAAGTGACTAAACTTATCAACATATTTAAACAGAGCTGCTATCTTCTTGTCTGATTACCAGGAGTCCCACATTCTGGAAGAGGAGGAGAAGCTTGAGGAAGAAACACAGGAAACCCATTTAGAATTTCAACAGCAGCTGGTCACAGAAATCCAAGAAGCTCTTCAATTTCTTCAGCAGCACATGGAGCAGGTGATTGGGCAGACACTGCTGCAGCATGCCCGACGGGAAGCTAGAAAAAAGAGTTCCAATGATGGACAGGACTTCAAGGTAAGGAAATGTTCAAAAGCAGTTTTCCAAACAAAACAAGTGCTACTTCACTAAAATGGAAGGCAGTTTCATTTACGCATTGCCCTATGCCTAAAAGTATCAGTAGGAGGCCATTATAATCTGTGTTAAAATTGAAGATAACCTTGCAAATTATTTACGAACACTTTAGAAGTACATTTTTTTTCTAGTCACTTGCTATAGGAGCCAAAACAGCCCTGGAACATAAGAAAAATTGAGAGAGTTCTTGATTTACAGAGAATGACGAAAATGAGGAAGAAGTGGAGATAGTTATCTACTGATGAAGGTTCTATGTTTAATCAATAGTATTTGTATATTAACATCTTAATATTAATTCATAGATAAATAATCAATAAAAAAAAAACCTTGCTTCATAGGTTAATAAAATTGTTCCAAAGTAAATATTTGGATTTTCTGTATAATGGAAAGTTGTAGTACTTTCACATATACTGATTTACTTTGCTGGCAGTCAGGTTGACAGGCAAAGTCGGATATAAAGATTGAACAGATAGAGAATGTTCCCTTCCCAGGTGGAGGTGAGGCACATTATAAGGATTTTACTATACTTTTTCATGTTGAAATATTCAATGGATCAATAGAAATAGCTGTTTTCCAGCATCTCAGTCTGCCACATTTTCAAAGCACAAAATACACAATTTTATGTGCACATGCAAAATTAGATGGGGTCTTCAGTTTTAGACATACCAGAGCACTTCAGTTTTGGACTTAGAAAATTAATTGTGACTTGTACTGTGTAATACAGGAGAGACTGGTGGAAGCTGCTGTAGAAAGTGTGTATGGGACCAGCAATAATATCGATAGACTGGTGCAAAACTACTATCAGGAATTAGGAAAAATCACAGAAGGCTATGAAGAGAAAAAGCTTCAGCTATTGAAATCCTTACAAGGTATGTATGATATTGAGAACTGTAAGATAATTCTGTTTTTTTAAACAGATAAACTAATGTTCTTACCATTACAGAAAGAACAGAAATCTGTTATTTAAGCAACAAAGCAAAATGAATATGTAGGTCCATTTCCATCTTTGAAAGAGTAGCGGTAGAATTGGTTTTAGTAATAATTACTTGAAATACAGTCATAGATTCGGGACCCTGTTACTCAAAGTTTGATACAGACACACAGAGAACAATGAGGAAGCGTTGGAGGTTATAGTTTAACTACAAACTCTGGCTCAGCAAGCCAAGGTCAGAGATCCCACCATCATCACAACTACCAGCAGTTGATTTTCTGGTGGTCTAAACCTCAACATAGGGCAGAAGAATTTAGAAAGCACACTTGTACAAGTGTCAGGTTGTACAGCTAATGTCAACCATAAACATTGTTCAACTTTCATGTTAATATATGCAAGTAAAATTAATCAATCTAATATTCATAGGGGGAAGAGAGAGGGTATATGACAGGCACCTGTGATCCATTCCCTAGAAGGGAGGAGATCTGGTTTGCAATCCCTGCTTCCATGTTAGAAACCGTAAACATAATTGTCAGACAGTCTGCTTTCTCTGAGGCGATCACCCTCAGCTTTGTGGAGCAGATTCTTATATTTATTCCTTTTTTTTGGCTCAGTGAAATGTTGTTGTCTCTCAAGCTGAGGAATTGTGTTAGAGGAGACACCAAAAAGCCAAGCACGTCCATCCTGGAACACTCTATGAGATACTTCATTGTTTCTTAGCTGTCAATCATGACTGTTGTGAAACTGCTGAAGAGATTCATCAACTGCTCAATCTGACATAAATACAGGCAGTTTCTCATGGAATCATTTCTAGTTGCTCAATCCCTTTAGGAGAGGAGAACAAAAGCAAGCTGTGATTATTTATTTCTTTTGTATGGACACTTTCCCTTCCCCAGGATAAAGGCTGTTGGTGTTAAATGAAGTTAGCGAGTTAGCAAAACGGCAATAGTTTCAGAGGCTGAGTATCTGAGACACACAGAATCTTGGGTTTGTTTTTTTTTTTTCTAAAACTAGGGTAGCAATTTTAAATAGAAAAGATTCTTTAACCACAGAAAAGTTTTTAAAGAGGAACAGGTGTACCCACTCAAGGATGAGATCCAGAGATGAGGTGGGAGGATTTGTGAGCCCCAGTGGTATCTAGTATACTCACTGGTTGTAAGATAGAACCAATCTGTTCTGTACTGCACTGTTGTGAATCTTGAAGACTTTAATATTGGAAGCTGAAGTTCTAGGGTAAAGCAAAATCTGTGCGGGGAATTAATGACAATCTGTATTTTAGCATTGGGAGCTAGCAAGGCAGTCAGTTACTTGAGTTCTCACAAAGTTCCTCTGAAGAACTATTTGGCCCTGACTACAGTGTCTAAAATCCCCTTGATTTGAGTTCCTTTAAACAGGAATTAAACTTTGACCGGAGTGCTTCTCTGATCCGAGCTGAGATAGATGTCATTACACACCAGTGTTCTGCTCCATCATTCTTTTTTAAGATTGTTCTCAATTGGTCTCTCAGTTAGGTGGTGAGACTAGAATACCAGTCACTAGAACCACAGTTGGCTTTCTGATGATTGCTCATTTAGATTATTTTTTCTCCTATAGTTTGTGTGCATATATTATTATTTCAGTGTATTGGTGTTCCATGAACTACAAGGAAGAAAATAGCATGTGTAAGAAGAACATATTCTCTTTTCAACTGAAGAAAAAGAAAATTCTGCTGCTTCAGTGTAAGCCTACAGGCTTACAGGATGAAAGTACTTATGTTGGTAATCAAAGCCAGAGTGTTTTAGATTTGGGTGGCCAGAGAGAAAACCAGCTGAAATTCACAGATCAAACAGACCGCACAGTGAAAAAATACTGCAAACCCACATGTACATAGTGTAGCATGGCTGAGATTTTCAGTATCAACAGATAACTGCTTCAGCTTTGTTGGTGCTTTCTACATTAGGAGTGAGCAATACTATCTAATAAAGGACTTTGATGCTTTAGTACATCTAAGTCCTTCTTTAACCCAAGTCCAAATTTGTGATGTAGAGCTCCACTCCTTTTCTCATTTCAGCTCTGTATTGGCACCAGAAGCACTTAAATTTCTCTCTGTGATTCTTAACGGCCTGGAGCTCTGCTCCAGGGGAGAGCCAGGACACTGTAAATCCTGCCAGCCAGTCAAATACTTTCCATCCAAGCTCAACCAGGAGGTATAACATCCATGTTTCTTCCTCTTTAGAAGGGGCTGATCTGTTAGGTGATCTCCAAGTAGGACTACCACACTGAGAATGTGACCCTCCTCACAAAATACTCTCATAACTTCTCTCTCTGAAACACAAGATGGAAAGAGCACTGTTGGCAATAGAGCCACTGTACTGCATAAATGACATAGTAGATGTGATAGCCTGGGATTGGAATGGCCACATAGGAAATTTCTAATGTACTTCATTCAGTGATAGCTAAGTGGGAGTAAGGAGCACTCTGCCAGTGACTGTGCTTAATGTCAGGCTAGAAGATTTTGCTTCTTTGGGCAGCCTTTGACCTAGTAAATCTGAATTTATGGTCTTTCTGGCACAGTCACAGGAAAAAAGGTAGAGAACACCTCACCTCCTCCAGCCAGCCCAACCCAGCCCAGACCATGTTCAGTAACTGCTCCCTTGTGGTGCCTTTGGTAGGAAAGGTACACCTGGTCAGCCTCTCTGAGTGTTAGGAAAAGGCCGGATACTCCTTAAGTGAATGTTGTGTACCCCCAGTCTGTTATGTACCTATCTACACCACTCCTTCTATGTTATATTTAAAAGCAGTGGTACAAGGAGACTGGTCCTGTTTGACAGACGTGCTCCAAGCCTTGCTGCCAGGCAGAACTTCAGGAGCAAGACTCCAGAACCTGGTCAGCAGATAAGCACCAAGTTACTTGCAGAGTATGAGCATATGACAAAGTACCCTGAATGCTTTACCATCAAATGAGGGGCCATCTAGTGAAGTTAGGCATTCCCAGGACTGAGACGTCCAAGTGGAGGTTTTCTTTATATTGCATTTTTTCATTTAGGTATCACAGTTCTTGCTTAAGGTATCAAGGACTTCTCATAAAATTTCTGCTTTGAATTCCATGTTAATAAGTTAACCTATTAGGAGAAGTAGATAATAATAGGAATTCAGTGACATCTCAGGTAAATGATGCACAAACTCTTTGTGCAATAAATTGCAGTGGCAGAGCAAGAGTGTGTAAAAAGTGCTCAATATCTCTAAGGAGCAGTAACTTTGAAAGACTACCTAGAACAGGGATTAGTTTGTGCTGATGCAAAATGTAAATTGTAAGTTTGCTACAAGTCAGAGTTTGTAATTTTGAGCAGAAGATTTACAAAAACATTATTTCAGTAGAAAGAAGTGAAAGGAACAGACTTAAGAAGAAACAAGAAAGTGAACTGGCATTGAAAGAAAAGCAGACCAAAGGCCTCTTGAGTGTATCATCCGCAGTCCATCAAAGGTAAGAGCAGGCAGCAGCACTGCTGACTATTTAAATGTGAGTGTTTGCAGATCTGCATAAATGTCTAGCTGAATAAATGTCTTGGGTTTGCATTTTATATTTGTCTTTGATGGAAAACAAATATCTGTTGCCAAATTGTGTCTGCCCTTTGATCTTGAGAATTACTTTCTTATTAAATAAACTTTTTGATGCTCATTAATTACAGACTGAAGAACTATACATAGACAGTTTGAAAAGAGAGAATGAAAACCAGTGCCAAAACACATGCCAAATTTTAAAAGAAATGTAACATAAATGGAAGATGGGAACCAATGCTGTCTAATTCATTGCGATCCATCCTTTCTGCTTTGAACATCAAAAGTGTTTGTTAGTTTGCTGTTGAGTAAACATACACCATAATGAAGAGAAAATGTTTGAAGCATAAATAATACTTCAAATGGCAAGTAAGAGTTCAGTAAATGCCTTGGACAATCAAGATTACTTGCACTAAATTTAGAGAAAAATCCCTCAAATGTTAATTAAATAAAAATCACATTTAATTCATTACTGATTTTATGAAACATAGAATCCAGACAAAAAGCAGTGCCATTCCAAAGGAGTAAGTTGTCATAAAGAGCTGCATGACATGGTGTGCACATGATATATTTTTGTAATAATTTTATTTATTTACTCTTGGTTTCTTACACAAAACAAAACACCAACTGCAGTTTTGACATTGTAAAGAGGTTAATTCTTTTTTTAGACATTCTGTTACTTCTAAATTGAAATAAATCATTGACCACTTTCTGTTTTTCATCCTTGTTTGAATTGGTATAGAGATGGATTCATGTAATAAAGGGCTTTATAAAAGACCTGTTAATTATCCATTATAAAATTTATCATTTATTCTGACATAGAAATTCACCTTCAGCGGTTGTCTCGGGTTTTTTCTGCCATAATCCATTCTAGTGTCTTAAAATACAATCAAATTTGCCTTCATGCAAGCAGAGGTATGGTATTGAAGAATGTAACTATTCAGTATCTAAGCTGGCCTCATAACCATAAGTAACAGCAAACCCATCTTCCTGTTGTCATTATGATTTCTTTTACATACAGTCAAATCCCAATCCTGTGTAAATTAATGACAAAATTTCCATTAATTTGTCTAACTTTTGTTAAACTCAGCATTGTTTTATTTCCTTTTGCTCTTGGTGCAGGGTTATGAGTGTGAGCTCAAAAAACAGATTTTGCAAGCTAACCTTCTCTGAGCATTGGCCAGTACAATAGCAACTGCAGTATGCGTACATGTCAGAAACCGTTTGTGTTATCTCCTTCCCTGAGGAATGTGATGGGTGATTGACAGCATTGCTTCAAGGTAGATCAGGCAAGAGAACAGAAGAAATACAGGTTCAGCGAAGTTGCAGCTATTCAGGCTCTACTGTTATTAATCTTTAACCAGCAAAGTAAAACAAGCAAAGAATATAGCTGTTAATGTTCTCAATTGCCAAATTTTGAATTACCACGTTTCTGGCTCATTCTCAATCTGGTGCTGAAAAGCCCCAGATGAAATGCCTAATTCTTAATCCCTTATCCTCACACCTGATCTTCTAACAGCTTGTCTCTTTGGCAAGCAGACAGTAAAGCTGGCTTTAGAAACATACAGTAGTTTCAAAAGCAGACTTTAAAACCATTAGAGGTGAACTTCAGCTCCCAAAGTCCAGGAATGGACAGCCCAAATTCCTGCTTCAGTTCCTACCTCTGAAAGGAGCTTCTATTTTATGGAGAGACGGGTCATTAAAATAAGTGAAATCTGTCTAAAAATCTAGCGCAGAACTTTTTGTCCAAGCAGAAGCTGGATGGACTGATACTGTTAAAGAGCCTTTCTCTCTACAAAAGCTTCTAAATACACTTTGCCAGGACTGTATTCCTCATTTGAACTGAACATCAGTACTTTTCAATTTCTCTTGACCAGGATGGTGCTACAGCAAAAGAAGGTTTTGGCTCAATTCGAACTGCAGCAGCAAATTCGTCTGGAGTCTCTGAGACAGAAGCTGCTGGGATTGCATCACCTAGAAACTGAGTTGGAGAATCAGCTAAAGGTAAATCAGGGTAAAATGACTTATGGATCTGAAGCCGTCCATGGCAAAGCATTAGAGGGGTTGTAAGGATCTCTTTGCTGTCCTAGTTGAAATCAGAGCTAAGATTCACCACTGTCTTTTAGGAAATGCTTCCCTGATGGTAGCCATATTGTTTCCTGTGTTTCTGCAATGACATGTGCCTTTTTTTAACATGCCACATGTAGAATAACATAACCCAGAATCAAGCTGTGTTGTGTTAAATGACTTCTGGTTTATCCTTGTGTGCAGGAAGCAGAGCAGGACTTTGTGAGGGAGTTGGCTGTGCTGGCCCGAGTTCCAGTGGCTGTGAAGAAGAAGCCTTACAAAAGGAGCAAGGCAGTAGGTTGGTACAATCCTGAATTGTTTAAAAAAAAACCCCACATCATTCCACATGTTAGTGTGTATTTTGCAATAAAACACAATGGAGTTTCAGGAAAGATCTTTTGTCAGTGCCAGTTCCCTAATCCAGGTGTAGAAAAGTAAGCCAGCCCTCCAAGGTCACCCAGCTTGCTAGTAGCACAGCCACAAATAAGCATCACCATTCCTTACTCCTGTAACCAGTCAGTCACTTTGTGTTCACTGAGATAAGGTTTTACCTTACTCAAACCAAAATTACTTTTTATGTCTGTATAATGTTCTTTAGAAACAGCTCTGTTCACCTCAACAACAGTCTTTTGGTGGACAGCAGAGCTTAATCACGCAGAATTTTCCACCAGAGGGATAACTCACCAGAGTCATCCTTCTGGTAGAATGGAAGAATCACCTTCCCACACACATACTCAAAAGTAAAATCTTATTGAATCAGGAAACTTGAAGTATTTATATGAGTTCACTGCAGTTTTAACAATTTAGACTAATTCATTGTTCAAGAGATACTTAGAAACAAATTGTCAGCATAGCGGTTGTGTTTCCTGGTCCACATTTGGGGTGGAGCACACAAATTCTCATCCTTTGAGTCATGCAGTCCTCCTGTCATTATCAGAATGAAACATTTGGCATTACATTTGAAAGATGCTTAAAGGTGAGGTGGGTGCTAGAAAGGGAAAAGCGGCTTTCTCCCCAGTCGGTTGTTCCTCAGGTGTGCAGAGCTGTTTGCCCTGGTAGGCACCAGGATACGGGGAAACTTAGCTCAGGGCCCTAAAAACAGTGACTTTTTAACATCAGATTGTTCTGATTCAAATAAAATAATGAATTGGCTTTTTATCTGTTTGCTGGTAGTAAAAAGCCATTTGCAACTACTTACTAAGAAAATACATGGTAGAGCTTTCAACTGTTGTACCTCATGGAAATGCAGTGTTCAGCAAGTATGAAAGTTCAAGGTCTGACCCGTGAGAACTAACCAATGGTAAAAATCCAATGTGCTAGGCTAATGCAAAGTGGAATGATAACATGTCTGTATGAAGTGTTAGCATATATTTTTTTTTTGCTTTAGGTTAATCAAAACCAAACAAGCTCTACTATATAAATTCTTTTTTGTTTGTTTGTTTAAATCCATGTATATTTGGTAATTCAGGGGAAAAAACAAAAAGAAAGACCTTTCAGTCACCACAATCAGCAGAAAAAGATGATTCTCATGAAAATATCCAAGAGCCCCCTGGACTGACTTCTGGCTTATTCAGGTACAGTAGAGGCTAAAAATACGGTATGTGAAAAAAAAAACAGCAGTACAAAATCTGCTTCATAAGCAGGAATGTATGTCAGGCAAACCCAAAATATAATGCCTGCACTAGCTGAGCTGCTTCTTTAGTGGTTACTTCTCCCATGTACTTGACCTTTTTTCCCCAATATTCTTTTCTAAATTTAGGAAAACCGTCTGAGTTTGCTTGTCTGTGCTGCTGTGTATTCTATAAATAACTTTGATTTTAGGTAAAGAAATGAGAAATACCGTTTCCAAATTTCCTTTAATTAGGTTTTTTAAAACCCGAGTCACAGACAACATACATCATCAGAGACAAGTGAATCCAGTGGAACTAGGCTGACATGTAGCAACCAAAATATGGTCTGTGGTATTTAGGCTTTCAACTTCCACCTTTATTTCAGGAACAAAGGCAAGTGCCAGTCTTTGGCTGATGAGGGTAGCAGCTCTAACAATGATTTTCTTGATAGATGTTTCAGTTGGCTTATGCTGGGGTGCTAACTAGAGGAGAAGAAACGGCTACAAACCTGAAAGATGCCAGCTGATTATTACGGGCAGATCAAACCAGCCAGCTGGTCGCTGGGGCTTGATATATTGAGCAGAGAAAATCCTGTTGACAGGCAAAGCAAACAGTTGGTTCTCAGGAGCCACAGGCCTTTGGGGAAAAGTATTTATCCCCTGAGTGACCTCAGCCTGCGACTGACTTCAGGAGATGGCTCCTTTCCCTGATGGCATCAACCCTTTTCACACACTCCTTTCCCACAGCCAAAAAGGGATACGTGTGTAGGGAACAGGGACCCAACAAAGGAACATTTATGCATCTTTGTTTTGGCAGCCTCAGCAGAGGCAGCTGAAAACTGACTGCAGAAGTTATATAAGAAACACCTTGCTTCTCTTATCAAAATTAATTTAATTCGAGAGAGAATTACAGCATTTTAAAACCTCTGTCTACAGTCTTATTTTTCTTCTGTATTTCTTTCAGAGAGAGGTTACAGAGTCCACATGAAAGTGAGCCTGAACCAAGGAAAAACTCCAAGATGCTAAAAAAGAGAGACAACAGGTAGAAAAAGCATTTATATGAGCTGCCTGAACATAGAGTACAGAAGCGTTCTTCTGGGGAATCTCAGCAGCTATAAATATTTACTGAGATGCTTTACTGAGAAACAATGAAGAACATCAATAATAACCGAGAAATCTCCTTTAGCTACAGACCAAGAATCAATACCAACTTCCTTTAGATGTTAATAAAACATTCCCACTTGGTTTTGTTACGGGGAAACAAGGAAGTCTTTAATATGAGCTCTTCCAGATAGCTTGGGGAATGTGGAGGAGAGTTAGTTTTAGATTAGGAATATAACCAAAGAAAGTACGCTTGTATGAGACCATATCCACACTAGGCTGGTTGCCCAGTTGGTGTATCTCAGTAAGGTTTCATTACAGTTGTGAAGTACCACTTGCTTTTGAGCCCTAAATGTGGTAGATTTGGTCTTAATACTTTGCGATTGCTGCTTTGGACTTACAAAAGTAGATAGAAATGCAGAGAATATGTAAACAGACTTCAGATGGCATCAGTATGTCCGAAGATTACATTTGTTCCCTCTTTTGTCATGTTTCAGTGCTTCCAAGGCTATGTATACTTCTTAAAATTTGTACGGAGATTTTTATGAATGTATTTTTCTGCATTTGTATCAGATTTCAAATTATTTTTAGGAAAAAGGGGACAAAACCAGTTTGCTGTTTTCTTTTTTACACTTCTTGTCTTCTTCCTTAACTATACTCTTTGTTTCCAGCATACTTTGTTATGCTCATTACATTTCCTGTGGGAATTCTTTTATGCAAAGCAGCTAGTTCTTACTGGCTGTACAGAGCACCTATATTGTGCAATAAATTGCCTCACTTCAGCAGTCTTACAGATTTCATCAAATGAAAATTTCCTGCCTTTTTAAGATGAACATACATTTTGCTAATGAAAAGGCTGTCCTTTGGTGTATGATGGATAATACTACAGAAACACTACATCAGCTCTGCAGTGTACCTCAGACTGAAGTGCCACCACATGAATTACTTTACACACAGTTGTTAAATGGTTTATTTTCACTTCAGTCATTTAAATAAAAAAAATAAATTTGTTTTCTAAATTGTGCCTCTTCAAGCATTTGATTCGGATATTTCTGTACTGGGGCTCTATGGTCTCTCTGCCTTCTTGAGCTGGACATTTTAGTTGCTGCTTGTGCCTTTTTAGAAACAGATGCAGGCTATTACCTTTGAAAATCTTAATTCTGCAGGGTGCTCTATACAGATGGCAAGCTTTGAATACTAGAGTTGATGATTTAAACCACATAGGGCAGCAGCGGCTCCTATCACAGTTAGGATGCAGCATAATCACCCAAACAGGGTCTCTAATCACACGGGGGTCTCTAATTACCCAACCCGAGTCTTCAATCACCCGAGCAGGGTCTCTAATTACAGAAGCCGGGTCTCTAATCACACGGGGTCTTCCCGGACGTACTGTGATGCCTTTGGCTAGGCAGGCCTGAAATGGCTTTTTCTCGCCATTAGAAAACGTGGAAAGGGTTCGGATTATCCCAAAAGCAGGGCAGCAGTGCCCTCTCCCGGGCAGCTAGCGAGGTTTCTCATCCCCTTCCTGGTGGAGGTGACAGCCAGGGAACACCGGGAAGGAGCCAGGGAGGGTGCGAGTCCCCCTGGCTGTGGGTGCAGGCATCCCTCTGCCCAGCGCTTCAGCCGCTCCAGCTGCCCAGCATCCCTGGGCTGGAGCTTCTACAGGCAGACACGTCTTCACTTCTCCCACAGTCTCACTAGCTTTGTGGTGAAACACCCGCTGCTCTTGCCCCGTTACTGAATTCTTAGCGTCCGTGAGTTCCTCCATGCATTCACTGTCCTGTTTAAAGTCCTGTGCAGATTTCGTGCATGGCACTTGCCATCACTCCCCATCAGTGAAGCAGATACTGAGCAAGGCAGAATTCCGTTAGAACAAGAAAAAAGCACAGCAAATGCCAAGCTAAGCTCACAACAGTTGCTCTTCATTTAAGCACTGTTCAACTTTGATGTTGTAGAAACACAGATTCATTTAGGCTGGAAAAGACCTTTTGAGATTGAGTCCAGCTGTAAACCTAACACTGCCCTAAACCGTGCCCCTAAGTGCCACATCTCCACATCTTTTAAATTCCTCCAGGGAGGATGACTGTATTACTTCCCTGGGCAGCCTCTTCCAATGCTTGACAACTCTTTCGGTGAAGTTTTTCCTAATGTCCAACCTAAACATATCCTATCATTCTGTTGTTACATGTTATGTTGCTCAACTTTAACCATAAGAAGAGTCAGTTTCTGTATTCTGATGCTGATGTGCCTCCCATCTCCTGACAGTCATTACAGAGTGGGGGGTTTTACCTCAGAGCCCTCAGTTTACTTTAGATCCATGGGAATGCTTATCTCTGAACCAATACAGAACAATACAGAGACCAAGATTTCTTCTTGCTGCTGTGAAATACTTCATCACCAGCCAAATAGGCACAGCTTCTTGTAATAGTCACAAGTTTCAGCAAAGACATTCCATTAGGAATTAAAAATTCGTTGCCATGAAATGGATGAATCTCTGGAACAGGCAACTCAGAGTGCAGAACATCCATCCTTGAGAGTGCACAACATCCTGATCGACCTAAGTTTGACGTTAGCCCTGCTTTGAGCAGGAGCCTGCACTCCAGATGATACCTCTTCCAAGCTAAATCTTTCCGTGATTCCGAAAATCTTTCGTACTAATGTGTTACCAGAATGTTTGGTGCTTCCCTCCCACCCCCTCCTTTGTATCTTCCCTGTGTTTTAAGGGATGGTAGAAATTGCTGCAAGCAAGGGATTGTGCCTAGAGGGTTCCTGGGAGAGAAACTGCTCACAGTTTTGCCAGGTGAGAGCAGTCTGCAGCATAGTAGATGTCAGATGGGGCAGCAATGGGATATCTAGGTGCCTGTCACAGCTCAAAACGCTTTATAATGCAAATCTTTTGCTTATTCTGGAGAGTCTAACGAGCTTTGATCAGGTCCATATCAAAAACATTTGCAGAAATTCAGGTGAAAAATGACAGGTCTTTTTTCTCCATTTTTTTAACATCAAGGGTAACAGTTACTACAACGGTTTATGATTGTACTCTGTCTCATTCCCAGCTGTATGACAAGAGTGTATCTATCTCAAATTCTAGGCACGGTGTTAGAGTTGTTGAATGTATCGTTACATCATACAAGAATCAAACCAGCTTTGCCATAGAAAAATGCAGAAATCCTCTGTGCATAAGTTCTGTGCAACATTCCTGTGCAATATGGGTAGTTTCATTCCTGATGTAACCAAGCACTTCTAAGTCACACATAAGGGTCCTAAGCGCCTTCAATCTCTCCATCATGGCACCTACAAGTCTTCTGTTCAACATGCTCTCTGGGAACTGTTGCTGCACTGGGAGAGCTCCTGGTTATCAGCTTCTTCATCACTACTGCTCTGTAGAGCATCAGGGGAGGGGACAAAGGTCTGGACCCTGCCCACTGAAGATTTTCAGAAACAGCATTGCGATTACTGATGTATTCATAGGTTGGCTTATTTTCAGTTGTGGGGAAGAAGCAGCTAAGCTTAAAGCTTTTTAAAGCATTATATATGACTATATTTAAGGATAGCATGTACAGCTCACTGTACTAGAAAACTACAGAACAGGCAGTCAGGGAGGGGGGCTGAGACCCAACTGATTTATCCAAATCACTGCAGATACTTCAGGAGTTACATACAACTCAAAGCAATATCCCAAACTGCATTTTTACTGCATTGTAAGACATTATTCCCTCTCCTATATACAATTTACTTTCATCTCCCATGTACAATTTATATTCATTTGAATACCCCTCTGTCATCACTGAAAAACATCTGGAAGGCTTGTAGAAATTCCACCACAATTATGATGAAAAACTATCCTCAAATCAGTTTGTTTAGATCACTGAGATTTAATGCTGCCGGGTCTAAATGACAAGAATTATCTGATGCCAAGTAGACTAGCTTAGCATTTTGTCATCATGCATTAAGCTGTGCAACTCCTTGATCCAGGAAGCCATAAATGCCAAGATTTTAACCCGAGTTTAAAAGCACCTTGGCAAATTCATGTCAGAAGAATTCACTGACAGCTACAGAGTACAGAGCTGCTGCTGCTTCTTAAGATATCACAAGGCACTGGAAATGAGGGAAACAGAGGAATATTAGCAGTAGATGTTCGCTCTTTTCTTCCGGCCTCCCCTAAGCTTATGTTGTTGGCTAGTAGAATTTGCAGTAGATGGTCATCAGACCTGTGCCTTTTTAGTTCTTAAGGATGAAGATCAATGTGTTGCTATGAGAAACATTTAGTGGCTGGGACAGCAGTAAGTTCTGGTACACTCTTAGTATCATAATTAAAAGGGTTTGCTACAAATGCTAAAATTCAAACCTTTAACTGTATTGCTCTGGTAGCAGACAAACTGTAACACAAGACAAACTGGTCCAAACTATCACTCGTGAAACAATCCGTGGATCCAGCCTTCTCATCCACATCACTTGACTAGCAAAGATAGCCCTCAGACTGGTCATAGGGACTAATTTTAAGAGGTCTGCAACAGCAACAGGGAAGAGCCAATGTTACAACATAAAGGCTATGTCAGGTTTATATGATGCAAAGGTTTAGAAGTTTGACGATTCAAAAAGCATGAAAGTTTTGCATTGTTTTCTTCTTGTGGTTGAAAACATCTCCCAACCCATAAGTGCACAAACTGAACCCAGCTTGATGCTGCTATAAGGGATCAAACTGAAGCAGAATTTCCTATTCCACAAATGTATTCAGGATCACCAGCTAATCCACATTTCATTTACTGTTGCTGTTTTATTTCTTTAAGGACAGGTTAGCAATATAGGAGCAGTGACACTGCTGTGTAATAGGCCTCCAGGTGATAAGAGAAGCACCACTTTGCTTTGTTTAACCCCTCCATGGCACATGCCATCTCTCTGACAGCATATCACAGTAACCATCAAAGTGAGAAATCCTTCACCTCACCTGACGACCATGCACTAAGGTACCTGTGCTCCCAGAAAATCATATCCAGGTAGAACTGCATGTCCACGTGGAGGGACCCAGGCAAGCCACAGGATCCATGGGCTTCCTGCAGGCTGTGCCCCAGCAGTAGCATGGCAGCAACAGTGAGGCTGCTGGGGCTTATGAACATCATGGGCATGCCAGTGTATTTCTCCTTGGAATAATCATAGCAGTTACACTGACCTGGCAAGCAGAGTTTTGTTTGCACAGAAGCACTGAACCATGAAGTGCCTCACAAACACCCACACCTATTTATTTCACAGGCTCTTCACTGTGAAAAAACAAACACATGTTAACAACAGTGGATCTTGACCAGCTTGTAAGGCAAAGGGTCTTTGCTTTAGGATGTACTTTAGTATATTGGAAAAGTGGAATCTGTCAGTACTAGTTACACTAGTAAAAATGATTATTTCTGCCACCTCGAGTGTGATAAGCCTCATAGATGGCGAAGTTCTGTTTGGACCAACCATAGCTACCTGCACACACACCAGAAAATCACTAAGGAAATTGTAACCAACAGCTCCAGAATTTTCACACAGTGTCAAATTAATTTGCCGCACAGCTTCACAAACCAGCCTTATTTCCATTGTCAGTTTACCAGAGCTGTTGCTGGCTCTGTCAATGCTCATAGCAAATGGGTTGGAACAGGAGATGGAGACTTGGCTTACCTGATAGGCTGTGGGTTATTCCAGGGCAGGTTGTCTTCAGGCTTCTCTGCTAGCAGTATTTTACTTCATATATAATACCTGCATCACCAAGTGAGCAAGCAAGCCTACGGATGAGGGCACTCTCCAGACAATTGGAATCCTTAACAGATGGGATTGTTCATGAAAAGTTTCAGTTTTCCCCTTCTTTTGGGAACAATCCATCCAGTTCACTGCAGGCTGAATTGCAGTGCTCCTTCACTGCTTCAGCCAAAGCAAAAGCTGGCTGTTCAGACCAGCTCTGCTGCCAGGTTTTCAGACCAAGCTGACTGAAATGGAGCTTTCCAGGGTAGCGGATCCTTTTCTGGGCAAACTGGAGGTGACAGCGTATTGGCTTCAGAATAAGAAGACAGGTTTCAGGTAGGCTACTTTCCAAGCTTTAAATGGTAATTGATTGCATTCTGTACTACAGATGAAGATGATGGCAATCAGCTACCATTTCAAGCAAATCAGATGCAGGCCTGAAGGTCTTGGGAGAAAGCTCATTTAGGTCTCATTTGGCCAAAACTAAGGCAGCTGCAATGTCGATAGTGAGAACATTTTTATTATGAGCTCTATTTAATTAGGACAGATTATGGCATGCTGTAGTACGCTTATGCAGACATATATATATATATATATTTAACACCCCCCGTGATCAAAGGAGGTTTGTTCTTTCACATGATGTCAACTTAAAAGAAATTTCTGTTAAGTTTCTCCATTCTATGTTTTCAATCACTGAGCAACCGCACTGGAAAGCAGAGGAAGACACTTACCCATCAATTCATTTCCTTTATTTCACAAGTTCTGAATTCAGAAATTGAACCATGACTAGTAGATCTTGATACGGTAGAGTAAGTAAAAATGCATGTGATTACAAAGGAAAAACTTTGTACAAAAAACTTTAAAAATCCGACGGCAACTTGGATTATCTGTTAGTACCAAAAATCTCATGCAGAAGGAGAGCACTACTGCCCAGGTGGAGATATCCCTGCAGGGGTGGCAATGGCATCGGTGTGTATAAATTATGGCTCTGTCTAAAATGGAAACAAGAAGGACACAGACTTGGAACGTACCGAGTGGGAACAGACAAGTGCTACAGAGACCATTTGTCATTACGTGTCCTGATGATTTTCTGTGTCTGAGAAGTGCTTCTTGGGTTTATAATAAATTAAAGATGAAACAGAAGCTGCCTGTACTACTCTACTGCATACTTTCAAGATGGCCATTTTCTTCCTTCATAAGTGTTTTTGGTGATGTTTCAGAAATACGGACATTAGTCTTGGCATTGCGTCTAGTCAATTATTGGCAATGTGTTCTAAAGGGACTCACTCACAGAATGCAACTTGCATAAATAACTCAGTAACATGCATCAACTAGTCTAATACAGCGAAAGGGTGCAAAGAAACCATCATTCAGTTACGAGACAAAGCTAAAACCTGTAAGTCACTAAAGGGGCAATGGAAGCACCATGCTTTAAGGTGACTATGGCATGAAAGCACAATTGTGAGGCAAGTAGTTCCAAGCAAACACACCACACTATTTTCACCTCTTCCTATACAAAAAGAAAAAAAGAAAGACATTTCAATTTTTATTTCCATTAGTACCAAATAAAACTGTGGGTTTGATAACACAGATATTGAAGGGAACGGACATTATTCCCACGATCCTTCATCCTTGTGTTTCTGTCCATCATTTTTCAGCCAAGACTGGTAATATTAGAGCGACCACCAGGAGGTGCCACGATGCGGTGGCCAGTGCGGCGTGGGTTGTTGTCATCTATCTGAGCTCCTGCAACCACAGAAAATGAGGACAAAGCTATGAAAAGGAACAAACCATCAGCAGTGAGTTTTTACCTACCTAGTTCCAGCTGTGCTTCCTTCACACCACCATCAGCAGGTATCTCTTGAGCCAGATCCCTGACTGAAGTGCTACACAAACCTCCAAGACACATTTCTGTTCTTAGCTCCAGTTGTCTCTGATAAGAAGTATAGGATTAAGCGTTTAGGATCAGACTGATGCTCACCCCACATGGGGAATTGTTTTCCATCAACTTGAAGAAGAGCCCATGCAAAGGTGACAGCCTACAGACTGGGTTCCCTTCGCAAGATCAAACCCTGATAGAAAACACTGTTGTAACTACAACCCCCCCGTAAACCATACATGTGCAGAGTGGAGTTTTGAAACCTGCCTCACTGTTTTATAATACTTGTTCCCTCTGAGTCCATGGTGCAGTAAATCTGTTGTCAGGAATCATAAATCCAGGAGGAAAGGAGCATTGAGCTGTTGCAAACACACACTCACTTCAAACTGCATTTTGAAATGTTGAAAGGTCAAGCTTAAGGTGACAGCAAGCTTTCTGCCAGGCTGAATATTGCCTGATCACACTCAGCAATGTAAGACTACCATAAAAGTGTAGCATCATTTTAAATGCTATCGTAGTCTGTGGTTCTGCTTAATTTCATAAGAACACAGTAACGTGCATTTAATTTGGATCAAATTCATACCACTAGATGCCTTGGTAGTACTGAGAGCCAGCAGTGGACTGTGAATCCAGAGCTTCAGATGTTTATGAAAATCCCACATATCAGTGATTATTATGAGAGGTTAAATTTCTAAACACTTTTTTTTGCTTTATATATCTTCACATCTCCCTATATGCTCACAATGGCCCCAGGTGTATGGGCAAAAATACACTTCAGCTCACTATAAGGGTTGATAAAATATTTGCTCTCCTTGGGCTTTCTTCCAGAAGTTCCATTTAGTTTCTAAAGACAGGATGTGTCAGGGAGAAAAACACCATCAGCTCCCACAGGGGAGAAAATCCAGTGACTTTCATAACATCATAAGCCAGTTATTTACCAATTGGGCTTTAGACTTTTGAAGGATCAGCATTTGACACACTTGTAATTGTCCTCAGATGACAAGAATTATTTCCAACAACCCCAAAGGATGATTTTCCAGTCTATTTCTTGTGTACCATGGAAAATGTTTTGGGCTCCAAGAGCAAAGAGGACAAGAAATACTCTAATCTGCATACGAATAGCTTCTGCACATGGTTTGCTGACCATGGGCAAGGACAGTTGAGGTTTCCATATCCAGCAGCTTCTGGTGATGCAGCAAGAAAGAAATATGAGGTGTCTGAGCCACATGGATTACACCAGACCGAAGTCCCAATAGCTGTACATAACACCAAGGGGGCTCAGTCACATCAGCCAGAGACCTCAGGTAACTGCAACGGGCCAGGTAAATAATATTAAAAGACTGCATGCAGAGAAAAAATTTAGATTGCAAGCATTTTGAATATTTGGCAATTGGTAAAATATTCCTAGGGAAAGAATGTATAAAAACATATACACACACACACACACACACACACACACAAGTATATGCATGTATGTGAGTATATATAACACTTTCATATCTGATTAAAGAAGGATGATCAGGGGACTGGAGCACCTCCTCTATGAAGACAGCTAAGAAAGTTGGGGCTGTTCAGCCTGGAGAAGAGAAGGCTGCTTGGAGACCTCATAGCAGCCTTCCAGTATCTGAAGGGGGCTTATAAGGATGCTGGGGAGAGACTCTTCATTAGGGACTGTAGTGACAGGACAAGGGGTAATGGGTTAAAACTGAAACAGGGGAAGTTTAGATTGGATATAAGGAGGAAATTCTTTACTGTGAGGGTGGTGAGGCACTGGAATGGGCTGCCCAGGGAAGTTGTGAATGCTCCATCCCTGTCGGTGTTCAAGGCCAGGTTGGATGCAGTCTTGGGCGACATGGTTTAGTGTGAGGTGCCCCTGCCCATGGCAGGGGGGTTGGAACTAGATGATCTTAAGGTCCTTTCCAACCCTAACTATTCTATGATTCTATGATTCTAAGGAATTATAATTGAAATTTATCACCAATAATCCATATTCACAGCTTTAGAACATTTCTGATGAGTCAGACTGACTTACCTGATAAGCTAAAATTGGATTGATGGAGGTTTCTGATTGGTGGGGGCTGGTTTTTGGCAGGGGAGCATTTAGTTGAAGGTGCAGGAGTTGCATATTTTGGCGTAGCTGGGATTTCATACACAGGCCCATCATACATTCCTCTGGAGACTCCTTGCAGTCCTCCCACCTAGATCAAGAGGAAGATAAAAAAACCCAGATCCTGAATGCTCTGATAATGCTCCCTAATGAGCACAGATCTACATTCTGAGTTAAAAACACATATATATTCTTATCAAGGCTACAGTCTGCTTTATATATAAAGGAAATGATAAACCTTCCTTTCTCCATTTACACATATATATATACAAAAATTATAAGGGGAAGATCCTTATTAGATTCTCTTCACAGTCAACAGAGAGAAATGGGATTCAAAAGAACAGCAGGGGCTGACCCAAGGTGTTTATTTTAACTAAGATCAGTCACCATCACCTCTTCTCTCTCCATTCAGAGGCTTGTCAGCAGGGTTGGTTCAGCTGCTAAATCCCACTCGGGTTGTTGCAAGATAGATATTCACTATACTGACGGCAGGAGTTTCACTCCTACCTCTATTTTCTCTGCTCCTTCCCTCCAGATCCCTCTTTATCTTTACTAGGACTCAAGGAAAAGTGATGACAGCTTTTTAATTAAAATGTCAAAAGTTTCTGGGTTTTGTCATCAACTAGAAAAGCAATTATATGCTAGAATGTGGCACGGGACTGTTTGTCAATAGAGTACCTCTCATTTGAGTTCTGATTTCACTTTGAGGTCTCTAGATTTTATCCCTATACAGTTCTTATATGGAATATGAGATAAAACAACTGAAACAGCCTCACTGGCCTTAAAAGCACAGGAATCTAGGAAATAATATATTAAACACAGTTCCAATTTTCAGGACGAGCCTGAAGCCATTGAATCACAGAATCCAAAGCTCATCAAAAAGATCAGAAATCTGTGGTGGTTCTTCATTCAGATTAGGTAAGATTATTGTTTCAGAGCCATTTCTGCAACAGGTTAACAGTGAAATTAAAATACCATATAGAAGACACTTCGCACAGGGGTTTGATCCAGCTCTTACAGAAAACAATGCATTTTCCCTGCTTTCGGGAACAGGGATATCAGGATTAGAAAAGCCATCATCTCACAGGCTGAGCCAAAACTAATGCCCAGAAGAGAGCAGCTGCCAATCACGGCAATGAATCCATCTTCCAGGGACCCACAAAGGCAGGAATTTATGCTGCTATTCCTGTTCCAGGGATAAATTTATCCTGCTAACTTCTGGTTGCAGCTTTGCATCCCTTTGTTTGACATGTTATTTCTATATTCCTTTGTCATGCACTGACATACTCATATGGTGGCTATGACCATCACTGCAAATAAATATTACTAAATATTACCAATCGATAAGACTTGATAGTGGGAAAATAAACACGGACATGACTCTGCTCTCCCTTCCTCTCGGCAGGCAGCAGAGGGAGCTGTAAGTGCAAAAATACCAGTTGCTTTCTGCATCCTTTTCCACACCTTTCCTAAGTATCAAAGGTCTCTCCCAAAATCCAGGCCTGCTTGCAAGGCCCAGGTTATTTAGCACGGTTACTTTTGTGCAAACTCCTGTTATCAGACACCACTCTCTGATACTTGTTTTTCAAGTGCTGTTTTCAGTATTTGAATGACACTGTCACTGATTCATACAGCACTCCATGTGCTAAACCCTTGAGAGGTGAGTGCAAAGAAGGCCCATGACATCTAAGTGGATAATGTAAAACGAGTGCAGGACTGATTGGCATTTTGCAAAACTTTTGCAGGTGCATTTGATTTAACAGTGCTTTGTCTCATTAGAAGTGCAGACCTTTTGTGCCCCACAGCTTGACCAAATTTGTGTAAGAAATGGCAGAGGATAAAAGCTGCTTGGAGACTTAATTTCAGCTGCCATCCTCACAGCCTATAATACATGCCTGGTTGAAGAAAATAGGAGTTTTAGTCAACTTGTCTTATTACCTGCACTCACACAGTAACTTGCTTGCTCAGTGGCAAGAAGCAGTTTCCAAATAACCCCGAATTAGTACCAAGATAACTGGTTTTCAACAGAGGAGTACTGACATAATGCAAAACCTGAAGTGATCCAGTCCAAATCTTGATCATTTCCCAAGCTTCTTATTAAGCACAAGAGAATAATTTTCTGAGCTGCGAATGCTGCTAATACTCAGCAAACACACTAACAACAGCTCAGATGCCAAATATAATAAGCATCTCTGGCTTACATGCTTTTCTTCTCGGCAGCATGGCAGTTGAGTATGCAAAGCTTAGCAAAAATGTACAATTCTGTTTCTCTTCTGGCTAACCCTCCTCCCAAAGCAGCTTTATCTTTTTCCTGAATGTTAATTAAAAGTAAGTTCTATCACTGTTCCACCTCCCCTCAAAAGCCTGCACAGCTGGACATAAGGCAATTATGCCTAACTAGCAATTATATGCTTTACCCACTGTAGCTCACAGTGTTCAGTTACATCAGTTCACACTTGCAAAGGAACCAATTTTGTGATCGTGTTTTGAACAACTCATATATATTCCATCTGATATGGACTCATATTAGCACAATAGTATTAAAATACATGTGCTACTGTGGTTCCAAGAGGGTATGGCAGGAAAGAAGATTAGATAATATCTGACGTTACCTTATTCCTGATTTTGATGCGCTGGTAAAGATATTCAGGGAAAGGTTTGCGAGGGATGAAGCGGCCCATTCCCTTATTTACATGCAAATTTCCATCTTCAAACACAATCTTCCCTTGGCTTATGACCACAAGTGGGGCACCGTGGCACTCCATTCCTTCAAAGATGTTGTACTCAACAGCCTGAGGATCAACCAACATATTCACTGCAAGTTCGGTACAACATCTCTTTCATTAGTAACTTATAACCCATATTTGTAGTCACAGTTTTAGACAACTGGCATTAAGGTGTGCATAAAATTGCTTTGTCTGAAGGAAAAACAGTGCAGTTAGATATAAAACTATTTTAAACAATCTCTCTAATCAGACTTTCCTGGATCAACTTTTCCTTTGCATTTCCCACTTTCTACCAAGGCCTTATCTCTTTTTTTTTTTAAGGACTTTCCATATTTACCTAGAGCCTCTAGAAGTACAACAGCCTTAATAAGAGGAAAATTGTGTCTTGGCTGCCAGATAGCCAGAGGACATGGTCTCACCATGCATCTGCTGTGACTCTGTAAGGGAATTTCAAGGAGCCAGCACACATATTTCTGCCTGAAAAAGCCCAGAAAGGACCAGAAAAGTCTGAATCTAAATGGGAATGATCTGTCAAAGAGCAGGTAATTACTGCTTTCTTGAAAATACAGAATCACAGAATGATTTGGCCTGGAAACGACCTTAAGATCATCTAGTTCCAACCCCCTGCCATGGGGTTCCTCATACTAAACCATGTTACCCAAGGCTCTGTCCCCCTGGCCTTGAACACTTCCAGGGATAGGGCAGCCACAGCTTCTCTGAGCAACCTGTTCCAGTGTCTCACTATTCTCACAGTAAAAAATTCTTCCTGATATCTAATCTAACTCTACCCTCTTTCAATTTATAGCCATTCCTCACTGTACTACAGTCCTTGTTGCAAGGAAAGGAGCAGATAATTCTAATTCAATTTATTATTGCCAAGTAAATATTTCCTACAACAGGCTCAATAATTGCAAAGGAGAAGGTAAACATCAAGGATCTGAAGTAGGTAAATACAAGGTTTGCAACTGAGCATAACCACATGATATTTCTGGGCTAAGTAGTCATCAATGCATTTCCTTCCCAGCAGGTATGTCTTGCTACCTTACGGTACAGTAACAGCCACTACAGAGCACTGTTAGTCCATGTGCAACCAGGAATGTGAACCTTCAGTGTGATTCCAGTTTCGTCCCTCCTTTTTTCAAGGTGAAAAGATCAGGAACACCTGGTCAGTGGCAATGACAAATAAGAACTGGAAGAAAGCAGGAGTGATGGCCATCTGTAAAATAACAGGTATAGGGGAAGGACCTAGGATGCCTGAGCACTGGGACAGGTTTCTCAGGGAGGTTGTGGAGTTTACCTCCTTAGACAATTCAAAAACTGTCTGGATATGGCCCTTCACAGCTGCTGTACGTAGCCTTGCTGGAGCAGGAGGTTTGGACCAGATGAGTACCCGAGGTGCCTTCCAAGATCAACCATTCTGTGATTCTGTAAGGTGCATGCACATCCCTGAGTTTAATGTCCATGGAGCCAAGGGGAAAAAGTAAGTAAAGAGATTAATGTCAGCTCTTTGAATAAAACAAGAGGAGAACAAGACAAATTACAAATACCATCAAAAACCAAATCATGTCAAAACAGTCTTTTTCCTTCCTCTAACAAGTTAACAGCCTCCTGAGCAAAGGAAAACAGTAATCGCAAGTATATGATTTGTCTAGAAAAGCTTTTGGCAATGTTGGGCACAACATTATAAACAAGTACAGAAGCATAAGCCAGACAGAAACAGTACAGGGTAATGCCAAAGTGCCAGTAGTCATTACTAACACACTACCAACATAACTGTCTTGAGCACAGTCTCACATACGTTTTCCCTTTGTTGGTTTTTGTTGTTTTGGCTTTTTTTCCCCCAGTTTTTGCCCTCATGATCTGGGTAACAGCTGAATAATGTTTATCAGATGTACACCAAAACAGAAGAAACTGTAAGCATAGTAGAAGACAATATCTGAAAACAGATTTACAACTTTTCAGCCTGTGGAATCATGGGCTGAAAGGTCCCACTTGGTTATAGGAGTCTATCACCTTTGTAACTATTTCTTATAGCTAGAACTGTTTCATATTTATCCAAATATATATTTCTGTTCATTTGTATATATTTGTGAGCATACACAGAAACAGAAATTGAATCACCTGAACTTACTTTTTAGAGGTTTCTAAAGATTTTGCCTTTTTAATATAAAGCACATCACTGGATTTCCAGTAAAGCTTTTGGAAGAATTCCGCAATATAAAATACCAAAGCACTGCACAGTAAGGTAACAACTTTGAGATAGGCAACACATAGGATAAAAGCTGTCGCAGTTAAAATGGAAGCGACTGTTGAGTCTCTGGTACTCTGCGCTAAGGGTAGAGCAGTATGCAGTGAAGCTTGGGGATTAAATAGAAAATCCCAACCCCCAGGCTGATCAGAGCTGTATCATCAAAATATTTAATCATCTCTCATAGTTTATAATACTGATGATTTAATTATGCAATTTATAACATCAGGTTCTTTTCAGGTAAGCAAAAAAGAAGTGAGCTGGTTGTAAATTTATCATCACAGTTTTACTAACCTCAGCTGCACAGCAGCTGATTCACACCTAGTGCCAAGCCACAAGCATGCAAAACACAGTGAAATGCTACATGCAAAGTAAAAGAAAACCTTCCTGATCCCAGTGCTTCCAATGCAATAATTCCATGCTTTCATTTCCTGAAATATTTACCCATTCCAGAACAGGAGCAGGTAGTTACCCCACTCCTCTATAACCCATGCATATGTTGTTCACATAAGTTAGATCAACAGCTGAAAAACAACAGTGACATTTCTTTTTACTTGCTGGTTTTCTCTTCCTCCTTACCGATTTATGGCTTTTAGCTGTTATAGTCTTCACCTTATCAGGGTCCCAAATAACAACATCAGCATCTGATCCTACAGCAATCCGGCCTTTTCTTGGATACAGATTAAAGATTTTGGCAGCATTGGTGCTGGTGACAGCTACAAACTGGCTCTCGTCCATCTTGCCTGTGGCCTAAAAAGAATGTGATGAGTGAAACACTCAGAGTCTTGAACAGTCAAGGAGACACTGGAAAGCACGTATTTCACATATATGATGATGCCGAATGAAACGGATTTTATCAAGCGGGGCTTTATACAAGGCACATTACTTGACAGTTTCAAATAAAGGAATGTGTTACTCCTGGCATCCCAAGGAACAGCCAGTAAAGCCTTAATGCGGGTGATACCACCAAGTTGCTCAGTTAGCTAAGGTCCCCTACTCTACACACTGATGGCCAAGTGTGTTTTGTTGCTAGTCCTAGTAATATACATTTAAATGTTCTAATCATTTTAAAACAGAGAAACATATATGGGTATTACAAGATTAAATAAAAGATCAAGATTCAGACCCTTTTAGAAACATTTCTTGCAAATTAAGTCCATCCTACTATCAGTATTACCAAACCCATGCATGTAAGTAACGCAATCCAATCCTTTCCTGGAGAAATGCCACCAACAACTGAACTTTTTACGCAGTGATGGTTTAATAGCAGCTGTACACAACAGCATTTTGATTTCTCAGTAGAGTATTTTGGGATGTCTTCCCTGGCAATAAGCAAGAATAAAGAAGAACAGCGCCAAACTTTTTAATCTTAAACAAACGTTTCTTTCCTGCCTGGCAGAACATCAGCTCAGCAAGATATAAGCTACTTAGTGGTGTAGGACTGAATGTTACATCTGTAAATCCCATGTTGAAGCCCGCTCTGCAGCTCCTTCCCTTTGTGGGAGTAACAAAGGGGAAATATCACTAGCTGGCTGCACTTTGCTTGCTTCCCTGCTTTGCTCCTCTATCTGAAGCTGCTTCTATGGTTGGAATCTAAATAGCTAAAGAAAGTGGTTATTAAACACAGTCTGGGAGAAGTGCTCATGACAGCATTGTAAATACCACCAGTTTGCAATATGCGCTAGAGTGCAATGCAATGTAAGGTAAGTGCATGTGTATGTGTGAGTGCGTGTGCCTGGCCGTATATGTGAAGACAGACAATGGAGGGAGAACATCATTAGATGTTAGGATCCATGGAACCATCAAAAAATTGCTAACTTATACCAGCATCCCACTGCATAATATGCCAGCATGAATTACATGCAATGCTCTCCTTCAAAGCACTTTATCACCTAGCCTCGGGCTCAGCTGCCATCCATTTGTACTTTCTCGAAAATGGTGAGACACTTCCTGAACTCAAACACTCCATCACATTTATATGGGGTTCACTTGAAAGTCATTAAACTGCTCCAGATCCAACATCTCGGAGAAACATCCACTCTGACACAGCCAGAAAATTGAGCGGTGGAGTCTGTGAAGCCTCAGGTCTAATAAAACACGATGGTGTTGCAGTGTCAGAAGTGAGATGCAGCCTTGAGTGTCTGTGGTAGAGAAAGACTTGAGGTTTTGAAATAAACAATTCACCTTGTAGTAGTGCTCTCTCAGGGAATTCTCGGAAATGCATTAGAAAGTCACTTAAGTACTGGCCAAGAGTCTCCTGGCTTTCATTATTCAGCCAACACTCATTTTCTTTTTAGTCCACAAAAGTAAGCAATTACTTACTACAGCCTTGTCCCAGACAACAGTCATTCTCTCCTCAATTCCATTGACCCCTTCAGGAATCATAGTGAAGTTGTCCTTTCCAATGGCTTTCTGGGCAGTGCTATATGGGCAATGTCCACTTCCCGTCACCTGCAGGTCCCCACTGTGGAGGTAACACACAGACGCTTAAACCACGCCTCAGCAAGGTTACCTTGCTCTGAGACTAGCTGTGAATGGACTTTTCAAGCCTACACACCAGAGGCATATGCTGCAAATCATGTCAGCAGCCTTTACATGTTGGCTACAGATCACTGAATAGTGACAATGGCATTGGGCATCTCCACTTTCCCCCAGGAGCACCCTGAACTCCCAGATTACAGCCTCCTTTGGTTTCAGGCTGCTTATCGACAGAGATCAGGCACAAGCCCACTAACCAGGACAGAGGATTAATCTAGGATTAAGGAAACGATCAGAAGCTTGTATGAAATCTCTGCCACTTTTAAGATAAATTAACTCACAACCATGTTGACAAAATAATGGCAAATTCATAAGGATCGAGCTTGTTCCCCTGAATTTCTCCTCTGCACATACATTTTTCTTGCGGTTCTTGTCTGACCTTCCAAACCAGAACCATGAAAGCTTTTTATCAGGTAGTCTTCCAATTAAATAAAGCAAGGCATAGTGCAAGTCAAACATGTACTCTGGATTTATCTAACTTAAAGGTCTTACACAGAAAAAGGCATAGAGTGAAACACAAAAAGAACTAACAAATAATAATGGTTTTATTTAAGAAGTGATTTTTTTTCAGCCTGGAGAAAAAATTTTTGCAGAGAGCAGAACTGGATCACAGCTGCTCCCAGCAACAAAGGGGAAGAAAATAACCAACATGCAGAACCTTGCAAAAATAGAAAGATGAAAAAGCACATAGGTTCTTCAATATCCACAGCAAACAGGTACTTTTAGGTCTTGATCAAGCTTACAGGAGTCAAGCACATTAAAACACACTATGATTTCTCTTCTATCAATTCAGAACGTGATGGCCCAAGAGCCTGCCATCCTGTTCTTTAACTAATTATGTAAGTCCCAGCTCTGAAGCATCTGAATGATTCTGGTCTGCACATTTAGTTTCCAGCAAGCAAACAGCCAAGTACAGAGGAAAAAAGGGTCACACATCAGCAATTCTAATGCAATTTTCAGGGCTGCCATCCCTAATGACTGCTGACAGTTAGAGAAGAACCTTTGGCCTCTTTTCTGGTTCTTTACCATGCTCACATCCATCCATCCAGTTTTTGGCAGATGCCAAACCCATGTAGTCAATAGTGAAAACACAGCTATGTTTTAGTGATTCCTGATTATTAATGACTGTCTGGTGTTACCCCACAGGATTAAACCAAACGCATCAGTTAAGCATTCATTTATTCTAACACAACAATCAAGTCAGAAGATTCCAGTTCCATTTCTTCCTTCTTGCTGCTCATCTGCCAGCTAAGCTTCTGTGGCTTACCCTCTCCCTGTTTCCTGCACTCGGATGAATACAGCCATGAAAACATGAATGTCACAGCCAGGCCCTCTATCCCTTCCCTGCAGTTATGTTGCACTTCTTATACCATACTATTAATTCCTACACCTGAAAGATGCAAAGTTGCTTTTTCTGAACTCTACTTTACCTCTCCTCTGGCATTTAATGACATTAAATGCCAAGCACTGTACTCTCCAGTCTAATCAATAGAAGGCTTCTGAAGCTGAAGAATGTCATTGAAGAGCTGCCCAACACCTCCTGGTTAACCACATGGGCACTCCTGCTGCCTAGATATACTCTAGCGTCAAATGCGGGGTGAGCATAAGATCAGAACTAAAAAGCTGAGAAACGAAAAAGGGATCACCACGGAAAACATTTCCAAAACAGAGAGTGGTGGGAATTAACAATGGACAGATCTGTATGTTTAAATGCCACATCAATATGCCATCATCTTAGTCTTCACCATAAACAAAGCTTTTATAGCAGGTTACATCTTCCATGAAGCACCAAGATCTCACATCTCTTGTTCATAAGAGATGGCATATTACAGTGGCAATAATGCAGCAGTAACAGCATGGAAGATGACAGGTACTGCAGGTGCGTGGCCCACTGTCCTTGTTTCAGCTCAGATAGTGTTAATTTTCTTCCCTGTAGCTGGTGCAGTGCTGTGTTTTGCCTTCAGTCTGAGAACAATGCTGATAATACACCAATGTTTTAGTTGTCGCTGAGCAGCATTCACCCTGATCAAGGACCTTCCAGTCTTGTGTTCCACCAGTGAGGAGGGGCACAAGAAGCCGGGAGGGAGCAGAGACAGGACACCTGACCCAAACTAGCCAAAGAGGTATTCTATACGACAGCACCTCATGCCCAGTATAGAAACTAGGGGGAGTCACCCATCATTGCTTGGGTCAGTCTGGGTATCGGTCAGCGGGTGGTGAGCAATTGTATTGTGCATCCCTTGGGTTTCCTGGGGTTTATTCCTCTCTCTCTCTTTGTTAGTCCCCTTTTCATTACTGCTAGGATTACTAGTATTATTGTTGTTATCATTATTATTATATTTTTCTCTATTTCAATTACTAAATTGTTCTTATCTCAACCCACAGGTTTTACCTTCTTCCAGTTCTTCCCATCCCACCAGGGCTGGGGGTAGGGGGTGAGCAAGTATAGTGGCACTTACTTGCCAGCTGCGGTTAAACCATAACATTCACAGATGAAACAAGGGCATCAATCTCATGAGACAAATCCATTCTGCAAACCAACCCCTTGAGACATGCTGAATCTTTACACATTCAGCTTTTCAGTGAAAAATCATACACCTTCTGTGCAAAACAGCACAAACACTAGGCTGCATACCTGCACAGCAAGAATGTTGTAAGGATCTTTTAATGAATGTAAAATACTTGTCTCCTAATGAACAGTGTAATATAAAAGTGAAATACTGTCTTTAGCATCATCCTTGCATAAAAGTCCCCACAAATGCAGCAGACTGATAAAATATACAGTTCTTTTTTTAGTTTCACTGTATAAAGTATTAAAACTGAAAGCAGGCTAAGCTGCTGCCATTTAAGATCTAGGACTTTAAGCCACTAGGAAAAAAAAAGCCATTTTTGCATGCTTGGAGGATAATGAAAACTTCTGTGACCCCTCAGTTTGTCTTTCTGATGTTAATTCTAAAAAAGTCATTATTTGGATTCCAGTTCTAAAAATTCTCTTGCTATTTTAGCTAATCTGTTTTGACCCACATACTATTATTTTGGGACTCTCCTCTAGTAAACACAGTCTGAGAGAGTACGGGGCCAAACATTTCAATACACGTTCACATGTGCTGGCTAAGAGCCTTACCCTCACACAATGAGCTTCACTCCTGACAGGGCTGATAGCGACGGATCAGACCAGAAAAGTAATTTTTCTTCCTTGTCCTTATTTTAAGGAACAGAAAGTTCAATTATGGAAAATCTCTTCTCCCATCAGACTGTCACAACAGAACAAATTCCTACATATTGATCTTAAGGTCCTTTCCAACCCTAACGATTCTATGATTCTATGATATTCTTACCAGAATCACATGTTAACTCGGAGCTCAGCTGTGCTTTCATTAGCAGTGTTATCCACGCAGGATCACTGGGGCAGCTGAGTTAAAACCTGGGTTTGGTGGCTCTTGACCCACCCATGTGCAAGGAGAGATGCATGCATACTGCACCAGTGGCCCTGAAGTGATGGCAACTTCCCATCACACAGATGTGCCCATCTGCCTAAAGGGCAGCTCTGCCCAAGCAGGGTCTCTATGTTACCAGCCACGCTGGCACTGCCAGCCATACAGCCTGCCAGGCAGTCATGTGCAAAAATAACCTTGGGAGGAAATGCATTCTGAAGACCAACAGGCTACTTAGATTCTACTGCTCTGTCCAGAGTAGCAGAAACCCTAGAAAGGGGAGGCACCAGGTGAGATGGGTGCCATCATATGGCATTAAATAAGGTTTCAAACAGTAAGTTTAGTTCCTTACTCCAGCACTAGTAATCTGTCCTGGCGGGACTTTAGCTGTGAATTTCCATATCATTTCAAAGCAGATGTCTGTTTTTTAAGCTAAAGGAGACCCACAGTTGGCTACAGGCAGGAAATACTTCCAGGGATGTGTTTATGGTCTGGATTGCTGGCAAGGCATTGCTGATACCTTTTCAATATGAGAACGACACTTCTCCCTCTGCTGTGCACATTCTTTTCATCTCATTAGTGACAACCCTAAACATGGGGCTATAACCACCCCTGGTTTTCTGTGTCCTTTCTCTGCCATTTCATGTATGAGACCAACTAAAGGAAACTGAGCTGATCCCTAGATGCTTCATCCCATATGGCTTTTGCACTTGCTTGTCCATCAGCCTGGAAAAAAAAATGAGGTCTTACCATGCTAAGAGTGAATTTAAGTAATCTGGAGTAGTAGGATCAGGGCTCAGAGGTGGTGAGGTCACGAAAGCTGCAGCCTTGGCCCAGTTTTTGCTCCAGTAATGTGTCCCATCTGTCCCCAGGCTGGCAGTGATCGGCTCTCCAAAAACAAGGGGACCTTGGGGAATGCAAGGATATACAGGAACTGATTAGAATCCACTCTCTCTTCACCACATTACACTGCTTGCTGCCTGCAGCCATGTATAATTTAAACATTGCTACACAACCAGTGTAGCTCCCAGAAAATTAAGCAGCCCTGGCTTTGTCTGTATGATAAAATATTAATCAGGAGCCTCTCTGAGCTACACATGCTTTTGATCAGCATATTTACAAAGCTCCCTTTCTAATCCAGAAGGAGACAGTTCAGATCTGGTTTTAATTTGTACTGGTTTAATCACAGCCATGTTCTCTCTGTTGCTTCAATTCGGAGCGCATTTAGGTGGAGGATGGGCTCCAGCATACAGATGCCTTTTTACTACTTCCAGGTTGGGCACAGCACCAGCAGATACCAGCATGTGATTCCCAGCACCACCCTCCAAGTCCCCAAGAATACAGATTTCAAGATGATATTTTGCTCTTTGGTCTTTCCATATTGTTCACACGCTTTTTAGCACCAACCAGCACAACAGAACTGGCTCGCAAACGCAGCTTCCACAGCATCTGCCTCCAGGCTCACAAGTCCCTTTTGGGTGCTTTACAACCCTCCCTGCCCCTTGCTAGCGGTGTCCATCCTTGGTGCACATCTGATGGGGTCAGCCTCCAGCAGCAAGGCCAGGAGCGAGTACCAGGCATTTCTATCAGCAGGTTCACTGCCCAAGCCACCCCTCAGAGGGTAACACCCTGAAATACTGCCAGAAGGCACAGAGGATGTGCCAGACCCTGTTAGGAATAAAATATCTCCCTCCCATGAACAGAGAGACATCAGTCTAAGGGAAAAACAAAAGGGAAAAGAAGGATAAAGAAGAGTTACAACACAATTTCAAGGGAACAGTTTGGGGGGAGAGTTTGTCAACTGAAAAATGTAGAAGGATTTCTCTTCATCTTTCCCAGTTGTAAATATTTCAGGTCTCTGACGGTGTTACCATTCTTTGGTGACCTCTCCCTCTAGCTTGTGATTTGGGTCAAGATGCACAGGTTTTTCCACTGAGCTTCTGTTCAACAACCACAAAAAAATGAGTTTTGCGAGAAAATGATGTCTCTCACCTTTCTTTCTGGCCAGTGCAATGATATCAGCTGCACTCTTGCTCATCACCTTGGTGATGTACACTGGGCAGTTTATTCGGCTGGCAATGGTGATGGCACGGAAAACTGCTTCTGCTTCAAGCTGAGGAAAGCAAGGAGGGAAAAGTTAACAGCAAAAGCAGACTAAAGGAAAAATGAACTGGAGCACTGAGCCATACTGCTCACTGTTTAACAACAACTCTACAGAGGTGAATTCTGCTTTTTCCATAGAGAGGGATGCAGTGCTGGGACACAGGGAGCTAATGCAAACTTTAGACACTTTACATGAGGAGTAACCACAGCCAGGCTGTACTCACTAATAGGGTACAGCTGCCTGGCACAAATACAGCTCCCTGGCTCCCTGCACCACAGGAAAGGTCATTTCCAAGCAGCTGACAGGGCTGCTCCTTGCCTCCCTTGCACCTTTCTGCTTCAGACTTCCACCCTGCAGTTGGAAGGAGAATGAAGCAAGGAAACACTGACCCAGATTGGAGGCAACCTCTAAACAATGATTGGCAGCTTTACCCTATGCAATCTTTACATAAGGATAAGATGACAGTGAATGTAAAGTATTCTCAATCAGCAACTTCAGCACTATGGACTGAATTTAGTCCATAATCCATAGAAGCCTTTGAAGCATCGCCCAGTAAGTCCCCTCCGTCAGCAAGCACAAAGGCAAGCTCCACCCAGGGAGCTATCCAGGACATAAGCACACAAAGCAGTCATCTTCAGACAGAGGAGCAGTGTTTCCCAGCAGCTCTGGAGACTCCTTTCCCCAGTCATCAGCTTTATGCCTCCTTCCCAGATGCACTGTCAGTATTAGCATTTTAATACCTAAAACTGTGCTGTCACTGAAAATACTGACTCCACGGTACAGTAATTTCTCTAAAGTGCTGTGCTAGAATAGTTGAGAACATAGCCCTTCCAGTGGCTTAATTCTTCACAGTTTTGTAACATGGTTTTTCTTAAATCCCACTGTCACTTCAGGTTCTCCTAGGACTCTTATCACAACATTTGCAGCGTTGCACCCACAGAAGACCAGGGAAGGAGGCAGGACCTCTGTACCTCAGTGTTGGGGCTGAGGCGGTCAGATGCATGGTGAGAAAGCTGCAGAATTCCTTACTGGAAACTGCAAATGAAGACTTTCCTTAGTCCTAGTCCCTTGTTCTTATTAAAAGGAAACAACTCCATTCTTTCAGAATAATGTAAGCGGAAGTTAAACAACAAAATGAAAAAGTACATAAACAGTTCAATAGAAGAATGCAACCAATTAAGCTGATTCCTTTTGCCCTGGGGAGAGGTTATATAAAGATCTGCAAACCACCACAATTCCTTCAAGTTTAGCCTCAAATCCCCAGGACCTTTTCTCTTTAGTCTCCAGGGAAAGCAGTCGCTTCCCACTACTTGCTTTCCGCCATCCCATAAACAGTCTGAACTGTGTATATTAAGGGACATCCACATGGCTCCACCTTTTCCTTCTCATTAAAGAAACCCTTTCCAGATGCCTGAGATGATCCATGCCAGAGCCTGGGTTTTATTACAAGAGAGTTGCATAAATCAAGCTGCCTCGCAGCATCTTTCCATTCTCACATATATGCATTTCAACATCCTGCACTTCTACTACTAATATATCTGCCAGCATAAGCGTATTTGTATGTGGGTACATTTACATGCATGGTATAGGTGTACGCTTGCACCTTGTAGGTTTTCAGCCAAAGCGTTATAATGAATGCAGTTATCCCAACGCCTAACCCACAAGCTGCACTGCTTTTTACCCTGATAAGCCCCTTTGGGGCAGCAGGAGCTGTGACTCCTGAGGGTACAAGGACATGCTCATTCCTGGACTGAAGGAATGCACTCTCTGCAACAGTGAAAGGGCATTTTGGGCAAACAAACAAGCCGAAGGGGACCTGGAATTTTCAAGGCTTTGAGTAATACTGGAAGAGGCTGTGGGAGAAGCAGGCTGTTGCCTTCCCCCAAGCACTCATCTATCATCTACACACACAGAAGCCAAGCTCTGATACTACATGCTTGACAAAATATTTCCACGAATGACAAAATGAGTGAAGCCTCTTACCTCTTCAGGCCTGCTCAGGGCATGTCCCTCAGGTCCAGTGATTCCCATCTCCAGGATACGCTTTTGTTCCTGCAACATAAGAGATAAATGCTGACAATTGCTCCAGAATGAGACTCTTGCACCAGGAATCCTCTGACGATTAACAGCCACGGTGTCTGACTGCCCCTTTTTTTGTCTGGGTAAATGCAGCTGCATAATCTTGCTGCTGGGGGAGCAGAACTGACAACACTGGCTCTAAACTTGTCTCGTGCCACCCTGGTGTCTGCTCTGCACAGCCAGCACAGATTTCAGGGGCAGGTTTGTCTCTGCAGTGTCATAGGGTGTATCTGTGCCTCAAGCTGCCACTGGGATGCACCATCAGAAATCTCCTCTGCCCTCCAGAAAATCTTGACACCAAGACACCACCCCAGGGAACAGACTTCAATCAATCAATACACTAAACAGTAATCAGGGATATTTCCAGTCTGTGATTCTTTCTTTATTTGCACAAGTTCTTCTCTGGCTGCAATCCCTGAAGCACCATTACCTTCCTTAAACTTTCATCATTGCTGACACTTTGTCAAATAAAGTCTTGCCTTCGGCATCCAGTTTTCTGTAACACCTTTTTCCTATAAAGTGAATCACTAAAATTGTTTTCAAGAAAGCAAAACAGTGCCCTCCAGTTGTGAGGGCATCGTGGCCACAGAAAAAAAACCATTTCAGGACCAATAAGGGACTGTCAGAAAAAAATCTCTGCTATCCAGCTTCACAGCAGCAAGATATTATTTTTCTAAATAGATAAAAATCCTCAGCTATGTTTTAATTTAAGGTCAAGCAGTGGTATTAGAATAATTTTCCCTTTTTGCAGAAAATGGTGGTCAACCACTTCTGATCTCAGGTTGGTCCAGGTCTGCCCACAGAGCAGAAGTGGGACCAGAGCTGTTGATGTACCTCTGACCCTGGCCTGCCCTACCCAAGAGGTCTCTAATGAGCCGAGTTCAACAAATGTAATGACTCTCTGATACAGACAAATGTCCCCTAGAGACCAGGATGAAGTTACTGAACATACTTTACTGTGTCATCTAATAAATATTTGATCCCAAGTCCCTGAGGGTGAAAAGCTCACACATTAACACGCTCCGGCAAACCCTGACCACGTATACTTTTGCCTTGGTTGCAATCAATCAAGGCTGAAGAGGTATTAATAGGAAAGTATTAATCTGACTGCGTAATTAAGAATATTTTGGTTAGAAAAACGCAACGTCTCACAGGTATTCTTAAAAATAGCTGTTCTAAATCATTGCTGCAACAGCTCTGAACAGTGACAATTAAACTCTTCAGATCATTAAAATAAAACAAAAAAATGAAGTTACAACTATATTAAAGTAAAAATTGCAAGAGGGCAAAGAATGGCTACACAAAGCAGGGTAGATTTGCACCTTGAAGTCATAAAATCAGATCATATGATAAAATTACTCACTGTAAGAGAATCTGATAGTGCTAATAAGCTAGAATATTGCTTGATAAGATCAAATCTGTATCTTCACACAGGATAGTCCTGAAAATCCTCCCTGCAGCCAGCTTTCTTTTCACTATCCAAACAATCCTTCTAAATAGAAGCATAAGGAAAGACTGATTTTATGAAGCATGGCAACGGTAAAGAAATATGCTGATGTATAACCAGTATAATTTACATTTCTTTACTACCTCCTCCTTTCCTAATAACTTTTCTTTTATGTTCATATTCCATGGTTGTATGTTAAAGCTGATCAAAGAAAAATGTAACTAAACCGATTTCTATCATAAAAGCAGTTCCATGAGTGCTCCTTGATTTCAGTGGGAAATGTATCAAAACATCACAGTTGCCATTTGATTTATTTTGCCATTCCTACAGTAATATTGACTTACTATGTTTCCTAGAATTCATTTGCATTCTACTGGATATTTTATGTTGCATTAAAACTACAAATTATGTATTTTGGTAGTTTTAAATCATGCTAAACTTCATGGCACATCAGCTTTTTTTCCCCTCTTGAATCCAAATGAGGGGTTTTCACCCGATTTCAGTGGGGGAAGGACACAACTGCATTGTATATGTCTGCTGACTCCTCACTAGCAACTTTTGAGCCCAGTGGCTATTTTGGCCAAGCTCCAAGGGAAAAGGGAAAGATGGCTCTCAAAAGGGGTAAATTCTTATCAGGCAGTTAAAGGACAGAAACCCACAGAGCAACAAACAACAAAATAAGCCAATGTTGGCAAGAGCCCTTAAAACACTGCCAACCACTCAAGCACTCACTTGAGGTTCTCCCTTAACCATAAGGTGGTTTCCCAAGTCCTGATCTCAAAGACAGCTTGGTTTTAGCTATTGTAATTTCCCTGTCAGCCCTGCAGCCAAGTCCTTAGCAGATCAGCAGCAGATAAAGAGCTCAGCAGATAAAACACTCAGCACCTCAGGGCCCTCAGAGGGGCTTGATGTATGTACAAGGAATCAGAGGAGGGAGACACCTCTGCAACAGCCTTAAAACATTCATCTGCCAAAGATGAATAAAGTCATAATCACACCCACCCAAACCCACCCATTCTGTTTTATAGGGGAATCCTGGCCTCTGAAAGACCAGTGGGAGCTTTACTATCGACTGCTGTCCTCGGGACACCTCTTCCCAAGCACGGATCAGAGGTATGACACACTCCAGTGTGAGGACAGTACCTACGTGAGGTACCTGACCTGCAAAGCCTGCACTGGGCATCCGGGACATTTTAATGGAACATACTGAATTTGAGCCCAGTTTCCTGGTTCTAAGAGACATCCTCACTATAACACACATTTTTTAAATGTTTAGATGATCATGGTAGTTTCTTATTCTCAAACTTCAGAGATTTATAAGAATATTCTCAAAAATAAATAGGCCTAAGAGGTTTACCACCTCTAACCTCACTGTGCTGCTTATGCTGATAGCTGCAACAAGAGACATTAGCATAAAGCTTCTGAGCCACACTTTTTGCCCCAAAATCCCTGAGCAAGGATCTACATTGTTCTGGCTCACTTGTCAGAAGAGACTGCTGTCTGGATCACTGCTCTACCTCATGGATGCTCTGCCAAAGCATGCAAAAGTGCCTCAATCCTTCTCATTCCAGGCTGTACACCAGCAGCGTAGGGAACCAGGCTCAATTAAGGCTCTTAACAGGTCGTTCCTTTCTTTCTACCCATACTCTGACTGGAGAGTTTTACTTCTCTTCTCTTGTGTCTATCTCCTCACAAAGCAAAGCAAATACGACAGTTCACTCACCTGAGCTATCAAGTCTCCATTCTCAGCATGGACCAGGATAACAGCCCCAAGACTTTTTAGAAAGGTAAAGGCTTCATAAAGCTGCAGGTAGTACAAAGAAGGAAACACTGCTGAATAAGGAAAACACATTATTTAGCACTCAGACTCACCGCAGCTTTGCACCTTCTATGCTGGTAATTATGTAGGTGAATATCAAATCATCTCCCTTTTCCACTCTCCACTTTCTACACAGTGAGCTTCACTGCTTGGTTTTGACTTACCCACCCCCTTACACACCATCCCCTTACACACTTCTGCCCTTCTGCACCAACACAGGGTGGAAAATCCCAAGCAGAGTTGCATCTCCCCCAGACACAGTGCCTACCCCAGCCCCCTGTACTGCAGGGCTACCTCTTCACACCCTTCAACACAGGCCTAAGTTTAGCGAGTACGCTCTCATTTACATTACTTTAGCAAATGTAAAATGGAATTATTCCCATGAACTACAGACATTTTGAGTACAGCCAGAACACCTCTTTTCTGAAGCGCAGGTATTTTGCAACATCTTCTTAGAGCAGACAGTGTCAAGCTTTCACAAGCATCTTTAATTTTGCAATTAAACGTTCCAGTATTTTTCCCTAGAGCATCCTTTTTTTTTAATTATTGCTTTCTAAGATGTAACCCCAGCCAATCAGAAGGGAAACAGTTGATGCTATTGCTTTTACTGAGAATTTCTGAGCACAGATCTACTAACATTCAGTTCCCTTTCCAAAAGGTATTCAGCTAATGGGTTCCCAGTTCAAATCAGGCTTCAGTAAAGTGGGAGCACAGTTTTCAAACACAGATCTAATACTGAAGACATGGTTTCTTCAGTGTCTACTTCTGCACGAGGCACTTCAGATACCATTGAATAGCTAGCTGAATAGACAGCTTGGAACATGTGCATTTAAACAAGGTAACAGGCATTAGTCTAGCCACACATTACACATGTATTTCTCTTGACAGTTCCAGCAGGGAGTTGAATTTAACAGGCACTGCCTCTCAGAGAATATTTATATATTCTTACGTCTAAAATTCCAATTAAAACCACATGTATTAGAGGTGTAACAACAGTTATTTAAGAGACTGAGAGCTATAGCTCTAGGAATAAGAAAGAAACATTTTCTCAACTGAACAAGCAAACATTATTATTACTAACAGATGTCATTGTCAATTTACAATGACCTGATCCTTATGAATAGGAAAGCTGAAGAGTCTGGAATCTGTAATGAGCTCTGGACAAACAAGCTCATTGTTATCTCCAGCCCTAATGAGAAAAGGCCATGTCCCCCAAAGAGCAACTCCATTTAGCTGACTGCTATAACCGAGAAACTCTTGAAACCTCAAAACTGCCCCTGCCTCGAGTGTTTAATCTTTTCTTCTCTCTCTGGCCAAAGTTCTTGAAAGGTAACACTGAAAAACAGTGAGGGTGAGATCCTGAGCAGTGCTGAACGGTTGCAATGTTGGGAGACACCAGAAAATCTGTGCAGAGGGTGTATGTCATACACTTGAAGGAACACATGAAGATGTTCCCCACTGCTCACCACTGACCCTCCAGGGAGAAATCCCCCACTGCACATTTCCCCCAGTGCCACTCAGGCCAGTGGGAACGTTCCTCTGGGATTCAACCTTAGCAAATCCTCAAGCGCTGGGAGGTCACAGCGGAGAGGACAGACCACAGCAGTGAAAAGCATCCAGAGCAATACCTGGCTGTCGGACATTTGGTAGAGATCTTTGTAGGCCATGTAGACTTGAAAAGAGTTCACACCTGTTCCAAGACAAAATGCAAAGGTGTTGCCATGTAAGTGGGTTCTTACATTGTATATGAACAAAAACTGCAGGCAAAATAAGTCGCGGAATGTGTATGGACCAGGCTTTTCACCAGTGATGGCCAGAAATAAAGCACGGCTCCACAGCTGCATTATGGCTGCGACTCCCCTCTTCTCTGGGGGAATTTGTTGGATTGCCTGTGTCCAGCCCTGGGGCAGCCCAGCCACCACCACAAATGAGATTGCTTGTAGCTAAATCACAGCCAAGCAATGGTGGCTAAAGCAAGCATGCCAAGTTTGTAAAGTTTAACAAAACTTGCATAATGTTCTGTGAATCACTGGGTTTGTTTTTAGCTTTCTTCAGCTAATGAGGAAAACATTTCAGCTTGACCTGAAACTGCGCTTTTTAATAGATAAACTTCTAGTTAAGTTTCCCCAAAGTGCTGAGAAGCCGTCGGAACTGTGTATCTGGATTTCCATACAGACTTGCTTTTTCTTGACCCTGCTGCCCAAAGCACCCAGCTTAGCTGATGGCAGGCACTGGGAAGGAGTGGAAGCAAAGCCTGAAACCAGTTACAGGGGCAGCTCACCACACCTCTCCTTTCACCTTCCAAAGATGGAAGGATTTACACTGGCAGTCATACAACACCATGAAAGATGACAGCTCCGAGTTACAGAAAGCAGTAAGAAATGCCAGTGTTGAGTGTTGTTTGCCAAGAACCAACTGTATTTAAACCCCTACAAGTTTTGCTATTTATTTCAAAGATTTGATTATTTACACAGCTTCTTATTCTAAGAATGAAAATTCCAAACAACTTCTATTCATATACTCTGTACATATGAATACAGATCAGTTTATAAATTTGCCTTACTCTTTAGTATACTGACAACATCCCCAGTCTGGTACAGGGACTGATCTCAGAGTATTTTAGCTTAAAAGAAAAGTAAATTCTGAGCTGTCTAAGCTGCGTATGCTGCATTTCAAAATAGCTGTCATGAAAACTGTGCTTCCTGAGGCAAGAGGAAAGAGATCTGTTCATGTTATTCATGTCATCTATACAAAATGAACATGGCTCTCTGATGAAGATATAACTCCTCCATGAGTCTAGAATGACCAAATGCATCCTCAAGCAGAGAGTATGGCTGTTCACATGCACACAGAGAATTTGTTTATTCACAATTACAAGGCTAAAATACCCCAGGATACATGCAGATAAAACCTTGAAATGATCCCCAGTATTATGTCTTCCTGCAAAGTCCAGGCAGCTCAGGAAGAAAGACAAGCAGGAGCTGGACGCTCACTGCTGACTTCCATGATGAGCAAATCCAGCCTGGACCATGGAGCCCTGTCAGCCTGTATGCCCATCCTTTCTTCCTATTTTCTTATTTCTCGAGTTCACAGAAAACAGTCATGGCCTTTACTAACTGCATTCCCTCAGTCTATCCCTCATTACACAGTTTCAAAGTACTCAGCATGTCCCTGTTTTAAAATCTTTGACTACATCGTCCTTGTAGCCAATGCTTACAGCCTCATGCCTGCAGCTCTGTCTCCTGCCTGACTGTTCACAGCAGCATCCAGCACATCTGCCCAACCTGCCTTGGAAGAAAGCTCTGTTTTCTCTTCACAAACCTACTCAGTGTCTCAGATGCCAGCTGCATCCAGGAGCCACCCTTCTGCATGGGTGACCATGCACACGTGAAGCAATGAGAGACGTGTCAAGGCTGGTTCAACCCATGCTCACCTAGCCTCAGTGATGGTAAAGGACTGAATCCTCTTGTACTTATCTCTCTGTAAGAACAGAGCTGGGTTACATTTTGCTCTCCCTTATCCACTGGGATCTAGCCAAAGATTTAATCAAAATCCCACAGAGGATAAGGCAGGTTTCTCTGGGTACTGTGGCTGGAAGAGATACTTGGGTCACCAAGCAATAGGTATTATCTTCCTTTTTCTTTTATTGCCTTTGTATCTTCTTAGACCCTATTCTGACCTTGGTAAAATGACTGAGTTTTGCTCCCACTCATGGCAACGTTTTCCCTGAAGTCAGTGAGAGTAGAAGGAATCCAGCAGGGATCCCACTGGGAGATCTTGAGCCTATCCCTTCCCGACAGTTCCCACAGTGCAGGAGTTCTCCCATCTAAATGCCCATCCATGCCCTCAGCTAACACATCAGATGGTAGGAAGTGAAAGGGCATCTCACAGGCTGCCTTTACAGCTAACAGGAGAGACCGTTTGAACCATCCTGCCTTACAAAGACAGTACTGTTATGAGATACCAAGACAAAATTACACCAATTTACATATACAGTATCCAAGATGAGACTCTTTGCCTAATGCCTTGGTCTGGTGTCTTGATCTACTCATTGGAAATATGTGGCTTTTCAAAAGATGAGATCCATGGCCTATTGACCTTTTTGCTTAACATTTGTACATACTACATGCTTGTCAATGTCCTGCTTGCTCTTGCACCAGAAGCACTCGACATGATCCTTTCCAAAGTTCAGACAGTGTTACAGGGTTTTTTGAACTGTGACAAAGGAACAAGTGAGGCATCTGTGAGCACATTTCAGGCTGTTGTTCCTTTGCATATACTGAGAAGCCCAGCCCCAAATTAGCTGCTGAAATACTACAAGCCTGAGTCTTTATGATCAATGTTTGGTTCTACAAAATCTCCAGGCCCTTCCAAAGCCTGTGTCTCCTTAGATTAGCTTTGTATTGATTTAAAACTGATTAATTATTCAATTATAACTCATGACAAGGCATCCCAACAGCAGCTCCGAGAATCCCCGTTATTCATGCCTAGACTGTATTAGGCATGTGCAGCACCGAAATGCGATTAGCTGAGCCCTGTTACTCGGCTAACTCATCCACCAGACAATCAGCCAAGAACAAATTCAACCCAGATTCCCAGCTGATGAAAACCAGTGTCACTCCATTGACATCATTTTTATTTGCATCAGCTGGCTCAAATGTTTCCAATTATCAGTAGATATTATCCATTAATTTGAAAGCCCTTGCCATGCTGAAATATTTCCTATTGTGCTTTCATACTTGCCTGTACCTTGTGCCTCCTAACACATGAGAGTAATTCACACTGACTGCAGCACTGTGAGAACAAAGGTGACCTCCTAATGCTATTGCCACCAAGGAGGCCATCACAGGCCCCATCACACATCCTGGTTCAGGAACCAATGGACAGAGCCCTGCTTCCTCTGAAGACTGAAAGGCAGGTCAGATTTATATTGAAAACTCACATTTTCATAGTTGAAGAAAACTATTAACCTAACTGTCTGTACCAGGCTTTTAATGTAAGCCCTCAGGCAAATCTGGGAGTACTGAGCTATCTGTGATCCAGGAGCTCTGGAAAACAGTATTTAACCATTGAAGCAAGGCACAGCATACTTGTAGGACAGTAAAGTCAGCTAATGCACAGCAGCATCTCCATGTTAACACTGATAACAGGGAAACAGCCCAGATTTGTCACCATCAGTGCTGACAGGTGTCATTACCTTGTAAAAATCACCTACATTATACAGACCAGCTGCAGTTTCTCTAAATTATGTGTAATCTTGCTGATTGAAGTATTTTGTTGCCTGAAATCTAATTATATAGCACGTGCACTGTTAGCATGCTGCAATACAGGGAAAACTCCCCTAGGAGACTGCATCGCCATAGTATCTCAGTGAACAACTGCTCACTCAAAAATAGGATTTTGCTTTCTTTTTCTACTTAGTACATTTCTCTATACAGGGAAACTTTCAAATCTAAGTCATCACTAGCACAACACCTTACAAAGGATGCTGCATATACATATTACTTAGACTTTCCAACAATAAGGGCCATTCTGATTTACCCATGGCAACTAAATACCATTTCAGAAAGTATTTCCTAATTAATATCTTACTTATCAATATATGTTTTCAAGGAAAGCATCAAGTGAAAAATACTTGAAAAAATATGTTTCTGGAAAGAAAGTGCATGCCATTAGGCTAAATTTTAAGGAACTAGATCCAAACTAGGATTTTCTGAAGGCTAGATTCAGTTGTCCACACATAGGTATCTGGTGCCAGCAAGATGCCTTCCATACATGAGATTGCCATGCTGAGCTGGCATGTATAACAAGGAGTTATGAGACACTTTATCTGTGTTATTCTGGAGTGGTAGCTGGAGTCCAGCTAGGGTAACCTACAGTACCTCACGATAGCAGACCTATTAATTTATCTGAATCAAGCCTATAAGTGCCTTAAATAGATCCCTATATAAGTGGCCTGTTTTTTAATAAGTCCTGAAATAAAGTGTCTTCTAGTAACACCGGGGAAAGCCACAGGAGACACAGCACTTGAGAAAATCAGGACATTTTTTCCATGCACCTAACTTTAGCATCACTTTCTTTCTAATAACATGAACCTATTTTAAAAATATAGGCATGTTCTATGAAAAAATCTAGCCTTGGCAAGTCAGTTACCCTAAGCCATTGCTGAGAAATGAGATCCAGCCTGTGATGACAGTTTCTCAGATATATCTGCCTTATATATTTGGCTTAATTTAAGGCAGCTAAACGGGTTGATTCAAGTCTAGTTCAAATCTGAACCACTACCTTTAAATGTCTCATCCCCTCCATTCATGAAATAGAGGATCTAAGACGGTTGGCCTGATTACCCTAAATGCTGATCTCTGAGTTTTACCTTAAAACAAAACCTAAGTATGCAGTGTCTGAGCCTATTTCCACATGTATATTAGCAACAATAAAGTATTTGTATCTGACAGCACACACATCTTAATTTTCCATGCCTGTACTGAGGTAAACCTACTTCCTCCATTGGCCTTGCTGCTGAATAGCACCAGTGCACAAAGTTTTAGGTCCATTTTACACACCAAGAAGTGAATACAAAGTGCAAGGAAGTGCAGAACCTTGGGCAGCATTACCAGCACTTGTGCATCTCTGTTCCAGACAATGCATTCATTAAAATACTACATGATATTTCAATAAAGCAAAAAATACTACTGATTTTCACTCACTAACCTTTGTCTTGCACCAGTATTTCCAGCTCTTCTCGAATGCCATCATACCAGCTGCTGATGTCCACATGGAGAGAGTAATCACAACAGGATTTGGTGTCAGCTGCCTCGTGCCACTTCTCAAAGGAGGTCAGTAAACTTGATCCAGGTTCTGGAAGCACGTGGTCAACTGAAAAAGAGATTCAGTGTCCATCACCTGGACAGCATGCACACTGTTAGAATTCCTCAGTGCCTGTAAGTAGCTTCTCAGCATTTGGCCAAAACAGCAGCCTTGGAGGAAGTTTGTGTGCAGACTGTAACTCTGGGACATCAGCCAGGTCCTGCTGCCTCACGTACAGCAGACTTTGTGGACAGCTTACACTATAGCTGAGTCTGCAACCTGCTTGGTGCAGCATCAGTGAACACACAGTGGGAGAGCCAAACATCTCAGAGTTTAGGAAACATTTATTTTTCCCTTTACTGTTTTGTAAGCCCACAAGTTCTGGACTTACCTGTATTTATTGCCTGATGTGTCCATTTCAATGCATTGTTATTAACAATATAAATTAATAGAAAGGTATTGTTATCTCAAAGCATTGTTATTAAGCAGTGCCTTGTAGTCACTGAATTGACCAACTCTGCCCAACTAATACATCAATGCAGACGTTGAATCAGCAATACTGGGAATACAGCCAGAAGTCTGAACAGAGATGATGCAGAGCACAAACACTCAGCCACACTATGTGGCAGACTGAGTGCCCTGCAACCATGCATCTTCACTGACTCAAACCCTTCTGCATCTGATGATGCCACAGCACTTACTGACATAAAGACATGGCTATTTATGCATGTATACTTATCTTTGCAGAGCTTCGTCAAAAGTTAAGTATGCAAACAAAGCAAGTTGGGCTTACCAGTGGCATTTGCAAACCTAAGGCTGCACAGGAAACCTCAACAGAAGAACATACACTGAAAAAATTATGAACAGCAATGAATTTTGTGCTTATTGCCAGAGATCCTTTCATCTGATACTTGTTGCAGAACATAGGTAACAGATAACATTACTCAGCAAAAAAAGACATATCCCAATTCGGTGGGAGTAAAACCCCACTGGGAAGCTCCTCTGCACAAGAAAGCTAAGACAACTGATGTCACCTGAACAACCAAGGGACAAGCCAATGCTTGTAGGAAAGAGATAAACCTTGTCCTGCCATCTGGTAGACAGAAGAATGATCTTTAACAACTAGAAACACTTCTCCTTTTCACTAAGAAAGATGTTCCAGAGCATCTCTGGCAAGGACTCCCTCAACTCCTGGTGCCAAATCCAAGTTCATGAGTAAGCATCTTGTTATTTTTAAAGCCCCTGAAATCTCACTAGGTGAGAACAGCAGATCTTTGTCAGATTTTCTGTGCCATATACTTACAGCACTAATTACATTGTTTTGCAAAAGTCCCAAGAGTAGGTGTATTATCCCTCAGTCTTGTTCTGTGTTTCAGAGGAAAATCCAAGGGCTAATTCCCCATGCCACTCTTTCTTTCTGAGGGTATAGATTCATTTTCAGGCCAACCCTGGGTGACAATGATGAACAGATCTCCAACACGGAGCCCGGAAATTTGAAGATGCACTGCAGAAGACCTCATAAAAATGGTGTGGAGCATCCTGAACCTGTTCCCACATGTGCTACACAAGCTTCAGCCTGGAGTAGGAAGAGTTAGTATTACTAGTACTCACTGATCATGGTGGTGCCCCCTGCTAGTGCCGCTTTTGTGCCTTGATAGAAGTCATCAACTGCAGTCATCCCATGGCAAGGCTTTTGTAGGTAAGTGTTGACATCTATTCCCCCAGGAATAACCATGCGCCCATTAGCCTCTATGGTCTTGACTCCTCCAGGAACAATCAGATTCTCTCCTATTTGCCTAGGCAGCAAGGAAACCCAGTATTATTTTACTTAAAGAATCACAGGGGACAGAAGCTATTTGAGGCATGTAGGGGAGAGGAACCTAGGGGACACAGAGAAAGAAATGGGACCCCAAAGGAAAGGTGAAGCTCAAATACCCGCTCTGGCTGCCCTGCATAGTACTGGCAGAACAAAGCATCTACAAGCCTGCCTAGCTGGGCTGTCTGCTCAGGTTGCTTTGTTTTAGTGGCCAATAAAAAAGCCATAATGCACCAGCATTAAAAAGTGATTATTTTTTAATGATTCCTAGCTTTAAACAAGTACAAATATGTACAGTGAATGCCCTCTTGGGAACTCTGGGTTTCTATATTAAGTTCTTAAATGAAAACTGAAAAACATCGATCAAATATGACAGCAAGCTGCAATTGTAAATACATGGCAGAAGCACAAGCACATCAGAAAGGAGTTATAATGACTTTGTAACCAAGCAATACAAATTTCTCTTTAAAAAGAAATCTAAATATCCCAAGATACAGAAATACATACTTAAGTGATCCAAACACCTTTAATCTACCACGTCACATATTCATCCTTCTCTTAAAGTTAAAACTTAGTGGAACATTCTGTGTAGCTGTGTGGAAAATGTTCATTAACTGTTGCCATCTTTTTCCCTTCAGTTCATCAAAACAGGATGGGTTTCTTTACTATTGAAAATATTAACCTGTCTCCCACGCTGATAGCAAGCAAATTCCAGATACTTCCAATCATAATACTTTTAGTGCTCATGAACACAACAATGAGTAAATTAACCTTTAACTTCTAAAGCCACATGACATTTTTATTGCCTAATTTGCATGGTGCCAAACAGGAAAAGTTATGGGTCCATGTGGAAGCTACGTCCCTGCACTGCTACACCAGAATATATTTGGGCTTAGGGATAACTATAAAGTAGTTTAAGTTCACTTAGTTTATCTCATATTACAGACATACAGTCTTTGCCTTAATTTCCTTTTGTCTGGGATAAAATAACATTTATCCGCAGCTAAACAAATATCCCAGACATGTGAGCTGCTGAATCTGTTTCTCCCACATTAAAATGCAACTCCCACCTACAGAGCAAAACACACAGTGAGTGATTAACAGCCGATCGCAGCAAGCTAGAACCAAAAATGAATATAACTGTTAATTAAAACCAGTGAAAAAATCAGGGATAATTATTCACATTGGAATTTGGCCAAACCACCAGAGTTAATAAATAGCCCCACGAGGTCAAGAATTTGTTTCACATGCTATGCAAAAATGTCACCTCCAGCAGCTTGGGCTCCCCAGTGCTCTGGGTTTTGGCTGGAAGGAAGCACAGCCATTTGGTTAGCAAACCCCTGCCAGCATCCCGAGCTGGGGTCTCAGCCACTCAAATCCAAAAGGGCTTACTCATGAGCGCTGATAATACCGCGGCTTGAAGCTATACAACTCCATGTCTGGCATCTAAGAGTCATCAACACATATAGCACTGGGAGCATGTCATAGCCTGTTTACAGCTGTGAGGAGCACTAATGATACCATGACAAACAGGGAATTAATGTGAGTGCAAAAGCCAGCAGCAGCCCAGCACATCCAACTGCGCAAACAAGTTGCAAGCAGCTCCTCTGCTGTTAAAATCTGACTAATAAAGGCATACCACAAGGCACTCCAACCCAGGAGCAGACTGAACACTTGTATAAAGTTAGGTAGCCCCGCATATAGTAATGGTGTTGCACTAATCCTCATTACCTGAATCCACTCCCAAGATCTTAATCAGAACAATCTTCACTGTACAAACACTTTGTAGAGTGTCCGTGGGGCCAAAAACTGAACTGGGGAAAAAATATTTTTTATGACCAATCTCCTTTAAATACGTCTAAGGTGCAATTGCACTCCAAGGACAACCACACCTTCTGATGGTAACGTTAAAGAAAACCCCCACAAAACCAGAAAAGCAATTCATTTTTATTTTCTTCCACAATCAGAATCTACCAGTTTCCTACTCAAGAGGACACATTCCCTAAAGAAGTTTAAAAGTCCCAAGTATGTACTTAGGTTTTCTTATGAATGACGGCTTATTATTTTCATTGTACAGGTGAGTAGTAACAGCTTATTTGGCAGTGGCTGAAATCATTCATGCTGAAGTGGCCTTTGTGGCTGATACTGTACTATTACCTGTCAGGAGCCTGTCTCATCTTTTGCCCTGGCATCAAGATTAAGGCTGGGAGAAGGCTGATCTTCACTGGCATTGAAGGTTATTTTTATTCTGACTTACCAGAACACAGAGTAAGAGGTAATGTGACAGGATTCCTGAATTGCTCCCTTGTTAATGCAAAGTGTATGATAATAAGAATGGGGTTCAGTTACTTGTGGGTGACAAAATACAATAGCGCAGATAACCGTATTCTAGACACTGTATAAATGATTGAGTTGGCTTTCTGATGCACCAGCAACTAAAAAACTCAGAGTCACAGAAAGTTGATGCTGTATGCTGTCTTCAGTGGAACAAGATGATAAATTCTGTCATACAGGAGCTGGTTAGAGCACAATGGGATCAGCAGGCTTCAAACCTTCATAAGCTTAACTTGAGAAAGCTGAAAACCCCCCACAGAACTCTGTGGAGTTATTTCTGTCATTATCAAGCCCAGATCTCTTTTAGGCACCTGAGGCTCCCTTTAATGGCTCATTGCCTGCCCCACTCTGGAGACCAGGTCCCCAGTCACCCATCCTGCACCCATTTCCTCTTGGTAGGGACAGAGCAGAGTACAGCAAGCACCCGACCATGACCTGCCCCTTGTTATGGAGACCAGAGCTCATTTCCTCATGTGGATAACAGAGAAAGGATAGATGTAGGCAAAATATATTATTTACACGCCAATGGCAATTTAAATTACTAAATATCTAAATTGCTATTTAGATACCAGAGAACTGTCTCTCAGCTGCAGGGCTTAAGTTTCAGCTAGGAAAAATCCACATGCACCACTGTTCCTTGTACCTAGGGAGCCAGTTTGAACATTGATTAGCATCTACCATCCTCCAAACTATTGCTAATCTTCAAATACATTCAAGGTTATATCTACATTCATCTCTGCAGGACAATCTTCAGGGATATAAGCATTAAAAGGCCTTGTTCATTAGTCTGCAAGAGAAATCCAACCCCCTATTTTCCAATCAGTTTCCACTGCAGAGTAAGAAAATAACCCAGATCTTTTATGTGCTAGCAAAACCAGGACACTATTGCCTATTCTGGGCTGAGTAGTTTGGTATTTGCTCCATTCTGTGGAAAGAATTCATATTATTGGCAAGATCTGCAGTGGAGAGTTAGGGCATCAGCTGAAACATGGAGGTTTGAGGTCCTGCTCCAAAGGATCTTGAGCAACGTATAACAATTTTATATATTCAGACACAATGGGCAGTTCCAGCCGAAGAAACTAAAAGAGACCAATCCCAGAAAATATAGCACTATCCTACACTGCAGAATTTATCATTTGAACACAAGTAGGACCCAAGCCCATACCAGGCTGCCCTCATAAATGAGATGTTTTTTCAGAGCAAGACTTCTTACACAGTTTACAAAGAAAGATCTTGGGTCACCTAAATCCAGGAAAGCAGGCACTACTCAGAGTATTGAATAGAAATATGCTTCCTTGGGCAAAGATAAAGGCATTTTAAACATTAAGATCTTGCCTCTGTATTCATTATTAACACTAGGTATCTTGGGCAGCTGAGATACTTTCTTGGAGGTATGGATCCACACATGGACTCCAGAGAGAGCCTAGGCACTTAACAAGGGCAGCTGAAAGGCTGGCATTGCTAACCTGCCCAACAGTACCACTGCATTTCTGGAATCAAAACCAAAAATTCACAGCAGTTTCAGACTCTCTGCATCTTATGCACCTACTTAAATCAGTCCTGATGCTTGGAAGTGTTACTAGGAAATTTGCATCTGAACAAACAAAAGCACAGGAAAACTCAACTAAAATACGTATCAAAGGGAGCACAACTTGGTTTATTACTGCCATTAAAAAAGATACACGTTCAAAATGTGCCTTCTGCACTTAAAACAGTATACTCCTTTTGCCACTTCTGCAATGCAAATAACATTACAACTTGAAAGACAAGTATTAAAACAAAAATGGCACATAGATAAAAGGGTTCAGAATTTTTCCTGTTCTAATAAATCATAAATAATGTAAGTAGCCACAGATATATATGAAGAATTGGACTTTTAACCTGATTAGATGTTCTTAAGAAAAGGAGCTCTGAAAACAAGTCGATATTTAATTATTTACCAGATAACCATAATTGGGTTTCTGTGCATTAAATTGTAGCCTCTGGAGACCAAACTTGTTATGTCACTAGTGAAAGTGTTCAGCAATCAAGAAAATGACTTTCATCCTTATGGGCATCAGAGTGCTTGTACACACTACATTACTTCATAAACCTAGACACTCTCATCTCCACTAAGCTAAGGCAGGACCAGTAGAGTACCTGGACATCTCTGTTAGTATTTCCCACGCTATCAGTAAAACATCACTTCATGTTTTTCACTTAAGGAATACTTTCCCAGTTCCCATGTTTTATATCCTGATAAATCATTAGGATTTTCTTTCTAATTGTGTTAATATTTAAGATTATATTTTCTTCTAGGCATGAAAAGTGACATACAAGCAATGCATAACAATGTTGTAGGAACAGAATTTGCTATGGTTTAGTATTAACCAAGAGTAGGTCCTCATCAGCACTGTGTAACATGAGGCATATTTCTGTGCCATAGAATCCTTTAGAGCATGGCTGCATTTGCCTTAATTAGGTGTGGGGAAAAAAAGCTCTAATGAGCCTTCTGTCATACATGAACTCAGAAAATACCTATTGACCTTACCATTCCTTCTCATGCTGAGACAGCTTACTTGCGTTGACTGTTTGGAAGAAACTAGGATTGAACCTGTTTGCAAAGTAAATACCTTCTTACAGTAAAGACATTTTCTATTTATCTAATCTTAGTGAAGATAAAATGACAGAACTTCATAATTAAACATTCCCCCATTATGGCCCCGCATCTAGAGCTAACCCAGATGCTGGCTGCAAGTTTCAGGTCAGCACCATCAAGAAATCACAGCAGTCTATACTAACAGGCATGCAAAAAAGGTTCAGTATTTTGAAAAACCAACTTTATAAGTCCATCTTCAAGGTATAAGTCTGCATAGAAGGAGTGGTCATCATTGATAATTCTTCCACCTTTAATGAGTAGTCGGTCACTCTGGGAGAAAAAAAAAGAAGAAATGGGTTTGTTGAAATAAATAAACATAATAATGCATTGGTGATATCAAATAGGTCTATATTATACAGAAAGCCATTATAATCAGAGCATTTACCCTATATAAAGGTCTATGTCATAGATTCAGGTGGCTACACGGACAGTGGAGATGAAAACCTTAGTTTCACTGAGCATTTATTTCTGGCTTTTGGAACATGAGGCTCCATGATCATCCTAGTCTTCTTCCTCAAAGCAGAACTTGCTGCACATGAAAAGACTTGAGATCCCTCTACATCCCCTTTTTACTGACACCTTATTATATAAAGTCCAAAAAGAGAATAGAAGCCCCCAGAATAAACTGCCCGACACTGCAATGGCCATGCTGAGCTCACCTGGGACTCTCAGTACCCCTGAGAGAGATAACTGAGCTTGAAGTGGAAAGGAACAAGGTCTGGAGAGGATGCTGAGCCCTGCACTGCAGAAATTCCTGCCCAGGGAAGCTCTTTTAAGCAACATCAGCTCAGCAGGTTCAACTTGGTCACTCCACTGGGGTGGCCAAGAGGCATGGCCCACAGGTTGTGTCTCCTGTATTGTGCTACAGACCAACAGCACAGAATCTAGTTTGCAGTGGGCATGAAGAATGAATTGTCTGACTGTGATTCTGCAGGTCAGGAGGACAGGAATGCAGACTCAAAAATTACCTGAAATATCATGCAAAGAGCAGAGACAGCTGCTGCCTCTGAAGTGCCAGAAAACAAACTTTTTCCCACGAAGAACTGTTCAAATATCAAGACCGCTGGGCCACTGTTCACACAACCACACGTTTTCATTGGTCTCTACTCAAGTGGTTACACTGCTTCCAAAATATACATTTTATAGAAAGCAAATGTTATCACCATATATTTATTCCTGAGAACCACTATTTGAATTCTTTCATTGAAGAAGTCATACTGGAAATGCCAACACCCTACCACCTACCTAGAGACAGGGAAATTCTGTAAGTTCACCACCGGGTTGGTTTTGCCTGGGATACAGTTTATTTTCTTCATAGTAGCTAACATGGGCTGGTTTGGATTTGTGTTGGAAACAGTGTTGATAATTCAGGGATTATTTAGGGCCAAGGCCTTTACTGCTCCTCACACCACCCTACCGGTGAGCACGCTGAGGGTGCACAAGGAGTTGGGAGGGGACACAACCAGGACAGCTGATCCCAACTGACTCAAGGGATGTCCCGTACCATATGGTGTCATGCTCAGCATATAAAATTAAGGGGCTGGTTGGAGGGAGCTGGGTGACTGGCTGGGTATCAGTTGTTTGGTGGTGAGCAATTGTTTTCATTTGCATCACTTGCCTTTCCTGGTTTTATTTCTCTCTCTGTTATTTGTCTATTAATTACAACATTATCATCATCATTATCACTATTGTAAAATTTCAATTGTTAAACTTTATCTCAACCCCCCAGTTTTCTCACTTTTACCCTTCCAAATCTCTTCTCCCACCTCACAGGGGTGAGTGAACAAGTAGGGTAGTTGCCAACTGGGGTTAAACTGTGAGAAGTATGTAACACTTTTGGAAAGACTTTTGCCAAGTGACTCTGAATGCTGGTAAACCCTAAAACAACCAGATCTTTCTTTTCCCATTCAGATATATACATAAAAAAACATTTATTGTAAATTATTTCCTTGGTTCACCACACAATAACTCAGAATCTCCACTGTGTCCATGTTTATACTCCTCACTCTAGACTCAGTTCCTGATTTAATCACAGGATGATTCACACGCATGTCTCAAGTTCCCAGTTTAGAGAACAATTAAACAAGTTGGTATGCTTCTTCACCTACAAAAGCAGGACAATGATACAGACCTTCTAAAACTGTACTGGTTAAAAAGTGCTAAGGCAGAGCTAGGGGTGTTACAACAACCTTCCGTCAATGTAACTTCTCAGTACCATGATGCATATTTACTTTTTAGCTTGTCCTTGAAAAGATTTTCAGGTTCAAAGCCTCTGTCATTCCAGAAAGGCAAAAAGGAAGGAACAGAGATTTTAAGTGGAGAAAGAAGGGGTAAAAAACATCTTAAATATAGTGCTTGAAAAAAAGAGTATGCGCACAGAAGGCTTTTCTCCGTGTGGTGCAGCAGGGAGATGACCCTGTAGAGGACCAAAGACACAGAACCACAATGAAGTATGTTCCCATGACCTGCCTCAGGTGTTGGTACCCTCTCATTAAAGAATGCAGATGAATGCAAGTCTATCTTGCATCCAGTCCCTCAGTCTGGAATTTGCCAGAGCAGACTCCCTGCTTTCTCCCCAGCCTCTCTGCTATCACTTATAATTGCAGGACTTGTGAATCAGCAGCCTCAATAGTAATAAGCTATTCTGACAGATGCTGGCAGTTGAATCTCCTCAGCATGTTGATTTACTACACAGCTGACCTCAGAGACCACCATCTTGTGAGCTCTTTTTGAGCTTGTTCATTTGCCTTCCTAAACATTAACATTAAATAGGCAAGAGCCTATTGATATAAGCAGGGAACATCACCAGAATGTTGCATCTGTCATTGCTAATGAGTCAAAAAATCTGCACGTTCATCAAGATGCTTTACATTTTATTTCTTTCAAAACAGCAGAAGACGCATGAAATAGAAGCAAAAGTAACAGGCTGGGAAAATAAGACATAGAGAATAAATAAAGCAGTAGTACAACCCCAGAAAAATAACTGCAGACATAAGGATTTTATTTTTTTTTTATATACTTGTACATATGTAAGTGGCAAAATGAGTAGTAGTATAATCTGAAACTAAAAAGGATACAAATAGTTTCAAGAAAGCAGTCTTATATATGAGTCACCCATTAAATGAAGACATAGTTGCACTTCATAAAGTACTTATAAATGCTTAGCTAAATTCTTGTCTTCTTCAGAATTTCAGTGTCTTAAGAAATTCTGGTGAAGAAAGAAACTGCGCTTTATGGATACTTTAAATGACCTGATTTTTGAGACCTTCCCATTCAAAACTGCCGCAAAAGGGAGCATGTCCTGCACTTGAACTGGCCTGTGGCTAAGGCTGCCCCCAGCCAGAAATGGGGAGCCATGGGAGGCAAGCTGACCAAAAAACCACAGTTTTCATTCTCCCCGGGTAGCCTGCCAAGCCATTAGGGAGGGTGACATGGAGCCTTGCCCAGCTTTCATCAGCACCTGATAGATGTGGAAACATCTCTGACACACATTTCCATCCCAGGAAATCAGCAAATTCAGAAGTAAAAGGGTTTTGCTGGAACTTGTCCCAGCCAGCTCAAGCTGCCAGTGTGTCTGTAGGATGCATCACAGATCGCTGCAAGCCAGGAGCACAAAGCACAGTGCCTTTACACAGGTGATGCTGAGGGGCACAGGCAACCCTCGCAGGGTTCCAGAGCCATGTGGGCACCCGAGCAGCACGCTGTGCCCAAGCACACAGGCAGTACCTCCTGCACCCTGCTCTGGACCAGGAGTGGCCTGTCCTCAGCCAAAGCACTATAACACACACCTGTGTGCACCTAAACACACAGAGGCATTTCCATGAACACACTGGAAGAACTGCACAAGCACAGCTGAGCAGGGAGCTGTGGGTTAAGGTTGACAAGATATTTCCTATATTCTTCATGAAATAAACTTTCACACAAACCCTTGGTCAGCATGTGAGTATTCATTCCCTGACACAGCCTTAGCATAAGCTTCAAGGACAGGCACAGCTCTGGCCTGAAGGCAAAGGGACAGGGGCCACCACCCTGCACCACTGCCACCCATGGATGCCTGGGTGCTGCTGCACTGATTTAGGTCACTGGTACCTGCTGCAGTGAAATCCAGGACAGAAAACCGGGCACACACAGGGTCTGTGAAGTAGGTTAGCCTCCCCACGCATGCAGTCCAGCTGTAACATGGTCAGGGGCCATTTAAGGGGCCTGATGTCAGGCAGGTTGCTTGCAGTTTTTCTTACCAAGTGCCAATTGTCCAGGAAAACTAGGCAACAAAGTCCTCTTCTACCTGGACAATGTTCCAGGCTGAGGAACAGCCATGCTCTGTAGTACCCTGGGGAAAATAGGGGGGATGGAGAGAAAAGTGGCCTGAAGCTGATGAATTAATCACACAGTGCTGGCCTATATTTCCCCTTCCCAGCTGCAAACCCCTCCAGGCAAGACGCTTTCTTTGCCTAGCTCTCAACTGTATCCTCAGCCACTTGGGGTGACCTTCATTTGCTCTCACAATGCAAACAATGTGCTCATTACTCAGGAGGTGACAACAGTGTAAGCCTTTACAGGATGGCTGCCACCTTGCTACCCAGCTAACAGATGTCTCAGGCACGGGTGCCCTGCCTGCTGAGCCTTAAGGGCTCCATACCAAGTTTTCAGCGCATTGCCTGGCACAAGAATCTGCCAGCCCAACTCTTCCCTCTAGGCTGCCAAGGACAGACAGCAGGAACATGGCAAAACAGAGAGGGGGTATTATATTGAACATATAAATTGAGCAATTCATTAAGTGCCAAGATTCAAGGGGAAGAAAAAAAGACAAAACTGCTCTCATTGAAGTGGGAGGTGCAGAAAGGCACTGTAGATCCACAGCACTGCTCAGCATTCACGGCGGGGGGTGGGAGACGAGGTGATTCTCCTCCACCCATCACTGCTGCAATGATGCAACCGCTTCAGTGCAATGTGTTTGCTTCCAGGTTTTGTGCCGGGCTGTGACACAGAATCAGTACATCAACGATGCTTATCTTCTGTCTCCCTGCAGCTCCATTTTATCATCCCTGTGGCACCTCCTAGCTCAGCTCACTGCTGAGTATGATACAGCTATTCCTATTATCCACAGCTCTTCACCTTCAAACCCTCTGCACTGCTTTCCTGGTGGTTTTTTGCTAATCACACTCTAGCTTCTCCTGCTTAATCTGGAAGCAAAGCCACAGAGCTTAGTCTGTGACATGACAGCAATTTTCATGGCAGCAGGAGGAGATGCCACAAACTCAGTATCATTTGCTGCAGGAGGAGGGGCCGGCTGCTCAGACACGAGGCGGTGGCTTTGCTCCCTTACAACTATTGTTTGCGTTGCAGTACAAGCAACACGGAACATCTGTAAGCTGGTGAATGGGACAATTTGTTCAAATTGCCTGTTTTGCTTTTTTTTTTAAATGAGCTTGGCTCAGCTCTTTTGAAGCATGTCCATATTTTCACACACGCCCAGTGGTAAGAGGCCAACACAGACAAGCAGTGTCTGCATCAACCTGCCGGATAACAAGCCTTATGCCTGCTGAGGTCCTCAGTTCTACAGCGGGCTCTGCCCAACGACAAGTAAAGTCAAATTCTCTTGGACAGTAATTCACTCTGCTCTGGGTTATTCGAGAATATGATCCAAATGTGAGAGCAGGAACAATTGCAAAGAAATGTAAAACTTGCCTTTTCTCATTCACCTACTCCACTCACAGCTAGAGATACCTAAAAACACTACAAAATTCACATACATCTTTTATACATGCAGTTCTCAGTCTGCTTCTGGAACTACTAAAAATCACAGTAGCAGAAGAAATAAAACTGCCATCTTCTGACATAAGATTTACCAGGAAAGTATTATCTCAAATTGGTGCGGCATATCAAAATACAACGCAGCACAAGTTATAGCAAACCACACACTTCTCTACAGTATCTATACCCATGGTACTGCACTTGCAGGCACCTTTCAGAGAAAACCACACCTTTATCATACAAAATGGAGTTTAGGAAAAAAAAAAAACAAACACAAAAAGAAGAATTATGCCATCATGTATTCTAACCATACAAAAACATTCAAAGATATTTCAATAGCAGGGTTTTCATCAAATAACAACAGCTGTCCAGACTGCAATTCCAGTACATGCTATTACATTCTTATTTTTCTTCCACAAATGCAATGTCTACCTATTACATCTTCATCTCCAAATCAGCTAAATCATATCTTTTTAACTGTTAACAGTTTGCTTTACAATTTATCTGCAATTAACTTCATATAACATAACCAGCATGTGGGTCTAAGCACTGCTTCATTCTTAGATTTCGCCTTTTATAAGTGCTGCATTGCAGCTGTCGCCAACTGAAAAAGTCTTTGCAACACTCTTAGACCCAGATTTTCCAGGCCTACAGGAGGAGGAAACACTCAGCAGTGATTTCACCCTTTGCATAATTCTAAGGACTTACTAGAATATACCATTGTCCTTACATCTCCAGAGCAACAATGGCTGTATTCTTTAAAATCCAGATTTGTCAATGCCTCTGAATATCACTAAGGATTTAATACAAAATAGCCATTTGAAAACAGTTTAAGTTCCAAATCCACCTATATTTCCAGTTCACTGGTTTAAAAGACATCAGATTAAACGCAACAGACGTAAGAAGGCATTAAGACTACATTATCATACTTGCAGCTAAAATATTCATCTTTACTTTTTTGAGAGGCAGGATCCTTTGTTGCTAAGGCTTTACGATGTCCAGTGAGAGTTAGAAAAGACACAGCATCCCCAATTTAGATGGAAGGTTCAAAAGACATAGGCTGATATCTGTGCTTTCCTTGATTATCCAAATCTTCACAAGTAGACTATTTGCAAGGAAGCAGTTTCTCAGAGGCAAAAGTCCCCCTGGCAAACAATGGAGGGAGACACTTGGAGCTCCTCTGTGCTTCCACGCATTCCTTACTGCAGAGTTATTTCCCACAATATACAAGAGATTTATTTTATATATATATATTTGGTTGTCTCTTGTCAGAGCTGGTCAGACTCAGAACCAGTTATGATACAGTACAGTTAAATTACCTTGCTTTTAGCAAAGTACTTACAAATAAGAAACATTTTTAAACGTAATGGCAAAAGAAGAAAGGCATCATTCCCAAGAGGAATGCTTGCTTAAAATCCTTTCATAAGGATCAAAGAGCTGAAAATGGTATTTCATGAAGTACTGTCTGCTTATAAAAAATCAGGATTTAATCAGCACATTCCTTCCTTTTGAATTTCATCCCTGGGTTACCCTCCACATGAAGTAATTTTTAGCTAGGGTGATCCCTCAATCAGCTAGGGGAAACACTCAATCCTTGAGGCATCATTTCCGATATGCCACTAATGGAGAATCCTGCTTTTATGGTCGTTTTCTTAACAAATACACTCCAGTATATGGCAATTCATTTAGGAAGGATTATGTTGATTGCAGTAATATTGTATCTTGGTCTGTAGCCAATGTATTCATTCATCTTTATTCATTTAAAAGATCTGATCTTCTTTTGTTTCCTCTTTGGAGACCTGACTTTCTATTCAGCTAGCAATTTCATTCCTTAATCACACAGTCTAAAAGGGCTACCCCTACAGCTACTAACTCCATGGGGATTTCCTCACTGTAAATGTCATCTTTGCTTTGCTTTTAGAAGGGAAGCACAACAAACATCTTACTGATGACAACGCTCATTGGCATCAGCAGGGGTTTCACCTAAGTATGGGCTGGAGGGATGATCCCATTGCATTGTATGTTGTTATAGCCATCTCTTGGGTTACACACAGGTTACGTCAATTAGAGCTGATCTCAAAATCCCAGCAAGACATTCATTGGAGAGGTTAAACTTGGGAAAAAAACAGCAGCAATTGACAGCATGGCTGCTGCTGTGTGCCAGTGAACTGAAGATATGTTTAAGTTCTAGTCAGAAACCCACATCAGGTTACTGGGACACATCAGCCTTGGCACCAGTCACAGTCAAATCCAGCTAAGCCCATATGGAATCCCTTCTCTGACAGAGGAGAGGGATGCAAGGGAAACAGAATGGTAGAAAATGCCCTTTAATACGATGCCAGCAATGGTACTTCATGATCAAATACATGCGGTAGATACAGATGCACTCATGTTGCCTCATTTACCTACTTCTCCTGCAAGTCATATCTAGTTGTGATGCTTGCTGCTTCACCTCACATGGTATCAGGACTGGCTCGTGAGTGACTCTTCCACAGTTTCTTAGCTCTCATCATGGTGTACTCTTTCAGCCAGCCACGTGCAAGATGGGCAAGAGCTGAGGCCTTAAAGTTCGTCAGGACATGCACTACAGATTGACACTTTTATCTTGTGACAAGTGCATCAAGCAACAAGCAAAAGTAGTCCCAGAGTATCGCTGTCCCAGGGATGATGCCATCATCTTTACATGTAGCAAGATTAGAAACCTGCAAATCATTCTGCTGCTACTTCTGTTCCACCTCTCTCGTGAGTATAAAAGCAGCAGGAAATTTATCCCAACTAACTGTTACAGTGCCCAAGTGCTTCACAAGCCAGCAGGGCCTCCTGGATCCTGCAAACAAAAATGAAGATTCTCCCTTTCACCACATATATAAGCCTGTTTAAAAGAGAAATGGCAGCAAAGCAGAAAACAGACCCTGACATCTTGCCAAGAAAGTGGCTCATTGGCAGTGGTTGCTCTCAGCACTTTTAAGAAGGAGATTCAGACAACCACCTCACCACATCAGCTGTCTTCCCAGACAGACACTGTCCCCTTTCCAAACCTGCCCAGCTTCCAGCAAAATACAGCTCAGCTCCACATCGTGGCACCAGCTCTGGCACTGAACACTCTGATGTCTTGCTGCTGAGGGCACTGACTGGTGAACTTGGTGTGGCAGTTAAAGAAATCACTGCCTCAAAACCTTCTTTCTGGCCTGCTGCCAAAGGTTCCAGTCTCCATAGAAATGTCCCCAGAAGGCCCTATTCTCAATGCAATTTCAGACATCAGATGGAAGTGACCAATTTTTCTCTGTACAAAAAGGAAAGGAAAAGACGTACCACAGAATCACAGAAATGGTGGTTGGAAGTCCAGCAACTTCTACTGAAGCAGCTAAAGCAATCTGGAGCTGTCAGGTTCAAGTCCAATCCACTATGCAATATGAACTCACAAATGTTCATTGACAAACAAGTAAACTGAGGGGGGGGGGGGGGGGGGCAAGCCTATTACACAGCTACAGATGGGAAAATGTAACTTTGATTATTAAGCAAATACTCAAAGAGTAAGAAAAGGGATGCAGAAGCTACCAGGTTCAAGTCCAGTCCACTATGCAATGTGAATTCACAAATGTTCATTGACAAGCACATAAACTGATGGAGGGCAAGCCTATTACACAGCTACAGATGGGAAAATGTAACCCTGAGTATTAAGCAAATACTCAAGAGTAAGAAAAGGGATGCAGAAGCCCCAGGCCTTCGTGTTTTAAAGTAGGACAAAAAGTACTGTCCAAACCAGTGCAAATCTTGTGCCAGTTGCAGAGTAACAACATGGGTCATTGTTCCCATGCCCAGCATTCAGTAGGATGTTGAAAAACTTCTGGCAAGTCACGCACCGATCTGTGCATAGCTTCACATTGTTAAATAAAGGTGTGCAGAAAAAAAAACATGGTGAGGGGAGGTATGCAACAGATCCAAACCTAGACGAGGACTTTGGTTCCCTGTTCTTGCATCTGTAGCACATGGCCCCCCTGGTGTCCGAAGTGAACTAGCTGGCAGCTCTTGCACTGCCACTGTCTCACACCAGAACACCTCACATTACCCCACTTGCCCAGGGCAAAGAGAAAGTTTCTGTCTTGACTCTCAATAGTTACCTTAAGACCAGTGTCTTGCACAGAAGTCCAGACAAATGCATTTTTTCTCTAAGTATTCTGCCATCTTCAACCGCAGCCTATTTATTTCTCAGCTCTCTTCACATCAATCAATTCAAAAGGCTACAACTAAAATTATTCTCTGTGCCCACTCCTCTGAATTTCTTCAGCCTCTCTTCATTTCTCTGCATCTGTTTCTTTTGCTCATCTCATGCCAGATCTTCTCTTTACTTGCTAACTCAGTAGTGAGATCCTTCCTCTGTAACACCACATTCTTAAGCTCTCTTTCTCCCCTTGCCTTACAGTCTGCCAGCTCAGGACCAGCAGCTCCTTCCCCCATTCAGACACCAACCCTTGGACCATTCCCAGGAATATTATTCCATTTTCTAAGAGATTTGGACACCATATGCCTCTTCCATGTTCCTCTCTTCGTTTGCTTTGGTGACTAGCTACTCTCCTTTTGCTCAGTAGAGTTGTCTTCACACCTCCCCTTCACTGAGCTCCCACTGATCATGTTTTAATGGTTGCAATCGCTACTGGAACAAACAAATCTTGTACCAGACATTTCACACACCACATGCCTTTTTTAAACTGTGTTCTGTATATACTGCAATGTTGAGTTCATCTGCATGCGGGCCTTGCTTGGAAAGTGCCGAGCCCTACCAAAACACAGAAGCCAAAAAAATTTGCAACAGATATTTCAGGGTCATCATCTCCATTGATTCCCTGTAACATACTGCACACGAGTGGAATAGCCACGTTAAAAGCAATGGGTGGGAGATGCACCTGGAAAATCTGGTCTGCGTGAGAGCATGCCTACACAACTGAAGCATGAAAGATTGCCACCTCATGCAGAAAGACACCTCAGCAATGGATGGTAGTGGCTGACTGTACTACATAGGCAGAGAAACGTGCTTCTGCAGATGCATTCTTGGCCATCCTTACATTATGCAAATCCTGTTCCATCCTGAACCAGGGGAGTAAGAATCCCCAAGAACTTCAGCACAGTGCAGAGGATGCGACTGAAGTGCTTAGACTTACTGGTTCAGTGCACCTCTATTTTACATTACTCAAAGACTGGTCTGGTGCTTCAAACACAGAGGTCTTTCGTGCAGTAGTTACAGCAAAAGGAGCTCAGTTTTCCCAATCCAACTCACAACTGAATGGCACCTTACAATGGAGCAGTGTTAGTGCTCAGCTACCAACAGCAAGCCTGAATGCTGCATAGGATGCATAGGATGCTGCAAAGGGCAGCAGGAAAGCAGGAAAGTCACAAACAGAATAAATCATGCAAGAAGCATGAATTTTCAGGGGGCCTGTCGGCAGCAGTGTCTCTACTGTCCTAGATACTTCGAGGAGAAAGGGGAGAAAGGAAGGGAGGAATAAAGCTGCTTCAGAGGAAAAGAGTGAAGAGGGTATCAGTCAGGCACTGCTAATAGTCCGAAGGAGCCAGAAGGCAAGGCACGGTCAGACAAAGCACAAGGATGCAGTTATCCCCACGTGCACCATGGGGAGTAACCCAGAAAGGACACCACAGGGTTGTCTTCCCAAAAGCGGTATCAGCTCCTACACCAGTAAGAGCTGAAACCAGCCTCTGCCGCTTTCTTCGTGAAATTCATGATGCTGCAGACCTGACCCTGGAGGGTGATTCTGGCCAGGCACTGACTGCAGGTAGTGCCTGGGGCTGGATGCTGTGGCAGGATGCTGGGTGCTGTTCTCCTTGTGTGCTCAGGATAGCTTCTGGCCCCACGCGAGGAACACAGGCTTGGGATGGGAAAATCCACAGCAAAGTAACCACACACAGGACACTGACAAAATGAGTTTCTCACTATTTCAATGAATCCAGGAGCTGGTGTATCTCAAAATAGCAGGAGTGTGTATGTTAAACACAGTAACAAATGACATTTGTATATGATATCATCACTGCTGTTGTTGCATAACTTTACAGAGCTATCACATTTCCTTAGAACCCAGAAGGCTTGAAGCTCCAATATATTTCTTTAGTGACAGGATGCAACATCTAATTTATTATACTGGAACAGGGCTTCAGAAGATACATGCAGAGAGACCTGGTGGGCTCTTGTGGGATGGGCAGTGTGTACAAGGTATAGCACAAGGTGTCTGATTTGCTTTTGCTGGGTGGAAAGAAGGGCCAGAAGTGTAAAACATTAAAATATAAAAGGCAGCCAAGACCTGATGCCTGCCAACTTCAGTAATGTTAATTTATGCCTTTGATTTGGTCACAAAACTCAACACTAGCGTTAATGAATATTCATTTATAGAGGCTTCAACACATCCCTTTTCAAAGAGAACAGGCTGAGGTTTGGGCTTTCTTTTTCCCAGCAACCCTCTCACCACCACAGAGAAGGAAAATTGTGAGAAGTGAAGAAATTAAAACGAACTGTTGATTCCAATGAAACACTTGTAATTCTTCCAGTTTCTTCTTTTACTCCAAATTGGAGAACAAACAACTAGCTATGGGTGGGAACCCGCTACACACCAGCTCCAAATGAAGGCTGAGCTGTGCACAAAGCACCTGACACCCAGAGGGCAGCAAGAGCCTGCCCCCATCCAGGGGTACCTTGAGTCACGCGATGCACTGAGGATGAAGGCGAGAGGAGACATCGCCCAAAGAGCCACTGCATCACCCAGGCTCAGCCTCACCACCACATACTGCTGCCTGTTGATAGCGGAAAACTGCATAAATGCAGCACTTTGGTATCATAAAACTGCTTGTGGAAGGAGTTTTCCTCCTAACCAAGTATGCTGGCTAACAGACTGGGATTTTAATATCGAGGAAACCTCAAGGTTTCCTTGAGGATTAACAAGGTACAAGCCTTGTACTGCTGGCTCAAATAATGCCTTTAACCATCAGGTTTGCTCCGGAAGCTGCCACACCCACCCATCACCTCACTCCAGCTACTGAAACTTGCCCTGTGCCAGGCACCTGACAGTGCCAGCTTTTCCTGGGCAAGCTCCGTAACCCAAGCCTCTCTGAACCCAAGCCTCCCTGGGCTCACTCCGCTTCCTCACTCATCTCTGCCCACACAGCAGCAGTGACCCCATCATCCACCGATCCAGCCCCTCAAGAGGACAGTAGGCACCAGCCTGGAGACCACCACCAGTGTCAGGGAAAACCTCTGGGTGACCAAACTCTAGGGGAGGTTTTCCTGAAGCCCCGCTCCTCTCCAGTTCTGCCTGATCGTTATCCAGCCCTGCGGAACCCGTGTATCTAGGGGAAACATCATACTGAATCAAAGGACCCACATCCTCTCTTCCTGGCACAGAAAGCACACTCTATTGTAGTACTGCTCGGGGATAAAAGCATCTAGCGGGAGGCAGGCACAGCTAGGAAGAGGATGGTTATGCTTAACTCTTTGCCTCCTGATCCCTACCATGGCTGATGTATTAACAGCGCGCAGAGGTGTTGGTGCTGGCATCATGGCGCTCTTTGATTTTCCACGCTCCTACCCCTCCCGTTTCCCCCCTCCTATTTCTCCGCATCCCCAGCCCGCCCCGGCTGCCGGGGGGCGGCGGGGGGCACGTTGTGCTGCGGCTCGTCCCCTCCCTCTTTTGTTCTGCCTCGCCCGGCGGCCGAGCCGCCCCGGGCCCTGCTCCTCGGGGGAAGGACGGCACCCCTGGCCCCGCCAGCGCGGCCGGGCCTCCCCCCTCTGCTTCCCGTCCCGGCCCCGACCCCAGCCCCGACCCAGGTTCTGTCCCCAGCACACGGCGCTGAGCCCCGGCTGTGCGGAGGGCGAGGGAAGGGAAAGATAAATAAAATAGAAAAATAAAATTATATATACATATATGTATATAAATAAAACACAAAATCACTCCCATCCCGGAGCTCCAGCAGGAGGAGGAGAGGGCACCGTTGCCCGCACCCGTCCACACCGTGGAGCCCCAGCCCCGCATCCCGGTCCCCGCCACCACCCGCGGGGCACTGCGCGGCCGCGGCGCTCCCGCCTCACGCCCTTCCTTGCCCGCGAACAAAGGAGCGAGGGCAGCGGCAGCTACGTGCCGGGCCCGCTTACCGTTATGTGGGGGATGCTCTTCTTGCCCTGGTAAGACATGTCGGCTCTCGCTAGCGCCGGGCGCACGCCACACACCCCGAGGAGCGAGCCGAGCCCGACGGGAAAATATCGGAGGTAATGAGAGGAATAATAATTGAGAGCCTGATGGGGTGATGGGGCGGGGCGGGGGAGACCCGGCAGTGCTGGGTAATGGAGGCAAAGTTTCCTCGCCCAGAGCAAGGGGAGCCAGGCAAACCCAGCACCTTTTTTTCCGGCTGCAATGAAACAGCGACGCGGCTCCCGCGGGCAGTCGGCGAGCGCTGCCTCCCCCGGCGGCAGCAGCGCCCTCCCGGCTGCAGGTCGGAGCAGGATTCGCTCAGCTCAACCCAGGAAGAACTTCCTTCCCTCCTGTCCCCCACCCCTACCGCCTCGGCCCCCCTTCCCAGCCCATCAATCCAGCCGGAGCCTCCCTCCCTCCCGCACCGGCGCTGGGAAACACCGCCCCCCCAGCTCCGCCACCGCCCCGCCGCACGCTCAGGTCACCGGCGGGGTCCCGCGGGTGAGAATCGGGGGAGTAACCCTCGGCTGTGGGTCCTACTGCGCAGTACATGGTAACGGCACTGCCTGCTCTGTCCCTGTGCCTCTGACCCTGACGGCACTGCCAGGTTCTGTCCCCATCGCAGTGCCTGCTCTGACCCCATGGCACTGCGCTGTTTTGTCCCCAGATGGCAGTGCCTGCTCTGTCCACACCAATGGCTCTGACCACAGCAGCACTGCCCTGCTCTGCTCTCCCTTGTTACTGTCCCAGTGCCACTCCCTGCCCTGCCCTGCACCCAGGGAGGCTGGGGGTGATGGCATAGGCCAATGCAGCCTGGCGAGCCCAGATAGATGCTGTGCCAGTGGCAGCTGGAAAGGAAAAGTGGTGAGTTGAAACCCTTCTGTCTCTTCTGACTCACAGAGTGCCTCCCTCCACCCATGGTGGAGGCTCCATGAACAACTGCAGGAAGGGTAAGAGGCACTGCAAAGCTGCGCCCAGGTTAATCCCTCCATGACAAGCAGCACACCCACCCCTATGACACACACGGATGGAAGGTATTTCCCATCCAGCTACATCCCCGACACATCTCCCCTGAAATCACTGTTCAGAGGTTGCAAAAAGCTGCAGCCACCACTGTGCAGGGGTCAGGCACGTGACTCCTGCTCACAGCACAACTTCCTAAGCCAGTGACCAGATCTTGACAAGTTTACCCCAAACCTCCTCCGCACTCCCCTCCACCCCCACCTCTTCCCATTTCAATCCAGAGCCAGACAGCTCAGGAATCACAGTGAGATCCAGAGGTAGCGTACAATGGGCTCACTACCCGTGAGTCCCAGGCTGAACCAGGCAGCAGGGAAGACAGAGAGGAGGCATCAGGGATGTCCCAGCAGATAGGGGACTTCAGGGTTCATCATGCCCTCCCACTGCCCAAGGTCCTGATAGAAAAGACACGGGTTCAGGTGAGCTGGGAAAGGGAAGACTGCACTGCAGCTGGCAGCCTCTGAAGGTTGCTGCAGTGAAGTGGCACCGTCACAGGCACAGTGTCCCACCAAGCCCTGCGGGCTCACTCCGGTGTCCCACCACAGTGGGGCACTCACCAGGCTGCATGGGAGGCTGTGTGGCCCTTGCACCCAACCACCAGCCCAGAGAGGACCCCATTCATGCTCAAATTGAGGAGGGAGAGAAAAGAGTTGAAACTCCCCGTTTAGCCTATGGCAAAACAGACCGTGAGCAGGCCATACAGCCTCCAGGCTGGGTGCTAAGGGTGCATCTAACCAAGGCCGCTACTGCAAGGCCACATTTCTTCCTAAGGACAATCTGTAACAGTCCCTAGCTCCCCAGAGAGCCAGCCCCCGGGGTCTGCCTCCAGCCTGGGTGCCACCGGCAGGACTAAGATGGAGAAGCACAGCTGGCCCGGGCTGGCCAGCCCCACCGGCCTCCCTTCTTCCTGAAGTCTGCAATAGGAGACCAGGTTGCAGCCCCAGAGGTGGGGAGCCCCCGCGCCAAGGTTTCGGCTGCTCCTCCCGCCCTGCGGGAGACAATAAAAGAGCGGGGGGAGCCGGGGCCGGGACAGAGCCTGGTCTGTGCCTGGGACAGGCCGGAGTTTTCCCTGCCAGCCCAGAAGTGCAGCGGGGGCTGCTTTGTTCCGGGAAGGCACCAAGGGGGCCCGGGCTGCCCTCCAGGCTCTCCGGCATGGGCGGCGTTTTAACGGCAGGGAGAGAAACGAAGAAAACTCATCGCCATCACTTACAAAGGAAAACGATTTCTGAGGTCATCCCCCCCACCCCCTACCAAGCTCAGGCAAGTGAGATAGTTTAGGGGCCAGCCGGGCGCCTCCTGTAGCATCACCGTGCCGGGGATGAGGGTCCCCGCCTCCCCGACCTTCCGTGAAGGCGGCCCCCGTACCCCTGCGCTGGAGAGCAGGGCTCTGCGGCATGGCTCAGTACAGTATGGCACGGCTCGGCACGGTACGGCACGGTACGGCACGGTACAGCACGGCTCGGCACGGTACAGCACGGCTCGGCACGGTACAGCACGGCTCGGCACGGTACGGCACGGCTCGGCACGGTACGGCACGGTACAGCACGGCTCGGCACGGTACAGCACGGCTCGGCACGGCTCGCAGAGAGAGGGCTCTCGCCCTCCCCCCCCCCCCCCTTCCCGCTCGGTCCCTGCTCACCTGCCCATTGTCCTGGCCCTGCAGCAGCTCCTTCCCCATGGGGAATTTGATCTCCACGCCCGGGGTCTTGTCCTCCCGGTCGCCCGGGGAGCTGATGACGGAACCGGAGACCTCGCTGATGTCGCTGGCGGTCTCGCTGTAGTTGTCTCCTCCGTCCAGCATGTCGTGCCGGCTGCCGCTCCGCGGGGTCCGGGACCCCTTCTTCCCCACGCTATAGGCGTCGAAGTCGATGGTTTTGTTCTCGTAGGCCCCCTCCACGGAAGCGAACATCCCCCCGTACTTCTGCCGCGGTGTCTGGGCGGTCGTACCCGGCCTCGCTAGATACACGGGCAGGTCATCTTCTTTATTCCAGTTCCTCTTTCTCTCGGCCATTCTCGCTGTCCGGATCTCTCCCTCCCTCCGTCCCTCCTTCTCTCTCTCTCTCTCTCTGCCTCCCACTTCTCTGCACCTTCCACTACCGGGATAGGCTGCTGTTGACCATAAAAATGAATGGATGGATGCAGCAGTGGCGGAGCTGGGTTGGCTGGTGGGATCTTTCCCTTAGGGAGATGCAAACGTTAACCTCCCTCCCCCCACCCACCCCCCGGGAAAAAAAAAAAAAAAAAAAAAAAGAGGAAAAAAAAAAGAAAGAAAAAAGAGCGAAAGAGAGAGAACGAAATAAATCCAAGCGGGTTTTAAAAATAGCCGTGTTAGTAAAGAGCACGTGAAAATAAAAGTACAAAGAGCGGAGAGGAGAGGGTAGCAGAGGCAGGTGATTGGAAAGCCCCCGACGAATAGGAAGAGCAGCAGCAATTCCCAGAGCAAGGACCGCAGTGCACACGCTCCCCCGGTATAAAGAATGATCCGGGGGGGCGGGAGGCAGGGGGCGGAGGGAGCCCTCTACATGCACACACAGCCGGTGCCAACGGGGTCCTTCCCGGCGGGCGGGAAGGGGTGCGCCGGTCACCTGCTGCTGCGTGGCTTCGGGGTGGATGGGAAAATGGAAAACGAGATAGATAAAAAATAAAAGCCCCAAATCTCCGCAGCCTCCCCGGGGGAGGGGGTGGGGGAGTTTCCTCCACTTTGCACACTCACATTCCCTCCGCCTCCCTAAGCAGGAGGGGTCTGCGGCGCTGCCCCGGTGGGGGCTGCTCGTCGCCGGTCGTTGGCCGCAGGGTGAGCGGTGGAAAGGGAAGGGGGGAAGAAGCACGACCAGGCCCCCGGAGCAGGGGCGCTGCGCAGAGCTCTCCCTGCCGCAGCAGCTGGTGCCGGGGAGGGGGGTGGTGGTGGCGGCGGCCCCGCTCCGCCCCCCCGCCGCGGCGGCGCTGGGAGGGCGCCCGCTCCCGCAGCAGCACGGCGGCAGCAGCCGGCCCTGACACGGAAGTGATCGCCTGCGCCGCCGGCCCCGCCAGCGGGGATGAGGCGCCGGGGGGCGGCGGCTCCGCGGACCTCGGTGTCTCCCCCGCAGCCCGGAGCGCCTGGTCCGCCGAGGCCCCCGCGGAAGCCTGCGCGCCCTCGCGGAACCCCCGCGGCATGGCCCCGCGGAGCTGTCCCTTCAGCACTCCGGGCGGCTCTCGCCGAGGTTTCGCGTCGGGGAAGGAAAGGCGACGCAGGGAGCCTGGGGCAGAGGCTTCCTTTCTCTGTGAGGGGTGCCAGTGCCCCAAATCAACGATCAATAAGGGCTTTTTTTTAAAGCAGGAGGAGTGGAGAATGTGCTCCCCTCAGCTCTGCACAGCACACTTCAGGAAGTCTGTCTTTACACCTCTACCTGTTTTCTAATCCTGCAGAGATCATCCACTGAAACCACAAAACTTGGACCCTCCTCTCCCATACACGCATCCAATCTCAGACAATTCTGCCAGGCTTTGAATACACCAGCAGTTACATAAGGGACATTTTCTGTTGCTCTGAACTAATTCATTGGAACAAACTGGTCTGAGATTGATTAAATGACTAAGCAAATTTGAAACAACGAATCAGTCCCAAGACCTGTTTACTGCTCATGTACAACATGGTTATGCCATTTGAGTACAAGCCCAGCAACAGAGCACTATTGTCTGTGGCCCACCATGAGAAAAATCACAAGTTAAGAATGAATCAGGATAAGTGGGATGCTAAAAACAGAGGTCCTTGGGACTTCATCAGAAGCAAGTCCAGATAACCATCTTTCTCATTAGCAGCTAACCATGGACCAAAACCATGTGAAAAAGCAGTGATGTAACATACCTGAGCATTGCCAAAGGACATCAAAAGAAAATAGCAGTCTTTTCTGCATTTGTCATAACACAGTGGTACCTGTTTTCCTGAATGCCCCGTGTGCACATTCAACACTCTGTGTGTTGTTTGCATGAGGGGAGTTAGGAACTAAGTCAAAAGTTTCCTGATCATTGGTTACTAACACGTTAATTTTAGCAGTTGCAGCATCAAGACTGACATTTCTGAACACACATTGTCCAGGATTCCATAGTTCACTTAACAAACCGTGCTACTATATCAACACCATAATATCATATGGAGGTTTCAATGGGGAGTGAAAAAATAAGTGTAACTTGTAGGACATTGCTTTGTTGCTTCTTTAAATTCTTCTCTTGTATATGTGGGCTAATATTGATTTTTATTTTTTGTTCCTGATAGTAACATTAAGATTTATTGATCATGCTGGGGAAAAAAAATCCACCTCAGTTTGTTCCTCTGCATCAAACCCTGACAGTGAAATACGCAGGTGGCTCATGGTGTGTGATGTGTGACCTGCCTGTCCTCATAAGTATTGGAAAAATTATTCATTTTATGAGATATTTCTTTCCAATCAAGAGATTAATTTGAATCTCCAGAAAAAAAAACCTTCTGATGGTGCCATAGTAGGCCCAGTATGTTGTACATAATGCATTCATCAGGTAAATGAAGAGTATCTTTTATTTAACATCCATAAAGCTAAGAAAGATGGACACTGTTTACACTTGGGACCTAGTTACATAACACTGTTCAGGTTTTCAGATCTGCTCAGTTTTTAAAAATAGCAAAGAATAATTCATTTTTTTTTCAGTATTAAGCCAGGACATTCATCTTTATGCTAACACATAAGGAGACCACGAGACGTAGAGAATATGTCAAATCAATGCTTTAGAAAACATCATTAAACTTTCAAGTTAGAAATAAGCATAAAATCGTATCAGATTCTTTCTTTGCTTGTAAATGGATTCCTTTCACAGTGTAGCCCTTAATGTATTAAAAACTGTGTTTTAAGTCAACAGATGCATACTGTTCTTCTGTTCACTAAGAAAGAAAATTGCAATTTTTAGTTGCAGAAGCAGACCCAGTTACAGCCTGATACCCTGGTTACCCTTCAAGTTTACCTAAAAACATTTATGCAACTTTGGAGAAATGTATTGCTTTGGTATATTCTCTTGCAGACACTGATCTCATCCTGCCTTGACACAGCTTCATGAAAAGAGGACAGAACTTGATTAAAAGTGCACCCTCTTCCTGTTTATTCCAAATATACTAGATAAGAGAGAGCAGAAAACCTAAAGACATGCTTGCTTCACACAATAAAAACCTTGAACGAAAGTCTAACAAGAAAGCTATCACTGGCTTGGCTCCAGTTGTAGCTGGAACTCTTCTTGCATCAGCAAGATCATGAGCTATAATAGGACTCCCGTGGTACAGGGGCTCAGAGAATATGCAACATTCATTTTGCACCTATTTTTGCTGTTGTGCATTTTACAGCAGAATAATCAGACAAAAAAAAAAAAGGCATGAACACCCCAGAAGTAGTGTGTGTGATAGAGAAACAAGTTTCTTTTCCTTCCTCCCTCCTTCTCTCCCTCCCTTCCTCCCTCCCTTCCTTTCTCTTGTCTCAAAGGAATGACTTGAGTTACTAAGTCACTGGGTCAGTCTCCCTCTCTCTGCTCTACGTGTCTGTTGTACCCTGGCTGCAGTGTCCTCCTTCCCCCACAAAACCCCATCCCATGGATCAGTGATTCGGACTTTCTCCCTACCTGCAGGAACAGTGGATCCAAAGCTGTACAAGCCGGGGAAGGCTCAGGTTTCCCCCTTCCTCATCAGTGATCCAGCCCATAGTATTCTGCTAATTCATAATAATTCTGCTAAATCAGCAAAATTGAATGGCAGCTCCTCCACCAAGAGAAACAAGAGCTCAGACTTAACAGTTTCCTTACCCTTTCAGAAGACAGATGGTCCCTTCCTCAGAATGGAGACTTCCTGGGTTGCTGTTCATGGATACAGTTGTATTTACAGCTATATTTCAGAATCTCTTCCACCATTTGAGGGTAAAAATAATTAAAATTATAAAGTTTTTAATTTAAAATATGCATACATTTAATATACAAAATTATACAAATTATACATTTAACTAACATAGAAAAATACATCTTGTTAACAAGATAAAATGTCAACATATCTTACATCATTTAAGTGAGAGTTACAAATCTGTGATAATCATCAAGTAGACTTTGTGACTTCATTACAATTCTGTATCCTCCCTAGTTACACTGAAAATTAATACATATGTACAGTTGATATTTATGTCAAAAATTTTAGAGTGGAAATCTTTGCTGAAAAGTTATCCAGCAGGGTTTAATGGAACAGATTCAAAGAAGAGTGGCCTCTCTCATACAACTGAAGCTTCTCACTTAGCTGAGACCGGTTTGACACCTGGTTACAGGGTGGTGATGGGTTGAGTTTAAACTTCTTGCATTTATTTACAAACACCCCTCTCTCCGCAGTCTAGCTGGTACATCACACCATAACCCCAAGGCTTTTTGTGAGTTCTTTGGCACCTCTTTAGATGGATCCCAATCTATGGCCCTAACAACTGCTTTTTATGACTTCGGGTTACCATCCCATTGTTGCCTGTGCAGAAGAGTTAAATACTGCACGGCACCAGAGCTCAGAAGGCAAGATCTCTGTATGTTATTCAGTCCAGATTACTCATTAATACCTTAGGGGGTGGGGAAATACCTTTGTTTCAGTCAGACAAATGTATGCAGCAAGTCTTTACTCCTTATTTAATTTACATGGTTTCTTTTTCCAAGTTCCAAACAAAAGACAAGAGTGTAATTTATAAACAAGCTATAAAAGTCTGTTCCATGCTGGGTTTTGTCTTACATACTGCGAGCTATGTGATGACTTTCTTTTAACTATTTACATATTCTTTAAAACCTGTTTATCATCACAGGGATCAAAATAGAAGACCACCATCACCGCTTTGATTTCCAGGCCTTAATATTCCTCCCCCCCCTCTTTTTTTTTTAGCTGTACTAACAATTTGCTCTTAATTCCTAAATGACAGAATTAACTCATGAGTTAAAAGCTTATTCAACTTTTTCTAAGATCTGCTTAAGACCATCAGCGAGTACATGAATTACCTCATACAGGATTTTTTCCACAGGAGTTGTTTTCAACTCTGAACTACATTTTCCCTCTTTTTTTAAAAAAGACCACAATTCAGGGAGTAGAGAAATGCATGAGAGAATGGCATCAGTTAGTGCACACTGCACAGTAACCTCTCACATTGGAATTTACATTTGCATATTCATATTCCCATAGCAAGAGCCTATGTTACACAGAGAAACAACAGTGAACAGAGATTGGTATAAACCTCTGAAGATCCCAACAACTCCAAATCAAGACAGGTCTCCACAACTACTAATCTCTCTTTTTCTCTCCTATGTGCATAGACAACATTAAAGAGAGCATGATGCTTAAGCATCTGTCAGAACTGAGCATTCAAGCCAAGTTGCAGCAAGCATGAAATCTCGGTCCCAGGGATGTCAGTGGAAATTTGCCAGTCACTTCAGTGGTAGAAACATTTCATCCAGTACATTTAAATTTTCTCTCTTTTTAATTTTGTTCAGCTTGACCTACAACTTGCAGCTTTCCTTGTATGCACTGATCCCAGTGGTAGAACTGAAGTTAGCTATGTTTTTAGTTCACATCCTACACAAGAAACAAGTATACTCTCTTTCCTAACATTGCAGGGACAAAAATTCCTAACCATAATCCCGTGGCTACTGATTTCTAATGCAAATATGTTTCGAGCCAAAGGCACAATATGTTTTAAAGGAATTTTGCTAAAGCAAGAAAGAGGTTTGAACAAGTTTCTATAATCCTAAGGTCTGTTCCCACTCTGCCTCCTTAAGGCACTAAAGGATTTCCAAAGGATTACTGGCAAAACCCAGCATGCACATGTCCCTCCCTCCACCCCACAACCACAGGAAATTCAAATCCTAAAATCCTTCATCTGCAAGTGGCTAATACAGGTAGATTTATGAAACACAAAAGGCCACAAGGACAAACCTCATCCATGCCTTAGCAGGAGGTTTATGCTGGGAATTCTGCTGTGTATGTGAAATACTTCCTAGCAATTGTATTATTCTGAATGTAACATGATTATCATACTAGAGTCAATCATTGTACTTCAAGCATCTGCCATCCATAGTGGTGTGAAGAATAGAATTCAGGATTTAAAGGTTGCATATGGAACTGTGGGAATACTGTAAACCATATTCTCCATATCCTGCAATGCTCTATAGAGTATACATAAATAAGGGAACTGTCAAGAAATCATATTTTCCACGTGACACTGTCCATTTTGTCTATTTAGGGTGACAGAAGAAGATTGTATTTACTTATGTAGACTTAACAGCTTCTTAATTCTGACTGGAAGGAATTTGGTCAAAGCAGTATTGTGCATATAAAGCAACCAGAACAAAGTGCCCAAATTCGCGTTCTGAGAAAGTTTAACATGGAACAACTATACACGTGAAGCATCCCCTGGCACGTTTATCATAGATAGCACATTAAACAAGTCAATTTCTGTTAACACAACTTTTAGAAAATACTTTTCATAAGGCAACTAGAAAATAATAGCTAGGCTCTCTCTCTTAGCTAGTAATCTCACATTAAAATTTTTCTGCTTTCTTATAATGATTTGAGATAAAGTTGGGATTTTAATTCTTGATCCTCAGCCACATGAAATGCACCCACTGGCTTACCAATTAATAAACAGACTTTTCCAATATTGGGGAGACAATTTTCATATTAGGAGAGGCTAGAATTTAAAGGAGATCAATATGCTTCAAACCACAAAGAGTGAAGCGTGTTGTACGTTCCTTATGCTAATCATTTTAAAATGAAACCAAAAGGAGGAATGCCTATGACGTTACAAAATGGACAGGTTCATTATCAACGTTTATAATTTGTGGCCGGAGATTATATATAAATACTAAGAAAGAGGCATGATGTTTTATTTTGACACTTAATTCAAACGTAAGAAGTAGGGTTTAATTGCCTGAGTGTTGTGGAAATGATGTATATTTTCAGGTGGATAGTATGCAAATGCATAGAAACCTACACATATGTCATTGCTTTATTTTAAGAACTTGTAGTTAAGCTTCAAGTGTTACCATGCCAACGTGTCATCTTGTTACTAATCATAATCTAGAAATGCACATTACATTAATCTGATCTGGGATTCCACAGTTTATTATCCTTCTGCCTCCTTTCAAAGGCTATCTGAAATTACTGGGTGACTAAGGACCATAAAGACAGTGCATTCTAGCAGTTAGGTCAACATTAAAAAAAAGAAAAAAAAAAGAAAAGAGGAAATACAAGTCATAAAACAATTATAAAACCTGAAAGTGCATTACACTCTAAGGGACATTTTGAGAGAGAAGTACGCACAGCTGCTCCTGCTCAGGTTCAACACAAGTATTGCCACTGACTTCAACAGTACTATGTGACTTTAGTTAAAGAAGGAATGGATGTACCATATGATCCCTTATGCACAAGTCTTGTGCCTGCACTTACATCTCCCTGCCTTCACAGATGGGTACTCAGACATGAACAGTGGGGCTTAGGGGTGCATAAATCCATATTGTGTGGTGTGGATGCAAAATGTGTTTGCATCACGTGTACCATTATCAACCAGTGTGCACAAACCCACCTATTTCAGGAAAAGTGTGTATGCATATGAATGCCTTAATCTGAAAGTTAAATTAAATGTGGCCTATTCATGCAATTGAAACAATCAATCTAGACTATTGGGACACAGCGCTTTGATGTTCTAAGTGCCTCTCAGTGCGCATGAAGTGCATTCCTAATTCCTACTTACCCTTGTAAAATTGCAGTTGTCTCATTTCCTAAACAGTTTGTACCCTCAAGTACCACGTCCACAGAAATACTAAACATCCTAACTCAGATCAAAGACTCTTTCAGGAATGCTCAAAGCCATATGAGGCGGAAGATATTACATGCCCACACATCTAAACCTATAAAGACTGAGATCTGTGCTTAACTGGATAATTTCTTTGAAATGCTGAGATCCCAAGAAAAGAAAACAGAATGAAAACTCAAACCACACACTGGGTTGGCCCACATGGCCAGCTTCTACTACAGGAGGTGGCTAAAATGTGACAGATGGTAACTCAAGGCAACTTCCCAGTTTTTCCCATAATGAAGCAGCTGCAGTCACCAGCAGGTCCAAGCACCTTTCATCATTTCTTCAGAGCAGTACTGCTTCTTCTGTGTGACTGATACATTCTTCCCTGGATAAGAGGAAGGGGGGGGGAGGTGTGGAACATGGAAGAAAAATAAAAAAGACAAAAGCATAAGTATTTGGATTTTCACAATTTAGGGAATTGTTTGTTATTCATTCAAGGCCAAAATAAAGCATTTGGGAAGCAGTCTGCCTAGCTGCTACCATACCAACCCAACTTAATGACAGTGTTAATAGGGCACATTGTAGAAACTGAACTACTCAAAACACATGGAGACATTCTCCCATGATTTACAGATTTTAAGATTAAAAGCACAGCCCACACTTTTCCCTTTTGGAAACTACCTTACTCCTTCTTGTAAACAATTTACTGCCATCCATTTATCAATATGGGAATAGACACAGTCTTCCATCTTCCCAACACTATTTCATCATCCCCTTGGCAGGGATCTGCAGAAGTAGTCTCATGGATAAATTTCATCCCAGGGATAACAGCCATCACAAATCCAATCTTCCAAGTAAGTGCTACTTCTATGCCTCTTCTGAGAGCAATATTCACCATTTGAATTCTTCCTCAGATATTAAATTTCAAAGCCTGCAAAATACTATATCTGGCTTTTCCATTTCCATTGAGGCTGTCATTATTACTGTTGAATATCACCAGTGACACACTACTTGCATACTTAATGATTGCTAAAACTTGGTGTCTGCTGGAGGAGCTTACATCTTGGTACATCCGGAGTATAGGAAATGATAATAACATACATAATTAAAAAAATTGTAATTATTATAGTAATAATGGTCTGGTGATAGTAATGAATTGTCATTACTAAAACATGTCCCAGCCACTGACATGCCCCCTCCAAAAAAATCAAAAACTGGAAATAATAGAGTCTTTATGGTTTGTTCTGAAGGGATGGAAAGGTTTTTCCAAGCAGGAAGAACAGAACTGAAAAAACATCCTGAACTTAAGCAGAGTAATAAAGGGGAGGCCATTATTTTTGTAGTAGCTAAATAGGGTATTGTAGGACACAAAACCAGTGAGGTATGCAAAAGTCAGTAAGTGAGTCACGAGAGGCCACTTCAGCAGGAGCACATCTAGGAGCCCTGCTGATGAGAGGAATTTAGAGCTCTTGCGTACTTCCTACTTCAGATTTCCATCTTGGATCAGAAGGTGGCAAATGTTCAGACTTGCTTCTGGTTCAAAAAAGCACCAGAAGCTTTCTGTAGCCTTCTTAAGAACTTGTACATTATCTCTGATTCTGCTGTAGGTAGATCCAAACAAAACCATTTTTGGAATTTCTTCTCTTTCCATGGTCCAATAGAGCTGTACTCCAACACACAGGTGTACTGCACAGCTCCAGGCTGTACTGCACAACTCCAGTCTGTACTGCGAACACACAAAGTCTATTGCAGTCCACTCATGTCTCCAGGCAAACAAAGGGAACCCTACTAGAGTCTCCATGGATCATCTTCTTTTTTGATTAATGTCTTTGTGGTCTAACTGCAATTCAAATAAGACCCAACAGAATACATGGTCTTTGCTATCTACAGCTTCCAAAGATTTTTTGGGACTGTGGGCACTTTGTAATTGATATTACAGAGAGAAATAACGACTTAGTAACAGCAGAGCTGATCTTGTATTCTGGGGTGGTCTGAAATACATCCCTGTCTCTCCCCTTCTACTCATATACAAAGTCTCTCCTCTGTGATCCCATCACTGTACATAATGGGTGAGGAGGATCAGAAGGATGAGTCCCTAGGTCCTCCTAAAACAGCCTTATTTTAAAAGACAGAGAGGTTGCAATTTTCACAGGAGCTACTCATTGTTGCCAGTTGTCAGTTTACTGACTTGTTCAAAGGGAAAAATGTCCCTAAACTATCAGGTGTGAAAACTGGTGTGGCCAGGATAGTGGAAATCTGATTCAAACCTCAGTCATTCAGTGACCATATTTTTAGCAATTAAACGATCACACCTTTTGTTATCCACCAATTTAAATTTAAACCAAGTTCTCCAGTTTTCTAAACTTAGGGATAAAGAATATTTGCCAAATACACACTGCTAGACTAGGGAGCATTTACAAATGTAACAGTCATTATTTGCATAATATTTACTTTCATTTTTATTACTTTTTTTCTTGAAATGTTAGCTCCCAATTATAATTATTTTCTTATTTTTGTCAGACTTTTCACTTCCTCTTTCCTTTCACCCTCCTTTGTCCTTGCTCCTTCCTATGTGACATTACTTATCTCCCGCTTTTATTCTCCACTCCAAGTCCTTTCAAGTCCTTGTGCTCCTTCCAGTCTTATTTCCCTATTTGTCCTTCACCTTTCTCTTATTCTTTTTCTTCATGCCACTTATCTAACTAAGCATTATGGCAACATAAACCACTACTGAATTGCTTTGTAATTACTCAGTCAGGGAGGAAGTCTGTGTGGTGAAATGCTTGAGGAAATAGAAAAAGGTCTTCATAATGTCACTTTACCCAAGAAAATTGTCAACCAGGCATTTCTACTGCTTAAGCACAAAGATGCAGTTTCCAACTGTGCATCACAGTGGTTAAAAACCAGCTGAGTTGTTATTAATAATGGACCTAAGTGTTTCAGGATGGGTATTTCTGGTGCTCAGAAATTTGCTGGCCTCCTGTTCTTTGTTAGGGCTAAAGCACATGCTTGAGCAATGATGCAGAGGCTGAACTCATGTTTCTTCACATCACGAGCAAGATCAATTTCAGTCACCAACACAAAGACCTGCAAATGCATAAGGTCATAAAAAAACCTGATTTCTTCATGACACTGGAGCCGTAAAGGGAACCTTGCAACATAGAAGTGATGAGACTGCGCACTGCTCTCTAAGCCAGGACTGAATTATTCTCAGCATAAGAAAGATCAACAATCCATTTTCATGTACTCATTTGAGGTTCTCCAATTTTTTACCACCTCTGTGAGCTGCTAGCATTTATTTGTTCTAGCTGCTCCCAGTCATCCTCATCTACCCTTATTCATCATGTGGCAACTGTCAGGAAACCATAAGATCATAGGAAGGGACCTCAGAATATCATTTAGATCAACATACTCAAAGCAGAAGTCAGACAGACCATTTTGCTCAGGGCTTACTTAGTGAAAGCTTGAAAAACTCCCAGGATGGAGTTTTGGATAACTTCCCTGGGCAGCCTGTCCCACTGTTGGGCTGTCCTCATGAGAGAAATGCTTTTCCTGTGTCCAGTCTGAACCTCTCATTTCAGCTCATGCCCTCATCTTCTCATCACGCACCACTGTAAAGAGCCCTGATCCATCTTCTCAATTACTTGCTCAGGAAGGCTGTTGTGAGGTCCCTCCAAAACTGGCTCTTCTCCAGGGTGAACCAGCCTTGATCCCTTGGCCTCCCCTCACAGAGCAAGTGGTCTACTCCTTCAGGTATCTAAACTAACATTTTTAAGGAAGCTCAGAGATCATCAATGCTGCCAGCCAAGGGTATTGCTGTTCCCTGGCCAGTTCGGCTTGTTCAAAGACAGTAAATATAAAGAGTACTATGATCAAAATAGTGCTGACTGCTCTGCACAAGCTCATTACCTCAGCTCTTACCAGTGGAACAGAACTAGTGCTGACCAGCCACACCTCTTCCTACAGCTGCAGGACTGTACAGACATTCCTAAAATCTCTATGTCATCTTCAGAGAGTCCCTGTTCTCTGTTTTAGTTAGTCATAGCATTATATAGATTGGAAAAGACCTTTTAGATCATTGAGTCCAACCATAATGAATGCGTGCACAAGGTTTTAAGTTAAATAGTTCTTTCTGTTGAGAAGATAGAAAAAGCATGATGCTATTTTATTCTTATCACCTGAAAGAAGACATGAAATATGGTGATACCACTGTAAATCCATATCAAAATAATAACTGCTAACTTTCTAAGTGTTTGAGGTAGGTGTAGGTAGTGGACTATCATCCCATTCAAGCTGCTTCAGTTTGGCTTCTGAATAATACCAGTCAATGCATACTGGGAACGTTTCCTCAATATCTAACACATAGCATCAAAGATCTGAAGTCACCAGTGCACGGTGGGTGCTCTCTACCTCAGCACTGATATGCAGAGTGGGTACACCTGTCGTGGTTTAAACCCAGTCAGGTAACTTGTTCACTCACTCCCAGTGAGTGGTGCCGAGCTGACAACAATCGAGGTCCGTGTCCCCCCCCACCGGGGTTCTCCCCCACTCCCGGAGGAACGGGGAGGAGGATCGAAAAAGTGCAACTCCCACGGGTTGAGACAAGAACAGTCCAGCAACCAATGTACAACACAGATCACCACCGCTACTATCAACTACAACAATGATAAGAGAAAATAACAAGGGAAGAGAATACGATACCACCGGCCAAGAGAACGAGTTACACCCCGAAGCCCGTGTCCTTCCGGGTAACTCCCAGTCACCCCCCACCCCAGGCATGACGTGCTGTGGTATGGAATACCTCCCTGGCTAGCCCGGGTCAGGCGCCCCGTCTCTGCTTCCTCACAGCTTCCCCTCCTCCCTGGCAGAGCATGAGCATCACAGAGTCCTTGGTCAGGGTAAACATCACTTAGCAACAACTGAAAACATCGACTTCACCAACACTGTTCTCAGGCTGGAAGTCAAAACACAGCACTGCACCAGCTACCACAAAGGAAAAAAAAACATGACTGCTACTGCTGAACCCAGGACAACACCATATTTCCATTGCTTTGTATCAGTAGAGGTATTCAAAATGAAGAAAGTTCAAAATTCAAGAAATTCATAAAATTTATTTATGCCAGGCAAGGAAACCCATATTTTTGCTATTGTGAACAAATATTTGAAGAAAGTACAATGCAACACCTGGAAAGAGTTTCTGTTGTAAAATATAAAAGATGACTTCTGTCATCTGCCCTTAGCAAGGGTTACATATTATCTTTAGTTTTGTTGAAGTGCCACTGGCTTTTACCACTATTCTGGAGCTACGGTAGCACAAATGACAAAAATGCCAGGCATGGAGGCTTGTATTGTTCCTTAATATTTGAAAATGAAGTTGCAGATACTTTACTTGGTCTAACTAATAGAATCATGAGCAGTCAGTCATTTTATAATTTCTATTCATTGCAGAAAATCAATGTGTCTGTAGCGCACAACACACTTTAATGGAAAATTATCTACCATCAATTATTTGTGTGTGTTTTAGAATAGCTTATTTTAAAATATGAACATCTTTATTTAGAAAAGTTGTGGTTACCTGCAAACTGAAAAACTGGCAAAGAAAGAAAAGTGATTACAGGAAAGGATATGTTGCAAAGCCGCATTTTGACATAATATACATGGGATTCCTCAGCTGTTTGGTAAATAAATGCTGTATGACAAAGAGCATACTGACCTCTGTAAAAACACTTGACTGCTGTGCTTGAAAAAAAAGAAAATCAAATAGTATCCAATGTAGTCTTCTCATTCACAAATTGCTGCTTATACAGTTCATTTCTAATTGATGGATTCACACTGGAGGTGTGAATCTCATTAAACTCTGAATGAAGACATATTGATCCCACTTATAAACAAAGGACAAAAGAGCTTGGATATATCCCATAGGAAAGGAAAAACTACACCAATTGCAACCCAGGGAAAAAAAGCCAAAAAACCTAACCACCCATGGATGTTGAAAACCACAAATAAATTATATTATATTATAAAATTAAGTAATATTATTCTATACTTTTGTGTTTAATAAAGGTATTAAATACTATATATTGTTACAGTTATAGAACTGATTCAACATTGTCGCTTTGCCTTTATGCCAGTGTCTTTCTTATGAAACGGTGTAACTCTGGTACAATGAATTCATGCAGCACTGAATGAGGTTTGTCTTAATCATATTCTATGCAAAATACATTAGTTTCCTGAACAGCTGAATGTGGCCAATATACAACACATGAGCAGCACTGCTATTCACTGTCGTGGAACTCTTCAGAAAAATGTCACACACACGTTCCTTTTCACACTGTTTGGAGAAGAACAGTTTAAGAGTTGCAAGTAGGGTTGGGGAGCCACAGCAAACAGGAGCTGCAAATGTGAATCTGACAGAGTGAATGGAAAATTGAATTCACTACTGTGCTGAGCACCATTCTGGAGGTTAATTTCTTCCATTAATGGCCTATCAATTTATGTAGGAATAATATATTTGTTTTCAAAAAGTCTTCTAGAATTGCCTTGCAATCATTGCAGCTTTGAGATGCAAATGCTTAAAGAAGAATCCCGATGTCTAACCTCCCGCTCATCAAATATTCCACAGCTTTGCAAGCAGGCAGAAGGAGCATGCACGCTTACGAGATCAATTGCTAACCCAAAATCTTGAAAACGCAGCTAAAGCAAGGCAGCTTGCCAAGAAGCTTAGGGTGAAACACACTGATATGAAGCAGTCCAACAATTTAAAATGACAAACTAGGAAACCTCAAAGTCTGATCACAGATTGCTGAGAACACACACTAATACTCCAACTGGAATATTTATTTTTTCATCATAGTGTTCACCCACTGCTAGTCCTAATTAAAGAGTGGTTCTATTCCAATTAAAACAAGAAACAATGAAAACACCCTTGTATTCAAAGCGTCTTCCACAGGACCCTGTTTGTTTTTGCTGACTCTATTTTCCTGTACAGGTACCATCTCATTTATATACCCCAGGGCTTTTAGTAGCCTTGAAAAACTATCAGCATTTGTTAAATACAGGCTCTTTTCTCATGCTAAGGTAAAGTGAGGACAGGAAGTTAGTGTTATTTAAATCTCTTCCATTAAGACATTCATAATGGATTTAAAGGCTAAATCAAATGAGTTAGCCTCACACTGTAGAGACCATAACAGCATGACATGTCCAAATACGATGGCAGAGTGGTACCTTCTGAATAGTGGGCATATTGGTTTTGAGAAACATCTCCAAACAATAGTGCAACTGAGTACAATGTGAAGGCAAATTCCAGAAGGATTATCTTGTCAATTAAAAGACAGAGACAATTGCTATCATGTGCATATTTCACCAAGGTTAGTTAAAGAAGTGAGCATTATTGGAAAATTACCAATGATAACAGGCAGTTGCAACCACAAAAAAATACTTTACACCTAATGTACTTCACTATGTGCCTTAGCACCATCATACATTCAGTTACAACTGGAACTTCCAGTGGTAAATATGCAACAGCCAGGTTGACCCACAACAATCCCACAGCCCCCCCTCTCCCACCATATGCAACAGAAGCACATTCAGCTTGGTTATTTCCAGATCTTTTGCTGGGCCACCCATTTCTCTTACAGTTTCCCAGAGAGACATCATCAACACAGAAATCTTAATGACAAGTTTCTACTGGTAACGTGTAATACCAGGTTCTCATACCAGTTGTAGAACACCACTGAAACAGGTATATTTGCAGTAGGTGGCAGCCATGAATCTTGTAAGAACATGCTTCATTTGCTGAACTGGGTTCAACCTCCTTGCATCAAGGCATTGCAAACTGGTCAAAAGGCTATGAGCAGAAAGCCTGTGCCCCAGGGGCAATGCTGGGGAAGCCAAGGAGGTAAGTACAACCATGAAAATCTAAAACACCTGCTGGGAGCAAAGAGCCCAAATTGTGAGCAGGACGTAAGGTCCTTGGTTACAGTGGCCATTTGAGCCCTTCAGTCTCCGAGTCATGCGACCTCTTTACTGGGTGATCTTCCCAGGCAATCCTTTTCACATTTGCATGGCTAGAGCCTGCCCAGAAGACCAAGGGCTGCATTCATCTAGGCCATAGCAACCTTTGGAGCAGAGGGGTTTTGTCCTGGAGGCAGCAGCGATACTTGTAAATGCAGACCTGGCCATTGTCCTTCAGGAATATTAATGGTTTGAAAAGCACTACAAATGTCCTAAAGAAAACCATGCATTTAAATTTTTTGACTGAGAGGAAGTCACAGGCATTTTTTTTTAAAGCCAAGGTCATTAAGAATGGCTCACTCAGTACCAGACAAGATTTTATGACTCACAGGAGACTGGGAAAATCATCATCAGCAGCATTGCGTACTTAGAGCATAATGTTTAGTCACCAAAGACGCTTTCAGATTTATTGCCTCTTCCTTAGACACATTTTTTAATTGCTGTAACAGAGCAGCAGCAGTAACAAAGAAATATCTTTTCCTAAAATGCACAGTCATACAAGTAGCTCATCAGCAGGTTTGCCTTGCTGCTGTCAGCCTAAGAAAAAGGGAAAATGAATCCCCATTTCAGCAAAACATTTTTTCATCCCACTTACCCTCCCACCATACAGGGAAAGATGATGTATGCACATCCAGAACAGATTAAGTAGCACCTGAGGAAGAGGATTTCAGGGTGCTCTGAACCCCATAGCAAAAGCTTAGGAAGACAGGAGCACACATATATCTGAGATTTTGTGTTTTGCCTTGTTTTTCTTGCCTGATCTTTGCAAAGGCCTGTTACAAAACAGAATAACTGCTAGAGTAGGTTGGATTTTTTTCAATGTCATAATCAAATCAGTATCCTTACAAGGCTATGAACAAATAGTAGTCATTTTGCGGTTACATCCTTTCCCTGTTCCCCTATCAACCTACAGGAGATTTGTGTGTCAGCCTGCACAGCCCTGTCTGGCAAAGACAGCGGATGCACAGCCATGGTTGCAGAAGCGCTAGGGTGATGGTACCATCGAACACCCTATGCTGAGCCAGATGCTCCACTCATCACCCAGAAAGCAACAGTGAATTTTGCTCAGAGGCAGCAATCTAACCCCTGCAGAGTTTAATAGCTGCAACACATTACTACATCATATTTTAATGCTCTACCAACAGTAATCTAGCTAATTGAAAATTTTTAATAAAAACATTTGCTATTACCATTAATATTTACAGAGGCAAAGCAAGTTTCCCTGGTTCAGCTTTGCCTCTGTGGTAGAGGATTCAGCATCCAGCATATGACCTACATAGCAGGAAGTCAAACTTTGTTATAATCCTGTCCCCCTGAGCACTGAAAAATTTGGAAATCAGACGAGATGAATGCAGTGGCCCAGATTCTGCCTGTCATTAGGGCAATTCTGCATTGCATCACCACTCCTAGTTCACCCTTCAGGGGCCACAGTTATGACAGGCAGCCGCAAGGCCTGCGGTGTTATCACTCCCCTGCCCTATGGCTAGAAGAAGTGAGCACGTGCTCACCTTCCAGGGACTCCCAGCTGCTGAAATGGCACTCTGTAGCTGTAGGTAGTAAGTATAAATTACAGTAACTTTTAGGCTGCTAAAAGTTACATTGGAAATATCTGTATTGAATTTTAAGTACATGCTCGGGACACGTGTGCCCAGAAAACTCTCTGGTCCACACTGTTTGGATTAATACCTCTATTTAGATACACACCTCAAGGTCAATCATAAAGCAAGCAGGGTGCCAACATCTACCTTCACGGTACCATCATATTAGCCACTACGCCAGTCAAGAGCCTTCCCAGAATAACCACGTCCTCCAATACCATTAAGACAAATGGGATTTGAAGGCCATCTGACTACATGCAGGCTAAGGCTATGTGAAGAGCTGCGGCTAACCTACATCCCAACTACGTCCTATACTAGGATGGCGTCCTCTCTTCTGCCTCTCTGATCTTTGCACCCATTATATTTAAAACAAGGGGATGCAGGACCTCCAGGATCAGGTGCAGACATGTTAGTGTTTCTGCATGGAGCTACTAAACTGGTCAGAAACATTTTGAATGGAAGAATACATTTTGATAATGATGCAGAAACCACACCTCATTCCTGCCAGTTCCTCTTCCCTGTTCTTCAACAGGACTCCTGACAGGTTGACAGAGAGTGGGAGTTTGGAAGAAGTTATTGCTCCAGGATTGTCTCAGAGATTGCAGAACTCCTAAGCTGCTGGCTCCTCTGCAGATCTCATTAGGCAGGATGCCAAGAAACTCGGAGAGTATCCCTGCTCATAAACTCCAAGGCTGCCAGCTCTTGGTTAGCCCACCAGGCAGAAAGAAAAGAAGAGTCTGAAAGCTCTGGAAATGTGCAATTCCTTGGCATCCCAGGCAGCCAGAAGATCTGTAATTCCTCGAGCTGGAGATCCCAGAGCTTTTGATGCCTCCAATTCCAGGTGTTATTAAATTTGGACTACATGATCACTGTAGACCCCTTCCAACTGAAAACATTTTATTCTAGTCTAAGTCCAGTCTAGTCTAGTCTACTCTATTCTGGTCTGGTCTATTCTGTTCTTTTCTATTCTGTCCCGTTCTTTATGAATTGAAAGAATACTCCTTTTCAAATCAGAAAAAAATCAAATTAAACAAATCTATCAAAATCCTAGGCAAAATGCAATGATCTGTTTTCATACTGCACCACTGAAATAATAGGCTGTTATGACTGGTGTACAACACATCTTGTCATCCTATTCCCTAAGCATACAGATTATACCATTACTCAGCAGACTGAGCTTTCATGACATTCATTGCCTCCTCACTTTTCCTCTTTATCCCAGATATCCATGCCCTCTCAATTTTATTTTCAAAACCAAGCCCTTTAGGGAATAATATTTTGTGGGGTTTCACTCTTTAAACGTATCTATACAGCCACACAACACTAGAGAAAGCAGGTAGAAAGCAACAAAATTTAAAAAGACACTAATTTTGTATCATCGTGTTGGCTAAGTTGGACAGGATTTATTTGTCTGAAACTCCTGTAATCACAAAGCTCTATATGCAGGTCAGCAGGCTTATGTAACAGTGATGCATCTGGCCCTCTGTCCCAAATAAGTAAGACAGAATATGCTGTGACTGCTACATAACCTTGTGGGTTCTTCATCAAAGGCTCATATCTATCTTTTTTCCTATTAAAGGAGACCCACTGAAATCTTACTCTGCAGTTTTCCAAAGACTGGTGACTGTTACATGTCCTCAGCCTGGTGCTTACAGTCAGACCAGTTTCAGGAGGATTTCTTTTTTTTTGCTTTAATTCAGTAGCGCTCGTCCATTCAAATTTAGTTTTGTTTCTGGAAAGGAAAGATTTTGAGTTAATTCATGTTAGTTGTGCTTTAACTTACTGGTTTACATTCAGTTGTTTTTAACTTGTGAGTGCACTCCATCACATTTTGTTACTGCTGCTTCTTGCTCTGCCTTTTCCTTCGACCTTTTCCATTTCATCACACATCCATTAGCCACCCCTATGATGGACATGGCAATGGTAGGGACTTCAGACATGTCCACAGGACACAGCAAAGAGGAGACTCTATCCAGACTTGAATGCTGTAAAAATCTAATCTCCATTAAAACTAGGTCAAGGTATTGCAAAGGGAAGGCAACACAAGTCAACAGCAGGTGCCCGGCTCTCCTGCTGAAAGGAAGTATGCAATTCCATGGAACATACTCGAGAGCAACAGATTTGACTTACTACAGTAGGCAGCATGATGTGTTTTATTCAGGTATCAAATAAATGTAAACATCTATTTAAATCCCAGCTCTAGACCAAGAAGGTAATTCTAACATCACTACAGCCTCCAGCTAGTGTGGAAATGAAATCACTAGTTTTCTATAAATATTCTAATGTGGTTAAATGCAAAGTGATGTGGTAGGAACAAGGTGTGCAGCCCATGCCTGCAGAGTGGTGGACCGTGTCCAGAGCAGCACCAAAGAGAGATCAGAGGCTGTTCTAGCAGTCAGCATGACCAACAAACACAAACCAGAAAGATCAAACTGGACTTGGCATGTAAACTAGCAGGCTGATTGACAAACAAGCCTTTGACACCTCTTAGGGGGTACCTATACTGAGTAACCTATGTGAAGAAGGATTTCCCTAACACTGCTCCCCCATTAGAGACTTTTCAGAATTAACAGTTTATTCTGTAAGTATGGATTAACATATTTTGGTGGTTTTTTGCATTTGATTCCATTTTTATCACAAGTTAAAATAGTGACACTAGGCCAGGACAATAATTTGATACCAAGTTCACCAAAACCAGTAGCTTTATCTGCAGTAGTTCTAAAACTTCCTAAACTCACATCTGCAATAACATCCAGAACATGGCCTGTTAAGTTCATCTGCAGAACAGGCTCATCCACTGAGCAATTTTATGCTCAGTTAATATATGCAGTGCTATACTAAGCCCATTTAATCAACACTAGCTATTCTGAAAGCAGGGGGAAAATTCTGTCACACTCCATCATCTTTCCCCACTTACTTTAAGCAATTAGTTTCAAAGACTTCCTGACTGAATTTACATAAAATACGTCCTTCCCTCCTACACCTTGTCAATGCATTAAACAATAATTTCATAAGGATTTCTTGGAGATCACTGTGCTTCAAGCACACAGCCCCAGGAATTTATGAGGGCAGCAATTTCCTGGTTCACCTCATCATTTACAATAGACTTACACACCTGTGGAGCAAAAATGTTATTTACTGGGAGAGATCTTCTGGGTCTGTCTTCAGAGAGAAGGCTATGGATGCAGACAACCTCTGCATTTTTAGGCTCTGCTTGGAGCAGGCGGATGGGAAAACAGCTATCAGTGGACATAAAGCTGCAGTTGAAAGATCAGCAAGACTCACTGGAAAACCTCTGGAAGAGGCAATTTCAATCATTTGCAAGAGGAGAAGCCAGTGGAATGATCTGTCTGGATAAGATCTGAGGGGCGTGCTTCTCATGGCCAAAATGTTTGGTTACTAGGGTGTTTTAGCCAGGACTTCTGCTGGCATAACTTCTTGAGCTACTTCAGTTCTAGCTGATGGCTTAAGCAGGTGGTGATGTATTTGTGACTTTCAGTTAACGACTTGGTCTTGCAAAACCTCCTCACACAGATTTGCTCAACAGTGTTGGAACAAGAACAGCCCATTCAGGAGACATTTATAAGATGAAGCCCAAAGTACTAGGGCACAACAGTTCTGTTGGCAACAAGCTACTGCAAACAGTTGCATAAGCTGAAGAAAAGCAAGAGCAATAGTTCCAAGCGTCTGCTTGCAGCATTATATTTACAGCTTTTCCCTGACTGTGCATATATTAAGCAATGGCAAACTTGTAGTGAGTGGAGGGAACAATCTGGCTATTCATAAGGCAGTTAACCTTTAGAAATGACCTTTGTTTTAACATTAAACAGGTCTGCTTCATGTTCAGAGGACCAGCGTTTTCTTCACTTGGAAAAATGAGAAAATATTCCGTAGCTCTCTGTGAAAACAGCCAGAAAGAAGATTTCAGCCTTGCACTCTGAAAGAACTTGGCTGATACAGACTGTATAAAGATGGAGTCAATGCAACCCTGAAACTGCAACAAAGCACAGGCAGCAGCAGAGTGGAGCAACTCCAGGGCATGTACCAGGCTGGGGGAGAAAAACATTTTCTATCAATGTTTTTCCGACACAATGACTTTTCATTGTGGACTATTTCCACTGATTCTCTTCTAATCAACACAAACATACCATACCTATCTTTGTTCAGAAGTTAACTGGCAGTATCAGCCAACATCTGGACTCCTTGGACGTATCATTTATCTATTATTAAGCAGGGACCAAAACAGTAGAAACAATGGTTGGCATGACACCATGTTTCTTTTCTTTCATTGACCTTACTTCAGTGTTTTCTTGTTTCCAGGGCAACTCACAAAGCTCATGTAAGAAAATCCCTGTCATAATTGAGAAGAAGATTTTTTATTTTTAGATTGGGTTAACCCATCCATCAAGAAAAGGAAAGGAAATCAAATGAAATTAAGAGCTGCAATAACACTGCCACAGGATAAACACAACGTTGTCATTGACTACGTCTGTGGAAACAATTCACTGAAAGTACAAGACACTGTTGTTTATGGGGGTCCTGGGCTCATTCTCTCAGGTTACTTTTATCTAGCAATTGATTTAATAAAAATATTTCAAACATATTATGAATATTGTACCTTTAGTATGACTTCTTTAAATTGTTTGCCTGATTGTTATAAAAAAAAAACATAGGAGCCAGAACCTGCCTTACAGTCACTTTCAAAGACAAAAAAAACCCCATGCAGTATCCGCTGGTTTTCTCCAGGGAGAATATATGATAGTCCCAAATTGCATATTAATACCATGAATTATTCAAAATCGCAGCAGGTAACAACAAACATTTTGTTAGGCATATTGATAGAGCTTAAACATGAAAAACTGTAGAAACAGCATAATTAACAACTAGAAAAGCAGAGTTCAACGAAATAGCAATTCCACTGTTCCTTATGCATTTTGTTGGTTCGTGCCACTAACACTAGTCTTCAGCAGAGCAGAACTGTTCTAGCTCCAGGAGATTCCCTCTTGCTCCATGGGAAGAAAAGCCCAAAGGTTTACAAGGAGACCAACTACAGCCAGTCCTACTTCACTTCAGCAAACAGGAGAGAAGAGACAAGTTTCCATCTGCTTCCAGTTTGCTTGTTCTCGTTGCCAATATCTGGTAAGGAATTTGAGGCAGGCCATACTCCTCTTCCTCAAGCACATTTTTCCAGTACAATCTTGCCCCAGCTAACTAGGGCTCACTACATTATACACTATTAGCACCCATAATTCAAGCCCTATTTTCTACATGTGAAAAATGAAGTCTGGATTCTAAGCAGCACATTCAGCAAAGCATGAGGGATACTTCATGGGACTCATTATACTCTTCTATACTGCTGTATACTCACTGTAATGTAAGCGGTAATGACGTATCTGGAAGAAAAGAAAAAATTCAAATCCACTACAGGAATATAGATCATTGGAGGTGAAGCTTAATGTTTTCATGGTCTAAATTGTTCACACAGCAATTGTACAAAGAAAGACTGTTCAGAAAAGAAAGCAAAAGGGAAAAGTACACATCTCCAGAAAACCAATGAAGACTGGTCATTCAGATCCCCTGCTTTCTCTATCTCATAAATTATATAACAAAATATAATTTAGGAAGTCTTAGAAGAAGTTATGGCACAGGTCTCCTTAGAAAAGGTGCACTGTTTATGAGGAGAAAGTTCAACTAAAAAAGAGGAAATATGAAAATATAAATACCTACTGCAGTCCTATTTAATCATGGCAGATGACCTTTTCTTTTGACTGTAGGCCTCAGGTTGGAGAAGATAATGCATCTAATGTATTACCAGCTATACCTCATTCATTTCCAATTTACATTTTGTATCTCCCCAGGTAATCATTATGTAGCGATACAGAAAAGACAATTCAAATCTTCCTTACACCCAGAAGACATTTTATTCTAAGTGATATGAAATAAGGGACGTTGGCAAGTTCACGGGGAAAAATAGACTGTCACTGAAAGCATGAACTGATTTTTAAATAAAATGGTTCATTCACTCTTATTTCTTTCCACCCTTCTTCACTCCATCCTAAATAGCTTTTCATGGGATGTCTTTGGAATATTTATCAACATCACCGAGATGAACCAGTTCAATTGATGTGCTCTTCCAATGAGAACAGCTTCACAGACCACAGCCTCCTCCATGGCTCACATCTGTGCATAGGCAGCTATGAGAAAGAGAATGACTGCGCTTTCTCCCTGTTTAAACTGCAGGCCAGCATTTAACTTGCAGTACCAGACACCAGAGACGAAGATCTGTTCTCTAAGTCACTTTTAGCCAAACAAACTGGAGGGAGATTGTCACAGCTAATTACCCAGACATTTTGTATCCCACACCTTTGCTGAAAGCTGCTGAGGATTATGTGGCTGATTAACCTGCATATACCGTAGCCTTGAGCCTGAGAAAGGGCACCAAGCTCATGGAGAATGACACCAGGCAACTTCCAGGTACACTCACTCCATTAACATTTCTTATGGAGGCATTACATTTTCTTTCTTCACTTCAAAATATGTAAACTGGTGTCTTGTGGAAGCAAAGAGAAATACACACATTCCTCCAAACTTCCTCTATCATTGCCCAAGGGATTTAAGCAGAGTTGGGCATTCAGTTACCCATATGATTTTGGTGTCCAGCTGCCCTACCTGTATGGGCCATGCCTAATCTCTTATCAGTATAGCCTAAACCTCAAAATTTGCTCAGCAGTGCTTTGCCTGTGGCTATGTTTTCAGAAGACCGATACACAGAAGAGGCTCCCCCATGTTCAATATATCTGCCTCATCCCTGACAAGAAGAAGACTGTGGATACTTTGTTTATCCTGCAAATCCTTACACAAGGAACAAGCAATATGAATAATAGCTTCACAGGGGCAGAACATGTTTCATCAGCAGAGACTACACAGTGGTAACTACTGGGAGAAAATTAATTTCAGTGAGCCTAATGTTATTCAGCCTGCTCAAGTAATAACCATCTTGAGATGCCTGGGTGGGTGTTAGATGCAAGGGTTAAGTGGTCTTCTGCTCTCCCACCAACAGCACCAGAGATTATGAACTGAAACAAATACCAGTGTGAGCAAATTACAAACACCCAACTGTTCCGGGTGTCCCACCAATGAGGGGGAAGCACCTTTCCTTTAAACTTCTCTCTTGTCTGATTACATAACAAAATTAGAATAGCATATTCCAGTTTACTAAGTAACTTCTGTCAAGGATTCAAACTCAGCAACTGTTGTCTCGCATCAGCTGCTCTGCAGCTCTCTGAAACAGCATAGCAACCACCTAATGCAGAAGCCATCGGTAGCCTATGACCTGGAGGAGGGAGCGGGTTGAAGTCTGTGTCTGGCAGTTGCATGCTGCATCTTCTACCCCTTCCCTCTTCTCCAGAGGAAAGCTCGTTTCACAGCCAAACTTTTTAGTTGGTTCTTGAGCACAAACAAAACCACTTTTGTGCTGGCAAGGAGGGAAGGAAAGCAATACGAATGGAATTGTTGATGCAGAATCTTTCTTTCCCTTTCCCCCTCTGCAGAAAGCTGCCAGGACAGCAGCAGCCTCTTGAAGGGAGTGGGCTGACAGTCTCAACAAAGCAAGTCACAAAAGTGATCTGGCTTTTCAGAGCTGGACAAAAAGGAAAAGAGCTGAGACCCTTCTAAAGCAATGAGAGATTTCTTTTGTAGGACTGAAGGCTGAACGAAGGCTCACAAGAGACTACAACTCTAACTCTTTATTTCACTGCTTTAGGCCCAAGTATTTCACAGGCTTAGCCAGCAACTTCAATTGGTAGCACAGTTGAGCTGTGGCTACAGCAGTATTTTTAGGTTTGGTTTCCAATGGAAACAGCATTCATCACTACTGCGCCTCTCTGTACCTGCATTCCTGCATTACTTTTGAACTCAGTGGGCATATTTAACTAAAATCAATTTAGGGAAAATGCCCCAAATTTCCCACAAGTTTCTGAGAACTCAGAGGCCTGGTAAAAGAAGGCAAGCCCCACAGTAAACTTCCTTGCAATATAAAAACTACACAAATTAGGATTTCTTTTCCCTATGGAATTCACATGGGCTCTCTGCATATCAAAATACTGCAAAACTTCAGCTGGGGCTCAGGACCCTGGAGTAACTGTCAGAAATATTCAACTCACTTAAAAATCCAATTCAGAAATGATTGCTTCTCACTTACAACTTCTCATCCTTTTATCATCAGGACAGGTTCCCATGAAATACCAGCACTTAATTGCTGTGTCATCTAGTCTTTTCTCCCATAAGATGAAGTGTCTAGATCCCACTAGCACTGGGCTCTGTGCTTCAGCAACTGTATTTAACTATGTGGACTTAGCTTCACAGAAATCTCCCTTTCTTGGTTTTCAAACTATGCAAACAGTATGTGCATTCCAGAGAGCAGGTTCACGTATGGGATCCATACCAGACTGTCCCTTGACAGTGTGATTGCAAACTTCAACAAATGAATATGGGATATGTCATAATTAATGGGCTTTCCCAGTGAATAACACCTCTATAATTGCTAACCTGTTCTACATGAAATTGGCTTTGAGTGCCAACCTTTCTCATACTTCACAAGTCAAGGACCTAATCTACATGTGACTAAGTGCTCATTCGATGGGCCTAGGCATTACATTAATCAGGGTGCTGGTTGCAAACACCCATTTATTACATTATTTATCTAGATAGCCAGATCCTTCACTGTCTTTACATTGGTAATGCAAGGTTACTATAGCAACCTCTGTGACCTGCATAATCAAGATAGCAGAGAAGATCTGATAGCTGAATTAATGTATATAATGTAGCCTTTCATAGGAATATTTAAAGAATAATGTACTATGAAATTCATACATACCCTATTTATGATGTTACCTTTATCCCATTTCATCTCCTTTTCCAAATACAGTTATATTTAAATGCTAAACTAGAGTATGTGATACACTATATTGTGATGACACTATTTAAACTTGCTGTTTGTTTTCTATTCTTAGCACACAAACTACTTCATAAAGTCCAAAGACTAATGTACATTTTGCAGTATGGTTGACCAAGCTATTATCATCTTGTTGAAGATGGAGTTCTTAATCAGATCTGCAGATTATCTACATTTCTGCCATATTTAAAATAAGCAAGTTCAGAACTAGTTAGCGTGATTATGGAATGTTAAGCAAAGAGATCACATTCTCCTTCAATTTTCTTTTTATTTTCCTGCTTTCAACAGATTCTTATTAAGGAGTCACTGATTTCCAAGCAGCTAAAGACGTGCTTGCCAACAGTCTACTAGGAGTTCATAACAGATCTTAAAGTTTGCTTGACAGCTCTTCAGCAGACAGAAAAAGACATTGCTCCTGAATCCAGATCTGGGTGAAAGTAACTCACACAATTAGGATGGTGACATGAAAGGGATGCACATGGAGTGAGATACTGGAGAAATGAAGTAATTCTAATGACAGTCCTGCTGGAGTGTCATTAAAGTACAGTTTCAGCTGCTGCAAGAATGTCTGGCAGTAAGCATAGTTTTAGTCTGCATTTCCTTCATTGCTACATTACTATGAGTGTGCACACATGATCATATATCAGAAAGGCATGGGTAACTATCTGCTTTTAACTGCTTCAGGTCCAGGACAGACAAGAAATACTCTTTCTGAGTAATCATCCAAGTAAAAGACACAACACCCTGGGCCTTCAAATGAGACTTATGTGTCATATAAATCATATGATGACCTTTGACACAGTCACAAATTTCTGATTCCATGAGACAGTAAAAAAATGTTTATTGTTGTCTCTCAGGCAAGTTCCTTTTTTATTTTTATTTTTCCAATATATGTCATGTCAATATAATTCTTTTCTGAGCCAGCTCCTTCTCCCAAAGGCACTGGGATTTATTTTCTATATTCAGGAAGGAGGGAAACTGAGCTTCAAAATGCAGTGCCTCAAAGCCATACACTGTAAAAAAAAACAGGATGGGGGTGAACTAAATCCACTGCAAGAACCTTCTATCATTGCAGTCTTGACACAAAATGCAGAAGGATTTTTGCCCTTGGAGCTCCATAAAGCAGACGGCAGCTTAAGGGATTCTTGGACTGAACCGCTCTGTCATCAGATGAACAGGTTTTGGTTCAGTGGTTGGGTTTTTAGCTTTGATTTCTTCCTGTGGGTGATTTAACTAACAAAGAGTTTTTATATCCTCTGCATTTGGCCTTTTTTTCTCATTGTTTCTATTGCAGGCTGTAGACAGTATAGGAAGGATAGGCCATTACAAGTTCAATGAAAAATATGATTTTGTTAAGTCCACTGCCATTTTCCAACTAAAACACTAATTTCAAAGATATCCAGTAAAGAGTGGGCAGAGAAGAGACTGATTAAAATGGGTCCATCCCCCCACTTTCCCGCTATTGATAGAGTTCTACTTAATTCCCATCAATTTGCATAATTGACACCAACCAAAAGTCATTACACCATATGACTAACTTCACACTTGTAACATTTAGACTTATTTCCTTCTGATGTTTTAAGGCTTTTGGCTAAGATTTTTAAACCTTGCCTTCCTTAGCCTTCCAGCTATATTTAAATGGCCTGTTTTTTAAAAGTGCAGAGTATGTGACACCATCACAGGAGTCTGAATGGTGCTTGGTTTTTCTTGGTTGCAGTCTCACATGCCATGAGTTAAACTTCAGGTGGTCTTAGACCACACTTTATACAACACCCATATCAACTACCAAGGAAAAATCTTCCCGTGACAGTAGCGTAACAGAAAGATGAGATCACCATTGCATTCCCTTGTGCCTTTGAGAACGAACATTACATCTCTCCAGCTAATGTGACTGTACATCAGCTCTTACCACCTCTTTGCACCCTCCTGTGTTCTAAGCCTTTTATTTTAATAGAGTTAAGGAAAGGTTTCATTAGAGAGGACAGTACTCTGTTTAACAATTAAAATGTATTAACATCATTTCTGCAACCCTTCCTCAGATCCTACCCGTCTCTTTTTTTTCCAGAAAAGGGACAAAATGGTCTCTAAAACTAACACAAAGACAAGGAAAAACATCCACAGATGTATCAAAGTGTTGCCTGAAACATTAATTAGAGGTTTGTTTTGTTTTGTTTTTTTTTTTTGTGTGTGTGTGTGTGTGTGTGTGTGTGTGTGTGTTAAAAGTTTCTCTCACTTTTCTTGATAAAACTAGCCTAAAATATCTTATTTAAAATATCTATCTGCCTAAAAACATATCTAGTAAAATCCTCCAGTGGTGCAAAGACTGGGTTTGTTTTTTTTTTCCATTTCATCAGGATTCACATTGAGAAATCGCAATGTTGGCACTGTAAGGGTGACTTTCTAGGTCACTCTTGAGTCTAACCTGGTGTCAAAAGCACAAGAAACTTGGGCTCAGTTTCTTCCTTTTTCCAGACTTATTGGGAAATATTGGGAAAGTTATGGGTCCATTCTGTGTCTTAATTGTCTCCTTATAAAAACAAGGATGTAAGAACTATTCCAATGTCTAAATACCTGCTTAACCCCTCAGTTTATCTATGCTTTCAGTTAAGTGTCTCTTGCTATTGAAGTTCATGAAATTTCATTATATGTTTAAACACACACCTAAATGGTTTTGTTGATATGCTACTGCAGTGTACAGAGTATTCCCATCCCTGTGGTGATATTAAGAATATTTATGCTATATAAGAATGTATTTTAAGTTCATGAAGACATATTTTATTTCTTAAAATCCAGGCAATCATGTTCGTTCTGCCTTTGTTAAAGAATCAATGCTGTACTTTGCTGTGTGTGTCCAAATTGAAGCCATTAATCTCTCCTGTTTGTCACCTTCAGATTAAAGTGGTTTTGCAACCGGAGATAGTGTAGCATGCTCCCGATGTTGAAACAAAGCTGTCTCTCAGAAGACTTACTTGTAAAGCATAGAAATGGAATGTTTTATGAAGAGCAGCACAAGTAAGGAGGAAATTGCTTGTGTATTCATGCAAGTTTTGATACTGCTAACTAAAGTGAACTATATTTTACTGTTGACTTTAACAGGAGCTTTTTTATTGCTACTAAATACATGCAAGTAAGTGTTTAATACACCATTAACAGCAAATAACCTTTTGGTCCCAAGTTACCACAGCTTTTTCAAGATTATATGATTATGAGAACAAAGACCATATGTTTGCAACAGTCTGAAAAGTACCTGGTTTCAAAATGGTTTTGGTTTTGTATTTTAATTTTAGCAAATACTTGCTTTTAAAGGCATTTCCTCTTTTGTGAAAGATATCCAGGAGAAAGGAAATATACTTTATTCAGATTTTTTTTTTAATATATTTTTGTACAAAGCACTGCAAACAAATTTGTTGTCAGAGAGACCGAACTACTGAGGAGTCTTGAAGATACCTTTAGTGATTTATAAAATCATCTAACATGTAGTTAAAATGTTAAATTCCCTTTAATATTTTTGGCTTGTCTAACTTAAGAAGCGAAGAAGCACAAACAGCAGATAGAGCAGAAAGCTGACGTTAAGTACTCAATATTCATACTGTACTAGTTTTGAGGGTTTGATTTTGGAATAGCCTTAGTCTGGTCCAAGCAACTACAATCCGTCAGCAGCTGGAGAGGGTTTTCCAGTTCAGATTCACTTAGAAGAATCAGTTTTGCCTACTCCATTATGTTATCTATAGTGCAGCAAAGAGAGGATGAACAGAAGATTCAAGTGAATAAACTTGTGTTGTGCTTGTAATCCAACAGGGTGACTGATTTCATTTAGTGGCAATGTACAGCACAGGCTGTGCCCTCCCTTGGTCACATGTTATACAGGGACATTTAATGTGGGAGACACATCCAGGAGTAATAAATCAGAGGATCAATCTCTTCTCTGGAGACAGAGCAACAGCAAGAAGGGAATATTACCAAAGCATGTTCCCACCTGAATATTAGTCACTGATTTGTGCAAAAAAATCTTCTTTAGACCTAAACTGTTATTCATACATAAAAGTTACATATATTTTCTTTTAAGATAACGGACCTGCCACAGCTCCCTGCTGAAGAGATTGGTGGTTTTTCAAGAACACTATAAAGCATTTTAAAAACTGAACTAATAAAAACATTTAAACAACTACTTACTGATGTCAGCCTGTGCATGCAGGTGCATGCAACAGTAGGCATTTATGATTTCTGTTTGTGTTCTAGGACATGCATAATGCAGAATTGCCCAGGTCAGGAGGAAATCTCTGGATAGCTGGTACTGTGTAATGCTGTCCCAGCCAAACCCAAAGACAATCTCAGAGGCCACATTTTACAGACCAGAAATTCTTGGTGAGGAAATCTGATCTTCTCACTTTTTTCCCCCGCGCACTGCAGGAACTCGGCTTTTAAAGACGTAAGGATTAGCATGCAATGACCTGACTAAAATCTATTTGCCAGAGACACTCTCTAGCTAGCCAGTATTTTTCTCTACTCTTCCCCAAGACGTAATGTCTTCCTCTTACTTTTTTCAGTAAGAGAAAACCATAACTTTCCAAACAAAGCTTCAGAAGATCCTCCAGACTTCGAACTCGCTGTATTTCTAACCCGTAGGTATTTACATATTAATTTTCTTAAATCCTCAAAGCAAACTTTACTATAGCTGAGTACTCTTTTGTACTGCCCTTACTAACAGTTTTTCCATGTTACAGTGAATAAACTCAGGTCCTAATCAGGTGATCTGAGGTTGCACTTTATCTTCCTGCACTGGTAATCTCCTTATCAATCTGTATCAAATCCAAATATCTCAGTGTTAACCAGGGTAGGAGGCTTGATTCTTAAAACTGAAACCAAACACCCTCAGCTCTCACTTTCCTTACAATTAATCCTCGCTTCAACTCCATCTGCTGTCACTTGGAACTTGCCTTTAATGAGGCACTGAAACTGTTCACCCAGATATATGATATCTAGTCAGGAATCACAAACAGATGCTTCAGTTTAAAAAAAAAAAAGGAAAAAAAAAAGTAACAAAAAAGTAACACTAAACTATCAGTGTATTTCTGCTAAATTACATTAATGTACTACTGACTCTTTACAGGGGTTTTTGGCATAAGGGTCTCCTTATTAAAACACGCCTACATTTAAATTAGACACTTTTGCAACGAAAAAAATAGCATGGATTCATACAGAGATGCTCTGAGGATAAACAGTGACATTAACTTTCACATGAAACTCTTACTTGGCAACAGCCCCCTTCTTTTCAGAGCAAGACTGAGTTTCAAATCACGGGACTGCAACTGCACTGGACATTTGTCTTCTTAGAAACCAAGCCAGAAACAGCAGTGGTTTGAAAACTGATTTGAAACTTACACAGAAACCATGAGTTTCCTAAGGCAGTCTGGAAAGAGAAAAAGCATTAATTGCAAAGTAAGTTAGCTTCCTACAGCTTTTTTAGTTATGCTACTCACTAGGCAATGGTTTCCCATAATGTACTAAACCAAGGTAATAAATGAGTATTAATCCTTTGACCTGAAAGGAGTTTTACCTGATTGCAGCATCAGAGATTGCAGTACATAGGATACTATGTAATATGTATATGTAATAAGAGGCACATGAAAGGAATTACAGAGGAGGAATAGGTTTGATTTTTATTTTATTCTAGAACATTTACATTATGCAGGGATGTCAGACAACTTGTGAACAATGCAGGTCGTCTTAAATCCTTACCATTTAATGTCTTTATTCTCTACTTGTCGTTCTTTAGAGATTTGTAAAATATGTTTTGGCAAATTCTTTCATAGCTTTATTGCTCTAGGTTTTGGCAGCTGGACTCCTGCTCTAAAGATATCATTAAAAGTCATTAAGTTGTTTATAAAATAAATCAGTTCTTTCATGTTAAATGTCATTATGGCTTCAAGTCAATGATCTCAATCTTTTAGAAAACTGAAAGTGTTAAATCACACTGGAAAAAAAATTCTTCCTTTCCTGTGGGAGAGAATACAACAATAGCCTGGATTTCAATTATTATCCTTGACATAAAAATGCTTGCATTTAACAGCCCTTGAGAGAATCTTACTCCTTTCAGAAGATCTGCAAAGGAGCAATTTGTAACTGTGAGATTTTCACAACACAGAGAAAAAAAATTACCTTGCCTGCCCTATTTTGCAATGGCAGCTCCTGGCTCATAGTGTAGAGTGCTGGAAGAGCCGTCTGGAGCAGAGATCAGGAGGAAGGAGCCAAAGGAATGAGATAAACTAATTTGTCATATGATGTACAGTCTATGGCATTTCCATATTCTTTGTCATACTCCTATCACCTACACATGCAGTTGACACATAGGTAGGAAGAAGGAGAAAAGAGCCAGTATTTGCAGGGGAGAAGGTATGCCTTTCTAAGGACAGATGCAGGGCATTGACATGACAAAGGGTCAAATGAGCATTTTTAGATCACAGATGGAATCAATGACAGATGATTATGACATCTGGAAAAAGAACACATAGGTAAAGCAGCATGGATGCTGATTTTACAGAATTTGTTTTGAATAATATTCAGGGTGAACTTCAAGTAGCTCAGAGAAATAAACCTAATCTTGATGTACTTACAGTAATAACTGCACATGATGCTGTTAAAGAGCTTCCATAACAGACTCAAGGCAGAAGCTGCCTTGGCATTCAGTGCTAACAAGAAGCATTGAGAAGGCTAAGCAGGAGTAATGATACCTAGAGCAATTTGACCTAGTCTCACTCCACTGCTTACAACAACTAACTTGACGTCTGCTAGGGGCTCATAGGGGGAATAACTATAACCCCCAGGAGAAACTAATACGTGTCTCAGAAGGCACATCACTTAGTGTATGCTGGGAGCCAACCTTGGTGTGCCAGTAAAGCCTGAGATCTTGCTGAATCCCCAAGCGAGTTTCATAAAAACTGCAAGGAAAATGTGTGTGCAATACCAAGTACTATTAGCTTGTTTTGCCCTTTTTTCTGGAACACAGCATTTGGTGTTTATTCTCTTACATTCCTTCTGAAAACTGAAGAAAGCATGACATCATTAGAGGTATGCAGGGAGCAGAACACCCATCTCTATCAAATTATGCAGTTCAGTGGTTGTTCCACTTTAAATATTGATTGAATAAATAATGCCTTTCAACAAAGACCTGTGTTACCTTGGTACTTACTGAACTCATGGCAGAATTATGCAATTCCCCATCTGGGTATAAGGGTGGCAGAAAACAAAAATAGGTTAAAAGTTGATGTGAAAAACATATCAAAACCCCATCAAGTTGAAATGATTCAATGCAAGGTAGATATTTCCCTTCGGGGGCCATGAAATCTTTGGTGGATATCGAAGGGTGATCAAAGTTTCATAACATCTACCTTATCATGGTTTTATTAAATGGACTCAAATGGCAAGTAGGTACTCTGTCAGACTTGGAGAAAAGCAACACAAAAGCCTGACTTTAGCAAAGCTGTGGTAATCACATGGCTAACTAGGAATTGTCCTATTAAAGATTTCTAATATGTGGTTCCAAACCCATCTTCAGATTCACACCCATCAATGACTGCAGAAAGGCAACCAGAGACAGTAATACATATGTAAACATTTAAAGCCCAAGCTAACTGTATTAGGCCAAATCCTATAGTCATTACTCTTCTTCCCTTCCTCCCTACATGCATATTTAGGTAGCTGACTTACTTAAGCATCTTTAAATAATTAAACATCTTTAGCATTCAGGCAAATGTGATGCTGTTTCCAAGCAAAAGGTGTATTTCCAGGCTTCATAGCAAGCTACCAGCTTGATCTGCCTGCGCCTGTGTTAAAGAAAGCCATAGCAATGCTTCTGACTTCACCCAGTGTTTCTTGCATAAATAAAGTGGCACCTGCTCCTGCCAGCTCCCTTCTCCTTGGGGCTGTGCAGATATATCCAAATTCTCTTTTAAGTCAGTGTCTACAACTTCAGTCCATTCAGTTCAATTTGGGCCATTTGGACTCAATTTCAGCTTTTCAAGGCAAGGTGTAACTCAATCCTCAGAAAGCAATGGATTTCAATGGGACTGCTCAAAGAATCAGCTCTTAGTGTAATGCTGAGCAAGGGCTTCAGCCATGAAACTACAATTTCTGCTTGCAAAAAAATTCTGAGTACTACAGTATAAACACTGACTGAAAAAAAAAGACACAAGCATATGGCAACCACTAGCAATAACAATTCTTCAACTACTGTCTTAATATAATGAAAAACAAGCAATTTAAACAGCCCAGAGAGCTGTTCCAAAATGTGCGCGTATGTACGGAGATCTTCTTAAACCACAAGTGACAGAAGTTATTGTATTATGGAAATTGTTGTTAGTAAAGAAAATGGGACTACCATTCTCTTTAATAAGGTAGGATTGAGACCTTGATAAGAAGATGGAAATGACATCCCTTTGAAAGTTCTTAAGTAATTTCAGATAATACATTCATAAATCCAAATGACAGAATGACTAGGATGTTATACTTATCAGGACTGTGTTCAAAGAACTGGAAAGGGCAGCAAAGACATTTAAAATTAAGTATGCATAGGAAGATGTGGAAGAACTGCAAAGAGTACATAGTTTCAAACTACAGATAATAGTGGCAGAATACCCTATTGTACATCCAATATTGCATCTATACCGAAGTAGTATAAATAATGTACTAAATTTATGTATTGATAACAGAATGCATATTCAACTGTTAATTGGAAGTTGATTTCAGTTCTCATAAGAAAAAAGGGGCAAGTGAACTGCAGCAAGTGAACACACGTGAACTGCAGCAAGTCTCCTGCCCAGCCAGTTGTTCAGAGTAATGAGAAATGGTTAACAGTATTGTAGGGTCTCTGGAGAGAATCAAATGAGGAAGGGGCATAATGGGGGAGACAGAGGAAGCATCAAACTTACTGTGAAAGTGAGGAAACTATGATTTGTGATAGAGGAAGATGGAGCAGGAGGTAGGAAAGAATGAATCCATCAGCGTGCATCTTCCATTAACAGTAATGCAAACATTCAGGCAACGAAAGGATCGAAGTACAGACTATGAACTCCTATTTTTGTAGAAAAGTATATCTTTCAGGCCTACAAAAGTTTTCAATAGCTGTATCACTGTAAATTATTGTATCTGTTGATAAATACAGGATTCCCACATCTGGGTAATCAGTGTGGCACCTTTAACAAGCATTAAATCTATGTAGAATCCCAGAATTGTTCAGGTTGGAAAAGACTTTTAAGATCATAGAGTCTAACCATTACCCAGCCCTGCAAATTCCTCTGCTAAACCATGTCCCTAAGCACCACATCTATGTGTTTTGTAAATAGCTCCAGGGGTGGTGGCTCCACCACTTCCCTGGGCAGCCTTTTCCAGTGTTTGGCAACCTTTTCAGTAAAGACATTCTTCCTAATATCCAACCTAAACCTCCCCTGGCTCAACTTGAAGATATTTCCTCTCATCCTATCGCTTGTTACTTGGGAGAAGAGACCAACCCCCACCTCGCTATATCCTCCTTTCAGGTAGTTGTAGAGAATGATATCTCCCCTGAGTCTCCTTTTCTCCAGACTATTTAATACAATTTCCCGTCAAAATTACTCATCAGCTTTTAATACATTTAATTGTATTGGGCGAAAATTAATTTGTCAACTCCTCCTTCCTGACATAAGAAGATCCAGTGCTTTGTGCATTGCCTTTGCATTTAGACCAGACTTTGATACCCTGGTTTCCTATAGACTATGCATGAACTTGGACTTAATCTCTCTGTACCTCACTAAAAGAAAAAGCTGTTGTATTTTAAAGGCATGGTGAAAAGGAAACTAGGTTTAAGAGCATGGGGATCTTGAATGTGATCAAAGCAAGCATTACATAGCTCATGAGAGGCAGGTAAATAGTTGATATAAATTGGATGACTCAGCAACCCAAGTCCTGTCTATGTCCAAGGGATGGACCAGAACCAACAAAGAGAAAGAAATCTAGCCTTCTAGTCTGAAAAAGAAATATAATTACACTTAGTATTTCAAATAAAAATATAATAATTATAATAAGACCAATTTTAAACAGTTAATTTTAAAACTATCCTGATTACATATATTTCTACTTAGTTTGCTTATGTTTGAGGTTTGGTTCAGTTTTGTTTTGTAAGGCAACAGAATAGATTATTTGTCAGTGACCACTGTGCAAAAATGTCAGATCCGTGTTTTGTCATCAGAAATGGTGGTATAGACTTTATTGAGTGTTTCAAGATCAATGTGCTGTATTTGAAAATTAACACTCCTAAAAATTAACATTCATTATCTAAGTGAAACCAGTCAAAAAGCCAGCATTGAAATTAAATATAACTTATTTAATGTCGTTTGAGATAAAATATTAAATGTTCATTTGTAACGAACCTACCTTGTAGTCTGCAATTGAAGTCATATTGCAACATCCTGCTTCACCATCATCTCTCTGAACAAGCCATCAGACTGCCTCTCCCCACTGATTAATAATGTAGACCAAACCACCTGGCAAACTTCTCCCTAGAGAGAAAACAAAAAACATACAACAAGAATACTATTTTCATTAGCTTTTCAAATCAATGACATAGCATAAATGTAGGCACTGGAGCTTTTATCTTTTTTAGTGAGGCAAGTCAATTTAACACTGCCCCCAGTTCAGCACAATGTTTCATCTCAGTTCCCATTGTTTAAGTCAACTGTTAACCCCCGGGTCAATATAGCATCCAAGTTACCATTCAATTTCAGTACATGCTTTAAATGCTTTGGTTCAACAGGGACATAGTTTTCTAGTACCAACACTTATCAATACTGTGAATTAATACTATTAATCCAATATTTTAGAGATCAGCAAAACATGAACAGTTATTCATGCCAGTCACTATCTTCTGTATTAGCTATGCATCTAATAAATTCTCATTAAAATATTGGGTCACATGAGGTAGTAAAACTACTTTAATGAAAAAAAACTGTGAATGAAAAGAAGCTGATGTCGTAGGATAGCATGAAAAAAAGACAATATCTGAAAAAAATAGCAGCTAAATTCTCAAGGCAGGAATCTGAGAAAAATAACACTTCAACCAGAAAAGGCTGACTGTCTTTCTTAATATTCAACAGCAGAATGAGCACTGGGACATTTTGGGGTAGAAATGTGTCTTAAAGACATTTCCAGACATGTCCAGAGGTACAATTTTGGAGTTGTACAGAGAAGACAGGACATCATAAATGTCAAATATGTCAAATGGAAGCATTTATCAGGAATAGAAAAGAAATGGTATTTATTGCTTAACTTCGTCCACCCTCCCACTACCTACCATTGCTTGATTTATCTTACAAGTTCTGCTAAGGAACACAGCTTACAGTACTAGTCATACCTCCAAAAGTTTTGCCTGTGCTCTGGAGCTGGCCCAGTGAGTACTTTTGCTTAAAAGAAAGAGAAAACAATAAATAGCCATTTACACTAAATCCTGCAATTTTGGACAAGAAATTTTAGGAATTTTCAAAAATGTTTACTCTATATATGGACTGAAATGGCTTTGGAAATTTGAGTCCAAAAGCTGACAGTAAGCAAAGCTGTTGTTTGCTACCTAGATTCTTGTGCAAACCTTATGCTCTATAGTGAGGCTGATTTTGGCTTAAAAGTATATCTAAGTGGAGAGGGAAATCAGGAGCCAGGGTGTACCTACTGGTAGCAGGTTCATAACAAATTGGTTGTTAACATGTAGTTAAGTTCCTCAAGGTACCCACTCTCAGATGCTGCCTCATTTTTTTTTCTGGCTATTTCTTTTCTATCCTTCTATCCACAAGCAAGGTACCATTCTCTAAGCATGAGAAACAACGATTTGGCTATTTGCCTTCACCAGTTGTGTTCTAGTGTATGCCTAAATAATACATGAGGATGTAACCTTTCAAGTAAGAATAAAGCTAATTTTTAGGAAATGATGCCTAACATAACTGCATCAATAATTTGAATTCTTAATTTGAATTTGAAACTTCATTGTTCAAAGGACGTCCGCACCACAGTGTTAGCACGTGTAGGGTTACCACACAGCTTGCACAACCCCTGAGTTGCCATGACTGTCGCAGCAAAACCTCTCTTGCCAGCAGTAGCCACTGTCATCTCATAATTTAAAGGACTGAAGAAGGCTTCAAGGCATAAAATAAATTCTAAATGATGCTGCCCACTTTAATAAGTCATTAAGGGCATAGATATTAGCCAGATCCAACTGTCATGCAACACCAGGGTTGAAAAAGCCATGATATGTCTGGATAAGATCTTAAAGAACACAAAGAAAGCTCTAAGGGCTCCGGCAAAGAAAGGAAATCTTAGCTGGCTGTTTAATTTGTGTTAGCTAACCAGATACTACTTCTGCCTCATTTAAAACTACTTTCAGAGGAAGGCAAAAGGCGACTGAAGTGACACAGCAGTAACAAATATCAGTTCTCTCCCTGGGAAACGAGGTATCGTGTCACAGCTAATCTTATGGAAAGACTGTCAGCTAAAAACATATGTTGTCACAGGGTTTCTTCAACAGCCAGGTGAGTAAATAAAATGAATAGGAATTCCTGCCTAGACAACATCCGCTTCTTCATTTTGGCCTATTCCCTCTCCCCTCCCCAAGAAGTCCTCAACACCTGGGCTCCGTGTGGCTGGACACACATGCTTCCCCACCTGAAGATTTCTAACCCTGGCTGCGTGCTCTGGAGGGACAAAGGCCTCCAGCACAGCAAGACTGAATTTCACATTAAAAATGCGTGTGTTAACTGGATCAGGCATGAGTTCTTGAAACTGGGGAACAGAAGGAGACTCCACAAATCTTCCCTTTTCCCTATTTTAAAGAATAGTATAATGCATCATATAACATATGCTTCTTAAAATGCACTCATAAGAAATCTAATAAAAAATGGGTTTTCTCCTTTTATAATTACTATATGAGCAACATAGACATAAGTCAATCCGGAATATTTCTGGTGCTTTGTTTCTTCAACAAACTGAAAATACTGTGAGGAAACACAAATGTGTAGAAAGACTAGCAATTACAGTACTTACATTATTTGTTTCTGATATGGGTCTTTTAGCAGCATAAAAAGCCCTTCATCACTGCAGGAAGTGGCTTGTATCCTCAACACAAATAATAATGTTTCTGGCTTTAACTATGTTTTATTGAAGTACTAAATATGTGCTAAAGAATTAAGAATATATACAGATTTATAAACCATAATCATCAGAATTGAGAAACAGGGATTCATATTCTAATCTTTGTCCTGCCTGACACACATTTGACTGTTCTCCTTAGTAATTTCTCTGTGAGTTGTGGACTTCAGGAATAATCACATCCTATGTCACCAGAAACCTGACCAACAATCTTTTTCATCACCTCCTGTCTCTGTGAGAATTTAGGAGCAGTCTGAAGGAGATGAGCAACCAAGCCAGCCTGGAATTAAAGCTAAATCCCTTATTTCCAGACACAAGAATTCTCAACACTTCACAGCAGAGAGAAGATCTGGTTTCACTGCACTGGGAAAAACTCATGTTTGGGGAGCTGTCGGGGAAGGTCTGTTGGGACCGCCCTTCCCACATGAGAGGCACATCAGATGCAAGCTGTGAGAGTCAAGCTCCTTCCTACCAGCTGCTGTTACGTGGCTCTATTCACTGGTACAGATTGTTAAAGGCAGAACAAGAAATATAAAGTATTTTCTTCAAGTTCAGAACTGTGCTTGTTGTGTGGATTGCACTTCCCAAGCATGTTATGACATGGACACATTCTAAAACAACCATGTGAGCAGTCAGAGCTTGCTCTCTTTCAAGTTACTTGTGTCCAGTCTGAACGTTACCAACAAGCAGCAGGAACAATAGAAAAATATTAAGCGTTGAAATCCCAAATTTATAACTCATAGATGAAATATGTGATGCCAAGACATTGAAATCCCCTGAGAACCAGGCTCTAACTGAACTTTAATCAAATCAGTGTAAGCTTCCACTGAAATTGGAGTGTAATCATCATTCACAGACTTCTTTAGATCACTCAAGTATTTCCGAAAACTAAATGTCTCAATTTACAGCTGTTTGATAAATATGAGAATTAATAACAATTCCAGGTGCAAAATGCTGAGGAGCAATTGCTGCTAAAATCACAGCTCTGGTGATGAATCATCACATTTGGAAGCCACCCATGCTCTCATAAATCTGATGTTTGCTGATAGAGCAAATGATTATCAGTGGCAGTAAGAAAATGCTGTTATAACTCTGAATCGTTCTGTGAATGAACTTCCAGTCGAGCTTCCCTTAACAACAGCATGCCCTGGAGATGCTGGGTGTGTTAAAGCAAAATTCAAACTCACTGCTGAAAGAATCCAGCAAGTCACACCAAAACAAGGCAGAGAGAATAAAGGACTACTAGTATGAAGAGAATGAAATTGGTGTTGTCCGAAAACACCAAGCACTGAGTCATGTCCTTAGTTTTTGCCCCTTTCCTTGGTTCTGTGCAATTACACAATACTCCATTTCTGCAGGACTATGTCACATGGGTTTGCCAAAGGAAAGAAAATTCCAAGCTTATGTTTCATAAAGAAAATAGGGTTGACCTCTTAAACTACAACTAGCAAACCAGCAGTTCCTGCTGCTCCTTCCTCCTTTATGCACCGAGATATTAGGAAGGGATTTCAGTACCTTTTCAAACATTTTGGATGTTAACACTTCCAAAAAAAAAAAAAAACCAAAACCAAAACACCATAGTGATGCAGATGACAGAATTGCTTTTCAAATAAAAATATTCCAAGGAAAAAGCACTAGTGCCAACATGCTTATCGTCATGGCACCTCATGAAACTCTGCGCAACAGGAATTCATGGTGGAATAACTGTGCTCAGTGAGGGGAACAGGGTGCAGACCTTGCTGCCCACCAAGGATGCCAGAGAGGAGCATCTCCAACCTATTCCCTCTGATACACAAGTCTCCTCGAAAGCTAATCAAATAGCCCAGGCTGCCTCAGGCAAAAAAATCCCAAACAACCCAAACAAAGAATAAATAGGAAAAACCTGCTAAAAATGCACAAGATCCAGCAGTCCCAGGGCAATGGAAAAAATGCAGCATTAACCAGTGTTACCTCATTATACTAAGAAAATAGTTTGGTTAGCCAAGATGACATTATGATTATAATAATTCTTCTAACGTTTAAAATACTTCACTGTTCTAGAGGGAGGATCCTGAGAGAGAACTTGCTTAATTTGTGACCGAGATTGCATGACTTGGATCCCACAATTGCAGGGAGTCACAGTGACAGAGCTGTATTCCTCCAGCATTGTCAGGCCCAGAGGAACAATGATTATTTTGGTATTATTACAGCTGTCTCACTTTCTGCTCTCTCAAGCAAAGTTTCTTTTGTTTTAGTAAATTAACTAACACCTTTCTATACAGAATAACAGGGTTTTTTTCCCTCTCTAATTGATTTCTCTGTATGTGAATAAAGAGGATATTCAATTCTCATCCCAACACAATCAGGAATTACGACTTCTTAGAGGGTCTGAATAAAATGAAAGATGAACAACATGTTTGTTAGATGTAATAATGTATGCCCATATGGAAAAAAAAAGCTAAACTGTCCTTTTCTGTGAAAGAAATTGAACAGATTGCCCAGAAATAGGCAGCTCCTGTTCCATTTACTGAGGGAAGCAAATGCCGTCCAGATGGAAATTATCAAATGGATCAAACAGCTACATTTTATTCCCAAATGATCTTTGTTCTACTTATCACTCATTATACTGGAAAACTCTTCTTATAGCCCACGCGCAGTCAAGAGTGTATTACTTATTGCACGCTCATAGAAAATATTCTGCATTCATGGTTTCCCTGACGAGATGTTGATTTTGTCATGCAAAAAGAGGGAGAAGAAAAGTGTCCTTCCTAATGGGAACATTCATTTAAGATCTCTGGAAACTGTTAATTCCCCTTAAGCCCAACATGTGACTGAGGGTTACACTGTCCTTGTGGCGCAGCAATCAACTCTGCAGCCACTTCCTTATGCCCAGGGTGATGAAAAGCCTTTTCAACAGTTCTATTGCTTGCCAGGTTTTACGAAGGTGAATGTTACCAAGTCCCAGTGAAACCACCTTGAGGTTCTTCAGCTACATTTATTTGTACTCTCCCATGGGTAAATATTTCAATTGGAAATTTGCATTGAATAAACCCAAAATTTAGAAACACCAACGAATCCTCATCTTTGGCCCTGTATGATTATATATGGCTTGTATAATCAAACTCTCTTAAATATTTTCAAAGACAGAAGAGGAGGGGGTTTTTTAGTCTTTCCATCTAAAATGGAAAGGTAATGAAATCTGGATACCTAAAATTCCTTCTTACAACTTTGAAAGGTTGTAACTCCATAAGGTTTTAGGTGGCAAAAATCATGTTTAAGCATTTCCTCTTATAAATTTCTGATTATATTTATCGTATATCCTATTGAGTTATATAAGATCTGGCTATGTATTTTGTTATACTATGATTTTCTTTTAATCTGTAAATCTACAGCAGCACAGGTATAGTAATTTATGAGGACATAAAACTGTTAACAGCTGTGACTGAGTGACAGGATTAGATCAAGAACATCTAATCTAACTGGGCCATGTAATACTACCTTTTATTTCTTATTAATCATTGAGCATGAGCTTTCAATGATTAATGAAATAAATTTCAATGATTGAAATTGAAATAAATTTCAATGATTAATGAAATAAATTCAGAATTGATTTTTTTAATGCTGTGGTCAGTAACAGATAACACTGAGTTCAGCTGCAGCAACCCCAAACACACCAAGGATCCCAGGGCTTTACGTACAGAAGGCAGTGCTGCAGTTCCCAGGGCCTGAAAGCTGTGTGACCGATGTTTTATTCTCTTTGAGTGTCAATGGATAGGTGTCAGCTTTGGGACGTCGGGTGATGTAATCACTTCACTGGCAAGGGAAAACACAGTGGGTCCACTAACTGAGGGAGCTGTATAAACTCTCTGCCAAGGGACAGAAGGGAGGGGAGACCCCTATGCAAAAGGGGTCCCAATGTAAAATGCACACATGGAAATGCAATTCCTTCCACTGACAATCAAGGAGGAGCCCGGCAAGCACATTCAGACGTTTTGTACAGCACTGTACTTGGCAATTAGTCCCAAAACAATTGTTCTGGAGTTGGAAGGAGCCCCCAGTATTAAGCTTCCAGAGTACCCAGCTGAGATGCACAACACAACATATTGCTATGACCTCTGTTCATCGGAGAGCTCAAAACAAGTAATTCACAGCAGGACATATATCCTGACATTTCAAATACATCTTACAGACAAGACAACCTCTTATGAGGGAAAAGCCAGGGTAGGAAACAAAACATGAATATTTTTACATTCAAAAAGGGTCAGATTTATCCACAACAAAAGTTATTATTCCTAATAATACTGCTAAGGCAATTGCCTTGGTCATATCCCATTTGTCTATAAAAGGTTTAATTCAATGAGTGTTTATTTTCAAGTCAGAATTTAGATTTTCTTCCCCCCAAGGACTACCATTAAACTGAGCCTTCTTCTCAGAATGGTTTATTAGTCTGAAAGATGTGTCTTGACAATCACATTACTCTCTCCCCAGCATCCAGTTTACCAGTGCAAAGAGCAGTACTTATTCTTAGCAGACCTGTCATCTTCTGGAGACTTGCGGGAATTTGAGCTATTCCTTTTAATTTCAGAGCAGCAGAAACTTCTCTGTAAAGCTCCCAAGGAAGCATACTAACGAGGGCTTGTTTTAATATACCTTACTTAGGACACAGAAATTAAGAACACCACAAAAGAGGTCAGAATCCCTCTAAAGGAAACATGTGCTTACATGATTTCCCAGGAGAACGGCAGCGCTGCAGGTACTAATACACTGAAGCAAACTCCCCACAGCCCAGGCCGAATCCATGTGTTTGAACATACTATTTTATGTTTTTGCCCTCTCTTCTGCATTGTTCTATTTTACACTATTCAAGGAGAAACACACACAACTGAACAGTTCACACATAAAAAACAGTGAATCCAGCTTATTTTTATGCAAAAGTTCCCAAGTATTAGCACTATACCCAGTATATGCTCAATGGCTTGTTTGATGAACATTGTCTCTGATCCCCTGGGGGCTCAGGAGAATTTGTCAGGTCAACAAGGCTTCAGACCTACATACCCATTTAATTTCCTATTTAATATACTTGTAAAATAGTACCTAACATTAGATGCACAACATCTTACAGTGAATCCAGAGCTGGTGACTATAAATTAAGACAAAACTATATAATTAATCCAAGGTGTAAATACAAAGGAAAAGTCCTCAGGCAGAATGTTTAAAAAACAGCTAGTACAACACAAAAGAGAGGTTCCCAAGTGTTAATGTTCATTATCTCTTATGAGAAGGCTAGTCCGGAGTTCAGAGCAGTCACCTAGGACACAGAGGAAGATTTCAAGTCTTTTTCCTGCTAGGCACTACCATATCACCACAACCGAGTCCCATATGACCATAGTCACATTTATTACTAAAGTGCTTTGGTTGGGAATTGCCTTCCCTTTCTTCCGCAGTGTAGACTTGACATCTGAGGCAGTCCCCCTCCATTCATCTCTACAGTCAGTGAGTTGAAAAGGCACCTCTGAAGTGCAGATCGTCTTGCCTATTTGAGACTTACATAATGACATGAATCTTGTCCTGTACATCAAGTGCCGATTTCTCTTCATGTCTGTCAGGGACCCCAGGAGTCTAACTTAGACTTACACATGTTCCCAGGAATCCCACTTCCTAGAGCATGAACTAAGCTTAGTTCCTAAACACATGATTACAAACTCCCTGCTCCCAGGCAGACATCTGACAGTGACTGCTGTGAGGGTCTGCAGTGTTGGCTGAGCTGTAAGCACTAAAGAACTTAATTCTGTAGCCTAGTAAAGATGTCATGTCACCTGAGATGAACCAGGAAATGTTGTCCAGGAAATGTTGTCCACATGCAAAAGTCAGTGCAAGTCCCAGTCTCACAGAGAAATCTAAAGTACCAGAATATGCTGTTCTTGGAAAGATGGAGATCATAGAATAGTTAGGGTTGGAAGGGACCTTAAGATCACCTAGTTCCACCCCCCTATGTCAGATGTCAGATATAACAAGCAGCGATTTTCTTCTGGCTTTCCTAAGCATCGTCACATGAGGTACTTTCTGTTCTGAACCCAGTACAGACCACCTAACAACCTTGCCTGCACCAGCTGCAGCTTCATTTCTTAGCTTTCAAAAACTTGAAGAGGATATTCCCTCCAATATCCTCTCCAGCACTCACCCAGGGCCAACCACTTGACACACACCATTATTCCCCCAGAACTTCTTGCAGAGCTCCCTCTGTGGTCACCTGCAGGTTCATTTTGAAATAAATGGTTTCAGAGATTTATCATGTGAGCAGCCACAACGACAGGTTGGAGCAGATGGCAATTTCTGTTTGTGGACAGGAGAAAATGGGGTAAATTAGGGGGTGAGGTTGATTAGGCAATGAAACCTCTGCAGTCATCGTAAAAAAATACACGACCAAGACCTCTACCTCCCAGCTCAGGCTTAGGAATTGTCCTCCACGAGACCATGTCTTAATTTAGAGTTGAAAATGTTCAGTGTGCTCTTAATGAAAGTTCTTTATAGGGATCTTAGCTTTTTTTACACTTCTGCTCACCAGCTATAGCATACAGACAGCATAGAAGGCATCCAGATCATATAGGAGCCATATAAAGTATATTTGTTATTTGTTTCTGCCCAGTGTATGTACATCAGACAACACTTCTGCTCATTCATAAACCACTGTTTGCAAAAGATCCACTGTCCACAGAAGACCTCTAATTAACTGTTCATCCAGAAGCCAATTCATCTTGGTGATCATATCCAGCACAGAAAAGGCGTGTAAAATTGTAAGGGTGTCAGAGATGAGCAAACTTCAGCCGCTCACTATCCCCAGAGCAGCTACATGGTGATGTGCCGTTTCTGCTACAAATCAGCTCCTGTGAGACAAGAAAAGCCTTTTTTCCCCCCAGGAAAAGCTCCCTTCACAAACAGCCACAAACTACTGGTGCCCTCCAGCTAGGCAGCCTCACCCCTAGATTTTAAGGCTCACTCACCAGAAGGGACAGTCTGCAGCCAGCTGGAAACAAAGATGTGGCCCCTGAGAGATGGAGTCGCCTGCCCACAGATGGAAAAGCAAAGAGGCAGCACCCAGCAGATGGTGGGGGCAAAGGTGGGCAACAGGGGATGGCCACATCCTCCCTTTCTAGCTGCAGCTTTCAGTAAGAACAAGAAAGAATCGCATTTGACTTTCAGCCTTGGAAACACATTACAAAAATCAACAATGCGCTCCAAGAGCTTCCCACTTACAGAAAGCTTTGCCAGACAGTCATAGTGAGAGGCCACAGCACTTCAATGCTTCTCGCTCTTGTCCTAATACAATTAATACAAGTCCAATGCAAATAAACTTCAAGGAATCCTTTACTGAATTTCCCCTTTACTCTGCTCCATGTTCTCACACCATGACCAAAAATGCAGTGATCAGGCAGAACCAAAACCATCTTAATTTCTGAGTAACTGCTGATTAAATGTTCCCAGTAACCCACCAAGAAAAAGAACTCTCTCTCCATCCTTAGATATTTGAATGGCTTGAATATAAACACAGTTTCCGTGTCTGAGAAATCAAGCTTGCAGCTGAGCTGGATCACCAGACTGAAATTGAGCTGCTGTGGCACCCTGGTGAACCTGACCCATCATCTGTAATAAGATCCTCTAGCTCTTTTGTTGCCTTCTTCTCCTCTCACCCCCTATTCTTTTTAAGAGCTGCTTACTTCACAAATCATAACTTTTTCTCTTAAGAACTTCCCACGCTACGTTGATCTTTACAAAGGCAGATAGGTTATCATAGAATCATAGAATACCAGGTTGGAATGGACGTCAAGGATCATCAGGTCCAACCTTTGTAGGTAAGCATGACCTAAACTAGATATCCCAGCACCCTGTCCAGCTGAATCTTAAAAGTGGAATCCACCACTTCCCTGGAGAGATTATTTCTATGGCTGGTTGTTCTCACTGAAACTAGAAGCAATTCACCTCTAGTGTCAAAACAGAATCTCCCAGGAATAACTTGTACCCATATGCCTCTTTTCCATGTGACTACCTCTAAAAAGGAGTCTCCATCTTCTTTGTAGCCAGCCTTTAAATACTGGAACATTGTTATAAGGTCTCATTTAGCCTTAAGTGCATGAAACATATTGCATGAAATACAACAGCGACTACAGTTTGAGAGATCTTTAACATGGGTACAAGTCAGTTCAGCTTCCTTTGTGGCATGACATTTCCCCTAGTGGTGCCTAACTCTTACCCAGTAAAGGTTTAATAGTTTATTGCATATAAAAGCAAGACAAAAATTATACAACCACTCATCCTTTTTTCTTCCCCTCTTTCAACAGCAAAAGAGACAACAGGGAGCTGAATTGCTATAGGGCAACTGTCCCCCACTGGATTGGTACCACTGCCATCTGCGCTAGGGCTGACAAGGTGGGGCACACAGGTAAATTTCCTTCCCATGGAAACTAGTGTATTTGGGAAAGGCAAGACAGATTGACACATACCTGGATTTAACCCGCAGTGGAGTCAAGGTACAAGCAGAACTTCCACTGTGTAGTCCTACCTTAGTTTCCTCTTAAGGTTTAAATTCAGTCTTTAAAATTTATAATAAATAATAATAAATAAAAAAGTCAGTTTCTTCTCATATCCCTACTTCTGCTAGCCAATCCCAATGGAGTGAGGAAAAAAAAGAAAAAAAAAAGGAAAGATCTGCAGAAAGCTATTTCTCCCTATTATTTTATAGGGCCTTTATTTATGCCAAACCCCATGCAATTATTCAAATATATATATGTACATAAATATGTCATATATATCTATATGCAAATGAATTCAGTATTCTATGGTTCACCAATATCCTGACTGATAGGATCAAAGATGTAGACTGGCAAAAGACAACATTCCTAGCTAAATGTAATAGGCCAAGGTTGCTGAAATATTCAATTTTCTGCACTAGCCCTTCCTGTTCTCTTTATTTGCAAGAAAAACGTACTGCAAAAAAGATGGACTTATGTGAGTTCTTCCTGAATTCTACCTGAAAGCCACCTGACCTGCTGGGAATACAGTTATACTAACAGATGTGGAGTTTCTTGATTTAATCAGACTTTAAGAGAAAGGTCTACATTGTGGAAATTTTTCATGCATTATCTGGCTTTAATTAGGAGCTCTAATATCCTTCAGCTTTAGGGCTAAATTAAAAAGCTGTTACTAAGATATTAGAGAGTGTTTTCACAAATCAGAAATGCAACCCAAAAAATGCAAACAGGAATTACTAAAGACTACAGAAAAAATTATTATAGAATAATAGAATCATAGAATAGCTGGGGTTGGAAAGGACCTTAAGATCATCTAGTTCCAACCCCCCTGCCATGGGCAGGGACACCTTATGCTAAATCATATCACCCAAGGCCTCGTCCAACCTGGTCTTGAACACTGCCAGGGATGGAGCATTCACAACTTCCCTGGGCAACCCATTCCAGTGCCTCACCACCCTAACAGGAAAGAATTTCCTCCTTATATCCAATCTAAACTTCCCCTGTTTAGGTTTGAACCTGTTACCCCTTGTCCTGTCACTACAGTCCCTAATGGAGAGTCCCTCCCCAGCATCCCTATAGGCCCCCTTCAGATACTGGAAGGCTGCTGAGGTCTCCACGCAGCCTTCTCTTCTCCAGGCTGAACAGCACGAACTTTCTCAGCCTGTCTTCATACGGGAGGTGCTCCAGTCCCCTGATCATCCTCGTGGCCCTTCTCTGGACTTGTTCCAACAGTTCCATGTCCTTTTTATGTTGAGGACACCAGAACTGCAGACAATGCTCCAGGTGAGGTCTCACAAGAGCAAAGTAGAGGGGCAGGATCACCTCCTTTGACCTACTGGTCACGCTCCTTTTGATGCAGCCCAGGATACGGTTGGCTTTCTGGGCTGCAAGTGCACACTGAAGCCGTCCCATGTTCATTTTCTCATCAACCAACACCCCAAGTCCTTCTCCACAGGGCTGCTCTGAATCTCTTCTCTGCCCAACCTGTAGCTGTGCCTGGGATTGCTCCGTCCCAGGTGTAGGACCTTGCACTTGGCATGGTTAAACTTCATGAGGTTGGCATCAGCCCACCTCACAAGCATTTCAAGGTCTCTCTGGATGGCATTCCTTCCCTCCAGCGTATCAACTGAACCAAACTTGCTGAGGGCGCACTCAATCCCACTGTCCATGTCACCAACAAAGATGTTGAACAAGACCAGTCCCAACACCGATCCCTGAGGGACACCACTCATTACTGGTCTCCAGCCGAACATTGAGCCATTGACCACAACTGTTTGTGTGTGGCCATCCAGCCAGTTCTTTATCCACCAAGTGGTCCATCCATCAAATTGATGTCGCTGCAATTTAGAGACAAGGATGTTGTGTGGGACAGTGTCGAACGCTTTACAGAAGTCCAGGTAGATGACATCAACTGCTCTACCCCTGTCCATCAGTTCTGTAGCCCCATCATAGAAGGCCACCAAATTGGTCAGGCAGGATTTCCCCTTAGTGAAGCCATGCTGGCTGTCACCAAGCACCTTGTTGATTTTGATGTGCCTTAGCATGCCTTCCAGGAGAATCTGCTCCAAGATTTTGCCAGGCACAGAGGTGAGACTGACTGCTCTGTAATTCCCTGGGAACTTGGTTTTGTTCTGACTCATGCAAATATCAGTCCTGAGAATGGAAATGAGTTACCATGGGCTGAGCATCAGATCTGATCCCCAAATCTCCTTTGCATGTAAAAGCTTTTTGTAGCACACGATGAGCAATAGATGGGAAGCGACAGGCTTCCAGAGCAAACCCTCTGCGCTTTCTACAAATGTCTAATCTCTAGAAGAAACTGGAGTGGACATTGGCATCATTTACTTTAAAGACACTGAGGTTTTGATTGTCAGATTTCAGTTCCTCCCCCAAATTATATTACAGTGCATTTGTAGCCTCAAGTACACCATGAGTTTCCTTTTAAATTTTATCTATCTTTCACAAGATAGATAGTGCTTTAAAAAGCACTATGCACCTTGCAGGTTACTACTTCTACTTACCTCATTTACATGCTATACCTAAGAAACAATTCTGTTAAAACTGCAGAGAAAAAAGGCAGCTTCGCTGTTAAAATGAGATATTTTTGCTTTGGTACTGGGGAGTTCAAGTGTTGAAAAAAAGAACTGGGCAAATATTGCCTAAATATGTTAATAAACGCTCATTTGATGCGAGCTATTGGTCCTAGCCAATATTTTTCTGTGCTGTTTCAAGCAAGTTCTCTGTAAGTGAAAGGGTCTGAATGGGAAGCTGGCACAGTGAGCATCTGTCAGCATGAAGCACACCGTCATCCAGCTTCTTTCCAAGTGGCCTGGTCACCCATTCAAGTACAGATAGTGCCATTTGACTCATGCGGGTGCATGGATGACAAACAGCAGATCACAGGTGATTCAACACTAGTCAACTCTTCAGATGTGGTCTGTAAGCACATTGCTACTGATCACCCTCAATTTTAAAATCCCCCAAATCATTACAGAACAAGGGGCTGTATTAATTATTCTGTATGAGTCACTCAGCAAGCTCAGACTCCCAAAGGACCTCAGTTGTCACGACACCAATATATGAACCATCTGGCCTGTCACTGTACATCTCCTAGCTGGTTTCTGTAAATGACTGTATTTAAAGAACTTGAAGGACCTTGTTTGATGGTGCAGTGTACCATCTAATCTTTTTGTACATCAATTAGCACATAATTATTTGACATAATCTGACTATCACTTTTCATTTGCTTGTTCAGTAGTGGAAATAAATGGAGCAGGACAGAGGCTTGAAAAAGCTGACCTACTCCAAATGGATTTCTGTTAATCTATTAGCGTTCCTCCACTTTAGTGTCTAAAACCTCACAATTTTCCTTAGTAGAAATGAAAAGGAACAGAAACATCTGGCCAAAAAACTGTGGTATCTGCACATACTTAAAAGATGCTTTGTAGTAGTAAGAATGAATGTCTTAAAACATCAAAAACACAAGGGGCTACAGGGTTTTAACTGAAATTGTGACTTCTGAAGCAAAGTTACAAAATGCCAGCACAACATCCATTTGCTTGAGGAATTAATTCTTTGAGTCCATTCTGCATTACAGTGCTTCAGTGCAGGTAATACGTCTGTATTTGTTCCCCTATTTACACCTGTGTGTATCTGCAGCCCTTGTTCAGGAAACTGTTAATTCTAGCAGGAGGAAGAATGGGGCCAAATAACCTAATTAGCTTAAAATGAAGCCTAATAGTTTAAAGTAAACCACACTTGTTTTTCTTTGAAAAGGGAAAGGACCAAGAAAGGCTTAATTTCATGGTAAGTTACTATGGTCCCAATCACAAAGGAGATAGCTGCACTAGGATAACAAAGACTTATTATCTTATCGCAGGATATTATTATTAATAGTCTCACTATTAGCACACTTCATGCATTATGATCTGACCCAAAGCCTGAACTACCAGGCTCTGCATTTTACTGTCATCAAGATAAAGCTCAAAAAACATTCTCACAAGTACTAATTCTTAAAGCATTTTATCAATATTGAAGTTTTACCATGTTAAATATTTACAAGTGGTTTTGCACATCAAATTATCTTATGATTTGAGAAGGCAGCTGATGACTGGGTATGAGGTATATCTGTCTTCAGAAGTGCTGCCCATGTATTAAGAAGAAGAGAAAGACACATGAAAGCAGAAGCCCAGATTTTGGAACCTCACTGGAGTCTTCTCTGCTTAGAGAGTGTTCCAAAACATCACTTTCAGGGGCTATTTCCCTTGGCATCTGGTGTGTATTTTCTAAAGATATATTGGATGAAGACCAATTCAGTTACTGCTGTAAGCAATTACCCTGCTACCTTACTGAGCAAATGAGTTTCCTGCAATAAAGTGTGAGTGTGTGCATTAGTATTTCTTCAAAACCAGTCGTTTTGTTTCTAGCTTCCAAAAAGCAACATCAAAGTAGTAACATACTATGAACCAACCAGAGTAATCAATGGAGACAGAGGGAAAGCATAGGAACAACACCACATATTACTGTGTGTTAAAAATGTCCTTTTCTAATAAAAGTGATTAAACATAAAGACAGCTGTGAGATGTGAATAATGGCTGTTTTGCAAAAGTATTAACTCTGGTGGGATCCCAATATAAATCAGTGTTTTGGGGAATTTACAGCAATGCTGAGTTAAACTTCCCAGGGTTAACCAGCATTAGGGCACATACGCACCTGCACAGACACACTCTTCCCTCATCCCTCCCATAACATGGATCTATCAAAGGTTCATGCAGTCCCAACCACAGCTATTTCTAAGCCAGGCTATGAGGAAGCACTGTCACAGATGTGCTAGCGCAGGTGGCCTGGCACTGCATCCGCTTCTTCCTATTGTAGGTGTAAGGGTTTGGCAGCACAGGGTGCAGTCTGAATCACCCATGCCTTGAACTCAGGTGTTACTGTACCCACGATGCCCAAGTCGTCACTTAAAGAAAGTGGCCAGGAACATGTCCAGTAAACCTAATCAATTTAGGCTGCAGTTTGTTACTTAGGATGTTATTTTACAACCTACAGTAATACATTGAGTATCCTGCTGTATGTCAGTAGGACCATTTTATTGATTAAAAATACAAAGAAAATAATAATAATAAAAAATATATATCCCAGGACAATAAATAAACACTAACTGCAAAACTACCCCCCAGTTTTGGTAAAATAGCTTTCTAGGAAGTCCGTGACACCACATTTCCTTAAGTTCCAAAGGAAATACAAAAGGCAGATGTTCTTTCAGAACTTGCCACTGCACACTGAAGAAATGAGTTATACATAAAAGTGATTTAATGGTTGGTTTTACAGTCTCAGTTAAAAGAAAAGCATATCTTAAACATGCGGTAAAAAGAAAATGGGGAGGCAGCCCAGCTACTGAAAAATTCATAGGTTTCAGTGACCTCAAGTGTTCTAAGAAATTTGGATTATAAAAAGTATTATAGCCCTTTTTCATGTCAATTTTCAGTCATCTCAAACTAGTTGCTGGGCCATGTTAACTCGTAAAATGTCTTTGTTTTTTAAAATTATTAATACTTTTGTAGCAATGGGAAAATCACATAGCTAAGATGCTTTACCTTGCTTTATTTCTGCAGGTTTTATTCTTTCCCATGCAGCTGATTGCTCCCTACAGGATTTTGACCTTTATTACTTGCTGATAACACGTCTAACAAACAGGTTTTTGCTGTGGTAGCTGAGGTTGAGCCGTCTGTTTTTTCTCTAGAGAGCCATGCCTTATTCAGAATGGCATTTTTCTGTTTCATTCCCGCGGGAATCGCACCTGCATGCTGATTTCCTATTTGACAGCAAAATACATCATCACATTTCGACAACTGATCCCTCCCCTTCATGGCCCAGAAGGCACTATGCTGTGGCGGCACCAGTGCATCCTTCATCCTTGACAGAAGAGGGGTTTCCTTGTGGATCATGGGCAGGTTGCAGTCAGCCTTCAGATATGAGCTGGAGGAGACAGCTGAAGGTATCTGAGGAGTAAAGAAGAGAACAACCTCAAACATCCCAGTGTGCTTCTTTATGTTACGTGGGAACAGGCCAATCTCTTCATTATGGCTGATCTCAGCTGTAGCTTCCTGCATAATGGTATGGTAAACCTGGGTCATCCTCTTGTTGGGATTTAATTAAAGCCCATGTGATGTCTATAAAAAAGTAATTCCTGAGTCTACAAAGATCAGGTCAATTAAAAAGCTACTTACATTTTGCTGTCCATCATAATTTTCCTGTATGACAATATTTTCATTGATCTTATTTATATGTGACAGTGATAGAGAAAATGACCAGGAAGCTGGGTTTGGACTGTCACATATATCCCCTGGACTAAATAACATGTTATCAGAATTATGAGTTACCTCTTCATTCTATACTATATTATTTGACTGAAAGGAGACTTCAGTATCTTCCATGACTTTTTCAACTATTAATGCTAAAAGCAGTAACTATGTTTTCACTTGTTTTATTACATTTCTTTTAATCCAAGATTATATAGGAAAATTCAGTAGAGCAATATTTGTAACTACTCCAGCTGACTGGCTCCGGTAATTGCATACTTGAATTTCGTTTCCATACAATTATGGAGAGGTTATGTTGTCTCAGAGAGGGTGAAATCTCCTGTGCGTTTAGTTTAGCAGCAGACTGTCACAAATGCAATTGCAATTGATCAGCTCTGCTCTTAACAGGATTCCTGCAGTTAATAGAAATTACTATAAAGAGCTTCAGGGCATAGGAATAATTGGATCACTAAAAGAAAAAAGAGGAAAAAGAAAAGGTAGGACAAGATCAACATTACATCCAACAGTTTTCAAAGATAGCCTTACCAGAAAGTACACCTTGATGAAAGCAAAACCTTTTAATTATTTTTACAAGCCCCAAGCCATTCCTAAACAATGGGGAAGAAAATGAATTATGAATGCATTTGGAAATTAAAGCACGAAGCTTTTACTGTCATCAGCTTGTTTAAACTAACAATCAACTCTGCAGCTCTGGAAACAATCACTGAAATATATACATGATCCACAAAATGACTGCCAAATATAATAGATTTCACTAAACTAAAACCAATTTCTACTGACCTGGCAGTTTTTGCGATGGTTTTGTCTTAGCTCTCGATGCAAGGCTATGATCCTCTCTGGGCTTGTTAACTTTACAGAACCAGCATACACATCTGAAGTGAAATGAGAGCTGTGGATGCTATCCACCTCTTGCTGAGAGTTTGCAGGTATTGATCGTGTCATCCCATTCACTTTGACATATGTCTCGTGATCCTCTGGCTGTCCATGGGCCTGTGACTTATCTGTGGAAGAAGGCAGCATCTGCAAGAGAAAATAGCATTTTAAGAAATCCAAGTTAAGTGAAGCTCTCCAATGCTGTTTATTTTGGAATAGTAGAAGCCACTTGAATAAATTCATAGCAATAAGTGTTCATAGAGATTAAATATAAATAAACTACCAAAATAAGAAAAAAAAGATATTATACCATTTTTTTTAAATGTGAAGCATTCCTGCATCTGTCTAAAAAGGAATCCTGTATTCATCAACTCTTCCCCCACCAAAAAAAAAGATATCTCTAAGCCTTAACTACAGCTAAACTTTGCATCTGGATATTAAGAAAACTTAGATAAAAATATAGAAAAAAAATGTAATTTAAAAAATTGGCAAATTTTAGGTCTCCTCATGAAGAATCTCAAAATTTCTAACATGATTCTTTCACACATATATTCTCACATTCCACACTAAACAACAGATTTAGGTTTTTCTGCTTAGGAATGCTCAGGAAAGTGAAGCTGAATGGTCTTCAAAAGTATATTAATTCAACTGCATGAACTCTCATACACACCGTTCTATTCTGAATCAACATAATATTAAATTCAGTTGATCTTATTTCACCTCCAAAACAACTTTAGCACCACAACAAACATTATCCTTGAATAGCTTCATTGAACCCAAGCCAAATTTAGAGAGAAATGGCAGCTGTTTAATTAGGCAGCTTTTTATAGCAGTTGAAAGCAGGAAAAGAAGATCTACGTGAATGACTATCACAGGACAGTATCATTTTATCATCCTGTTACAAATTTATTAAAGCCATAGGATCAGTGTTACATTATTTTGCATGTAGGGTTACATAATTGCACAGAAAAACAAATTTAAGATTGTTAACTATAGTTTCAGCCTTTGGGGTTTTAAAAAGAGTTCTTTATTTCTTTTCCAAATTAATACATCTCGTTAGAGTTATCACCTCATTGCCATTAGTTCTCTTGCAAAAACTCCAAAAATGCAAATTCTATAAATATGCCAGGGCAGGAATGGTTACTTAAAATAAAAGAGATTTTACTTAAAATAATATATTTGGTTTGCTCTGTACATCTTTAATGAGCATTAGCTACATCGCTTGTGTCCTTTAAAAAGAAATAGAGAATTCTGAAATGCAATAGTGCTGTGAGAATGCTCTGAGACGACATCTGCTCCACCCCACCCCCCAAAAAAAAGATGAACATTTATTGACAAGCTCATGTATCAAAATATAACTATTACAGCATGAAGAAGAATGTGGAGTGTGTAAGCTGTTGCCATTGTCAAGAGAAGAAGTTTCACCATCCTGCAGGTTTGATCACTGTGGAGCTTCATGAGAAACATGCTGCTTGCAGGAAGAGCAACTCCAACACAAGGGTTAGAGGTATCAGTGTAGAGGTATCAGTGGTGCTTTACCATTCCATAGCTTTTGAGGTGACACTGAGTCCCAGCTGTTGAAATATACAAGGTAGGCAGACCTGAAAAAGCTCATCACTCTCATCTCTTGCTTGCAAAGCAGCCCTCAGAGCTCATGGGCTCCTTGGAATACATGTCCTGTGATTCTTAAGTACACCAACACACTGGTATTCAGCTTGCAGGGTCAGGAGGGTGGGCCATGCCTGTCCATATCTAGACCTAGTGTGCTGCAGGACAGACCCTTTCCGAAGGATACACCATGTAAGAAAACGTGAGTGGTAAACACAAGTGAAGACTACTGCCTTTGATACTATTTTGCCTTCAGTTATTGGCTCCCCACCATGAGAAGAGGGAACCAATGCTGCTGAATTTTGGCCATTGGCTCTGTTAAAGTACCAAACACAAGCATGTTTGGCCAGCTGAGACACTCCCCAGGAGCAGCTACCACCTGGACCACTCACTTCAGGGTGAACAGGCCAGGGAACAAGATGGTAACATCCCGGAACTGAAGGACCACTCATACTGAACAGCTTTGTGCACATAATTTAGATTGCTGCTCTTCTCTAAAAGAATTACTTTCCCTACACTGATTAAAGTAGGAGCCTGTGACACTGTCTGGATACAGCATTTACTTGGGTAGGGTGGCATGAATACCCTATCATATCCTAACATTACAGGCATAGATAGATCAGTTGGAAAGCAAAAGCTATACATTTGGATGTTCCTCTATAAACGCAGGAGCCAAAGGCAGCTTCCGAAGTCCTTGATTTCTAACCAAGGTTAGAAGTGCAGTATCTCTCCCCAGCACTCACAAAAAATGCTGGCTGGCTGAAAGCAATGGAGAGGTTACAAAGGGCAGCCTTGAAATGTTTTGAGGCATGAAGAGATTGGATCTAAAAATATTGGATGAGAATTTCCTCACTGTAGGAAGCACGGTTAGAGGCATCCCTGGTGATAGATGAGAGTTAGCAGGAGCAGAACAAGTTCTGGAGCTCAGTGACCCATGCAAAGACAATTCACTGTCCTCTTCATAGGAAGGAGAGCTGGTAAATCTACCACAAAAAACAGCGCCACAAATCAAAGCTGTGGCACATTTCATTTCTAGAAAGATAGCATCCTTGCAGGGCCTTTCCTTCAACTGTTCAACTCACAAATATCTTTGCCTCTTGGGATCACTGAGTTCTGCTGCAGCTAACTTAGTGAAACTCAGTAGAAAGGTGGGTTAATGCAAAACCGGATGAGTGAAGCTGCTACTACACTGCTGAAGTTTCCACAGTATGGTCTGCACTATATTTGACAGCTGGCATGATTCTCTCAAAAGAGCTTGTCTTCAGTGTTTCATAAGACTCTAGAAAGGATTGACATTAAAAACAAAAACCAGCACCTTCATCCAATATTACAAAAATAAAAAAAACCCAACAGTGGTGTCAGAGATAAGAATAAAATGCTAAAATATCTGTATTATTTATGTAGTCAGGAAACAGATCTAAACCTTTGTCAACCAGGTCCAATTTTACTTTAAAATGACACTAACCTTGAACATGCGTCACCTCCTCAGCCACCACGAATTCTTGAGATACCCTCTCTACAAACAACCATTTACATAATGACTGAATAGCTTTAGCAGTTATTTCACTGGAAAGGCCAGGCTGCCCTTAACTGGTTTTAATCCATAATTTATACCCCTCAATATTTTTTAGTAATCTTTCTGAAGGTCAAAACTGATATACATGTCTCAGCAAAGTCTTTTAGCCTTCTTTAAAAAAATTACTGAATAATAACTGCCATCTCCTCTCTTTCATCCCCTTGGAATTACAATTATTTAAGCCACATTTTCTGTAATGTCAGAAAAAGAGGCTCCTTCCTGCAGAAAAGCTTTGTCTTGAAAGGTTCCTTAGTCTTGATCAGTATTGCCCCCAAATGACTGAAAGTCCAAAGTTCTTCCCTCTCAGGGTGGAACTCATTTGACCAAAGCAAATGACTGGCCCTTATCACAACCAGTGGAGTTCAGCTTCTGTGACTCTTCCTGCCTATCTAAAGCAGATACATAGAATGGGCAGAATACTTCCTTGTAAATACCTCTTTCTCCCTACCAAATATATAGAAATAAACTACCACGGATGTGACTGTCTCAAGTCCAGACATCAAACATGAAATGTATCTCACCCTCAGTGCCAGGAAAGCTTCTGATCTCACCAGCCACACAAATCATTTTAAGAAGAGCATCAGAGACTGTTATTTCAGGCCTCTTTCCTTCAAATATGATTCACAGGGAAGCAGTAAGTGGTTTCATGCAAGGAAATGAGTAGAAATTAAATAAATAAATAAATAGAAAGCATTGTTCTACCAAAAAGCATCTCTGAAGAAATCCCCTGACATAAAGGAGAATTAAGTTATACTGTTCTGCACATTTATTCCCTATTCTGTAGAACAAATAATTCACTACACTGGACACATTCTTTGCCTGGAGCTTTCCATCCATAAAGTTTAAGATGACTCCATGAAAACCAATAAAAAGCAATACCATTTATCCCTGTTTTCCTTGCACAGATTTCCTCTCAGCTCTGAGAAATGAGGGCAGCCATGAGAAATGAGGCCAAACAGCAACAATGGTTTCAGACCCACTATGGAAAGAAAATATAAATCATAGAATCATCATACAATGGTTTGGGTTGGAAGGGACCTTAAAGCATCTAGTTACAACCCCCCTGCCACAGGCAGGAGCACTTTCCATTAGACCAGGTTGCTTAAAGCCCCGTCCCACCTGGCTTTGAACACTTGGAGCCTACTGTTTTGGATTTCTTATTAGTTATCTGGAGCATCTTCTCTTGTTTCCCACTGTTACCAGTCCAAGTAAAGCAGCTGTTGCAAAGTCTAGTCACAGTCCTTTTTGTTAGCTCTTTACTGAACATGAATATCTAATGTCATTTGATGAATGCTGTCATATGTCTTTTCCACTGGGAAAGACAGAAAAACAATAACTGTAAATAATGTTCATGAATTAATTCTACAACAGCAAGGAAAAAAGATGAGGCCAAGGGCTTTCCACTGGAAAAAAAAAACAGCATTTAAAAAAAGATGATTAAAATGGGACATGATAAAGGGCTAAAAATGTCCACATACTCTGTGTCTGACATTGGGCATGTTAAACTCAGCTGTGGCACTGTGCTGAGTGCCATGAGCACCTGCTGGAGGCAGCCCTTACCCATGGGTTGTGTCCTCTTCAGACAAATGCATTTCATTTTCCAAACACAAAATAAGACAAGGGGTTTTAACCATTTCAGTTGCCTAAATTCATTATTGCTCCACTACAAGGGGATCTAACGGTTTCTCTGTTTAGGTCTTTTAAAGGAAAACATATGACAAAGGTTTGGAAGTTAACTTATGCCTCCAAAAATTTCAGATCCATATTAGACATAAATTGTCATTTGTACGGCTCCCCAAAATACTATTTCTTTCAAAACTTAGTCATCTTTTCTTTACCATCCTGCACACAATTTTTGCTTGGTGTTTCTTCTGAATGAGAAAGAATTGAAATAAAACCCCTTCTGTGCAATTGTATGTGTTTATTATAATAAATAAAACTAAAATTAAATTACACTAGATTATGCTATTAAACTAAATTATAAATAAACAGCTTCATGGTGTACAGTTTTATGGTGAAGAAATGTCATTTAAAATCTAGTCCTCTTCACAGGGACTAGGAAAGAACATTAAGAGAAGGAAAACTGACTTTCTTTTCTGAGCACATTACTCTAATGTATATCTGGCCTCAGAGAAGAGTACCCTGCTGGAAAAAAATCATGAGGTACTACATGATTCAAGCTTTTATTTCTCATTCAAAAACATTTGAATGTAACACTGGGCTATGAAAATAACCATGAATGACAGAACTCAAAATGTTTGCTGTTCACCTAAACTGAATTGATTTGAAGTCTTGAGTTAGTGCAAATCAGCAAAATGAAGCCATTGGGACAACAGTGATTTATTGTGTCTGAGAACAGTCTTCAAAAGTGAACCTGAAGTCTGAAGAGAGGCTCAAAGATGATCAGTTTTTCATGACACTGTCTTCATGGTTTAGTATTTTAACTGGGGTGAGGATTAGGAAAAAAACACTTCTGGCAAACAGAAGGGAATAAACAGCCATCCACTGTGTCCTGAATAAGCCAAAAACTGAAGTTCACTTTTGTCTATAAGCATGAGTAATTTGCTGAAGCCCATAAGCCCTCTACTGAAGCTGGAGCTCCCTAGCACACAGCTCTATCCTCTCTATATGTAATTCCATGTAAAGATGGAAAGAGTTCTTGAAAGAATTTTAAAACTTATTTTCCTCTGAGAATCAGACACAAAGTTTTTTATTGAGCTACAATAGGCCAGGCACTGAATTGAATACAGAGTCCCCTTTCCCTTCAAAGGGCTCTGGGGATCAGCCCTTCATGCATCACTGCAAACTTTCAGTTGAAATTCATCAGTTACCCAAAGCAAGCAGGTCTGCTGCCAATGTGTGACAGGCTTCCATTTGTCACTGGGTCCAGAAATGAAAAAAACCAATTGCAAATCTTTAATTAAAGAAAGAAAAAGGCCCCCACCTCCACAGCATCAATCCACCAGGTTTTCTCTAGAAGTGTTCAAATGTTAGGAATGATTTAGAAGTGAAAAACTGAGGGGGAGGAAGGAATGAGCTTTCAAAGGAGTTTGATGTAAGCAAAAGCTGGGCATAGCTCTGGAATATTAGATGTGAAGTCCAGTGAGAACAGAGTTGAAACACAAAAAAAACTTGAACACTCAAAGATGAAAAGCCGGTTCAGTTTAACATACGTCTACAGAGTTCGGTACAGGATTTTTAAAACCAAATGACTATATCACAGGAATAAGAAGTAGACTCTCTTCTTTTTGACTGTAACCATTATTTATTAAATTAACAGTAGTGACACTTGGACATTTTCTCATCAAAATGTTTTCCATTGGAAAACTGATCCATGGAAACCTAATTTTTTCATGGGAACATAAAGATTTGCCTTAGCAGGAAAGTATTCCCCTGTTACACATGGAATTAATTACCACAGACCAGAATGGTCTAAAACTCAGTGTCAAGGCGTCCAGCAAGAGCCAGTCTGTTCTCTGCCTGATCAGAAAAAGCAGGCTTGAACACCAGCATGCCTGAACCCGAGTGAGACCTCTGACCACTGCAGTGCTGGAAACTATGGGATGGAGTTTGTGCTCCACTTAGTATGAATAAACAGATATTTATTGAATGTGAGGCTCCTACATTGCAGATGAACTCACTGGCCATCAGAACATAGATTCAATCTAATTCTCTCCTGTTGGAGCTGCTAGGTTTTGTGTTAAGGGAGACAGTGTGAGTGTATGTCATATTTTGATATTTACAGTCTTGGGAAGCTTTACACTAATACTCATTTATCACAGTGATGTCTGAGAAAATGTCTGAGGCAGTGAAATATTATCTCCCTTCTGACATATGAGTTACTGACTACTGTCACATAAAGCATTCTCAGTGTGAGCTTGGGTGAAACAGCGGTGGGCCCAGACCTGCCATATTCAGACACAGCCAGACACAGAATCCTGTCCCATCCTGCAACCAGGAATCAATCTACCTTTTCCTTAAAATGTAATTACATTATTTCTTGCCACAGAAAGAAATGCGACTGAATGACAGCTTGCAACACTTAATAACACTAGAAGAAAAAACTTCTTCAGTGGTAGAGAATGCCACTCTTGTGCAAAAATGTAAAATAATCAGAAAAATAATCCTGCGGATATGCTATACTGTATTCTGAGCATCTTCTGCTGATGAAAAAGATGACAGTCTCATTAAACTGTGCCAGTGTCATTTTTATGTAGTCATTTTGCAGTGCATTTTGTTAGCTGAAGTACAAAGCATAGCACAAAGCTACGTTCTGTGTTCTGCTGTAGCAGGCAGCCACTTTTCCAATACAAATGTGTAGCACAAGATTTCCCCCCCCCCCTTCTAACTAGCAAGTTTCTATATGCGTATTCTTGAGACAAACATTAACAAATATTGTTTGGGTATTTTTACAGGCTTTGTTTAAAATAATAAGAAAGGGAAAATTAAAGGGGGGGTGGGGAGAAGCTTGTTGGAAATTTACTGAAGTACTGCAATGGAATTCCTGCTTCTGCAGGTTGCCAGATTCAGATTCCTCTCCTTCAGAATGCCTTCAAGTAGGTGCTACTCCAAAAACATGAAGTATATTTCTAGCACCCAAGCTATTAATGACAATGTTGAACAGAACCAGGTATGCAGCAGAATGAATCCTTCTGGATCCACTTTCATCTTCCCAACAAAACACAAGTAGCTAACTCCCTTTTGAATCTGAATGTCCACTGAGCTGACTTAAATCTTAAAATGATTCATTGTAGGCTTTTTTTTTTTTTTAAATTCTGATTTCTACACAGTGCAGGAAGAAAACACAAAATTATTGATATTTAAAGTGGAATTGAATATTTGCTGCATTATCCAATAGGATACCTCATCAAAATAACAGGAAAGTGTTTCTGCAGGGAGCACTGACACACTTTGTAATGAACTCCCGATCTAAATCCTGATCTAAACAGAAGCAAAGCAGCCAACTCCATGGACTTATTTGAAGCAATACTTTAGCACTTATTATAAATATGTTTTATAACTCAGTTTTCACCCACAGAGTCTCACTAAACACTTAAAAAGATAATCAGTAACTTAGTACTATAGTAGAAATGGGAGGATCCTCCAAGGAAGTACAAACACTTACCTCTTGGTCATAAACTGATGTAAAAGCAACTGTGTACTCCTCCAGGGCCACGTCATTCACCAAGTTTTTCACCTCTTCATCAAAGGCAGGGTTAATAATTCCTTGCCTGTGAAATTCACCATTCATCCTTGTGATGAAGCTGTTCCTTTCCAGGCACTTTCGGGTGAGGCAAGCCAGCTTAGCCTATGTGGCATGGACACATATACACTGATTTCATTCCCTGTTCTGGCTACAAGTTTACATTTTGTGTCTGACCTGCAATTTCATATATTTTGACCTAAAGATACAGATTACAGTCCTATGTGTCTAAGCCATTAGATGCCTCTGCACCTTGCACACAGATAAACTGGAAAGAGAAGTTCCTTTTCCTTGTGCAAGGCCCCCTTTCGATAAGCTGAAGGGTACCCAAGGCAATAATGTCAGCAAGCTCTTGCTTAAAGCCTAAAGACCATTAGCAAACAGCTAGTTCAGGGGCAGGTACATGCACAGAAAGAAGTCTGTAAGCAGAGGATAAACTACGGTGTAGGTCCTTCATCTGCTTTCAGGAGAATACAGTACCTTCAGAGGAGCTAGTGTCAACTTCATTTCAGATTTTCTCTTCTGAAGTTCTTTTTCCTGAAAGTTTGGAAAACATTCTGCATTAATTTATTCAATAGCCACTTTGAAACGGTGTAGCAGGTTTTGGTGTTTGTTTTAGTCCCAACTTTGAAGTGTACACTTTGCATTCTTGTGTGATCCTGCATCACAAACAAGGTGAAGCAGCGTAAGGAGTTGGTTGTACACAGATAGGCCCTGGGACACAAGCACTACCCTACTAGCATTAATGTTGATTTATGTATTAATAAAGGCTTTTGTATGTTTTCAGATGGAGCCCTATATCAGTGGGGTTATTTCGTCAAAGCAGCATCACATTAAAGACATGGTATCCTTCATTGTGCACTCATGTTCCCATTTACTCTATGAAACTTTTAAAATCCACTTTTGGGGAAAATCTTCCCTCTTATAATCTAAATTACATTGTAGAATGAGAGAAACAAGGAGGAATTTTTGTCATGCATATTCCATGGCAGGCCCTGAAAAGTGAACATCAACAACTTCCTACACTGACACAAGCAGTGCATGACGTCTATTAGGACATAAACCAGATGACCTAGTTTGTACCTGAGGATTAAAATAGTTATTATTCTGCTTTCTGATTATGTAGAAAAAAATACAATACCCCACCAGGTAAAATTCACTTCTATTACATATTATTTGCCATTATTATTATTAAGTATTATTTGGCAAAAAAGTACAAATTCTTTTGCATTAATTTTGCTTGACAGTTTGTATTTCTATAAAGCCTACAGTAGATATATGCATCAGAAAAAGACTTCTTTTACGAAAGTTCAATTATGCTGAAAAAGGTTCCATGGTCCTCAGCTAATAACCTGTGGGCTTGGGAAGAAACAGAGTAGATAGGACAGGGGAGACATGTCTGTACACTGCACTAGCACTGGGAGAAAAAAGCTTAGCAGTAGGTCTCTGCACTGGGGAAATTCAATTCTCGATATATGGAGCAAAACATTTTGTTAATGCAATAGAGTAATTCGAAGTTGCCCATTTATATGGATAGAACATCTCACCTTTTACTAACCTACCAACTGATATGCACCATCCATCACTACAGGCACCAGACACTATCAAAAAAAGTTTATTTTACCACCCCTATTCTGCTAAGAGGTGTCAGTGTCTGAGAAAAGCCACTAACCCTCTGTACAGGACTGGTTAGAGCAAATCACAGCATTTGACAAGGCTAGGAAAAAAAACGAAAACAAATCCAAAACCAGCAAAACTGTAGAACATGTGGAAGAATACCATTGAGAAAATGCCATTTACTAGTTGTTTCAGATTATGATGGGAAATTCCAGTTTGGCTCACACTGTAACTATCATCTCTTTTTCAAAACTAGTTTCTAAACACATCATAGAAAACAAAATCTAAGGGGAAAAGGCCCTAGCAGGACTTTTTTCCCACCTGAGTTCAGTATTTATATTCATACTGAGAGCAGTAACCTGCTGTCACACAGTAAAGCAGTAGCTTAGCAAATGTTAATGTCTGTACTTGCTCTGGTTTGCTATGTGAAATGTAATGCACAAGTATAAAAACTGCTAATGTAAGTATATTTGTGTATATATGGGAGCTCTCACCAGAATAACTATGTAAATTAATAGAAAAACAAACTACACACCTGAGAATGTGCAATCCTAGCAGCTGGATCAAAAAGTTGGGAAAAGAAATCCATCAAAGCTCTATCACTAATTCAGTGTGTTTCCTAACCAGATATAGTGCAACAAGAGAGCTGGGAATGTTAAAAATCCTGACAATTTAAGCCAAGGAGGTGGCTCTGTAAAGAATTTCAGCACCACTTCACTTGCATTACACTATGGGGATTATAGCAGAGACTGGCAGCAACTTCTATTGTAGGGTATCATCTTTCCGTAACATTGACCACTCAGGCAATTTACATCTCTTTATTTCTCTCAAGTCAGGAGTACTTTCATATGCCTGGAAACCATTTAATTATCCTCAGACTCATTCCCAGGAAAGACTATTTTGGTTCCCTCCTTAGAGAGGAAAGAGGTAGAATCTAAAGGCTAAACTCATATTTATCCACCCACTTAAGCACACAGAAAACAGGTTTAAGGTACCTTTTGACATAGCTGAGCCTGAAGGAGTTCCACTTCATTCTGCAAGTCATGACACTGATTTTCTAATGTAGCCTGGTCCCTGAGCTGGGCTTTCAAGGTCAGAACTTGCTGCTGTAATCTCTTGTTGGCTATTTTATTCTCCTCTATTTCCTGGGCATCTTTCACAGTGTACACAGACTAGAGAGCGAATGCACAGATTTTTAGATTAAATGTACAGAACAAGGAAAATAATCATGTTTCAGAGCAGAAAACTTCTCAATCAATATTGAGGACCTACCTTGGACATGAAAAAAATAATCTGATATAAAACATATGACTTCAAACCTTCATAAGTATATTAGCACTAATACCTTGCACTAATCTTAAAACTGTTTATGAGCAAGGAGTTCTTGGTCCCCTGTGAGAGCAGACACAGGACTGGGATTTTCTTCACACAGTGAGTAAGCAGAGTGCTCAGATGTCCCCAGTCTCCTGCTACAAACTCATATATAGCAAGCCCCTTGTTTTTCTACATATATTTAACTCAGAGAACAAATTCCATTTAATCAGTTATGTTTTTCTTTTGGAAGATTATTAATAAAACTAATCAGATTTTAAGTATAAATTTCAACAATATTTTAAAAGAAAAGTTTCATTACAATAAAATGTAGTAATGATGTTATAGGACAAGTGGAAGGAGGAGTTTCTGAATGTAATTCCCTCTCTCACTGTCCAATTCTTTTTTCTTTCAATTTTATGCACTTGGATTGAAAGGATTAGTGAGAGCTTTAGATTGGCAGTGAGCGGCATAAAATCAGCACCTACAAGTGACACTGTCAGATTAAACAATAGATCAAGAATCTAAGGAAAATCTGAGACTGAAGAAAGTCTTGTGAAAAACATTTATGCTATTGTGAACTTATATTAACAAAATACTGAGCTGAAACACACACCTACTCAAGAGTTCTGATAACAAAATAAGCAAGTCTAAAAGATTAAGCATCTTAAGTGATTAAAGCTAAAAATTCTAGTCGGACCTGTGACATACTGCAGTAAAACCGTGTCACCTTCTGAGAAAACATGCAGAAGATGCTTTGATTTCAATGGTTCCTAGTTGTCCTGGTTTCATCTGGATAGAGTTAACCTTTTTCCTAGTAGCTGGTGCAGTGCTGTGTTTTCAGCTTTAGTCTGAGAACAGCGCTGATAACACACCATGTTTTAGTTGTTGAATGGTGTTTACTCTGGTCATGGACTTTTCAGTCTATCATGCTCTGGCAGTGAGGAGCAGCACAAAAAGCTGGGAGAGAGCAGAGACAGGACACCCGACCCAAGAGGGTATTCCATACCACAGCACATCATGCCCAGTATATAAACTGGAGGAAGTTGGCTGGAAAGGGCTGATTGCTGCTTGGGAAGGGCTGGGTATAACCCGGTGTGGGGTGAGCAATTGTATTGTGCATCACTGTTGGTTTGGGGTTGTTTTGGGTTGGTTTGTTTTTTGGAGGGGGAGGGTGTTATTCCTTTCTCTCTATTTCCTATTATTATTACTATTATTATTATACTTCATTTTAATTATTTATCTGTTCTTATCTCAACCCTTGTCTTTTTTTACCTTTTTCCCCTTTTTCCCCTTTTTTACCTTTTTCCTTCCCATCCCACTGGGAGTGAGGCGAGTGACTGAGGGGCTGCGCAATACTTAGCTGCTGGCTGGGCTTAAACTGTGCCACTAACTCTGATACAACTAATAGTCTGCTGTGATGCACAACACCACAGTTAAATTTTCCTTTGCTTTCTGACAGCCTTTCTGACTTTGACACTTGTGGTGATTACAAAATACTGAAGGCACCATTTCATGGAAAATCACCAACTGAAGTGATAGACCACGTTACAACACATTGTTACAGAACAGCTAAAAACAGAAATATGACATTTTCCTACTGCTCTTCCTAATGAAGAAAGCCCTCTATGCGCAGCATTCCAGGAAGTCATTCATGTTTGTCCCAAACTTTTTGGCTCCCTCTTGTGTTAAAAGAACAATAGCGACTGTTGGACACATTAAGATTGATTAGACAAGGGCTGCAAAAACCTGAGGACAAGTCCAAGACATGGTATTTTTCCTCATCTTCTTTCTACACAAAAAGTATGTAAAATAAAAAAAGGAAACATTCCTTAACTGAAGATCTTCATGGAAAAAGTAGTGGAAAGATTAAAAAAATTGATTAAAGATTAAAGGCAAACTTAAAACACATCAGTTCTGAAAGACCTTAGGTTCTAGGTCTAGAGTGCTTGCATCTTCAGTTATTCATATCAGTCAAGCATCGCAGACAGCAATCTTCCAGATAATAGAGCTTAGAATAGGAAAAAGCATAAATTATTGTGATTTACTGTATCAGTTTAATAGCCTCTTGGGGTGAAACGCATTACTGGACAATGTGGCAACTAACTAAAATAGCAGTATCACCAGTCTAAAATTGCCCTCAGGAAGGAAAATGATGCTAGAAAAGTAGATTCTGATAATCATTGTGCCAAAAAGTCCTTTTTTTAAAAAAATCTAGAAAAACTTCTGTCATGTCTCAAGAATTTCACACAAACCCACTATTGATAATTTGGTGCATATTAAAGAATTTATTTTAAAAGAGAATTCCTGAAATACATGACCTTTGTTAAAATATATCTACTCTGTTTTCTATCTGTGCTGTTTGCTTAATTGTGGCAATGAAATCAATATCATTTGATTAGGACATAACAGACTTGAGTCATGCAGATAATTAGTTGTGCCATCAAATAGTGTAACCGAAGGATGCACCCAGTTCTGTGACGTACATACACTGTGATTTTGACCCTGGAATGAGACACATGTATTCAACTATTTGTCATTAACATTAAAGCAAGTAATGAAATCATATTGAGAAGTCAGATCTAAATCAAACCACATCAGAATATGGCATAAATATATACTACTGATCAATAAGCACCAACATGAGAAGTTCAGTTATTGGAGGGATTTAAAAGTGGGTTTGTGTGTGAGGTTTTTTTGTTTGCCTGGTTTTTTTTTTTTGTGGTTTTGTTTTTCTTTGGGGGGTGGGGTAGGGGGTGTTTTTTGTTTGTTTCAGAAGAAAGGCTGACTTATGTTTTTTCCAGTATAAAAACACTGTCAAGGAGGATGAATTTTATGCCAATATAGATCATCAAAATAATTAACATCCTACTACAATGACCAATAAAATAAGCAATAATTGCCACAGCCTGTCTCCACACAAAAGGGTTAAAGTTCCATTGCTCAAAACTGTCCCCCTAAAGCTTAAGTGTTAGCTTAAGCAAAACCCTATGACACACTTCCATTCATTTTCAAACAATCTGTCTGGGAGTTTCTTCATCTTACGTGAAATAGTTCAATGCATTGTTCTAATGACGTGAAAAATCTGTGCTTCATTTTCAATTAACATTCAGAATTCAGTTGTCATGTCAGCACATAGTGACACTTAGGGTGTACAAAGTTATATGATATAACTGCAAAGGATTTGCAGGTGACCAACTACGCCCTCACTAGGAATGCCCTAAGGCATTTAAATGAGAGAAAGAGTGAACTGAGCCCAGAATCTTTAAATTTTCCAGATTTTGCTTTTATTTTCTTCCAAAGCCATATCTATCTAATCTGTTCAAACTGAACTTGCAAATATTATAGGTTGCTACAAAATTGCTTTTCCAGCTGATGAAAGCTGCATGTTTCTTCCTTGCAGTTTTCCTGCTACAGAGGACAGACCTTCAACGCCTTTCATTAAGCCCACCTGAAAATCCAAGCCTCAGAAAATTACTCTGGCTAAAGAAAGCAGGACAAGAATCCTCTTACAAATAAATGAAGGTGTCTATAATGCTCAAGCACAGCTCAGACTTTGGACTATCCAGTAGACAGATGGCCTACCTTGCATAGTATCTGTTCACTTTCAAGTTTATAGCTCCAGTGGTTCTAGGTGCTCTATACTTGCTTCAAATCTATTGCCAATAGCAACAAAGGGTATCTCTGCATCCAAGACACTCCCTCCCAAGGAATATGTTTTTCTCTATTCTGTTTACATACATACCATTAACTTGCAGTGCTGTTTACCAAGCATTTTGTTCCCAGATTCTTGTTTAAGATGGTCTAATTCTGAGAGAGTCCGTGTCAAACGAGTTCTGACCTCTTCGTATCTTGTTTCAGCAAAGCCAAGTTCTCTGTACCACCTTTGAGCCTAATGGGAAGAATAAAAAAGCAAAACTACTAAGTATAATTAACAGTGATATCATTTTTCAATAATAGCTTATGACCATGGGCTTAAGTCTGATCTCCACATCACAAGATTTAAGTTATTGTAAATTGATTAAAATAAATGGGATTACATAATTCACTACAATCTTATTACAAGAAATAAGTAATACTTCTAAGTGCTATAGAAACCTAACTAACTAGAGCTATGCAGAAAAATAGACTAATTTTTAAGTTGACTTCTAAATTTGAAGTTACCTTGAGTATTCTGAATAAAGTTAAAAAAAATTAAATGCAAGGGTGATGCACTCGCACTCTCAGAGATTACATCTTTGGAAGCACTCAGAGCAAATGGAAAGTAAGATTTATCAGCTGGGGGAGAGGGGGAATCTTCCTAAGAAATGTCAAAAAAGAAAAATGCAAAGGAGGAAAATAAAAAACCCCACAACCTTCCATATGTTCACCTCTACATTTTTCCTAGAATGCATTTTCTCCACTTTACACATTTTCTGTATATCTGTATATCAATAGATCACCTGGTTGCCTGACAGTGAGGTCTTTCCTTTATATGATAGATAATTTCTTCCCTCTTCTGAAAGCAAAGGTTTTGCATTCTTTTAAGTAAACTGAGGAAGATGTAACACACAACTTCCTTGGAACACACAAAAAGATTAGAAAGGACCCAAGTTAAAAAGATTTTTTAAAATAAGCAAAATTTCAAATGACCTTTTCATGTTCAAATTACAAGGTCAGACGGCCTTACCTAAACATCCATCAGTTATCCAAATCCACCCCTTCATTCTAATTGCCTCACCTGGGAAAGCCTTATAAAGCATCTGTCAAAGACCAGCCATTTTGTACACCCACTGTGTTGAAGTCTACTGCTCTTTTACATATTGAACACACTTGCTACTGCCAGTTTTTTCCATAGGGAATCTGAGCAATGCCTGCTATTGCATGAAACAACCCCATAAATATACACTTGTCACAAAAGCAATACATTCTGCTTAGACAAGCACAGGGTGGAGATGGTTCAGTGAAATGCAGGAATGTGAAAGTTACTGCATTTGTAGAGGCACAACACTGAAAGCTTCCTCAGATGGTATCAAAACTGCAGAGCTGCTTTACACAGGCACAGAACTAGCCATCCAAACAAGTCTCCACGTAGATGGTGCTGGACTTCATGTTTACTACAAAGAGGTTGAGAGAAGGGGCAGTGTGTGTGCTTTGCACCATCACTGGGGATAGTGAGATGCCTTGATAGTGTCAGATTTTACATCATTTTGGTTCTCATTCAAATACTGCTTTGAATTCAGGTTTCCCATAATCTTCAGTGCTTCTACTCCTCCTTATTCCTAGTGAGGGGGAGGGAAGCAGCCTGCCCAGAGATGGCCACAGCAGATGGTTTGTTCTGTGTGTCTTTATTAAGCTGAGTGCTTTATTAAGCTTTATTAAGCACTCAGCTTCTGTCAAAGAGTGGTGGAGGAATTCAGCTTCACTTGAAGTTCTGGCCAACCGCTAATGATTGTGCAATTCATCACTTAACTGAAAAATCAAAGTGGTACTTTTTGGTTCTGCAAATCAGAGACATCCTTGTTAAATCCTGGCTGAAATAACAGGCATGTAAGAAAACAAGAAAGAAAACAGATTTACACCAGAGCAGGAGATTACCTCTTTTTTTGATTTTTCTAATTCCTTTCGCTGTATTTTTAGATCCTCTTTTGCCTTTTCAACTTGCTCTTTCATCACATTGTAGCTTTCAAACATGCTGCCCTAGATACACAACAGAAAGATGTGACTCCTCTTGCCCATACAGAATGGCATACAGGTTTTTAAAGAGCAGCATATCATTTCTTCCTGAATTACTAAAAACATTTGTATAAAATCAAGATATTAAAGATGAATATTTCCCTGTTGATTGTTCTCAGCTGAAGTAATAATTCTGTTTTAACAAGAACACCGTAATCTTCATAGAAATTCCTCTAAAGGAAAACCAGACAAGAAATTCACTATAAGTAGAGATCCTCTCTTTAGGCATATGCTTCATAAAAAACAAAACAGTAAAAAAAAAAATAGACCCTATCAAATAAAAGCTAGTAAGTGAACATGCGCGCACTTTTTAATAAGATGTGATTGGTTCTTCAACCCTGAATATTTCACCATTGTAACAGAAGTTTGTGGGTTATTTTGCTCTACCAGAGGCTTTTACTTTGGCAGTAAAGTAATTAATTTTTTAAGTGCCTGAACAATGCAATCTTTAAAGAACTATTCTTAACTTTGTAACTTGCAGTATTTATAAATATCACTGTAAAAAACTCAAGTAAAAGGTGCAGAAAAAAATCCAGTATTTTCCTTTTGATTTCAAGGGTAACTACTTTAGTACCTCAGATCTCCAGCACATGGAGGTTAAAACATTTTCTAGATTATAAAGCTAATTTAGTTTTGCCCTCTGAATGACATTTATATTTCCCCCTTTCTTTCAGAGATCTTGCTTGATAACATTCCTCACTGTTATTACTTACCTCTTTTCTGGGATAATAGATTGATGGGTCTACAACCATAACTCCTCCTTCTTCAGTCTGAGTTACACTGCATGCTGTTTCAACTTTCTTTGGCTTAAGATCACATTGTTGACTTTTTTCTCCTAGTCTTATTATCTTTTCGTTTGTTCCCAAGCTTTTATCTTTTCTCAGCTCTTCATAGGTGAAACCCAAATGTGACATTAATTCTTTCAATTTCTTATTTTCTAAAATAAAGTTTGCATTTGCTTTCTGAATTTCATCAAGCTGTTCTGAAGTTTCTTTCCTGATTCTGTCTATTTCTCTTTTCAGTACACAGTTGTCCTCCCGTAGATCAGAAATAGTTTGATAGCAGCTGCTTTTGCACTCTTGAAGTTCTGAAACCAGGGTCCTGTATTTGTCTCGTTCACACTTCACCTCTGCCAAACATCCCAGTAAAGTTTCTTTTTCACTTTCTAAAAGAGATATTCTTTGTAAATAACCCTCTTCCTCTTGGATTAATTCATTATATTTTGCTATATAGTTCTCCTTGTCTTGTAATAATTTACCTATTTCTTTGAAGCATCTGCTTCTTTCTTCTTTCAGATCAGAGAGCATCTGGAAATATCTCATTTTCCTTCCATCCATGGATAAAACACTCCTGGGAAGTTTATTTGAGTCTTTTTCAGAATTCTTATTCTTCTTTTCAACACATGAAAGATTCTTAGAGAAGGTTTCAACAAAAAATGCTCCTGAGCTTACAGTGTTTTCTTCTGATAAGTTATAACATCCACCAGCAACTTCTTTTTCATTAAGCAAATTTTGGAATGAAACAATGTTAGCTTCATCTATGGCTAACATGCACTGAAAATATGCATCCATCTCCTCCTCCAGTGCACGCATCATCTGAGCATATCTCTCATTCTCCTCTTGTAATACACAGACCTTTTTTGAGTAATTTTCATTCTCTTGCATCAGTAGAAATATCCTCTGAGAACACACAGCCACCACCTTCTCCAGTGCACATATTTTCATGTTACATTCACTACCAGCCTCCAGTGGTGACAGGTGACAGAAACACTCATAAAAATTGCTCTCTGTCAGGGACAGCTTGTTTAAGCACACAGCCCTCTCCTGCAGAGGAGAGAACGTGTTTAGCAGGTACCTCTCTTCCTCTGACCAAAAATATTTCTGAGAGTGTGCAAACTGCATGTTTTCAGCCGCTATTTTTTGACATGAGAAATTCTTCTTGTTTGGTTTACATAGTTTCAGGGTCTGGTCTTTTTTTTCTTTCAGGCCAATATTGCTGGAAGGGTTTGTTTGGCGAGTTGGTTTCTGACGTTGCTCTGCTTTCTCCTCCATTTTGATTATGTCTTCTCCATTATATACCCTATTCACATCAGAAACACAGGTTTCTGAGAGATTTCCTTGTTCCTCCATTAGTTTAGGGCTTGCTTCAAAATGCTTCTTTAAGTCTTTAAAAGCAACAGACAAATTTTGTATACCCTGTGAGCCACTTAGGTTGTCTTTGGTTTCTATTCCTTGCTTCCTAGACCTGATCAATTCAGTTTTAAGTAAGACTTTAGAACTTTCCTCAGGAACACAGGTCACCTGTTGTGGTTGGGCTTCCTCATTCTCTATTTCTTCTCCTTTAACTCTCCCTCTGAAGATTTTTTGGTGATGATTTTCATCATCAGCATCTTTATCCAGACATTCAGTTTCACCTATGTTTTTTGACAGAATTTGCTTATTTTCCCAATGTTTTTCCACATTGTATTTTTCTAAAGATGATGTGAAGATTTCACTCAAAGTGCAAGGCATCTTTCCATGAATAAATGCAAAAACTTTGTCAGAAAATCCTCCTTCTGCAACAAGGCAGAAGCCATCAGAGCAAAGACTGGTATTTGCCTCACAGAAATCCAAACTCCTCACTCTCTTCACAGTGGTGACAGCCGATATGTGGTAGCTTTCAGGTTCTAACAAAATAAGCTGGAGCTTCTTCTTCATCAAAGCTTCAACCACAGAAACAGGAAATGTATCTGCTGATAGGTTTATAGCTTGTTCCTTCAACAGAGAAAAATTTTCTTCACCTTTTGTTTCCTTACTTGTCTCATCACCAGTCAAGTTCTCAGAGCGAGGGGGAAGCAGTCTTGCTGCACTTGGAATACATCTGTACAAAGTGAAACTATTTTCTAGAGTACGTGCCCTCTTTGTTCCAAGGGTGACCTGGTAATAGCAAAAGAGGAATGTTTCAAACTCAAAAAATATAAGCTAGGATATATCATTCTATGTCGCTAATCATAATTTATTTCTCACTTCATCCATAAAGTACTTGATTACAGACAGGTAAGAAAATTTCTATATAAAGAGTTTTCAAATTATTTAAAGGTATGCAATCAGAGTAATGATACAAATAAGGTGCAAAAAAACCAAAACAATAACTTTCTTGGTACACACCTACATTCATCTTGAATGACATCTTTAATACCTATAATTTAAAGCTACTTTTATACTGATATAAAAACACCAACTCTTCATTTTCTCTCAAAATTCACAGACTCACTGTGCACAAACGCAGCAAGCATAGAGGTGACTTTTTCACCTACCTGCTCAACCACAGCTAGAGCAGCAGTTTTCGCAAAGGCACTGGAATTGTGTTCTAAAACTGGTAGAAGTTCTTCCGGTAGCTTCTCCATCTGTTTTAACCCGTCATAGCTGCATCCTGGTGTTTCTGTTATGGTAAAACACTGGACAAGTGTAATGCCGTTCCCAGATAGTTACATAATCAAACCCAAAAGCATCTGACCAGATGTTTTGAACAGAAAAGTATTTTAGTGACAGTATACTAAAAAATACCAGAGGCATGTAACACCAATGATGCAGAGAGAGGCACACCATTAAACAAGAAAAAAACTGATAGTGTTTGCCAATTCCAGAGCTTTCACGTTGTTTGGTCTGAAATCTGACTGCTGCACAGCATTCCTAAACACTGCACTTCAGCCATGATATGGGAAGTATCCCCTACTTCCTTATCTCCATAGCTTCTTGAAAGGCCTAAGCCTTCTTGAGAAAGCTCATATCTAAATGCTACTATTATACTGGCAAATGGTTATTGCTCCACTTTCCCAAGATAGAGTTTCCAGATTAGGTTTTTAGAAGCTCTTGTACCTTTTAAGTCATGCATGCCACGTGAATGAAATAATCTTTGCTGAAATGAAATAATAATTGCACAGAAGTGAAAGCAAAAATTCCAGTTTATTTTCATACCAGACTCTTCAGCATGTAGCAGCACAACTGGAGTTTGAGTAGATCTGCTGAGTGAATCCAAACCTGCTCCCCATTTCAGAGTTTGGATGTCATCCTGGATTAGATCTCCGTTCTTAATGGGAAAAGGAGGAGAAAATTAAAAAACAGATTATAAATATACAGTGTTTCATAGAACCACAGAATAGCTAGGGTTGGAAAGAACCTTAAGATCATCTAGTTCCAACACCCCTGCCATGGGCAGGGACACCTCACACTAAACCATGTCACCCAAGGCTATGTCCAACCTGGCCTTGAACACCTCCAGGGATGGAGCATTCAAAACTTCCCTGGGCAACCCATTCCAGTGCCTCACCACCCTGACAGTAAAGAACTTCCTCCTTATATCCAATCTAAACTTCCCCTGTCTAAGTTTTAACCTGTCATCCCCTTATTTGTCATATGAAAAACAGGAACCTAAATTTCCTTCGTTATTTTGCATTCAAAGATCCATTATTTCATTAGAGTTGTTATCATTTCATACAATTTTCTCATCCCAACATTATCTAGCAAATGTTATGGTTTTAAACTTCCCACTGTTTCTGTCATACTTTACAAAAAGTAAAAAAAACCCTGAGTGATAATCATGTAATCATGTCAGATCACAATGGAATAACATCTGAACAAAGACTAAATTACAAACTCATAAACAAAGAGAAAAAGACAGTCCAATCAAGTTGGGGTTGAGACTAATAGTTCAGTGCCCAGCTACAAGGACAGCAGTTCCTAGGCTGAAAGAACTCAAAGGAGAATCATTGTTCCAAATAGAATTTTCTTTTCCCTGATAATTTACTTGTATATTTTGTATTCTGTTCTTAATGTTTATCTTGTCTCCCTGATTGAATTTGGAAACTGTGACAAGTTCTGGTCCAAAGCAGATACCCTTATTGCTTGATACACAGCAGATCACATTTCAGATGCACTGTGCTCATTTCTAGTGAACAAAAGACTCAGACTTGAATTTCTCAACAAAACACATAATCAAGGTGGTAGCCAAAACAGCTATGGTGCAGAAAACAAGCCAACACATTCACTTTTGTCTTCCTGAACTGTTCCACACTAAATGCCAGTGGAAAACAAATTTGGTCCCTTTGGGGGACACACTCATTCTGTTCCTGCTCATTTGCTTTTATTTTTTTCCCAGATATCTTCTCTTTATTGATACGTGGGTTCTGCAAAAAAAAAAAGTTACAGAAAATAACATAAAGGATACAATGGTTGTATGCCAGGAACATAATTCTGTGAAATCAAGACCTCAGCTGTCATGTGAAAACTATAGAAAGGTGCATGGCTAGGTATTTCATACTTTTTCTTCACCAACACCTTCAGCAGACCCCTAATGTTCACATCTAGAAACTGTCTGATAAGTCAAGACACAGCCACATGGACCCAGGTGCTTCTTCATGCATTTTTCATGCAGGCATAGGCTGCAATTGGAATACTGCAGACAGGATCCTGATACCGAGTTTGGAAATTCAGATTTACAACAAGATTTGAATGGCTAAACTCCTAACTGAGGTGCAGTTCACTTCTACAGTACCAGAACAAAACACCTGCTTGGATCTGATGTTATTGTAAGAAGATGAAGTTAACAACTAAGGCTAGTTTTGAGGAATGACTGATGTTCCTGGCATTTGAATGACATGGTATTTACTGAGGAATCTCATACCATGTGTATTTCACATGAGCCTGATAAGCCCATCTTCATGAATTACTTTTTTCCTGTGAAATAGGCAAATGAGCCCATTCAATCTTCACTGAAAAATTGTATACAAGCAGCTTTCCAGAAAAGTACCAGCATGAAAATCTTTCTTGTTTTGTACACAATTTCTCATTTTTATAGCTGTTGGTGGAGAATGATGAGCTCAAATAGGATTTTTCTTGTAACTATTTGGACTAGCATACTATAAGGTGATACAATTAGGAAAGTCTTAATAGATGGCAGTAAAAAACAAGATAAGGGGAAAAAGCAGTCTTCAGTTTTACAGCACAACACCAGATGTCTCCCTCCTCCTTTTATCATAATGAATCTTTTTCCCTGCTGTCTCAAGCCATTTTCTACTAGAAAAATCTAAGTGAGTCAGTAGCAGTACCAAAACAGGAAAAACAGACAACCAGAAATGCAGAAGGCACAAGATTTGATATACACAACATCTAAGGAATGCAACCTACTATGCAGCAGACCAAAGTAAACAGGCTTAACGCAAATTATGGCTTGTTCATTTATACCAAAGACTGGGTAATTGAGACTCAGTTTGACCTCCTATGACAACAAAGCTGTAAATTAATACTTAGAAAAGAAGCAGAAACCTTTGTGTTGAAAAGATAACCTTTTATTAGGGTGCTGCGTAAAATGAAAGATATTTGGTCCTGTTTCTTAAGACTTGATTAGTCTCGGGCAATTAGTCAGTTGATATCTCACTTTCACACCTTCAAACAGGTCAATATTTTCTTATTTTTTCAATTTTCCCAAACCAGCAGCGATTCTTCTCTACTTCTTCCCTGGCCCTGGCAGCCCTTACTCCTCCTGATTTTAGCTGTGCAGCCCCCACAGAGTGCACTTGGTGGTTGAACCTGTTTACAACTCAGTGCAAGTCCCTCTAGAAGTATCTTAAAATATTTCCAAACCTTATTCTTTATTTCCCAGCAACACTGAACTCTCCAGTTAAAATAACAGTAGCAGTTGTTCAGGAAAGTATAAAATTAAGCGACAACAGTCAGTCCTTCTGACACTGTGGGACAGTTATGGAGCCGTGGTGAGGCTCAGCTGCTGAGCCCTCCACAAAGGTCACTCATGTGCTGCTGGTTATTGCAGGATGATATTACCACTCTTCCTCAGTCAAACACAGCCAGCCTCCTCGAGCCAATGTAGAGCCACTAAAAATCACCATGTTTGTAAAGGTGCATTCAACTTCCTGGTTGAAAGTTTATTTCTTCTAGCTCTTACAGACAAAAGATTCTCTGTACATTCTTCCAGTTCAGGAAGGACACACAGCCTGATTGTCCTCATATACTAAAGGAGTTTTGTTCATGCCCATTACCTCTTAGTTAGCTACAGTAAAAATCAAGAGTTCTTGGGATATCAGACCACAATCTGAACAGAGTGGCTGAGTGTGAGGCTTAGCTGATTTCGCTTTATTTAACAAATCCTCAGAATAAAAACACCCTCCACCTCAGTGCATAAAGAACAAAACTTTGTTTGAGTCCTCGCGGTGAAAAGAATTGTTCTTTGTCAGCAAAATGAATTGGCAGAAGCTGAATGCCATATTACAGCATATGCAGAGCTTTCCCATGCAATGCTGGAGCAAAGTGCTTGAAGCAAACAAGTCCTATTCAGTGTATTCAGGGCATATCACAAGCTATGGAACTACAAACCACTGAATAACTCAACTCATTCCCAGGAATGAATATTGTGTCCATCTTCCCTTGTTTACCACTATACAGAAAATCTCATAGACAGGTTTATTTTCAGCTGTGATATTCTTCTTCAGCATTTGGGCATGAATAGCATGTGAAAACTCGCCCAACCATATGTGTATTCTTCCACTGAATGGTGTCCACAAGACAAAGGTCTCAGAATTTCTTCAGGGATCTACTTCTAGTGCCAACTGAGATCTTGGCCATGTCACTTGAGCACTTTAGGAAACAAGACTTGTGAAGTTCCCTCAATGAGCACCTAATAAAAGCACTGATACAATGAAGCTCCAGCTACTGATTCCAGTGGGTATGACTTAGACACTGTGAAGTACTAATGCATAAACAGACGTAAAGGAAAAAACTGCAGGAAGGAAAAAGCCTCACACTTGCATCTCAAAAATGTCTAATGGCAACTGTAATTCTGGATTAAATAAAGAGGGAAGCTAATTATATTCTGCCTTATTTTTACTTACCAGGTCAACACTGCTGTCTCTATTCTCCAACCTTGTAAGTTGCAAGTCCTTTTCTTTCTTTTTCAACTTCATGATACCTTGGTCTTTTAAAGTCCTATTTTCATCCAAAAGTTCTTCCACCTTTTCCTGCAGTTTGATTTCTGATAATTTCAGACTATACACGTGATGGCAAGATTCTTCCAGTTTTCTTCTGAGAGAGTCTTCAGTATCCTGAGAGCACCGGAGTTCCCTCAGCAGGTCTGCCTGTTCTCTTCTGTTGCCTTCTTTTTCCCTTAAGAAATCCAGATTTTGCTGCAATGCTTCGAGGTGGCTTTTCAAGTCATGATCCACATTTTCAATACAAGTTTTCAATTCCATTATTTCCACATCAGAGTGTTTATAGCCCTGAGTACCACTGAATGCTGATTCTAGCTTCTGCTGGAGATACTGCACCATTCCCTCTTCTAGCTTGGATAGCAAATGAGCAACATGGGCACTAAGATCTTGGACTTGCTTTTCCAGCCTAGATACCTCATCCTGAAGGCAACTTTCCCTTTCTCTCAGCACTGCTGTTTGTTGTCTCTGCCTTTGTTTGTAGTGTTCAAAATACTCTGACTGGCTTTTTATTTCATCTTCTTTTGCCTTCAGCTGCTCCTGAAGCCAACGTAATTTTTCCTTTTGCTTCTTCTCTGACTTTTCTTGGGTTTCAACCTGTAATTTCAGTGAATTGTATGGTTAACATCTTAATATTAAATCTCTTATTCCCTTATTCTATGTATTAATTTTGCAACAATTCTGCCCTGTTTTCTGAAAACTCAGGAATGACATAAGTAGATTTTTTTAAAACCAGTAAAATCCTCTATTTAAAGCAAAATTTACCTACTGTCTTGTCCTTTCAGCCATCACTGCGACATCTCAGTAAGAAACAAAACACAAACTCACCCATGTCTACCACTACATAAAATACAGAAAGTTTATAAACACTTTCTTTTGCATGTTCTACAGTACATATTAAATCAGAAGAAACCTTTGAACTGGAATTTATATGACCAGCTGTGAACTATACAGCAACAGATCCTTAACACTGACAGTGGTGTAACACTAGGATGTCACAGTTAGAGAAGCTGTGGTTCTGTTAGAGAAAAGAGAACACATGCTTTTCCAGAGACCTTTGCCCTTCACCATACCTGTTACCTGTCAGCTCCTTTTATGAAGATGCCTTTTGAATCAGTTTGTAAAAGACTTTGGTATTTTCATTTGTGGCAGAGTGTGTTTGAACACTTTGACACACAGAGGTAAAAGGTGTCAGTGAAAGACAAGGGCGGCTTTCATGATTCCCATGCTGCCCTTGTTCTGAGCAGAGTAAGAGCCACCAGTATCATAGGGCCATAGCAACAACTTTGAAGCAAGACTGAAGACACCAAGACATTACTGTATTTCTTCAGAGACTTCATTAGGTCAGTCTTGATCTTTAGTACTACCCTGCCTGAAAGGTTCACTGGCAAGGACAGGATAGAAGGAACAATAGGGTGAAATGTTATGCAAATTCAGGTAGGTGTGGGATACTACTATGTTTGGTTAACTGTGGATGAGAATATATGCATGTCTAAGCCTCCTGTGTCTTGAAAAAGCAGGTTTCACTATTAAATAAAAAAGCAGACTACTGTTCATTCTTCAGAGTCTTGCCACATGGTACAAGGGTCCTGTCAGGGTATTCAGCTTTGCCCTAAAACCCTGAGAAAATAGAAGTGCATAAACAGAATCAAAGACATTGTGTTTCACTGTAGATTCTTCCTGAAAAACTTTGATTCCTTCTCCACTTTCAGGGATCCTTCCAATGAGCTGTGCAAACTAGGTGAAAATAACCATTGTATGTGTTATCAACCAACAGCTGACCTTCCTGATACACGAAGCTTATGTGAGGAAGTACTAGCCTTTGGGAGAACTGAAGACTTTCCATTGCAGAGCTGACAATTTCAGAACAGAGGGCAGGCGATCAGCAGTGGGATGTTCTTGGCAATGAATGATAGAGCAGGTCAGTTTGCTCCAGTGAGGGGCACTGCAGAGGAGGGCTTGCACCAGCAGGGCTCTATAGGGAGGGGGCCCACATGACAATGCATCACAGGAAAGAAGACCCAAAGCAATCTGAGAAACCTGGAAGGGCACACAGGCTAAGCAGGAAGCTTAAAGTGGATACAATCTGGTGGAGCCCAACTTGACAATGTGTGAGCAATTGAAGGCTCAGATGACAGGCTGAGCAGCTGCATTTTATACAGAAAAGAGGCTGTGATAGTTGTGTTGTGCTGTTGTATTGCACATGGGAGGGAATAAAAAAAAAGATTTATTATGGGGCTAGAAAGATAAAGTCTGTCCTAGAGAGGAGGAGTACACTGGGTAGGTTCTGGGGAGAAAGAAGGAAGTGGGAGCATATATCTCAAAGATCAAGGGTCTGAATAACAACACTCTGTCAAAAGCATTAGAGAAATGGTAAGTGGGGCCAGAAAGACCAAAAGGTTCTTCTGATTCCTCTGGTTGTAGAAAAAGAGAAAGGCTGAGACGATCTATTGCTTAAACACTGAGAAGTAACTGGAGATGAGATTGACTTATAAATTATTACCCCAAAGAGAAGCTAAACTAGGTTATTTGAAACAATATCCTCCTCACCAAGTTGATCAGGTCCTCCTGAATGTGTTTTATTTTCCCTTTAACGCGCACATTTGCATATTCAACCTGGTGCAACTTCACATTTAGTTGATCAATCATCGCAAGAAGTGCTTTGTGTGATAGCTCCAGCTCTTTCATCCTGTGAGCGAGAATGAAAAGCTGTGCTAAGTAAATACGACACAGTACAGTTCCAGATGGGGAAGCAGTCATCAGCAGTGAATCAATTTATCTTTATTTTTCCATTTTTCTTCCAGGAATAAAATAATAAAATCTTGTTCACTAATAACAAAAGCTTCTTTCTTAACCAATCTCCTGGGGTTTGCACATTATGCTGGAGACTTTCAAAACTGATAAAGACAATACCTATGTTTGTTCTCTCTGTTTGCTTAATGCAAAAACCATATGCAAGCATATTCATAAGGTTAATGTTCACTGAAGCTTGGCATGCTCTATGAAGTAACAACTTACAATAAGGACAACTGCAACACATCAGTCTGTACCTGTGCCCAATCCTGTACTGATGTATAGGATATTTCTAGGTTCATAATTAGCATATTCAAATTTTATGATGAAGGTAAATTTGTTCTAGTGACCAAAGAGAAAATATCTCACTTGAAACATACTTCACAGTGGGTATTGAAACCTCTAATGCATAACTGCAATGACTTTGTCCACAGAGCTGGATTTTGACAAAATAAAGGTTCATTTCACCTGTTGCTGTTTAAAATAGTAGTGTAAGATAATATGGTGCTATGTTTGGGATTCCTCTACACATAAGGAATAGCTAAAATAATCTTACAATAGCAAGCTTCATGTTCTCCTTAAGGTTTTCCTTCCCTTTTCAGCCTACATATTTTTTTCCCTGTGGCAGATACCAGAGCCTTATCTCAGAGATGCTCACATCATCTCCTGTGCCCCTAAGGACTGTGCCGTACTCAACCTTTTTCCCTGAATTTCTTTGTTCAACCTTCAATAGTTTTCCACTCAGCTCGCCTGCTCATTTCTATCTTCTAGCTCTGTCTTACTGCCCTCACCTGCCAAAACTTCCTGCTATCTCCATCCCAGCACGACAATGCTGCCTTCATTTAAAAATCACACATAATAACATTTCTGAAGCAACAGGATTAAGATAGAAAACACATCATAAAATAAGTATCAGTTGATGTATCAAAGCAAACCTGATGCTTTGATGCATCCTGATACAGTTGATGTATCAAAGCAAACCTGATGCTGATGCTCCCCACTGCAGACACTGCATAACCTAACACTGGTGCCAAACAAAACTGGGCCACATAACAGGTCAACACTCTGCCCTGGCTAGTTACAACTGCTGACTCTGTTTCTCTGTTGTCTCTAACAGTTCTGCCTTCCATGTAATTCCTTGTCTCAAATGTCTGCTTCAGCCACAAGAACTTCAGGCACAGGATTCCTTTTGCTTCTCCTGGCTACCCAAGATCCCTGAAAATGGGCTTCATATATCTCGGACAAGTTTCAGCTGATCCTTGAATTGTTCTCTTATGCTTTTTTTGTTTTGGTTTTAAATAAATTTCTTTCCAACTTCCCTTTCCCAAATCTTTGTTAAAATAGGCCTGTTCCTATGAAAGCTTCAATTTCAAAAAAGATTCATTATTATTCTGATAAAAAGCCCATTATCAAAATATTTCTGGCCAAATCCCTTGATGAATCAAAGCAATTCAGAAATTAAATAATTTTTGGGAATGCCATTTATATTTTCTGTACTTTTAACTAGGTTTCCTTTAGAACAGTGCAGTTGCTGACCAGCTAAACCTTGATCTTATTATTCTAGTCAACTACACAATTAATATTTAATAGCAGCTTTAGCTACTGCGTTAATATTAACGTACTAAACTAGGTGAAGTTTTCTAAAACAAGAAACTTTTTTTGCAATGTAAAATCCCAAATTAACTCTTAACTTCAAAGGAAAGGAATACAATATTAAGCAGAATTTATATGTTATGAATATTTAAGAATAAAACATCCTGAGAAATCTGTCTGGTCATTCACAGCAAGATTTTAGGTCATGCTGTAAATCTAAGTTATATTATTAAAAACTCAAATATTGCATTTCTATTCCACCAGCTACACAAAACACACATGCGTCTTATCAAGCACCCTAAAACCCCATTAAGTCTTTTTTTTCTGTTTTGCATGTATCATTTGACAGCCAGTACCTGGGGCAAAGGGAAGAGTATATTTGTACATTGCATTAATTTTGAATACAGAAAAAAAAACTTTATTTACCTATTTCTTAGGACAGAATCTGACTTCACGTAGTCCTCTAAAACATCTCTCAGTTTTTGCTCTGACTTTTCCAGCTCTTTTATTCTGAGGTCCAAATTTTCTTCTCCAGCACTGTGCACTTGTTCACCAGGTATGCTTGCATCTTCTAATTCCTGGAAAATCCATGAAGTATCAATTTTAACATTGAAATTCAGGATATCAAATCCTTCATTGCTAGGCATTTTAACACAATAAGAAAATTCTTGTTTTCTCCCTGATGGAGGATCCATGATGAAACAAACCCAAATGATTAGGTTCTCAACATACTGCAGTCTAAGCACGGAGTAAAAGAGACTAAGCCTCTGATGGTCAAATGAACAGTCCTTCTCAATTCTGAATACATTTATTATTTATGAAAGAGTCTCATTTCATTAGCCCCAGAGTAATGCAGCATGTGTGGAAAGTGTTGCAGTTCACAAAATGAGATCTCCATGAAAAATTCAATTAGACTAATACATTAATGAATTAGGCATAAAAGTTTTGAAAAGAGGATAATTTTCTACTAAGTAGAGGAGTTACCAGAATTGAGAATGTTGACCACACAACTTCCGCCCCCTCCCCCCCCCTTATTTTGGATAAATACCTCATATTTTATTGTTTCAAGATAGAAGATTAAAAAATAATATTTCCCATACAAAAGGCAATCTACAGCTATTTCAGAGAAACATTCAGTGTTTAACAGGTATTTTGGAATTCTGAATTCAATATTTTGCTTAAACTTCTCCTTCAACTCTGACAGGTTATGAAAATACGCCTAAAAGGAATTTTTAAACTTGGTGTTGAGAAAGCAAGTCAAGTTTGGTTCTTCTCCTTTGCCTCTTTTAACAATAGCTTTACAAGTTCTTCAGCCTGCAGTTCACCTTCATTTACAGGAACTCTCTTAAGCAAGTATTGTCCTACAACCGGTATCTGTAAAATGCTTTTGCTTTTGCTATAATTGTATTGATTTGGAATTTTATCTATAATTGTAATTCAACCACTGAGTTTGGACCTGTTCTCCAGGGAATAAAGCAGTTACTGTTTTGGTTTGGTTTATTTCTTTTCTTTTTTTTTCTGCACAAAGGACCAAGAGTGAAGAGCTCCAGATGCCACTTTGTGATCTCTAGGCTTAGCAAGCCCAGCCCATTCTCAGAGACCATGCACTTCTGAAACCTGTAGAAATAATCACAGGTATCCTCTGGCCTGTATGAGTTCTCAAATGAAAAAGTATCTTTGATTTTAAGCTCCTTGAGACACTAATATCTTTATTATTTGTAAAGTGAATAGACATCCTACTCCATGACTATGAGCATCCCTGAACACCACTGCAAAAGAAGTATATAATAATAGTGGACAATGTTACTTTGCTCATTGAGTTTACAGAGGAAGCTAAATTAATGTCATTTTCTATTGTGCCACAGCCTAATACCCAAGTCAAGCTGTAAGAAGTAAAAATGGCTGTATATTTGGCAGAAAGTAGTCAACAGATAAAAGCAGTGAGGATGGACAGGGCAGGAAATAAAGTGACACTTAAAACCATTGCACTGATTTTAACACACATTTCTAGTACGTGCTCTTGCTTGTAAGTACACTTTTATTCTCTGATATAATGAAAGCTAATACAACAGTTTCTGAAGTTAATCTCAGACCTCATGATCTATTAGACTCTATGGCTTCTGATGCTCCATCCAGAAAACTACTGAGTACTTTAGCATAAAGCTGGGAAAGCTGTTATGACTGACATCAGAAATGAGAAACTTACTGTTTCCTTCTTTGCTCATACAGCTGTGACAGATGATTTAAAAGCTGTGTCACAGGAAGTGAAAATCAGGCCCAGAGTCTTGCAAGGACCAATTCTAGTCCGTTAACACACTGTACTTGTTTCCAGCTCTATAACAAATATCAATATGCAATGGACTAGTAAAACTCCTCATTTTCCAAAACTAGAAATCCTGCTAGCTCAGTGTGGAATAAAAGCATCATGAATGTAACAGAAAACAGCACTCTAATCAGCCAGTTTCATTGAGAAACTTGTCACATGTGAATCACAATGTGACACATCATAAAAAAAAACGAGCAAACTCAACTGCACATACCTTTTCTGCTTTGTAACAAGACCATCTCCGGGCTCTGCAGTACGCTTACCATTGCAGCCACATGCTCCGTCCATCCCATGTTTGTGCTTACAGTTTCATTTCCAAAGCAGTGATGAACAAACTTATATCTATGAGAAGAAAAGAGTATTTCTTTGCCAAGTGAATCACACTTTCCAATTTCTGTTCCTTCATCAGTACCCGATTTGGTTATCTCAAGCTCCGTTTATCTCCCATCATAGTCCTTCTCTTCAGACTAATGCCCAAACTCTTCCCTTTGAAGTGAAGACCCAATTTTTTTTTTTTGCATTCTGTCATCACACTGCTAAATGCTTTAAATAAAACATGAAAAATCTCCGTTTGAAAACACATTCTGTAAATGTTTGTTCTTTTGAACAATACTTTGTGGACAACACGTTCCTTTAGGGATCGACTATCCAAAATCTTGTATGATCCTTGTTTCCAGCTTAAATTGTGCTTTGTACCAGGAAATAGGGTTATTCAGACCCTCACACAAGCCACAGTTTGCTGCATCTGACTGAATTAATCTTGTGGAGTGCCTCAACTACTTATGCAGGTAAATGGTCTTGACTGGTGATTCTTTGTGAAGAGTACATCTAAAAATGATCTTCTGAGGCTGATTCCTGCAGCTTCAAGAGTGAGATATTCAGTTGCTGTGACAAATCTTTTCCTCAGCTTGCTTTGTGCTGCTTTATTTGCCTTGTTATTTTTTTCAATCATGATTTCTACTTTACGCGATATATTATTGTAACCATCTTACCCCACTCCATGTTCATGCTGGAGTTCTGTGTCCTTGGGAGCAGAATTGTTTCTCTGTAGCCCTTTAAACACACAGATCATTTTCAAGAAAATATGAGGGAGGAGAAAGTTATCTTTTTGTATTGTGCTCTTAATATTTTCAGCTTGCCTCAACATTCCAGAAATAATTCAAATTATCTATTTCTTCCTAATGCCTTTCCAGCTCTGAAATAACAATTTGCTTTACCCATCTTAGAAAGATAAGCTTCAACCTTTTGAATCTTCCAACCATTCTCCATCTTAAACAAATCTTTTCAACTTTCATTTTTTTCAGTCTGTGCTTCACCCCAAATTTTTTTGCAGTTCAGGTGGTCTTTGTTTATCCACTACATTTGCTGGTTGAGGTTGTGCCATTTTTGCTTCCTGGTGGCTAATGTCAACATTCTTTTGTTCCACCTGGGACAATGCCATGATTTCCAAATATTCCTTTCCAACTATTTCTCTGCTTATCACATTTGTCTACACATCCATTCCTTCAAGCCGCTCTTTCTTCTTGAAGAGATAACTGAGCACAGTGAGTCATGCATTCCTTTTTACTAATCTCTCAGGTGACCTCGGGATCTTCCATTCTCCCAGTGCTACCTTTACAAGTTATTGCCTTAATTTTCAAGAAACATTAAAATAATCATTTCTCTCACCCACAGTTCTTACCCACTGCAAAGTTTCCTTACTTCAATTGTCCGTCTTGACTTTCTCCAAAACCCATCTCTTCTCCATCTGTTGATTTCCAGCGTATGAATTTAATATGAATTTTACCACTGCAGGGTTGTAAATTTCTATTTGTTTCCATCTTTGAACAGTTTTTTCCCCTGTCAGCTATTTACTATAGAGAATTTATTGTCAAACACTTAGCTTTTTTTATATAGATTTTAAAAATGAGATTCTGTGTTTCCTGGGTGAAATGCAAACCACGTTTGTTGAAAGCATGCAGTATGGAGACAAAAATCTCAGTACTGTAAGAAAACCATTTGGCAGATAACAGTTCACACAGCAGCCAGTAATTGCACTTGTATTTTTTCCAGTGTTTGATTGGTGTGAGAGTGTAAATTCTGTTTAGATTTTTTTTTCAGTGTTTATGGTGTGCTGGTCCTTATTTGATTCACAAATCGTTCCAGCTTGAAGTTATATCTTTAAAAAATCTCTAATTCTAAATTCAAATGTTTTGCAGCTTCAAGTATTATGCAAACTGTTTTAAGAAAAAAATGCATCAATTTAAAGCTGCTCAATAAATATTTTCTGTATTTTTGCAAGTGGACTCAGCTGTTCACTCCATAGGTTCTTTTAGTAGCCTGTATACAAAACAAAAAACAGAAAACTAAAACAACAAAGAAAATAAAAAGTCTGATGAATTTTAGATAGAAAATATTAACATAGAAATAAGTGTTGGTATCCAGCCCTAAATTTACAGACACCACAATCTCTTTCTAAAAGTTTTCTATTAGCTTCAAAGTAATAAGAGTCAAAATTGCTATCAGTAAATCACCTGGTTTGCCTTGAAGTAATGAACAGTGTTCCAGGGTTCAACTAGAGTTAAATCTCTTAAAATAGGCTTTGCTGTGACACATTAATCAGAGACACATTCATCTGTGGCAAAATGAATTATAGGAAATTACCCTCTACATTAGCACCACAATACAACGTGCACTCCTAGAAATGTGAGAGTTGAGCAGCTATGTGGCTACACAGTCATTACCGCTGTGCTATCGCCTCAAAATTCCTGTCACAAACCTTGAATTTAACTGCTTAAATGGCTGCTGTTAACAGGAAGAACAGCAGCTTTATCAACACAACATTTTCTGGAGACTAGATACACTTGAAAATTTTTATTTTCCTCACTAAAGCGGACCCATAATACTATCAGCTATATCAGCACAAAAGCCTATAGATCAGGCCTAAGCCTTCAACTCTTTTTATTTCAAAGTATTTTAAATGGAATGTGATAAATGCTGCTGTTCTCACTAAGTTTATAGAATGTTTATAAGGTGTCTCTAAACTTGGCCAATACACTTTTTACAGTATTTAAAATCAAAAATATTGATCCAAATGTTAGCACCTCTAACTGGGATTGGAGTAAAAAAACTAGATGAAACTCCCAAGACATGTGACTCCTTTTAACATAACTCTTCCAAACTTATATCTGTCCTTTCCAGTCTCCACAGAACAGAAAATTCAATTCAGACTGTGCTAAGGTGAACAGGGCACCACAAGGCTTCTCTTTTCTTCAAATGCATCTCTACAAGCATGTGTTCAATTTTTGAAAAAATGAAGAAAATTTCAAAAAGGAATGCTCAAAATGCAGTTAAAAATATTGCTCAATTTCAAGGATTTTTCAGCAGCCATCTAGCAACCAAAAGAAAGCTTCTGCACATGTAACAAAACATTAATACCCTTGGATTACATCCCACCCATCTGCATCTACCATCATTTTATTGCAAAATATAAAATGCATGCAGCAACACTAGTACTGAATGACCGGAGCTAGTTCCCAAGACCATCTACAGAAAAATGATAAATGAATGTAGTGGGATCTGAATAAAACCCCAAAAGAGACCATGATAAGACAGGTCTGATTTCTCAAAAGTACTTGTGATCTGGGCAGAAGAAAATACTGTTTCAAGCTTAATGTAAGGTAAATAGAATAGCTTTTCTTGATAACTATTGTCATCGCACTTCTTATCATACAGTACTTGACTGCAGTTTCAAACGAGTCAATTAACCACATTTTCTACTATAAAGAGATTCCATGAACATAATTCACAACAGATTCCAAAGGAAAAAAACACTTTGAAAAACTGAAAAGGTAAAAACCTCGTGTATTTTCAGTTTTAAACAAACCAACCAAAACGTCAGCAGCAACAACAGAAAGACTGTGTAAATATTCAACAGTTTTAAACCACACTTTAACCCTTTAACAGTTAGGTTGCTGAGTTACAATCCTTACTGAAAGGCATTGCTCCAGGGAAGAGGGTAGTGTCTGAAAGGAGAGACATGGAGGTTTCTTATCCTTACTTCTCCATGTTGCATGGGCACAGGGAGAGTTGATCACATTGCAACCTTCACAATGCCTTATAAAAGGGGAATCAGGTTATTATTTCCTAAGCTATGTCATGGCTTCAAGGAGCTTGAGGAAGTGAAATGAACCTCTCCTATTTTGCATGTGTGGTGATGCTTACAGGGCTACTAAAAAGCAAAACTGACAAACCAAAGAATGTTCACCGCCTCTCCATCTGGCCTGACAGAAGGTAGGGTCCTACAGCAATATCTGAATTGTTAGAAAAAATATACCTGCCCTAGAGAACTGAAAAGTACCCACTGCAGTTAGGGCAGTCAGTATCTTAGCATGCAAAATCCTTTCTCATTGAAAACCCAATGACTTTCTGCAGAAGTCTAGAAAGGTAACTGAAGGCATCCAAGTTGGATGCCTTATATAGGTGATTATTCTTCTCTGTGCAAGCAAGCACAACCAATACACCCTCCCCCATAGTTTCAGGGTCTTATATACATAATTCTGAAAACATGGTAAAATCTAAGAATTAAACACGGAATATAAAGAAATATATATAATACCAACCACACGTCTTGGCTCAGTTGTGTCATCAAGGCCACAGAATGAATGCTAGTGAAAAAAACAAAAAAAGGAACAAAAACTATAACATAAGATCAAAAGAAAATGAGGAAAAAAAGAAAAGAAAGAAAGATGTAAGATATGTAATATGAAATCCAGTGACATTACAGCAGTTAGTCCTACATCTACATAATTGAGTTGATCTAAAAGATACAGTATACCGATTTTACTCTAAAGATGGGTAAAGGGGTATAAAATTCAGTACTTGAAGGCAGATTTATGAAAGGTAACATTTGTTGATCATGTAACTTCAGAATTAGTAGGTTTGGCTTTGTAACTCAGTTAAGGAAGTACTTGTAATTACACACCTGAAAGCTTTCCTGAAACGTGACTTACCAAGCTAAGAGCACAAACAAAACGCAACTTGTAAGGCAGAGAATCAGTTATGAGAAAAGCATGATGTGTTTAAACAGCACTTGTTCCTCATGTATCAAATAGTAGAATAAAACAGATTTTTACGTCATTCTTCTGTAAAGCCTTTTAGAAGGAGGGCTGGCTGCTGAAGTATCTATAGGGTAAAAATAGCCACCCTTATGTTCTTATTTCACTGAATTTTATATAAAACTTAAGAATAGAACCCATTCCTAAAGGAAAATAAAAAAAACATAATCATGACACAGTAACTCTGAGTAGTGCATTGTCCTCAGCTATAACCAGAAATGAGGCTGAGCTATAAATGCTGCCATTCCTTCAAAAGCATAAGACTTCTCTCCACAAGAAATTATTGTGCTCAGAGTCAGCAACATGTAGGTGTCAGTCTGCACCTACTGACATATTAAATCTTCAGAAGAACAATGAAGAAGAATTCATTAATTCTCCGGCAACACAATCTTCCTTTGGGCAATCAAATTCAGAATGGGATTTAACTCCAAGGAAAAAAAATATCAAATGTAATACAGATAGAAGGAAGCTCTCCACCCGTCCAGGAGCTGAAGGTTAATAGAAAATGATGAAGCTTTTTGGAAGTCTCCTGCCAGTGTAACATTAAGGCAAAGAGAATGTTAATCATTTTAACTCATTACTAGCTATCTGCTAAGCTTGTGATTAAGCTGTTTCTTTTCCAATTCTTTTCTCTCTCCATTCAACTGATGAGCCAGCACAGATAATGCTAACTTCCATTTTCAAAATTAGCAGTCTGTCTAATCCACTACTTTGTAAACTGTAACGGCAATGAATTAAGGGCTTACATTCTGGCAAAAGCAACATCTAGATATTTTGATATTTTAGGATAGGTGGATAAATACTAATATTTGCAGTAACTAACATGTAAAGCTATCACTTATCCCTCAAGGTTTCTCTGCTTTGAGGAATTAACTGTATCATCTTAGACATCACTGGCTGTTAGGCAGGAACAGCTTCAGGCATAGAAGTGGATCGAGGCAGAAAATGGCACAGGCAGTAAAAGAGCCCTTTAAGAGTTGGATATTGGCTGTGTTTCTCTGCTACTGGAAACAGGAATCACTGCCTCCCCAATGGATGCAGGCAGACTAGCCCCAGCCGGGGACTAGGTGGCGTGGTGTAAAGTGTCAATTAGCAAGAGCAGCAGAGAGCCCAGCTTTTCGTAGCTATTTTCCTGGCTCTTCCACAAACCCAGGTGTATATCACAGCTCAAAAAGTTCAGGATGAGGTACAGCAGAGGAGAGGCAGCTACTATGGGAGCAGAAGGGGCCAAGGAAGCTGCTGAAGGAATTGGAGTAGATACTAGAAGTGCTATATCCCCAGAAGGTGACACAGGGAAGACTGCAGCAATTCTGAGAGCAGACGAAGGGACAGTGAGATTAGTGAAGGATGAGGAAGAAACCACTAACTTCTGCATTTAGCCCAATAGCAGGTTCATGTAGGATTAAGTATCCCTCTGTACCAGAGAAAATGAACCAGAGATTATGTAACTCATCTTGCAATGTATACACTGGTTTAGAAAAATCAACATAACTAAAACACTTTGCAAGGGCTTAGAGAAAGCCCCATTGTGAGCCCATGCCCTGCAGAACAGCCTAAACTCCACAGACCTGGGAATCACTTGAGCCCACTGTCCAGGAACCTTGTGCCACCTCTTGCTTGGGACCACAGTGACACAAATACATTTGCTGTCTTAAGCCTCAATCAGAGCTTCTTCAAAAGAGGAGAAATATCATAGTATACCCTGGGTCCAGGGTATTAATTTGGAATTAATTCATTTCTATCTTAAAGGAATATTTTTTGTTTGTTGTGTTTGTCCCATGCACCTCATTAACTTTGGTTTAGTTTTCAGTACTTGCAAGTTTTGCAAAGTAATGTTATCAGAAGAACAGGACAAGTGTTCAAGGCCAGATTGGACAGGGCCTTGAGCAAACTGGTTTAGTGTGTGGTGTCCCTGGCCATGGAAGGGGAGTTGGAACTAGGGGATCTTAAGGTCCTTTTTCAACCTTAACCATTCTATGATTATGCCATATAGGGACAAATCTTTATGTTGTGTCTGATCTAAAACACAGCAAATCCTCCCCCTTCTAGTCTAGTTCAGACTTTTTTATTCCTTTCTGCACTTGGTAGAAAACCTAGGTAACAACTAATTTGAGCAGATTAGGGACAGAGCTTCATTTCATGCAGCAACGACTTAAAGCCAAAATTTATCTTCTTTTAAAACAGATTTCATGTTATTAGGTGCTATTAACATCAATGCAACAGAAAAGAGTAAATTAGTATGGAAAAAGAAATGAATTGGCATTGCACAGGCATTTATTTACCTTTTCCTCAATTTCTTTGAGTTGCCTTTTCTGAAGTTCTATTTTATCTTCTAGTTCTCGAATTCGCTGGAACAGAAAAAGTAAAAGACTAATTATACCTAATTTGAAAAGTATATGAATCAAAAAGATAAGAAATACATTAAAAATTAAATAGAGCAAATGCCCATTAATATAATGCTTCATTTACAGTTATATTAAGCAGGTCCGTGGCAGGATTGCTTCATGTTTCCATGAAACCATGGCATTTTAAACAAGCTGCACATTCAGAACATCATGTTTACCACCAGGAAGTTTAGCACTCATTAATCATAATTTTAAAATTTACATTCAGACAGTACCAATTTGTGCCAAAATTCTTAGAAATACATCACTACTTTCCCTGCAAATGCCAGAAGTTTTTCTACTTACCTAGACAGCAGATTCTACTATTACTTTTCATTTCCATTCTCTATTTTCCTTTCCTATAAAACATAACTATGCTTCTGGTGTAGTTACACTATACAATATGATTATGCTATATGATTTTCAGTTCATCACCAAGACATCATCCAGAGGTTCAGTTACATTCTTTTACTAGGGCCACCTCCCTTCTACATGAAGAAGGTGCATTTTATTACACTTTTAGTATCTTGTTACAGATAAAATAGGTTCAGAAATATGTTTTTTAATAAGTAGAAACCTGAAACCTCCTCCTACTAACAGCCACTGTGAATCAAGGAGCAACTTCATACTAACAGCTCTTCTTAGTATTAACTACCTGACCCCTGCCTGGCCTACAGTGGTTAAGGTTATTAACAGTTCCTGAACTTTGAAAGAAAAATCGTAGTCTGCTCTAATCTCTATGCATAGGCCAATAGAATTAGTGTAGCAGCTGCTGCACCACTCCCAAATTATTTTATTACTCCAAAATTGATTTCAACAAGAGTATTGCTTTCAAAATAACACCCAATCATTACTCATAAGCCTGTGCGATCAACTGATGTTGACAATTGATTACCTGCATTCAGTTCAAAGATCTTAAATAGTGGGAAATGCTCACAGTAGCACAGAAAAGCTGCAGCAAGGCCATATTGCTTTTAAGAAGCACATAGTTTGGTGTGAAAATTGCAAATCTAAACTAGGAGATACCCCAGTGATGGGGTACATCCAGCCCTGCAGTTCACTTGGCCTAGGGCATACTACCCCCCATACAAATACTGCAAACAGGTCACAGGCAATAGCTTTGTTATTTTTGCTGCTGTTTCAAAACAAAAGATTTTGCTTAAATGACTGGTTTGAATATCATGCAGTCAGGAAAAGTCAATCAAAACCTCCACGGTATCATTCTGCAAGATTATTCTCCAGATAATACAAAAGCACAAAGCAGATTACCCTCATGTGACACCAGTGCACACAGCTTTGCTGACAGTAACAAATGCCCCAAGCACAGCTGTATTAATTTCACTTTTTCTCTATTAACTTTTGAATTGATTTATACTTCATCTACTCCCAGCTCAAACCAAATCTCTCTCTCAAGCGATTGTCTTCACATACTGTATGTATCAGAATATTATAGTCACAGTAAAATGCCATGGGATGAGAAGCAGGCAGTTGTAATCATCTCTGAGATCTCTGGTCCATCAGGTTATACTCCTGTTTCTCTCCCACTCATTTCAGTTATGTTGATTCCTACTTACAACCACATCCCAGATCTGAGTGACAGACTACAATTGTCTGGGGGTACTGCTATGCTCTGTGATAAAATTTGGCCATGGTGAAATAAATGGAGAGAAACAATACTTTGAAACTCCATTTTCCCCTACAGGATTTATCATGTGAGATATTTTTTCAATATTGACTGAGAACTCACCTCCAGAAAAAAAAGGAAAATAAAAAAGTCCCTAAACATCTGGTGGCTTTCTCACCTCAGGGTTTACAGCAAAAGCTCTTTAGTTCTTTTATAAAAGAACATCTTAATTAGGATAAGACAGCATTTTTCAGATTAGGGAATTCTGTTAATTAAGTAAAATTTGAGATATTATTACTCCCCTGTGAATTGTTAAGCTTTTCACAAGATTACTGCTGTTCAGCTATGCTCTCCAGCTATTCAGAATAGTTCTAAAAAACCAAAAGGCTGAGGCTTCTGTTTTTGAATTCCCACCCATAAACCATTATAATTGTTAAACTTGGTGGGATAAAAGAGAATTGTTTTCAGAAACTGCTTTAAGATGAAGAAACACGTACTTTCTTAATCATCAGCATAACAAAGACAACCTAGAGATTGAAAGGGAATACACATAGGGTTGAATTTCTTACCAGTGAAAAAATCTACAGAAAATCCTCAAAACAACTAGATTTATATCAGTAAGGAGGATATATAGAGGGTGGATATAGTCAGTAGGGCAAATTTTTTTTTTAATATATATATATATGCATATATGTGTGTATATGTAGACTTATTCCAGACTTGCCATCTAAGAATAATATATTAAAATTAGGTGACCAGTGTTTAAACAGCTAGTATTCCCCTTACATGAGTGGGAATCACAATGACAGAAGACTTAAGCTGCAAATAAGCAAGGTTTTGTAATCAAATTCACTACAGACATTAAGAGTTCAAACCCAGACAGGTCAGAATTTGTTCTAAACCACAACCGTTGGAGTTTTCCATCAGGTATCAAAGATTGGAGTTTACTTCTAGTTGTTTACTTGATTTCCTCTGCAATATTGTAGGGAGGATTATCCAGGAAGATGAAGCGGTTTTAGCTATTCGCCCAACACCCTCTGATTGCACAGGGTCAGCACTGGAAGGTTACCAGCCTAGCTCAGCTATTTATATATCCTGAAAAATCTGACCTAACTAATTTATTTTCATTTAACCACAGAGATTGCCTTAAAATATAAATGTTTTCATGCAATATACTGGCAGGAAGGAAAAAAAAAAAAAAGGCAGACTTACACCTGCAGATGGTGTTTAACAGAAAAATAATTATTTTCCTCCATTGTACCTAGCTGCTTTTACAACATTGTGGTGAGGCACTGGGATAGGGTTAGGAAGCTATGAATGCTCCATCCCTGGCAGTGTCCAAGGCCAGGTTGGACAGAGCCTTGGGGGACATGGTCTAGTGTGAGGCATCTGTGGTAGTGGGGTTGGAACTAGATGATCTTAAGGTCCTTTCCAACCCAATCATTCTATGATTCCATGATCATCTTGACCATACAAAGATAATTTAAAAAAAAAAAAAAAGACTTTAAAAAATAGATGTAAGCTACATGCAGCAATCCTGGCTGTAACAAAAAAAGTATTTTCTAGAAATAACAAGAAATGTTCCTCAGCCAAAGGTCATAAAAAAAGTTACAAAAAAAATTACACATGCTAATTAAGACCAAAGGCAGGATTGCTTGAGATTCACTATAAGTACTTAGATCTCTATCTACGTTTTTTTTGTTTACAATAATTAACAATCAAGAAGCTGTGGACTCACTCTCAGGTTTTCAGCACTTGATTAGATGTGAATTCTGATTTATGTTTGCAAAAGCATAACTGTGACAACAAATCACACAGAACTATTTCATTGTTGTCAAGAAATTCCACCACCTCTCATGCTTTGAGGTATAAACTGATGATCACTAAGTCAAACTTTTCTTACTATGTCATCTAAAGCCATAACAGTTGTGCTGTAAAAGATGCATTCAGCTCTATCCTTGACATAGCTCACAGTAACCATGCAGGGTAAATCTAGCACATTTTTAACTGCACAAAAACTATGTAAGGAAGCAACAAAATCTATTATATCTTGCTCTCAAAACTTTGAGAAGTCTCAGTTGAGAAGAAAGCCACAGGCTGCTCCTTTGCTTATTCTGTTTTTAAAAAGGAAGGGGATATGGCTAGATAACCTAAAACCAGCACAGTATTTATGTTTCCTTTAAAACCCCTAGCACTGGGCGAGGATTAGGGACAAAATAGAGCAGAATTCTGTTGGGTTCTAGTGGTTCCTGTGTTCCTGCGGTTAATAGCTGCCCCTCAGTCACATGGGTGTACCTTTTCAGGACTGGCAGGATTCATGAGAATAACAATGTGCTGCCAAATATGAGGCCACACAAAGGAGTTACTGTAGGCAAACTGTCACAGGGAAGCAAAAATAGTGAAGAGAGACTGAACCATGAAAGAGAAGAGCACAAACATTACGGACATGGATCCTTAATACTGTCCACCTCTCCTGCATTCCAAACCAACCTGCCAAAACCATGAATACTAATTTGTTACTAATTTTATTGCAATAACAAACAGAACCTCATAAAACTTCTAGATGATTGGTGGTGGATTTGTGAATACTCCCTGTTACTACCTCCACCTGCACAGAGCTCTCCAGAGTTGGACAAGCATCCATTTCAGTATGGCAGGCAACTACTTGATGAAGCATCCTTCCTCTAGCAACGAATTTGCTGCCACTTCCGAGTAAGTGCTTACAAACAAGCAGAAAGCAGCAGGGCCAGAAGGGCTGTACTGCTGTATTGAGTTGACAGCAGATGGCTCTGCTGGCCAAGCTACCCCTGGAACAGCAGCTTCAGCTCTGTCAGGAGAGAGGCTCAGCTCTGAAATCCATTTGCATTTCCAGACAGCTACAGAACAAAGATGCTAAAGACGTACAACATGTGCCTTACTCATTACCTAACTGCAATTTGAACAGACTTTTAAGTCCCATTATAAGGTTTTCCTTACTAGCAGTTATATATACATTATATGTACATAGGCAGGTGATACAGCTATAACCCTGATGGACAGCCTTAAAATGCTAACAATTAGATAAGAGAGAGAACAACCAGAAAGTTCAGGCAGCTAAAGCATACATTTGCTTTGGAAGTCTATAGTGCGAAGACAAGCATACGACTGAAAGTCTGCTAAAGAACACCTAATATGGCATTATGAGTGACATTACCAAACAGAGCTGTAAACGGGAAGTTTACAATCAGACACTTCCAACTGTATAAATTATGTGTTCACTGACTGCAGTGATCATATACCATCCCTCCTCTTCAATCTCCAATGCTCAGAGGGCTGTCAAATTGCCCTAAAGATGGAAGTTACACATTTTTCTCAGCAGAAGATAACTAATGTATGGAAGAGGCCTTGCAAGTGCTCATAATCCTTGTTTCCTTTCACCTTATGATGCAAAGTTCATTTTTTTCTGGAAAATAGTGCAATTATTCACTTAAGCAATTACTTCTCCTTGGTAAACCTGGATGGCAAGTGCCTTTAACATGTATCTTCCAGTACTAGTAGAGAAACAAATACACCTCTTCCTTTCTTAAGTAGCAGAGAGCTGAAACACCAAGATGGGGCTTCACATTACTCCCAACAGTTCTGATCTTCCTCCACAGGGGGAGTCTCTCAGTTTGCATGAAGAATTGCTTTATAGTAGTATGCTGCCTTAGCTGGTCCATGAGGGACCAATTCAGGTGTCTCTGCACCTAACAGCTGGATAATTTCCCTAATGATTTTTGTTTTCAAATGCATCCAAACTCAGCAAAATGCTAGATAACCAGAAATGCAAATTCATTATTGTCATGACTCCCTTGGACAAAGATGCAAATAAAGGGACAATACAGCTTTTAAAACTGAATTAAAAGCAATGGGTTTCTTGCAGACCATTGAAATCAGAGGTCAGGAATTGTATTAATGCACTGCTAGTGGAGAACTAGCTAGGTACTGATTTCAGAAGAGAAATGTCTGTAATTTTTAGCATGGTCTGGCTCCTGTGGCTATACTGCAACCTCAAGGTTGCAAGCCACATCTCTGGGATGTCAGCAGAATCAAGGTTTAGGTGAAGTGCAAATAGCATGCCAATGGGTGCATGCCTGGGACTATTACACTACTTTCACTAACAGAGAAATCGCAGTCACACAGGCTTAGAAAACTCAGCTTGTATTACAGAGCAAGGAAATACAAATAATGAACCCAATAGTAGAAAAAACGGCTCTACACTTCCATTGTTTGGCATTATTGAATGGCTAACCAAAGCAAAAAAATATTGCTCTATTAAAGAAAATAGTTAATTGCATTTCCACACAGTCCACATGAAGTATGTGTGCACAGCTTGTGTTATAACAGCAACCCATCTGCATTAAATACCATTTCCATGAATATAGTGCCCATTGTAGAGGAGTGCTGAAATAAGTGGAAATCCTTCTGCTGAGCTCAGTGAGCCCTGGACTGCAGTCTCAGAGCTATAATTTGTCTGCTGGAGGCAATAAATCAGCTTGGTAATGATTTGTCATCATTTTGAGTGTTTGTCATGGGAGGAATTTCATGACTGTAAAGAAAAAAAATTGCTATAATATGTAATGAAGTGCTCTACTACTCTAAGATGCTAGGTCCAATTTTCCTCTACAAACCAACCAAAATGTGCATGCTTCCTCATTTGTTTTAGTTTTTCTTTCACGATACCTCAAATGCTGATATCTCTCTACAATTACATGATCTCTCTACAATTACATGCCCCCTTACACAAATTCCAGGGTTTTGACCCAAACCGCCAGCTACCTTTTTAGCAGCAAACACAGATTCCGAGAATCTTGGTGTTTTCTATTTATCGGATAGTGATGCAGGCTAGACAAAGTGGACTTCATCCAAGCCTTCTTCTCCAATTCTTCTTCTGTCTCTCATTCTTCTTCTATGTCTTCTCCAATTCATTCACAGCATCAGTCAGTTATTCAGACCTGAGACGACATCTTGGATGGCTTCAAATCATCAAGGAGATTTGCCAAACAGGAAAAATGCTACCACGAAAGAAACTTCTGTGACGTATTTCATCTTTCAGACAATGGTGACCCCATTATGCTTCATGTAGGTGTCAAGCTGCAGAATTGATGTTCTTGTTTCCTAGATAAGTGTGTAAGAGCCCATTTCAACAAACATACTGTTTTACTGACAACAGCATCAAAAACATCCATTTATCTGGCAGCAAAATATGTTCCTTGCCATTCTACTATAGTTGTGAAAGCACAAGGATGTACTAATCAGGAGGTTTAGTAATCACCTTAATAGTTCTTATGACACTCTCTTATTGGATTTACATTCATCAGCAAATCCAAGAAAACAATTTGATAATTTTAGCACAAAGCAGACAAAGAAGGATTTGCTAAGCTGCTTAGAGCCTAGGCTCTCAAATGTTGGAATGATTCAGGTTGATGTACACTCACAGGATAGGCACCATGGATGGACTGTATCAGACATGACCTGTATTTTCAATCTGCAGGTAAGATCTTTAATAATGTGAACAACATAACTATGTTACCTGTATAAATTTAAGCAAAGACGAATATGCCTTTAGCTATTCAAATCACTAACCTGATGGATAAAATCCTTAGTGAAAACATACTATTTTCTTGATTTCTTTTTTAAACTAATGCATTTTAACAGCTGTTTAAAACCTCAACTGTGTTTAAGATACAACTTGCATAGGCAACTGCCACATACATTTACTCACGCTGTTGGATCTGCTACTGTAGGGGATGTGGATTCAGGAATCTGAATATTCCCTTTAGACTCATATTCCTAGAGTGGGTTTTGCATAATGGTCATAAAGAAACAAGCAAGCACACTGTAACAGCATTAGCTCAAGATACTTGGTTTGTTTTTTTTTTTCCATCTTGTTTTAGTTTATGAATAAAAATTTAGTATAAATTTCAGCCAGTTGAATATAATAATAATAGGTAATTTTGGATACATTGTACCTCTCTGATTCTTACCAAGGCCTTTCATTGCATAGCAGGTAAAAATTTCATTCCTTTCTGTGTTCATGGTCTCAACCATTATAATTCAACTAACAGTTACTGAAGTAGAAGAAATGTTAATCTTTATTATGCATTTGTAGTTTATTTGCCTTCCTGAGGAGAACGAACATTTTGGCAGGTGCACTAATGCATTTTTCAGCATATGTATTCAATCACATATTTCTTATTAGTAAAACAGTGAATTTCATAAATACATTTATCTTAAAATAACTAGGATTAATATTTACTAGTAGGCTTGATTTCTTTTTACCACTATGAGTCTTTTAATTTATGCTATAGTAAAACCACATCATACATTGATATCTAACAGAAGAATATCAACAGTCCTATTGTTTTTCATTTGGGGAAAAACTAATTAAAGCCTATTAGACATATCTACCCAGAATTCTCAGTCTGTGTAAACTCAGAAGGCAAAACAAATTCAGCATTTTAAAACTGACTCTGTGACAACCTAGACTCATAATCAAGAAAGAATAAAAAAAGCATAATGTCCATTTATTTAGCATTAAATTTAGATTATTTCACATTCTGATATTTCAATAGCAAATTTCCATATAATACTTAACGTAAGTATGAATTTTGCATATGAAGACACATTTAATCTTCATTTCTGTAACAAACTTCTCAACACTTTCTTTTTTAGATTTACTTTTCCTCAGCTCCCACTGGCCTTTCCTAAGAATCATAGGATATTCAAGACCATAAGATATTTCCTAAGAATCATAGGGTATTCAAGATCATAGGGTATTCAAGACCCTGGCAGCGTTCAAGACCAGGTTGGACGAGCCCTTGGGTGATATGGTTTAGTGTGAGGTGTCCCTTTCCATATGGGGGTTGGAACTTGATGATCTTAAGGTCCTTTCCAACCCTAAATATTCTATGATTCAGGAATTCAGATGTAAGGATTTCAGCATTCAAACTTCAGATGAGTTTCCTTGATTCTAATATCTCTTTAAGGCACACAGCTGCTCTCGGGTATAATCTCAATCATACCTTGTTTAGGACAAAGGGAACAGATATTTTGTAGGTATTATTACACCAGTCCTACTGTAATCACTTATACAGGTGAGTAGCATCACTAAGGAAGTTAGCAAAGCAGGCATGGTTTGATCTGAAGCATAAATATATAGAAAATATACATAACAGAACACTATAAGATGAATATATAGAAATGACTAAAATTAAGTCTCATCTGCTATGCGCGTCATCCGTGGGAAATTACAGAAGTATATTGTGATATTGTCATTATAGCATCAATTTCAAAACGATGCCTTGATATACTGAATATCCACTCCTGCGTGACTAATCAATACTGCAGGTCAACTATGATTAACCTAGTCATGATGTGCTTGATGTATACAGATGACAAGCAGCTATGATATCATACACCTTTAAGAGCAATTCATGCATACAAAAAATGCATTATCAACAGTAATCTATTACATGTTGAAGAGCAAAGCATGGAACATTTCTCAATTGCAAACATTAATAATTGAAAAAAGAATAAAATCACTAGTTGCTCCGTGTATTCTTCTTCATGTACAGTTGTATGCAAACAGCTGGGAATGAGCTTTACTAGCATTTTAACACTTTGGATTTAAACAGACACATTTAAACAGATCATACCTATATAGATTTGGATGTAAAATGATCTGAGACTTTCCACAATTGTTATTGTGTAAGTAACCTTAGCAGTAATACTTCTAACTGCTTTCTAAACGGTGTGACAAAGCTGTGAGGTCTTGACCAAGCCAGCCTCTCTGCACGAGGTAATATGTCAGTGGAGGTGTTGTCTTTAATTTGTCCTCTCTGACACAAGGCAATGGGCCAAAGAGAAGCCAAAGAGGGCAAATTTAAGACAACACCTCCTCATGCCTATCAATGAGGCACACTAAACACAGCATCCTCCCTCTCCTTTTCTCAGGAGCCTTCCCAGTCAAACATGAAACCTTAATAATTCTCCTTGGATGAAAAATAGATGGCCTATCAACCATAACAGATTACACAGCAAAGGGGAGCAGAACAACTGCTTTATTTATCCAAGCTTTACCTGAACATCTGTGGTATATCAAATGGCAAACCTCAGCTTCCTACTTCACACTGGTTATTACTGTATTAATGAATTAATTTATTCAAATGAAGGTTTTCAGGGAAAAAAACAACCAACCAAAAACCAACAACAAAAAAGAACATGCAAAGATACATCTAAATGGCTGAGCCAATATGATCTTACAGATATGATGACATTCAACCCTACAGTTTTGTAAACAAACTACTCTCCCAGTGTGAACAAGGTGTCATACCTATAAGCCACCAGGGAGTTATGTCATCCCCTATACCCTTGTTTGACCTTTAAGCAGTAAGAACTTGGATCTTCAGGTCAGGGACTAAAAAAAGGAATGAAGAAACTTAGTGAAGGAAACTAGTCCAGTGTTTCTCAATTTCAAGCTATATTTATATTTTGACATTTCAGGATGAAAAAAAGACATCACTGCTTCTGTGTTCTCCTTGGTGTCCATAAAAAAAGTGCCTGAGGCATCGCATTTCAAGTGAATCCTTCTCCATGCCAGTGACATAAAGAGGTCAGTTTTGAGTTATACCTGTTCTGTCCTAAAGGATTGTCCTATGTTGGCTTTGAGTAAAACATGCCAATAAAATGGCAACTTCTGCTTGTATTACTAATGAATAGTACAACCTGGTCATAGGAGTAAGTGCTATAGTTTGAAGAAAATATAGTTAAAATATTTACAGCTGTATTCCAACTCTTCAGGATTGGAGTTGCCTTCAGCAACTCAGTATATTTTTGGTTGTTTTCAGCAACAATAGATATATTCAGGACTAGAACTGAAGTGATAATTTGTTTTACTCTGTAAAACAGCTCCACTCAGGAACATTCTAATTCATTAGTATAAAACACCCCCAGCTTAGTACAGTACCACAGTGCAACTCGGAGGAAATATAAGTTTCACAATTTTTGATGATGCAATGAACTAACTGATCTTTTCTATTTCCTTTTTCTTACAATTTCATACGAGTTAATGTTGTGCTGGGTAATTATTGGATTCCTTTAATAAAATCCGTCTCTGACATCCCTTTTGACTGGCAGCAGCCATTTTTGGAAATGAGAGTGTGTCAATCTGCTGTCCTTCAAGGATTTCCTAGCTTCTCTTTCTGTGTAAAATAACTTCAATTAAAATCAGAAAAAAGTCTATTTCTATTATAAATTTTCTTCACATGTGAATACTTCTAAACAGTGCAATTTGAGTTAATCTATCCTAATTTAAAGCCTTGTTCTGATGACTTTACACAGTTTCTTACTGCAGAAGCAGCTACAGTAAAATCGAAAGGAATATATTTCAAGCTAGATCCTACTAGGTTCATATAAATTTTAATTTGACCTTTAGATATTTACTTATTTTAGCTGATAACATAATTACAATATATTTTTAAGGCAATCAAACCAGGATACCATGTGGAATTTTTGTGCTGTTTTTTGAGAGAGCCTTTGGTCTTTTTTGTTTTGGGTTTGGTTTTTGATTTGTTTTTTTTTTTTTTGGGGGTGGGGGAGAAGGTGTGGTTTGGTTTTCTTTGCTTAATTAAGGAGTTAACATCACTACTTCAGAAACATGCTGTATTGCTTGATTTAAAGTGTTTTTTTCTCAGAGATGGTTTTTAGAGCTACACCAACATAATTTTTTCTTTTTAGAAATGGCTTAGCTTATTATACATACAGACATATCTGAAATTAACCTCCTTAACAGTACCTGCTAGTAATGATTTTCTAAAATGCACAGAAGTCATGCTTCTGCATTGACTAAAGCATGAATGTTACTTTTAAATGAAGTCCCATTAAAAATAAATCAGACACTGATTTACAAAGGCTTATAATAACAGTGCGCAGTACAGCGAGACATTTTTGATGGCAATTTATGCAAGAATGGCAGTTGAACTGCACACACCCTATGGCTAGAAGCAAATATCACAAGCTGCTCATGACAGATTTTTAATTAACATATTTTCCTCCTCTAATAGAGAGGATGGTGTAAAGCAAAGCACTTTCTCCGACTTAAATTGAATACTACCAATGAGCTTCAGCTGAGGATCTGTGCCCCAGACCTGCATGTTGCACTTTGTGTTTAATAAAAGTTTGAATGTCTTAGCAAGCAGATCTATTCACACAGTCTATCTAAGTTGAATCCACAGAGGCCTGTTTTCCTTAATACACAATGGGTATACATGGGTAGTTCCACTTTTAGATTCCATTATATTAGTTTAATGAACAATAATAATGAGGGGCTATACGTTGCCAAGATGAATAGACCTACCAATGTAAAACAGGGCCTAACATCCTGAATTATATTTATTTCACTGGAACAAAGTCAATATCTGGTGGGTAAAAATTAGGGCTTTATATCCAGACAAAGCAGAACACATAAAGCAGCACAGACTCACATTTGGACAACAGTTTACCCACTCTTGTGCACATCCCTGTCCCTTTCAGACAGTACATTCCACCAGCTTTGGAAAACCAGCATCTCCCAGGCTAAATCCTCAAAGACCCTGCACAAAGCAGTTCACCAGTAATGAAACCCTGCAGACCTACCGGTAGTGTTTATCACATGTCTTGCCAATCTGCATCCTGCAGTATGGTCAAGGATCATTTACATGTGGAAGGAGAGAACTCCTCCATAATCAGATTTTCTTGGACCCTCATTCTGTATGTCTGACACAGAAACTCTGACTCGGAGAAGGATGTAGCCAGCCAGCTAGGATAAGCAGAGTTGTTATTTTAGAGTCCTTTTATCAGGCTGACTACCTCACCAGACGGTAATAGAAACAAAAAAAACACATCTTCTGGAAGTGACCAAAAAGTCATCAAACTTTAAGAAATTCAGAGAATTTGGAGTCTTTAATATATGGTTTCTGTTTCATGGGAAGTTTGAGAGTGTTTGCAGCAAAGGCATTCTCTATTGGAGAATTGCAGGTCCATCAGGCATCATCATTCTCTGTAACCTTCACTACAGAGAGTAAGAAAGAAGGGTGGTGCTGCTTCTAAAGGCAATGCAGACTGTACAGATACGTCCAGGTCTAGATTACAGTTTTGCCAGAATAAAGCGTAATGGGTGTTTCCTAATGTTACAATGACAGCAAAACCTCTGGTGGCCATAAATGTAAAAGGAAAAGAGTGAATTCGTTTAATATAGCGTCTATGGATGTAGTCCATTTAGAACAGCTTCATCCATACATTAGGATTCTCTCAACACAATTATGGCTTTGTTTGTGTAGCACTCAGCTTCTGTCCTCAACCCGTGTGGACGAATGTAATCCTGTGAGAGTTAGTCCTGTGACACTATGATCCATGCTAGGGTTTCCTGCTTGATTGTTTTTAAGGCATACACATTTGCATACTACTATTAGGTTATCAGTGTTGACCATTGGCCCCATAACAATCCACAAATACAACCTTCAAAAATAACAACTGAGAAGAAACTGAGCAAAGCATTTCAAATGTGGTTTCCCACATCCCAGGCAAATTAACTGGCATCTTTGCCCACTGGGGTTTGGTTTTTTATTGTCTACTACAGTGGGTTAAAAATAGATGACTAAAATGCTTAGCTCCTTTTTAAACAGTAGAATATCATTTAATGTGTCCTGCAGGGCTGTAACATTGGCATGTCTAATGAGATGGGCACAATATAAAACTCTAATGGCACACTATAAAATATATTTGGAGACAGATACATAAACATCCAAGGCTAATGAGGCTACCTTTATAGTAACATTTTTGGTTAGGGCAGGAGTGAAGTTTTCTTCCACACTCATCATATTTAGCTTTATGATGTGGAACAATCTGTGAATACATGAACTGGACTCAAACTGAAGATGTCCTCCAGAAGTGCACCTGAACTGCTCTGAGAGGGAGCAGTCCACGGGGACCAAACGGAACACAGTCCAGATTACACTCCTGATATGTGCATAGTATTGATTTTGAGTCCTCAGGAACAACCTTTTCCCTTCACAAATCTATGCCTAGTTTTCCTTCCTATGTGCCAATACTATGTGAGTCCAGCTGCACAGGTGTCTCCCAAAAATGCACTCCAACAAGGGTTACAAGAAGGTCCTAGCCAAACAGTGTCAAGCTTTATGTGTGGTAGAAGCAAAGGACCAAACTGTATATAGTCTGATGTAAAAAACTGAAAATGTTTATTATTTAGATGCACAGGCATGAGTCAACACACATCATCATTCTTATACCCACTAAATGTCACTGAAAAGCACGGCGTTATTGTTCTGAGCAAAACACTGACAGCCTGGCTAGCAAAATGGACTGCCTAAGAGACTATCAACAAAAACCCATTCTCACTAATTAGCTACACTAATAACACTAAGCTAATGACTTCTGGTTCTATCTTTATTTAACAAATTGCATATATTTACTCTCCCCCTCTGACATTTTTAGAGACAGCTGCTGTCTACCTTCTACAGCTTTCTCTTCACCATTGCTTATCTGACACCCATTAAAAGAATTCATGTCCTGATCTCAGTGTTACGTGTTCTAAACCAAAGGAACATAGTGAAGGAATAGAGAAAGGAGACCTGAATGAAGTCAGTACACAACTCTAACACTGGCACCACAAGCCGATAAAGCTGGAGACAGTTTTTTTTACAAGGGTGTTTAGCGAGGGGTTTAATACAAGGGGTGATGGCTTTAAACTGAAAAAAGGGTAGATTTAGATTAGATATAAGGAAGAAATTCTTTACTATGAGGGTGCAGCTTCCAGAGGTTGCTGTAAAGAGGAACCAAAATCCTTAGGAACAATGATTTTGGCTAGAATAATTAACATCCTGAGAAATGCAACTCTCTTCTTTCCATGAATATTTGCACAGAAAAACTAGCAATCCTACCAATGGTAAATAATTACCATTCTTCCATAGGGCAGGACCTTGCCTTACTTCAGGTTGCCAATATTTGTCCTTAAGAAAGTGATTTAGACAGACAAGTCTTTTCTGAACTAATTTAAACATGGGAAGGCTTGTGAATGGCCTTTTAAAAAACTTCCTGGTTTGTTTGGGGTTTTATTTGGGGGGTGTAGTTCTTTTGTTTTTTATATAAAAGATTTCACAACTAGCTAAAAGAAGTAAAGGGGAGTGGGAGGGATATAAAACCTGGACTCCTGTAACTGCTGCTCCTGCATTTCCTCTTTTCGTACCTTTTCACTCTCTTAAAATGTTCCATTTGTGTTTTTCTAATTTAAGCCTTAAACTTGCAATAAGCTCCCCTTGGAGTCCTGTGGAAGACTGTGTGGTTGTACACACATGAAACAGATGGCGCAACAGGACCTTGCAGTGAGACAGTGACTCGTTTTGTGTTCCACGCCCAGCGCAGCCGGGTCCTCAACTCCTTGACACAGGAGCAGTACAAATAGACTAAGCGTAACTCAACAAGGTGAGGGTGAAGCGATGCTGTTGAATGGGCAGTGGTGGCAACCACAGAGGTAACACCAACAAGGGGATAGAGAGAGAACCAGGATTACCTGCTGTGCCTGCTGCAGCAGCTCCATTCGCTCGTGCAAGATCTGGCTGTCAAACTCACGGCTCTGCCTCAGGATCTGCCGCCGCACCTTCTCCACTGCAGCTCGCAAATCCTCCCTCTGGGCTTCAGTCAGCGACTCGCTTGCCCACCTTCCTGGATCCTGCTGCAGGGCATTATACAGCGTGGCTTCCAGCTCCTGGATTTTCTAATGCAACCCAAATCACATATAGACAGGCTGCCATTTGAATCCAGCAAGCAAATGACCCACCAACAGCTAGAGGAGAAGGCTAGCAAGTGAAGCCTTAGGCAGGAGGGAATGACAGACACAGACAGGTAGACAGAAAGCAGCAGTTGTGAGCAGTGAGGAGCATTCCACAAAGAGTGCATGTAGCGTCCCAGCACTGATTTACACCCAGGTGATGCTTCCCATTCTAGTAAATGATTGATTTCTATTATTTAAGAAAGAATGAGATGACAGTTCTGCATTCAATACCTGATAAAACCCCAACTACTGATACAGAACATTACAAAATTAATACAAACTAACAGATTTCCTTCAACTGCAACTGAATTGTTAAGCTATCCTGTAAAATATAAAGCCCTCAGGGAGAACTGTGAAAAACAGAAATCTTACTGTCTTCCTCTCTCTGGCCCTACTATCCTGCGATCCTTTCCTCAATGTCTACGTGACTGGCTCAGTTCCAAGTTGTCATCAGCAATGAAGAGGAACACTAATCCCTCATCAGTCTCTTGCCATTTGTCAGATTGCTAACCAGATTCTCATGCACTGACCAAAAGAGCGGGACTTGCAAAGCAGAGAGCACAGGAAAACTTCACATTCGCATGGAGAACTGTATTCCCAAGAGTAAAAGAAGAAAGGTATCATGGCAGTGATTCCTGATAATTTGGGTTAGTATGATGCTATTAAAAAAACAGCATCCAGACTGACAATACTTGGATCAAGAACATCTGACATCATCCATTTAGCCCTCATATCACCTTTGTGAGGTAGGTAATTCTATCCATATTAGTGATGCATAAACAGCTGCACAGAGAGGTTAAATGGCTTGCCCAAGGTCAAAGTGCTAGAAATAGAGCCTGCTTGCTTTTAGTTCTGTTATCTTCTCTGAGCACTAGACCCTGCTTCTTTTCTGAAGACATTTTCCTCATAAGAGATATTTACAAAGTATAAATAATTCTTCAGGAATTTTCATTTCCTGAAGTCCCGTTATGAACAAAGTTGGGTGTGCAGTTTCACCAGTTTGCAATCGTCGCTTAGCCTGAGAGGAGGCAAGGTTGCAGCTTCCCTTTTGAAAACTAGTAAGGTTGAATAAGACCACACAGGGAGGAATGGCATAGGAACAGCAGGCATTCCCAACTTAAGATAGGAGGTTAGCAGCAGTAATATTTACAAATGTTTAGGGAAAAGCAGTATTGGAAAAGTTCTGACTATAATTTCTGGTGCGTTTTATCAGTCATGGTTTTGTGGACACATAAACCAGCACTTCCCATTGCAGATGAACTAACAATATGTTCACATATTTTAGAATAAAAAAATGCATTGGAAAAACATTACACTTTGAAATACTATAATCCATTTCCTAAGTCTTCATGTAAGTAATATTTGATGTCCTATTCTGGCAGAAAAAGAAATCAATTAAAAAAGAACCTTATTTATAATTAAAAAAGAAAACCTGTATTATATCAAATCTTTTCAAACATGAACATGTAATGACTTCTTCTCCTACCATGTATGCCTGGTCCAGAGCTTGTTTCCTGTAGTCGAGTTCTTCCTCTAAATAACCCTTCTGTTTACTGAACAGGTCCTGAGCAATAATAAAAACAACGAAGTGTTTGTTCTTTATCCTAATTCGTGAAGAACCATAAATGCCATTATTTTTATGTGAACTTTCCCTTGAAAGCAAAAAAATATGTATAGCCAATGACCACATTCATCCTGAGTATATTTGGAATATCAAATTTACAGTATTAGTACTTAAAATGCACGTATAATATTAGCGAGTTGTACCTAGATAGCATTGACCTGCAGTGTACAAACCTGCCTTGACCTGACAGAAGTGCACACAACAGCTGAAAGGTGAATAGGAATGTGAATGCATGTGTTCAATAGCCATAACTTGCATGGAGCAGGCCAAGGGAAAGAAGAGAGAAACACAAGTGAGGACAGTTCATGGCTTTTCTGACAATGTCCAATGTGTACCCTCAAAGAAATCATGGGGTGAACCCTATTCTGCATTGTCTAGTGTGTTCTTCTAGGGAGGAAACCAGAACATGCAGGGCCACGGCTGGGTTCTGCAGCTGCACTCCCCAACACAGTACTGAAACAGCTGAAGGAAGAAAGAAACAGTTCTCAACTTGTGAAGGCAGGAAGCCAATTTGAAACAGGTAAAGTGAGGCTCAGAGAGGTTAAGTGACTAGCTAGAGAGCGGAAGAAGTTTTCCAGGTACCTAGGATTTAGAGGGATTTTTCGCTTTTGTTTTTAAAAGTAAAACCCACTAACTTTCACAGGTTTTTATATACATGTATATGTATGTAAACATAGAAAAAACATAAAACTAATATATAGCTAAATATAAACATCTAAAATATTTCTATAGTTTTTATACATACACACACATACATATATATACAAACACAGACTCAGATTTCAGTAAATTCAACATTCAAAAGCATAACATTGCAAGACAGTGGCGGACATTTGAACAGTTGTCTGAGTTGTCAAGCAAGAACTGACTAGTGATAGTGCTCTTACAAAACATGCCTTGAGAGTGTTTTGAGTGGTAGTAAGTAGAATTTAAAATAGTTATTTGATTTGATTTTCTTTCAATGCAGGTTTTCATGCTCAAAAAATTCAGTAGTAGACCAGAAAGCAGAGAAGCCCTGTGATGTAATCTATCATTTTCCAGTTCTTTTTTCTATTTAACAAACTCCTGCATTTCTTCAACATATAGAATAAATGTCAAAGTAAATACATAGAGTTCTTAAGATGATTAATTGTAGGTTTTATTAACAGTACAGAAAAATGTCGCTGGTCTGGTGAGTTTTATTATATATTATTTTATTTATTTTGGAAGGCAGACACAGGGACTGTGAGATGACGACCCCAGGCGCACTGTAGGAGAGGGTCTGGTTCAAGGCCATCTTAAAAATCTGAACATACACAATTCCATGGGTCCTGATGAAATCCATCCACGGGTCCTGAAGGAGCTGGCGAATGAAGTTGCTAAGCTGCTGGCCATCACATTTGAGAAATCATGGCAGTCAGCTCCCGACAACTGGTAAAAGGGAAATATAACCCCCATTTTCAAGAAGGGGAAAATGGATGACCTGGGGAATTACAGACCAGTCAGTCTCACCTCTGTGCCTGGCAAAATCCTGGAGCAGATTCTCCTGGATGGCATGCTAAGGCACATGAAAATCAACAAGGTGCTTGGTGACAGCCAGCATGGCTTCACTAACAGGAAATCCTGCCTGACCAATTTGGTGGCCTTCTATGATGGGGCTACAGAACTGATGGACAGGGGTAGAACAGTTGATGTCATCTACCTGGACTTGTGCAAAGCATTCGACACTGTCCCACATGACATCCTTGTCTCTAAATTGGAGTGACATCGATTTGATGGATGGACCACCCGGTTGATACGTGGGAGGGAAGGAATGCCATCCAGAGGGACCTTGTCACGCTTGTGAGGTGGGCTGGTGCCAACCTCATGAAGTTTAACCATGTCAAGTGCAAGGTCCTACACCTGGGTTGGAGCAATCCCAGGCACAGCTACAGGTTGGGCAGAGAAGAGATTCAGAGCAGCCCTGCGGAGAAGGACTTGGGGGTGTTGGATGATGAGAAAATGAACATGAGCCGGCTTCAGTGTGCGCTCGCAGCCCAGAAAGCCAACCGTATCCTGGGCTGCATCAAAAGGAGCGTGACCAGCAGGTCAAAGGAGGTGATCCTGCCCCTCTACTCTGCTCTCATGAGACCTCACTTGAAGTATTGTGTGCAGTTCTGGGGTCCTCAACATAAAAAGGACATGGAATTGTTGGAACAAGTCCATAAGAGGCCACGAGGATGATCAGGGGACTGGAGCACCTCCCGTATGAAGACAGGCTGAGGAAGTTGGAGCTGTTCAGCCTGGAGAAGAGAAGGCTGCGTGGAGACCTCATAGCAGCCTTCCAGGATCTGAAGGGGGCCTATAGGGATGCTGGGAAGGGACTCTTCATTAGGGACTGTAGTGACAGGACAAGGGGTAACAGGTTAAAATTTAAACAGGGGAAGTTTAGATTGGATATAAGGAGGAAATTCTTTCCTGTTAGGATGGTGAGGCACTGGAATGGGTTTCCCAAGGAAGCTGTGAATGCTCCATCCCTGGCGGTGTTCAAGTCCAGGTTGGAGAAAGCCTTGGGTGGCGTGGTTTAGTGTGAGGTGTCCCTGCCCATGGCAGGGTGGTTGGAACTGGATGATCTTAAGGTCCTTTCCAACCCTAACTATTCTATGATTCTATATGTGATTTCACCAAATCCACTTATTTAGCCAAAATCTACCTTCAGACATGTACATTTAGGGATCTGTTGCTATTATAGGCATTTTAGAATATGATACTTCAGGGGTTGGTTGAGAATGACAGGGGTCTGTAGCAGGTCCTGTAGGATATATTTCTCAGCCCTTTGCAGACATCTTCAAAACTCTGAAGAATGTAATATGGCATTAGACATCATGCTTATGCAATTGAATCCCACTTTGACTACCACTGTGGCATCATTTTCTTATGTGGATTGCAGCAACAGCTGTATGGCTGTTGTAAAGATGCAATACCACAGTCCACTGTGTAACGCACAGTAAAGGATAGGCCTGATCCCAGTGTGCTTACAAGTGTCTGACACCAGAGAAGCAGACTGGTTTGTCCAAGGCTATAGAGAGGGTCAGAGCTACCAGCAGATCCCAGAATAGTAAATCAGCTGCCCTGATCATGTTGCTTCTCAAAAAGCTATTGTAAAAGCTGGCCACAAAGAAGCAAGAGGGAAGGACACAAGAATAGGATCTCAATCTCTTAACATGGTTTCAAGGACAGCTAAACCAGTGGTCAGCACTTCTAAAAGTGTTATGCTAGAATATTGTTTCTAAACTACTTTCACAATTGAATGGTTTATTGGCAATGCAGACTTTCAGATTGCATTGCTACAGAAATGCAGAACTACTTAGAGGAAGACTTGAAAATATCACAGATAATAAATGGGAAGATAATAAACCAAGTTAGAAAGAAACTGCTGTTTTCCAAATCCTTTTATAAAAGAGTCCAGTACTTGTGGGCACTTTCCCTCTCCAAAACATTTGCATTTTTGCATAACAAGAGTTTACAATAGATAAATACTAAGTGTGGAAAGGATCATATCTATTTTAAAGTAAAACCAGTATGACAGTCTACACTCAACAGAGACCACAGTCTGAGCACTGCTCTTTTAATTGTGGCCCAAATAGGCACTTCTTCAGTGTTCGTGGGCAAATCACTTAACCTCCCTGGCCCAGTTTTTCATTCTTTAAGAAGAATGTAATGCTGATTGCTTATCTGCCTGTAAAAGGTGTGGCAAGGATTAATCAGTATTTTTAAAGCCATTTGAAGATGAAAAGCACATGCATGTTAAACCAATAAAACCAAACACTCATTCCAAACACTCATGGTTCAACATATGGAAAAATAAGGTCAGTATTACATTAATTTTGTTACGCAAGACAGAACTGCTTTTGAGAAAACATTCTGGTTTTAAGTATGAAGACCTTGGGGCAAGAAAGGACATCTGGAGTAAGAGGTCTCTACAACACATCAAGAAGCTGAATAATAGAAAGTGAAGGAATAGCCTTGGCAGTTTTACTGACATGACCCCAAAAATAAAAAGATGATGCTGTTGCCAGGCAAATTAATACACAAAGCACAAGGACAATTTCACACCATTTGGTTAAAATGCTCTATAAAGCTATGCCTTTGTGCCCGAATGTGTATATAATTTGCTATTTTTGTTCTATGTAGGTTGGACAGTTCCCTCCTAGCCCAAAGAATACAAACAAATGGTTCTAGAACCTCTTGCCTATTTTACCATGAAGCAATCTCTATTAAGCAGAGAAAGGCAGCAAGTCAACCTTTGAGTAACTTTATAAACACTCCCTTGAGATGAGTTTTAGCTAAATGAATTACATTTTTAGTTATTCCTTACCTTTTCATTCTCCAGGTCTAACATCTTCTGTGTCAGTGCAGCTTCTGTCCCCTCTATCTGTTTTAGCCACTACATGAACACAGCAGTGTGAAGAGGAAAAAATAAAAAAGAAAAAAGAAAGAGCTTTTAAAAAATGTGCATTGAACATTTTGCAAGTTTGTTGCCATCACTCCGAGGCATTTGCTTCCCCCTTACTATCTATTCACTTTGAAGTTACACATGAATAAGCAGGTTATAAAAACATAGCCAGAATGGAGGACTGCAGAAACATACTAAAGTAACATATGGAGGTTGTTTTCCTACAATAAACTATTTTCCCCCTGTAAAGTTGAAGGTACAAAATAGAGTTGGGGCAAGAATGCAAAATAAACCTGATTGTTTTCAGTTTGGTATACTCAGTGCTGCTTTGCCTGATTTGCAAAACCACCATATGGCTTCAGGGCATCAGTCCTACATTTCTCTAGCTGGCAATTTAAACAAAAGACAAGGTAGCAAACTTGATCCTTCGTTTTGCAGTCTGCTGCACCTTTTGTGGGAAGAGGCTCACTTCTAAAACAACAGTAATGTAGAGGGAAAAATGAAATGGACAGACAGATGGAAGTTCATGCAGTGGCTGCTGAGAATCCCTTACCATTCAGGTGGTAAACAAAGCCATCAGAATGAAGAAGAATGGCCATTGCATTCCAAAAGCAAAATTACATATTGTAATGGCTAAATATATGTACACAAGGTTATTGCTTAATTACTATCCATCACTAGGATTATACTAATATTCAGCATTTAACTTCATAGGAATGAATAGGAATGCTCAGTTCTGACTTGCTTTATTTCATTTCCTTGTTGGTCTGCTTACTAACATTAGATTATTCCTATTTATTTTAATTCTTTTTGTAAGGTTGCAGATAACCTTTTTTAATTTAGCATTCTGGTGGATTGAGTTCAGACTCAAAAAAATTAATGACATGTATTTTATTTTTGTTTTAACAAAGATTTAGATTGGAATCTGCAAACATAAGTTTACAAATAAGCAAAATGTGAATTCATTTTGGACCTTCCATTACTCAAGAGACTGGAGGATAAAAATGGAAACTGTTTTTATCTATTTAGTAGCTTTGTGCAGAGCTATGAAAAGTGAACAGGAACACCATATTCCCCAGTGATTGTATATTCATCATCTTTCTTTTCTTCATTTTGAAGGTAACAGACTGAAGATATTGCTAAGGAATGCCTCATCGCTAGTAAAGGAGTCAGCAATACAGTGAGCATTCTGAACCGTTGAAATCAGTAGAATGGGAAGTCTTCATCATCTCTCACAGCTACCCTCTATATTTGCAAATAAGTGTTTATTTACAAGAATTAGAGGTCTAATTTTATTTTAAGGTATGAACGATATGCAAAACTAAAGGCTGATTCTAATCTTCTTTGCCTGTAAACCTTTCTGGAACCAAAGACAAGAAAGAGACAACCATGTATTTTAGGAGTTAGTTGTAATCAGTCCTAGCATTCAAAATAAGCTTCTGGAATTGTGCCAGCAGAACCCAGAAACTTTCCTTGCCTGGCAGCTTTATTTCCAAAAGATCAATTCTGGTGGCCAAGTGTAATGGATGTGATCTAAATAATCACTGACTGTGATTAATTAGCACATGTGAACATAACTATTACAAAGTCTATGTCTGTAATACCAAAATATCTTACTATGAGATTATTATACATGATAGTTTATTGTAATTAAGACACTATAGGAATGCACAAGAAGAGCTGTCTGGCCCTTATTTAAAGGGACACCTGAGATGGTTACCTTACTCTGGAGGAGGCAGCGGAGGTGCTTTAAATTTCCTTTAATCCAAATTCAGTATATGCATCCAATACAATTTATGTTAAAACAATTATCCAGTCTTACTTAGCAGATTTTGTCTGATTTTTTTTTTTCTGTATTATGAAATGTGGTATTGTGTTCATTTTATTAAGGACAGCATAAGGCTGGTTTCTGTTATCCTGTCTTTTGGTAAACTTTGGACACAGTAGTTATTGAGAAACTCAGAGCCATTTGATTAGCTTGTACCTTAAACGTACACCAGGAAAAACAGGAAAAGGCTTCCTGCTTCTCAGAGTATCCTCTTGATTGAATTTGTTATCAGCTTGGATTTATCAGGTTACTGTGAGGGACTTTGCAAAAACCCACAGATAACACAAACTATTTTCATCTCGTTCTTTAAATGTCATCTATTTACCTATACAAAAAAAACCCTGAAATCTCCATTTTGCTGATGGAGCGTTCAATTTCTGTAGTAACCAGATTATCTGATAAAATCACAAAAATTTTGTTAAGACAAATTAGGAACCTTTGTCAAATGGAAAAAAAAAAGAAGAAAAAGAGTGTAGTTAAACTATAAACCAATTTTACCATAAAAAAACAAAGCCTCCACTGTAATTGTATGCTTCTATTCATTTAAGGAAACGTTTCAGCTGCCAAAGCTTCCAGTCCCTTACTGCTGTGATTAGTTGGTACTGGAAATAATTTATAGATTACAAGGTCTATGCTCTATTCTGCACCACTCTTACAAAAATTAAACAAACTCCCTAATCCCAGTTGTACTTTCTGCACAAGCATTAACTGACTGGAGCAATAATAAACTAATCCAGTTCCTGAAGTGTGGCCACTAGCTCAGCTTTGTGTACGGGGCCTGTGATCATCACCTCCTCATTTTAATGCTATAAAGCAATTAAAAGTATAGGGATTTTAACACTTTTCCTTATTTTAATTTTGTTTATATTAATTAGTCACTTAAAATCAATGATTATGAAATTACCTAATTTAGATTATCTCCATTAAGGTATTTGTGTAAGTAGATAATCAAAAGTATAACACTTGAGGCAATTATTAGAAAATGCTCAAGTTTTAATTTTAAAGTTCTGATTCTGAATTTGAAAAAAAATGTATCTAGGAAAGATTTAATAGAAGCCTATGAAAAGGACAGACAAGGCTTATTCTGATTAAAGAGGAGAGTTCTAAATGTCGTCTTTAGTCATATACAGATTTTATTCTCTGTAATGGAGAGAGTCATGCAGAAGTAAGTGACCCGACTGACTACCTATCTTGTACAAACTGCTTCTTTGCTGTCTATAAGATCTCTAACTTACAGAGGAAAGGAACACAGGAGCTTTTTCAGTCGTACAAAGAAATAAACTCAAACTGGACCATGGGTGTAGGACTTGCAGAGGACATCACAGCACCCTGTTCCTGTAGAGCTGAGGACACTGGCACTTCTGAGAATTAAGTATCTTTTGTCAAGTGTCTTCTTAGTACTTTATGCTAAGGGAATGTCTCCAGCACATGTTTCCATTTTTAAATTGTGTTTATTTTGTAAGTTTGATTTTACCTCAAGACATCACAATCCCAACAGTCATGTAAGGATGAATACTTGCTCCAATCCAGACAACCTGAAGAGAAAAGTCATGCTTCCCTGGCACAATTATGTGATATCTTGAAAGACATGGTCAGCCTTTAGACAAAGAAAAATCTTTAATGAATTCTACCTTTTCACACAGGGAAAGCACAGTCCCAGCTTGGATTATTGCAACCTGTTCTTCATTTCTCAAATTCTAAAATACAAAAAGATGCATTTTAATTGGATTTTAAATTCATCCTTTAACACAGCAATAAATTTAACTGTACTTGAAAGAATAGATCAGCTGTAACATTTAGGATTTTATTTCAGTACACCACTCCCCATAACACTTTTCAAATGGTTCATTATTCAGTGAAAATGAACTGGTTTCTGACAGGGCTTTTGAAATTTCTATTTATCTTCCCTCCCCCAGGGCAGAAAAATGCCTGTTCACTGGAATATAGCCCTGCAGCAAGTGAACCACCCCCTCATGCACTTCAGAGCTAGGCTTCCCACTAATGAAAGCAATGCAAAGAAAGAGCAAGCACCACAGAAACCTCCACAGAACTTTCAACATAAAAAAAGTAAATCTAGATCTTAAAATTAGTATTATAAAGACCTAAAACTGCTGTTAAAGCTACCTAGAAACTGGACCCAACTCCATGGATGTTTCTGTCCCAACTGCATGACCAGGACTTTATGATTTATTTGGCAATAGACGGGAAAGAAAGGGAAGAAGTTATCCTTGTCCTTTCTTCCACAAAATCCACTCCTGGCAGAAGCATCTTTCACAGTAATAGGTGATACTACTACTTCTCAAGAGGGAAACTTCAGGAATAACTTGGTCTGGCTTTGTCTTAGTTATGATTTTTCTCCCCTAACTTGTATTTTTTCCTTTGCCTCCTACAGTGCTTTTTTTCCACGTCATTCAGCTAAAATCAAATCCTCCCTTGAGAAAATACATTTTCCACTAGCATTTATTTAACTGAAAGGTTTTCTTTCAAGTTTGTAAATGTAATAACTAACCGTTCATATTGTTCTTACAAACATAGCCATATAAAAATCGTACTGTGCATTTTCTTGAATGTTATTATTTGTGGGAAAAAAACCAAACAAACCTGCTTTACAATAACCATAAAACTAGAGGTATATTTGAAATTTAAAATTTGTTACCCCATTATCTCCAAGAATATCTAGCTTCTTCATAAGTTCAGAAATATTCACATCCTGAAAAAGATGTTCAACGTTTACTTTTTATAAAGTGGGTGAGAAACAGTTTTTACATGCTACATTTTGTGTATCTTTTTATTCACTTCTGCATGCAAAAAGACTTGAAATGTAAATAAGTGAAACATTAGTTCTGCATCACAATTACAAAAGAGTTATTGATACTTTCAGAGACAAAACCAAATGTCACTCTTTATTATAGCAAGCAAGCTGGATGCCTGTGTATGAGGGCAGAATGTTCCTGTGCCATTCACATTTATCATCCTGCTGATGTATGCAGATGAAAGATCAAAAGTGATAAAGAGGCTTAAAGGACTGGGTTTCTTTTCTATTTGGAATGGAGCATCAAGCACATCAGGCTACAGAAGGTAAATGGAGAGAGAACATGAACAATATAATCACTAAGAAGGTCTGTTGTGTGGTTTGGATTTTATTTTCTTTGCTAAACATAAACGTGGCAGTTCAAATCAGCCTTACAGCGGCAGAAGGGTATATGCATGGTGGACTGAATATGCCCTTCTGAATCTAATAACTCACAACATTTGGGAGTAGAAAGCCGCATTTCTCTGTCAGTCAGCTGCCAGATCCCCCAAAAGCAGTGAATAACTAAAAGTGGCTGGAAAAAAATCATGGAAATATGCTATTCCCATTTTCCTGAGCTAGCCCGAGTATAGTCCATAACTTAATATGGAATCATTCTCATTGACTTTGCATGCAGCTGTACTACTTGAAGATAGTAAGGCTTGAGAGCAGGGGCAAAGACCAGTTCATGTTAGTCCAAATGCTTAAAACATATGTATAAATCAAGACAGCCTTTTTAAAAGCTGACATCCTTCTACTCATAATCAACATTTCCTGGAAGAGGCCAGCATTTCACAGGGCTGTGTCTTGGCTCACTAATTTCATGAGTTGCAGTATGCAACATGCTGGTTGGCATCTATGTGTTATACAACTGTATTTTGTCAATAGTCAGGATTATCAATCTTTAAAATTTTGTAAAGCTAAATTAGTTATGTTTGTAAATTACACAGCTACACCAGAATATACTTGCTCATTATTTTTTACCCAACAGACTCCAGAGAGAAAGACTTAACAAGGAATGGAAGATTTCCTGAAGACCAGGCACAGACATAGGAGAGAACCTACAAATTAGTCCATCCTGGCTCAAAAAAAGGAATAGCGTTGTGTCTACATTTGTCCATCCTGAGAAGTCCCTCCTCTTCTTCCTTCTCTCTCCAAAAACTTCAGCAGTGTCTCCAAATGTTACATTAACTGTTAAACAGTGCACATCACTAATTTTAGAATGGTGCACAGCTTAATACACACTTGTGTTTGGATTGGTATCAAAAGCAAAACTATTGATTATGATCAGCATTGACAATGTTGAATGGAAACTTCCTTAACTATCAATTATACTGGTGAAGAGTGGAATTCAGTAAGACATACAAGTTCCCACACCTATTGAGCCAGAAGTACTGATTCTAATTCATTTATTTCCATGATGAAGCAAATAAGAGGATTTGGAAACCAAATCAGATTTTGCATCATTTCAGAATCAAATTTGCTACTGATAGCTAACAATTTGAAAAGGCACTGAAAACCAAGTCAACAATTTCAGTATGCCCATATTAGTTGACTGCCCCAGCTCCTGGGTAAGTGAACTGAAAGGCAGATTGAAAAAAGCTTACCTCTCTTTAAGAATGCAACAAACAAGAATAGACAAAAAGTACGAATTCTAGATCCTGGTAAGCTGTACCAGCCACAGCCAACACGCAAACTAGAATAATAGATAAGCTAAAAAGCAGATGTTGTATTCCATGGAGGCTGTATTTGAAATGTAATAAATTAACCAATGACTCAGCATCGTTTGGGAAAAGACTACCCAGTCAAACCTGTAGGTAAGAATCAAGTTTCTGCTTTTTTCTCTTTTGGATTACTCAGCTAGCCAGCAATATGCAGCCTGCAATTTATTTTTAGTATTGTGCTTATTAAAGCACTGAATAGAAACAAGCCTTCTATAAGAGGACTTGTAAACACAAGTACAATACAAGCAAGTGCCATGGAGCGTAGGACAGAGATATTCTGCTTTAGTTACTGTTGTGCAACGTTGCTAGCAAAGAAAGCCTGAATTCAGTCTTAGTGAACCAGCATACAAATTAATTTGTATAGCTAACTTATTTAAGGGAGAACATACATGAAAAGAGTAACTCTTGCTTCCTCATAGCAGAAGCAAACCAAGTGAGATTGGTTTGTTCTAAAGTGAAAGACAGACTCTCACTTATTTGAATGAGTTTTGGATCACACACGTCTTGTTACAAGGCCCTGGCCTAGACATGTAAGTATATTAATTCAACAAACTGAGTGCACAGGTGCTTTGTTAAATCTGGTCTAAAATAATAAAAGAATGCCTTAGATAAAAACATTTAATATCAAGAACAAAGTACGGTAGCAAGCCTGACAATGAATCCCATCAGCACCCACATTGTTCCTTGTAATGATTTGATAGCAGTACCTTAGATTAGATGTAGACTATCTTGACAGGCCAGCCTTCATTTTTGCTAATGAATTCCTCACAGACTACCAGACCATGTTCTTATGAAGCCATTTCCCCAGTCAAAAATATCTTTCTTTCCTTACTACATTTATTTTTTCAGATTTCTTTGCAAAGAGCAATATTGATATTGAGTTAGTCAGTCCAAAACCATTCCTAGCTATCCAACTGTTACTAATATTCTACGTATACCTTTATTCCTTCCTGCTGACAGAACAGTTGAAGAGCACTTCCATTGTTTTCAGGGAAGGTGGTTATTTGAAGATTAAATGCCGGCGACCTTCGTTCTCTCTCCTGAGGAAAGATTTTGTTTAAAAATAACACGTGTGATTATATGTAAATGTTTATTTCCCACATCTACAAAACATGCTTGTACATTACAAAGGAAGATTCCTATTGATATTCCAAATACACGGTGTATCCTCTTACTTTCCTTTTACCATATTTGAAGGATTTTGGCTTTAACTAAGCACAAAACCAGAGTTATCTTCCAACTAATTTTGTGCACACACACTTTCTGCAAGGTTAACCAAACTTTGCAGAAAGAAACTTGTGCAAAGAAACCTTTGCATGCTGGCCATATAACTGACTGGAGTCCTAAAATACCCTGCAGATATTTATGTTAATTGTAATCTTATTTAACTACTGCTGTCTTTCATGGAACAAACAACAACTTAGAAAGAAGAAACTGCAGGCAAAAAAATTAAACTGAATCATAAAATAGTATTGTCACTGAAGATTTTCTCAGTAAAATTAAAGCTGTGTATCTGCTCCCTGTTTATTCTTCAATTAAGCTTTCTACTAGAGCATGTAAAATCCCCAGTCCTATTCACTGTGCAACCTAGGACATTGGAATATTCTGAAAAGCAGCACTAATCTACACTGATTCTTTGGGCCACAACTAAAAAGTATAAACACCCATTTATCTAAAACCATAATATTGTTGAAATTCATCCAGCCCATCTTCTTGATTTTCATGCATTTCTTCAAAATACTAACCTATTATTGTTTCAGAAGACAGAAATACAGTAAACCGATACATAGGCATTTTTACTTAAGTGTAAATGTGCTTGTGAAAATAACTGTATTGAAAGCTCTGGGCAACCAAGGTACTGGGTCTTACTCTCAATTCTCTGTAACCATGGGAACCTGAGTAAGGAAAGTCAGATTTCCTCTCCACATTACATGAAGAGGGACTGGCAATAAGAGCTTCAGTTTCCAACAGTACAATGAGAGAGTTCTACTGCAAATATTTGAGTTCCTATGACCATCCATGCAGGTGCTTTAATTGATATGGCAAGTGGGCTGCATCCATTTACTGAAGCAAGCTACCGAGCATGGCGAGTCTTGTTCATTAACTGGCTTAAACCTAACTCAAGCTACAACAGAGGGGAAAAAAAATATATTCCTGTACTCTGTATGTTCCCCGAACCCCATAAGCTCTGTTTTAATTAATATTTTTGCAAACCAAACCCAGAAACTTAAATTTGATTTCAATTCAGTTACCATTTTAGGTTTTTTTAAAAAAGATAATTAGTTGCTATTGCATTAAACTCACCTGAATTTGCTTGCATTAACTGATGGAAACAAAATGGTTGCTTTTTACTGTAGCTTAATTCTCATCTGAAATAATTGAATGACTCTCAAAAAAGTTACTGCCCTGACTACCAGAAGCAGTCATTATTTCAGTCAAGCATTCACACTGTCAGTCTACATGCTTGCCCACTAAGGGGAAAAAGTCTATTCTTGCAATCAAACAAAAATGCTTCCATTGTTATTCTGTGAAACAAGTCTTTAAGACTTGGCACATGGCGAAACTCTACACCTCACACTGAGCTGGTTTTCATGTGATTCTTCCACGTGAAAAATACATTAATGAAGGATGTGTTGAAGCACTTCTTTTTTTCCTTTTGTTAAAGAAAATCTTTTGGATTGCTTTACTTCTAAGAACACTTACACTTTAGGAAACAATTTCTAGTGTAACAACTGCCAATTCAAATGCAAAACATTCAGTATCTTACTTTACAATTGTTTAATAAAATATAAAAAACTGTATTAGAAAGCATGCTACTTTACCTGAGCATCTACTGAAATTCTAATAACCTACATTCATAGTTTTGAATATAATGGGCTATAACATGAAAATATATGGTTGATAAATGATTAAGAAAAGAATAAGAAATGTCAAAGACAAAAAGAAGAATGTCTGCATAACAGGAAGAGACAACATTTTCATCTTTATCAGAAGTTATACATGCCAAGATTTTGGGTAAAACGTGCTGTGTGATGAAAATTATGAAGTGACAATGACAGTTTTCTTGGAGAGTTTATTCTAAATGGTGTTAGGAATGCTGGTGATCTTTGAAACTGAACAACATGTGATCAGGCAATACAACCATGTGACAGCTGTGCATCACACACAACTGGTTTAGTGTTATTAAATTCGACATGGGCCCCATTTACGTGCTTTCGACTCTAATCGCAGGCTATGTGTTCAAATTTTTATTAACAAATAATTTTGCTGCTATTTCATTTATGCATAGTATAAAATTTGTTTGCTATGACAATATACTACTTTCAGGTACAGAAGTTGTACTTGTGCTTCACCACTGATGTTTTCAGAGGGTTTTTTTCCATTTTGCATTGATTAAGGCCAATTATTTCCACTCCATGACCATTTTATACCATGAGAAAATGGATTTCAGGTAAGACAAATTCTTTAAAAGCTGCTATCAAAATGTGTTATTTTAAGATAATTTTGCTTCATATTAATGTTGTCAATCTTAATGTAATTAAAAGCAGTTACACATTGATGTGATGGATGTATCAGATCTTTAGTCAGATCACTGCATGCAAGACGTAAGAAGGTGTGTTAATTTAAATGATGCCAACCAAGGCTGTAGTATACATACCAAGTGATTTTACATGCAGGAAAGGAGCAGTTATGGAAATGAAACAAATAAAAAAGGCAAAATATTGCAAAACAAAATATTTTATTAGATTAAAAACAAGCTATATGCAATATATATTAGCTATATTACATCTTTATAAACATTAGTGAGCACTCTCTCCAAAACACATTAAGGCAGTGGCATCAATTTTGTTATCCCAAGGTACAACATTTAAAAAATAGATACCAAAGTGACTTCCCTTAAACATGCACCAGACATCAGTAATCTTTACAGGAATTTCAGCTTGGGTTCAAACATAATTTCTGCTCCATTTGAGAGTTTGCAACAGAGAGAATCTCTTACTTCAAGCTCTAGCACTCTGAACTCTAACAGCTCATTCTGGTCTTTTGCATCTTGCATCTCATTCTTCAGCTGATGCTCTTCTTGTTCCATTCTGTAAATCTATGAGACAGATACATCACAACATCCCATAAGCAATAGGAAAGATATTGTACATAGTTACAGGCCAGAGGTTTAGGCAAAACTGTTAATTATTTCAGTTTCTCTTTACATGTTGGGTCATGTCTTGGAGATAGACAAGGAACAATACAGCAGAAAGTATTTGTGAGAACTGTCAGCAGAAAATAGTCAATGTTCTCTTAGAATAGTAATCTGAAAGTAGTATGAAAAGTGATATGAATATTATACCTAAATGGATTAAGCAATACAAGCTTTCTTTTAAAATAAAATGAATGAAACTGGATTGCTTTAACATTTGGGTACTTTCTCATTGTCTTTGCATAACTAGACACGTACTATTTAGGGTATAAGAAAGACAATAATGGAGGGATTGTCATGTCTGATTTTTGGTTTTCCAGATCTGTGACTTGGGGTACTAAGAATAAGAAAATAGAAATTAAAATTTCACTATTCATTATGCCAACTAACAGCTTTAGTCTACTGTCTAACTTAACTGGGTGACCTTTTTATTTGTATGAAACTCAATAGAAGTGTAACATCTGGCATAATGTACTATGATGTTTATAATACCATGTAAGTGTCCAAATAAATTAACTCCAGCTGTAGCTACTTTTACTCATGAATTTTTATTTGTTTATCTTATTCCTTTTACATCAATTGAGCTACCAATTAGCAAAAATAGTTCTTTGACTCCATGAATACTAGCTAATTTTCCCACCAATATCAGTTAAGAACAATGCTCAGCTCCGAGTATTTCAGATTGGAAATGATACCATAGCCTTACATTTATCAGTATTATTTAATGTGTGTAAAAACTGTAAAAAAAATAGAAAGCTGAAGGAAGCAAGCAAGCAGTTTTATTAGTAATCAGGACAATAATAATCTTTGTGTAAATCTTTGGCAACACAGAAGTTTCCACACTGTATTTTGTTGGACACTAGAAAGACCAAACAGCTTGGGTTCTCCTGTTGGCTATGCAACAGGTAATCCACAATAAGGAGCAGCTTCCATTTACAAAGACTGCAAAAGCATAACAGTATTTTAATCACAGACTTTCATCGGAATGTCTGCTTCTGGAAAGAAATAATGGGACTAACTTTCATGTTGATATAACAGTACTTAATACATTAATTTCCTTTCACCATTCTATTTATGACAAAGGGCAGCAATAATGAAAATATTCCCATACTCTGCACACATACCTTCTCTAGCAACTCCTGATTTGTTCTGATTAACAGCTGCTTTTCTTCTACCCATTTTGAATCCTACGAAGAGGATTAAAAAGATTACAATATATATATATTTTGCAAAATAAGACAAGTGAATGATTACAATAATTAGAAAATTTCAGACATCATTGTACATTCAAGTATAAAAATGGTCACATATCAAAAAATAAAGCTATCGTAAATGTTTCAAGAATAAACAGCATTTGAAACTGCAGAGAACACAAAAGTTCCTTTCTCTTCCTGAAGCTGACTGTCTTGGTTTTTAATATGTTCCAGCTAAGAATATACTTTAAAATTTTTACATATAGCATTTGTGGATGACCACAGTTATATGATATTTTATGTCCTTTAAAAGATTTTATTCACTTAGCTTAACTCAAAGCTATTTCTTTCCACTGAAAAGAGTTGGTAACTTCCTTGCAAAATCATCCCAATTTGAGTGGTGTAATACAAATCCCAATGGAGAAAGAAAACCACTTAACTACCCTAAATGACTGAGAACAGGCTTCAGCAGCATGCTGCTATTTGTCTTCTGTTAAAAGTGTGAGAACCAGGCTAACATACAGTGTTTGTGATAAGGAATTCAAGGGTATGGAGGAATGGAAGTGATATAATATATTCTATACTCCATTTGAAAATTCAATTTCCATCTGAATACTTGTTCCAAATGTCATGTTAGGTTTTTCCATTGCGTCAAAAGTTCTCATCAAATATCCCTTTAAAGACCCAAACTACAAAACCTCAATGCCAACCACAGCTTGCTGTTCATATTTAATGGATTGTAACTGCCAAATTCTCCCTGTAAAGTATTTACATAACCTAGTTCATACTGTTCTAGTAAGTTTGCTACAACAATATCCAATACTCAATATGCCATACTAACTGTAGATCAAATTATTTTCTAAAGAAAAAGACAATTTAAAATCTAAATATCTTTACATTATGATATAACCTTTACTTCAATTATCATTTTTTTTGGAAATGTTTAAATTAGTTTTTATACCTAATGTCCACTACAATTTCATATTCTATTGTTCTTTCTCCTTTTTCCACACATACATAAGAATGCACAAGTGCATTTTAACTTTCATGCAGTAAACAAGCTTTTTAGGGTTATGATGTTGTATCATACTGAGAACAATATACTAAAATGAGTACTTAAAGGGCATGACATTTGTCAAGAATTCTTGAAACAAATGAGAGAAATGTTGAAAATAAAATCCAATGTCTAGTTTAACACTGAGCTAGTATTTTACCAAGGTCAAGGAATCAACAAAGAGTTGCATGCAGAGTTAGGGTTAATATCCCAATGCATGCACATGGAAAATGCATGCTCAACAGTTACATTCAACTACTCCAGTTTGCATAAGCAGAAAAAATAGATTACTTTGCCTTGTTGATTAGTAACTTGTGTGTCTTTCTTGAGGTTCAACTTGACTTTCTGAGAAAATCTTAACTCTGGTGGAATTGTATTTATATACGCACCAGGTCACTGAGAGAGCTGAGCATTAATAAAAAAATCCATCTGTTACATTACATACTTCAATATTTTGAGATTTATTACTTATATATACCATTTATATTACTATTAATATTTTATAAGAATTTATTCCCCTAATATAAAGTTTATCCATGCATCTCAAGGTAGCCTGCAGAAATGGCTTATTAGTCTTATTTATATCCAGGGGAATTCTGACAGATCAAGCTGATGGGATATTAACAAGAGCCATTGGTACATACTTTGAAATGACACATAAATTGTTATAAGCTAAACTTCAAAGAATTTTTTAACAATGAGATTCTTGTCTCTTGCTCTGAATTTTACTTCAGGAAAACTATGAAGGTTTCTGCTGTTTCTGTTTCCTAAAGATAAAGCTGTAAAGTAAGACTAAAAATATCTGGAATAATACCCTAGGATCTTTTGATTCATTGTTTTCTTTTCTAGAGCACTGGTTTCCTGAATTAACATTTCACAAGTATTATTAAAACATGACAAAGTGATAATAATAAAAAAATAAAAATCACATAGTGCACAGTCAATTTGTCATCACAATCATTTATTCTGTGGAATGTAGATACTAACAGGTCAGGAAAACCAAGGAGATGCTAGAGTTCCCAGGAAGACACTTTGACCACTTCTGTGGAAAGCTGATGCTAAGCACAGAAACTAGCTCACTAGAGACAATATCATATTGCTCCTTGCTCACGTCCCTCTTGGCCTTCTCAGGATTACTAAGAGATATAAGGTTGAAAATGTCGTTATGAATCTCATGAAGTAATAACTAATCAAATTCTAATTTCCAGGCATCTCCTTTTGACATACCATTCCAAAAGCAAAATCACAGAAGTAATTTCTGACATGGGTATCCATGTTCACTTATTTACATACACAGTTCTTATATTTTACACTGTAATATGTAACTTCTAATGTCTTCAATTACAACTTTATTATTAACACAATAATATGTCAGCAATAGATACTCAAGAGGTCTTCAGTTTCATTTATTATTCTTCCAAAAGCTCAGTGAGCCATCACTTTTCAAATTGAGAACATATTCTCTATTTTTAGTAATATTTTACTTATATGGAATATACTAAGAAAATTGCAGTTTGTGTGGAAGCTAGCATAAACACTTTTTATCCTTAATTTGCATATAACCTTTGCATTTGTAGAGAATCTCATAGAATTATTTTCTTACAAAGAATAAACCATTAAAATGGTAATACCAGTAACCTGGCAATATTCATAGGTTGTTCTCATTTAATGCTACAGAATCATTAGTCTTTGAGAAGTATATCTAGAGATAGCTATACACTATTTTATTTCCATAAACTACTTGAAATGTTAAAATTGTTATTTCAAACTATAAAACAAAATATCATGTCCCCAGGTTTTGCAGTGCATTCTAGCATTTATGCAATTGAACGTCTTTTAAATACACTCTCATAACTCTTAGTCAGCCTTCCTGAAGATCCTAGACATTATTAAATATGCATCAGTAGCCACATCTTCATTGAATATTTACAATATATACTGAAGCATAAGGACTAATTTTGCTCTGTGGGATAGGATGGGAATTTGAAAGAAGTTGAGCCCTCCAACATTATATGCCCCGGAGAGTAACACCACAAGTGGCTTCCAGTAATCAGACACACTCAGTGGTTCACTTCTCTCTTGAGACAAGTGTGGATGTAATTTGGGTTTTTTTGAGTTTTAATATGCTTCACACCAAAAATATTCTCCAGTACAAATACAGAATATTTATTTTATTGGAAGTTCTAGTGAATATAAACAAAACAGAAAACGGGAGAAAGGCCTTCACCAAATGACAATGGGAAAAGAATTAACAATACACACATACAGAGCTATTTTGATGTTATGCTTTAGTGTATTACGTGCCAGGAAATGAGCCTTTAATAGCATTTTCATAACCTATATATTACTTTCCTTTATTTAAATAATTGATTGCTGGAGTAGGAATTAAGCTGCATCAGTCACACCAGCAGACCAGCAAGCAATGAAGATGGCAAGGGCACCACTGCATGCAAGGGAAAAAATGATGTGGTAGAGGACATTAAGAGGTGCTTTTACCTGCCCTTTCTCCATTAGAGCTTTCTCCAAGTCCTCAATTTTTGCCTGACACCTGAGAAGATCAGCTTGCAGTTGTTCACGAGTCTGGGGGAGGAAAAACACCAAAAAGTGTGTTTATATGCATGCACATCCAGGTAAGCAGGTAGATTTATTTACACATAGGATCAAAGATACTTTCTACCCATTTATGGACTGTCCAGACAGCTTTTAATGCTTTTCACAAAACAGTTTGGGTTGAAGGATTGTCAAAGGTTATCTAGTCATAACTCCCTGCAATGAGGTTTCTTTCTAATGCAGACCAGGAGGCTGTTGGCCTTCTTTGCTGCAAGGATACATTGACACCTCATGTTCCACATGGACTCCCCCACGTCCTTTTGTGCAAAACTGCTTGCCAGCAAGACAGTCCCAAGTCTATACTGGTGCACGGAGTTATTCTTCCCCATTTGCAGGGCTTTTTCTTCCCTTTGGTGAATTTAATGGAATTCCTCTTCATACAGTTCTGCAGGCAATTGAATGATCCCCTCTAAATGGCAGCACAACAATCTCATGTATTAAAAACTTGTTTCAGCTGTGTAGCATCTGCAAACTTAGTGCAGGTGCACTCTGTTCAATTATCAAGGTCACTAAGGAGCTAACACCTTAAACACTACAGGTCCCACTATCAACTCCTGCAGTATATCACTGGTGACACACCTCCAACTGAACTTTTACCACTGACTACAACCCTTTGAGCTATTTCAGCCAATTTTCAGGTCACTTTTATTGTCCACTTGTCTAGTCTGTATTTATCAGTTAGTCTATGAGAATCTCACTGGGGAGAATGTCGAGACTTACTAAATTCAAGATAAACAACATCCACTGCTCTCAACTCATTTTCAAAGCTAGTCATCCCATCATAGAAGGCTACCAAGAACGTTTAGTGTGATTTCCCTTTCATAAATTCATGCTGGTCACTCCCAGTCAACTTCTTCTCTTTCAGACATTTGGAAGATAATTATCAAAGATAATTTGCTCCATCCTTTTCCCAGGGATCAGACTGAGAATGACCAGCTTTCAGTTCCCCAGATCCTCCTTCTTGCCTTTCTTGACGAGTCACATTTGCTCCCTTACAGTCCTCAGGAACCTCCCACAGTTGCCACGACCCTTCAAAAACAACTGAGAGTGTCCTAGCAATGACATCAGCTGACTCTCTCATAGTCAGTAATATACAGGTTCAAGCTCTATTTGATGCAGAATGAAGGTCATGAGGTGAAGATGATGAAGTTTTGAGCCCTATGGCTATCACTTGCCCATTTGGATGTTATGCATTCTTTGGTCATCAATCGCAATTGTCATTCAAGTAGAAGGCGACTTGTAAATATGCTGCTTTTCTAGACATGCCACTATCTGCAAGGAGTTGGGGTAAAGTAGAAGAAATCTTGCCTCTAGTTAGCTCAGCTCTTTTTTGATGCCACTGCTGTTCAATGAACAGATCTGGGGACTGAGTCAGAGCTCACCAATTTGTTATGAAGTGATTTCTCTCCTCCCCCGTTTGGAAAGAACAGAATGGAAAAAGTTAGCATGATTTCCACTCACTTCATCTCTGCACTAATGCTTAAATACAATGGTAGCAGATGGATAAGTGAAACAGAATACATACTTTCTCACATCTCAAATACCTATAGCACAGAGATTGCTGTGAGGATAAAAAAGCATTTATGTCAGAGAGAGAAAATGATCACACATGCCGACTTAATAGGAACCAGAGTTAGCTATGTACTTTTTAGTGGAAGAATACTCTCAAACTGGGATTTTAAAAAATAAATTATGATTTCATACATTTGACAAAATGCTTAAAGAAAATGCCCTCTATCAGATTTAATATACTCATATCATAAAAGTACCCAAGTACTTATAACAACCTATTCCCCAATTCATTTTAAATCCATCATGTTCTACCCAAATTGCAGGTTCAATTGGGATATCATTCTCAATAACACTATCTTACTACTAAATCTTTAATATATTGCGCATACTAGAATAAAGTATAACGATATCTTTTTTCTGATTGCACCAAATGAATCAAAATTGTCACCTTAGTGATATCCATTAATCCTCAAAACCATCATGTTTTGCATTTCACTGACCTGCAAAGATCGCTCTTGCTACTCCAAGTGTTTGTCATATTTTTCAGTGATTTCACAGTTAAAAGAAAATTCAGTTTGAAAATTACCCTTGCTTCTCTCTCTGCATCCAGGGTTCCACCAACTTGTTCCTGAAGCAATGCATATGCTCTTTGCAAAGCTTGATACTCTCTTGTTAGCTGGCAGAATCTTAGTTCAGCTTCTTCTTTAGGTGTGGTCTTAATGAATAAGGGGGGGAAAGTAGTTTTGTATAAATATATATGATAAGGAGCTTCTTTATATAAACACAAACACAATAAGTAACACAATTTATACTGAGTCTCAAAGTAAAGGTTTAAAGAACTTAATTGGAAACGGAAGAAAAGTTGATTTGAGTATGATGCAGAAATGCACAAATCAGTAACTGCATCTATCTTACAATTTCTGGACAGGGTAAGCAGCAATGTATAGAAATGAGAAGAAACTGGGGAAAAATCAGAGGGAATAGTTTTAGGCACCACTGGCTTCAGCAGCTCCAGATCCACAGGAGCTTCAGAGGTGTTTGTTCTATTTACTATGCAGTCCATCACTCCCTCCTTACTCTTTTTTCTCTACAATGCCAGGGTAAAGTATTTTGCTAGCACAAGCAAACTAATACAGAATTCATTTAAATGATTTCAAAAGCCATAAGGTTGTTTTTTAAATTCCCTCACCCCCTTTTTTTCTCTTTTTTTTTTTAAAGCATGAATTATTTTTAATGTCTTAATTTTCTTTTGATTTTGAGCAACTGACATCAACACTTTCAAGGTCTTTCTTATAATGCTGAGAGCAAGAAATGGCCTTCCCTTTAATTAATTTTTGCTCCAGGAACTCAAGCTCCAAGGAAAAGAGATTACAGTATTATTAGAAACTAAACCTAGGAAAATAGGAAGCTACTTGTGACTGAGCAATATTAGGCACAAGTTAGTGAACAGGAAAGAAAGATGAAAACGAGCATCACCTAATTCATGCTTTGTCCTCAGCCCTGTAATCTTTTAAAGTAGGCCAGCTGCACTGAGCAGAGACAAACATGTCAATGGGTATTTACTACCTATGATCATTTAAGCCTTAATGAATTCAAAAGCCTCTTTGAATATTGCAAGTAAAGGAAGAAAATCCTGGTTGTATCAAAACAGTCAAATAAATTATAAGGTTCAAAGGCAAACTATTGTCTAGTAACTACTGACTTTTGGCAAAGCAATGTGCCTGTTAATTTTTTTTGACTATTAAGAAAGTGTTTGAGAAAAAACATTTTATTTTTCAGCCCACTATCTGCCAAATCTGTCAGGCAGAAAATTATCTTATGAATTGTATTGCAGTGACTGTGTATGTGTTACTGGACTTGAAACAAAACAAAGCAATTATCTGCCAAATCTCTCATAGTTCCTGTGGCAGAATAGGTAAAAAAAATAACCAACAAACCAAACAAAATAAAAATGCTTGCATTTATACTCCATGTCTATTGTTACAGAACTTAAGAACAAATCAGCTACTACTTACATCTTCCAAATCTTCTTCTGGTGTTGCTGGTGTCCTGTCGGTTTTATCTGTGTTATATGAAGTTACAGATGATGTTTCTGAATCAAGAGATTCTTCATCAAATCCAAAAAACGTCTCCACAACATGCCTCTGAAAAGTTAGTTTCTCTTAGTTACTAGCAAAACAGCTGGAAAATCCCCATGACCCAGTAAGCAGTAGCCACGGTCTTCTCTGGCCATTATTTTAGTATTTAGGAATTAGAAAAGGTTCCACTAAACCCCTGTTCTCTGATTAAATGAGCTACTTATTTAGTATCATCTGTTTAAGAACCTCCAAGGATTGAAGTGCACATAGCACTGGGTAATTTCCAATAAAATAATGTTCTAGCAAAAGGATGAAAGTTAATTATCAAAATAATGCCATCTTACAAGAGTCATAGTAGAGGAATGCAACATCTTTTCAGAAGAAAGTAACCTAGTATGATGTAACACATCAGATGTGGAACCAAAAGAGAAAAATATTCTGAAGAACAATGTGGAACAAATATCAGTCACACTTATTTCAAAAAATAAAACAGATTAATTTGTGATACTTTTTTTTGCAAATCCCTATTTCAAAGTGTAAATTGTTGGTTTCCATTTATTTTTTCAATACCATTATCCTGATTTTTTTCAAAAGGTTGCTCTAATATTATGACCAACAAAAAAAAAAAAACAACTATGCTTGGGCAAAACCAGCATTTCAATGAAGATATTAAAAATGTTACAAAATGTAGTCAATTAAATGCATGCTTACAGAAAACTAGAGAAAATGAGTAGCCAATGGATATTAATAGAACAATACACATTGTGAAAAATACGTTTCATATAAAACATCACAACTGCAATAATTCTTTCATCATTTTGAGACCTCTTTCTATCAGTCTCCTAACATATGCTCAGAAATCAGTAAATTTCCACAGAGAACACTCTTAAAAAAAAATATAAAATTGCATAAACATTCAACTAGAAAAACAGTTTTTCCAGTATTTCTCCTTCCAAAATAACAAAGTTAACTGATATTAATCAATGGAAAGCCAAACATCTTATTAGACCATACAAGTGTTCCAATAACACAGCACAAATTAAAAGAAGCAGGAAAATTAAGAAAATACAAAGAAAAACTGTCTATCCACACTGTTTTTGGCACAGCCTTGCTGTTGAATCCCAGATCCTGATGTCACAGGGTTTGGTTTGGGCTTTTTAGATATAAACTACAGCCTGTATGTGAGAAAAAAAAAATAGCCCTATTCATTAAAAAGGCTAAACGATGAAAGACATTATCAGTTATTATTAATTCAGAACATCAGGCTGCATCTCAGTAGCCAAACTGACTGAGTAGAATTGTAAGCTATCAGTTTCATTCAGGATACCGAAAAGTTTTATTTTATCCATAATGTCAAAGATTTACCTTTCCCTGCAGTTTTCTAGACTTACCTAACTGCACACGTTCTACCAGTATGTCTACAAAGTACAGCTTTCACTTTCTCACAAAGCCTCGTAATGCTTAATATTTTCTTTTGGCTCAGCACAGCTCTTATCAACAGCCAAAATACTCTATCTTGATTTAAGTGGTACCATAAAATCAAAACAAAATGATCTGAGTTATAGTACTAAAACCCTGTAAAGACACATTACTCTTCTCTCATTTGCTTAGAAAGCACTGTGAACCTTTTACGACGTACAATGCTTACTGGATTTTTTTAACTATACACTATTTTAATTCCAACTTTTATTGAAAATTTAAACATTCTCAATAAAACAAAGATTCTTTTATATTGACTTGTACATCTCTTGTTTCCAATTTATAACTTCCTGAGAAATAGTCATGTAAATTGCTGAAGAATTCTGATTTAAATTCTAACACTGACTACTGCCATGCTTTTAATAGCAGTACTTTGCATGTGGCTTTCTATCAATGTTTTTACATACTTTTGAAGTAAATTTATGCATTAATATTATAGCTTCTACAGAAGCATGTTCGGTAAACTTTGAAATTTAGAATGTCTTAAATTTCATAGTCATAGTGACACATAGACTATAGTATATGTAAATTTCAGTAAACACCCATGTTTAATGGTTTGGATTAGATATATTTACATATAAATAATCTGATTTCTCTGTTGCTAAAGTAGTTTCACTTTACATTTAAATATCTCATTTCCGAGTACTTAATCTTACATGATGACAATGACCCAAGATTAATTTCCTGGTGAGCTAAATCAGCAGCTTCTTACCTTCATGCTTATATGTCATTTCTTGGCAGCCAGAAAAATACAGGCACACCAAAACACAGAGGCAGATAAAAAAAGAAAAATACAAAACAAGAAGTATGAACTCCATCACACCAACTTGCAGGCTTTCTACTGTCACCAATACAGTTTATCTATTCAAGTTTAAGTAAAGAAACGAATCCATAGTCCTGAACCTTCGAAACAAACCGGACAATTATGTCTTCATATGCGTGACTCCATCAATCATGAAATCATTTTGACTCCATTCCATATGTAAAAATTAGACAAAACCCCCAAAATACTGTTTCTGTAGTTTCTTAGTTATTTCATACTAAAATTGGTGGGGAAAAAAGAAAAGCAAAAAACAAACCGCCAACAAACCAACATGCTTTAAACAGCAAAAGAGGATTCATTTCTGGTACATCTTTTTCCTGAGGAGTCCATTAGCGTGTTAAAATAAAAAGCCCAACAAAACACACAACAATAAAACTACAACACCAGCAGAAAAACAAAAACCCCCCAAAACCTACTATCCTAGAGTACCTGACTATAGAGAGTCATTATACTACTCCTCTATGCACTCTGCTGCCACAGAAACGCCTCCCACTGTGCTGCTCCTTTCTCCAGGGATCCCAAGCTGGTTGCCAGTGCTGCGTTATGGACTCCTATGCCCCTTGGTGATTAAAAGAGTGCTCAGTCATAGTTGCACTAGCAACAGTAACCTAGTGCACCTACAGAGCTCCAGAAATAACATAGCCACCTAATTGCAGAAACAAACAAAATTAAATCCTTGGTATTTTCAAAAGCTTCTCAGATGAACTGAATTTATTTAGACCCAATTGGACCATAAAGACTACTGGACTGGACTGAGAAATCATTCACACAAGCTGCCTCAAAGACGGGGAAAGGCATGTCATGGGTTCTATCCCAGTTGACAGGACTTGCCCTCAGGAAAACACTCATATTAGAAAACAAACACAAACACTGTCCAGTCAGAGTATCTAAAAAGTTAAGGAAGCAGAAGTGTAAAAGTACCCATTTAGAAGAAGATCCAGCAGGAGGCGAGTGTAGGTCTTTACCCTGTGCAACAGGTTTCTGTTTATTAGAACAAAATAGGAACCTTTCCACACCTTCTAGTCTGAGCTTATCTGAACACTTTCATGAAAACTAATTCTCATCAGTTATTTCCTTTATCACTTTGTCAAGGGAAGCAGGACACAGCTGGAAATAGATCCAACTCCAGCAGCCAAACCTGATAATTTGCAGTGCTGGGTTAAATGAATTCTACCTTTTTTATTCAGATTCCTGAGACAGGTTGTTAAAACAGAAAGGCTGAAGATGATACAAACCAAATAGCCCATCTGGATAAGTAGCTCATTCTACATAGATTGTTTAAATAAAAAAACCTGCTGGAAAACTGTAGGAAACACAGCTTCCTTTGAGATTTTGATCCCCACATAACCACAGAGGTGGCATGGAAGGAAACCAGCCTGTATGCCAGGACTGGATTTTTAGAAGTTAACATCAATAAATGTTTAAATGAAAGTCAACACTGCATATTCACATGAACAGCCTACAGGTTTATACAATGGCAGGTAATAGGACACTAATAAATATATTATTGATCGCTTCCTTCCTGACAGGCAATGGAATAAGTAGCAGGAGATATGTCAATTTATTCTTTCTGGTGTATCTATCATATCATAAATAAGAAGCAAAGTCCTACTAACTCTGCAGCGCATATGCACACAATTCTTACAGTAATCTCTGCAGAAGTCCCTCAATCACAGCATTCTTACCATGAAGAATAGCACCATCATAATATTTTAATGACATCATGTACATTTTCTCCAACCTTCATGTTCAACTCTTCCTTTAGGCAATAATAAAAATAATAAGAAACTAAAAAAAACAACACTTTGCTCAACAGCAAATAGCTAAAAGGAAAAGGTACAGAGTCCAGGCCAGCTGAAGTTCTACTAACAGAAAATATTTGTAAAACATAAGTGAATAGTTATGGAAGTTTTCAGGCTATTGAAATTAACATCACTAGTTACTAGCTCCTAAAAATTAAATTAACTAGTTTTGTTTCATTAGAAACTTTACAGTTTAGAAAAAGATCTTAATTTAAAACTGGAAAAGGCCTAATAATCAGAGGCAACTGCAAAAATTACAGCATTAGTTCCATATATATATATATATATATACACACATATATGTCCTGTTTTTAAACTTAACACACAAACTTCCAGGTATACTACATCAAGAAAGAATGGTTCAGGGCTACTGTAAATATATTTGGCATCTGTCAGCCTTCCATTACATATCACGCTAATGTAAGCGAGATTTATTGTAATTGGTGAATTTTTCTTTCTTCATATGTAAAAGACACGTCATTATTAGTTCTTATTAGTACTTAATTATTATTACTGCTGAAACAAAGAAAGAATCCCAAAGGCTAAATTCTTCAAAATACAGGTATTGCAGAATGCAAAACAATAAAAAAGCACCACCTGGAGGTCACCAGAAATATGCTGTGCAGAACACACTGACAACAAGCACTGCTTGTGACATAGTATATCTTAAGCTATCATATAGATGTCAATCATCTCTCCACAATTCACTCCCATTTTTTTCCCTCTTACCCCATTCTCCTCCCTTCACATGCTCCAGGCTGCTAATGTTCAACTTCACAAAACCCAAAATATTCAGCAAAATTAACTACTTTAAGCAGGTGTTACAATAAATACTAAAAGCACTCTGAAGCAAGACTTTTTTGTTTCTTTAAACTAAAATTTTCTCTTGCACTTCACGTTCTAGAACAAAATAATTGGGCAAAAATAGCTGGAATCTTCTTATTTGTATATCATATACAGAAACATCATTACAATAACAGCCCTAGTATGAGTTAAAGTTTTCAGTTGTGATTAAGCAGTAACTTGGTACAAGTATTTTAAAGGGTATGCTTTCTTTAAAAAGGACTGAGTATTTGTCCTTTTAAATGTAGGTTGTTTCAAGACATTACATGATTTAGGCCTCAAACTACTTGAATATTTAGGCCACAGTGTCATTATATTGTTTATTTAAAACAAAACCCAAAACAAGAACATTTGTGTAAAGAACAAAATTGCAGCTCCTGCAATCAACCTAAGGAAAAGCTACTAAGCACTCAGCAGAGAAAAGCTAAAAATGATATGAATTTTTGTCACTAACTTAAGCAGAGCATTAATTTCAGGCAGTATTTGAAACAAGTGTTGTTCATAACAGAAATGCAAGGAAAACCAAACATTTACTCACCTTTGGAGGCTTCAGACTTTTCCTCCTCTGTTTTTTAGATCGCAACAACCGTTCCCTTTCCTAGAAGAAAAGAGAACATTATGGTATGGATTTCTTTCAAAATATATTTATATATGTCTAACACAAAGAAATATGATTAAAATTTTCTTTAAGCCTACGGTAAAGCTAACACAAAGACAATGTCTTTATTATTTTGAATAACACCATGTTGATATAACACCATGCCGAACTGCAGCTTTATCTTTTTCGCAAACAAACCTTCAGCCACGTACTTCACACATTTGATGGAAGTTGGAAAGAAAATGCTTTGTTAAATACTGGGCACAGATTTCTTGACAGTTCTTTTGACTCCTTTACCAAGAAGCTCACTATAGAAACAGAATTCACATTCTCACTCCAGTATTCAACTACCCTGAAGAAGCAGGATTGTAGCCAAAAATGAATCCAGTTTTAGCAATTACAGGTCATTATATCTGTCATACTCCAACATACAAGCATGCATATGCAGGTATAGCGTTACATGTGACTTATCTTCTAGGGCAAAAGTCTCAAATCCAAAGGCACTGTGTCAACTTGCTGTCTTTTTTTAATACTGAGACTTTGGAACAAGATCACATTTACCTATAGTAGAACAGGAGGAATTTATAACTGGGAAAGTGCAGGGATTATGAAAATTTAAGTTCAAGAATACTGCCATGAATTCCAGAGGAGGAAGAGAAGGTAAAAATTGCAAAGAAGCAAGCAAAAAAAGAACCCAGCAGCCCAGGAGGTGAGTGATCTGTCCCCTAGCCTTTTTCCCAATTCATTTCTCAGCTCTACACCTCTCTTTTCAGCACCTCTATTTTTAAAAGAATGGTAGCAATTCCAAATGTTTCTCTGGCAGTTATTACTCATTGCATGGTATTATTCTATTCAGTGCTATTTGCTTTACATTCAGTTCAGAAACTGGACAAATAGGAAGCTGCCAGTGAAAATCACAATAAAAGAATTTATCAGCAACATTCTTGCAGGAATGAAGCTTTGGAAATATGAAATAATTAAGAAAAGCACAACAACTTATATAGCACCTTTAATACATGTGGTTTTCAAAATAAAATAATGACTGACAAGGTAGAATGGAGCAGGTATTTAAAACTGTAGAATAATAGAATAGAATTAAGCTAAAGCTGAAAACACACAGTGAAATTTCACAGTGTTGGAGAAAAATGCTCCCTCCTCATGTAGCTGGTTAAAGCACATTCCCTGATGTAACCTGGGTATCCTGCCTCCCAAGCAGGCGTCCAAACAGTTAAATTTGCAGAATGAACAAACACTTCAAAATCCCAATTTATTCATGCTTATAATCTTGTTTGTATGAAAACCACATAATTTTCTCTCAATAATACATCAAACTACAAGAACACTTACGACTCCAATTAAAAGACACCATTTACTGAAACACTAACATCTTTTGCAATCATCTGACAGCTTTCCTTCTAAGAACTGACCAGAACACCGCTGTTGTGGAAGAACTAAAGTTGATATGGCTTCATCAGCACCAAAGATATCCTACAAATAACATTGTCAATCAGTTCAGACAACCCTATTACCCAAGACCATTGCTTTTATTTCTGTGTATCAGTTTGGTCTCAGCTGGAGTTAAGCAGATGATTTTTGTGTTAATCAGGTATGTGACATGCGGGTCATTCTTAATAATTATGATAAATTTGTATTCTGTAGAGGTGCAGCTGGAGCCAGAAAAAAAATAGCTAAAAAGCATAATGGAAGTGCACAGTTCCACTACATTCATATCAAAACCAAAGCATCAATTACTTTGTACTGCCAACCAAAGTACTCTAATTAATTTAACTTAGTTCTGCAAGTGAAATAGTATCTGTAAATAGGAAACAAAGCAAAAATGAAACCATATTTTTAAATATTTATTTATTTTACTTTTACACTAAACACAAGTTAAAACTATTTGACCAAAGTCAGGATACAATATATTTCCTCAGATTACTGGCTGAGACAGCAAAAAGAGAGTCCTTTCATATCCATTTTACACTGAAATATGTGACCTTATATCTACCATATACTGGGAATTTAGTATCACATCAGGTTCTGTCTATACATTTGTATTTGGAAGGTAAGACACAGTACTCTATGAATCAGACCCTACATCATAGTCTGAGTAACATCCTACACTGAAGAATGAATGCAGACAGCAATCTTTGGCACTGATTACAGAGACAAATCCTGGGTCAAAAATCTCAGAGGAACTGCCAAGAATAGAGACAATGCTCCAGAAAGAGCAATGCAGATCTTGCTGTCTTATCCTTTTTGATTTTCTATTTTAATTTTCAAAGTTGTTCCCAATCCTTTAATTTTGTGTTTAGACAGAATGATTTTAAATTCATTTTATCATTTTTGTAGTAGTCAGTAGCACTAGTTGAGATGCTCTGAGTCTGCCTGGGTTATAGATGCCAGTACCAGAAGTATCATAAGTTGCACTAAATAGCACCTCTAACACAACTCTAAAGTGTCCTGATCAAAAAATGTAAACATTTATGAGCACCATCTTAAGTAGCCTTCAGAGGGTAGCAGCTGTGCAATTCTAATCTTAAACTATGCTGCTACCTTTGGCTAAATGAGCCGTGCATATTTCTCTCCATTTGTTATAGACAGCTTTTGCACTCAGCTCAGCTAGAGATGCTTAATTAGGTGAAATTAATGCCATCCTGCATGTTCCTTTCTTTTAGGAGAACTTCTAGATCAGGGGAGTAGTTGGGTTTGCACCAGGGTCTACATCTAACACACTTTTACTGCTGAGTTTTGGGACATGTCCTTTCCTCAAGTTCCTCAGTTGTTGACAGCCAGTTCTGTAAGGTGGATGGACTGACGCACTTCTTTTCACAAGCAGCTTGTAACAGGTAAATACTTTATAACACAGAGATTCATAGACATTCCAAAGAACTTCATTCACTACCTGAGAAATAACAAAACCCCTTCAAAACCAAAGAATTATTTCTGTATCACTGCTACAACTGACATTAAAATATTACTCTCAGATCTTTATCTTGCCTATAGATGTGTGTGCATGCACGTGTGTATACCAGTCATGAGCATTACCACTGTGAGATCATCAATAACATGCTGCTGTTCTTTGACTTGCAGTCTAAGGAATTCAATTTCTTGTTCCTCTCGTGTGCTGCTGAGATCATTCAAAGATGTGTGCCTCTTCAGCACCGGTTGTGCAGATAACTTCTCTTTCTACAGAAAGTAAACATAAAGCGTGTACTCCACTAAAACATAAAGCCTCTTTCAACAACAACAAAACATATTACATATTCTCTATGTCTCAGTGTTAATCAATGTCATGGTTTTGACCAAGCCAGTAACTCTACCATGCAGCCGTTTGTGGCTGGGGATCCATTTGTATCCTGGGCAGGATGGGGAGGAGAATCTCTTGCATAAGATTTCTTAAAATGGAATCAAAGACCATAGTATGGGACAAAATTAACAAACAAATGAACTCAATGATCTAGCATAGTAGAGACTTTGGCACAAGCACTCAAATTCAGTTCTGAATTCTAATAATAAAACCAGCATTTATTAAAGCTGATTTTTAGTCATAGGCTTTAAAGGCATCCAAACAAAATTTATTCATCTATGATCCTTTCCTTCAATCAGCGTGAACTGATACAACACAAAACCCATGCCACACTGAACTCAGAATATGAATATTCAGCTGCATTGACTGAATTTGACAGCTATACCATCCTACTGTTGGGTCTCTGAAAAGTCTGTGTTAAAGTAAAAGGCTCTACAGCACTTTTACCTCAAAGTAACTGTGTGCAATGTGTTCTTATAACATGATGTCCTAGATGATTACTTACCAGTTCTACATTTTCCCTTGATAGATTTTTTATTTTCTCTTCCATTCTCTGGATACATTGCAGCATATCATCATTTTTTTTGCTCATCCTCTTATTTTTTTCTACCAAAGGCTTCAGCTGACTTTCTGTCTCCCGACAACGTTTCAGCTGCAAAAGGCAAAGGAACAAAGTTAGCTGTGCTTTAGTTTATAGTTATAGGAAAGAAGAATATGAGTATTTTCACTTGACTTCTTTCTTCATGCATAAAGCTTAGTTCCTTTTTTAAGTGTCATTTATTACAGACTACTGCTGAGCTAAGAACTACAGGATCCCAAATAACTAAGACATAGCATTTTTGTACAGTCTACAAAACACTAGATCTGGTCACTGGATTTTGCTCTTGGAAAAGAATGATGTGTTTTCTTCAAAAACTAATCTCATTATATATAAGCTTCTTGTGACCAGCTAGGTTTCTATGGTAGATTTTTTTTTCACCGATTTAGTTACCCCTTAGTAGGAGTAAACTCTTCTTCCTCTACTTTAAAAAAAATCCTTATGCCTAATATGTAATTAGAGCAATGAGAAAGTCAGCCAGAGGGCACAGATTCAATCTCAGCATTCTGCTGATATTTTCAGTCTGGTCAATTTTGTTCCTGTGGTTTTATGATGTTAGACAATTACGTGAAGCAAATTACTGCCCTTCCTTCCACTTGTGTGTATTCAATAATTCATTCTTTTTATTTCATTAATGCTTGAGTTGCTTTGTTTGTTAAGAAAAAAGACAAAAAAAAACAAAAAAAAACCAAAAAAAAACCCAACCAAAACCAAAAAAACTATCTTCCTCAATCAAAAGACTTAAATTTACTGAGTTTTAGCTGGAAATGAGAAAAAGATAATCTTCATCCTGAGATAATTTCACTGTGTGTTTAGCTTTCTGTTTCATTCTAAGAAGAAAAACTATTTTTCACAATGCTTAATCACGCAATATTACTGCGATTATTGTTTTAATCTAATATCGTCTCACAGTATGATAAAACCTTCTCCATATCTTTTCCAAGATGTTTTTCCAAGTCAAGCATCAAGAAGAGCATTTGACTGAGTCATACATGCCTTCCATCTAGAGGGACACTGAAGATGCTGCAGTACTTCAGCATTCTTCAGGGATTTTTCAAATTACTACTGTCCACAGAAAGGATTAGGAGCCTGAATTATGTCTTTATATAACACAATCTTTAAAAAAAAACAAGATGTTCTTGAGAGTACAGAGCAGAGAAAAGCAACTGTACCAGTAAATGTGGGGAAGAGAAAGTCAACCCCCCCCCACTCAGCACCTATGCAAAGTAAAGAAAAAGATGAGCTATATGCAGGCTTAAACACATGCTCTTCTTACCCCAAAAAACTTGAATTGTTAATGAGGAATCAGTTTTTGTCGTATGAAAAGGCAGTTTAGACTATACAGCTATTTGAAGAAGAAAAGTTTAAAGAAAAAGGCATGATTACGTTCTCAATTCATCCAATTTCAGTTTAACATTGTACAGTTGACCTCAGTAATGTAGAACCAGACAAGATGTTGCACAAGAAAATTTAAAATGTTAGTTCTTCTGATAATCATTAACTGAATTAAGCCCTTTCATCATAAAGCAAAATCTTCTTATCTCAACATGAAGAGCTATGACAAAGCAAGGAGGAAGTTGTCAATGCTTCACTTACCTATAGGACTAACACATGGCAAGAGTGCCCTCCCCTTCTGCCCTCATCATACATAATAGCATTATTTTAGAATCAGATACATAGGTTGCATGATGGAAATATTTCATCTGATTAGTATGAAAAAAATCTTTTCTACTGCCACTAAAATTAGGGCATTACAAGAGAATGTGTAAAAATTCCTATTGTTAAAACACACTTCCCATTGCAGTCAATGAGTTTTACTACTAACCTCAGTACAAGCAATTACATAGTTATACAGGTTAATAAAATTCATTCTTAAAATTGCTGTCATATCATTTCTTTTCAAGTTACTACCACTCTTCTAGGGGAATTTCCCTTACTTAAGAGATTTCCCTTGAGATATAGCAGATTTTTCATCAGTAACACAAGAAAGCTTTTTTTAACACCCAGCCAGCATAAGCATGTCACAAAACCAATGTCAAATTTAAAAAAGATTAATACAGTGATCTAAGTGTACAGACTATGCATGCTTTACACGTCATCACACAGTGCCACAGGCAAGCTACCACTCCATTTTAATACAATAACCCCAAAGTAAAGTTATATTTTTTTATTTTTCTGCAGCAAGATAGATTCCATCCATGTTTTTTATGGTCACAAAATGAATTTCTATAGAAATCACTGTTACATCTAGTTATAATTGATTGAGGCAAACCACAACTAATTTGTAAATTATTTATAAGACTGACTTTCCAACATTAAATCTTTTACCATAAAGATGCCCCCCCAGTCACCATCTGTGTTATTACTAATTAATTTACCAGTTCATTTCTTTCATCTGCTAAGAGAGTGTTTCTGTCTTCCAGCTTCCTTATTACGGCATTCAGTTCAGCGATTTTTAACTGAAATCTCCGCACATCTCGTTCATCCAAATGCTGCTCCTTTACATCAAAAACATATAGATATATAAAATTACTTTTCAAAAATATTTTATTATCCCTAATTTGACAGCATGGTTTAGCAATTAGATTGTGTAAATTTAAAATAGACTCATAGTCAATATCTGGAAAACTTACTTTAACTGACTGAAACTATCATTCTGTGGAATTGCTACACAGAATCAGACATGATATATCACATTAAAAGTGTCTACTTGCACAATGTATGTAAATGCTTAACAGTCAAAAAAAGGCAACTAGCAAAATAAATTTTTCATGTATTACTAGTTGCTACTCACCAGATTTCTTACTACCAGCTATAACATGTCCAGAGCATATGACACAGATTAAAACCACATGGCTTGGTTTTTGCGAAGTATTACCTATTTGTCATTGGTTGAAATTCGTAAAGTTATAAAATTAATAGCCAAGAAAATAATGGGGTTCTCAGCTGAAGCTCACAATGTAAATTCTCGAAGTTCTATATCCAAATACGTCATCATCCTGTGAAATTCAAGAGGTCCAAGTTTTTCTAAATCATCAGTGAAACAGCACAGTGCACTGCAGGGTCATTTACCATTAATTGCTCCTTCTAGTATTTTAAAAGTAACCACAAAACCAATGTGAACACACACGCAGCAATTACCCTGGGTTGAACTTCTGAAGAAAACATAATTTTCTTACCAGACTTCCCATCAGTTCCGTGATATCCCCCACTCCCGCAGGCAGCTCTCTCTTAGGACTACTGTGGTATCGTTCTGCCTCCTTCACTTGGACAAGCTGTTCATCCAAAGCTTCTTTTTGAAGGAGCAGTTTCTGAGTATGGCCTGCCTGGACACCAATATCTTTCTCCAAAGCCAGAATCACTCTGTCTTTGCCTTTTATTTCATCCATCTGGAAAGAAATGAAAGAAGGAAGTTTTGTAACATCTCCAGGTGTTCACTGCATACATACCCACAAACTTGCAAAAACAACGTTCTGTCTCTCTCAGAATAAAAATGTATCTCCTCTGAACCCTTTTCTCCTCCCCTTATAAATGTTTCAGCCTTCACTTGACCATGAGTTTGCTCGGTACAGTCACAGCTCAAGAGACAAACAAAAACATATGCAAACATACACTGAAACGTAATTCATAGCCACTGAAATCATCCACTTCATCTAAGGACACACGTTTGTAAGAAGAAGAAAAACCTCACTTCACTCTGTTTCAGAGATGAAACAGGGCTAGTACAAGGTAAGACAAACACACCCCTTAAAACTTACCTAGGTTATGTTCTAAAGCTCGATCCATACACGTTTGCCCCTTTGTGACTCCCTCTTTATTAGTGAAAATCACATGTGGCGAATCTCTTCGCAGGCATTTAATAATTAGTAGCATATACAGGCACACACTTTTAAACTTAAAACCTTAAGCATACCTATGTATTTTATGTGCCCTTGTTATAAGATTCAAGTGAGAACTAGTCTGCGTATAGAAGGAAAAAAAGCAAATGCACATGGCGTTAGAATAAAGGGTAGGAATAAATAGTTCTTAAAGACCCTCTATGGTTACTGAACTGTGCTGTTCATAGACCTCCATACCAAATAAAGCATACCGGTAGCAGCGATCAATTGCAGCTCTCATAGGATTTGTCCCTCACAGCATCAGTGTTAAATTCACTTTGGTACTATTCCAAATGCTAGAGGAAGTGATAATCCACAGCAGTTACTATAGAAACAAATTTCTTAATAAGAATGTTAACTATTAACAAGATATTTATTGGAACCGTGCTGTATTTCCTTCAGTTTACTAGCGCATTTTCTTGGCCAACATAAACTCATCATATTATAACCTTATATGAGGAAAAATAATGAACTTGTTAAATCAAATATTTGTTGTTAGAGTCCTACATTCACAGAAATCCTTTATGTCAGGTACACAAAAAAGCCCACCAAAACACATTAGAAGTAATTTATAGTTAAGCCTGAGTGATGTACAAGATTAACACAATCAGATTACATGATCAGACACAATTTGCTTCTTCAGGATTCTTGCCTTACTCCTTTCTCAGTCTACAAAGCACATGAAATTAGTTGGTGGACAGACCCTGAGTGGTAGGAGATGGCCTGGCTGAACCAAGCCAAGTCATTATCTATATAAAATACAAAAAGGTTCAGAAATGAAGTGAACAAGCTTGTCTAGACTAATTTTAAGTTCCAAATGGAACTGATGCAGATTGCTTCTGATGGAGCTTTTTTTTCTGATTTGGGAAGGTTGTTGGGTCTCAGCTCCTCTTCCAGTATGATACTTAACTCAGATTAGTGAGACTTTCAAGTATGCCAAAAAGGACTTGCAGGAAAAGAATGCACTTCTTATTAATGGAAGACTTTGCAACACGCAGGGTTTCAGAGGGACTGTGCAGTGAACAGCAATGACAAAAATTAAGCAGCTGCCTCATTTACTGAATGCTATCTGTCATGCACGCTGATCTATCAGGGACCCTTTGGGAGGAAAAAATGTCGTGTAACTGAATACTATGGACAGTTTCAATTACACAGGTGTTCACACTGAACATTTATGTTATTGAGATAAGAATTTGTCCATGCAAGGCATACATTTAACAAGGAAGAACCAAAGTTACATAGGCAGCCTTGATTTTAGTTACCCAATTAGCAGCACAGGTTATAGTCTCCATATTCTCACAACATAAATGGCAAATAGAATGACAGAGCTTTTAAACTGGAAATAAAAAAGAAAGCAACAATCTCAGTTCAGACTGCTGCTTGCTGAACCACAGAGAACAGATTGTTTGAAACAGATGTGGCCAGTGAAATCACGCCCACCAGACCCTTCACCCTTCACACACTTCCACAGATCAAAGCACACAAGCTCACACACATTAAAAAGCAATTCCATGAAAGACAGTGGCTTTGGGGTGGGGGTCAGGGAAAGGCACAAATGGAGGCAGAATTCCCTCTGCTCTTCCTACTAGTGTCTTTTTCTAACATTAAATCTACAATCTACATGTGGTGAAACTTCCGGGAAAAAAAAAAAATCCTATATTTCAGTCAAATAAAATAAAAAAGTCTAGAGACTGAAATTAAAGTTAACAACATAATAGCAATGACTGCATATATTTTTTCATTTGGGGCTTACATTTGAAGTTACAGGTAGGCACTAGAGAAACTGACTCATGTAAACATGCCCATGCACACACATACACAAAAATACACAGAGCATTGCAATAGTGCGCTGCTTTTTATAAGCACAAGCTACAAGAAAGAAGAATTCCTAAGTAACTAACTTTTTACATACTCGTAAAGGTGAATAGAACTGCAGCAGTAATACCTCTGCCTTCTGATTCAGAAGTCTGGGGCACAATGCGATTGTCCTTTACTCAAGGAGACAATTACACCTTTGATTTCTCCAATATAACTGCAGCAACCCAGCCAAAGTCTCAATTTTCTTAAATTTACCCCAATGCCCGACCCAAAGATTTAACATCTTTCTTCAGACTTGCACTCTACAGAGCAAACTTGTTCATCTTCCTTATCTGCTTTCTTACCAGAGCATACAAATTACTCCAGAGAGGGGGAAAAAAGAGGAAGAGAAATATTTTACAGGGATGCAACATCCCCAAAGTTCCACCTGGGAGCCATAACAGGTCAAGAGGCAGGCAGGCAAAGAAAAAGGAGGTACAAGACTAGGAAAAGGAGAGATATTGTTTAGGTTTAAACTGAGCATAATCTGACAAGAGAAGATAGGTCAACCACTCCTGAAAGACTTTAGCTTAGCTTAGTTTTATATTTTTTAATATAAAGTTGTAAAAGCTCAAATCCTCCAAGTCACTGTATCACTGGAGAACTACTCTGTCCTCAAATTCTTGCCACAGTTACACAAAGAAAAGGAAGTTGGCAACATAAAGGAAAACATCTTTATGCAATTAGACCATGTATTAAGGTCTTTATTTTAGTGGGGAGAGCAGTATCTTCCATTAGGTAAATGAAAATCAAAATGGATTAATCTGGGTTCCCTGCTGCTTGCTTTTGTTGTTGTTGTAGAAGCAACACAGCTGCACCCAAGATTGTCTAGAAATCCACGTGGTCTACAAGAGAAGGAATTTTTTTTATTAGACCAAGTGACAGAGTTGGAAAGAAAGATTTCAGGTGCACACACCCTTCAGCAGTTAAGAAGCTCTATGCTCAAAAGCTTCTCAACTTTTCCATCTCTATAAGTTTGATTTTCCCACAAATTTTCTGTCACTTTCTCCCTCTGATATGTGTATATATGTACATACACAAACACATGCAGTGTGCATATACATGTACACATGTACACATCTATATATACATGCACATTTTGAGATATCTTCCAATTATCATTTATGAAAATTGTGGACAAGCTGAACATCATTGGATTTTATGATATTAAGTAAAATAATTAGTGGTCCCCTCATGACCTCTCAGGTTTAAATGTCTAACCCTGTATTCTATATGACTACAGTATTCCTTCACCAAAGAGCATACAGAATTTGTTACTTCCCCATGCAGAGCATTTCTTTCTTTTTCATGCTTTTTAATGTCTGTTTTACATCACTACTGAGCTATCCCCAAACTATTTATCACTTACATAGATAAATAAGTTATCTTTAATTCTGTTCTCTGCCAGGTGTAGCTTGATTACATTCTCTTTTTGCCTATCAGGTCTAAAATCCATACACACAGAATGTTACTTAAGTTTGTATGTCATGCAATAGTCATTGCCACATTCTCTTTTCTGACTTTAAATGCAGTCCTGCCTGCTCACCATCCAATGTGAATGCTGCTGTTAATGATGCTCTTTCCACAACACCTCTCATCTCTTGATTCTCTAGGCTGTTTTTCTTTTTAGTACATCAACAAAAATTACTCTGTCAAAGCTGTTCACAGCCTGACTGAGGTCCATTCATCCCTTATCTAATATTAAGGAGCTATGTCCCCTCCCCAGTACCCATTTGTCATATATGCAGTCATGCATTTTCATGTTTTCTCCCATGCTACTGTTCCTACTCGAAGGGACACTCCAAAAATATCCATTTAGTTACTGACTGACCTTCCTCAAATTCTTCCTGTATCTCACATTTTTCATGACACCTTAAAAGTACAAAGGAAACTATGACAAAACTAAATACTGCTTTTGTGTATTCCTCCCTGTACTACTATTTATTTGAGACATCTCGCTAAGGTACAAAGGGTAAAGATCATCTTTTCTTCCTACATGTTCAGCACAATGAGATCCCAACCCATGCACAGGGCTATTGATATTATGTTATATCAAATAATAGGTATTATGTTAAATCAAACATATTATCCCAGAAAGTGCTTCTGCCAGGCTGCCTTGGTTTAAAATTTGTTCTAAGTTTAGAACAAATTTACCCACTTTTACAGCTACACAACAGGATCTTTTACATTCTGTTTTGCATGGCTTTAAAAGCATTTTAGAATAGCCACACTTTTTATGCATAGCACAATTCATAACAAAACATCTGTGATAGGAAGGCAGTGGAGCAACACGAGGTTAGAACATTTTCAATTACATGCTTTGACAAGAAAAGTAGCAGATATACCCTCTGAAAGAGGATTTTGAAGAAAGTATGATCATCCACAACAGCTGTGGAGCAAAATTACTGAGAAATTATCTTGGATGGCATAAGTAACTCTGAAGCTCTTGGTTAAAAATCACAGCTTTCTAAAGTATTGTTTCATAATTAATGGGGTTTGTGTTGCCCAAATGTCAGGTGCTGAACACAGCAATTGCCTGCACTATATCAATGAAGAGCTAGCACTTAATAGCCTGCGCCAAAATTACAGTGTTTCCTAAGGACAGGTATCTAATCGCCTCCTAACAGCTAAGAGAAATGAGCAGAAATGTTTTAACAATATTTATCAAACATGAAATAGAACCAAGCCAGCCACTGGAAAAAAGTATCCCCTGCCAATTATTGCACACTTCAATAGCTACAGTGAAAGAAAGTCAGAGACCTTCGGGGGAACTTTAGTCTCTCTCAAAGTTGAAAGAGAAATTCCCAGGGAATTAAAAGCTAGATCTATCAAGGCAGTCACATACTCAGTTTTCAAAGTGGAAAAAGCCAGCTGCTGCACTGCCAAGTGTCAGACCTTCCTCTTTACTCATCCTTACCAAAGTGATCTCCTAGCCAACTGCAGAAGAAAATTCTACAGTGGTCTTCTCCAGAAGAAATGTGATTAATCTTTATACTAATGCTTTATACCAACAATAGGAATACCTTGACAGGAGGATTGTTAGTTAGTAGGAAAAGAAAAGCCAAAAAAAAAAAAAAGAAAACAAGAAAAAAAAAAAATCAATTGGAGATAGAACTAAATGGAATTACACTTTTTACGTTTATAAAGAGACACTAAGACCTAACAATGCTATCCCAAGCTGAAAGCCCACCTGGAGGGAGGAATTAAAGTATTCCTGTATTATGCATAGCATTATGTGCACCAGACATGGCCACCTATTTAAATGAATGTTTGCTGTTTATTTAGGAGCCTTAGGGGAAGAGGGAGAAAAGATGCCAGCCATCCAGTGGAGAAGTAAGTGTCTAGACATAGGTAGCCGGGACTTATTCTTAACTTCATACATAATTTTTCCAAACCAACCATCTTACTCTCATGAGTAAGGCATATTTTAAAAGTTTTGATAAATTATACAAGAAACACCACAGGGGCAGACAATTCCAGAACTTACTGATAGGAGGTTTCTCAAAAGCTGTAGCTGACTACAGTCCCAGCTACTGGATCTCTCCTGTTATCTATTACAAGTGTTCATTGACAAAGCTGCAACAAGTAAGTAGTCAAAAAGATGGAAAATGTAAAAGGAGTAAATAATACAAACTTAAGGAGTTTTTTGCCCCGGTGCCATACCCTTCTGTGGCGTTTGATACTGTTCCATATTTTGTAAGAGATATGAAAGTCAGATTTGTGACCTACCATAGCAGAGTCCTTAGAAATACTAAGGATAAACACAAAATGCTGAGCCTGCACTGTAAGAAAATTCCATTAGATTTGCTTGATTCAGTAAAAAATAACGCCTGGATGGAATGCTGCCCGGTTAGCTCCTGAGAGGACAAGCATAAATCTTCAGAGGGTGGAAAGTAAAGTATTATTTGCAGTCCTAAAATGCTGGAGGTGGTGGATGAATCTTTACAGATCAGATCAGCCTTGGAATGCAGCTGAAACACGTGTCTGAAACAGATGGTAAAATCCAGGGAAGCAGCCTACAATTTGATATCAGCAGCTGTGTGTGAAATACATGCGGGTTTAAGTGGCCGATAAGAAGCATGCTACAGCAGGCTTCACACAACCATGCATGACTGCACGCACTTGGATGATTCAAAATTCAACTTTCCAGTGTCAAAATTGAAGATTTTGGTTAGGAATCAAAACTCATATGTGCTGCCGCAGAAGTGAAGCGAGAAAAACCAGGCTCCATACTTCTTCTCAGGGCAGCAGAGAATCAGAGTGCCCCAATTGTCCCTCTGCAGCAGAATTTTCAGAGAAACAAAAGGCCTCTGCATTACCCCAACTGCTGAATGTAACCTAAAGATATGAATTTCATTGCCCTAAAATGGCAAAATCCTAGTAATGAATATGCAGGAGAAAGTACATGCTATTAGAAAATAATTGCCACCACTGCAAAGGATGCAATTTGGGGTTTCCTTTAGCTCCTATTATTTTTCGTGTTTTATTGAAAAATAATTGCTGAATCTCTTGGAAGGTAAAAGTATCTTATTTGATCATCTAAACTTTATCCCTTACAAACTGAAGGGAATAACACATTTTAACATCTTCACCAACTGGCCTGGTGAAGAAATGAAATGCAGCTTCTCCAAATGTGTGAATGATACAAAATCTGGGGGAGCTGTTACTACTCTAGAAGACAGGAACACCATTCAGAGGGGCTTTGATGTGCTGGAGAAATGATCCGAAAGTCCTCATAAAGTTTGCCTAAAACAGATACAACATCCTGCCCAAGAGGATTTACATTCCTGCAGCAGAAACGGTAGCAGAAAAGGACATCAATTGAAGTTGGCAGTTCTTCAAGGGGCAGGATGAAAAAAGAAAAGAAAAAGGGAAAGACACTGATGTCCTGGGTGACAGGATGGATATGGGTCAGTGATGAGAGCTTGCAGTGGCCGAAGTTAACCTGATACTGAGCCAAATCATGAAGACAGTAGCCAGAAGACAGAAGTGATTTAGCCTTTCATTAAGCACTTGTGAAGCCACACCAGGAGCAGCACAGCCACTTTGTGGCTCCCCAGCACAAAAAAAGGTATTGACAAACTGGCACAAGTGCCACAAAACTGGAGGAAGGTCAGTAAGATCACTGTGAGGCTGCAGCATAGGGCATTCAAGGAACAGGTGAGGGAGCCAGGCTTGCTCAGCCAGTGAAAGTCTGCAGGATGCATTACAATTGCAGATACCAATTCAACTGCTTAAATATGGGGATGAATAAGGCAGATGCTTCTCATAGAGATGTATAGAAAAAGGACAGGGGTAGCAATCAAACAAAAGAGGAAGAAAAAAAAAAAATCTACAGTGCCTGGGCACTGGGGCAGGTTGTCCCAGAGACAGTGGATCTCTGTCTTTGGAGATTTTTCAAGTTGCAATGGAGAAGACCCAGAACAACCTGATCCAACTTTCAATGCAACCCTGCTTCAAGCAGGATATTGGACCAGATGACCTCAAGAGGACCCTGCAGTTCACATATGGAATGCCAATGCTAAGCAATTCACTAAGGACTTATGGGCAGACAAAGACATTTAAGAGCTGTGTAAAGTTAAATACTAAATCGTGAAGGACTGAAGCAGAAATTCAGATTCGTCCTGAACTGGAACAAACTAATTCTTAATTCTGAACATTTGTTATCCTTGGTCTTTAAGAACCTTTACTTTAGTCATGAGATTCAGTGTTTCACACAGATACAGAGCTGAAGTCAGATTTTTAAAGAATCACTATATAAATGTCTACATAAACATATTCTGCAAGAGGATTTTTCCCAGTGAAACTGCCTTTATATTTACCTGTAAACAGTGCTTAATCTATTAGCTTGAATTGTAGTCCTCCCAGTACTGCATTACATTTATTTGGCATACACCAAACAGAAGAATGGGCCATGCTGGAAGGAGTCTTTAAATTATGAAACTGGACAATCTGAACTAAGGAGACTGAGGACAGTTCAATAGTGCATCTATCTTCATTCTTGGTCATGGCTGATCAGGAACTTCTGAAAATCACTCCTAAAAACAATTTCTTTTACTTTGATTCCATTGATGGCAAAAGGAGGTTTTTTTCAGTAATGTTTCATTGGTCTTCAGACATTTTTTATGAGGTTATTTGAGAATACAATTGAAATAAGCAAATTTAATTCATCTGGTATACTGTGTGCTCTCTTAAACATGGATCTTACTGTGTACCTTGCAAGATCAGTGAAATTTTTTACACTGATTTTGTTTTTCAGAAAACTGGGACTATTTCACATTAAAAAGAAATAATGTTTCCCAGTTAAATTCAATCCATGCTGTTTAGGAATATTTAAATATTATTTTTCTAATAACAGTTTCTGATAAAATAAACACTCAGTTCCCTTCTTATTAAAAATAAATACTATGAATAAATCAATGATAACATATGTATCTTCTAAGACAAGCACTGGGAAGTGTTCATTGTTCTTATCTCTGCAAAAATAGTATCTTGAGAAACGTGTCTTGAGAAGTAAGGGCCTTCTTAAAAACAGCATGCAGGTAGTCTCAGAATGAATGTGACCTCTAACTAATACAATACACTTAATATTCATGCTTCCTTCACAGCTGTGCTGATAACAGAATAATTTTGATCTGTTCCTAAAACTCACAGCCAATTTGAACATGCTATGTCAGCAGTTTCAGGCAGAAGAGAGAAACTCCACTTACCCTGGTAGCTAACTTTAAACATGGTTTCAAAACCAAATAATCTGTTAAACGGCAAGCTTGAAGCCCAAGAAAAACTCACTGAAACAAGCTGTTATTTTGTAGACATTTTTATACTTAGATTAAAACATTAAACACCCTTGTAGAACAGTTCTGCTCTTCAAGCTACTTTAGAAACACAACTTAATAAACCCAACTTCTCTTCATCATTAATCAGGTCTGTATTAATGTATTTTGTACTAGCCTAGACCTCAGAATGAAAGCAGACACACTGCTTACGAGGATGCCATTAAAATAGAGGCCTGTTGACACAGTTATATAGGTGTATACATGCTTGTCTATGCAGCCCTCAGCTGAGTGTGTGCTTTGGGAATCTTCATGCTGAAGTTCCCATAAGGAAAAAGGAGGGAGGAAAAAGGAGGGAGGAAAAAGGAGGGAGGAAAAAGGAGGGAGGAGAGAGAGAGAGGAGGGAGGAGAGAGAGGAGAGAGGGAGGAAAAGAGGAGGGAGAAGGAGAGAGGAAAAAGGAGAGGAGGGAGAGAGAGAGGGAGAGAGAGAAGGAGGGGAGAGAGAGAGGAGGGAGAGAGAAAGGAGGGAGGAAGAGAGAAAGGAGGGAGAGAGAGAGGAGGAGAGAGAAAAGGAGGGAGGAAAAGGGAGGGAGGAAAAAGGAGGGAGGAGAAAAGGAGGGAGGAAAAAGGAGGGAGGGAGAGAAGAGGAGGAGAGGGGAAAAAGGAGGGAGGAAAAAGGAGGGAGGAAAAAGGAGGGAGGAAAAAGGAGGGAGGAAAAAGGAGGGAGGAAAAAGGAGGGAGGAAAAAGGAGGGAGGAAATTTTTTCTGCCAAATACCTCTTTTACTTTCCCTTATCAGGCACTAGGATTTTCTCCATTCAACCTCATTTGTATGAAAGCTTATTGGGTATTTTTCATGGTTCTATTCTTAATTGTGAAGACAAACTCTAAATTAATTAATTAATCATATTTCCAAAATACTGACATGTGGACAATACAAGCACGGCTGCTCATGTACTCAATGTAATTGTATCCATATATTCATTGACGATGTGTTTTTGCTTTTTTCCCCTCCTTCTCACTACATTTATCTTTATATTTTTTGGATAGTAAACAAAAAAAAAAAGCATGTTTTTACTTAAATTAATCATGGGTATAACCATCAATGGGAAAAATATGTATTTTTCAGGGGTTTAGCTGCAATGTCCATATGAAATGCATTTGCAAAACTAACCTGTTATCTAAAATGCAAAATTAATCTGTAAAGTCCAACAAGACAATCAAGACACTGCATCCTGAATTACATAATCTGAATTTGAATCACAATATGGCCACCCCTTTTAACCTTTTGATACTAAAGATGTTGATTTCTTAATAGCACTATAAAAGACAACACACATACAAAAAAGCACGTTAATTGAAGCTCAGTTACAGAACTGCACTAATATTAATAACACTGCCTGCCACATCCATGCCATTTTATCCCGCAAGTGTAGGAATGAACTGAGTACCCCAAATCCACAGCCAATACAGTTAATCTGAAATTCAAGGCAAGCATCCCTTGCACTAATTAAAATGGGGGGAGAGGAGGGAGGGAAATATCCTGATGATCTGGTTCTATAATCCCACTTGCTCTCCCAGAGGAAGAGAGCAGCATCTAGGAACCATGCAGCATTTTTTACCTTGCCCCAGATTTAAAGAGTGCCCTATTCAATAGCAACTGCCTAAATTGCTTTGAATTCCTAGAAGAAACACTTCTCCCTCATAAAAACAAACCACAAAATTTAATGAAAAAAAATGAAACTCATTATACAAAAGGAGTTGATGCACTACAGGGCAATACCAGGCTCCTGATACTTTCCCCCTGTACTTCAGATATGAGCATTTCCAGTGAAAGCCCATGAGACTGATGGCAGGCCTCCTCTGGTGCTTGGAATAGGAAACAAGTCATCTACACACTCTCCTAATACAGTCACCATTTTAGATAACCTGAGTCACAGAGGCCCAGTAAGGCTCCAGCTGAAATTCTGAATGACTTGACAGGATTTTGCCAGACAGAAAACACCAAGTGCCTTCCTTCATCGCTTCACACCACAGCAGGCTGGAAGCTTACACTTTTGAAAGGGAAGAGTTAACGGTTTTCTTTACAATACCACTCAATGACCTCATGCTGTCAATCTTTACACTGGTTTTCAATCAAGGGGATGATACCCCTAAGACTTGATCAATGTCCAATTTCTTTAAAGTATAAATATTAACTGCACTAATAGCTTTCATTGTCTCAGGCAGAAAATCACCACCATCAAACAGATATGTAGTATCCGTAGCTTGCCCTTACCATCATTCTTCCTAAGGAATACAAGAAAGAAGAGGACATACCTGTGCAGATGCAAGCTGATAAAATATTTTTTTAAAGAAAACTCATGTTTCATTCCACTTAATGTCTGTACTTCCTAATACATAATAAATATCATGCTTATTATAATTTTAGATTTATTCACATAGTTATTGTACTGTTAGTTTTGGCAGATTAACAATCATATGTATATAAATATATATGGCAAATATCAGGGGACCAAACATAAGCGCTGTTTGATGGTGACCTTTCTAAATGTACTACTGTGTACAGCCTATCTTTGATTCTCTACATTTTACAGAGTTGAATAACTTGAAATACTGTCGGGAAACATTGCATGGTTTTTGACTTTACATAAACAGTATAGTCTGACATCTGTGCTGATGTCCTAGGTTTCATGAAGCATGAAAAAGGCCTCTTGCCCCATGTCCTAACTTTTCTGCTGCAATGCAAAAACCACAGAAATTTTAGAAAATAAAAAAGGGCAACAATGCTTAAAATTGAATGACCTGAATAGTTATGTAGAAAAAGACATTGTCTTGTTTCAGCACTAGTAGTTCCTCCAACACAAATATAAATGCTCTCTGTAAAGTTAATTTTGCCATCTCACAAAGGCGTTCTTGCATTGCCAAATGAGCAGTGCCTGACTGTTTTGGTCAGTGGAACTTTGTGAGGGAACGTAGTTGAGCAAGTGGGAAAGGGAAAGTCTGTTTCTTTGGTCTGCTGAGAAAATTAATCCTGGAAAGTATTGGCTCACTCGTATTCCAAATGGTGGGACATAAAGCTCTGAATTGGGATGGGCTACACATGGAATCAAGGTTCATCTTTGTTATAAGGAGGACCAAGTAGCACAAATACTGGCCTATCATAGCAACCAGTACTGATGAAAGATGCCACTGCAAAAGTGTGGGTTTATATTAATAGGTACATACAGCAATATATACATATATTTTCCATTAACTGAAATAAGCACACATTACTTAATGAACTTACCAGCCTGCGGATCTCTCTCTCACATTCACGCTTTATTCTATTAATCTCATCCTGATGGGACTGGTAAGCCATGCGCAGGTCAGCAGCCTTCATTTTATCTGCCTGCATGATGTTGTTCAAAGCTTCTTCAAGCTGCTTTTTGCCAGATTTCAACTCCAAGATCTCCTGTTGCAACTTCAGTCGTTCACCATCGAATGCCTTGCGAGCCTCCTCCTTTGCTTCACTCAGCAGCGCTGTCTTCACTTTGTCAGCTGCCCCATCCCGCAGGACATTGACTGTCGACTGCAAACGCTGAATTTCACCATCTTTGATTTTCACCATCCTTGCTACCTCTTGCTCATGCTGCCGGATCAGTAGCTCTCTGACGCTCTGAAGTTCCTTCATCTTCTCCTCATGGAGCTTGGCTTTCAGTTCAGAAACATAGGCAGTATGTTTGTGCTGCTCCTGCTCCCTTTCTTGCTTGACCTCTTGGATTTTCTCTCTCAGCTTACCGACCTGGAACATCAATGTAAAGTATTGATTAGCAAGTGCTACCACACTTCTAAAAGTCACCACCTAAAACATTAAAATTCATCCTGAGTACTCAAAAACCAAGACATAATACCAGACACCTCTCTCTCCGGTAAACAACTGGAAGAGGGAGAGAAAAAATAAGAAGGGCTTGCTTCCCTATTAGAGTATACCAGAAAGGCTATAATGTATTTCATCATGCATAGCCTAACACCTTTCTACTACCCCTTTAACAGGGACTGCCAAAACATAGGTTCTATACATGTACTTCTCATCTAAAGCAAAGTCAGAGGCAGAGATTTCAAAGACTTGTGTTTTCACCTTGAGTGGCAATACAAATATACATACCAAACAGTGCTTCATAGTAAAAGGAGACTACCAAGCAGCTGGATGTTAGTCACTGTCACAATATTCTTAGACTGCTTGCATGTATGCTATACAAGCTGGATCTGTAGTCACACAGTGCATTTAATTTATTTTAAACTAAGCTAGGTTTGCAACTTGCCTGAGATTGGTGCAGAAAGGATGGGAGATCTTTGTTAATATTCAGACTATCATTTATTATGAAAGTATAATGAAAAGAAAGTATTTTTGCATGGTCCTGAGTTCTACTGTCAAAACAAAAGCGTTAACTCAAAGCAATAATACCAGTTCAAGAAAGGCCTAGAAATCATTATTTTTTTTTGAAAGCAAGATGGATCTAAGCAGGCACTTGTGTGTGCTGAGAAGAATGGGACTTGGGAAGAACAGGACTTTTTAATTCCAAAGTCTCAGATATAACTCACGCAGTGAATCCAAGATTACTACTTAAATAAGGAGTGATAACAAAATGAGGCCATCATGTTACTCATCAAACTCACAGCACTGACAACAGGATTTTCAGAGTCTGAACTTTATCTGAAGTCTTCAGATAGCTGGGACAGCAGACTTTCCCTGTGCAGAATGTGTTATAACCCTATTATTTTCAACGGTAACTTTGCAAATTAATCAACTCGAACTTACACTAGATTTTAACAATCAAAAGAAAATGAAAACAAAAAGGAAAGAGTCTGGAGCAGGAGAGGGAAGAAAGGTATCTGTATTTGCATGAAAGTAATCTGTAGACCAAACACCAGCTGGGAGGGCACTATAATTAACAGCTGTGGAAAAGGTAACTGCTCTAAATCCTCTGAAAAAGCTGAAAAGGTAAAGGCTCTCCAGTCCTTTCCAACACCATCAGAAGCAGATTTTATTACACAAGTACTGTTACTTTATTCCAGGATGATTCAGATAACAGATCTTTATGAAGAAAGATAGATTTGTTTATTTATTTTTCTCCCAGTATGGTAGGTCTGGCTATTGGAAATTACCTGCAGGCATCTATTTCTTCTGTTGGATGACATTTAGTTCCAAGCCTATTACAGATAGCACTAATTTTCATTGCTTGCATTAGGGTTCCCAATTCCATAGGAGAATCTAAGATTCTCCCAACCCTACTGTAGCACAGAGGTTGGATTAGGTCTGTAAAGGTCCCTTCCAACCTAAACCTTTCTTTGATGCTATAAAGAATCTAAGCCACTTGCCTATTATCACCAGTGGATGAGTGGATTTACAAATGAAACAACACTCATTATCTGCTTAAATCTATTAATTATTTCCTTACTTATGAGAGAAGAAAATCAAAATAAAACTGAGCAATGAAACCTAGTAATGATACACAGGACAACACACTGTATAATAGCATACATAACCAAGGTTAATACCGCTCCAGAACTACAATAATTTAAAATTAGTAATATTGTACATAAAGAATTCAACAGTCAGTTTTGAATACAACACATTAATGAATGTGACTTCCTAAAAAGACTTTAAATATGCAAGAAACATTCTGAAATACTGAAGGAGTACTTGCTCATTTTCATCTTTCACTGAATTGAGAGAAGACACCATCCATACGAATTCTTGCTGTCTGTGAGAACATGTATTAAACTACTCTAAGTAACTAAGTATTATCATATATCACTAGTCATTTTACTGAAAAGCTTCAGCAAGGTAAACAAGAAGAATAAGAACCCTTCTAAAACCTCTGGATTTTCACACGGCATCTTAAATGCCTCTCATTCCTCATGACCCAGTAAAAAACATGCATACTAATTCTCAAGGTCTTAGAAATCTTTTCTTGTTATTGGGTCTTCTCAGAGAAGGTGGGAAGTTAGATCTGTCTCTTGGATCTTTCCTGAAATCAATAAGCTGCCCTTCCCGCATTCTCTCCATCCCTTTCTCCTGCACACTGTGCAGATCTGCACCTCTGGCTTCCAGAACAACGGACTGAATGAAAATAGTAGTGTGGCATTCTCCCATATGCTTAAGTCACAGTTTCAAAATTAATTTAAACTTTAAAGCAATTTGTCTTTTTTTAGTTTTTAACACTATTTTTTATTTTAATGAAGAAAACAGTTCTGTTCATAGGCTGAACATGGAGCATAATAAAAAATTAAGTCAATAGGAAAACAAAGTCAGGCAGGATATCAAGGCATCGATAAAACAAGTATTTTTTCTCTTTCTAAATGAAATTGTTAATAATCTCTGCACACTGATACAAAATTGTTGACAAAGCAGAAGGTGGATTCTTGGGAAAATAATGCCCCGAAGTTGTTGCTTCTTCTCTTTCCTATGTCTGAACAACACCTGATAGAAGGATTTTATTTAAAACAATACAATCACAATATCACTGGATATCTGTACTCTGGATGTGGCCTCACCAGTGCTGAGCAGAGAGAAAGGATCACCTCCCTCCACCTGCTGCCAGCACTATTCCTAATACTTTCTTGTTGATTCTTCCAAATTAATGATAATCATTGCTTAATATCTGTATATTGATGTCTCACACCTCCCCACTTATGTTTTACAGGGTTAGAAATTGCATTATCATGTCTAGCATATTCACTCAATTTTGAATTCCGATTGAAGTAACAGCACCACATATTCTTAATAACTTTGTTACTTACTGTTCAATGTTTGACAGATGTCTAAATTCTCTTGTTTTAGTGATTAATTTTTCAAGTGTTGAGAGTTTAAAATTTATATGTCAAGCATAGAGAAGAGCTGAATTCAAATGCCCTTCAACTGTTCTCAGGAAACAACCTACCCAAGGTCATGTGCTTCCTTGTGATTCCAGTCAGTAGAGAAAGGAGAAATTATACATGGCTTCACCAATACTTCATCCATTTCCCTGCTCCAAGAGGGTTACCATATTTCATTCCGAAATGCAAAACCCTAGTGCCTCCTTGCTATTCAATACATTCCTTATAGTTCAGTAAGCTAACCAGCTCCTTTCTTATTCCATACTTAGCAGATGGGACTAATGTTCATTTATATGTATATATATGTATTCAGTATGTCTGGATCCTCAAATCAAAAGCTGTACCTAGAGTTCTTCCATACATACTGCCCATAACTCTTTCCCATATGACTTTTTAAGTCCCCAGTAAATAAAGCTGTTTTGACAGTATAACATGCTGTCCCAGTTTAATTTCACATATTGAAAATAGATACTTTATTTTTTCAACCTATAAGGAATCACTCTTACACACATATTCAACATCTGACATCAAAGGTCAAAAAACCCAAAGAAATCTAGGAAAAACAGTACTCAGAAAACCAATATAAAATCGTGAGGTGATACAATGGCAACTGAGCTGACGCATCTCATTTATCCTAACTCCTAGATGTGTTCTGATCTCAACTCTATAAATGTGTAGTCACAAGCAGAATATGGATATTTAAAAGCAACAGCAGAAGCTGGTGAAAACGAAGCAATAGTTACAGCAAACACTATAAACACCTTGCTATCAAGAACAAAATATCACCTGAAGTATTGGAAGGCTATCTTCTAATATTTGCTAATGACCATGGTAGGAATAGGTACTTTGTAGTACTTCCACCAAAACATTGATGGATCTCAGCTTAGGCATTTTATAGAACTACTGAGCTGATTGATAGACATTTTCTTGACTCTGACTGTCAAAACCATGCTCATTCACTGCACTTCTTGTGCTTGCTGCACTGGACTTGGGAGTTCAGTTAGAGTGATTCTTGCTTCCATTCATGTTAAAAGAAGTATAATTTTTGTGCTTTGATCAACTTTTTTTGTTATATGATACCCAAATTTTGGATGTCTTCCAAATCTTTCCAGTAGCAGAGAGGGCAGTGCGTGAGCCTGTGTTCAGTTCATGCATTTCCTTCTCCAGACTCTACACAGGTGGCAGCAAACCTACAATCCCAGGAGGACATGCTGTCTGTCAACAGGCTCCCCAAACCAGTCAAACAAGCACTCTCAAAACAAGGGACAGTACAAGAGATCTAAGACAGGGCCATAACTTTTGCTTCAACCCTTAGGCAACATAAACCAATCCAGCAGCTCATAAGTCAGAGGCACAAAACATCATTAGCTAGATCCACAATATTCAGAGAACTGCAAACATCAGTTTGCATAACTTCATAAGCCTGGAAAAGAACAATTTTACAGGAGAATCTTCTTTAAATGGCTCAACAATAAATGAAATGAAATCAACTGGGAAATATACACAGAGTTTTGAATGTCTCACAGGTAAACATTTTATTCCAGGGAAACAGGTATTTTGCAGGCAGAAGTTAAAAATTAATTTCCATTAGTGATGTCTCTCATCAATTAGAAGGTTCTTCCTCAGCTAAATCATTAATATAGACATTTATATGAGAGACAAAATAGTTGAGGAGAATTAAATTAAATTAATTGGCCCCACAAGAGTTTGTTACCTTTTCTAATGCAGTTACCTCCCATGGGCCAAAGAGCTGTCCGTTTAGCAGCTTTAATACGTCCTCTCTTACCTCTGTTCCAATAGAGCCATCTAATTTATTTAGATCTCTCTAGGCATAGTGTTTTCACTTTTCTGATACCAGGTCATAATTTCAGTTGGTTTTGTTACTGATTTTTAACCTACAGTTCAAAGAGGAAAATCTATGTCTTTGATTTACTCATCTTGTCGGTCAAGGCATCTATGCAACTACCACACACAAAAAGCAGGCTGTTGTCCTGATGGTGGGAAATCAAATACACAGTTCAATTTCAGTTAAGTGATTTAAAGCAAACACAGCAAAGCTGTGTGAAAGACAATGAAGACTTCTTCCGCCCTCACCCTTCCAGAAAGGCATCCAACATGCTGCAGAATTTACTACAGTTTGTACTGTGTACTTAGTAGAGCTCTCTGGCTGTAATTTCCTCTTCCATATTCACCTACACATTACATACATGAGCTCACTCATTTCTCTGCACATATACGTATGCTTTACACAGACGTATCTCCTATAACAGCCACAACACACAAGAAAAGATGCAATCCTCAAACTGTAAATAGATAAACAGGTAACCAAACGGAAGCAACTCTTACCAGACTGGATATAGGTAAATAAGCAGACTAATTATAGAAATGTTCCTATAGCTGTTATGGTCTTGTAGCTACACTTTATTCTTACTTGAATCAGAATTAAATTTGACATATTACAGGGAAAGCATTAAACTTGGAGGCATATAAGGGCTAAACTCTTCTTAGGGTTTGTGGAATCTTTTTGTAGATTTTTAGAATCTGATTAATTTAAACACTCAAAATTAATTAATTCTTCTGCCCAAGGTAAGGTAACTTTATACGCTCTTTAATGCAATTATAATTAAGATTATAATAAAATCACATCTGTATTTCTACATAAAAAGTGACAGGAAAAAATAGAAATAAGACAAAATAAAGAGAAAAATATCTACTGAATGTGCTAGGTAGACAAATATTGATGGATCTGCTTCATTAAAAATAGGATGCATCATTGAACATCTCAGAGCAACGGCACATATAACCCCAGCAAATCAAATCAAGACACCTACACAGATCATCTCCAATTAATTTACATTTTCCATGAGAATTTAAAGTGACAAGCTTTGAATATGGTGCTGATGTTGACTTTGAAGACACTTCTGTTTACAACATATAGTTTTTGGTGCTAAAATCAAATACAAAACTCCCCTGTTGCCTCTAAGTCACACTGAGATAATGCCATTTGTATTGCTGTGACTGCAAATTTTGGTGACTGCATGTTTGGGGATATTTACTTCCCTTTGCACATTATTTAAAATGCTTGGCAACAATTTCAGTTCATCAGTGGTTCCGATTTCATTTGTCACGGTTTTCCTTTATGGCTAATGCATTTTAGTAGCGAATTAGTTTGAGATTCAAGCTCTGCTGGTTTGTAACAGTGGTACTGTTAGGAAGAATGATCAGAAAATACAGAAAAATACCTTGCTTTTTTCTTGCTGGAATTCTATCTGGATGCTGGTTAGTTTAGTTCGTAGCTCCTCATTAGCAGCCTGAAGGGCTTCAATATCCATGTCGGACTTCTCTCCCTTGGCACGACTTTTCTTTGACATAATTGTTTTTGAAGTTTAAAATACTTCTTTTGCTCCACACTGAGCTACCAGCTACTGCCTCCTGCTTTCAGCATTGAAGAGCCATGTAGTATGCAACAAAATCATTCACACAAATCTCTGCCATCACAGGAGCAGTCTCTCATGTCCTGGAAGAAACAAAGCAGTGGGAACAGAATTAGGCTACCGCATAGAACAGAAACAACCATCAGACTTTACATCCAGTCTTAAAGCACACTGAACTTCCTTGTAGTATAGACTATACTGTGTAGTGTACTAGACTTTGAAAGAAAAAGATCAGAAAATAAATTATATTTATATATATGAAATATAAAAATATTTCATCATCTACTCTAAACCCCATCAACAATAATCTGGTGTCCACAGAAATAAAACTCTTTAAAGTTATGATGAATATAGCACATAAACAGAAATTATATCTTGTTCAAGACCTGTCTGGACCATGCTCAGGATTTCCAAGAGGCATAGGGACAGCCACAAATTAACTGAGGCTGGCGATATTTCAGTGGGAATGGTTTATTTCCTGTAGAAATAAGGAAGCACTTCTCACATTACTGTATCACTGATATTTCATAATTATATTATTTATAATTATCAACGAGTCTTACAGCATCAGGATATATGGAAAATGAATCATAAAACTGGAAAAACATTTTAAAATTACTTCTTAAAAATCATATATAAAAACTGCTTATGTTCATGTTTGATGCTGCTTGAAATGCCCTAATCAAAACACAAAGGTGATTTAACTTCATTTTCATTCCCCAGCATGCCTCTAAGCTTACAAAGTATTCAATTATTTAAATCAGCTTTATGTTATATTCAAGAAGAATATCAATAGCAGACAAAGAACCCTAATTGCAATAATTGGGAAATCCCACGATTAGTTTGCTTCATGGGTAGTTATGGAAGCTTAATCTTCAGGGTTTTTTCCCCTCTGCTCTCCTTTAATAATAACCTGCTGCTCCACAAGAATAAACTGAGCAACACATGCAATCAATGCTGAATTAGTTTCCAAACCCTCTACTCATTTTAAATATCCACAGTATTTTAAATCTACATAATTTTCATCATTAAATTGCCTACAAAGCAGGTGGGTTCCTACTTTAATACTGAACTACCTTCCTGGAGAATTATATTTCCAAGAAAATTGCTACCAAATTCCTATCAAAAGGTTGTTCTTTAAAACATACTCCTACCTGGGAGTTATTCTAGAAACTGCATTAGAATGAAAATTACAGGCATTCTTAGCACATACTTTCTAAAGGGTTAATAATGAATATCTCACGCGTGCACAGACAAGCACCATCTGTTGACTTCAACTAAATACATTCTGTATGCATTATATAGAGTATATATAGAGAGAGTATATAAATACTTTTATATATATTAATAAAGGTTTTTTCTCCTATTTGAGGACTGGTAAACAGAAACCAAGGAGTTAAATATCTTGCTTAAAATGACAAGTCAAAACAGACAAAAAGTAAACAGAACTGAGGACACTAAATATGTCTCTGACAACATTCCCATCGAGTTTTTTCATTCATAAAGAGGAAATGAAAAAAGACAAGCTATGCCAATTATTTGCTAGAAAAACTTAATTTAAATAATTGTTTTCCTTTATAATAACAGATGTCTTTTATCTCAAAATCTAATCTGCTCCTTAAATTCATTATATTGAGTATTTTTAATACTCAATTTGAGAAAAAACAGGAAAGTTAGATTTTAATTGCAAAACAAACAATGATTTTGGTTTTATGATTTTACACGATTGTTTGGTTGTTTCGAGACAAATAAATCAGCAATATTCTTACAGTAACTTGAAAAAAGCACCCTTCAGTGAGCAGAAGAAACTTCAGAAAGTATTGTTCTTAATAAAAAAATTTTATGCTATTAATCTGTGGAGTTTCTCTGATGCTAAAGACTAAAACTAATAACTACTTAATATATTTCATCCAAAATCCATAACTGTATGGAAAATTTCAATTCAAAATCAGTTGCCAATTCAAATTGCTGGTAATTTCTAAAGAAAATCTAAAATAATATAGATGTGCAAATCCAATCTATAATAACGCCACAGCATTTACAGTCTCGGAAGGGGAAATGAACTGTTCCTTATCTCAGAGGCCATCTGGGTTATTCAGATACTATGGAGGAATTATTCCTGAAACCCTTGCTAAAACAAAATTCCAGATGCAGTCAGATTATATATGATTTAATTCAGTAGGTGGTTAACTTAATTACAGAAACCAAAAGCCATCCCTTACTGGCCTGGCTACATGAATTTTAACCTCATTAGATCCCCTTCTGCCCCCATCTCAATTACAGTTTGGAATAAATATTTCGCTTCTACACCAATAAAATGAGAGAGCGAGGTAACTGTTTTATGCGGATACACGACATTAAGATAACATAAAAAGAGATGTTAAATTTGGAGTGTTTTGAAACTACCATGTATATTTTTATTGGTAACAATTATGTCTCCTGACTGCACCATGTTCTTAAATTATGAAGATAGTATACCATTCAATATGAATAACTAAACTTATATTTATGCACTTCATAAATATGGACTGAACTCCTGGTCATGCATTAACTGTCAGTGACTGTCGGGTTCATATGCTATCACAAGGTCACCATCACTCAAAGCCTTGAGTCCAACAATCAAGTAGCAGAATCATGCTGGTGTCCATCTTCAAAAAAGTCAGGTTCTAAAAATACATTATTTAAAGCTGTTTAAATTACATTTAGCACTTAAGTTAGCCTTAAAATTAAAGGCTTCAACACCACTCTTTGAAGTAATCTCTAGAATTGAAAAAAAAAAAATATTAAATCTCAAAACATTGTTCTAAACATTTCACTTCCACATCAGTAGTGTCATTTTATTTTCAACCTTTCTCTTATAACACTGCAGAGTCTACTATGTGCTAGCCCATAACCCTTATTATGCTTTTGAACATGTGCTAAGAATATACCGACATCAGCAAAACTCTGAATATTCAAGAAGTTTAAAATAAATTTTATTATCCTAACACCTAACAATGGTAAATGCAGCAGACACTTCTATAAGGTTAACTTCAGAAGTAACTGCCAATTCACCTATGCTGTGGTTCAAAAAAATAATGATAATCAACCAGTGACCCTATGGGAATGACAATGTTCATAGCTCCCAATGTCCAAGGCATATTTCTCACAAGGTTCAGATGGCCTTCATTTCCTGCTTCAATTCTCAGTTCTATATAATAAAATACGACCAAACAGATAAAAGCAAAAGCATCTCTACAGGATGTAAAATAATACTGTTCCCAGCAATTAAAAACACAAACCAAAACCAAACCAGACAAAACATACAACTAGTTAGCAGAATAATTTTCTAAATATATTATAGACTAGTCACATTTTAGATATCTATTCATAATATACCTACAGACACAGATCTATTCCTAAAACAACAGAGCTTTTAAGGGTTATTTTAAATCCTATCCCACTTAGGGAAATGCAGAGTTCCCTTACAGTGGAACACTTTTGTAAGTACCACTTATAAATATTTTTATTTATTTTTGATTAAAAAAAAAAAATCGTGTTAACTCCACATTCATTTTTGCAGATTCACAGCTTACAGTCCTGAGCCATTCTTGCTTTAATAACAATGTACATATAGGTCCAAACTGTTTGGAAAGCAGTCACCAAGAATCTCTAAGCATTTTTCATTGTTGCTTTGCCAAAAGAGCTCATCATAACAATCTGCTAAGCCATGATGAACACAGGTAACTTCTTCGCTTTGTAGAGATTCCAGTGTAGCGTATGGTAAGCTTTTATAACACCTTACTCAGAAGTTTCCACCGCAGGTGATAGATACCCTGTGGATGAGCACAGTATTTGTAATGCAGTTAGCTCTTATGTGAAGGATAGTAATGGTTTCCATTCTTTTTTTTCAATGGCACCTCAGGAAAGGTGATCTGCTGATGTTCCATGACTCCACAGTATTTCAGGAAATTCCCGTTGCCCCAGGAATGCACACACATTTTAATATCCCATCACAAATCACTGCCTTTCATGGACAACACATAGGCTAAGGCTTCATGGATTCTGGTTCCAGCTACACTTCTGTCACAGATTCCTTGTACAAACACAAACAAATCACTTAACCTCTCAGTAAAACAGATATCACACTTGCTTACCTCAGAAAGACATTCTGAGGACAACTTTAAAATACAAGAGACTGAATAGAGTCTGAGAAATGACGTTTATGAGAACCCAGCAAGAGTTTCCAATTGTTAGTTGGCAGGAATCATCAAAATCAGCACCCACAAAAGCACAACTGCGTCACAAGATCTGTTAACTTTCCTCATAACTTTCCTCAGTGCTCTGATAATCAGCCAGCTAATATTGGTGTTTCAAGCATTGATATTTGAGTGGTCATTGGAGTGAACATAGTTTAAGTCACTCTGGTGACTGGCTGACACAACTGGGATAAAATATTTAAACTGGATATTTCAGCCAGAAAATAGCATCTTTCTTCTCACAACGTCCTAAAAGGGAGCAGTGCAGCAGCTTGAAACAGCAGCCAGTAAAATGCACAGCTAGATACTCACACAGCAAGAGCCTGGAGACAAGCTTTCATTTATTTCTCAGCTTAAACAGCACAGAGACAAGCACAACAAAGCACCAGAAAGGCACAGAGAAGAACCCTTGTGAACTAAAGACTTCCTTTGTGTAACCATTCTCCAATATCCGCAAACTGAAAATGCTTCACCACCGTGAGGAGGCTACCAATAAAATACCCTGCGGGTAAGTGCCAGCAAATTTGATTTTAACTGCACCAGTCTTGTAGGAAAGGCTGTTGGCAAGTTGGCCACCAGAAATACAAATGTGCTTTCTGAAGATGCTAAGAGCTGATATGTGTTGAAGACTTGCAAAAAAATACTTTTATCCAGATACATGTATTGAAAGCATAATTTTAAGGATAACATTCCTCAGAATGTTGAAAAACAAACTCAGCTTAAAGAGAGAAACATGCAGTTACATATAAATACAAAACTCCAGAATTACTCTGTGACAGATTGCTATAGACTGACTGCTGCCTAGATTAATTATCCAAAGTATTTTGTTGCTCAGAATTTAATCAATGCACACACACACACAAAAATATACGTGTACACACACACACACACACACATATATATACACACATATATGGAAATAAAGCTTCCTGAATTTGAAAGAATGGTTAGGCACAGAACAGAGATTACTTGTATATGCAATTTTGACCTTTCTAGTAAGCAAGCTGCAAGTCAAACTTACAGGAGTACCCAATTCTGGGGGGGTACAGCATTGCTAGCAGGGTATCTCAAACTGTTGAACCCTGTCATAGTCAGGCTGGTTTTGTCATTTAGAAAGATTAAAAAAATAATTATTATTCACTCTGATGAAAACCTCCCTACCCCTTTTACCTATACATTGCTTCCTTCATTGGGAAATCAAGTTATCATTTCAGTATACTGTTTCAAAGAGACAGTACAGTTTCAGACCATGACAACAGCACATAAAGTTGGGGCCAAGATATGTCACCGATAGGTTACAGGAGTCCCTGTAGTTGAAATAAAGATGTTTATGCTTCATTTCTTATGAACACAAGCTCTTTCTTCCCACAGTGCCTGCAAAGAAGGCTGTTCCCCGCAAGGTCCAACTGGCTTTGTAAATCATCTTTTACCATGGATGAAAATCAAGTCACATTATCATATAAACAGGATACAGTTGGAACACTAACTTCGTGTCCAGTTCTGTAAAATACATTCATATTTATATAATTTCTGTTATGAAGTGATCTTAATATTCAGTTCTGTCCAGCTCCATACCTCATTCCCAACAGTGGCATAGAACCATAGAATCATAGAATAGTTAGAGTTGGAAAGGAGCTTAAGATCATCTAGTTCCAACCCCCCTGCCGTGGGCAGGGACACCTTACGCTAAATCATGTCACCCAAGGCCTCGTCCAACCTGGTCTTGAACACTGCCAGGGATGGAGCATTTACAACCTCCCTGGGCAACCCATTCCAGTGCCTCACCACCCTAACAGGAAAGAATTTCCTCCTTATATCCAACCTGAACTTCCCCTGTTTCAGTTTTAACCCATTACCCCTTGGTCCTATCACTACAGTCCCTAATGAAGAGTCCCTCTCCAGCATCCCTATAGGCCCCCTTCAGATACTGGAAAGCTGCTATGAGGTCTCCACGCAGCCTTCTCTTCTCTAGGCTGAACAGCCCCAACTTCCTCAGCCTGTCTTCATACGGGAGGTGTTCCAGTCCCCTGATCATCCTCGTGGCCATGAGCGCACACTGCCGGCTCATGTTCATTTTCTCATCAACCAACACCCCCAAGTCCTTCTCAGCAGGGCTGCTCTGAATCTCTTCTCTGCCCAACCTATAGCTGTGCCTGGGATTGCTCCAACCCAGCTGTAGGACCTTGCACTTGTCATGGTTAAACCTCATGAGGTTGGCATCAGCCCACCTCACAAGTGTGTCAAGGTCCCTCTGGATGGCATTCCTTCCCTCCCACGTATCAACCGAACCACACAGCTTGGCGTCATTGGCAAACTTGCTGAGGGCGCACTCAATCCCACTGTCCATGTCAGCAACAAAGATGTTAAACAAGACCGGTCCCAACACCGATCCCTGAGGGATGCCACTCGTTACTGGTCTCCAGCCGGACATTGAGCCATTGATCACAACTATTTGTGTGCGACCATACAGCCAGTTCTTTATCCACCGAGTGGTCCATCCATCAAATTGATGTCGCTCCAATTTAGAGACAAGGATGTCATGTGGGACAGTGTCGAACGCTTTACACAAGTCCAGGTAGATGACATCAACTGCTCTACCCCTGTCCATCAGTTCCGTAGCCCCATCATAGAAGGCCACCAGATTGGTCAGGCAGGATTTCCTGTTAGTGAAGCCATGCTGGCTGTCACCAAGCACCTTGTTGATTTTCATGTGCCTTAGCATGCCTTCCAGGAGAATCTGCTCCAAGATTTTGCCAGGCACAGAGGTGAGACTGACTGGTCTGTAATTCCCCGGGTCATCCATTTTCCCCCTCTTGAAAATGGGGGTTATATTTCCCTTTTTCCAGTCATCAGGAACTTCACCTGACTGCCATGATTTCTCAAATATGATGGACAGCAGATTAGCAACTTCATTTGCCAGCTCCTCTCAGGACCTGCAGAGATGGATTTCATCAGGTCCCATGGACTTGTGTATGTTCAGATTTTTAAGATGGTCTCGAACCAGTTCCTCTCCTACAGTGGGCACAAGGCCTTCATTCTCACAGTCCCTGCATCTGCCTTCCAAGACTTGGGTGGTTTGGTCAGAGCCTTTGCCAGTGAAGACTGAGGCAAAGAAGTCATTCAGAACCTCAGCCTTCTCCAAAACCTGCGTAGCCAGCTCTCCCGAGACCTTCCTGAGGGGGCCTACATTCTCCCTAGTCTGTTTTTTATTTGCTATGTACCTGTAGAATCCCTTCCTGTTATCTTTAATACCTCTAGCTAAGTTTAATTCTAACTGGGCCTTAGCTTTCCTAACCTGGTCCCTAGCTTCTCGGACAACATCACTGTACACTTCTCATGCCCACTGTCCTTGTTTCCACTTATTATAAGCCTCTTTTTTCAATTGAATTTTCCTCAGGAGCTCCTTATCCATCCAAGGAGGTCTCCTGGCCCTCCTGCTGCACTTCCTTCTGGTTGGGATGCAACACTCCTGAGCTTGCAGCAGGTGATCCTTGAATATCAACCAACAGTCTTGGGCCCCTCTGCCCTCTAGGGCTGTATCCCATGGAAACTTCCTAAGCAGGTTCCTGAAGAGGCCAAAGTCTGCTCTTTTGAAGTCCAGGGCAGTGAGCTTGCTGCACGCTCTTCTCACTGTCCCGAGGATCTCAAATTCGAGCATCTCATGATCGCTGCATCCAAGGCTGCCCTGGAGCGTCACATTTCTAACGAGCCCTTCCCCTGTTGGTGAGCACAAGGTCAAGCATGGCACCTCTCCTTGTCAGCTCCTCTATTACTTGCAGAAGGAAGTTGTCTTCTACATAATCAAGGAACCTCCTGGATTGCTTGTGCTGGGCCGTACCGTCCTTCCAATGGATGTCAGGGTGGTTGAAGTCCCCCATGAAAACAAGGGCTGGCGAGCATGAGGCTTTTCCTATCTGTCTATGGAGTGCTTCATCTGCAGGTTCTCCTTGATCAAGCGGCCTGTAACAGATCCCCACAGTAATGTCTCCCATAGCTATATTCCCTTTAACCCTGACCCACAAACTCTCTGTTAACTGCTCACCTGTCCCCAGACAGAGTTCCATACTCTCCAGCCTATCCCTAACATAAAGGGCAACTCCCCCTCCCCGCCTGCCAGGCCTGTCTTTCCTAAAGAGCCTGTAACCTTCCAGTCCAACACTCCAGTCATAGAAGCCATCCCGCCATGTTTCTGTGATGCCTATTATATCATACCCCCGTAGACATGCACATATCTCTAATTCCTCTTGTTTGTTCCCCATGCTACAGGCATTTGTATAGAGGCATCTAAGCCGAGCTCCAGCTGAAGCCGGCTCATTGGCTGGAGCGGCTGGGATATCTCTACATTGCTCCGAGCATTTGTTATAGGTGCTGGCAACTGACTGGGTGTGTTGGGATGGAATGATGGCCCCCTCCCCCAACACAGCTAGTTTAAAGCCTCCTTGACCAGTCTGGCAAGCCTCCTACCAAAACTGCTCTTTCCCTTCTTTATCAGACCAGCTCCACCAGCCCCCACTAGACCTGGCCTACAAGCTTGGGTCCCGTGTTCAAGACACCCAAACCCCTGACTATGACACCACCCTTTTAACCATTTATTAACCTGTCCAATCCTCCTAGCTTTTTTTAGGTCCTCCCCTGTAACCTGGAGAATTGACAAAAAGACTGTCTGAGCTCCAGAGCCCCTAACCACCTCCCCCAGGGCTCTGTAGTCCTTCTTTATGTTCCCCAGGCTACTACTAGCTATATCCCTAGCACCCACATGTATCACCAGGAGTGGGTAATAGTCCGTGGGATTTACTAGAGCAGGCAGCCTCCCTGCCACATCCCTGATCCGTGCCCCCGGTAGGCAACACATCTCCCTTGAGACGGGGTCTGGACGGCAGACGAGTGCTTCTGTCCCTTTCAGTGTACAGTCCCCAACTACTACGACCCGCCGCTTTTTCCTGGTAGCACCAGCAGAGATCTTCTTTAGCAGTGCATCAGCCGGCTGCTTCTGGCTCGACTGCATTTCCTCATTAGCCCCCTGCAGGACAGCGAAGCGGTTCTGCGTGGGGACAGGGGATTTAGGGGGAAGCCCCTTGCTTTTGGTTGTCCTTTTCCTTCTTTTTTTTTTGTTGGTTTTTTTTTTTTTTTTGTCACTAATTCCCAGCTTCCCGGGTTAACGGCCTCCTTCTTTCCTCCATGAGGTAGAGGTGAAGCTCGAGGCCCCTGCACAGTTTGGGCCGGCAGCAAGCATTCCTGCCTCCTCTCAGCTTCCCTGACATCTCGCAGTCTATTGACAGCATCCCGCAGCTCAGCCCCTGCTGCAGGAGGACCTCCACCAGGGAGCACCGAGTGCAGCCCTGCCCATTGTGCACCCTCCCCTCACCAGACCAGTGCAGGCACTCTCTACACCCCGAGCTCTGCACTGCAGCCTCCCCTCTCACCGCCTCTCTCTGGGTGCCTACGCTGCCACCGCCGGGGCAGCCAGAGCAGAGCTCCCGGACCGGGCCCTGCTCACACGACGAGGGCTTTTCACCCCTCCCGCCTGCCCACAAACTGCCTCCACCCGCTCTGTTCGCCGCGCTCCCTGGGGCTGGTTTTTACCCACTCAGGGCTGGTGCCGCTGCTCCTGGCTCCGCCCCCTGTGAGTCCCTGCTGGCGTCAGCTGAGCTGCCGGCTCCTGGGCAGGTCCTGTCGAGGACTTGAGGCTCCCTCGGTGGCTCTCGCCGCTCTGAGTTGAGGCTCCTGGACGCTGATCTCCCCCCGCTCCGGTGTTGAAGGTTTCGTCTCTCGAGCTACTCACCTCAGCAATGGAGATTGAATAAAAAAGCATAAGAAAGCCTCAAAAAATTAGGGTGCTGGCAGTGACCTTACAGGCACCTTTGGTCTTAGTGTGGAAAAATATGGAAGTGGGTATTGCCAAAAGAGCTATTCTTTCCACATCACCCTTCATCTTCCTAAACTTCATGTGAATCTTTGAATAAGATTTTGGTTTAAGGCATCTCTGAATAAGATTTTGGTTTAAGGCTAAGGTTAGCACTCCTACCATAGTAACACCACAATTTTTCACCTGTTATATAGCAAACCTATACTAGCAAAACCTGAACTAGCTGTTTCTAAAACAGGAAGGGGGAGGGGGCGAAAGAGGGATGAGGTGGGTGGAAGGCATATACCCTTGAAAATGAACTACCAGAATGGAGGATGCTTAAGAAGACTCTAATAAAGGAAAAAAAGAGGGCTTATCTTCTCAGTGATGTAGCCCACTTCTTATCAGTAGCTTTAAGAGTTATATCTGCTGGTTTTGTGTTCTTTCCTCACAACCACTAGCTCTCAAACACACAAAGAAAGGAAAGGAAGAGAAGTGCATATCAGAAGAGGAAAAAGAATAAAAATAGGCAAGATGAAACCTGAAAGTTACACACAGATCAAGACTTAGGTGTTACGTGAATATGCTGCCCTTGTACAGGAAAGGGAAAATGCTGAAATGCTGCCTGTTCCAGTGAGCAATATGAAAACTGTGTACTCTTAAGTGAGACCACATTCTGTCCCTTCCCAGGGAATAGCAATTCAAATGGCTTTGCTACAAAAATATACTATATATATTTTTTTAGCAGTACAAATCTGTAAACACCAAATCATAAAGATCTTCACCAGCACTTCACAAAGGGACTGAGGATAAAGAATTACTAGATGTTTTATTTGAGATATGCAGGTCTTCATCAGTAAACAGCCAAATAATGGTTTTCCTTCCTGTTGTCTCTAATAGAGGACCTACTTCTAAATCTTTGATTGTTGAAAAGTAAATTAAAATGGCCCAATACCCTCCACCTCCCTTCTACTATCAAATTTCACTTTATAGTTGGGTTGCAATAACATCCAGCAAGCCTGTGCAGGAAATTGTTACCACTACACTCTTGCAAGTAGTTTAACACAGGTTGTCTGATTTGAGAAAGACTGGAAGTCAGCTTTCCAGCTTCCTGAAAAGCACAGAAATATTAAATCACTACTGTTGAACTGACAGAATAAATTGCAACTGATGCCAAAGGCAAAACAATACTATGTTAAGTCTCAGAAGCACAGAAAGTATGATAACTCTTATGAATCCCTTCCCACCTCTTTTCTGAAACAACCAGAAAGCAATAAAGTATTTCCTCAATACACAAATGCATGCTCCTCAATGAAGCAGTAGAAATGTCTTTGCTACAGATTGGACACTTGTCAGTATGTTCTCTCACCAGGTTCCCCTTTGCATTTCTTAGTTTTAATCTAGATTTCATACAAGTCAATCAAAATTTATTTCCCTCTCCCTGCTTCCTTCCCTTTTACTTTGGTTTTAATAGCAAGTAGTAGTGCACAGGCTAACAGGGTTGTGGCAAACATGCTTATCAAGCCTGCACAGCACTGTGTTCAGGAGTTGCCAAGTAATCAAATTTAAACTTTTCTGCTAGTCAAATCATTTAATTACTTCTGATTCCCTCCACCCTTCAACATTTTCCACCTTCAGGACTAAATACAGATTTGCATCCCTGATAGTCCTGACTTCAGAGCACACATGCAAAAACCCATCATTCTGTCTACATAGGAATCCCTTTCAGACATACTACTCTGTCACACTCTTTAACAAAACTGCATTTTCAGCTTCTCTTATGCCCCTTTCCCAAAGTGTAAAGGGAGAGAATTCTTCCTGGATCATGAACCTGTACTGTCCCCAGGACACGGCACTGTAATGATAAACATGATATATTTTCAATAGCAAATGAAACTTCTGGGTGTGATTAGACAATAAATGCATCTGTTAGTTTGTATACAGGCTCTAAACAGTTGCTCAATATCTAAAACTAATTCAGGTACAGACATCACAAAGATTCAATCCATGAAATAAGTTTCAGGGTTCAGAACTGACACAATGTATTTCTTCAAGATCAATAAACTCACAGAAAGTGAATAAAACAGGATTTAGGAGAATACCTGAAATTGGCACCATCTGGTACCCTATGCTAATACTGTATCGACAAACATCTCTGATGAACAATTTTCCAACACAAATCAGAGCACTGCTGGTCAATTCTGCAGTCATAAGTTATATTTATGTTACTCAGCTCCACCCAAAACCAAAAGAGAACATTCACTGCAAAGGGTTGTTTTTTTTTCTTTTCCCCCTTTCATTGCACTGTGTTATATTTGCTAACTAGAAAATGCTCTGTTTTGTTCAATTCAATTTCTATACTCACACATATGGTCCTATGAGACATTAGTTCTTATATTTTATTTGCCTGTTTTCTGCTTCCTGCTATAACCAACACACACAAGAGCTAGGTGATGTTAATAAATGTGATTCTACTAAAGATACTCACATCCTAAGTAACTTTTCAAACAAACTTGAGGAAGAGTTTCTAGTTTGCTTAAAGTGTGGGTTTTGACACAAGCATGAAATACTGTCCACATCAAACAAAAAGTGACTTCAGATGGGACATGGAAGTGTTTCAGTATGTAACATTTTTCAGGCACACCAACTCCAAATTTTATGTAAAATGTAGGATGTGAAAAAAGATCACACAAGGCAGAAAAGAACCAGAGAGGTCTCCATGAATTAAACTAAAGTCTGATAGAAAGCAGTTTCCTCAAAATAATACGTCATGCCATCCTAGGGTGCTTGATTGCAGAACTGCAGTACTGACCATCAACCAGAAATAGCTTATTATTCTGCAAGCTGGTTATGATACTGAAACACATAAAGGCACATTTTTAAATATATTTTTGCTTAAGACTACTTCTAATACAAAGAACTTCATAATATACTGAATATAAATATGTATAAATATAGTATGTGTGTATGTGCACAGGATGAGTTTCCTTCAGAAAGAACAAGTTTCAGGTGTTGAGGTAATTAGTGTCCTTCAATAATATTTCCGGGGAAATCAACATTTACACAATGCTATGCATAGAACATGCCTTATCCCCCCATATATTATTGCCATAATCAAATCACATTATCAGAGCTATTCAATATTCACAACACATTGTTCAGAGCTGTTGAAGTTACAAATTAATTGAATGGAAGAGCAGAGAAAAACAAACAAAAAGCTAGAAAGACAATGATAACCCTGAGAGACTATTTATCAAGAAAAAGCACCAGGTATTCCAAGGTATTACAATCCTAAAGAACTGTCAAAACTGCAAACTTCAGTCTGTCACAACTACTTATTGAATTCATACCAGGTAGGTTATAGCTTTCTCAAGGTTCATGCCTTCTTTTTCCATTCATACTCATTTATGAATATACATGCAGCTTCATAATAGACTGAAGATCTGTTATGCTTAATATTGGTCAGTAAGTCATATATGAGAGGTGCCATAAAAGTTTGCTTAGTTTTAACACCTCTTCCAAACATTCAACACAGAGAAGTACTTCTAGATGACTAAGTGAAATGTTACCTAACTTATCTCAACACAACCATTACCAGCCACAGACTTATCTAATGGTAAAACGTGTGGGAATTGTGCCAGCAGTTATATAGCTATCAGCTACCCGAATGTACTAGCTTGTTATATTTGCAAGTAGAGAAACAATTTGGACACAAGTATGTTATAGTACTTGTTTTGCATGTCTGAAGAACAATGGATCTGTAATCACATAGCAGGGACCATAAGTAATATTTGTACAGAGGCTTAGTACAGACAGATTGTTCAAAGGAAGTTAAGAAAAGAAATGGAAATATAGAGTAATATCAAAGTTTATCTAAATTTAGTTTCCATCAATTTAAAGAGAGAGGAAAAATATCATTTTTATAAATTTCACCATCAGTCAGCAAAACAAATAAAGATACATTTGAAAAAACGTGCCCGGTCCTATACCAAACACATGGCAGCAACCCTGATTTTTCACAGAAGAGGACAGTCTCTCTGTAAAGCAAAGTGCCCACACAAAGCTGCATGGTGCACAAATAATGCTTCCGCACAAATGCTTGCGTTTACACCACCATTCTGAGAATATAGTTTGGCGATAGCAGAAACAGTCTAGCCAAATAAGGTAAATAGGGACCAGAGGGGTCCGGTAGCGTTGGGTTAATGTGCATAAGCAATACAGAGGATGAAATTCCTCTGCTCAAATTTTTGTAAGCTAGTTCCAAGAAATAGAAAGCCTCCTTATAGGTAATTGGCACATGATAACATCAGTTTCCAAAATACAGTGTTTGTTGAAGGCACATGTTTTGAGCATTTCATTTTCATTATGCAGAGTCATCTAAATAAAATATTAAGTCTAAAGCAATTTGTTAATCTATGTTCAACTTTTTGGATGTACAGGAATGGGGCAGACCAAAGGACAACGGGGGGGGGGGGGGGGGGGGGGGGGGGAATAAATCTGTAAATAGCATTCCTTTGAGATTTAAAAATCAAAACGCCTTCCCCTTAGCAGACAGCCAAGTTATAACAGTCAGCCGCTGCTTTTAAGGGTTTTTTAAATTCTTTTCATCAGCATCATTTACTTTGTTACTATTAAGTAGATATGAAGATCAGTTTTTTTTTAGATACATCTATGACTGAAAGTCCTCATGCATTTACCATAAAGAGTTAAACCCAATCAGAAGTAATGTTGAACTGCCCTCCCAATCACAAAAGAGAGATTTTAGGATCACATTAGTTTATCTGCTGTTCCCAAAACAAATTTAGCTAATTATTCTCTATAGTAAAAGTTAATTCACGAACACCAAATCATTTCAGGCATATTTTTTTCACTCTTTATCTGTTGCTTTATATTGACTTTACTACAATGAAATTCTCTAAAGCATTAAAATTGAAGACACTAATAAACTATTAGATGTATTTGAGTGTCATAGAAGACAAGCAAATACCATCCAGATGGGCCGTAATGCATGTTCTATGTCCTACAGTTTTTACTTTACTCTTTCCTTCTTAGTGATTTTTTCAGTAATGACCACACATTCATTTCACACAGGTCATTTCCCATTGCACCTGTCTTACTTAGGGTCATACTTTACCCTTCCATTCAGAAGTGAAAAAGTAAGTGTCAGCCTGCACTGCACCAAATATATCAGCAAAGTTTGTGAGCAGCAGAGGCAAAAATTTCAATATGTGAACTGCAAAATATCCACTGGGAAAGGGTATTTCCTGGGTTACTGCAGTTCCTTGTCTTTCTGCATTACAGTTTTCTGCCAGACCTCAATTATATTCACATCTTTCCAGATAAAAAGATCATTTTTAGGGTCCAATGGCATTTTGCTGCAATAAGGACAGTTACACAGTGCGGACTGCCTAGTTCTCCTAATATTTCTAATCCTGTAACTGTATCATCACTGCAGTTCCACTGCAGGACTACCACAAGATGAAAAAGCCAGGAATTAGGCACCATGTTAAACTGTCATCCTTACCATACTTCTTTAATAGGAGGAAATTGCTACTTTTCCCCATATGGCAGATGGTTCTTGAAGCAACCAAAACATTGTTGTGGGGTTTTATGCATTGTATATATAGGTGTCTTCTAAGTACCCAGACATGTGCATACTATAAACTCAAAATTCAACAGAAGGTTGGGAAAGTCTGTCAAATCAGCTTAGCATCCAACTGTGACTAAAGCAATTAAAGCCTTTCTTCCTTATTAGTGGTGACAGGTATAGCTAAAGTAAGGCAGTGGTCAATTTAGCAAGCATATGATAAATACAACATGGAGCAACAATTTGGACTGCACATTTTAGATGCAATGGGCAAGGGAGAAATGCCTTACAAAATTAGTAAAGAAATGAGAGCTAGGAAGTGTTCATGTAATCAAGAAATTTATTTACTGAACACAAAAATCTCTGTATAAAGAGAAATACATTCAAGCAAAAACTTAGTACAAATATAGTTTATTTTAGTGCCTGCAAAATCTGGTTGGGATTCAAGTCTATCTGTGTACACAAAGTGAAAAAAGTTAAAATTGAAGCTTCAAACTGCATCTAATAAATTGATAACATCATTATTGTAGATGTATTTTCTTCCTACCCAGCCAACGCAGTGGCAACACACAGTACCTTTATACTCTTGTCCACAAGTTTCTGAGGCAGCTGGGTTTGACTTTAGCTGAAAGAGGTGAAGACTGAGCAGCACGAGTAGGTAAGTCACCAGGTATGTTTGTAGTGGGACTTTCCACTCCAAAACTCCTAGTCCTCTTGGCACATTCTCTTTTTCATCAGCAAGGACGGATTTCTGAACAATATTGGTGACATCATCTGTTAAACAAAAGAAAAGAGATTTAGTCCAATTCAGATTTAATTAACAGTTTTGATGGTAGCAATGCAATGAAGAAAATATTTACACAATGTAATAAAGCACAGCAGAATAAGACATCATGCAAAATTACAAATATGGCATCTTGTTTCCATTAAGAACACCTATGCAGAGTCTAATTTTATTAGATGGTTGATGAAAACAGGATCATAATTAGATCAGGTCAATAAAGACTGTTAACTCTGTATTAACTAACACTAAATTTGTATTCCATTTCAACACAAGTTACTTGGGATTGAGCTAGAGGCTTAAATTGTCACAGCAGCCATTTATAAGTTTTCACATGTAGACTGGCCACTGCCATGGTGCTTTATAAATATAAAAAACACCCAAAACACCAACACCACTAATCAGGAGATGCATATAGCTTTGATTTTTTTTCATGTCACATTTCTTGATAGCATTTCAACATGTTTTGATCATAAGGGGAAACAACAGGCACATTCAAATTTTGTTGATATGTACTATACGTTAGTTTGATACTTTTTATGCATAGAAAAATCTGTTTGCAGAAATAAAATTACCTTTATGGAGATATCTTTATGGAAAATAGCACTCTGAAAGCTTAATGACTAGAAGACACACAAGATCCTTAATGAGTATCATCTACCTCTGTTTCCCTAGAATCTCTAAACATCTATAAAAGAATCTTTATTTACACTGTGGAGTATGGAAAGGAGAATAAAGTCTCCCCAGTAATAAACCTTTTCATCATATGCCCTCTGTGTTAAAGTGTAAGTCAGTTATTAGGTAAATGTGATTCAGACAAATCTCAGCAATGTATAGCTCAGCTCCCTGCCTTTTGGGCGAGAGCTAGAAGCTAGCCAGGATATGGTTATCTGAAGAGTGCTGTAACAAGATGGATACTTCTGTTACCATGTACATAGTTCAAGTCTTCACAAAAAGCTGTATTTCACATAAAACACAGGCCTGCATCCAATGGTACCAGCCCCAAAAATGTAACTCAATTATTTCCTTTGCTGGGAAGTATCACACTGATTTCTAGTAGTGTGTTTAAGGTTACAGAGTCAATTCGGTTGTTACTGGCTTAAAAACTAAATCCTCAGGGAATAGTTTACCAGCTTATTTGTTCAACAAAGACAGCCATCTAGGCAGTATTTAATGGCGAGAGGAAAAAAAATAAAAAAATCAGCATAATCATTTCCTTAGGGCCAAATCCGCTGCTGTGAGAATACTTTTGAAGAGGATAAAAGTACAGCTAGGGTCACATCATGGCAGGAGATCAAAGTGCTGAAACAGCTTAGTCAGCATCCTTAAGTAGCACAGAAGTTTGAAAAAGAAGAATTCAATTTATTTATATAGTAACAAACCTCCTCAAGAAGAGAGGGAGGCCAAGAGCCCCAACCTTTATGATGTCAGATACATCTGATTTCACCCTACTTACATCATCCTTTTTGAGTTGCCCTGGTTTTTAATATTCCAATATAAACAAAAATGTTGTCACTTTCTTCTGGCCTTCAGGAAACAGTATGAATACATTTGAATAGAAAGGAAAGAGAATGTTTTCCCATGCTAATATGTAAGTATAGAAACATCTCAGAGAAAGCATGAATTTACTTGTCAAAGACAAGTAATGAGTGGAATCAGGCCAGGCAGATGCCAACAAAACAGAAAAGTGCTCACAAGAGTCAAAAGAAAAAGAGAAAAACCAAAAAAACTTCATATTCCAAAGTTATCCAGGTAACACCTGGGGAAATACAGACCAGTCAGTCTCACCTCTGTGCCCAAAAAGACCATAGAGCAGATCCTCCTGGAAACTGTGCTAAGGCACATGGAAAATAAGAAAGTGATTGGTGACAGACAAAATGGCTTCAGTAAGAGGAAATCATGCCTGACAAATCTGTTAGCCTTCTATGACAGGGCGATAGCATTGGCGGAAAAGGAAAGAGCAGCTGACATCATCTTCCTGGACTTGTGCAAAACATTTAACACTGTCCCACATGACATCCTTGTCTCTAAACTAGAAACACATAAATCTGATGGATGGATGATGCATCAGTCAGTGGATAAGGAGTATAGGCACAATGGTTGCACTCAAAAAGTTACAGTCAATGGCTTGATGTCCAACTGAAAACTAGTGACAAGTGGCATTCCTCAGATATCAGTACCGGGACCAGTGCTAGTTAACATATTTGTTAGCGACATGGATGGTGGAATTGAGTGTACCCTCAGCAAGGTGATGTAGTCATAAGACAATGTGTAGTGACTCTAAACTGAAAGAGGGTAGATTTAGGTTAGACATAAGGAAGAAGCTCTTAACTCTGAGGGTGACCAGACACTGGCACAGATTGCCCAGAAAAGTTGAGGATGCTCCATCCCTGGAAGTGTTTAAAGCCAGATAGGACAGGGCTTGGAGAAACCTGCTCTAGTGGAACTAGACGAACTTTAAGGTCCCTTCCAGCCCAAACCATTCTATGATTCTACGAACTCGCAATTTCAAGTTGCAGTAATAATAGCATAAATGATAAAAATAGTATAGGAATGTGACAATCTACTTTAAAAAGTGAATGTTTCTGTGGCATAGCATAACCATGAGATTAAAAAAGAAGACTAATTGGCAATAAGTCTTGCAGAAACTATCACAAATTTGAAACATTCAATTGTGCCAGTCACTAGAAGTTGTTAGAATGCTATTCACAATGAATTACCAGCAACCACTGGGAACCTACAACCCAATAATCCTCAGTAATCTTTCTATAGCTTCTTAAAAGATATAATAATACAAAAATAACTGAAAATAATTGGATACTTAATTTCTCATTTCCAGCAACCGCTAAGCTAAATCTACTTCTAATGGCAGGGGGGAAGGATATAGAGGGGAAGCTACTGCTGTGGAAACGTACCTGTTAATCTACAACTAGAGCATAAACCACACTTGTTCAAATTCATTCAGAACTCAAAATACATCATGCTCACCACAAGCTCCTCAAAGAAGCAAAAACTATTGTAGAAATAATTTAGCAGATGAGCTAATGTTCAGTAAATTACTAATTTCACTCAATGTAATAAAGTCACCAACATATTCACATCCTGCAGTTGTGGCAGTACAGGCTAAATAAGGAAAGTTGATTCATTTATGTTCTTAATTATATAATGGCTCTCCAGATGCAAGTTCAGTGTTACAGAAATTGAGGTTTTATTTCTGTTTACATGACAATGACTTGCAATACTTGTCAACACTTCACAGATCGTCAGGAAAGACCAGTAAGTATTCAAGTTCCTTGCTTGGGTTTTTTAATTAAAAACTCAAATACATTATGTCATGTAGCATCATATCTTGAAAGTAACAAATTTAAAGGTAAGAGAGTAAACACTGATGCCAACCCGCACCCTTTCTTTTAGATTCCCAGAACAGTCAAAGCACTCAGATTCTCAGGGTTTTTAGGCAGATCTGTTCATCTGAGACACCTTAGTCCATTTTAGCTCTTAAACAGAATGCATTACTTGCAGAAGGTTTAAAAGAAAAACTAAGGCAGACAGACAGTTGAGATTTCTTCTTGGAAAGTAGAATAGCTCTAGACACTTGTTGTAATGTCAAGTACAGTCCATACATTCAGGGTCTGTAGACTACAAGGGCTGAGATCCTCAAAATAAATACTTTTTCCTTAAAAGAGAGGCACCAGCCTTTCCTCCTGTTCTCTATACCTTAAACAGCAAAAAGCAGGGTCCGATTATAATCTTCAGAGAAAAAAAAAAGATAATAAACAATAATCACATCCTTAGAAAAAGGTAAGAGCAAAACAGTTTCCCAGAATATTTCAGAACCCCTCTCTCTACCCTTGTGCAGTTGATCCATATTTTGAAGACTTTTATGGAACCAAGGCTTTTTGGATTTTAAATAACTAAGCATAAATCAAATAATGACCCAAATAAAAGCCAGTTCCTTTGGGAATACAGTGATGAGCACATCTGTAAGTTTACTGTGGTGCTAGAAATTTTGCTTGGCAAATGCTTTGTAATGGGAATATACATTACCACTGGCTTTTTGTCAGAAGTTATTCTAATCAACAGTTAGAGGAAGGAGGGAAGAGGTTCATTCTTATCACCAAATGTTCAAGTATTAAAAATGCATAATTCTTTCAGAAAACCCATGACATTTTAGTACAGCACCTTGTTTTCTCCTCTAAAACTCTATACCCATATTTGATTTATAATTTGTCAGTAAGACATCTATTTGTCAGGCATACAAATTACATGCAAGATCATCACATCTTCCCATTCTTGCTTCCAGACTTATATTTCTGAGAATGTGATACTGGCTTTGGTATCAGAGTCTCTGTGATTTCCAGCAGCACAAGGAATTTATTTACACATAAATAAAGGTGACACAAATGCAGCCTTTTGTGAATAGGACTTGACTTGTTGACAGCGAGAACGCCTCGGCAACAAACACTGTACCCTATTTACATCATTTGCTCTCTCCTTTAACCCATTGTGTTTTCACTTAATACACCATATTACAAGACAAAGGTATTTAAAAGGATCACCAGAAAGCAAAAGCAATCTAAACAAAAGCTTCAACATAAAAATATGGTGAATGCATCATGGCCAAGGTAGAAAAAGCACAGATCATGCCACAGAGGAATCCCCTTTCAAAACAAAGGCTTACCAGCAAGAAAACACTGTGACATAACATTTATAGACCGTTCTACATATCCTCAGCAACATCCATTTATCAAAATGCACCATCATCTTCATCCTTTATGTAGTGAACAGAATGACTTTTGGAACATTTTCCTACTTCTTACTTTTAATATCAGCTTTGAGGTTGACATAGCAGAAATCAAAGACACGATAAGTAACCAGTTCTTACCTACAAATATTTCTTAAATAACTGCCAGGAATACTGATGGAAACTTTCCTGATCTGTTTTAATCTGTTGTAGAAACAACATGCTAGATATGACTTTGGTGGGTGAAACAGAGAATTTTTATTTGGATACTAGAAACAACAGCAGAATAAAAGTAGTTCCTCTTTCCTGCCTTCTCTATATTATAGCTTTCTGTTTTGGCACCCCCATAACAAGTGAATCCTTGAGATTCATTTAAGCTTCTGCCAGAAACAGTGGACTACCAAAAATAGGTCAACAATTGAAGTCTGTTTCTGTGTTATTCTGTATTTCCTTGCTATAGCTTACTATGCCACAATTCCCAGATGGAGAGCCTACAAATGGCTGATAGGCAATGCATCAAACAGCAGGGCTTTCATAGGAATTGATATCATTCCTGCCACCTTGTTGCTTTAATTGGATAGTCAATGCAAAGAAAAATCATCCTATTCTTCCTCTTTTTTGAAATAGGAAGCAATAGGAATTCTTGAGGTGATTCAGAAGACTAAAAGTGTGACTTGCTTGTACAGTTGATTTAACACCAAAAAACACACTTGGAAAATAAGGTAATTACAATATTTACTAGATTTTATGCGACAAATATAGTGTGCGAACTGCAGGACACGGTTGCTTTTGTGTGCTAAAATAGGCAAACATGTATTCTCCATGTTACATAGTGCTAAAGTGTAACAAAGATATAAGAAAACTTTCTCAATAGTTAAGATGAGTGGTAGTAATTGGGTGGGGGAGAGATATCCATGTGAAATTACCTCCTTAAAGAGTACCAGTGATTAACTAAGGAAGTTATGAATGACATTCTCTATTCATTAAATATCAGGCATATTAATGGGCTTTTAAAAAAAAACAGATTCAATGAGCTTTCAGTGAGCTCAGCCAGAGCACACAGCCCCATTCACACCAAGAACCGGTCGTTTTATATGTGAAAAAACTTAATAATAAAACATTCAACATAAAGTATTTTCCCCAACTCCAATTTCCTTGCTGGAGGCTGAGACTGGTGACACCTCTCAGGCTGTTTACACAAGTTTGTGAGCTCTTTTTGTTCCCAACTCTGTCACAGGAGCCAACCTACTTCCTGTAGACTCTCCCCTCCAAGACCCCTTCCCTCACACCAAATTAGCTTCTAGATAGGTTCCATACAGCTAACAGGTCTTGGGCTTCTCAGACCTTAGAAAAACAGACTATCCTTTTATGTGTACAATATTAATGTTTATGTTACCATAGGATTTATATAAATGCAAGAGAGACAGGAATGTTGAAGTATCATACAACCATTCATACCAAATCATCTACAGCAGAGGACAAAATTGGCAGGTTTAGCACTTCAGTAGGAGCAGTGTTGAGTGCATTAAGAAATTTGCTGGAATATTCTTGGGTTTTTATACACAGTTTTAAACACCAGCAATTTTACTCAAAGATATTTAAAGAACAAATTTATGTGCTTCGACACACTTTCTATAGGCTTTTCTGCCTGATAAACAAATCCAGTGAGGAGTTTCCAGCCATGCACAGGCTTCAGTTGCATAGAACATTATTATGTTCTATGCAACTCTCATTCCTTGGCTTGATGGCTCTTGCTCTGACTACTCAGTGCAGCACCAGCAGGGAGTTCAGCCCACACAGACTCCATGGGTTCACATCTTGAGCAGGGTAAGAATGAAGGGTGATGTGCTATTGCTCTCTATTGGCAGTAGTTTGCTTCCAAATCAGTTTCAAGCTGCTGAATGTATTTATTTTTGTGTGCCCTGGACTGACTCAGCAATTGAAGCTATTTTGTCTTGCTCAAAGACGTAGTCTGGAGCAATGAAGGTTTACAGGATTATTTTTCCTCTCTACTCCCACACACTGTGTTCAGTACTGCATTATCAAAGCGACTGAGATTGCTGATAAAAGATCACCAATTAGGCTGGCCTTCAAAGGGAATATAAGCTTACTCATGGACTCTTTTCCTCATTACTTCAGATATTAGAGATTTTGCAGTTTTAAAGCCTGAAAAAGGGTTCTTACTACATGTGTCACTGAAAGGCAATTACACATATTTGTATGTCCAAAGTCCTTCACACAATGTAAAAGCAAAAGTTTCTGCTTCAAGAAATAGCTCTTGTTTCCATTGGTGCTCCTCAGGGCTTCGCATTTATTACATTTCAGTCTAATGCAAGATTTATTAGGCTACTCAGGCCTTTTAGCATCTCTCACACATGGCTTGTTTATTTGCTCTTTTCCCTCAGCAGCTCATGCAGTATATAAATATGTATGACATTCATTTAGCATTTATATGGGTACCAGCAAACACATACGGGTGGCCCTGTACAGGAGCAACTGGATTCCTAAGTGTGAACAACCTGAAGTCTGTTTCTGATATAAAACCCATTAAGCAAAGGCTAGAATGTATTCATTTAGCTTAATTAAAAAGTAAGAATTTTTTCACATCAACATTATTATTATTTTTGCTTTTTGAAACACAGCCTTCAAAAACTTTGAATCAGTGCTGCAGGATCAACTACCATACACTCTAAAATCAAGGAAGCGGAAGAGGAAGTCATTCAACACCCCATCTACAAGCTAGTTACCAGCCTTTGGTCCCAGTTCCCTCCTCTCCATCCCTCGAAGCATATACCCTTATCTTCCTTTTCATTACCAACACACAGTGCCTATTGTAGGGCTAATAAAACATGAAACAAGAAATCATTTCATAGAATGGTTTGAGTTGGAAGGGACCTTAAAGATCACCTACTTCCAACCCCTCTGCCATGGGCAGGGACACGTTCTCCTAGGCAGAGTTGCTCACAGCATCAAATCTGCCGTTTCACAGAACTTGTCATTCAAGGGTAACTACACAGGCCATTAGTAGCTGTCCTTTGCAGACAGCATATGCCAAGGGAAGAGGTTTACCCAAGGTCACCCAGTGACTCAGCAACGACTTGTGAAAAGGACTCCAGGCAGCCAGTTGTATGTGCTTGGACTGCGGCTCAGCAGTTACCCTGATGGCATCAATTAGCTCTGTTAACACACTTTAAATGATGTTAGGTTAGTAGTATATTATTAGTAAATGCTTCAATTCTAACAGCAAAGGTGTAAATGCCTACACTTCCCAGTTACATAGCAGCTATGGAGAGCACAGATCCAGTGCACTCAATCAAGACCTCATAATGGTCATAAAAATGACACATGTATGTACATCTGCAAATTCTGTGCTTCTCAGCCCTCTCTTCCAGATTTCAACTTAACAAAGACTTAACATTTAATAAATATCAGAATCCAGCTAGCATATTATTCCACCTACTCATAAAAGGGGTATTTTTCTGCTCAGAGACAGCATGTTAAAGTGATTCACAGGAGGAGAAGATTGAAGTTTCATTCTCCCAGAAACCTCAGCAAGCCCAATTAAACAAAGACAAGTGTAACAGTTTGAAATGGGCACTGTTTGATACAAAGACATCACTATCTTCTATCTTTCAGTAAAGGACCTCATGCTAGTTTTACATGAACAAAGAGCTGCTTCCAATTAAAATCATAGTAATGGGGGATGGGAATAAAAAGTCAATCCAAATGCTCTTCAGGTACTTGCCTTTACAGAAACATTACCCAGCAATGGAGTGACATCCCTCTCCAGCCATTTCAGAGAGGACTGTACGGGAGTGCAATAGAGATGCAGTAATGTGTAAACATGACGGCTGTTGATTCTAGTTTTCTGTTAATTCCAGTACAGTTATTTACCAGAATAGATTCTTTAGATGTCCCTATAATAAGGATTTCATATCTGACAATGGCACACTTAAGAACAGATAGTACATAATTTTACAGCTATTATGGAAAATGCATCTACCATTCAAAATATATTTACATATCCAGAGACGCAAAGATCTAGCAATATTTCTTACTATTGGCAACCAATATATGTTGATAAGTGCAACTTAATCTACCATAGGTTTTTCAGTCCCTAAGACTGAACACTACAAGCCCCATTTCAGTTACTGCTACGCACAGCGAGAGCAAAGGCTTTGACATATTTGTTTCTTCTTTAATTCAATAGCTGCACCAAAGCCACACCTCACATGTGTAAATTAAATCCTAAGACTACTAGATACCAAAACTACAAACTCAATAGAGGTTTGGTTTTGGTTTTTTTTTTTAGTATACTGGATTATATTCTCCCTCTGTACCATCTCCTCTCCCATCTACATGATCTACAGACAATGAACTCTGTTTCCCAGTTGGAGACAAAAATCATTTTTTTCCATCCTCTTCATCACATCAATATGCTTTGTAAGCCTTGAGTACTAAATATAGAATCATAGAATAGTTAGGGTTGGAAAGGACCTTAAGATCATCTAGTTTCAATCCCCCTGCCATGGGCAGGGACATCTCACACTAAACCATGTCACCCAAGGCTCTGTCCAACTTGGCCTTGAACACTGCCAGGGATGGAGCATTCACAACTTCCCTGGGCAACCTATTCCAGTGCCTCATCACCCTTACAGTAAAGAACTTCCTCCTTCTATGCAGTTTAAACTTCCCCTGTTTAAGTTTGAACCCATTACCCCTTGTCCTGTCACTACAGTCTCTAATGAAGAGTCCCTCCCCAGCATCCCTATAGGCCCCCTTCAGATACCGGAAGGCTGCTATGAGGTCTCCATGCAGCCTTCTCTTCTCCAGGCTGAACAGCCCCAACTTTCTCAGCCTGTCTTCATACAGGAGGTGCTCCAGTCCCCTGATCATCCTCGTGGCCCTTCTCTGGACTTGTTCCAACAGTTCCATGTCCTTTTTATGTTGAGGACGCCAGAACTGCACACAATACTCCAAGTGAGGTCTCACAAGAACAGAGTAAAGGGGCAGGATCACCTCCTTCGACCTGCTGGTCATGCTGTTTTTGATACAGCCCAGGATACGGTTGGCTTTCTGGGCTGCAAGAACACATTGCCGGCTCATGTTCATTTTCTCATCAACCAACACCCCCAAGTCCTTCTCCGTAGGGCTGCTCTGAATCTCTTCTCTGCCCAGTATCTTTTCTTCTAGAGATGTTCTGGCTGATACACATCTAATTAAAGTCTGAACAAATCTTAGCTCGGCATAAGCTGGCCTCTGAAGATTGCTTCTTGTGTTTCAGAACTGATCGAAAGACTGCATGCCGAAGACTGCCTAACTCTTCCACAGAGAATTTAACAAAAGCTAAGCGAGTACCTCTACCTGCAGCATTGCCTTGCCAGTATAAAGAGTCACTGCCCTTTCTTGAGGAGTATACATCTAGAAACACATATAGGAAAAAATATGTTGGACCAGATCTGGTCATTAAGGAAAAGAACGAAGAAATCCACTGAGTTATATTTTAAGAGTGCTTTGCCTTCACTTTCGTATCATGAAGTTCAGCTTCTAGCCTCCCTAGCAGGAGCTGGAAATATCAGCTGTGAAAATCTGAGCGTCCTAAATATATGGCTCTCCCAGCCTTCTCAAGATACATTAGGGAAACTCATCTTGTTTCACTAAGTGAATGAATTAAAAGTAGAAACACACCTCCTGAAGCATGGTGTCTGAAATCTCTTTACCTTCCTCTCTTCACACATTTTTATCTTACATATATATATATATATATATATACACACATACATATATAAGCTTACACATAGCAACACATGCTATAGACCAAAGCGGGATGCTGTCATTAAATACTGTTCAGAAATGGCTACAGATTTTGCAGAAAACGTTCATTTTTGGGATGCCCAAACTTCTGGTGTCTCAGCCACAGACACAGCGACCCCACCAAAGCATTACCTGGATGTTCACCACTGTCGGGGGGGAACTTAGAATCGTAGGATCATAAAATAGTTGGAATGTGCAATATCCCAGTAAAACAGCCACCCTCCATAGTGGTGCCATGGAGATGAGCCAGCCAGAGGGGCACAGTGAATAGGGGACATACCCTGAGCAGGGTGGGTTTTTCTGCTTTGGTTTCCTTTGCCGTTTCAGAGAACAGTTCACACAAATGTGCAAAACACCCACCTTACAGGGACATGAGTATAGGCACAGACACAAACCCACTTCTAACATTTCAATAAAGGATTCCTTCACAGCTCTCATCATTAGGACATATGCTGAGCTTAAAATTCTTGCTGGCCTGTCAGCAGTAACATAAGTTGGCTTCTTTTATTTTGCCAGCTCACAAAGGTCAAGCTCAGCATCCCTAACTGTAGCTCAGTGCTATTCTCTCATTTCTGCACCTGTGCAAAGTGAACCATCCCATTTATTTTGGTCCTTCATTTTCTCACACACTATTTATTTTTTCTAATTTACTTTTTTTCATGTGCTGTTGCCCTACTGAATTTGGAAAGGAAAAATAGGGGAGGGGGAGAGCAAACCAAGAGCAAACCTATTTCCATGAAAAATGTCAACTTGCTTTAAATTTGTTTGCTCTATCAGAAATTCATTTAAATTAATATTCTTCTCACGTTTTGACAGAAAATATCAAGTAAAACTCTTTACAATTCTAAATACATTGTACCAAATGGGGTTTTTTACTTGCAATTCTGTTAAGTTGGTTTACCTCAAACAAAATTACCTGCAATGCTAACTGTGAGCTGATCTGTTCTCCTGACAGTTAGAAGTATTTATGTATTTTTCACTTTCCTTGTACCACCACTTTCAATATAAAGCATAAAATAATGATCTTTTAAAAAGAAAAGAGTGCATTGCATTACTATCTGCAACTTGAATGCTGAACAAAATTGTTCCGAAAAATTCTTTGGTTTCAGGTTGGTTTGTTTCCTTTGGTTTTCCCACATCTCATAAATCACTTGGCTCTATACCCCTTTTTTACTGTGTAAATAAGTAAAACACCTCTGAGTAAATAAACTTTCAGATTAAATAGACTGCTGCTTGAGTCAGCAAAGATACACTAGAAGAAAAAGAACTAACGTAAGCATGGTACTGCCTCAAAGTATCCATATTTATTAAGGCCAATGGAACAATAAAGTCAAGTAAAGTGCAAGCACCAGCAGAAACGCACATGTTGCTGCTAAAAACATATTGAAGAAGCCATGTAAAAGGGATGCAGCCCTTAGATATCATTCAGAGGGCTTATACTTAGTCCTTTTCTACAGAGCAATATTTTATATATATAAAATATATACATAAAAGCCTACAAGATAATTATTTTTTACCAACATGATAGTTATTACTCATCTTTTCTCTAAACCAGGAAAACATAGGATTTTTAATATGTCATTTAGAAGTTCTTAAAGGGGGTAAAATGAATAGATGCATACTTCAAACTTGTATTTATTGCACAGATTTCCTTTGTTAAATAGTAAACCTATAGAGGACTAATGCTGTGTACATTCCCATTTATGTGGTAGTGAGGGTGTTACAGTATAAATTACCACCCACTGTGTCTATCACCCCATAGGACATGGTGTTGGGTTTGTTCTTTTTGGTTCAGCGTGGCCCAAAGGCATTTAGCTAAGACGTTCACTAGGCTGCATGTATCCATTATAATTTAAAAATCTACCAGACATTGCAGTTCTTCATTTCCACACACATCGCCTTGAGAAAAGCTGCCCTAAGTTTCTCCTGGCATCACACAGCCAATATTCACCTAAAATCTTTAAAATCCTTGTGGGATTCTTCACAATATTCTTTAACTATGACAACTTATTTGCCAAAAGCTAACAGTGGTTGTATAAAAACCAAAATTCATTTAAACTTTATACTGCAACATTTCTAAGTATGAAATGTTACTGTATTTCAAATATGATGGGTTCAAAGGCAATTTCAGACCACTGAGTAGACACAAAGGAGAAAGTATTTATATTTGCTTTTAATTAATTAAGGTTTACTGGATATGTTTGAGTTAGCCACATAACTACCATGAATTTTTGAATACTTAGCCTGCAGTAACATTTGGGAAGAAAAAGTTTACCTATGATTGATATTAGTCCTATTTCATCCAGAAGATAATAGAAAGTACATCATCACTTTATCCCATGAGATCCTCTGGCAGTTGTACTGCAATAGAATAAATTATCCCTTCTATTCTGATGCTGATATTTATAAAATATGATTTCTTACTGCTACAAGCAAGTCATAAGCATGTTTGTAGAGGGAGGAGAACAGGATTTATGTGCACAGAACTAGATTCTCATGTGCAATCACTACTTGTTTACTCTAAACTCCAAGAACATTGGTCATTGTATTTGGAAGCTTGAGTGCCATCTCCTCTAATTCCAGAGGATGCTCCAAAACATTACATTTTCACTAGAAATAAAAAAGGTAAAAAGATATGAAAGAGCAATAAAAGACAATTCAAAACATTACATCTTCACTAGAAATAAAAAAGCTAAAAAGATATGAAAGAGCAATAAAAGACAACAATTCAAAGGTAATTTTTTTTTCAGATATGAACAGCTCATCTTTGTTGTCTGTATATAACCTGCCAGAAGTCTTATTGCATTACTTACATTTACTTGCGAACAACAAGCATAGAAAGAAATCAAAATTTACTGAGAGTCATCACAAAAGTAAGACCCCCTAGAATTTCTCTGCCATAACAGATAAGTCAGCTGAATTCAAGTTAGGATACTAAAAATATCTAGCAAATCGGTGTAATATATGACTAGCAGACTCGTCAATCAAACTCTTGGCCCAAACATAAGCATTTAATGAACATGTGAAGAGTTCTTGTTAAATACACATCTTGGTAAACTTTATTGTAGGTGGGAGAACCAGACTTCCCTATTCTGCATCTATATTTCTAAATAACTCACAGACTGACCATCTGTATTGTTTATACGCAATACTAGACAACAGCACAGACTGTTGAAAAACTTGAGCACAAACATACTGCCTCAGACCAAGATCATCGAGTCTAGCATACTGTCTCTGACACTAACTGGGTACGAATCCAACATCAGATACCTTGGGATAAATGTCAGAAAAACATAACTGAGGGAAAAAAAATTAAAAAAGGCAAAATACGGAAGAACTCCTGTGCAAGGAAAACTGCGTGTATAGCTCCTCAGCTTAGAAGAGAGGCAGTCTGAAAGAGGATTTTCATATAATCGAGAAGATGGTTAGGAATCATCTGGTCACTCTCTTCTAGAGCAAAAAAAATATAGTAGGATACTATACAGAAAACAAAACAGAAGATGGCTATTCAAGGAACAGGCTCAAAGTAATGAAAATAATTGAAAGGACTTGTTGCTCTAGAAATTTAAATGGATTGAAGGGGAGAATGGACAAATTTCTGGGAAAAATAATCCAGTGATGCTTGCTAAATACAAAGAAACTTCATTCAGCACAGAAAACCACTAAGTTGCAAGCAGCTGGGAGGTGAAAGAGTAATTGGGAAGTGTCTCATTCTTACCCGGTTTTACTCTTACCCCAGGCTCAGCTTACTGATGCCTAGGACTCTAGAGGCTATGTTAGATTAAAAGCAGTATGACACAATATAACTTCTTAAATACTACAAAAACATATCAAGGTTATACCTTAAATCTGATTATTTTAATTATATACAAGTTATTGAATGACAGATTAGCAGAAGACCATTTTTTTTTCTTTTTGAACATCTCTTACAAATACAATTTTTTAATCAAGTTATAATTATTTCCCATTAAAAGTGAGTGCCACTTGAAACTTACTCTACCATTATTTTCTGCCTATTTCAAATCAAAGGCTTTATACAGGTTTTTCATTGGATAAGGATAAAGAACAAGCCTATTTCTACTTTCAAAGATTAATAATGGACATTAAAGCACAGTTTAGGAAGAAGAGCAATGAAATAACTACCTAAAGACTGGTTAAAATCCTCACCCTTTATTATCACGTCAAGTTGTCATGTTGAAGTGAGTAAGAAAAAAAAAAAAGCCCACAAAAGAGAAAAGAAAAAGCAATCTGACAGTAATTTATACAGCAGATCTGAAGGTGCAGGAAAAAACAAGTCCTGTTTGATACACATCGCTTTTTTCACTCATACCTTGAGGGCTTTTCCTCAACATCACTGCAACTACTTCTTAATGAAAGCTTAGGAAAATTCATAACTAATGCATGGCATGATTTTTCTCACTCCATGACATTTATCATGGCTGTTCAGCCTACTGAGAATTCCTAAAGATTTAAAACTCACATTGCCAAAGCTGATGGAACAAAAGAAAAAAAAAATAAAGAAACCAGAAACAGGTGAGTACCAGTTCACATACCTCAATAATTAGAGCCAGTAAAATTGCCATTGGTCATATCACTGTTCAGACAAAAACACAAGGTTTATATAGACCATTTTTATGCTACCATATAAAAAGCATGAATACTCAAAAAGACACTGATGAAAAAATGTGTTTGTTTATAACTGTTTTACTATCATTAGCAATTATGCCTTACAAATCACTGAAATTAGTTTCCATGTTTACACTTTCTTCCCCATTTCAGCTGGCAACAAACACACTTTGATTTTCATCAAATTTTCATTCATTTGGTCGCAGTAGCAAGTACATGGAACAAAGATTTATCACACGTGCACATATCCACACACACACATTGAAGCCACAAGACACAGCTCACACAACACAAATACAGTAATACACAGCTGATATTTCTATTACATGCGATATTCCTACTGATATCGTTTATATTAATATTACAGTAACACATGGTTGAAAAACTCTATATGCTTTTAACTATTCTGAAGAGGAAACAAACTAGAAGATGTGGTAATTACACATGAATGACACACGTTCCAGAGTTTCCATCATTTCAACAATGCTCTATGAAAGATATTCAAAGTTCTATATACCTGTACCATCATCTACTGGCCAGCTAAACTTTGTAAAATAATACCATGCAACTCCTTTAAAGCAGTATTAGCAGAAAATCTATTTCAAATGATACATATAGAACACAAAAAACTGTTAGGCTAACGAAATAGAGTATTACATCATGGCTTAGACTCATATAGATACCTTTCAGGAAAAAGAAAGTCCTTTCAGAACTATTTCAAGATGGTTTAGGAGACTGTGATCTTGAAATGTATTCTGCATGGTACAGTGACACTAAGTCTTGTTCCACTCTCAGACTTATTGAAAGAATGGTTGATTGACATACTATGACACATTCTCTTCCCTTCAAAACATACTAAATTGAGACAAATCACAGAAAATCTGTATTTAGAAAGTAGTCTATAGGTTCTGTTATCTGCATGCTTACTTTATATAAAAGCCTACTTCCAGACATAGGAGTCTATATTTAAGAAGGGTAGTTCAGGCTCTTTTCATTGTTATCATCTACACAAGAAAACTTGTCTTTTGCACAAAGAGGGAAGCTGCACAGCCCAATACCAAACAGCCTATAGCTTCCTCAGTCCATGCCAACCACACTATAATCCCACATCAAGAAGACAAAAGGGAAAAGGTCTAACAAAATTGAATTCACCCTTGACAATGCTCTTGACCTCGCTCCATAACAAGACCAGGAGGAAGCCTGGTAGCACTTTCTCCTGAAAACAGCTTCACACATCTAACAGCCATGCAATTGCACGTGTACATATGCTTTACAGCAGGAATAAACTTAAGCATTTAAGCAGTTTGACTAACACTAATTTGGTTTGTATTATTCACTTGAAATTTAATAAAAGGAACCTTAAAAAAATTAAAAAAAAAAAAGTCCTAACCTACTGTTATTCATGCACAACTTGCATTAACATTAAATAGGCCTGGAAGTGGAACAGAAATCCAGCATCTCTGCTAAGTTGCCACTAAAGTTTTGGATACACTGATTTTAGAGGACTTGTATGTTTCACTGTGTAAAAAGCTCCTGAACATGCAGTGATGCTTGAAAGATAATGTGGGGCTGGTGACATTACTAAGAACAAGCATGGGAGAAATGGAAGGCAAGGGAACAAAGATATCTACCTATTAGAAAGGCAATGAAGGAGAAGGTCTTCTGGGGCAACCCTGTGAGAACCAGCGTGCTTACAGACAGCATTAGCAGTTCTCCAGGAAAGTTAACACACCAGCATACGTGCCCTCAAGTACTGGTTTCACCCAGATTTGAAAAGTATATTATGCTTTCATCCTCACATCCAGCAAAATTTCAGACTATGTCTGATGTCTGTGTTTTAGTTGCAAATCAATACAACTGGCTGCAAAGAGAGAGTTAAGGCGCAATACTCCCTACAAGGCTATAAGTAGGACATAAAATAGTCATAATGCCATTAAGTAGCAAGGCAAAGCAACAAGGACTTCCATTAAGTAGCAAGGCAAAGCAACAAGGACTTCCATTTTCAAAGGAGTTTCAGGCAAATAAACCTCTTCCTGAACAAGGGGAATATACACACTACCTCATTTGCAAGAGCTGAAGTGACAATCTACAGTTACTGTGCAAGTATTTTCCTGTGTAGGATGTTCAATTCAGAGTACTATAATTGCATGACTGAAGGATAATGCAGGTCACAAATACTCTAGAGAACAATGTAGTTGATACATTGATCGCTTGCAGTTCATACAGTGCAAGTATAAATAACAATCCCAGCCTTCAACACGAAAAGCACATATATCTGTGGACTACACTAGAACACATACATACCTATCCCAACCACAAATATTGAGTTCCTATAGAAATTTTAAAGTTGTAGCATTTGAGAACACATTGTAACTTCCACTTTCATTACAGACCAGTTAATGAAACCTGAAACCTTTTTCCCAAAATAATTTTACCTCTCTTCTCTCCTTATACACATAACATACATTTTTATCTCTTATTTTCTCCAGCTGCCAGCCCTGAAAACTAACTCATCCCAGGTAGAGACAGAACAAATGCAAAAAAACCCAAACAACCACTTTCTTTATTAAATAAATAAATGCACAAACATAAAAATTCCCCCCATGTAGAAAATGTTATACAGAATGAAATTCTTCTGGAGATACAACAGAAGGCAACGCATCAGTGTTGCAAACAAACAGCATCAGTAAATCCCCCTGCATCTTGATAAATTATTTATTGCTAAAGATCTTACCAACAGAACAACTATCTGTTCTTCAATTCAAGATGCACTTGGTTTCATGGGTTTCCACACTATTTCCAACAGGAGTCCCTTTAACAAAGGAGCTTGGGGGGGGGACGGGACATTTTTATTGGTTTGCCTGGGGGAGAGACAGACAGCTGTGCTGAACATAAGGATTTTCCTAACTAGGAAGATGGATAGCCTGAAGGCTAAGGAGCCACAGTGATCAACCAATCAGGTGAATTCTTTGTAGAAAAAATGGCTCAAAAGTGGCAGAACAGGTGCTGGTGCTTTTGGTTAATGAGACAATTTTCAGCCTGCTTCTCCATTGGCAGGCTGCCCCCAACATGGTGGCTTCAGTTTTAATTATCTTTAGCTGTTTATTTAATAGTGCCACCATAAATATCAACCCACTATGCTCCTCCTGTTGTGTCTTGCTAGCATTTGTACCATAACTCCTCAGAAGCTCCACTTTATACCAGCAGATAGTTTTCAGTTAAGATTTTGCGTTACTGATCCTGATGGCATATACCACACTGTATTTTTAGCTTGGTACAAGATATGAAAAGGGATTCGATTAAATATGTAAGAATACTTCATCTGTTACCTTCTTTTCACTAACCTCATAGATTTATTCCTATTTTTCCTGTAACCATCTATACCTAGAGTTCTTGAGTTATAGCTGCTGTTATTAAGAAATGGGTTTATAGTTGTTTTCTACATGGAAATCTGTTCTGTTGGTAAGAATAAATAAATTCCTGTGTCCTTAAGTAAATCACTGGGTTTCTAGTCACTTCTGACAACCTTACTTTGCTTGACTCAGTATAGCATCTGCTTATTTGTCATTTTTCAACCTTAGAAATATATTATTTCTCATTATATTAGGTCTTCCTGGGGAAACTACAGAAAATGTACCTGAAGGTTGAGTACAAAGGCTTTTCTAAATCTTTCTTAAACTCTGTGAAGACCTGGAGGGTATTCTCAGCTCTGAAAAAAATCCTGTCCTGGTACTGAACACTTGCATTAGACAACTGGAGGTTTAAAAAAAGGTAAAAGCATTCAAGGAAACAGTAAAAGTTTCCAAAGAAGTGTAGATCAATGGGCTTTCCTAACACAGCAACAAAATCAAACTGTGTTAAGATGAATTTTTACATTTGTGATGATGATTTATGGCAGTTAATTATTTTCAATAGTGTTCCAGCTTTGCTCTTGCCAAGTTTTCTTTCAATTTGACTATGTAATCAAACGGTTCACGTACAACAGGATAACCGGGAAGGCCTTTTCAGCTTCCCATAACTGTGAATTAATATGAAGAAATCCTGAGAAGCATCCTGCGTTATCATCAAACATCCTCTGTCCAAACAAATTAAGACAATTACATATAATGGAAACAGCAATTCTCTCAGGCAAGGAGTTCTGCAGTCTGGCATTTCTACTAGTATATCAATATGAAAGGTGCACTTACTGACCGCAGTATTACCAACGCCATGTCCTTTCAGCCTTTCTTAACCCTCTCAAAAACCAACTGAGACCACTAGTGTAAAATTCTGTCTATGCCTTAGTACTACAAAACCACACACTTCTATATTAACTCATTCTTGAATGAGCAGCATACAAGTTGAGACACAGAGTGAACTACTGCTGCAACCTACAACCTTCCTTCCCTCAAAAGCCTTCGTAAGTATTCCAATAGAATATAATTCATACTAATACTTTTAAAATGTGGGAGAAGTAAAAAAGTAAGTACTCCTGAGAAATATCTTGACTGTAAAAAATAAACCACTTAAATGGTAATAGGTTATAAAAGCATGATTACAATACGCCATTTTTGTCAAGTGATTTTCTTCCTTATAAAATGTATCCTTTAAAAAGAAAAATAAATGCTTCCTAACTGAAAAGTTTCAAGGGGAGGCAAAAAAAAACAGTCCTTTGCCACATAAAAATCATACTGGTAATTACAAAAAGCAACTGAATTCCTAAAGTAAATTACATTTAAAACCTAGACACTTGATTCACAAAGCTTTATATTTTAATTTAAAATTTTCTTACAGATACAAAATCCAGATAGGAGGAAGAGACTACAGAAGACACTATTTGCTATTCAGGTTCTGCTTTGCCTTTGGACAGTTCATACTTGTATAATCGTTAATTTCCTGGCTCCATCAAGAACATTAAAAACAGTGCTATTGACGTCTACTGTAGTGATTTTCCCTGTAAATAAAAAAAAAAATGTCATTGTAGAACCCTAATAATTCACAGCAAATTCAGAGCATCTGGGGTTTGCTATTTTTAAACAGATCCAGACTTAATTTCATCTGCAGCACTACTTAAGAAAGAGAGAGCAACCCTTCTGCATTTCTAGAAAACTTCATCCTTAGATCTGGCTGTCCATCTGCAAGGTGACCAATAAGCTTAGAAATCTATCAGTAAAACACTATGATGATAGGTAGGTAGGCAGGTAGATTATCAATTTATGTAAAGTTAACTGAACTATTAGGATACTTGAGGAACAAGTTATTTAGAGAGAAAAGAAAAACCCCATATTTGGAACAGGTGATTTACTTTGAATCATCTTTAGAACAAGAAAGGCGCACTTTCTGGCAGAAGAATGAATTCCATTTTGTTCATTTATGGAACAGCCTGCTTTTCACTCTTGGTGAACAATGGTCAGCCTTATAAACCATGAACACAAACTGAAACCCTGCTGCATCTCAGAGCACTCAGTCACTTACAGGGACACTGAACCGCTTTTGATTGCTACTTTTTGACTGAGTTGGAGGCACCCTACCACCAGGTTGCAAAGTCACACAATGCTTTCCAAGAATAGCCAGGTTATTTTTTAAAAAATAGTGATTTGAAGAAATTAAATCCAATCCCACCCTGGTAGGAGTAAATAGGCCTGGAATCTTTCTCTATCTGGGACAGACCTTCCTGTTACACAATGCAGGAAAGACAGAGCAGCTACTACAAGAACCCGAGGGCATTATGCAAAGACATCTACAACAGAGTGAAGACTAAGAATTAAATGGAGTATCTGACTGAAGGGTTTTTTGCAAGAAGCAGTTTATTTCTTCAAAAACTGAAGAGGTCTTAAAGGATGTAAAGACATTGGACAATTAATCAAACTTGAAAAATACTAGGGTGGGATAATGCAGTCAAATGAACATAATCTTTTTCTTCTTTCAATTTAGTTATTGCTAGCTACTGTTGGACACATAGAAGAGTATAAGTGAAGGACTAACACTGCACATTCAGTGAATCATCATAGACTCATACAATAATTTGGGTTGGAAGGGACCTTTAAAGGTCATTTATTTCAAACCCCCTGCAATAATCAGGCATATCTTAGCTATGTTATGTTTCTTAGAGCCCTGTCCAAGCAGACCTTGAAAGTTTCCAGGAATGGTGCATCTACCACCTCTCTGGGCAACCTGTGTCAGTGTTTCATGACCCTCATATAAAAAATTTCTTCCTTATGTCTGGTCTGAATCTACCCTCTTTTAGTCTAAAACTATTACTCCTTGTAGGAATGGCTTAACAAATCTGAATATATATTTTATTTCTGACAAAGAAAATGAAGATCTCATAGGCATTCTAAAGCAAGCTTCTAAAATCACAATGAAATACTTGTATTACAAAACAGATGTGCCACAACTTACCTAAAATGCTTCATTAAGGTTAACACAGCAAACAACTGCAAGAGATTTATATATTCATGACCCACAACCAAGAACTTGGCCTTTGGCAAATGCTTCAAATCAAAATAACAGTGTTCCAAACAGATTAATGAATTGTGTAAGAAGTAACATGTTTTAACGTTTCATGTCTAAATGAAGTCTTGCTACATGATAACATGCTTCAGAATAAAAAAATGTATTAAAAAAAAAAAATTACCTTAATTTCTTTGGCAACAGAGGTAATGTAACTGTGTAAAATAGTCTGCTTTGCTGTGGAACATTGACAGAAATAGAACAGATTTTCCTTCCTGACAGCACAAAATATCAGGAGAGCCTTGCGTAACTAGATGTGCCAGTTTACGAGGGATGTCTGACTTTTTAGGGCATTCCCAACTACACGCATTAACTTGCAAGTTCTGCCTTGCTTTCCAATGGATTCTGGAGACACTTGGTTGTCCAGGAGACACAGAGAAAACTGCATCACAGCATCGCTTCAATCTACCACTACTCTGCATGTTATCTGGCTACTGGAAGATATATTTAGGAAGAGGAAGGAGAAGAATTATATATAATTCAATTACGTATAATTGCATATGTATAATTATGCTACATAATGCAATTTAATTTTATACAACATCAGAGTAAGATGGGAGAACTACGCAATTATACAACATTATCATGACACAGTAAAACTAAAACTGGTTTTGAAGTTCAAATTAAGAAGCACAATAATGAAGCCCTTATTCTACAGATGTTATTTAGGAGTCTATTTTATTGTTCCTCCTTATGGCAAAGGACAAATTTTAATGTTAGCATCATCTTTAGCATACCTCATGACTGTAAACCCTTACCATCTACAGTTCCATATTTATGTAACAGATATTTCTTATTAATCTGCCTACTTTAGAAACAGGTTAGAGTACAAACAGAATTTCCCACCAGTGCTTATAAAATTGCTTCCCTTGAAATAACAGATATTTAAAATACACCCCACAACAGTTATTTCAGTATAAAAACCCCTCTCGGAAGAGGCGACCTATATTACACACATACAATTGAAAATGAAAATTCCATCATCTTGTCTGCCCTCTCCATCACTCCAGTGAGTTTCTAACATTTGCAGGAAAGAAAGGCAATGAAAGAATGATTATGGCAGGAGAAAAGTGAAGTGAATACAGGGCTTCAAAGCAGAAGAATGTTAGAATACCAGACACCATTACATTTATAGGCGCAGGGCATCTATTTTAGTGTCATTTTTTTTGAGAACAATAAATAATTACATTTACTATTTTTTCTGCATTTCAGAAAGCTAATTCAAATTAGTTACACAATTTACTTTGGGCAACCAGCTTTGCAGGTAAGAAGGTAAGATGCTCCCAACTAGAAGAAAAAAGACCCTCCAAATTAATCCTAACATCAGCTGTTTCATGTAACACAGAAAATATTTGATACTGGTACATACATATTACCTGCATTAATTTAAAATTAGATACAAAAACACCCCATTAGTTGCTTCACTATTCAGGACTAATAAGAAAACTTTACATTGTATGATAGCATCAAGTCTTCATAATGACAGTCTGTATTACACTGCTCTATTTTACTTGCTGGGATTCTGAAGCAATTGAGAACTACAACTGCTGTCACTTAGGAGGCTGTCTTTTTAAATATGCTTAGCATGAAACACTTCATTAGGAATAATGAATTAATGAATTAACCAGGAGCACTTGATAAAGAAGCTGCTATTGAACTTTTCACTGTTACTTGGTATTACTCATGATGGTTTGTCATAAGTGTGGCTCTGCTGTTCCCATTGCCCAGTGCATTAAGATCAGCTGAAAGTGAACATCTTAGGTCATCGATATTCCCAGCAGCCAAGTTACTGTCATTTAAGCTGCTTTCAGAGATAAATAGTAAGGGTTTCCAACTCTGTCCAGAAGCTGCTACAGAGGAGGAAGGAAAACAGACATGGCTTCTAAGTTTCAACCTTATTCTGAATATTTGAGATGACAGCACTCGGAACTCCTGGGATCTGCACCATGTGTTAATGGTGATCGTGTTACATCATTTTTAGTTAATGATTTTGGAGTAGATCCGCAGAGGAGTTTGGCAATTGCAGCATTATAAAGTGCACAATTCAGGTACCAATAACTTAAAGGAAGTGGAATACCCATCCTTCAGTCCTTCCTGTGCCTCCACAATAAAAGGGAAAGTTCACTTTTCCCTTTCTATACAGTCCTCTGCAGAAAACAGGCAATAAGCTATATTTCTGCATCTTAGGTTTCCAAAGATGAGCGTCTCCACCTAAGACAGCTCTAAACCCTCATTTTTACTTTAATTCCCCATGCCTGTTTCTTAAAACAGTATGAAGCAGGTGTCGATTTTATTGTTAGGCTGCAATTGGAAGAGCATGTTTTAACAGTCCTTCACACAACTATAATGATTGCAATGCTTGCCCAGCAAGTGACTGATTCATTATTCTCCACTGAGGGACCCAAACATTAGTCTAGAGATCTGGGTCCTTCCCTAAGGACTAATAAATCTTTAATTATTTTATACAAAGTGACCTAGTTTCAATAGGGAACTGCAATCCTATAATATTTTGTATGAGGATTACTTCCGATTTAAGCAAAAGACTTCTGCAACCACAGAAAAGGACCCTAACTCTTCCTCTGATTGTATTTCTGAGCAAAAATTCCAGTAATTGCATTTCTTAAGGCAGCCAACTCACCAGCCTTTGTTAGCATGACACATCTTCTGACTTGGTCCCCTTTGGGGACATAGGTTAGATTAAATGCAGGTGAACAGTTACTGGTCTAGCAATAAAACATTTGTATTAACTTTGAAAAATGTCAAACCCGAGCCATGGACACACAAACTCAGACCCTTCCAGAATGTAAGTTACTATGCAGACATTTTAAGAATCGCAACTTTAGATCTGGGCAATTCAACATCTTTGTGAATACCTTTCCCTGCAGCCTCACTACACTAGCACCTACTGGTGGTCGTGTATGACCTGATGCTGTTTCTGCCGCCTGCAGACATCCAGACAGTCCCAACACCTACCTCTGATCTCAGCTTTACAGAGGCACATACCACCAGAGCTGTGCAGAATTTGGCACTGGAAATCGTTAAACTTCAGCAGGGGCTGCTGTAGAGCATCAGTGATTTAAGTCAGTTTTCAACCTGTTGCTCTCAGGGAAAGTGGTCATGAGGAACATCAAACACAAGCAGAGGAGTAGGATACAAGAGATGAGTGCTGAGGCACGTACCTGAACTATCATTCTGGGAGAAGTTGGTAGTTAGTGATACCAGAGGCAAGAAGGAGCATTGAGAAAGTGCTTATTCCCTTGCTGCAGCATACTGCAATTAAGGCTGTAGTTTCATGAACACTTTAAGCCCATGTAAACCTTAAAAAGAAATAGTTCTGTCCCTACCTTGAGCCAGCACAGCTGTGCTAAGCCAAAAGAGAGAAGCAATCCAAGCTAAAAGTGAGGCTTTCTCTTTTCTCAATGTCTTTAACCTTCATCAATCTCTCTGAGCTAATTCATCCTGCAATCTGAAAATGCTGGAGCCAGCACAAAGGGGAGGTTGGCAGAGGAAAAAGCTGGGTATGCCAGGGGAGTTGGAAAAGCTCTTTCAGTCACAGTGTTGCTTTCCAAAACTTTTATGTAATTAAGGCCTAACTTGTATCAGAAGCCGAATTCCAGCTTTTTCATCCACTTCTGCCCACTAAACATCTAATCAGAATTTAATATCCTACAGCCTACCTGATTTTTAATTAAAGAAAAAAATCTAATAGATGTGATCATTTATAAACACTCACAGTGATCCAGATGACAATCTAAAATTAGCCATAGCTGTAAAAAATTATGACAAATAGAATGAATTGTACTTTTCTACTTGTTACAAGCAGTCCCAAGGACTGATAATGATATTAGTTTGATTTTAGATAGCATTTCTGCCTAAAATATAGTGGCATTGTCTATTCATTATTTTTGTTTCAAGGAAGAAATGAAGACCATTTAACCTACTCCCTGTTCCAAAACACTGCCAATATCTGCATCCTCCTCCCTTTGTATTTGCAGTAAAGGGGTGCATTTGGCAAACAATGGATTTTTAAATCATCTAAAGTGGTACAGGAGGTTCCAAGGATTTCCACTGCTATCTGACTTTGAACCCTTTATTAGAAATGCTGCAGAGATTTCTAGAAAGAGAAGAGATTAAAGGAGGAGGAACAATATAATTTGTTTGGGCACTGGACAATATTCTGCACATTGTGTTGCATCTTTCAGTACCTGTAAGACCTTTGCAGAATAATGTAAAAGAAAACTGTATTTGATATTTGAAAAAGCAATAATATGACTTGATATGATATAATAACAACAGAAATGGGCAGATGCTAGTGCTAAGTACGAAAGGCCAGGCACAGACAAGTTGTGTCTCAGAAACAGACCTTTAAAAAATTAAACTTGGTTGATTTAATATCCTTCTGAAAAGATAAACTGAAAAATATCCTCACCAGGATATTATATGAGATGGTTTCCTCCTCTGGGAACAGAGAACAAACGGGAAGCCGTCACTTGAGAGCATGGGGCAGGGAAGAGAAGCCAGTAGTTGAACCTATGAAATACTGAACATAGTTAATGAGCAAAGTTTTAGTACTCTATAGGAAGGAGAAATTGGTTTATAAAGACTGAAAACCCTGCCTTGTAATAGTGTGCATGTATTCAGATACTAAGTAAAATTCCTTGTGAATAGGGGTTTTTGTAGTCCTCTCTCTTGAAGGGAACTATCAGGAAAAGCTTTTTGAAGCAAAGGGGCTTTATAAAAATAAGGCGATAGTTCTTCATAAAAAGTGAATATTTACCTTGGCATTCTCACTGGGAAATGTATTATATTTTCGATCAAAAAAATATGGGGCAATAATCTACACAATAATTTTTATTAAAATTATCCTGAAAATAGAGCTATTCAAAGGTAAAGGACTATTAACCAGTGTCTCTACATTTTCACTTATTCAGCCTTAAGCAGCTTCCAAAGTTTTATTGTTAGGCGAGCAGCATTTATAGTGAGAAAGCTGAGAGAGCTACAAGCAAACTCCATCAGCAAAAACACCTCAGTCTTCACAATTAAGCTAATATTTCACAGTAAAAAGATAGCTTAATAAAAACCAAATCATACAACAGTACTGGGCTCTAAATTTTAACTTCTTATTTACAATCCTAAAGTATAAACCTTCAAGTTCAGCTGTTAGGAAGTTGCAGCACTGTGCTGTCATTCCTATCATCTGTTCTGGTTAATTCAACAAAAATGCAATCATCTGCTTAGGCCAGCCCAGATCACATTAGCACTGCCAAGTGCCTGTGTCATACACAGAGACTGTATTGCCGTGCTCATCAAAGTGGAGCTAATTCACTGTCATCCCTATGTGTATACAAAGAAAACTCTTTCATCTTGTTGGCTATGACTACTTTCTTGTGCAAAAGATAAAAATCAGTCGTTCTTTTGTGCTTTTCCTATCTGTATGTCCTTCTCTCCCCTCTGATTATTTTTTTATTTCATTTATTAGTATAGCATGTATGGCCTGTTTTCTCCCTGTTTTGTCTCATTTATTCCTGTAGTTATATGACTCCACTAAAATCAACTATCAGTTTGGGTAACAACTATACCCACAGTTTATAGATGCCCTCACCTAAGCACTACTCTAAAACTGAAGAATCATGTGCTGCTAAGAACCACCATACCGGTCCAGATGGTTTCAGCCCCATCTAGCAGTCTCCTGCCCCCAACAGTGACCATAGGTGCCAAGTCAGAGACAGCTGAGAACAGAACATGCACATATAATAGCATTTCCCCTAACTTCTGGCTCACAGAACTTCATGAGCCTACATGGAAATTAAAACAGTAAAAGTAATACAGAAAAGACAGGATGTAACTGCATTCCAAAGTATCATAAAAAAGGAACTGTAGCAGAGGGAAGAAGGAATTCAAAATGATGGAGAAACACACTGCACTGGTGCAAATCAGTAGTTCAGGAAAAATGTGCTGGAAGTTACAGAACGATGACAGCACTCTACAAAGGTAGAACACACAATGCTAACACCATTACACATTTCCGTTGCTGCTCTGTCACTCGTACTTTTAGACAAATCAAAGGTCTATGCTATAATATGTATGTAGCATGTAAAGGTACATGCTGTAACATTGCTGTTCTTTTCTTCCTCTCTGGCTTGATAAAGTCACTGTGATCTGGGAATTTTAACAAAAATAGTATTGTGCTTGGTTTCAGATGAAGGGAAAACAAACTGATATTCAGGCCATGATGCCATCATGCCCACTGACCCACTGTATTTACAAATGCTATATAACCCAACTTTAGAAAAGAAAAAAAGAGCAGAACCTTGAGATCTGCTCCTTAGCAAAAAGCTTAAACAGATGTATACAGGTGCTATTTAAATTCAGAAAGAGGGATAAATAACTAAACAGGTAAATAAAATTTGTCTCACATTAATAAAGCATTGTCAATATGTGCTCCAATTTAGTGGAATTCTAATTGTGGAAGCAAGACACCCATACAAACAATCTGCACAAAGCATTAGAAAAGTGTTGTCTCACAGCAAGGACCATTCAGAGCTAGAAATATAAACCACAATGCAAGGCACCAACGACCTGGATTTTATCTGCACATTTTCACTTTTCCTACCTAGAAAGAATTTGTATATTTGCCAGTAATATATAAAGAAAAATCTGGACTCAGTCACTGCACATATGTGATGCTCAAGTGAGCAAGCCAAGACTTCGAGGAACAAAGAATTTACTGCCCATGAACAGTAAATCTGACACACTTAGTAACCACCTAGAGTGTGCAATAGCAAGTCAATGCAGTACATCTTCTGCACATTCTTCTGCCTGGGAAATTCCAGACAGAAATACAACTGACCTGGCACTGCTGGCCTTCCAAACCACTCTCTTACAGATCCTCTCCACATTTTCTAGCTTATATGAAGTCTGTGACTTTGCAACTCCTCTATTACTCAGCCACACATCACATTTCTGATAAATCTTGTACTGTAAATAAATTGAAAGATAAATTAGACAAAGTGACTTCTTATAGAAGTTATTTTTATAGTAACACCTGCAAAAGATCTAGTTAGCAAGAGAGATACTGAATCTCTTACAGGCTATAGAGACAGTTTGATTTAATTCACATGCTATAAAATAAAAAACTGTGTGAAAACAGTTATTATTACCGTACCTCTTTCTAGATTATCTATCAAAGTATTAAACATATAACCAAATACGCTAAGGGGAGCATCAGGTACTGTATGAATTGAAAAGCAACCAAATTCAAACTTATCTGGACAAAATAGTTTATCGATTGCATTAATGATTACATATTTCTTGGAATTCCAGAAATGCTCAAGAGAACCTAGCACTGCTCATCACATAAGCACGCTGTCTTTATCTAGGGATTATAGGAATCTAACACCACAGCTGTTACAATATTGCAGGAGTCTTATCGAGATGAAAAAAAAACCCATCATCTATAAAATCACCTAAGCTGGTACAGATAAAAAGCTCAAGGAGAGCCAGGCTCAAACTAGCAATGCCACATCGTGTTAAAGCATATGTCGCCTGTCTACGATACTTTTAACACATGCTAGAACATGCTGGATGCATTATCACATTTATTGCCTTGACAACAAAGCTAAAATTAATAGTACAGGGTAGTCCTTGCTCCAAATAACAAAAATTCAAGAGGAAGCAAAGAAAGTATCAACAGTATTTACAGATCCATCTGAGAAGATGTTTTTCTGAGAAGCAAACAAAAAGCCAAGATTGTTTAAAGTTTATTACTTAACTAGGAGAATATGTGATTTTTCCCAAGTCCCTCCCAGGCTGCTCTGTGCCTGGCAAAAAAAATTAAGGAAATCTATTTTAAATAAGAAGTGTTGATTAAAATGATTTGAAAATAAAACCTTCCAATTTTTCAGGTTTCTTTTGTTTGCCTTACAGGTAAGGTTTTTTAAACAAGTTTCAAGTCAATGGAAATAGAATGTGTTGCACCAAACCCAGATTTATTTTTTTTTTATAGCTAGCACTATATGTACTTTTGCTAAAGCACCCTCTGAGGTTACAGCCTAAAACAGAAAAAGAAATTCTTTTTATAACTCAATTAAAGAAAAAAATAGATCAATGAAAAGTATGCTGTGTATATTTCAAGTTTATTCCAATCTGACGAGTTAATAGTTTAGTTTAGAAAAAAAAAAAACACCCTAAATAACAGCAATAAAATCACAATTAATTCAATGAAAGATTCGTGTGTGAATTTTATTCATATTGTCATTGTTTCATTTTTAAGCATAGCACTAAAAAGATGAACAAGTCAGCTTACTACTGTCAGTCAATATCGGGTGATTTTGTGGTAGGCACATGTTAGACTAAACTACAGAGCTATATTTAACCTGAGGAGATAGGGTCCCACTTATGTAATCCTGCTTTAGGAGCTTCTAATGAGCCTAACCCAGATACGCCTGCCAGCACGTTCCCTGCTCAACACAGTGACGAGAGTACAGTTTCATTGTAAAAATTGCTCACAGCACAAAGAACATTTTTTTTAACAACTTGATCTTCAATATAATTCACAACCTAAAAATAAACTATTGCCTAATTTAACTCATATTTATAACATAGAAGCTGTATTTTTATCATATTTGATACATAGCCATAGTCACAGTGTTGTTAAGAAGAGATTCCTCATGCAGGGGAATTAGTCAATATAATTAGGTAACTAAAGCAGTCAGTAAGTTCTTTGACACTAGAGCATTCACAGAGAGAGCAGATGCCTAACTAAAAGCTAATGAATGAAGGAATGCAGAGGATACTGAAAGATGCTTTAGGTCTCAAGTTCTAAGTTAAGTGAGTTATTATAGCAGTGGCCTCTTTTTCCTTTAAAAATCTACTGACAAGAATGCTCATGCATCTTAGAAATGTCTTCATCGCTTAGAGAGCATCCACTGAGAGCTGGGCTTCCCCAGTCGAGAGCCCTGCATTCAGCCACCTGTCTTTCAGACACATATGGCACTTGGGGATCAGCGGGGGCCAGGGTGAGTGTCGGTCACTCGGTAACATCTGCCAACTGACCATCAGTGGCATTAATGGAATACTGAAAGGAGTTTAGCTCACTCCTGCATGCGGAAAGACAGCTGTAGTGACAAAAGGTGTACATAAAAAGCAGCACGTTAAGATCAAAGGTGGCAAAATGGATCAGGGAAAAGGATTAAGCTTTTCAGAACACACTTTTTACCCATGTCACATACTGTAAACACCTTGCCAATACAATAACAGTATTCTTTGAAGTCAAGCACAGCATGAAATATCATAGAATCACAGAATGGTTTGGTTTGGAAGGGGTCTTAAAGTTCATCTAGTTACAATTCCCCTGCCACAGGCAGGGACATCTTCCACTAGACCAGGTTGCTCAAAGGCGCCCTGGGCCTGGCCTTGGGCGATGCAAGAAACAAGGACAGGAATAATAAAAAGCTCAACTATAAAGAGAAGAAAAGATTAAGAATTCATCATTATGATTTCTTGTTGTATCACATACTTTCATTACCTGCTGTTTCTAGATTTGGCTATATTGAAAGGGTTGTTAGCTTGAAGATCATCTCAAAAAATGTTTGTAATACAAAAAATTATATGTGTATACAAATACTGTGAATTTCATTGTCAGTAGTTCTTTTCTTTACACTGTGTCTATTGATACTCTATATACAGGAAAAGTACTAAAAATGCAGTTCAAAGAGATGCAGTTTCAGATCATCACATTTTCCCTGGGCACTAGGATGCCTTTCTCTGTTGTTATATCCAGTTCACAGATTGAAAGATTCAGAGAACAGCAACTATACCAGGAATAGAGACATGGCATTCCCAAAGCCAAATAAGGCCAATAGACCATAAACATGGTATCTTGGCTTCAAATGCTAATTATTTCCCTGCAAAGCTAAGGCTATAGTCCAGTGGAAAGTTCTTCCACTGATTTAGCTCTTCATAAAGGAAACAATGAGGCGCCTCAAAGGATAACAGTTTACATCTATTTTACTTAAATATTTTATATAAAAAAAAACAAAACCAACAAACCATGATGACAGGAAAAAAAAACAAATAATGGTCTCTTTTTAGCAAAAGAAGAGAAGAATACAAACCTATGGGAGGGAAGACAATAGCACATTTGATGACTGGCAACCCTAGCCCTTAGATTGTTTAACTATTGCATACAAATAGATCAGAGATTTTATTTTGTAATGGGAATGAGCCAGAATGTGAATCCCATTATCTCTTCCACCATGCCATGCACCTATCAATTAAGACGCTGTTTCTGCACCATGAGAATGCAATGTAAACACTACATTTAATGCAACCTGCCTTGTATCCAAGCTTTCTGTGAAGACTTTTGTTGCCAAGATTTTCATGCCTTACTGTACCATCTGAAACATAGAAAGCTGCCCTTTGTGAAAGTGTAAAAGCAACATGAAAAGGAAGCAGAAGATAATTATCTTGTTTCCCACCATATTCAGCAATTAATCTGTTACTTTCAATCTTTCAAATTTAAAACAGAAAAATAGCAGTTAGATATGACAGCGTTTGAACATATTTCAAAAGTTGCAATATTGTACATTGTCTCCAATCTATCAGCAATTTCAGCATTGGCTTGGTTGTTCACATAACACACATTCATTTTAAAGCAGCTCAGTCTGGGAGAAAGAGAGACAGGAATCCTGTGCCATACCTGGTCATTGGGATGAATTGTACAAGAGGCAGATGCTGAACCATCTCAGACACCCCATTCAGATGCTCCATTCACCTAGGGCTTTGTGTATATCATATCATATCATAGAATCATAGAATATTTAGGGTTGGAAAGGACCTTAAGAACATCTAGTTCCAACCCCCCTGCCATGGGCAGGGACAACTCTCAATAAACTACTGCACGATGAGGTGACAGATTCAGTAGGAAAGTCTAAAGATAATTGTTGATAAATGCTGCTTTGATAGATTCAAAGACTTGTTTTTAGCATTGATCCACAGCTAAAGAAAGCTAATCTGTATGTCCATGAAGCAAACAACACAAACAGTGGAAAAACCTGGCATTAAAAAGTGGAACTGAGCTTCAAACTGAGCTTCAAAGCTGAATAAATATTTGGAACATGTAAAATTTAGAAGGATGGTTACACTCACTCAGAAAAAGAAAAAAAAAAGGTGGCAAGGAATTTAGCAGCAAGCTAACTAAAAGCAAAATCAGAAATTAGGAACTAAGTAGCTCGCTATTAAATTTTCTATGAATTTAAAGTCATCTAACATGATACAATTTTCAAGTACAAAGCTGATGAATTTAGAAAGATAAATCCCATGTTTTGCAGCAGTAAAATTTATTGGTAATGTGTTTCTTTGGCATTTTATGGGCAGATTCGAACTGATATTAACATTTATTATTAAAATCGCATAATATGAAGACATTAATATTAATAACTGTGTATTACACTAATTCACATACAGGCGATCTGTGCAGACTGAAACGTATATTCCATCCTACAGAGACAGACAACCTCAATGGAAGAAAAGCATCAATAATGTAAAAAGGAAATGTAAAATGAAATAGGTATCAGAAAAATCTGAAATTCAAGTTACACAGAAGGTTTGCGTGCTTCATGAATAACAGAGGAAGAAAACTTCAATAACTGAGGAATCATGCTATGAAAGAAGAAGAGAAGAAGTATCAATGAAGTACAAAATAATATGCAGATTATTGTATGGAGGCATGAAACATCTGAATATAATTTGTACTTACCAAAAAGCACAATGAGTTTTAGCTGTGTTAGAATAAATACAAAGCTGAGCTTCAATTTACGTACAGATCAACATTATGAACATGGCATTTTCTCACTGTCTCAGTATCTCATGTAGAAGAATGACAAAAGAATTTATTCCTTTCTTGCCATGTGGGTAAGCAGAAGGATAACTAAATAAGAACCAGTTTTGAAAACTCTGCTTTCTGCATTATCAAGAACAAGGTGATAGCTTTGTCTCCTTGACATACTTCCACAGCAAGCATTCCAAACACAGAAGTAGCAGATCAAACTCCCCTGACATTAAAAGATTAAATAAATCTCTGCACAGAGACTTATTCCCCACACATAGACTCTGGAACAGAAGTAGAGTCAAATTCCAATCCAACTTGCAGACTGCAGATGTCTCTTACATCTACAATGAAGTTGGCATCAATCTTGAAATGTATTGCACAACTTCACTCCAAGCGTACCCAAGGCAAAATCATGTAAATATACAAGTCTGGCCACATGTTGCAGGTTAAGGCCCCCATGCATCACAATGTTATTAGAAATGTGGGGTTTTTTCCTTGCAATAAAAAAAAAGGTTTACATGTCTTTGATTACGAAGACCACAGCATTCTCCCATCTGCTCCAACTTTACAAAACCAGAGAAAGAAGTGCAAAATTTAATTGGACTGCTTAAATAATGAAGCTTTGATATTTAATTGATTTGCTTGAAACTACACACTGCTAGAAACAAACATTATTTTAACCTGACAGTCCCATTGAGACCAATATTTCTAATTCTAAGCTGTTTATTAGCACAAATACTACTAACAGCATGCAGAAAAGAAATCTTAGATCTAGAGCTGGCTTTGAAATTCTGCTTGTTATGGTTATAGGTTAAAGCTTCGTTTTCACATCTGCTTAAGTACTACCCAATCCAGTTTGAAGCCCAGATGACAGAACCAAGGGCTGACAGTCTTCAGTGCCCCTCTACAGCTCTATAAGCCAGTATTTCCTTTAAGTCATTTCCCACATTCCTCTTGAGCTCAGCAATATGGATTTAAAGAGCATTTAAGTCTTCAATACAAGGTTGGCATCATTTCTCCAACATCTTGCTCACCTAAGTAGAACAACCCTAGATACTGCAATACAGAATGATACTAACTAACCAGAGAATCACAGTAGATAATGCTCCAATATGATCTATAAGCTTCGGAACAGCACAGAAGTTGATTCTGGGGTATGCTTCTAAAAACTCTGAAGAGCTAAAGACTTTAGAATGGATGGGATGAAGTCTCTGTAAAGGAATGTCAAGCAAGAAAGCATCTGATCTTGCGTAACTGGCTCTATTTCAAATGGGACAGATGTGGCACTACAAGAGTCCTTGTTAGCAAGGAGAGAAGAGCAGGAACAAACCGGAGGGTCTGCAGTCAGAGAACTGTGGGTGGGTGTGCAGGACCATTTTCCCAAAGGAACCATATTGCTGTCAATGAGCCATAACATCTCAGCTAAGGTTAGCAAAAATATTTACCTGAAAAAAAGAGGGAAAAAGATCAGGAACTACTTGACAGTTTTCCACATAGGGGAAATTATTAATAGTCACTCATAGGGCAATGGTAACCACCTACATTATTGCCTTAGCCATCTCACTGGCAAGAATGAGGAAAACATTGCATGTATACACTATAAAAAATCCCATGCTTCAAATGTATAGCCATTTCTTGGCATCCAAAAATCTACTAGGGACTATGATGCAGAGAATAAATCCTGCACCCAAAGTGTCAGTCTGTCAAGATTCTACAGCAATTCTCAATACTGGCAATATCACAAAGCCAATAAGCATATTCTGCCAGGGTAGCACATGGAGGTTTCCCCCATGACCTACCAGCATCTCTGAGGTTTATAACTTTAAACTGCTTGTGCATCTTCAGTGCCTTCTACACATGAAGTACCTCTTCTGGAAAACTTGATCCACACCTGAGGTCTTCCACCGAATAGAACAGACACAAACGGAGAGCATATGCAGTTGTAAGCCACATTGGTGGATTAAAAATACTGCTCCCCACACACACAGAAACTTACTGACAGTAAACCAAGAAATAAATTCTAGGGGAGCTCAAATGAGAAGGGCTTAGCTCTTGCACTAGCCTTGAACTGACCACAAAACTAAGCACAACCAACAACATCCCAGCAGCGTAGGCATGGATCATATGAAGCTTTGTGACATGGATGTTCACAGGTAAGTTTAAGGCATCTCAGAATTACAATACAATTTATAAAATTTATTCAAAAAGTTCTAATTCACTAATGTATTGGGTTAGCTTTACACCAAACAGACGGACAGTCTGTGTACCTATTCAATCACTGAGCTTTGGACTGTGGCCCCAAAGTCATATTTCTCTACTAAAATCTTAAGAGCACATACAAGCACTTACAGTGCCAATTTTCAGGACAGTTTTCATCAGTCAGAATTACTTGGAGCACGGCCCATGCTGAAAGTTGGGAAGGAGGAGGGAAATGGGATTTTTAGAATTTACTTTAGATAAAAGAAGGATATATATGCATTCAAACCTCTAAAACTGTAGCACCTCTTCCTGTGCACAGAGGTAAGGCTGTTGGTCATAGTCACGATGAGTGCAACTACCACTGTCAACCTCTCTGCCTCAACTATTTTTTATCGACATCCAATGTAAATCTAGAGCACATGTGACAAAGGTGATGGATGCGTGGATGATGGGTTCAGGTTATACAGACTGGAGCTGAGGTCAGAACCAAACCAGTCAGTACCAAGAGGGTTCTTAATTTATTATTTAAAAACTTACAACCCTTGCAAGAGAGAACCCATGACAACAGTTACATCACCTGTAGGGTGAGATGTATCTCAAGCAATACAAGACAGGAAAAAGTGGTTTGTGTAATTCAAGAACTCTCAAAATAAGAGTTTCCTGTTGTACAGTTTCATTACTAAAGAATATCTCAAAGCCTTTAGGATTCCTTCCACATAAGGAAAAAAAATGTTACAGCAGAAAACAGAATGACGTTGCTTAAACTGAGCAGAATATCCATTCCTCCATCATGAAATTGCACACAGCAAAATAAGAACACGTAGCATTTTGCCATCAACAAAGCTGCCTACATGGACGCCTACTCTTTCTTATTTTTGCTATAGAGCATATTCTTTTAACTCACTCATCTCCTTTTGCATCTTTCTCACAATTATTGACTTACCTACTTTCCATACAGCTTCTTCGGACCTGTTTTTCACAAGAAAACTGACCATGGAAATAGTTATTCTCCTACAGTTCAAAATATATCATCCATTTGAATTTTTCCCTCTCCCAGCATAGTTATATACCTATATGTAAAAATAATTTCCTTGGGAAACAGAGTCTGAAATAACTAGAACAGGCTAGTTATGCCGCATAGATATAAGCTTCATGCTGTGATAGATTCATGCATATGGTCCCAGATCCCAGAAAGGAGCTGGCAATTACTGCATTCCAGTGCAGGACCATGGATTTTTTCCAGCTCCCTTACTCCACATGCCAGCTACAGCTGATCATGGCAGCTGAACCAGTAATGGATTTTTGCATCAGATGCACAAGAGCTAGATATACTAGATATGGAGGAGCAAACCTCCAGTACATATTGCTTTTTCTTCAGATGAGAATTATTGTTTTTGACAATCATGATATTTAAGGCTCTGCTTTACTGACAACTGGCAGGATTTTAGATTTACAGATCTAGAACTGTAAGAAATGCACAGTATTTATTACCTACAGTGGTATGGGGACATATCCCTCCAAAAGTTTTAGATATTCTTCTGCTTTGTGTGAGGAAACAGCAAACGGAAACCTATGTTGCTTTTGTGCTTTTTGAAGCATTAAGCTCTCTCAGTTCCTGGACAATATATACATTAAGCACACTAAGTACTCTGATTAAAGCTTAAATACTGTTTAAATCAGGTACATCTCCAATACATCCCCTCATAAAGCATAATCTGGCATCATTATGAAATTATGTGCTAGTATACAGGAATCTTCTATTTCATCCAGTTGGTCAGATAAACTGTCTCCACATACTTATCTCTGTGTTAATCCTTGAAGTGTTTTCTGGGTGCACATTTGTGAATGTGCACAAAAGTTCTCTGCATTTATTGATTTTCTCTTATAAACCACTGCTTTCTACCAAATAACCAGATCCCTGATAACTAGCCAAAGAGGTAGACTAAATCTACCTCATCTATATCTAAGCATGGCTGTGGTCATGATCCCCCACAGTGGTGCAGAAATAGCTATCTATCTTCTAGACTAGAAAAACACCTAGGAAAAGCTAAGGTGGAAAGATGGGAAAAAGAAGAAAACCCAAAATATTTCAGGCTTTCTTCGGCAATGGAAAACAGAAAAAATAAAATAACTAAATTGGAAACAAAATATATACACAGAATATTTGTTATTGATGTAAAGGCAGTGTTGGTACAATTAGCCTGAATGCAGGAAAGCTTTGGGGTTTACTGAAAGAGGTAGTAATAGCCCCAACTTCCTGGCTGGTAGAATTTAGAATCTAAAAAATCTTGTGAAATTGTAACATGAGGATAATCCCTTAAACACAAACAGAAGAAACAAACAAAAAGACAAATCAGAAAACATTAATGGAATAATAATGGAATATGATGTCAGGAATAAAAAAATATAGCCCCAAAATGTTCACTCTTTGAGGTAGCTCACTACAGGGAATACAAGTTAGTGCCACTCAACAGCAAAACTGGATTAAAAATACAGAAAGGCTCATCTAACCCTCTGAAGTATATGCATCTTGAGTTCTGGAGCATGACACATCTTTGAGACTTCAACCCTTCTTTTACAAACGCAGTTTGAAATTGGCCAACAAATGCACAAAATAGTCATAGCAGACTAAAAGACAGCAGGAGCATTTAAGCCTCCTTTCCATATGAAGCCAGGCTACAGCAAATGTAATTAAAGTTTTTAGTAAGTGTTTGCCATTTTACTAAAAGACTCGGAATTACCAGAACAGGCACTGTCGGGGCACAGCATCCCATCCCCCCTCCCCATCCTACATCGTAGTGGCCAAAGCCACATGCAAAAGCTAATAGGATGATTATCTTGTAGAAGGACTATGCTGCACAGAGAAGCTGAAGTCTGTCTTTGTGAGAATTAAGTCCTTATTGGTCAGCTGAATTATTTTCTTTTGCCATAGTGCAGCTAGGTTTTCACTGTGATCTTTCTTAAAATGGGTGAATATCAAAGAACATTGATAAGCTGGGATAAAATGCAATTGCAGATCATTCTTTTTGGTTTAAGAAATAGGGAGTTCAGGAAAGAATATGAGAGGAAATATGACTGAATTCTTCAAAAAATAAAGTTCTGCTACACTAAATTTGCAAGAGTATAATTATAACATAGTCTATACCTAACCAATTTAGCAAGAAATGATTAAGACATGATCTGTTCTACAAGAAATACCAAAATGTGACTCAAGGTAGTTCAGCACACGGTAAAAACATTGTGAAAGTGGTGTGTTCTTGGGGTTTCATCTCTCATTTCTAAGCAATTTAGAGAAGCAACACATCACAATTCACTGTCTCCATTCTGACAGGGACCACAGTGTATTTGCATTCACATAGTGAAGAAAGAACTACATGAAGGAGTTACTCCAAAGTCATAAAAATACTTGCAGCTTAGAGACTGAAACAGAACAGGAATCGCTGTCTCACAAAGTAAAACCTTCACCTCAGAAATGTGCCCAATTAGACTCAGAATAAATATGCATCACATTGACACAAGTATTTATAAACATGGAGAGCAAGCTTATTCAGAGAATTAGGCGTTCACAAGTAAAAAAAGCTTGTACCTTTGGATGGCAGCTCAAATGCAAGCTACTGAGAAGAAATGCAAACTATTGGACACTTTCTTAGCATAAATAGAAGCATTATGGTCCAGTAAATAAACAGTTACCATATGCTGGATACTGCCCTAGAGAGAAAACAATAAAAAAAAAGATGAAATCTTAGCCTTGTGATCACTGACATATTGGAAAGTCTTACCAAAATAGGTCTGCTTTAGATAGATGAGAAGTTCCTCATTCTAATCATTAAGAAGAGAAATCAGGTAATTTTGGAAGAACCCAAGGAAGATTGCTCTGCAGTAGCTCACTCTTATTCTCACAATACAAATCATAACAAAAATAATACTTCAGTTTCAATTGTACCAATGTGCCACTTGGCTCACCTCATTTTAAATAGATAATGTTAGGATTAAACTTGAGCGCGTTATACTCACAGGGGAAAAAATCACCTCCTCACCTGCATAATGAAGTCAAAGCAACCAGATATGCAGATGGTGCCCATAATGAAGGCTGACAATCACGCTGACTGTAGCTAAAGGGACACCGTTTCCTGAGGTTACACCCAGGAAGCCATGCATTTCATCTGCAGCACATGCTGAACACCAGCGCTAAAGCAAAAGTGAAACTGGCAAACACAGCCGGGTGACAGCAGTAACACTTCCGTACTGAATGGAAAGGTAACGGCTATCAGAAGAGCAACTAAAAATGCTCAATACTGATGTCTTCTCAAAGACAGCTGAAATGGAAGACAACTGTTATCCAAGAGGATGAAAGCTAAGTCAAAATGGCACTGAAAAGCATGAGAAATAGCTTTCTCAAATAGCTTCCACTTTCCTTACAGGTAGGGTGCTACAGAACAGGCAAAATACTGTTCAGGTGAACCAAAACCAAGATTTTTGAACTGTATTGGTCATTACATTAAGCACCTTATTCACCCCTAACAGCTGCAGGTGGGAGCTTCCCAAATACCTCTTTATTTGCATTTATGCATGTGTTTGAGAGACTGCATGGTAAAGAAAGAATGTGCCGGATTCAAAGGTAGCTGTGGAATCAAATATCAGGTCTACAAGGCTGGCATTATGTTGAACAAGCACATAGAATTTCCTCTTAAGCTGCCATTCTTATAAGATGATGGAATACTGCAAGTAAGGAAGTAACCAACTTGAAGTTTTAGTGATTTCAAAGAAAGGCCTATGAAAGCATACCATATGCTAAAAAAATTGTATGATTCATAATAATGTGAAAAAGATGGAAGATTCACTGAAAGAGAATGAGTTAAACATTAAACTACTACTGTGGTTCCATTTTGCCCCACTAAGAAAGAATCTGTGCCACTTTTATTGAACTCCTATAGATATTTTTCATTTTACTGAAGTTAGGGCTGATAAAGTTTTATATTTAAAATGATCTTAGGAAAAGTTAAACATAGGGTTATGAAATTTCCATACAAAGGAAAGCCGTCCCAAGATAGTAAAAAAGCACTTTCTTAGATTATGAACTTGAGATATCTTATTGTAATGTGAATAAACCATGGAACAATGACTATGAAATTGATTTTCCTGAATGATACAGAGTACATTGAAATAAGTACCATAAATCAGCAACTGTTCTATGAGTGGATTATTTAATGAAAAACAAAAGAGATGTAATGTGTTTGTGCGTATCAGTACACAAACCTGCAATTAAGGCTGCATATTGCCCCTTCAAAATGAAGCAGAATAGAGTTAATGAACATGGAGAAGAAAAAAAAAAAGGATTACAGACAAGAACACGAGGAGGGATTTAATACTTTCCTTGATGACAGAGCAACCTTAGATCAAAATTAATAAATAAATGGATAAATTGAGATTCAGTTATCAGTGCTACATGTCCATATATCCTTTTAGAAGGGAGACAGCATGCAACCAACCTTGCTTCTACACAAATCTCATATTCTTCGTTATTTTCTGTTCCCTGGCATCTATTTAAGCCAGCTCCAGCTGGCCTTACACTGTCCAGCAAGCTGGCCTTACACTGTCCAGAAATCTGGCCTAGGGCCATTTACTCCCTTAATACACTTGCTACTCCTACATCTTCTATTTTCTAGCATAATCTGATTTTCAACAGAAAAAACAAAAAAAAACAACTCAACCCTATACATTAAAATAACCACAAACATTTAAATGTTGACAAATCATATTTAAAAGCAGAAACTGACAGCAGAGCTGAGATAAACCATAACAAAGATGGTGCTGGGGACACTATGGAAACAAAAAGTGAGTTTGAATGAGATGGACCTCTAAGAGAAAAATCACGAGGAACCCGTATTCTATCACTGTGTCCTAAGGTGAACATTTAAAGAGCACATCTCCTCCATTCAAGCCTCATTTTTATCTCAGGTTCAACCCATGTCCTCTTTTGAGGATATTTCCAACTCTAGTGTTCCCATAACAACAATCTAAGACCCTAAAGGAACATACATTTAAGTGGAGAGTGAGCATTGCTCAGAGCATTTCCAAAAACAAAAAGAAAAAAGCCTTAATCTGCATGATGGAGTACTTACACATGTTGTGAGAAAACATACCAATGGCCTCTTACAGTACTATTATCTCAGCCCATAGCATGCTTAAGCCTCAGTGCCTCAGTGAAGGAGTCCTAGGGAGTGGCCTCCTTAAACTTGTAGAGCATCTTTCCAAACAGTGGTCTCTCCAGACATGAGGAGAATTACCTCTTCTGGAAGGTCCAAGATTCTTGGCCCTTCTGTTCAAAACTCCAACATACCTATTCACATTGTATTAACATCCTCACTACCTGTACCCATGCAAAACCAAAAGCCCCAAACCCCAAAAGATCCCATACTACCTCAGGTGCAAGAAACAAAGTTATCCCAACAGACCAAGAAATATATACAGAGAAGAGATTGAAAACAAATTTTCTAAGCCCTACTATCACAGCTCCTGTATTCGAAGAACTAATTTTAGCATTATTAATAGTAAGGCATGCAGATTTTCAATGCAGAACAAAAGCACCATCTCAGAAGATAATTAAGCGGAACTTAAGTCTTCATAAAAACCTTCCTGCCTAAATGCACCATGAATTATTGCGTCTTACAATCAGAAAACATCTATTTTCAGCAAGCTTTGGAAAACCAACACGCAGCGTATTCAACCCTAGCCGTATGAAACCTGAAACAAACTGGCATCTCATGGAGATGAAACACAGCAGACCCCAACCAGCATTACAGAGTCACATTCCTGCATAAATACATACGCACATCATGCTTACCCTCAGTGAGACCAACAATGTAAGAAAAGATATTACTGTGTACACCTGATGGGTCCTAAGCACAGGACAGGGATCTCAGGGAGCAAAAGGAATCTTGAAACAAAGTAGGAACTCATATTCTTCTCCCTTACAAAACTTGCTAGGATTTCTCTGTAATTAATCTATGAATTTTTAAAATAAATAATGAAACTAAATACCATCTGTCTGAATTTACATATTTTCTAGGATGGCTTGATTAGACAGCATACAGGGAAGTCATCAGCCAGGCTAGTAATATATGACTGATAATCTGTAAATACCTATCAAAAATGATTCTTGCTTGTTTGTCAAACCTGTGTCCACTCCATCCCCTCTCTAAACGCAGACCCCACAAACCCAGTGACGTGCAGGCCTTACAGCTGGTTTCATGGCTGAGGGAAAGAACTTTTCCCCAATCTCACCCATTCACTAGGACAAACGAAGCTTAATGGGCAAGCAATAAAGAAAAATTATCCTGTGCAGATACTCCTCTCATCCAACCCCCTGGAGTGATCCGCTCTGTAGTGTTGCCATAGAAAATGGAAAGGAAGCCTCCAATTAGGGAAGAGGTCACCCTTACGCATGGGTATTATGTAAATATCAGTCAGCAAGCACCCTGCAAAAAGAAAGGCCTCATCCTGACAGCCCTCCAAGGGCAGGCCTCAGGTTTGCTCTTAAGACAACCCTTGTCAGCAGGGCTCGGCTTGCAAGAGCCGCTCCAACCCCCCGCCACGGCCCCGGGCCGCCCGCCTGAGCCCAGGTAAAGCCCGGGGTAGCTGGGGGAGCAGAGCCCCGGCCGGGCCGGGACACGCCGCACCGTTATCCAGCCCTCCCGCAGGTACCGGCGGCTGCCGGCAGGGATGCGCGAACAGGGGCATCCCCTCGGGGCTCTGGGCGACCGGAGCTCTCCCCCTCCTCGGCCGCGCCCCGGCTGGCTGATGGCTGCGGGGGGGTTGCGGGAAATCAGGAGCAGGCGGGGAGCCCTGTTAGGAGCTGCCTCTCCCCGCCTGAGGACCGGCAGCGCCCAACCCAGCCAAGGACCGGGCGCCCTTCCCTGGGCTTCCTCGCCCGTCGGGTCACCGGCACGGAGGAACGCACGGAGCCGGGCACGGCCTCCCCCCACCCCGGGCTGCACTTTTTCCCCTTCGAGCACATCACACGATCAAAGTCCCCGAGTGCAGCAGCATCCCCTATCCATCCACCCATCCTCCCATCCATCCTCCCTCCCTCCCATCCATCCTCCCTCCCTCCCCCCCGCGTCCCCCGTGCAGTCTCCGCATCACCCTCTCGTGCCTCCCGCTGCCGGTACTCACCCACGCCGCGGCCGGGAACTGCGGCAGGGCCCCGCCAAGCCCCTGTCCCGCTGCTGCCCCGGGGGGACCCGCTGGCGCTATGCGGTCGGAGTGGCGAAGCAGGCGGCGAATCTCCGCCCGGCAGCCGCACCTCGCTGCCGGCGCCGGGCTCCCTCCCCAGCTGTCACCGGCGGCCCGCCCTCGGGAGGCGGCAGCCCCGCCCCGAGCGGCGGGGGGAGCCCCGATAACGCTGCCGCCGCGGGTCGGGGCTCTCTCGGCCTCTGCCGGTGCCCAGGGACCCGCTCCTGCTCCAGGAAACTTCCCCTCACTCTGAATGAAGCGAAGTCACCGCAGCCCGGTGGGCTCGGTGTGACAGCCCCGTGTCGGGCTTGCCATTCCCATAGATGGGGACTCCAGCCCATGGAGAATAGTGTGCTGAGACGGATTTACCTGTCTTGAGTTTCTATGTTACGCCCTGCGGTAGCACACAGTTAGACACGGGGTTGTCAGAGTAACTCAACTGCTAGCCCTTGTTATCCCTGTCAGACGACCATAAACCCCAATACCCCTTAAAACCTCATTATTTTGTTAGAATGGGACAAAATAGCTGCTTGAGGTTCCCAGGCCAGGCTTTGCTTGTGGGTTTCATACCAAAGTACCTCTTCTGCACTGCCATACTTGTCTTTGAACATGCCTTTACTAAAATGCCGTGCAGTATCAAGGAGAAGATGAACAGTTTTGCCATTCTAGTTGGGTTTGTTTGTGGGTTTTTTTTGTGTTGTTCCCGCTGGGGTGGTAGGTCTTAACTTAACAAGACATGATGGATATGGGAAAATAGCTAGATTTGAAAGAAGAACTGCAAAAACAAGAAACATGCATCAGTCTTGACACATGAGAAGGAGGTTTATGTGGTTCATCAGAAAGGCACCTCTGAAAGCACCTCTGGGCTGCAACACACAAAGCTGACAAAAGGACGCTTCAGTCTAGCAGTCTGGCCATAACACTACTGATGGCCAAACCCAATGCTTCAAATATGAATTTGAAGTGGAATGCACAGGTTAACAGTTAAGGCAACTAAACAGTCAGAACCACCTTTAGAGACCAAAAGGGAACATGCACTGCTGAGCACTGTGAAGCAATGTGGAAACAAATCTCTTTTTGTAGGGATTTTCAGATAGGAGCTAAAGGAATTCTGTAGCCAGAACAACACTGAAAGTTTCTCCTCTACAGACAAAATGCTGGTTTGGGTTTCAAAATCTGTACCAATTTAATGTCCCAGCTGCCATTAATTACTTCATATAGTTAATGTGTCCATTTTCCCAGACAGCTCCAGGTATAAACATTTTATATATGTGCTCTTAAAATATGTCAACTCATTTATTAGTGACTGCATTCAAAGTCTGGATTAATGAAACCATGATAAGCAGGTTGTTATGCTTTAACTGCTATCTAACCAGTCTTGATAGGAATAGAATTCTGGGCCTTAGTTCTGGCCGTGGTGAGGGAGAGAGGAAATTGAAGCTCTTATATAATATATGCTAGTGTGGTGTCTTGTGCAAGGATGCAGTATTGTGTTCTGAAGAAAGCAGGATGCTCTGTATTGGTTTTGCTTATAATGGGCTGGTGCATAGAGTTATTACATGCAAACTATTGCCTTATTAAATCATTTCTGCTTGAAAGTACTTAAAAAAACATGAGCTAGCACTTTGTTTCTCAGTATTTGTCATTAATAAAAGTGTTTGAGCTTTTTAAAATTTACACAAATTGGTCTTCATTTAAAAGTAAGGTCAAGTGATCACTTTCTTGTCTGCATGAAGTCAAAAAGACTTCAGTCTGTCAGACATGGCTCTATAACCTTCTGTTCCCTTCAGGTACTTCAGAGAGTAATTGTCACTTCATGAACCCTCAAGCATCCTTTTGAGTGCATGTGTTCACCACTTGAGGAACCCATTGCACTGTCTGCACTGTACACATCCCACAAAGATGCTCCCATCCCCAAAGAACTAATGCTATTCGTGGACATGGACTATCCAAGAGACTGGAATACTGAGTGAAAGTAAAGATTTGAAATGACCTGTTTACTTGTGTGTTTGTTTACACCAGTGTTGTACCTGGTCTACACTGGAAGGAAACAACTGGGTCCTTCCCAACTTGGCATGGGAATTCCGTGTGTCAGCCAGAAATTAATCGTGATATATCCTGGGAATTTATGTTGTGTCCCTGATAATGTGGGAGGCTTCTGAAAAACACACAGAGTGTGCGGTTGTGAAATACAGAAGACATCTGCAAAGGAAAAGCAACATTTTGCCCAGTTAGTGGCTGATATATTATTACTGCTTGTTTGGCTATTGGCGTTACCAGCTTTCTAAGGCTGCTTTTAGTGCTTGGTAGAGAAGATAGAAATACTGAATCTGAAAAGTGCTATGTGAGACATCAACAAGAAAATACTCTGCTCTGTTCTGAATCCCTCAAAATCAGTGCAAATTCTTCATCTAGTCCAGGAGGAATAGAACTGCGACTGAGAAGCAACTCTAAAAATGCATTAAAAACCTTTTGGCAACTTTATGGCTGTGCAGTTTAGAATTAGAGGCACTTTGGCTTTATTGTACTCATTGCGAAGTAACTATATTAAGTAGAGAACAAAATAAAATTTCAAGGGCATGCTGTAATTGAAAAGTTATTCCATTTTTAATATTGATATACTCATTGTAAAGAGCTTTAAGCCTCCAGCCTAGCAGAAGGATATCAGAATCCTTGCTCTACATTTGCCCTAACTTTTTAATCATAATAAAAATCCCTGTAACCACAGTGGTGGTCCTCCAGCTCAGTTAAGACTCAAAAGTGTGAGAAGTTTTTAAAACTTCAGCTCTGAACAACTGTAATGCTTTAAGCTCTTACATTCTTTTACGGAAAAGAAATAAAAAATCCTAGAGCACTTTTGTAACAGATTTACATGCAGCAGACCAGATTATGCACTGCCGTAAATGTAAAAGTATTGCACTGATTCTTTTTGTTATTGCTATTGTTATTATTATTGTTGTCATTGTTATTGTTAATATTATCAATATTATTATTTATAAATCAGAAATACATATCTAAGGACAGATTCTGAGGTGGATTTTTTTTTGGGGGGTGGGGGAGAATGGTTTTTACACAGTATGTTTTTTGCCATTGAAATGCAGCCATCTGCAGGCGACTACATAATAGTGCGTAGCAACAGCACTACAATTATGGCTATATTTAAAACTTCTCACAGCTCAGCCCTGATAGTTATTAATGTTAATATTGCTCAGGACAGGAAATGAAAAAATGAACTACTCTTTGGGGCAACTTTAGGTAGACTGACTGTAATTATCCACTTTGAAGGATCTGGATTCATGGGAATGATTTTTCTAGAAAAGCTGGATACAACACATCCATTTCAGAAAGCCTGGGAGATTCAGAGTAACTGAAATGGAATGAGGCTTATTCTTTCAAGTTATTGCAGCATTGTGAAACTTGTGGTGGATTTTCATTGAAAACAGTAAAATTTTCATATTCAGTTGGGGGGGGGGTAATACTATTTATTCAGTCAAGATCACTGGGAAGAGCTGACCTGATTTTCTGTAGTAGTTGAGATGTGTTGATGATGCACTTGCATAGACACTGCTAAGTGTCTGCATATGGGATGCCTGGGCTTCCTCTCCACATCATGAGTGAATCTCTGTCAAGGCTACCTTGGCCCCAGAGCAGAGGTACTACATATACCCCTGGAGAATCTGTCTTGCTGTGCAGCATGTATAAAATTGATAGTGGCATTAACACACCCAAAGAAACCAATAACCATGCTGCTGAATTTCCAAACAGAGAACTTTTATCTGCTGAACCAAAAGGGAAACTAGTGCTGGTGGCTGCAGCTCATAAGGTGGTATTCTGGGGGAAACTGATCAGTTTGGCCAAGGGCAAAAACTGCTTACACCTGCCTACAGCCTCATATGCCTTGAACAAATTCTCCCTATAACATGTATTTTCTCAGAATCAAATATTTTGAAAATGGTAGAAACACTGATATGACAAGTTATAGTATAAAATCTTGGAGATGTTCTTTGCTCTCTCACTCTATTGGCGGCTTCTGTCGTAGACTGGTGTTGGTAGAATACCCAGAAATATCATACGTTACAAACATGTGCTTCTAATAGGGAATACTTACCATGTATGGATATCAATAGCAGCCAAGGGAATCAGACTGCAATTAAGAGTTGAAATATGTAGGTTTAGCAATCGTAAGTTACGTTTCTGAATCACTTGAATAGAGCGTACAATATTGCTTTTGTGTGTGAGCATGTGTCAGAGCAGATATGTACGCACTTTCAATATTTTCTTGCACCTGGTTTTGAGAAGTCACATTTCCCTTAATAGAGGGGGAAGAGTCTTGTGGGAATACACACCCTGAAATTAAGATTTATTATAGGCTTTATGTACAGCTGACTTGGTTAAAAGCTGCCTTGCTGTGCAGTCACATATCAAATTAAAAATTACAATATAAATAGATGAAGTTAATGACTATGCTGTGGAATCGGAGAATAAAGAATTTGACTTGCATTAAAATAAAGGGGAAAACTGAAGATTTACAGCATGTTAACCCATGTTTGGTCAAAGATGCTGCTATAGAAGTAAGAATTAGGTCTTTGGATGGCAGTTGATTTCTAGTGCTACCTGCATAGCTCTCTTTAATGCATATGTTGAGATTATCAGCTGCAATAAGGAGAGGCTAGGGATTAAAAGGGTAAAAATAACAGCCATTATACTTCTAAGAAGGAATCCTCTGAGGATGTGTGCCTGTGGTTCACTCATGCTGCTTTAGTACATAATGCACTGAGATATTCAGAGCTTTGTTGGACAAAGGCTGCTAAACATGCCGATTTGTTAAAAACATGAAATTCTGGTGGACATTTTTCTTCCTTCCATGACTCCTTTCTTTTTAAGGATAAGTTGCTTAATGGCCACCTCAACTTTCTAAAGACAAGATCTTATTATATATTAGGTATATAGAGCTAATATTACATATGGTTTATATTGATAATATTTGTTTGGCAACTCAAGTTGTAACATTCTTGTAATAGAAACATTAAGTGCAAAGGAAAAAATAAAGGAAAATATGCTCTATTAATCACCATCACCCAATTAATATCAGAATTTAATCATATTGAAGTTTTTAGTACTTCCACAGCAGCCTATGTGTTTAGAAAGTAGATGTACTTTCCTTGTATCCATGTATTCAAAACTGCAGGCTCAGAATATAATACAGGGTTATGCATCATTTCAAAAGACAGCAGCTAGTTGGAAATGCTCATTAAGAAGTACCACAGCTTCTGTTATACACGCTGATATAAATCTTCAATCAATATACAAAATATTTACTGCTGTTGTTCAGATACTGCAAGGCCTTACTAATTGTCCATATAGTTCTGCTCTCCTTATATCACTTTAAAGACAATTTCACCCAGATTCAATAAAGCAGGCTACAATAAGCAGAAAGTTTAGACAGGTCACTGACATTAACTCTGTCTTTACAATGTTTGTCCTTAGGCAAAGATACAAAATCAATTAATGACTTAGAGTACACTGCCCAGAGTTCAGTTACAACCTGAGAAATTAAGATTGTGTAAACATAGAGTTCTGTCCAAATAACATGGGGTGGTTTTATATTTCCCTATGGCCTCAGCTGGGGTTTAGTGAGCTTTTTCTTTAAGTCTTATTTTCCCCTCTTTTTCTTTAGGTGGCATCAGAAAAATGCCTTCCAGAACTCGGATATTTGACAGCTATCCCAGTAGTTTGCTGCCCTGGGCACATCAACATATTGCATTAGCAGCACAACCAGAATTGAGAAAAATAAGGCTGACCAAAAGGTATGTACTTTATACGACAAAAGAAGAATGGTTATAGTATATGCAACTGCATAATATAGAACAGAGTAGAATAGCTTAGGTCAATTGGAAGGGAACTACAATGACCATTTAGTCCAACAACATATGCTGGTAGAGACTGACACTATCATTTTATAGTGGAGGGGGGAATGACATTTCAAATAAAGAATAAGAAACAGTATGGATGCATGTCAAACAAAATTTAATTAAACTGTGTAATTGCAGACCCAGTTAAAGAGTAACAGTATGAAAATGTTATGGTGAGGACTCCCATAAGATGCTACTATACGTAAAACTGTTTGAAAAAGGTTCAGTTAGCTGTTTTCTAGCCATGATAATTTAGAAGTGGGGTCAAACAGATCAAGCAGGAACATGATAGTAAAAGGCATATGTAAATTAGGCTATGAGAAGATACAAAGGATATATAATTGAGGAAAGAGTACTCAGTGGTAGAGGTGAGTGAATGGCTGAGATCCCTAAGCTAGCACTGTTGATGAGCTGGTTAGTTCACACCCTGGTGGGCTAATGGCTATGCTGCTTCTGAAAGCAGCTTGGTTAGTTCCCATCCAGGCACCTGAGGGCTGGCTCTAGCCACAGTGCTTTGTAATATGGGCTTTTTCCTTAGTGGTTTTTCCTTTGTTTATGTTTCATTATTTAACTCAAAAAGAGAGGGCTGTCGAGAAGACAAATTTATGTTGCAGGTATTCATGTAAATTGATCCACTCTCTGTGCAGACTTTCAAATTTCCCAAAATCTATCTAAGGAGGTTGCAGGGAAAAAAATAAGCAAACAGAGCGCTGTTTGTTCAGAGCACAGTGTACAAAAACGGTTTAATCTGGTAAAGCCAGGTAAATGTGGCAAAGCACCCAGAAGGTGCTCAGAATTCCTGCATCACTTCCCTAGCTTATTTTTTATTTATTTAAGATGTCTGTACCACTGCATTTGGTGTTTAGCCTGCCTGAGCTCTGCAGAAGCCCCTCTTGCTCAGATGGAACGAGTCAGACATAGTGTGTATAAAACACTCTGGTGCCAGACGAGAAGCAGTGTAATGCAAAATATTTCCCTGCTTCAGAAAATAAATGGTTTCTGGCCTAAAGGGAAAATGAAATGAAACCTCCAAAGGAATTTTCAGATCCTTGCATACCTATCAAAGAGTATGACAGTATTGAATTATTTAGGTAACTTGCCCTATTAGACTGTGTTCTTTTATGAATCAAGTGGCTTGGGTCCTAAGCATAAAAAATCTTAGCATATTCTAAAGACTTTGAGACTGGCCCAGAGGAAAGATTTGGTGAGTTAAAAATTTATGGCCCAGAAAATTTTGTGAACTTCAAAATGTATTTTAATGAAATAATCTTTTTAGTCTTGACATATAAATTAAAAAATAATAATTTAAATGACTACACCCTTCCCTGCCCCCTCTCAGTCCACCAAGGAAGTTCAGGATGAGATTAAGATAACTAAAGAGAGTCTAAATTAAGAATTAATTGGACCTTTCTTTTTCTATCCTATGACCCAAGAATTTCTTGAAGACTTGTTTCTTCTTCCCACTCAGCTATTGAAAGTTTTATCTTAAAACTGGGTATCACCATGAATACGTGTAAACAGCAGATCTGCTATTGTACAAAGATTAATTAATGCAATAATTCATATATGTATGGCAACAAAAGCACAAAAACTAAAAGACAAATGTATTGGTAGCCTTTAAATTGCTAACTGTGAATATTGTCAACAATTGTGTTAGCTAAGCAATGTTTTGAGCAACCAAAGCAGCCTGATGACCAGATATCCAAATCTGGCTCTTCCTTAAATAATCTGTGGTCTCAGGTGTGTCCAGCAGAAAAAAACATTTTAGGATAATTTAGTGAGATTAACGGAGTTAGCAAATAGTAAGGGAATATTCTAAATATTATACCTTTTCAAAGTGCTCTATTGCAAAGTTCAAATGGAATTGAACACATAACGGCATCGGGAAGCTTCTCAAACCTTCTTTAAAAGGACAGAGGTCCTTTTTGTTTCTCAGGTTTTTTTTTGTTACCACTTTTTGTGGTAAACTGAGAAACTATTTACATTGGAAGAACAAAGGAATGTTGATAAAAATCTCAGAGCTGGGTGAAATTTTGATAGATTATCTGAACTATTTTGTTCTCCAAGGCATTATTCCTAACATCTAAATATTCCTTATGGAAGTCTGTATCACCTCCTGTTTCAGTGTTCTGTGAAAGTTTTAACGTTTCACCTAAATCTCCTTTGCTGCAAATTATTACTAACTGTTCTATACTCCTTGAGCACTAAAAGCATTCTTTTTGAAGAAGACTTTTCTTATTGTGAAGTATCTTCTTTGCTAAGGCTGCAAGACCAATTTTTCCACCTTTTTCCTAAATTCCATCTCTGTTTTTATCACTTACTGCTTTCCTCTAGACTTTGTCCACGATTCCTCTCTTTCAAAAGTATCGACCTGTGTTTTCAAGCGTGGCAGCTGTGACCTTACAATCCTGAGTAGTGAAAGGATTACCTCCTGTATGCTTATATGCCATGATAGCATTTGTCTTTACCAGAAATAGAATGACATTTCTTATTTATCATTTTTTAATCTAATGTAATCCCCAACATACTGCTACCCAGTCAGTTATTCTTCATCCTGTGTTGGCTTCTTGATACATCCTGCTATTGACCTATCCTAGATCATAGATTAGTTGTATAAAATCCGACATCCTGTGTTTGTTCCTAATAAATTCCATTTGTAATGGTAAAATAAGTGAAGACCTGTAGCAGATTATCTTAAAAAGTGAGGAGTCATTTTGTCTATTCTTTCCTGGATGAAATCCAGCAGAGAAGTGAATCCTGCATTAGGATAGAAAGAGAAGTAGTAGAAGATTGGTTTTGAATCTCTTCCACTCCTGTGTTTTTGTAATCATAAAGAGATTTTTTCAGTGGTTTCCTTTGCAATTACCCAAGTCAGCAGGAGAATGACTGAAGACAAGCCTCAGCAGTGAATTTTGTGAAATGCTGTATTTTGTTTGTTTTAAACTATGTTGATGAATACTAATTCCATTGAGGAAGCTAGGTAATCTCCTTCAATGAAAAGTACATCTAAATTCTGCATTCAATACAGCATAGAATGTTATCTTCTGATTAATATATTGGGGAAAACCAGGGAAATGCAAACAGGGAACTGCAGACTCTGTCATATGTTGAAAATGTGCTAGCATTCATTTCCTTTTTATGAAAGTCAGAATTACATGATTTATTTGTTCATCAGGAGCAGTATTTCTAGGAAGGGTATCTTCTAACTGTATCTTTTGCTATACTTACAACTAATGCAAATGCATTATAATTGCATTTTAGCAGTGGAGAGGAATAGATGGCACATGTTAAAAAACAGACAGATGATATTACTTTGATGGGGTTTTGTAAGCATTGGCTTAAATATACATGGGCCTAAGATAAAGGATATTAGGAATATAAAGATAAGAGAACCAATATTAGGACAGACCACAATTATACTTGCCTTTGCAACCTACTCCTGTCCTTTTTGGTATATTTGCTGTGGTTTTTTCCTTACATCCTAATTTATTTGTCTTTGGAATTTTCATATTATTAAGCTCTTTGTGAAGGAATCACTGTTCTGTTTAATTGTTTGTGTTTGTTCTGGGTTTTTTGGGGGAGCGATACAAAAAATTCTGAAGTCACTACTATAGCCTTTAATGTTAAATTCTGTATTCTATGAACAACTTAAATGGGTACAGATACAAGTACAAGTAAGCTTTTAGCTAAAAACATTAAGTTAAATTTTAGATGGGTTTCTGCTAGTATTTAATATCTTACAAGTTTTGAAATAGTACCTGGACTGTTCGCGTGTCCACAAGCTGTTCTCCAAGTATATCTCTTCACCTAATGAACAACAGTAACTCTCTCTAAATCTTTATTTAACAATTTGTAAGGTCCTTCAGAAGGGCACTTAAGCACATCTTGTAGACAAAGCTATAGAAAATGGCAAATGTAAGGTCTAAGGCAAGGCATCAATTTGGCCCTAACACCAGTCACTCCCAAGAAGCTCGGTGCCTTTTCATGGATGAGATACAGCTAATGTGGCTTACTGAACTCATTGCTTAAGGGGAATATGGATTTCCTGGCTGCTCTTCTTCACTGTGGTAGATCCATTTTTCACTTGCATTGTTCTCTGTTTATGTGTCTCAGCTATAAATCTGCACCATACATTCAGGTAACTGTCCAGGTTTCCTCCAAGGGTCAGAAAGCATTTCACTTGAGATCTGTATGTCTTCTGATGGCCCACAATCTGTTCTTTGCTAATGCCAGCACTATAGTGTGTCTGTGTTCAGTTTAGAGGTGTTACATGCAACTCTTGGTAGATAAGAAGACAGCCCTAGTCCTCTTGTGATAAAAAAAAAAGAGACATTACTACAGAACAGAGCTGCTGAGACTGAAATTCTCAAGTTACTCCCTTAAATACTGACATGGGGAACTCCGGAGAGAAAACAAGGGATGAATGGCGTATCTCTAGAAACAAAGTTCCTTTATAACAGAGTTACGGGGTGCTTGAAGGTAAACATAGCTTGTCTTATTCCCTGAAAGTGATGGAGTCTGGAAAGTAAGAGGACAAGGGAGTTCTGCATATGCGTATCTACAAAATGGGCTTGCAGTAGCAATGAGGTTTACCAAGCATATGCATCTGTATTAAATGTGTTTGCAGAACCCCATCACATAAGATATCCTTATCTGTAGAATCAGGATTTGCTGAAAGCCTTAAAAGTAAGGCTTTTAAGGCTCTGTAACCCTTGGTGGCAATTTTCCTCTTTTAGCAAATAATGGGTCTGAATTATTTGTTATTTAGTGGATACTAGCTTCTAGCTTTACTAAATACTTTTGATCTTCACCATTCTGTATTGGGTTTCTTTCATCTAAGCAGGGGAATGAAACAATGACCTATTTTGATAGGCACATAAATGGGGGGTGGTTTGGGGGTTTGGTTCTTTTTTCTTTCAGGTCTCTTCATACTGAAAGAGCGCCTTATAGAAAAGCAGTACTTTACAGAACTTCCCTGAAAACATCTTAAGTGATTTTTGTTTTTACCTTATGCAGGCTAAGAAACTTAACTTGGCAGTGTGTTACATACAATCACATACATTATATCTATCCTGTAGATCATATCTATCCTGTAGATCACATCTATCCTGTAGATCACATCTATCATGTACATCAAATAGCTAGCATTTAGATCCCACTCCTTTCAGGAGAATCAGTGAATATTCACCAGCTAAATTCATTAACGTAAAACAAGAACTGAGAAATTTCAAGGGAGAACCTCCTCTGTTTCAGTTTGTGCCCACTGCACCTTGGACACCCCTGAGAAGAGCCTGGGTTCTTTACTTCCCTCCAGCAGATATCTGTAAACATTGACAAGATCCTCCTGAACCTTCTCTTCTCAAGACTAAATAGCTCCAGGCCTCTCAGTCTCTCTTCACAGGAATGATTCTGTGGTACCATCTTCATGGCCATTTACTGGAGAGCCTAGATTTGGACACACAACTCAGATGTGGCCTCACCCGTGCTGAGTAGGAGGGAAGGATCACCTCCCTCCACCTGCTGGCAACACTCCTCTTAATGCAGCCCAGCATAACGCTAAACCTCTTTGCCACAGTGGCCCATTGCTGGCTCATGGTCTTGTTATCCACCAGACCTTATTCTGCAAAGCTGCTTTTCAGCTGGCTGACTTCAGCCTGTACCAGTTACTGTAGGTTACTGGCCCCCAACCTGTACTGGTTAATGTGATTATTCCTCCTGAAGTGCAAGACTCGACTTCAGGTTTTAAGCTTTGCTTATTATCACCGCAATTTATTTTAATGTTGGCATAGTTATAAATATGCCTAGGTACACTGACAGGATTCAGGGTAGTACAATATTGATTTATTACCGTATTACAATATTGAATTATAGTACTACAATGCTGACTCTTCTGCTTCGCAGCTGGATACATATCAAATCTTCAGCACTGGTCTTTATCTCTTCAAAGCCAGAACTGTATGAGGAGAAATTTAACAAAGAAATGATTAAAGGATTTTAAAACTTGACATGAAAAAAAGAATTAAAATGGTAATGTATGTCTTTTCTAGGGTTCAGGCTACCTACGTGTAGATAAGCAGTTTTGCAAATGCTTTTTGCAACTTTAGAACATGGGCTCTGAAACCTGCTGTGTAACTTTCTATTCCAGTGCTGAATCTATCTGGAAAGTATGACTAGAAAGCTTTTGGACATGCATATTAAAAACTATGCAAAAGGCAAATTATAGCTTATAAAACAGAATGCGTAATCATGAATATTTTTAGCTGTAGAGAGGAATTTGTAAGTGTGAAGATGCATTTGGTGCTTTTATTGGGTATATTAGAGGTAGGTTGACTGAACATAGCACTCGTATTTGAGAGGGAAAGAAAACAAAGGATTAGAAACAGATAATAACTTTGAGGAGTATGGATTAAAGAACATCCACAGTACAGATCTAGGGAAGCTTACTAATTCATTAGGCAATAGCTTTTTCTGTATCTTCAGTGGCCATTTGAAGCCCTGTGCCAGAAGAAGAACATTCATGCACAGATCTCTGGCATGGAAAACTTAAAAACACAAAAAACCTTACTTTTGTGTTTAGCCTTTAGGTAATTTTACAAAGAGCTTTCTGAAGACTGAAAAAGGTGTTCTCTGGAAAATACGATTCAGGGGGACACATATTTTGAGAACAACTAAATACATTAATTTATTAGGAAATAGAATAAAATACTTCCTCTGGCCCACAGCAGCACGTCTAGAGAACACTCTGTGGCTGCAGAATTATTCTGTGGATACTGTGTTTCACATGAAAATGCAGGGAATATTGCTTCTTCAGTCCTCACATAAGACTGCTACACAAAATTGGACTGTACGGATGTCTTGTTGATAGCTAGCTGGTCTACCATGGCTGTGCAGTTTTCATGTTGCAGATAATCCTCCAGTCCTGTCTACCTCAGCTCTGGCACAGGTCCTAATAGCTAAATGTAATGGCAAAAGTAGGACTGTAATGGTTTAACTTACAGATCAGTCTTTGCTGTTCTGAACCTCACATTCTTGCTAGTCTTACTGCTTCTATTTTCATGCTGATCTTGATGATTCTCTGTTTATACATTTTAGTCATTAACTAATTTAAAATTCAATTCCCTTTAACTTCTGCTAACATTATCCAGAATTCACTGTTGTTCTGAAGAAGCTACCCAGTTACAATGGTAACACATTTAGGAGCCAACAATTAAAGTTTGGGGTTGGGTTTGGCTTTTTTTGTACCATCATCTATTCCCTCAAGCTAAGCAGCTTTTATTCAGTTTTAGAAATTAGTATTTTGAGCTGGAAACAGATTTTGTGGCTCTTGAGTTACTTAGAAATTCTTTTTAAGGAGTCTGAAAATTCAGACATGATTCTGTGCTCTTTCAGTTTCCTCTGCAAATACTGAATGATGATAAGCCATTTTTTTATGCTAAGTCTTCTGTTTTATTGTCATTAAATCATTGCCCTGGGTTCAGCCGTAGCAGTCATTTTTCTCCTTCTTAGTAGCTGGTGCAATGCTGTGGTTTTGACTTTCAGCCTGGGAACAGTGCTGATAACACCAATGTTTTTAGTTGTTGCTAAGTAATGTTTACTGTGATCAAGGACTTTCTGAGTCTCATTCTCTGTCAGAGAGAAGGGGAAGCTGAGAGGAAGCAGAGACAGGACACCTGACCCAAACTAGCCAAAGAGGTATTCCATACCACAGCACGTCATGCCCAGGATGTAGAACTGGGGGCAGATACCCAGAAGGGGGAGATCATTGCTGGGGTCGGGCTGGGTATTGGTTGGCAAGTGTTGAGCGGTTGTATTCTCTTCCCTTGTTATTTCCCTTATCATTATTATTATCGGTGGTAGCAGCAGTGGTTTCTGTTATACCTTAGTTACTGGACTGTTCTCCTCTCAACCCGTGGGAGTCACATTCTTTTGATTCTCCTCCCCATCCCCCCAGGAGTTGGGGGGAAGAAGGGGGGGGGGGAAGTGAGAGAGTGAGCTGTGTGGCTGGGCTTAAATCATGACAATCATAGTTAAGATTACAAAAGCTTTTAGTACCTTTTAAAACTGCTGAGAGCCTTCCTGTGAATTAATGCCAGGCTGTTCAGAACAAGGAGAAAAGAATCTTGAGGCCATCTAAGAGACTTCACATATCTAATATAAGCTTATGTCCACTTCAAGTATCAGAAATCTTCTCCCAGGGTGGTTGGTTTCTGAAAGTCCAGTTGTTCAGAACTGTGAGGTCAAATAACATATGTTCATCAAGGTGATTTCTTTTTCCTGCTTCCATAATTGCAGTCTATAGTGAATGAGCTATGATTTACCTCACCAAACCTACACTTTTCTTTTTTTTCTGGGGCAGTTAAATTGGCAAGCAGTTATCAAATATTCTTCTAATCATAGAGCATTGTTACCTAAAAAAATTGCAAGAAGCTGTGCCCTGAAACAATGAAACACAGATTCTCCTTAACAGTTGTCTCTCCATCCTCCATTCTAGGAGAGTCTGCCTAGTTCCCTGCCAATTATTCCTGCAGGCTTCTTTCTCTCAGTTTTTCATTCCATCAAATATTGCAGCTTATTTTGATGAAGTATCATTTCTGAAGAATTTTTTAAAATATATTCATAGCTCTTTTATAAGGTTGCTGCATTTTAACCAGCTAAAAATGTCTCTGCTTCTAAAGTTACTCAGTTCTTTACAATTCGTGACTGCTAGAACAGTTGTTATTTGAGCCTACAGGCTGAAACCTGCCTGTCATTTATTTGTTCACAATGTTTGTTTATGAGACTCTTGGTCTGAAACTATTGCTGAATCCTTGTTTTCTTTACACAGCCCTAACTTAAGGCAGCTCCACACATTAATACCGGAAAAACTTAACACCCTGACAAGGCTGGGATATAAAGTATTCACACACAGCAGGATTCATAGCCAGCCACATCCCATGCCGACTCCCTGTATGCACACTACAATGAATACAGCAGAGGTGCACTGCCATCCTGAATATGCCACCTCTCAGGTTCCAGAATGTTTTGCAGATGTATGACATTATTTTATCTCTTTCCCAAAGCCTTGCAATATTTTCCATTTCCAGTGATTTTACTGCACATGTTGTTGTTCATCTCTAATCAAAGCATGCAGAGAACTAACATATGGAGGAAAAAGAAATCATAAGCATCTATAGCTTCCTTAGTCTCATCTAAGCCTTATCAAAGCTTTATTTAACAGACATTCAAGTTAAATCTAGGGGTATATCAGGAATACAGTGAAACGAAAGAAGTACACAGATTGAAAAGGTATGACAAAAGATTAATCTCAGAAATACCAGTCAACCTGGGGAAAAAGCAGTCTGAGTCATACATCCTTAATAAGAATCTGGGCAAACAGCAACCCTAGAATGGCCTAGAGCATACAGCAGACGCTACAATGCAGGGAGAATAAAAAACTATTTACTGTGTACAGTGTGCCAAACCAAATAATTCCCTAGTATCTGACTCAGCACTAATGGTGAGAGTGTTTACTTTGTACTGGGCAGCCCAAAATTCTCATAAGCCAAATACTGATGGATGAAGAACTGAATATAAATAAGGGGGGGGGAGGGGGGGGGAAGGGGCAGGGGAGGAGAAAAGAAAATAATTAGATTGGAATAACATGAGTTAAAAAAAAATGTATGTGGTAAATTGACTGTCTTTTATCCTGAGTGTAATGGGTTTGTACGGCAAGGTTCTGGTAGCAGGGGGTGTACAGGGGTGGCTTCGGTGAGAAGCTGCCAGGAGCTTCCCCCGTGTGCAGTGTAGTCAATGCCAGCTGGCTCCAAGACAGACCCGCCAAGGCCAAGCCCATCAGCAACAGCGGTAGCGCCTCTGGGATAATGTATGTAAGAAGAGGAAAAGTCACTGCACAGGAGCAATTGCAGCCAGAGGGGAGTGAGAATATGTGAAGATCAGCTCTGCAGACACCAAAGTCAGTGCAGAAGGAGGGGAGGAGCTGCTCCAGGTACCAGAGCAGAGATTCCCCTGCAGCCCGTGATGAGGCCTATGGTGAGGCAGGCTGCACGCCTGCAGCCCATGGTAGTCCATGGAGAGCAGATATCCATGTACAGCTCATGGAGGGCCCCGCACCAGCGCAGGTGGAGATGCCCAAAGGAGGTTGTGACCCTGTGGGAAGCCTGCACTGGAGCAAGCTCCTGGCAGGACCTGTGGCTCCATGGAGAAAGGAGCCTGCACTGGAGCAGGTTTGCTGCAGGACCGATGATGCTGCCAGGGACCCACACTGGAGCTGTCTGCTCCCGAAGGACTGCACCCCATGAAGGGTCCCACTGGAGCAGTTCATGGAGAACTGCAGCCTGTGGGAAGGGCTCATGCTGGAAAGGTTCATGAAGGTCTGCTGTGGGAGGGACCCCACAGTGGAGCAGGGGAAGAGTGTGAGGAGGCCTCTCCTGGGAAGGAAGGAGCAGCAGAGACAACGTATGATGAACTGACCACAACCTCCATTCCTTTTCCCCCTGCACCACTGGGAAGGAGGAGGGAGAGAAACCAGGAGTGAAATTGAACCTGGGAGGAAGGAAGGGGCAAAGAGAAGGTGGTTTACAATTTAGTTTTTATTTCTCATTATCCTACTCTGATTTGACTGGTAATAAACTGACTTTTTCCAAAGTCAGGTCCATGTTGCCCATGACAGTAACTGGTGAGTGATCTCTCCCTATCCTCATCTTGACCCATGAGCCTTTTGTTGTATTTCCTCTCCCCTATCCAGCTGAGGAGGGGAGCTATAGAGCAGCTTTGGTGGACACATGGTGTCCAGCCAGGGTCAACATGCCACATCAAGGTGATTAATCTGCACTGTAGATTAACTGTGCCAAAAATGTAAAGGAAATTTGCATCACAAAGTGTGTAAAATTTCAGGCACAAATTGCATCCACGTGCTACTACTCATACTAGAGACTGCTTGGATCCAGAACTGATGTACACTGAGACATTATTTCTACATGCACGAGTTGGAAATGAGTCAGGTAAAGTAAAGACTGATGTTTCACAGAAAGGATAAAGTCATTAGGAAAATTATACATAAATTATCATTAGGAAATAGTCAGACATGATAGATTTTTGCAGGAAATTGGGATGAATGGGGCAAAAGTTACTTGCCAGAAGTGATTGAGTAAAGTATGAGGAACACCAGTGCATCTACATGAAGTTTTTGCTGGTGACACTGTACCACTAATGACACCCAGCTAAGGCTGACTCCTGCTTTTTGAGCACTATTCCCAAAGTCCGGCGGTAGGAAAAATACCTTTTTTTGCATTGCAATAGGTGGCTGAACAGTGTGCAAGGATAAAATTCAGCTACGTATTTAGTATTTGAGTGTGTCTTGTAGATACAAATTATCTAGTATCTAGATAGATAAAAGTGCAGGATAGAATGGTCTTGAGAGTGCAGTTGCACAGACTTTATTTTACTGCTGGTTTTTGGTTTGTTTTTTTTTTATTCTACTGTGAAAAGTAATTTAGAGTGCTTCCTCACCTTTTCTTTCTGTATAAATGTATAAAATTGTGCAGCATTAGTTGGTAACAATTTTGTCACAAAGTACAGGGTCATCATTAAAAGGGAACGGCAGCTGCTGTTTTTGAGATGCTCTTTAATGGCTCTGGCATCCTGAGAGCTACATGGACTCTGATCCAAAATTTGCCTGAAGATGTTCTTTCTCCTTTCATTCTTCACTGTTTTACACTGTAAATGGCGCTGCGAAAAAAAAAAAAAAGGGGAGGAAAAAAGAAAGAAAAAATATTTTGTGAGTAAACGAACTGCAGTGTGAGCTCTATGATAATATACACCTGACTTCGATAGCTTGGGGACATTTTTTATTTATTGTCACTATAAGTGCCATTTCAGTGAATTAATTACACCATTGTCAGGCATTCCTAGTGAAGCATATTTATGCATAGTTGAAAATGTGCCTTAGATAACTCTGTGGTTGTATAGGATGGTTTACAGCTGCAGTGAGCTTCTGCAGCTGGAATTTTCTTACACTTGAATGATTCCTTCCATTGAAACAGCATATGTCTTAACATCACCAGACTATTCAAGAGTATAGAAGGCAGTAAATTTTTTAATTCTGTATACAACATTCCCTATTCAAATAATGTTTTAGAATTGTGTTGTTTGAAGTGAACTGAAAAAGAAAGGAAAACCTAGCTCAAGATCTCTTTCAAGAATAACTTTTGCAGCCTTAGCTATTGGTGTTCAAAGTCTTTTTATCCAATAACCTATTAGAAACACACAAAACATAAAAGTGGACATTAAATACATTTTTTCAGATTTATGGGTGTTTTGTAATATGCTCAAATAAAACCAGCAGTTGTTTTGAAAGCTGTTACATCAAAGATAGTAACTTGTGCAATCACCTTACATTTTCCTTGACCTGAATGCAATGTTCCTATTTCAACCAATGTTATATGTTACTTTTGTCTGCAGTTTCAAATTCTATATAACTATAGTAGAAAAAGATAATGCATCTGTTGGTACCATCTTTTCCTACAGCAGCTTGTTCTTTATGTCAAATGTAAGCACTGGGGGAGGGGGGAGGAAATTAAAATGTAGCATTTATGTGATTACACAAGTTGCAATAAGTTAAAAACTGACAACATAAAAGAAAAGCTTCTGAACAGTTCTGATGTCAGGTTATTTTGAAATGGTTTGGAAATACTGATGAAATTTTATGCATATACACATCTACATGAAGCAGCAGGAAAAATTATGTTACTTGTGTAGGATTTATTAAAATCCTTAAAATTCCACTTTTATGGAAATCATTAAATGATAGGTGTATTGCTGGAACATAGAGTTCTGCTGACTGAAAATGTACAGAAGAACTGCTTGTAAAGTACATAAGATTACTTCAGCTCTTAAAAATGACAGTAGGTTGTACTGTAGAGGCATTTACTCTGAACAGTCTTTTGTCTCCACCTCATTCCTTAGGACATTCTACTTGACCAGTTAGTTGACGTTCTCTTCACTGCTTGTGAGGACTATTTGGGGCACTTAGGTCTTCTCACATATTATCGTATTCCCTATCATATAGGGAACTCAAGAAAAACTAAGTACATTGCATGCTTATACGTGACAAGGCACTGAAGAATCAGACAACTGTTGTGCACTAGCTTTGAGATACCACAACTGTCACGTCTTTTAGTTTCCTCAGCTATGCCCTTTTTTTCTTCCTGGAAACTTTTCTAGGAGAAATGTAAGGATTTTCTTTTACTCGTTGAGGACTTTATGCCTGTGTCAGACCAGTAGTTTTAACTGAGTTGCAATGAATCCGTAAACCCTGAGTATGTGGAACTGCTGGTCTAAGCAGGTACACAGCTCTGCAGGTAGAGCACATTTTGTAATGTGTTGTACAAAGATTGCTGACTATGTGCAGAGCATCTGAAAAATGATGCACAGCAAGTCCAGAGCATGCGTGCAAGATATTTTCTCCTCCAGAAATACAGGTTAGGAATATAGCAGCTGTACAGCACTTACAAAAATACACCTAGATTAAGTCTGAAAAGAGCATTTAATTTGTAGCTGACAGTGTGAATTTGATCAGTCTAAATTTAAGCTAAAATTGTGAGACCCCAGTGAGACTTAAGCTCCCACTAGTAAATTAGCATTTCACACTGCCTGCTCTCTGCAGGTTCATCAAAAGGCAAATTTAAACAATTACAGTTTCTCAGGAACCAAATGGACTATGTTGTTTGTATTTACACTGAAATAGATGTGCAGAACCTAACAGTGGATATCACCCAGCACTCTGCAGTCTCTTCCCACTTACAAATGACTTTTAATAAATGCTTGTACTTTGAGAGCCAGGAAAATAATTTTCTATCACCTTCACTTTTTTTTTGTTTGCTTGTTTTGTTTTCCTTCTAGTTAGTACATAAAATACACTTCTACCATCTAAAATACAGCACATGCTTTAAAGAATGAAGAGTGTTATTGCCACCTGGTGGGAGCCCTGTGTATCATTTACCAATCGCGGACAGAATTGTGAAGACGTTGAAACAGCACAAATGACCAACACAAACTACATTTGGCATCATGAGAATAATCAGATGACTGCATTTGCTATGACAAAACAGCATTATCAGAGAGCTGCAACCTGTCCCTACACTCCTTTTAATGTCAGGTAAAGTCACTGTTAAAATTAGTAAATTCCATGGCTTTTGACATTACTCAATAAGATTAGAGTATGGACAGGTATAAATAAAACCTGAACAAGAATAGTAAAATACATAATAGAAAAAAAAGTACGTAAAAGGTTTTGAGATGATAAGAGCCTAATGGACAAAGAACAGAGGTTTAAATATGTGATTCAAATTAACTGAACCCATTCTCTGGATTATTTTATGTAACCAACAAGGAATAATGTGAACATTGCTGATAATAATTCTGAAATACTCTATTTAATAATCTCTTAAAACTGCACTTTCCTTTCACATTTCTGTCAATGTTCAAATGATTCAAAACTTTGAAATCAGTGGCCATATTTTTTAGGCAGGAAATTATAAAATTTGGAGACAGTAATATTGACGTAAACATGATTTGGAAGTTTAATGACTAATATAATTCTAAGAAGGCTTCCCAACTAAAACACTGAAAGCCACAATATGACAGAATTTGATATATGTTTAGGACTAATTACATATATTTCCTGACAGAAATTAAATTTTCAATTTGACAGTTTTGCATGTTTCTAAAATCTTAATTAAATTCTGCACCATCTCTATTACAAAATCCTTTACATTAAACATGCTTGAAACTGAGAGGTAGCAATTCAGTTTTTCAGGCAGCAATTTATACATAATGTTTTGTGGATGGAGAACAACATGTCTGTGTTTGCTGCTGTGTAGCAGATGGAATCCTGGAAAGGATGGAATCATAGAATCAGAAAATCATTGAATAGTTTGGGTTGGAAAGGACCTTAAGATCATTTAGTTCCAAGCCCCCGCCATGGACAGGGACACCTCACACTAGTCCATGTCGTCCAAGGCTCTGTTCCATCTGGCCTTGAACACTGCCAGAGATGGAGTATTTACCACTTCTTTGGGCAATCTGTTCCAGTGCCTCACCACCCTCACAGTAAAGAACTTCTTCCTTATAACTTACATTAGTTATAAGGAAAAAACTTACATGGAAACTGAACTTCTCCTGTTTCAGTTTTGAACCCATTACCCTTGTCCTATCACTACAGTCCCTGATGAAAAGTCCCTCTCCAGCATCCTTGCAGAACCCCTTCAGATACAGAAAAATACTGGTAGCATCCTGTGCAAATTAGTAATGCTTTGTATTTCAAGCAATGTGAATTTGCTTGTTTGACAAAGGAATGCTCACTTCTATTTGTCCAAAGCAAGCCAGAGATTATTTCCTCCTGAAACGTGTGAAGATGCTTATATCTGAATTGGGTCATTCCAGAGCTAAATTCCCTTTAACTGTCAAATTTCAGATTTAAGACTGCCAACCATCAGGAATATTCCTTGTTAACTTACTTTCTACAATGATCTGCTCCACTTTCTTTTCTCCTGCAATTTGGGAGAAACTGAACAGAAAAAGCTTAGCTTTAGAACTTTTCTTTTTTTTTTCTTTCCTAATTCAGACTGTTCTGCAAAAGAGAAGAGAGGAATGGTCAGTCCAACATACTTGGGCAAAGGCAGTATATGTAATACCTGCACTACCTTGGATTGCATGAAATTGTTTCATTCATTTATTCACACTAGAGCTCATTGTGAGCAAAAGATTATGCTCCACGTGCAAAGGAAAGAACATTGAAGGATCAACTTGATTTACAGGGTGAAATTTGTGGCATACTTTCCATTTTGAAAGGTTGATGCAAACTCATGTGTGTTATATCTGTTGTTTGAGGGTGTCCTGGGTTCAGCAGTAGCAGTCAGTTTTTCTCCTTCTTGGTAGCTGGTGCAGCGCTGTGTTTTGACTTTCAGCCTGCGAACAGTCCTGATAATACCGATGTTTTCAGTTGTTGCTAAGTAATGTTTACCCTGACCAAGGACTTTGTGAGGCTCACGCTCTGCCAGGGAGGAGGGGAAGCCGGGAGGAAGCAGAGACAGGACACCTGACCCAAGCTAGCCAAGAAGGTATTCCATACCACAGCACGTCATGCCCGGGGTGGGGGGTAACTGGGAGTTACCTGGAAGGATACGGGCTCCTGGGTCGGACTTGTTTTTCGGCGGGTGGTATTGTATTCTCTTCCCTTGTTATTTTCCCTTATCATTGTTGTCGTTGGTGGTAGCGGTGGTGATCTGTGTTGTACATTGGTTGCTGGATTGTTCTTGTCTCAACCCGTGGGAGTTGCACTCTTTCGATCCTCCTCCCCATCCCTCCGGGAGCAGGGAAGGGGAGAGCCCCAGGGCAGGGGAGGCCTTGATTGCTTCCAGCCTGGCACCACTCACTGGGAGTGAGTGAACAAGCTGTCTGGCTAGGGTTTAAACCACGACAGAGGGGTACCATGGTACTTCGTCATGCAACCTCATTTACTTATGAACTATTCTATGAATTACAAACCATGAAGTTACTCACACCAAGAAATTTTCAGGGTTTAAGTATGCCCAGTTCAATTTTAGACCAAATTTCTTCTCTGGCAACACCAAACTGATTCAAGATAAGAGTTCCAAACTTCACTGATACTTGTTGCTGGCTTTTCATGTATAAAATTTGAGTTAATATTCCTTCCCCCCCTAGGAAAACTGCCCTGTTTTCTCTAGACTGTAGCAGAACAGAAGTACACCTTTAATTCAGGTGCAGCTTTGGGAGTTAAGAGAACTAAGTCCTATTTAGATTGTGGATTAGCATTTAAATCAGTAGCTGTCTCATAGTGAAGTTGTGAAAAGAACAAATTAAGAACATCCCAGGATGTGAAACAGAAGCACAGTCCCCTTTACCTGCTCCAGGGAATGCATCCAATCCAGGATTTACCTCCCAGTAACTGTCAGACCTTCCCAGCCTTATTTAATTATCACCTGCATGAACATGGCTTATCTGTGCCCATTTTAGAAATCTTCTCTTCCACAGCGTACGTCCATAATTAGAAAAGATAGTCCAAAACTGAAAATCTCATGCCACATCATCTATATTGTAGGTATTCATGAAAAGGAAAATGTTGACCCTTTCCTCAGAACTGAGAACTAATGGGAGAATGACAGTGTTGCTTTTTTGTATAAAGCAATGATGATTAATATTGCTTGTGTGCCATAATACAAACAGCATTTGGCATAAGGATAATGGAATAAAGAGGTTAAAAGAACAGTGGACCGGGAAAGATGCTTACATTACCCTACATACTGTAGAGCATGAAAACAGGCACTTATGCAAAACCTAATCCAACCCTGAGGTGACACACATGTATTTAATATGCATTATCTGGGAAGAAGAGTCTCCATTGCCATCTTCACAAAACTCAGTTCCTATTTTTACCTGCTTTTTATGCCCACTTTCTTGTGTTTTTTCTATTTCCTCCCACTCTTTCCTTTTAATTCTTCCTCCCATACATCCATCCCCAATGGCACAAACATCTTAGTTACCAACATCATATTGTCAATTCTCCAGATTTTATGTCTACCTCCTCATACACTTAGTGCATTATGCTCTTTGTGACAGAAAAAATACCTGCTGCTTTACATTTACACACTGCCTTTAAAGGATAAAAATATCTGTTTTCAGCTTGGTCCTTAGCCTGAGCTAGTACCCAGTTGCTCATGAAGTATGCTGGAACTTTTATTGTACTAATTTTATGCTGATCTAATGCTTTCATCAATTAAATTATACTGCTAAAATGGGTGTAACAGAGTAAACAACAAGCCCAGTAATTTTGAAGTAATAGCTGTTCTCTTAATTGGTAAGGTGGGGCAAAAAATAAAAGATGATCTTTGAGACAGCCTTTAGTACAGGTTACTTAGCATCACTCAGATACTGTCATTTCTGTAATGTACTTCCTTTCATAACTACTGAAAATGCACATGGCATTTCTCTATGAATTGTTCAACTCTTCTTACTCTTACAAAAGCACTGCTGACAATATTTTTGCTAGGATTAACATATTCCAGAAACATCCACTGTAATTACGTCAAATCTGTTCCTGAGTGCACCGCGGACTAAAGAAATGGACTCTTACTCAGCGGTGTTGTGACAAACATACAGAGTTGAAGGCTATTTGTTGGAATGATTCATGCTTCATGCAGGTGTATTTTCTTGGATGATCAGTGCTCTCTCTCTTCACTTTCACTGCAGATTGATTAAATAGTTTTTTCTCTGGACTTCTGAGAAACTACTTGAATGCCAGGAATGCTACAGATGTGATTTAACTTCAGTAATATGATGGGTAAATCACTTTGAATCAATTGGTTTAATATTTAAATTTTGTATTTAAAAGTTGCTTAGCATGAACTAGTATTTTGCTGCTACAAATTAAATTTTCTAAGAGACAGACTTTTCTTAAACATTTCCATACTGCATGCATGCCTAGATACTGAAATACAAATTGAACTGGGAAATACAAACAGAATGGGAAAACATCAGTTTGTATCACATGCAGTTTAACAGAGGTGACATATGAGTTGCTTAGATCATTAGATGTCCATTATCAAGAAAATTTCTAGAACTCATTGCTGATTGCATGGAAAAGCAATTAATTTCAACCTATGTCTCAGTACTGCACCCCAGATGTTCAGACAATCATTTCTACTACTTTTATCATCTCTTGAGTAAACAAGGTTTACAGAAATCAGCTTCAGCCAAAAAGTATCACAAAGTTATTTGTAAAAGGATTATTGATTCACTAATACAAAAAGAAACTGTCATAGCTGCAACCTTTTTTATTTTCTTCCTGTTCCAATAAGATTTTTTTTTAATCTGGGCCAACAGGAAACTCATGCAGTTCAACAAGGAAGCCTAAGGTCCTGTGCCTGGGGAGGAACAACCCCAGCCACCATTGGTGCTGCAGGCCACTTAGCTGGAAAGCAGCTTGGCAGGAAAAAATCTGAGGATCGCAGTGAACACGAAGTTGAACGTGAGCCAGCAATGTGACCTTGTTGCAGAGACGGGTATTGGTATCCTTGAGCGGCATTTGAAGTGTCACCAGCAGGTGAAGGGCAGCGATAATTCTGCTCTGCTCAGCGCTGGTGCAGCCACACATGGAGTCTAGGGCCACTTACAGGCTTCCCAGTACAAGAGATATGGACAGACTGGATACAGCCCAGTGAAAAGCCATGTAGATAGAGCTGGAGCAGTGGGCTGGAACCTCTCTCATATGAGGAAAGACTGAGCGAGCTGTTGCTGTTTAGTCTGGAGAAGAGAAGACTCAGGGGGATCTTATCAATGTCTATATACCTGAAGGGAGGGTGCAAAGAGGAGGGTGCACCAGGCTCATTCCAATGGTGCCCAGCAACAGGACCAGAGGCAATGGGCACAAACTGAAACATGGGAGGCCCGGTCTAAAAGTCAGGTAAAGCTTTATTTACTGTGAGGGTAACAACTGGCACAAGTTGCCAAGTTGTGGAATCTCCATCCTCTGTGCTGCTCAAAAGCCGTAAGAACACCGTCCTGGGCAATCAGCGGTGGGTGGCCCTGCATGAGCAGGGCTGTTGCAGCAGATGAATTCCAAAGGCCCCTTCCAACCTCCACCATCTTATTGATTCTATAAGCTATAACCAAAATTAAAAAAGGTGTTGCAACAAGTTATTACAGTAATTCCACATTTCTTCTCTGCAGCTGTAACCACTGGCCACTGTAATCATGCCAAATGGGAACTAATGATTTGTGATAAAATGTAGGCCAAAGCAAAATTATTGGAGTTGAAAATAGAAGCTGCCATAATATTTGAGTTTACTCTTAGTAATATGTACTCATATAATGAGTATATAAGGAGGGGGTGTGACAATTTCATTTACTGCAACGATTTAGTTGGTCTTTTCTCAGGGAAGGACCTGATAAAGTTCAGCAACGGCACTTTGGTGAAAGAATAGCCGTAAGTGACCACAGAGTGTATTTTACAAGTCCCACTGTCAAGCAGGTGTGCATGCCACACAGTCAGTGTGTCAGTTTTAACCCTGAACCAAGCATTTCTGGAATGGCTTTTGCCATGTGTCACTGTGCCTTGTGTTGGAAAGGAGTGGCACAAGCAGCAGGCGAGGCTTTATTTTACAGTTCCTTTTCAGTTACTTTTCCAGCTACCACCCTCATTTCCACCTGTTCCCTAACCAAGTCACATCTGTTAAGCACACCTACTAAATATTACATCAATTATATAGAACAGTATCTTGAAGCAAATGTGGATAGCAGAGGAGCAGATTGCAGCAGGAGTTTGTCATATTCAGTTAAGGCATCCTGTCAGTCTAAGGAAACGATTAAAATGGGTTACACAAGGTGGGCATCGTATGTTCCTCATAAAACCATGTTACACTCAGTCTGCAAATAATCTTAAAAATAACTGCGGGTTTACAAATTTTATTTCAATTTGAAGTAAACAAAAGCTTAACTTTATGCTCGTTGAAGCTTATTTTAAGTAAAAGGAAGCACTTTGTTATGACTTTGAAGGCAAAGCAATAGTAAGGATGCTGGGGACCAAATTTTTGTTTGGGGATTAAAAAAACCCAACATGCAGCAACACCACCAAGTAGGATCTAATACATTTTAAAATATTATTATTAATATCACTATATATAAAATAATATTAATAAAAAATATTAATAATGCAGCTCCCCACGATCTGCTGTAAACTTGGAACTTGTGAAAAACAACCTAAATGGCTAAATTATTCACATGAATGACTGAAGTTTAAATTTAATATCCTATTTTGAGTTGGTGAGGGTTTTGCTTTGATTTTTCATTAGAACCTATTCACAGTACCATGCACAGGCCTTGAGATATTTATTTTTAATAGAGCTAAAAAAGTAATTTATTAAGTTTACTACCAACACCATAGCAACACTTGCAGGTACCACTCTACCAGCCCAGAAACTTTCCATTTATGCAACAGAAGTACCGGTGTATATAGTAGTAATTTCCATGTCATTTAGGAATAAGCAGCTACTTGTTAACCACCCTTTCTCCCCTCCCTCACTCCAACCCATGCCTGACTCCATGCTGGCCAACAAGAGGCACCCCAGCACACCCGGCCCAGGCCGGTCCTTCTGCTCCCCAAGTTAAAGGCCATACGTGAGGAGAAAGCCTTTACCCGCACCTCGGACAACTCAGTGCCGATGTCTGGGGGCACCACCCGCTGCTTGGCTCCACCGCCTCCAGGCCGCTCACACCTCACGGCCCACCAGAAGCCGCCTCACAGCGGCCGCCCAACGGGCCCTCCCACGCTGCCATGTTGGAGCTGCCCAAGCCCGCCCCAGCCGCCTCCGACACTTCCCTCCGGTGTCCCCACGGCAGGGAGCCGATCCCACGCACCGCTGCAACACCACGAGACTACACACAACCCACTATCCCCGCCGCCGCGCCCTTCCCCTACTGCCACCGGCCCTCCCGCCGGCCCCGCCCGCCAGCGCCGGAAGCCTCCGTCGGGCGCGGCGGGCGGTGAGTGGCAGTGACGCTGCCCCCTCACACAGCGCGGCGGGGAGGGGAGGGGGCCGGGGGCGGGCCGGTGCCGCCCCGTACAACTGCGGTCCCGGCCGGCGGCCCCGTTTGACATTCCCGGAGCCGTGCAGAGAGTTGTGCCAGGGAGTCCGCGCTGGTGACTTCGCCCTGCTGGGCTCGGTGAGCGTCTGGGGCGGGGACCCTGGGCAGGACGGCCCGAGCTGCTGGCTTCCCTCCTGCCCCCCGCCGTGCTTCGAGTGCGCGCCGGCGCTTCCTGGCCTTCTAGGGCGGCAGGCGCCGCCCGGGCACCCTCCGGCCTCGCGGGGGCCGAGGTCGAGCAAACTCCGTCTCTCTCATCCCACCCCGCCCCGTCCCGTCCCTCCGGCCGGCAGCGGGGTGGGCTGGCCGGCCATGCGGGCGAGCCGGGGCCACTGGGCCGCGGGTGGCCCCAGGCTTCCCTCGCTGGCTTCGGATCCGAGACTTAGAAGAGATCCTAAAAGCAACTCTGAGGGGTAGCTTCCGTTTACGCCTGTAGTAGGGAAAGTTGGTGGTGTTCTTTATAGGACAGGTGCAAAACGACTGTCGGGACAGGAGTGCTTTTGCTAGCTACCTGACGCCGAGCTGTACTGCTTTCCGCACGTGTACTGGAGTCGCTTTTGTGGCCGGGTTCCCCTTAATGGCAGCGGTTCGCCCCAGCAGAGCCGGTGTCTGGGTGCCGGCGCATCCCGGGCGGTGGAGCGGGGCGGTCCGGCCGCTCCTGCTCGTCCGTGTCAAAGCGTCAGGTTTAGAAGCAGGGGCACAGTAACTTTCGCGATTGTCTAATGGTTAAAAATACTCACTCTGGTTTACTGGGAAAGTATTTTAATCTTTGTTTTCCAAGGGCTCTTTGAAGGTTGGACTGAACTGTGTTTATTTATAACTTGATGTAGAAACATAATACAGAAGTACATTTAGTTGTATCAGTAAAATACTTTCTGGTTTAGAGAAGCTTAATTTTGGCATGTGAGTTGTCTAAATTGCAAGGGATATATTTTACAGTGGTAATACTCGTGGTACTTTCAGTATCACGTTGTGATTTTAGTGTCCTTTTAAGTGGAAGAAGTTGTTACCTGAGTTAAGTAGCGTGTCCTTGATTTTAGCTATACTACTTCCATTTTTACAATGAGATCTTTAAGTCAGTATTCTGAACAGAGAAATTGTAAGGCCTTTCCTTCCCTTCCTTAGTGGGTTTTGTGTATAAATACTATTTTTAATAAAATTGAATATTGTAATAAATAAAGTCAGCTTATTTTGGATCCTGTGTATTTCAACTGGGAATGTCTAGAAAGAGCATCTTTGGTGATGTCCCTTTCCTCATTTCCTGTGGCAGTTCCACATCTCCTTTGTCACCTTATCTTTTTGTCTTTCTCTGTTGCCTGATTAGGCTGTTAACCAGGCCCTTGATACAAAGTGAATTTTTCAATCATTACAGACATATCAGTGTCATTTTGAAAAAAGTTAGGGCTAGCCTTTATTTCTTGCAAGTGTAAGTAGAACATTAGATTCAAAGGAGTTACCTAAATGCAATATTTATAGGATTGATTCATTATAGCATTTATCTGCACTTGAAAACCAATTCTTACTTAGTTAGGAAAAAAGGCAGTTGCTTCTCTGGCACAATGTTGTATATGGTCAATCTTAACAATAGTTGCTCATGATTGGAATTATTGAAGAATGTATAAATAAATCTTGAAGTTGCTGTCAACCATCTTACCCTTTTCTAGGCTTTTTGAATATATACAAGTATGTTCAGATTTTAAATTTTTACACTGGTTTTACATTTTAACCTTATCTGATAATTAATCATTAGTCCCTTCTTTTGCAGCTAAAATGAGTTCAGATCCTGATGCCCCTTCAAGTCCCTCTCACCCCCAGCTGCATCGCGGAAGGTCCCAGCTAAATGCTGCTTCTGTGGACCGTAGTGAGAACAATCAGAAACCTGGACCATCTTCAGGAAATACTGCAACTTTTTCTTCTTCAGTTCCTGGTTATTCCCATAGCAGGGAGAAAGCTGAAAGAAATGGTAAGTATGAAAGCAAATTTAATGCAAATTTGGTTTATGTTAAACATTATTATGTTGGTTATATGTACTCTAAACTCTATTTAAAGAGACACGGTAAAGTAGGAAAATAAACATCTCTGATTTCTTTTAACCTGTTGTGGAAAATACTTTTCTTCTGCATTTTACATTGTGCATGTTTTTGAGTTTTCCCATCCAACAAGAGAGAACTTGGAAAACAGAAGAAAGAATAAATAAAATGTAATTTAGCATAATACTAAGGTTTCAGTTTCATTCCTTTAGTTTGCTAGATTTCATGCTAACTATAGCTTTAATATGAATTCTAGTGTGGATAAATAGATGCTACTGTAATGTAGACTGAAGGAATAATAAGATGATATATGAAACCAGAGTGACAGAAATAAGGTTAAGATTATCAGGGAGATAAGAAGTTGGATTAGAATCATGATACACTTTGAAAGGCAGAATGATACTTCCCCTATTTTCCACCCCCTCCCTTCCCCCCTCAACCCTCTCAGTGAAACTATTGAGTTTCAAAGATTGTGAAAACTGTTCAGATAAGAGAAATGTCTCATGCAAAAGGTAGAAAGAAAAATATCTGACTTTTGTATTAAGATGCTGAGCTCCAGTTTTTAAGTTCAGTTTGTAATCTAACACTCTGGTAAGAAGGTCTCGTGTTCAAGGTCTATCAAAATTACTGCTCTTTAACTTTCTTCAAAATCGGACTTTTGATTCTGAAGCTGTGTGTGTGCATGCCCTTACATTCACAGATATGGGTCACTCTATGAAAGGTAACAAGGCTATCCAAGAGTTCAGAATTATCAAATGTGGGAATATCTGCATGGCATGTGTCAGATGCAGCTGAGCTCTGCACATAGTTCAGGCCAGTATTTTAGCGGTGTTGGCACATCTATGGTTTGCCTCTAACTCAGAATTTATCAGTTGAAATTTTCTGGGTTCTTTATTACTAAAAGGCACATTCCAGATAGACAGTTTTTTTGGATACCTGAATTTCTGACATGCCTCAGTATATCATTACCAACTTTGTCATCTCGCCCACCTGTAAAAGAATTCAGAGATGATGGAGAACTGGCACTTCTAACATTAATTGCATGGTTATTAGTTTAGTATCAGTGCTAATAGGTATATTTTCTTCCTTTCTTCATTCTCTGGTTTCTTATTACACTTCATCAGGGAAAGAATAGCAACAGTATTAGGAAATTAAATGTTATGGAGTTATCTTGGACTTTGTTGTAATATGATTTGAAAGAGGAAAACACAGGTTTCTGTTGTTGGTGCCCATATTCGTGCAAGATTCTGAAAATAAATACAAGCTATTAATGTGCTGGTGGTTTACCTGAGACTGTGTCAGGTATTCTTCTTTAGGTACTTTGCAGATTTTCTTAATTCTGTATTATTATTGGACTTCTAAAATTGTATTGAGTTTTGTCTTAGTTCTCTGTACAAGCCTCTGTATTTCCTAATGACCCCTACACAAACAGACACTTTTGTTTGTGCCCTTAGAAGAGGACTTCCAAGCATTAATGTATTTCTTCGTTTCAGTTGTGACTCATTCCTGATCACTTTAAGTCTGTTCCTATGAAAATATTCTCAGTGTCTGGTGCCAATGTCATTGCATTTTCCATCCTCATCTTCATATAAACAAGCATTTTAATGCTGCAGAATGAGCATTGCATCATGATGGGGAGTGTAACAACCAAGAATTTAGTGGATTTAGATAGCAAATGTGTTCATCTTCAATCAAATGTTTCTTCATCTAGTGTTTTCTTCTATGGTTATTTTATATTTGTGTGATTTGTCATAATACATACAGTTTCTAGACCTGAAGACTTGTTTAAAAGAAAGGAAGCAGATAATTTTTCTTCCACCCATGGCAACACTGGTCATCATAACTTAAAACCCATGATTTTAATAGGAACCTCAAAAAGTACAAATAGAGCAAAGTACAAATTCAGTCATATATGTGACTGTGTTAACCAGTATGAAAAAAATTGATGTCTCAAACAGAAAATTGGCACTTTAGCAATTCTCAAAGTATCTGAACTGAGAAAGAAGGTATTCTTTGGAATCACTAGAGGCTTTATGAATAAATTTCAAGTCGCTGATGGATACAGGAAGAGTGAAGGATCTGGTCTCCAAGCCATGGCACAGTGTGGTCTGGTTGCATGAAAGGACATATGCACTAGACCATGTGCCAGTGGTTGTATGCACTAGATCAGACCACTGATGTTCTGGGAGTGGCTGTTTCAACTTTTTTCTTGGCAGATTAAGAAGTTAGTTACTTTGAATAGTCACTGTATGTCTCTCTTGATGACTGTAACTCTAAACGATGTAAAAGAATACAGAAGAGACCAGCGTATTGCTGTACAGAAAGCTATCTCAGTAAATTACATATGTAGAACACTCCTCTTTATTAGTGATTTGAGTACAAAGTTCCACAAACTTAAATTTGTAATAGAAGTAATTTAATTTTTAATAAATCAGCTATGTTTCCTCTTGGAGAAAGGGAGACGTATGACATGCATCAAACCTTGAAAGGGGTTTTGCCTCCATACTGTCTAATGCATACCTATGTGCCCTTCCTGTAAACTGGTATTCCAGACTTCATTAAACAAAGCATTGCCAGCAGGTGGAGGGAGGTAATCCTTCTCTTTTGCTCAGCACTTGTGAGGCCACACACTGAGTGCTGTGTCCAGTTCTGGGCTCCCAGTACAAGAGATGTGGATAGACTGGAGAGAGTCTAACAAAAGGCCACTAAGATGATGAAGGGGCTGGAGCACCTTTCCTGTGAGGACGTGCTGAGAGAGCTGGATCTTGTCAGCTGGGAGAAGAGAGGGCTCAGAGGGATCTCATCAATGTCTATAAATACCTGAAGGGAGGGTGCAAACAAGATAAAGCCTGGCTCATTCCAGTGGTGCCCAGTGACGGGACCAGAGGCAGTGTGCACAATCTGAAACAAAGAGGTTCCCTGCAAACATCAAGAAGTGCTTTATTTTTTAATTGCTGTGAGTGTGACTGAGCACTGGCACAGGTGCCCAAGGAGGTTGTGGAATCTCTGTCCCTGGAGATACTTAAAAGTCACCTGGACATGTCTCTGGGCAGCCAGCTGTAGACCAGAGCAGTTGACCTCCAGAGGTCCCTTCCAGCCTCACTCTTGAAATATTCATGCTAATGTATTTCTGATATTTTTCTTCCATTCTCTACTTATATGGGCTGTGTTTAGGCTATAGCATCGATGTGAACATTAAGTAACTTATTTCTTGGAAACACCCATCTCCTGCTCCTGAAGCATTACCTATATCTTGCAGCATAATCCAGCAAATTAATGAACGTCCTGGCCCTGACTCAGTAAAGCACTTAAGCACACACATATCATCAGGTGCACAGGTACTTAATTTGGATCAAACTTCTTACTATAGATTTTTTTCTTAGCAGTTTTTCAGTCTAGCCTCTGTATTAGGTAATGGTTTTGTTATTTCTTGTATAACTCATTTCAGAATGGGAGGTAGCAGTGTGTTGAGAATTTATTGTGCAAATCAAGTCTGGATTGAATGAAGAAAACAATATTCAATTGTTGATCTTGAGATGATTTGCAGATACTGACTTTCTTCCTTTTTTTTCTTTTCTTAAAAGAAGGAGGGTATTCTTATTTCTACTCAAAGCTGTAGAAAACTTGTGCCTGTTGAAGTTGCTGGGTTTTGTGGATGTGTTAGGAATGGAATGAATATAAACTCTTATGTTTAAAAATAAATTAACAAATAAAAAAATATTGTTATACATCCAAGGATGTTCCTGGACAGGAAGTTTATTAGGGAGCAAAGCATATACGCTACTAATTAGGGCTTCTGAAGCTTTAAAACCATTGAGTCATCAGTATTCATGTAAGCAAATTACAGGAGAGTTGCCAGTTGCTTAAACAAAAAGGCTCTGCCATTATTTTAGTAGTCAGTGCCAAGAGGAGCATGGTGTATCGTAAGGAAGACCACTGGCTGCTGGAGACTAAGGCTCCAGTCTCCTCAGACACCTTTATGCCTCCCAGGTGGACAGGCCCCTCAGTTTCTGTCCAGCTGCTGTGTACCTCTTTTTGGCATAGGTATTTCATCTAGTCTGCATTCTCCTTCCTTTAGAGGCAGCTCTAAACCAATGCAAAAAGAAACAGCTTAGGTAAGAGCTCTGGAGGCCCCAGCACTGGATTCTCCAGATAGGCTTAAAACGTTTATTCTTGCTAGTGGAGCCATTTTTTTTTCTTTTCTACATGTACACCAAACAGAGCTAGGGAAAAAACACCTTTGGCATGTTCACTTAGTTACCATGTGAGTATCTGAAGGCTGCTGCTATTAATGTAATCTTTTTTTTGGAAGAGGTGCATGAATCCACACTCCAGGTAAGTGGTCTGTATTGATGAGCTGGAAGGTAGCTTTCTGTGGCCCAGTGGGTATTTCACTTTTGATTTAGTTTGCTAGAACTGAGAACTTGCGGGGAAGGTATATGTACTGACAGCTTTCCAGACAGAAATCAACTTCTTAGGTTTTGTTTGTAGGTATGTGGAGTTCTGATTGTACTTAGTAAGGTTACAGGATTTATTTTGTGTGTGTTTTGGAAGCTAGTTATTTTATAAATTAAATGACAGAATTTATAAATAGTACAAAACAATTACTCCAAACAGTTTACAACCCACTGTAACAATGTACAGCAGTGCATCATGCACGCATTGCTCAAGATAGCTAATGAATAGGGAGCCTCTCTAATTTACGAATATTTCCTTAGTGGTAGCCTCTTCCACTTAAGGTTACAAAGAACCTTTGCTTCAAAGCTCTGCTTTAGCCCTTCTGTGTCTTCATTTTCTGTCAGTTTGCTTGCATAGACTAACTCTTGAGGCAGAAAGAAATGTTTGTGCAAAGCTTGAAGGAATTTCAGAAAAATCTTTGATTGTTTGAAGGGGAAGATTATGCTTTGAAGTATTAATTACTTAACAATTTACCTGTCAGTTTATTAATGTCCCTTCAAACTTTACCTGTAATTACTCAGGCTTCTGGAAGGCTCATTTGCCAAGCACTGCTGTGGGGGAAAAAGGATTCTATCCAAACATAAGTTAATCACTGTGTTTTGCAGATAAAATTTTGGGACCTTGTCATAGTTGGTGCAGAACGATGGAAGTTGGCTTTTTCAGTTTACTGCTATTATTGTCAGTAACATGCTCATGTTTTTTTACTGTACTTGGGAATAAGAGCAGACTCCCATTGATTTGAGGAAAGAGTCTTCATCTTTTTCAGCATTTAAAATATATAAATGTTTTCTTCGGCTGATAATAAAGATACCGTTACTTACAATTTTTGTGTTCACACAGTGAACAAAGTTAAAAAAAGTGCCCTAGCTCAATCATTCTCTTATTTTTCAGGTGGATTGACTTTATAATCCGTTAGTTTATGATGGAAAAATGTTTATTCTAGCATAGTTCCCGGGTGTTATAAGGATAGAAATGAGCAGCCAAAGGGTAGAAGGGGGAAAGCTATATTCACATTAGTAAATGAAGTAATGAGACAGGAGTGAGCCTAAATTGTTTAGTGCTAAGAACTCAAGCTTCCTATTGCATATTTGAAATTGAAGCTAGTGGTTGGAATACAATCTTTCAATTTAGTTTCTCCAAAAGGAATCCAGTGTGTGTGTTCCACTGTGCAAACAAAATGGGAACAGTTGGAAAATTAAAAGCACATTCATCATCTGAGCCAGTTCTCTAATATAATGCATCTGCACTCAGAAGTTAGGAGATACTTTGCAGTGGCTTTAGAGGAAAACATTTGGAAGTACCTAAACCTGCCTGTATGTTCATCTTCAAATAAAACTTCAACAAATCCCTGTTAGGCTACAGTACACAAGGAGATGTTTGTAACTGTCGTGCTGCTCAAGGGCTCCTTGCAGCAGCAGAAGGTCCATTTCATTGTGAAAGTTAGAAGGTGAGACTGGAAACAGTAAACTAGGAAATAAAACCAGTCCTTTGCAAAATTAGTCAGCTATTAGAAGTGCTTACTAAGCAAGGCAATAAGGCACTGTGGACTTGCAAAGCAATTGGGATGGGTCTTTCTTATAGGCCAGTCTATTTTGAGGGTAAGCTAATGAACTGTCTGTAGTACCTACCTGTGTGGTAAGGGGCTTAAACTGCAGAATTGCTGAAATGCCATTGAGCATTGTGCAGTTACGATAACTTCAGGTCTTAATCTTCAAAAATAATGTGGGCTTGGTGAGGTTTATCTCATTTTTCTTTCTTTTTTTTTATCTTTTTTTGGTGGGGAGGTTTAATACTGATTATTACCACCTAAGCAATGACAAAAGCCTGTTTATTTTTAACTCTCTAGTTTTGGAACATGCTAGATTTATCCCAGCACATCCATAAAGGATTTAATGAGAGATGCCTGCATAGAAAAAGCAGCAGTACAATTCTCATGAGTTGTGTGTAAAGTTATTTTAGTGACTTTAAACGATGATTGTACAATATTCACTGTGCTAGAAAGGAACCCCTTTTAAGAACAGTTTTCACTCCACTTTTAAAATTTATAGTCCCTATAATATTATCACTCTTGGTCTCCCACCTACATGCATTTTTCTTTTTTTCATTGCTCTACTGACAATTTGCCTTAATTTTGTGGTGGTGAAGTTGTTCCTGTTTCAGTTTAATGCTGTTTAATGACTTGCAACTTGTGTGACTGAGACTGTTATCCTATCTACAAATGCATTGCTATTCCCAGAGAAGTCAGAGTTGACTTCTAGACTTCAACATCTTTGTAAATAAAAGTTACTCCTTTCTCTCCCATCCCTGTTGCCACCTTTAAAAATAGAATGCCTATCCGTGTATGCTAATATAAACATTTTTAGTTGTTCTTGGGGAAAGTAGGACTATCTTAACATCTAACCATGGAAGTTGAAGTGCCTAGAAGAAAAATATGCAGCGTACTCTTAATTGTACCAAGCCCTTATTTTGCAGTTACAGTAAGAATCCAGGAGGCTTACAAGTGGATGAAAGGATTCAACACCTATGGATGAGCACATAAGCATCTAAAGTTAATAAAACCATGTATCAAAGCAAAGATGTTTGTTGTACAAAATATTTATCCTTCTCCAGTTGGTTTCTCAGTGTCATTATAGTCTATAAGTACAAGTCATGTTTATGACGTGATGCTTAATGCACACTTTTAAGCGGAATGTCGTTTTTTCCAGAAACTTTACTGCTGCATAGGTACTGCACACAATACCACCAGACTTCTGGAGCTTATGGAAAGTGAGTAGGAGGATTTCTCTAAGAGATTCATACTGGCTCTGCTGAACACTGAAAGCTCAACAGTACACTCCAGTGATACACAAAAGCTATTAGAACCTACATTTCTGTTACAAAATGTTCAAACAACTTTTTAAGCACATTGGTAATAGTCTCCCTGTGGATAGGCAGTTCAGATCTCTCTTAAAGAAAGAAATCGAGCACCTTTCATTTCAGAGATAATGCCTACATGGCATCTTCTGGCAAATGAAAGGATTTTTATTTTGTCATTAAGATGTGTATGCTTTTGGTCCCAAGTGTGTCTGGTATTTTGGAAAGCTTGTTTCATTGCAAAAACTAAATCTGTAATAAAAAACTGTACCCTCTTCCCTGAAAACCTTGAAATAGTTGGCTTTTGATTAACTTGCCAGACCTGTGCTCTCAGGCTTTTTGCAGGAAGATTTCCTTCCATATCAGAATTGCTACCATACACTTCCAAAAGAGACTGTAGGTACTATACATAACATGTCTCAGAAAGAAATAACTTCTAAGGAGATTTTGCACAAACTGTATTCTGCTGTAACTTTTAGTTGATGGACATGGACAGACATGCCCTTAAGCTTTCATTTTCCTGTTTTGACTGTTTATTGCTTGAATGAATATGCCTGCATTATTTGCGTGTGTATGCATTCTTGTTGCTTGCTTCCTATCTAATGTTATAAAATCTTCATATTTCAACATTGTAAAATATTCTTCATACTAACAAATGAGTTATTGCTGAGAATCTGCAAGAAAATTATTTTCTGTAGCTAGCGTATTTAATTTGAACTTCTTAAAGCAAATTCATTCAGTCTTCTAACGTAAATTAACTGCTTCATGTTCATGACAGGCTGTTATTTCTGATGTTTCAGTCATGCTTTGTTTCTTCTTTTCTCCTGTTGTTTTTTTAGTAACCCAGTAAGACCAGATGATGACAATACAGTCCCTTTATAGCTTTGAATTGTGTACTAAGACCTTTACCGACTTCGTAAGAAGCTGTAACAATTTCTCCTTCTGACTGTCCCCTAGCAAAGGTAAATATTAGAGGAACAGAGAGCAAAACTGGTAAAAGCTGAGGAGCAGGAGACACAATTCTCTTACAAGAATGGTTTGAAAATCGTATTCTGTTGGCCAGAGCCGAAACCAGTACCTCAAAGCAGTCTGCATGTACAGAGTTTTTGCAAGGTGGGTTGTCTTTAGCAACTGGGTGGCTGGCTTTTAAGAAGCCAAACGCTGCTTTTTCTGTTTTAGTTAGTTTTAGCTTTATCCTACAGAAGGAATTGAAATCCAGGGGACAGAACACAGCCATTAAATGGCTTCCAGCAAGCTGAATATTTTTGTGGGTGTTTGTGGGAATCAGGTGATGATACACATCCTTTCTGTGCACCACCCTAACTTCCTTTGGGACAGAATTTATAGCATGTTTTTGAGGTGTTATTGGCTGTTTAATTTTCAAGCTAATCCAGTGCTGGGTTAGATACCTACAGCTTAATATAAACTCCAGGTTCTCTGATGAAACTTGTGGCACAGAGTGTATTTATAACTCTGAACTTAAAGATAATAGAATAGTTAGATTTTCCCTGCAAGTACTACTTAGGCATTTATTATTATCTTAAATATGGGATAAGCTTTACCTGTTGCACTTCAGAGACATGATTTGGTGGAAATCTCTAGACATAAAAAATAAAATGGGAATCCAGCTCCATGTTCATCATAAAGTCATGGAAGAGGCTTTTTCAAATACAGCAACTAGTTTAGTGTCATATTTGTCTCCTCCTAAACATTTATTTGTTCATCTTATCTTGTTGGGGAAGGGGGGGTGGAGTTGAGCAATGAATGTAAGTTACTCACACTAGTAACCTCTCAAAAGCAAGTAATTTTCTTTGTAATTCAGACAGTACTCCCTTTCAGATTCAATTACAATAAAGCCTCCTTGCTATAGCAGTAATGTGATGTATGCCTGAAGCTTCAATTAAGTACAGTGATGTGCAGTGTGACAAAGATCAGTTCAGACAGAGAATTTGTTCATGTGTGGGAGAAGATCTAATGTCAAAGACTACTTTCTTTCCTCCCTGCTCCCACCACAGTGATTTAGTTGGTGCAAAGACCTGTGCATGAAAGCTTGTCCCATACTACTCTTCATCAAATATGTCAATTACTCTTGTCAGTTAATCATGTGGAGCTAAGGAAAATGCTTGGCATTATGTGACTTTTTAAGTACAAGACCCACTTAAATTAAGCAGTGCATTTATTGGATAAAGCTGGTGAAAATATGAAGTGCAGTTTTTCTTGTGGATGCCATCCAGCTTTTTCTTCTGTCCTACTTGAACTAACAATTACCAGTAGTGGGTGTATTTTTTCATTAAGAAAGTATCACAACTCCAAGGTTTTATTCTGAGTGGTAATAGTTCGGAGTTTATCACTGTGTGTACAATGATAAGGTGTGATCTTGGTGGCATTTACTAAATTTCAGCTGGCATTTATTATTTAGTCATGAAATCCTTTTGCAGTTTTATTTGGGTTTTTTTCAGTAAGCACTTCTGAGGTGGTTTGGGTTTTTTTGGCCAGAATAACACAGAACTGTAACAGACTGTCCCCTCCCGTTAGTCCTTTTTATTTTTTTTTCTTTCACACATAAATGCATTGAACAATATAGGCCTTATTGTGTATCACTTGGTGTCTAAACTGGTACTTTCCTCTGGGATAACAGGAGCCATGTATTTCTATTCTTTGTTTTTTTTTAATTTCTTAATCTCTTATTTATCCATGTAACAGCCTACTTTCTAATTTGTTTAGAGGATTTTTGTAGCCTTACTCACTAACTTTGGAGACAGAAATATGAGCCAGATCTGCCTGTCCTCAAACCTTTTGACTCTTTTTTTTCAGGGATGTTTTATGTCAAGGCTTTTCACACAAGGTCTGATTTTACCCATCTTGTCTTTTATGTGCCCTCCAATAGGCTGAAGGTTTTTGGTTTTTTGTCTTTCACATATTTGCCTTGCATGGATATCAGTGTAACAGTCTCCATTATTGTGGTTCTCTCTGGTATCATACTTCCTGCTTTCTATTTCTCAGGTTTAAGTGAGAGGCTACATGTTGCTGTATCTAATTCAATAGTTCATTTGGATAAACAATTAAGAGAAACTATAGTTTTAGACATAATTAGAAGAAACCATGGCTTCTTTAAGTCTGAGATTCCAGCACAGGAGCTTCTCAATGCTATTCCCTTGGAGGGGAAAAAAAAAATGTCTTTTAGTAGATCATTATTGCAGCTTTGTCTTTTGGGTTTGTTTTTTTTTTTTTCAAATATTCAGTTGTCCCTGAATTGCCTGTAGGGCCTATGGTCTGCCTGCTAAGCTTGCTTCTCCTTGTGTGCTTGAAAAAGGCATAAAAAGGTGGTAACAAGGTTCTATATTGAGTTGTTCTCCAGAGTTCTTGATCTATCACGGTATATGTTTAAAATTCATTGTTGTTTTCTATTTGTTTTGCTGTGACTGTAGCTTTACAATGACACTTTTCTTATTTCTAAGAACTTTTTTTCTCTTCTTTTTTTTTTTTTTTTCCTCAAACTGGCTTTGCTTTTAAATACAAGTCTAGCAGGTTTTTTTTGCATCTGACACTCCTGTCTAGGAACTAAATCTAACTTGCTTTTACAAGCGTGGCTCACTAGCCTCTTAAACTAGGTTCTGTGTGTTCCTCAGAAGCAATGCTGTGATATCATTTGTGAATGTGATACAGTGATGAGGTGGTTGAGGTTATTATTGCTGCTTTCTGGCCTTTCAGCTGCTCTGATTTTTCAGTTTGTCTTAGTCATGTTTATTCCAACAAAAGATCAAAGAAACCACATTTGAAATCCTGTATTTAAAGAAATTAACTATTTATTGTTGCCTGGCTCACTTTGCTGGGTCATCTTGGTAGCAATTTTCATCTGTGGCAACTGTCAGATCTTCTCATGCAATGGTAAAAATGCTTATTTACTTTTCTCGGTGTGTATTTGGTGAGCTTGGAACTATGTTATCACTGGCTAGGACTGAATGTATCATATGTGATGTGCATACTCTTAACACTCCTGACTGTTTTCAGTCACTTCAGGATCACTTACTATGCTAATAAAATGGGGCGGCCAATCCAGAAATCTTGTTTCCTATCTTGTCATCTCAGATCCATTATTCTCCCCGCACATGGGTTTTACATGGTTTTTTTCCTCCTCCTCCTGCATGTCCCTGTCACTTTTTTTTCTGAGCCCAAATGAATGCTTGTAGTCATGATCATATAAAGTGTGTATGCCATAGAGGTTTTCCTTCGTATACTTAGTGTGGGTGTTGCATAATGCACTAATCTTTTCTTCAGTAGAGTTTGCATGTAGCTGTAATATTCACTTACAAAACCTGTAATTTCTTTTAAAGTTATGTTTTTCAAATGAATACTTTATCTTCATTGTTGCTTCCTGTCTGAGAAACTCAGTTTTCCTTTTATCCTGTTCTCATTAGGTTTCCACTGTGCAAAGCACTTGCAAGCATCTTGGCTTATGCTTGTCTAAAAATGATCTGTTGTGCATGATAATATAACTGTCTTGGGGCTCGCCCCTAAAGCTGCATAAACAAATAATATATTAACTCAAAAGGCGTGAGAGACCATGTTCTTTAAAAATACCATTTTTTCCTTTGGTATTCCTGGTTCATGGTCTTTCTCCTCTTTTATCTGGAATTCAGGTGCTGTAGCTGTGACCTAAGAAGAAAGAGCTGTGTGTACCTGGCCAGGGGGTGATAATAGCAGGCAAGGTGCTAAAACTCCCATGTTCTGGGTAAATCCCCTCTGCTGAGGGCTTTAATATATTTGTGTTGGTAGGAAAGTAAATCAACAATCAGCTTTATTTTTCAGCATGCACTCTATTGACTCTTTCTGCATGAGATAACCTTAATGGTTTGTCCTTCTTTTGAAGGAAGGCAGTGATTATTAGCAGTTAGAAAAGCACTTAGAAAATTGAGGTTGTTTTATGTGATGGATATGTGTGTATGGTCTACTCTCTGTGTATATATACAGATAAAAATCTTTCCTTGCATTTAAGTCTTACTGTGTATGTGTCTTTAAGTATTTTAGTATTGGTGAATGGAAGTGTCATACACAGTGTCATTTAAAATGCTTTTTTTTTTTGTTGAAACAATGCTTGTCTGAAGTGCGTGTAAAATGGTAAATACGTCATCAGACACTTTGGAACAAGTGAACCTAACTGCAATGATGCATGGTGTATTTCAGTTTTTTATGTTAAGGGTGTTGGGAATCTATTGCATCTACCATTGATTTGTGGTACAATAGTGGGAAGGAAATCTTATGACAACCACAGAAAACCACTGTGGTTGTCTATAGATCTTTTGCATTGAAAAGATTTCTTACCTAGATTTTGTAAATCCATTCTTCAGAACCTTGTATGAATGTTGAAGAGTTCTCTCAATTTTATCCCTTGAAGTCCAAAAATTAGGTTTATATGTGTTATTTAATCAATGGCGTTATCTTCCTTTTATGACTTAAGTTTTAAGCAGTGATACCTTTCAGTCTCACTTCAACTAATCCCCTGCTATGGATTAACTGCGTTTTTGTCAATTTAATTACTAAATGTCAGAGGTAAGGGATAATGATTGAATCCTAACATAGTACTGCATAATCTTCTTTAAAAAACTGAAATGTTTCCATTTGCAGCATTTCCTATTTCTTGTCAAAACCTAACAGAAATGGTGAAAATGCCTGCTTGTGCTGAAATGAAGGCTAAATTTCCATTTACGCCTATAGCAGTAAAGCTGGAATCTTACTTTATGTAGTCTATATACCAAGTAATGTGTAAAGTTTCAGAAAGTAAATAGTAATCATAAGTATTCATCAGCCTGTTTACATCTATCTATATAAACAGCTGTGCTTAGACTTCTGTATTCTGAGTGTTTTTACTGGAGCTGAAAAATATACTTTTTACTAGTAAACAGAAATGGCTCTGGTAATGTTTTGATGTCACCTTTGAAGTCTATCAGTTAATAATGTGCTATTTTAACTTACTATTCTAAATGCTGCATATGAGTGTGAAACAAACAGGTCAGTTTCATTGTACAAAGTCTTTTTAAATAAGTGCTTTAATAAAATAGGTTTTAAGTGACAGCTTTTACCTATTAAATGAAAAAGCCTGAATATCATAAGTGGGTATTTCTGTAGCCCTTCAGAGGTTTAAATGCTTTCTGCGATATAAGGATATAAATGCAGACGACTCAAGAATACATCTGCTTCATCCTTTGTACATCACAAATAATTGCTTTTTTTTTCTGCTATCTTTTGAGTGGAACTGAGGAAATGAAAGGATACCATAGCATTTCATATCTTAAGCGCAAGACTTAATCACGCAGAATAATAAAACCAAAACATTAAATTTTATTAATAATATCATTGTTCCAATATCCACTGAATAACTGGTGTTGAGTGACCTGTCTCTGAAGGTAAAATTAACCTAATTGGGAACTGAGTCACAGAGCAGCCTGGTGATGAACTACGGTTTATAAAGGGTTGTGGTGGCAGAGGAAGGAACTACAGCCAAATGTTATGTACTAACCACCCTTCCATGTCCTTGTCCTCTCTTAATTTGTTTCTTATATGAATGTTATGTACCACTTAAAACTTGTGTGCTCTCAGTTGCCTGCTTTCATTTGAATGACTGCAGTGCTTGTGAGCCTTGAATAACTGATAGACTTCATTGGCTTATGTAAATGCACCTGACACACAACAGTTAGTGAAGTCTATTTTAATTGTCATAAAATATATATGAACTATTGTAAGATGAATGTTCCTCTCTTCTGGAAATTTTCATATTCAAGACAAAGTAAAATTTGACATTAAAAGCCATGAGCTTTTAGCAAAGCTGGAAAATAAAAGCTTCTGCTGACAGCCTTTGCACTGCAGTACTCGTATGTGGGAGGAATACACATCAAGACGTTTTATGACTAAAAACACTCTTAAGAACAAGGGTGATAAGTTTTGAGATCACCGCTTTTTATAGTATTTGTGTGGTAGGTGTGTTTACTCTTGTATAGTATTTTTTCTAGCGTAGAGTTGAATTAAAAGAAAGTGTGTGTGTCCATCCTTGTTCTGTAACACACTTTGTGTTTTAGACCTTAACCTTCTGAGGCTGACATCAGTACTTTATGAGATGGTGATTTGATACATCAGCCATGAAGCTTGAGTCGTTCATGCTTTATCCTTTTGCTCATCCTTCAACAAAATATTATAATCATGGGAACACTGTGATACTAAGCTATTCTAAATTTGATCTCCAAAACACTCCACAACCTGCTCTTCCACCCTTGCCCTTCAACCATGGAACAAACCCACACGCATAATTTTAATTAACTGTCTGTTATTTATACTCATAGGTCACATGTGAGAGTACATAAAAGTGATAACTGAGTGGGAGGGATAGGGCAGTAGGTTGAAAATAACAGCAGGAAGCATTTCTTTCTCCTGGCAATCAGTGCTGTTAGAAAGAACGTTTCAACAAGTTTGCTGCAGTACCAGCACATTTTATTTTCCCAGTGAAGGTGGTAGTTGGACCATAAGGCTGCACATTTTTAATTTTGCCTTTTTTTTTTTCTTTTTTTTACCATCTTTCTGAAGACCATTATTTACATGTTAATCTGCAATGTAATTCCAATAAAGTGACTATATCCTGGTGTTGAAGAAACAAAATGGGAATGCTTTACAGTTTTCTATTGTAGTAAGTGTTCTTACCTAAAAGGCATTAATTTGAGTAGTAAGAGATGGAATGGGTCAGAACCATGCCATGCTCCTATGCGTGGCAAGTGGAGCAGGAGAGAAGGAAGCTCCTTTGCCTGTATAAGCTGCCAGCTGCTTTTCTTATTGATGCTTATATTAGTTGAGCAAACTGTTTTCTATAGTTTGCTTTTTGTGCATGTGTAAATTCTGTTCTAATTGGCAAACACTAGCTTCTGAATGCTGTCTCCTACATTGATTTATCAGAGGATCACCAAAATATTTGTGGTGTTCTCTTCTTAATGTGTAGAAAACCCCAAACAGAAACAAAAAATCCATTGCCGAGGCAGTCACTGCTGAAATGTTGATGCAAAGTAAGTTAATGGATGTGAAAGCACAGGGAGAAACAGTAAAGTATTGCCTTGCCCAACTTTTTTCATTTGGGTGGGGTAGATGGATGAATATTATGTTTCTTTCAAACAATATGCTCTTTCTTGTAACTTATTGTTTATTGTTATCAGAGAGCCCCTGACTGATGTCTGCTGGTTTGAGTGGTGCCATCTGGAAAACAGGCTTCTGACTTATTTAGAGTTCAGTCCTGTAGGTTGTAAATCAGGGCAAGGAGATTAAATGATTAATTTTGGTGGGATGCTATTTGCTGTTTTACAGTAATATTTTTACAGCTTTCTGAAAAGACCAAGTGCTAAACGAAAATTATTTTTCATTGTGTGCCTTGTTTAGCCAGACAACATGTTATAATCTGGCATTAGTATTTTTCCAAGTGGAGCTTGGCAGACAAAACTGTGGGATGGTGAAGGAGAAAACTTACTTCATGGTTTGCTCTTGTTAAAATACATCCATTTTAATTAAAGCATTGGCTCACGGCCTGTTTTTATTTGGAAATAGTCCCAGTAGCAGGGATGCTAAAGAATGTAAGTGGCCTAGTTCTTCAGGAGATGATTTGGAATGGGGTTCATTCTTTGCTGCCCCTCACCTTTTGAGAAATGGCAGATACTGAATGGCACCTCAGCTAGCAGGGATGCTTACCTGCTTTCTGGGTTACTGCTGTCAAATTAGGTAGGGAATGAAATCTGTAACTTGGAGTGGATGCCTGAAGTAACTGACTGCTGTGTTTCCTCCTACATTTGGAAATTCTGTTTCCTAACCACGCTTTCTCATGCTGTGTGTCCCCTCAGTAGGTAGCTATTGTGCCTCAGTGGTGTGTTTGGTGACCTTGTGGGGTTGTGTGGTATGTCCAGGTCAAGCTTTGGCACTTGCTGCTGATTTTGTATCTTCTTTCTAACTACAGTTTTAGGTTGGCTGGTAAAGCTGTTATCCTGAATCAGTGGTTTGTTGTCCTTTCTTACACTTAATTAACTTAAAGTGTAGAAATTTTATTGATTTTTCTCTTCAAAATTCTTCCAAACTCATTTATGAGAAGTATCTTATGAAAAAGTAGCAGTTTTGGCCTTTGTCATCTTTTCCTTTAAACTTGCTCTTCATTCATCAAGTGGCACGTGGCGTGATGATCTTTAATGGGTGCAAGATAAAGCTCTCAATTTTTTTTCTTTGATTGGTGGAGCTATATGCTGCTTTTGAAGAAAAAACTGTTTAAGTCTGTATGTGTACAGTAGATAGGAAAGGAGTTAAAAACCAGCTGCGATTGTGGAGCTGGACACAAAATAGGTTTATAAGGTGTAATTGCTGTTAGTTTCTGTATGCTGCTGGGGCTGAGGAGTTGAGCTTTCAAATATACTGGACATGGTTTAAAGGCTAGTTAATTTTTCAAAACTGCTATTAAATAAAGAGGCTGCCAGGTGAAAGATTGAAGTGTTATCAAGAATAAGAGTAGCAGTAGTACAAAAGCTGTTCTGTACCGCATGTTCCACATGTGCGCATGTTTATTGTAATGCATGTTCTATTGAGAAATGAATTCTGTGGAAGTAAATGAGAAACTGTAAACTTTGTGTCATTCTGTGGCTGCTATCGAATAACGTAATGTAAATATGCTGAAGTACAACAACTGAGATAAATATTGTAATGAGTTAATTTCCACTGTTCTTGCAAAACACTCTTGTTGGATTTTTGAGGTACATTCCTTTAGTTCTTAAGCCGCATATAGCAATGATTCAGAAAGTACTTTCAAATATTGCTAGTAAACAATTTTATCAAATTAATTTATAGAGGGCATGAAGGAAGAACCTGAAGTGCTCTTTGAGGAGCTGCTTGAGAGGGCCAAAGCTGGAGAACCCAAAGCACAAACAGAGGTAATTCTGTATGCTCTTTGTCCTGTCTTGTTTACTTTTAATTCCAAAAGTAGAACTACCTGCTGAAGAAGTATTATCTCTTGTTTTGTTGAACTGTATCTATTTTGTTCTTAAACTATTCAAAGAAAGGTGATGCCAGATGGTTTCTCAGCCTGGAGAAATGCTGCTTGTTTGGGAGTGTTAATGGCTTCAGGTCCAGCTCGAGTAAGCTTTTAGGCCGCATGTGGAAACACAGAGAGTGGGCTGAGAGTATGGAGAAGGGACAGAGCTGCACATGCCAAAGAGTTACTTGTGGAGGTGTGCAGATAGGGACTGTTAGATGCTGTTGGTTCAGCCCTGAACCACTATATACAGAGATCCCAGAACTCTTAGGCTGGGTGCTATGGAGGGAAATGCCATTGAGGTGCTTTAGCACGAGCTGAGGTTGGTTGATGTTTTGCTCTTACAGCATTTCTCTGTTGATTTAACACATTTTAAAGAAGAAACCCCATCTCATTTCCTGAAAGTAGCTATGTTTAGTTGTGTAATGGCAGATATAATTTATTTAGTAATGGTAGCCCTGTCCCTGTATGTCTTAGCACTTTAGGTGTCCCTTAGAGTTTAGACAAAATGCGCTGGTTTTCAACTGCATTCCATTGTCTGCTCTATTGGTCTAGTATAAACAGCTTAACATTGTTTAAAACGGTTTTAATTCATGTTTTACTTGGTTAGGGTTTTCCTTGAGCATTCTTTTCCAGCCTCAGCTTTGCTTTGGTTATAGTCTCCTGCATGCTCATTGATAGTTTGGGTTTTTTCCCCCAGGATCACCACTAGTTTTGCAAATAAAAATAGAAGGTGGGGATTGCCAAGAAATTCTTTTAAAGCTCGTAAAAAAGCTCCAACACAGCAGTGCCAGACTCACTTCCCACTCCCCTCTCAAGTTGCTTGAGGGGCAGACTGTCCTTGGAGTTGTAACCTGAGAGTAACCAATTCCTCACCTTTGAAACCGCCGGTGGCTTTTCGGAGAATGAGGCTTTAGCCTTTAGGGGATCATTGCTGTAAAATCCACATTTTGGCTCTACTCATCCACACAAAGGAAAGATTACAGAACAAATTTTCTTAACTGGAAGTTAAATCCTGAAAGAATTTTTATGGGGCTCTCTAAGTCAGTTATGTATGCATATGTTTGTATATAAATAATGGGATTTTTTTTTCCTTCTCAATTCATTCCACCTTCACTTCCTTCCTTTAGATCTTTTGCTGCTTACACTTTCTATTCCCACACAATAATAGGATTCTTGTCATAAAGAGATCCAGCATGCAATTCTGCTTCAGTGTGTGCTCAGGATGAATTGACTGCCTGAAAAGGAATCCCAAATACAGTTGTTTCTTTTCTATGCAATCAAATGTCATTTCCTTTGTGGAGAGGGTATTAACTTTTAGTTTTAAAAACCCTAAAAAAATATAGTTCTTCTCTTTTGCTGTATACATACTTCTAGAATCAGTTAGAAGTATTTATTTTTATACCTTACCTTTGTAGGAGTACAAATGAGAAGCTGAGATGGTACTGTTGTGCTGTTTGATAATAATTACAGAGTCAAATATGAGAAATCACTCCATTCCCTGGCTTATAGTTATTACTATGAGTTTATTCAGAAATTACCATGCAGTGACTATGGAGGTACATACACTCTGAGTGGCTGTCAATCTGTATTACCTAGCTTTATGTTAGTCTATTGAGAAATAACTGTATAGCAGTTACGTACATGAGACACCCACAGATGGAATTCTGTAATGGAGAAAAGGCAGCTCTGTGTCTTTAACTGGAGGATCTCTATAAGGGAACTGCTGGAGATAATCACCTCAGGCCCACAGGTGAGACCAGTCTTTGAAGAAGTACAGTATGAAGATCTGTGTTAGGCCGTTATCAGCTGTGACTACATTTCAGTTTTAGCTCAAATGAGACTGTCCCATACTGCTTAAATGATAAATCTGAGGTTAAGACCTTTTACCATCAGTTCTTCCTCCTTTGACTGCTGCAGGGCAGAACTTTGCAGCCTTCTTCAGATCATTCTCTGTAGGAGCTTTGATGTGAGGGTGAAAGGTTTTGCTCTTATGGAGACAGCTGGTAGACCTTCCAGTAGTATTTCATGGAAAGCCTTTATGTTTGGTGTTGGGCTTGGGGATGGTTTGTTTTTTCTTTCTCTACCAAAACTTTTAACATACATACACAAAAACTTATAACTTTATAATCAAAACAAAGGGAAAATATTTTCTGTGTGCTCACATTTTAGGGGTGGGCTTTGTAGGTATTTTTTTGAGAGAGTAATTTTGATGAGTAAATCTTAATGCTGAGCTTAAGAAGCAACCTCCCAAAACCCTCAGAATGTCCAAAAAAATACTAAAACCAAACATAAACCTTCAACTGTCATAAAACAGATGTTATGTTATCCTTTTGCTTGTGCAGTAGCCTTGTGCAATGCAAGTAGTTCCAAAATCTGCTAGCTGATGAGTTTCTGTGTCCAAGAGATCCTTAAGAACTTAAAAGCTGCATCATTAAGTCCTGCTACTCTTAAAGCTTTGCTCAGTCTTGATAGTTACCAATATAAACATGTTCAAGAAAGCTGTTCCTGTCAGAGGATGTTATTTATCATGTAACTTGTTCCGGCAGTTCCTTTGTGAAATAAATAGCTGAAGTCATATCTACAGTTGGGTGATAAAGATGATAAATTACTCGATTGCTGAAATTTCCTTTTTGTTGTTTTTGTTTTTCCATCTCATGCTCTCTTCTTGGTTTGCAACTATATCTGTGTGCTGCCTGTTGAGCTTCGGCATGACTTTGTATTCAGTGTTTTGTTCTCACTTTTGGATTACTTAATCCAACTTTTTTTCTTATTTCTATATGTTTTTGAGTAGCTTCACTGTATGTGCAGTGAGTTTAGCCACTATGATATCTACCCAATACCTATCTATGTAGAAGTTGTTGAAGCACTCACTTCAGTGTATGAAACAGCTACAAAGCTGGAGACCTAGCCTCTACTGGAAGGAAAAGATCTTTTTGATTATACCAGTCTGTTTAATCTATATGGGAATTATGTGAATTATTAATCTTTCAAAGGTAGGGGCAAATCTTTTGACCTTTTGTTTAGAGAGAATTTATTCTAGCTGAGTTCCAGGGGATGGGAGGAGGGAGACGGAAAGTAGAGTATATTTCAGTATTTCAGTAACTGAAGGAATTCTGTTTCCTATTTATTATAGGTGGGAAAACACTTCTTAAGATTAGCAGAAGAGGAAGATGAAGAACTTAACAATTGCAGTGCAGTTGACTGGTTCATCCTTGCTGCTAAGCAGGGTCGAAGAGAAGCTGTCAAACTGTTGCGTAGATGCCTGGCAGACAGAAGAGGTATGGATTCTCTGAGACTTCTTGCCTGTGCTTCCCACTTTCTCTGAAGTAATACTGTATTTATTGTAACACTGAAAAGAGTAGTTAAAATAAGATGAGAATGTTCATGGCAAAATTATGTGAGTAGTTGCTGACAGTCTGTTCAAATAGGTGATTTAAAAAGCATTAGTTACTGGTGCTACTCATAAAAGCATTTTTATTGATTATTTGCTGGAATTGCTTCATGGAATTCATGCTTGTTCTTCCCCTTCCCACCTTTCACTGAAGCTTGTTTTTCTTTGACCGTGAAGGTCATATATAACCACACACCACCTACATATGTGCTGTTGTTTCATTCTTTTGCCCCTCTCCAACCCCTCTCCAAACTGGTCTTTTTCACTGTCTTCTCCCACTTAAAGGTTCGTATCTTCCTTCATGCTACTTCCCACGCTTGGAATGGTCTCCTCTTGACTGTGAACTATCTGAACTCTTACTTATGGGGAGGAGGAGGGAGGAACCAAACCAAAAAAACTCAACAAAACAATTTTCATTAAGTTGTTGCTGCTTGTTACATGTCACCCATGCATATTCACACTACCTTTTTGCTTGAATAGCTGTACTTCAAAAGCTGAAGGATAATGCATATCTTGCACAGTCTTTGGAGTACATTTTAAACTTAAGCGATGCGATTAGATTTAAATAAGCAATGGGCACAAAGACCATTTGTGCAATTTACTTAGGTGGTCAAAATGCGGATGAAACTTGAAAAGTTCTAGTCAAACTGGGAAAAATAAATTGTGGGCAAATCTGTCATCCCTGCACAGGTTGTGGGATAATGGTATGTAATGTGTTTTTCTTTTCTTGAGGTATTACTTCTGAGAATGAGCAAGAAGTGAAAAAGTTATCATCTGAGACTGACTTGGAGAGAGCTGTGAGGAAAGCTGCCTTGGTCATGTATTGGAAATTAAACCCAAAAAAGAAGAAGCAATTAGAAGTTTCTGAACTACTGGAAAATGTTGGGCAAGTTGACAATGAAGGTTTGTTAACAATGAGTGAACTGATTTGTGGTATTGCTACAATACAGACTGGCAGGCAGAATACAGCTAAAAACTTAAAGGGCCTTATAAACAATCAGATATGAGGTAACAGTAAATGTATGAGCTACTTAAGGAAAAGTAGCATTAACAACTTGTAACTCGCTTACTAACTGTGCTGTCTGGACCAACAGCTAGTTCATAAAGTCCTGCCAACTCTTGCTGTAGCTGTGATTCAATTAAGCACTCATTCAAGTGACCAAATGTTAAAAATATCATCATTTGGCACTTGCTGTCCTTGGAAAATAATTTTAATGCATTTACTCAATTTGATTGTTTACTTATTTATCCCTTAACAGTCATCCTCACAATATCTTACTAGATATTTCAAGTTACAGACCTAGTCTTCAAGACACTTATCTCACTCTGCTGTTACAGCAGCATATGTTAACTATATCAATGCTATTCCCTTTTCTAATACAGTAATAGGGGTATATAAAGCTATATAGCCACTCCTTACCTGTTTACATGTACATTTATCTTTTTCCTGATTTTGAGAAAATATCATTCTCCAGATACCACAGTTTGAAGAACATTCCAGTTATTTTTTGATCACTTTGATTGACTGCTTTGATTTTCCATTGAACCAGATGGTGAGAAGCAGCCTGGCCCACTCCCAAAGTCGGTGCAGAAGCAGAGAAGAATGCTGGAGCGATTAGTGAGCTGTGAATGTGAGTGCATGCTACTGCTTTCAATCCTTGCCTGTGGTTTTGGTTTCCATTTTGTTTTGCTAGGCAATTTTGTGCTGCTGGAGTAGGTATGTATAGCAAGTTTGTATTGATGTAAACCGACAGTGTTGATTTATTATATGTGCATGATAAATACCTGATCTGCATGTGATGTTACAGAAGACATCACCATTACAGTCAACTGGTCAGTGATTAGTATTCTAAGAGGAGTTTGCATGTCAATTGTTATTTTTATATTCTTGACCTTTCAGCACATACAAGTCTATTCAGCAAAAAAGTCTTTGCGCTTCCATTTTTCTTTTAGTTTAAACTGTAGTAACCTGTCTGATTACAAGATGGAAAGTAATTATGCAACCATTTAATACAGACAGATCCCTCATTCTATTTGCATTGCTTCTGTTTGCCATTCCCTTATAATTAATGTTTGTCTTTTCATATTTGTTTAAGAAATGATGTAGGAAAGATGCAATGCACCAAGATATTTCTTTCATAACACAGGAGCAGGTAGTTCATATAGTGAGGAAAATTAAACCACTCAGCACACAGTCAGATTTGTAGACCCAAATCTGTGAGTTCTGCAAGGTATGTTGTGGTGGGGGGCTGGAGTTGAAATACGGTTCTCCCTAGCCTTGCTTACCTGAAAAATGCTGATATGCTGCTGGGACTTCAGGAGAAAAGTCAAGTTCTTATGTTAAGAAAATGAATTCTAAACAATGCAGGATGTGTGGTTTTTCAAGAAGTTGCAAACATATAATTATGGTATATCACATAAGGTTTGATTAATCGTTTGGAAAATCTCATTTCCATGAAATGCAGAGGTCATGTGAAATAGTTCATGTGCAATCTGGATCAGTTTTTGAAGAGGACTTTTAAATATTGCAAACCATATTACTTACTAGTACATCTATAGTTGAGAATACATGTAATTAAAACATCATGTGTGGATTAGTGAACCAGATATGGGGGTTTGCAGGTTTAAATTCCTTGAAAGATCAGATGTACCTTTCATTAGGTCAGTTTGGTGTTCACCTTCAAGGATTGTGTTTACTATGCAGGTGACTTATGAAAATAACATTCCTAAGAATGGCGTATTTCAGTTTTACATTAACTTTCATGGAAGTAAAACAGGAGGAGGGTCACATGCATAAGTAAGGAAGGAGGTGACGGGAGAAATAGTATTTTGGAGACTGTGCTTCTGGTCCTGTCAAAGCTTGTGCGAGAGGAGGTCAGCTGTTCTTGTGACTTGTTTGCCACTTCTGGAAAGCTAGAAATAGCCCTTCAAAGGTGAGACCTTTGTGTTTCATTGTCCAGTCACTGTATCATAGTTCATTGGAGCTATGCTGCATCGGTGCTTAGTGGACAACACTAATGTTCTTTCCATCCCTTAACTGAACAGGACATGCTGGATAAAGCTAGTGCAAAGCAAGTCATTTTGTTCTGGATTCTTCAGTAATTCAGAGAGTGTTAGGAAAAGGAACTGGCAATTTCTTTAATTTTATTTTTTTTGAAGGTTTAAGTGGCAGATAAAATAACAGGAGAGTAAATGAACCTACAGGTAAGTGTAGGCAGAAATTGATGTGCATATTTTTCTTATTTCTATGGCAGATGGGGGAGGCAGGGGAATTCGTCAGAACCAAATTGAAAAAAAACTCTCTGAATAATAAAGTAGGATCTACAACATACGCTTTTTATATCAAATTTAGAGACATTTGGATGACAAAATACTAATAACATTTAAAAACGAAAAGTTTTCATTAAACGCTTAAAGTAGGAGTTAAGCTGTTACCTCTTCTCTGGAGAGCTTTTATCTCTTCATGGATGAAAAAGACAGAATTTACTTCTCTGATCCACTTGAGCTTCTCCATTCATCTTGCTAGCCGGAGATTTTTCCTGCAGTTTTAATATATTGCCAATATTTGGAAGATAATTTTTGAGCCACATACATGCTTGCAGATATCTGATTTGGGCTATCCTTAGCAGAGGTATAAACAGAAGATTGGATCTGACATTGCCAGCGGACAGTTGTTGCGTGCCTGAGAGTATACTTGTCATTACATTTGATAGGTTGTCTGTACATGATAAGTTAAAACTCCTTCCCTCTCAGGATGTCCCATGGTCCTGTAAAAGTGCTGTTGAGGCATTTTTGTGAGGTTCTAACCTTGTCTGCTTGCTGATTCCACACCAAAATCCTATCTTACCACTGTATATTTTGTCCCGATAAGACAATAAATTTAGATGACAGATTTGGCATTGGGCTTGATCTGGACCCCACCAAGATACCTAAGGTGTCTCACTGATTTCCCTGTTGCCTTTCAGTCTGTGAATTATAATTAGCAAGAATAAATCCTTTCTTGGTTGTTTGGAGGCACGTCAGATGGTATTTTATGGAACCTGCAGGTTCATGCAGTGGTGGAGGGAGTAAAAGTCCAAGCAAAAGGCAACATTCATGTTGTAAGATTAAAGCAAAGGATAGATAGGTTGTAAGCTGCTGTTTTTCTTTTGAACTTTCTAACACCCCTTTTCCTGTAGCAGGTATCTCACCACAAATGTTTGATTTTGTTTTATATCTACAGTGTTTTCAATATTAAATACTGATATATCCCTGTGTAATTTCTATAAATGTAGCATTTAAAATAATTTCGTAATAGGCTCAAACTCACTATTCCTCTGATTTTAAATTTAGTGCAGCAGTTCAGTTTTCTGTATCTTTAAAATCCCAAACTAGTACTAAGCAGGCCAGCTTTCATACCTGTGTATCAGCTGACTAGCTAAATTTACTGTGTAGGAGTTGTGTTACGGATTTTTGTCATTCAAAAGTCTTTCATATCTACAGCAATGTCATTTGCTTTAGTGTATGGAAAAAAGTTGCTGCTAATTATCCTTCTTTACAAACGACCTCAAACTACTATAGAAATGAGCTAATCCATGCTAATGTAAGGAACTGGCTGTGCAGAGTTTGGAGCAGTGTGTAAATCATTTTCTGTCTTGCAGCATCCTTACAGTTTTCAGAAGTAACCTCTTGCCTCCCTTCTGCTCATAAGAGTGGATAAGGATCTTCAGGGCAGAGTGGTCCATTTGCCTCTGTGCATAACTAAGCGAAGTATTTTGTTACTGTCTGTTTGGTTTAGATCACAGGTGATATTGTTTATACAGTTTGGGGGAGACCATTTGTATAGCCACACAGCCTAGTGAATTAATACACTGTAAATAATCTATATTAAGTCTTGTAGATATGAATAATTGGGCATTTACCATAATTATGTCTGCAGTTTCTGAACTCAGAAAAATGACAACACGTTAAATGCCAAATTAGAAGTTAGTTTTTCAGTTAATAACATACAGATAATTCATCATCGTTTCTGTACAATTCTTTGCTTTCAGTGTGGCTGTTGGTTAAAGGTGGCTCTCAAGCAGTTGTGAAAGATAAAATATCTTATGATTTAAAACTGTTTGACCTAATCCAGTAGTCTTTTTTTTTTTTTTTCTTGGAATACTTGCAGATAAGATACGTTCACACACTCTGTTCTCCTACTTACTGGTATAATAAACTTACCTGCTGATCTGACAAGATTTAGAGTAGTCATATGTTGCTGGTACAAGCACGGATCTCAGAACAAGTGGAAACACATAATCCATAAGGTGGTGTGATGCTATTTATTCAATGTCTGTATTTTATCTTATAGCTAAAAAATTTATTGCTTTGGATGACTTTGTTGAAATTACCAAGAAGTACGCAAAGGGAATCATCCCATCTAACCTGATCATGCACGAAGAGGAAGATGATGAATTGGCAGGGAAGACTCCTGAAGAGCTACCCCTGCGACTGAAGGTAAAAAGGCAATACTGAACAGGTTATGTTGAAGGGCTGTTAACTTGGGTGTTTCAGTCAAGACAAAAATGACTTGCACTTGACTCTCAGAGCTGATGTTTAGTCTATATAAGTCAGTACAAAAATCGCTGCTTTAATTTCTTTTTGGACTTGAATTCATATATATGTTTACAGTTTCATATATATGAGTCGTAAATTTAAGAGAAAGGAGTAATTATTTTCCCTAGAAGAGGGCAATCTGCCTTCATTACATCTCAGCAAGGATTTGAATGTCCCTATCATAACTGTCATATTTTTATTACAGATGTCATGTTATGTTTCATATCATGCCTATTTAAACAGGAGCAAGCAGGCCATAGCCTGGAGGTGTGAAAAATTTTTATTATGAAGGAATTCAAGAACAGCAGAACTTGCTGTTAGTTTCTACACTGATACTTCATTAGGTAGTGAAAGTAAAAAGGGAAATTGAGGTGTCTGCATTCATACTGGTGTAAATTTCAAGTGAGGTAGGGGGTTTTTAGCTGCTGACATGAGAGGTTTTGTTGTAATTGTTGTCATTTTGTTGTCCATTATCATATGGTAGGGGTAGAAAAAAGAAGGATGAGTGGTATGTCTTTTCAGTCTTTTGAATAACTAATACTCTGAAATAGATGCATTTACAAAGAGCAGGGGACACCTTTGCTAATAAATAAGCTTATGCCCAAGTCGTTGTGGGTTACCCCAGTTCATCACAGCGCTGAAACATTCTTTGCCTTTCCCTTGAACTAATTAAGTTAATTAAGCCTAAGTTCTGAGAAGACATAAAAACTATATGGAGGAAGGAGGATTGTTCACAGGATCTAATAGGCAGATGCAGTATTTGAGTGTGTGTTTGAAAAATCCTGTACCTTTTTATTGATCCTATGTAAAGTGCATGGCTGGTCACAGGGAGAGGATTCAATCCAGCAATTCCTCTATTCTCTGGTGACTGTGTTGGAAAATGCCACATCAGATAGGTAGTTTTAAGATCCTGTACAGTTACTGTTCTGGAGTTAAAAAAATCCCTAAACGTGTAGTAATTATAGATAAAAATACTTATGCTGCTTCCAAATGATATTTTGATAGCTGTATCTTTAGCTGCTTGGGAAGAATTGTTTTAAAGATAAACCACAGCTGTAAAGACTTCCTGTAAGTGCATATGAATCATATGCACCACTTCCTGTATGTGTATCACAATATATAGCATAATCCTTGCAGAACAGTGGCAAAGTTAAGTGCTTTAAAGCTACAGTTCTCACAGCTCAGGTAATAACCTAAGATAGTAGAAGACTGGAGACATGTAGTTTATCTTCAGTACAAAGTTAGCAGAGCAGAATATTTGACTAGGAAGCCATTTAACTATGTGTGTCAAGGGTAATGAAATACATCTTTCATGAAATCAAAATCGCCTCTGAGCTTCATCTGACTGAATTAATCAAAATAAAGCTAATAATCTCAAAGTAATTAATTTTATTGGCAACTTTCATCTGAAATATAAATCTTTTTGTGTCTGCTGATGTTAGACAACTGACTGCCCATAAATAAAATGCTTCTTTCTGTCTTTCCAGGTTGTAAAATACCCACTTCATGCCATTATGGAAATTAAAGAATACCTGATAGATATTGCATCAAAGGCAGGAATGCATTGGCTGTCTACCATTGTTCCAACACACCATATCAATGCTCTCATCTTTTTCTTCATCATCAGTAATCTGACAATTGAGTTTTTTGCCTTCATTATTCCGTTAGTCATATTCTATTTGTCCTTCATTTCTATGGTGATATGCACACTGAAAGTTTTTCAGGACAGTAAGGCTTGGGAAAACTTTCGCACGTTGACTGACTTACTGCTTCGTTTTGAACCAAACCTAGATGTTGAGCAAGCTGAGGTGAACTTTGGATGGAATCACTTAGAGCCATATATCTATTTTTTACTCTCAGTATTCTTTGTCATTTTTTCCTTCCCTATAGCAAGCAAAGACTGCATACCATGCTCAGAATTAGCTACCATCTCAGTTTTCTTCGCAGTGACAAGTTACATGAGTTTAAGCACTTGTGCAGAGCCTTACACACGAAGAGCATTAATGACTGAGGTAGCAGCAGGTTGTTTGTCCCTATTGCAGGTATTACCTGGGAATTTTGGCTACTTGCAATTTTTGGGTAAAACATTCTTTACTGTTCCTGTAGGCCATTTCTTCGTTATAAACGTAAGCATCCCATGCCTTCTGTTTTTGTACTTGTTCTATCTTTTCTTTAGAATGGCACAACTACGGAATTTTAAAGGTACCTACTGCTACCTGGTCCCATATCTGGTCTGCTTTATGTGGTGTGAACTCTCCGTGGTCATTCTGCGGGAGTCCTCTGGCATTGGGCTCGTTCGTGCATCAATTGGTTATTTCCTCTTTCTCTTTGCACTCCCAGTGCTAGGTATAGGCATTGCACTGATGTGTCTTATCCATTTCATTAAGTGGTTTGTGTCTCTGGAGCTCATGAAAATTTTAGTGACTCTGGTTTTGTGTACGGTTCCTTTGCTCTTCCGCTGGTGGACAAAAGTTAACTTCTCTGTAGTGGAAATGTTTAAATCCCTCACTCGTAGCTCAATTGTGAAACTCATTCTAGTGTGGATTACTGCTGTAGTGTTGTTCTGTTGGTTCTATGTGTATCGATCAGAGGGAATGAAAGTTTACAACTCCACCTTGACGTGGAATCAGTATTCTTTCCTCTGCGGACCCAGGTCGTGGAAGGAGACAAACATGGCCCGCACTCAGATTCTGTGTAGCCACCTGGAAGGTCACAGAGTGACGTGGACTGGGCGGTTCAAGTACGTGCGTGTGACAGAAATTGAGAATAGTGCAGAATCTGCAATAAATATGCTTCCACTTTTTATTGGTGATTGGATGAGATGCTTGTATGGTGAAACCTACCCTCCCTGTGACCCCAAAAATGTGACACTAGAGGAGGAAGAATTGTGTCGTCTCAAGTATTTGACAAAGCATAACTGCCACATGAAAATGTTTGATCGGTACAAATTTGAAATAACTGTGGGTATGCCTTTCAGTAGCAAAAATGGAACCAAGTCTATAGAGGAGGATGATATAACCAAAGATATTGTGCTGAAGGCAAGCAGTGAGTTTAAAAAAGTGTTGTTGAACTTGAGGCAAGGGAGTATAATTGAATTCAGCACAATTCTGGAGGGCCGTCTTGGCAGTAAATGGCCTGTCTTTGAACTGAAAGCAATCACTTGCTTGAATTGCATGTCTAAACTCTTACCTGCCGGGAGGCATGTGAAAATAGAGCAAGACTGGAGGAGCACAGTGCATACAGCCATTAAATTTGCTTTTGATTTTTTCTTCTTCCCATTCCTGTCAGCTGCATAATGAGCTCTTATATTGGTTCAGTGGTATCTTCAGTGTACACTGCATTTACACTATCAAAGGGTTGGCTTCTTAAAAGGTTGAAGAAAAAAAAGAAACAAAAACCAAAGCCACCTTCTTTTAGCAATGCTCAAACTGTATGCTACTGTAGAGCATTGGTTGAGTTTTGCAAGTGTACACGCTGTATCCTGACTTTAAACCCTGTATGACTGAAGTAATATATACTGGTTTAATATTATAAATGAATACAGGGGATTGCTGCTGACTAATTGCATGGAGACTATTTTGTCCACAATGGATATGTATTTGCCTGTGGTATGACACTAGATGAATTCACTTGCTCAATGTTAAAAGCACTTTACTCTTTAAATATTCACAATGTGCCCATTTGTATTTTCACAGGCATGACTTAGAATAGGTAGCTGACAACAGGTTGTGTTGCATATATTGCTTCTATTTATTTGGTGTTTTCTAGACAAAAGTGATCTTACAGTCTGTACCTGGTGGTATACAGTTCTGCATACAGAACTCCTTGTTTCACTATTGGTTCAGAAGATAGTGACTAATGTTTTCTGGAAGGGCACAACATCTTGCACCCAGCAAGGCTATAAAACCTTCTCGAGTATAAAACATACTGTACGAAATATGCTATTTGTCCTGAGTGGTTACAGTAGCTACACGTATGACACTAAGGTATAATCCATGCTGGGGTGTGAAGGACGAACACCAGAGAGTAAGGCTGGTATCGAGGTGGTACCAGTAACGGACAAGCCAAAGCAACTGAAAGTAGTACCTAAAATTCTGCCATGGAAACTGAAATAGAATGTTTGTTTAATGATTTGTATTGTGCAGATAAACATAAAATACAAACTTGAATTAAATGGGTACATTTGTTCCCAATGCTTTGGTGTTGTGAGCAGTTGTTTATGTTGCGCTTATAACAGCTTTCACTGAGAAGTACGATCTAGAGTAAAATGTTGTGGTGTGAGATATTTAAAGTTCTGCTTCACATTATTTAAAACTCACAGTAAAATCTGCATAGGCTGTTGTAGCTATGAAATCTGCACATACTGCTTACCTCTGCTTTCATTGTGACTTACTACCTTTTTTGACCACTAGATGACTGTACTTCACCGATACATCACGTTGTTTCATCCACAGATCCTGTTAGATGCATTAGATTCTTTTTTTTTTCCTTTGCATATTAGTCATATGGGGATGGGGAGAACTGTTATCAGTAAAAACTCTTGGTAGAGAAGGGGAAGCTTCTGCAAACAACGAAGCATTTGGCTGCACTCCCAACTATGGGACCCTCTTGAACATCACCCTGTGCTGCAGGTAGGAAGAAGCCAAAGGCCCATACGGGTGTGCTGCCCGGGTCCCAGGTGGTGAGCAAAGCATGATGCTGTAGAGCAGAAGCCTCTGCCATCCAAAGCCACATATATCAGAAAACCAGTGGAGTAGGATCATGTCTTCTAGCTTTGAAAGTTGTCAATGATCTTTTGTTCCACCTGGGGAAAAGAAATGGTGTTAAGGTGCAAATTTGGCTTAGTTTCATTAACCTGGTCCAATTTTGGATGGAAATAAGCTGGACTTAGCCCTTTCTTCTCCTTTGGTTAGCACATCCATAGGCTCTTTTTCAATACCGAAACATTCTTCCTGGCTGTAAAATATAAGCACAAAACATGCAGATTTTTTTTTTTAATCTTTTTGTTAACTTTTTTTTTTGTTTTTGTTACTTATACATAATTGGGAAACTTCATATGTAAGCAGGGAAAAAAAGGCAGAAGTCTTGGTATTCAGTGGTAATGTTAAAAATTCTTGTGGTTTTAGCTTTTGTTTTTTGTAAGGATGACAATTTACTGACTGTGGTGCATTTTGAAGAAGTTATTAACAAAAGGGTTAATCCAGGTAATTCAGTTCCCATCTGCAACATGGTCTGAGGCTTAACTCCCAGCAACTCTGAGACTTCTAGTTCAGCCCTTTCTGAAGAAATTAATAGGGGGTATTAATAGCTTACTACTTTTGCAATTAATTATTAGGTAAAACTCTAGTTCTTGGAGGAGGGAGCTCGCTCAAGGATATTGGTACCAATACCAGCCAGATTCCAAGTTACACAATTTCCCTTTATGCTCTTACATCAAAAATAACCCCTGGACTAGCTAGATACGGGGAAAAGTAATCCACGTGCTCTGTAGCGACAGGTTGATGGGGACAGTTGAACTCGCCAGATGCCTCTTTCCAACAGAGGTGAAAAGTTTTGAACATCAGCACATAGTAGGCCATTTTCCACACATTTTCAGCTCTTATGTGTATCAAAAAGGGAAAGAGGAGGTAAATCTGATTTCAAGACCTTTAAATAATGCCCTTTAAAGCTAGTTCTTGAGTGTTCCTTTTTTGAGGCTTTTCATGGAAAAAGGGGATACATTAGTGGTAATGTGAGGATAACTACTCCATTTTCTTGTCTGTCGAGTCTTCTGTGTTCTGAAACCTTTAGCAAATAAACCTTTTCTTTCTAATCATATCTCATCTGACAGGCACAAAAATGCTATTACTTAATAAGCAATTGCAGTTCCAGGCAGGGTGTTTTTGCAAAGGGTGCTTCTATGTACGTCACATCTTGCAAGCAAGCAGAGCACAAAATAACTTTGTTCCTATCATATGTGCTACAGCTCTATATTCCAAGCCAGTCCATCTTCTGTATTGTAAAGGAGACAGAATGTGGCAGCTGCTGTTAATTATTCAATTAATCCTACATTTATTATTTTCTTACTCAGTTTTGAAGACATGATGAATTATGAGCAGTTCCAAAGATAGGTGCCCTTTCTCTAGGCTGATAAATCAGTCTTTTGAATTAGTATTAATTAACTGAAGAGGAGGAGGAGGAGAGTACATGGCTATTGACATATCTAAATTAAGTTCTGCTGTTCTTCTGTAAGCTCAGCTTTACCATTTAGAATATACAGAAGTTAGAGTACTACTCATTATTTGAATTTTGTCCTCTAATGTGAAAAAGTACTGCTTGTTCTGCAAACTGGTACATGCTTCCATAAGCACAGAAAAACAACAAAGCATGTATAGAAAGCCTGAATAATTCAAGAGCCTACTCTCTAATGACTAACAGCCTCTTGCGGTAGGCAAGAAGGGTTTGTACTCTGCATTTTGACCTGTTCTTCCAGAGCAGGGAAGCAGTAGGCCTGTAGGAATTACATGTGGTTTTATTCCCAGAACTATCTGTGCTTAAGTGCCTTAAAATAGCTATTATTAATTGTAAAATTGCTTGCAATTTTTGTGTAAAGCAGGGCCACAAGAATGTTACCATTTGGGTATCGCAGCCCTTTCTTACTGCTGGTGAACTTGAGTCTTTGACATAAGATGCCACCTTTCAGAGCACACCCGTATCTGTCTGCCTTTTGCTTCTCTATTTCCACTGAAAAGCATAAAAGACATTTCAAGGTTGCAAATACTTTCTTAATGCTTTTGAAACCCATTGTAGCCTTTCAGGGTAAGGGTCAAAATGAAGGAGGTTAAAAGAGGCTGTGCTTTGATCTCATCTTCAGGGTTCATTTGCTTGAACAGCAGATAGGTACAAAGGAAAACCCTCAATCATTAAGTTAAAAAAATACTAATCCATGCAGCAAAAACTAGGTGGAACCCACCAACTTGTAAAGGGATACATACCCACTCTAGCAACTGCCTACATCCGTGCAGACATTACTTAAATGCAAATAGGGTGCCTAGAAACTAAACAACCAAATCACATTACTTTTTATATGCATTAATTAAGATGGTTCATTTATTTTCATATTATTACTCAACAGATTTAATTAGCTTTTATTCTGGAAAGAAAAAGATCATTAATATCCTGCAACTTCCTCTTATAAATTACAGCCTGATGTGGAAAAGATGAGAGTCATCTTCCCATTAAGGAGGGATGTTCAGCACTGAGAAAACTTGCATTTTCATCACCTCTAATAAACCTGAACTTCATGTTTTGAAGCAGAACAGATCATAGAAACACTGCCTGCAACGTTCCAGTACAAAACATTTCACATGAGTACAGAAGGAAATGCAGAGGATGCGTTTTCCCACTGGCAGCCATGGGAAGCAGCTTCTATAAGGTTATAGCCTCATAACACTCATTTCAGCCTTCTCATCTGACTGAAGTTTTCATTTCAATTTGTGCAGCAAGTGATGTGTTTTACTACACGTTCCAATTTGAATACTGAGTTACTTGGGGTGTTTCCTCTGAGGGGCTGCAACAGCTGCTGCTGAAACCCAGGATCTGTGCAATCCTACTGGAACGTGTACGTGTAGATACAATCAGAAATACAACAGAAACAACAGAGCAGGAGCTTATTGGTCAAGAGCTTTTTAGCCAAGAAGCAGCTGTGTGCCCAGCCATGTGGGAATGCCTGTGTATAACTTACCCAGCGAGTGCATACATTGGTTTTGCACCAGAGCTACCTGACACTGGAGTTTGCCCACACTCACATAAATGTGCCACAGCAGCACATCCTCAGGGCTCTGTGCTAGCCCTGATCTTTGCCATCTGGTAGATTCTTTCAGCCCTAACTCCCCTCTCCCCATTTCTCACAACCTGCGCATTGGGATGCAAGTTCCTCCTTAACTGTCTCACTTTGCAACAAATAAAGCAATGGAATTCCGGTGTCTTCCAGGGCATTCCCAGTGCTCCTCCTGAGGAATGTGCAGGTTTTCCTACAGCTGCTTCCAGACAATAGGCTTCTATCTTCAAACTCACAATAAAAATGAATACTCCCAGGACAGTGACAATACTGACTTGGCAGCCCAGACATTCACAGCCCAACACAGTCTTATAGGTGTATTCCTGGTGACTGGTGGCACTGCCTGCTCAAAGATGGGTCCCTTCTCTTCATGCTAGCTGCAGCAGAAACTGTTCTCTGTGATGGATCTGGCTGCACCATCCACCGCAACACATTTACAGGCTGCTGTATCCTCCTGCCTCCTGCAGATCCCCATTACAGAGAGAAGAGAGGGCTCTACCCGAAGGTTTGTAACTGCTCCAGTGGGATGGGGGCTGGATTTACCAAGGGCAGCTGTGTTAGCTTTGGACTTCCCCACCTGCCACCAGTAAGAGAATTGAGCCAGGTCACATGTAGGCATGGCTACTCCAGTGCCATGGTGTGCTGATGTCTCCACTATCCTTGGTCCAGCAGTGACAGGAGCACTGCTGGGGGATGGTAGGTCTTTTGGTGGCACTATCTGGGTGGAATTGCTGTGGGGAAGGGGGAGTCTCAGGGCTGAAGCACCACCTTGTACAGGCACAGTGAGGTGGCAGCAGCCTCTGCTCCGGACAGCTGAGTGCTTTAATGGAGCTGGGCTTGTCAGGGGGATCCCTCGCTCCCAGAGAAGGCGCTGGGCTGTATTGCAGCACCATGAGGGCTTTGATCCTGGCCAGGAGCCCTGTAATCCTGTACATTAGGGGAGTTAGCATGGGAAAGGGGTCTCGCCCCTGGCAAAATGTTTCTGTTGCAACTTTTGTTCTGAGCACAGTCTCTTTTTAAAGGTGCTGGTATCTTCCTGTCATGGTGTGGATGATGTGCATCAGGGTCTTTTCATCATGGGCCATTTGGAGAGGAAGCTCTCGGATGGCTTGAGTCTCCCTGGCACAGCCTGTCTTGTTCTGCACACTGTATAGATGGACTCTTCATTTAGGATGGTCTGCAGTGCCTGAAACTTGTCAGTGAGAATAGTTCTGTCAGTACTCACCTTCACTGCTTGAGCGGTATGAATGTTGTAGGTGTGTGGAATGGAAGCATCACACCTCCAAAGCTGCTTTAATGGAGCTTGAAAGACTGTGGCTGAAAAACAAACAAACACTTGGCAATAGGAGAAATATAAAAGCAGGGAGAATGGTGCGGTTGGATTGCGCTTGAGAAGCTGCTATTAGACACTGACATGTGGTATTCATATAACTACAAAATATAACACACGGTGGTCAGAATGTTGCCATCAAGTATTCTGCATCTTCATATAGGTGGGAAGTGAAGTTTTTAACCTTTGTGATGATATAATTCAGCTATTTTTAGAAAACATGTTCCAGCATTAGATTGCACATCTGTTTCTGATCCATGGGTAAGTATAAAGCAGCTTCTACCCCTAGACCAGTGCCCTCAGCCCACAAGGCCTAGCCATTTGCTCCTAGTGGAGCCTTGGCTGACACTGTGGGTCCCTGCTGTGCAGGCTCTGGTGTCCTGGGGGTGCACCTGCTCTTCTGCCACAGAAAACTTCCCTTGCATCCTCTGTCGATCTGTCCAAGTCACAGGGCAGCCACCCCACAGCTGGTGCCACAGCTCCTGCATTTCCAGCTGCCAGTGCAGCTGATTTTATTCCCACTGTAATGGCGGGTGATGGACCCCTCAACCCTGTCTTGAATCTAATAATTACACATTGGTGTACATTTCAGGAAAACAAAGTTTTAAGAGAAAGAGCTCTTAAACTAATCCCAACTTAAAATCCCTTCATTTTGTAGCCAAGTTTGTAGCTTCATTTGGGTTGGCATTTTGTCTGTTATGAGGCTGGATTAGTCAGCGTTAGTGACATCTGCATTGGCTTCATGGAGATGTCAGTGAATGATGTACAAAGGTAATTAACAATTCCCGTTTCCAGTCTTAATTGTTGACAGTGATTTAGTTCTCATCTGCAGTTTGATTCAGGATGCCACAAGCACCGTGGTACAAGACATCACCCAACTGTTGATGAGTTACACTTCAATATGTTCTTTTAAAGTCAGAAAACACAGTCCTGGGGGGTCTAATCCTGTCCTCCCATAGGGGCACTGCCTAAACGTGTGGCTCATTAACGTCCAGAGAGAGCGCATCTGTGTCTGTAGCCTCTGCGTGCTCGTTTGCCTTGCATCTTCAGTGCTTCTGCAAGAAGCTGACGCTCCGCGCAGGGCGGGTAGGGGTCCTGCTGCTGGGGACCACCGCACGTGTGCGCTTTGCCGTCAGATGGCGCTCCAGGCTCACGCTGCGGTTTCTCCTCCTCTGCTGCTGCCTCCAAAGGGCTCCGCCGAGGAACAAAAGAACCAGGTTCTGGTTTACTCCATTTCAGAGAGGAAATGCAGCAAGAAGAATCTCTTCTGAAAGGCACATAACCATCTGTAGGCCCAGCTCCCCGCCAGTTACAAACAGGCCTAGCAACGGCATTGTTGCAGAGTGAGTCTGCAGTGCAAGGCTGTGAAAACAGAGGGGAAGAAATCCTATTTTGGGGTGATAAAACCCTGTGTAATGATAAGCTAACAGTACATGAAACAGTGCATGGCAAACTCGTGAAACGTGCAGTCTGGCAACTTTGCAGCTCAGCAGCATCTTAAGAAGGCTTCCGTCTCTGGGATCTTTTACCTTAAATCTAACAGCATTGATCTGCGTTGTGTGCTTCTGTTGTAATGCGACTGCAGGCAACGTATGGACCTGATGGACCTTCTGGTGGGAGCTCTGGTTCTTACTGTGTCTTCATGGGTTAGGTGCAACAAAATAAAGTTAAAAACAAAGATCAGTTTTTTTTCATAACTTTAATGGTTTTATTCACTTTCCGAAGCTGAACAATAAGAAACAGAGAAAATCTGTGGCAGAGTTTAACTGGAACTTCAGCAGGAGACATGCTGCCTTAAGGGAAATTGTAGCTTCAACTCTTGCTTGAGATCTCTGTGCACTGTAATTAATGCATAGGTTTAGGAAAGCAGAAAGGTTGTGTCAAGATCACGGCCCAGGTAGAGAGAGACCTGAAAGACTGAATGATCATCTTTTATAAATCAAATGGGGAGATGACAGCAGGTTGTTAGAAAGGTTTTGTTCTATTTTTGAACATGGCAGGAATTTTCTGCAGTAATAGCAAGTTTGGCATCAGAAAGGGCCTTGTAAACGTTGCTGTTAACCCCGGGAGACAGCAGTGCTTGACAGCAGGAGCTATGTCATGCTAAATTAGAAAGGGCTTGAACCCAGCCCAGAGCCCCGGTAATACCTCAGAAATCAGAGTGTGTTGATCTCCGTGTGGCCTGTCTTTATCTTGAAATAATTCCTCCACTTTGAAGAGCGAGGCATTTCAACAAAAGCATCTTTCTGTAGTTCCCTCTCTGGTTCCTCCCTCCCTATTCAGCGCTGGTGACAGCAGAGAGGTTTCCACGACAACAAGCCGTGCTGTTGCCTCAGGTGACAAACTACAGCTTCAATAAATAACCACTGAAAATAGCTTCAAACAATTAATTAGGTAATGGAAATGTTGTTTTAATAGGGCTTAGATGCTTTGGAAGTAGTCTATAGACCAAATTCTGATCATGAGTGTCTACAATCAAAGCTGAAGCTACCACCTGCAGGTCAGGATACATGTCTCTGCCTGAATACCCTAAGAGCCATCTAGTTTTAGAACTTCAAGTTCAAAACATACTCCATCAAAAGGATGCAATGCAAAGTGAGTTTATTTCCTTTTGGGGCTAAAGTCTGTTCAAAGCACATTCTGGAAGGAAACACATTCAAGTAACTGACCGACTTGACCAGCAAAGCAGCCCACAGCTAGCACGCTGTTTGTGTGCATGCCCTGCACTCACTGTGACAGGCAGGTGATGAGCGCTGCAAATGGTTTTGCAATAAATGGATTTTTCAGTCTTCTCTTTACAGAAGGTGCCTTCCTAGAGTTATAAACACATGATTCATAAATCTCTCCTAATGCTGCTTCTGGTAACAGTTCAATTGATCTTTAATCGTTGTTTAAAATGTGAATCTCCATGAGAGTATTTCAGTCCTACAGCCTCAAGTTTCTCTAGCCCAGGGTGGCTCTTTTGTCTTGCAGCTCAGAGGTAACACAGTCTTTAAGTACAGATGGGTACACAGAGTATGTGCACATGCCTTATACCGCAGTTCTCATATAGCATTGCGATCGGTGGTCATCCTGGTAGAATTCCTTTGTTGCTTTAATTTTGCTGTAATTATTACAGTAAGTTTCTCCTGCTGCATCTTTAGAACAAGATAGACAATAGCGGCTACCTTCCTTCATCCCATGGCGCCTGTGGATTATACAAATACCTGCACTTGCAATGCCATGTGTGCTCCTACTCCCTTCAGAGGCTGGTTATGGATTGCAGGTAGAGGTTAAGACCTGCATTTCTGTGCAAACAACTGTCAGTCTATGGATGAGGGGCTCTGTACTGCTCCTCAGTGTTCTCCTCAAGCAGCTCCCTTTGAGGGATTATTCACAGCCATTTGTTTTCAAGAAATGAAGATGCCCTTTTAGGTCCCTTTGCAGTGTGCTGGGGTTTACCCTGGTGCTGCAGTGTGTCGTCACACAACATGGAGCAGGTAGCTGAGAATAATGTTAAATGGAACATAGTGTGGTGAGACTTCCTTTACAGAGCATTTTGGGGGCAGAAAATGGTGGTTTGTCTAAACTGACTTTTGCAGAAGCTCCACTGGGTTTGTTGTAACTTTGTCAGGTCCAGGATGAAATCCAGGTTTGCTGCAGGGGTGGTAAGAAAACCTCACAGAAGCTGTTGTGTGGGGTGTGCAGTGCAGGGCCTGTCTCTGGTCTGCCATCGGCCCAAGTCTGTGGAAGAAGAGAACTAAGGGAAAGGTGTATCTGAAGACTGATATTGAAGGTGTTGCAGTGGAAGGGAGAAGGTTGCATTTCTAAGCTGTACAAATCAGGTCATAGGTGCTGCATCACAGCATCTCGGGTAGGACAATCACAGTCCTGTTCCTGTGTCACTCTGAGTTTTCACTCTGGGACTTCTTTATTTCCCCTTGGAAACTCTTGGAGATGTTGCTTTGGCTCACACGGGGGTGAGACCAATAAAAACCCCTCAGGGTGTCTGCAAAAAGATGCCTTTTCTCTGCTTCACTTTCTGCGAGAGGGCAAGTGATGCAGGTATGAGCCATAACAGCACCTGAGTCATGTATGTGGGGAAGGGGGAAGATTCAGGCGGGGTCATTTTGGTGAGTGGATGTGCACAAGGTGGCCGTGTCCCTCCTGGTGAATGCATGGAAGGGATTCGTGTCTTGTACAGGAGAGTCGCCTCTTTGTGGTGGATGTGTTAATTGAAGGTTTAAACAGTTCAGCTGCTTTCTTAATGCATTGGTGGTTGCTAAGATACAACCACTCCAATTCTGTAAACCTTGCACTTCAAATATAGTGTATTGGCAAATAGGGCTTTCTTCTCTGATAGCAGAGAGGGAGATTACAGGGCACTTACTGTTACACTGATGAGAAACTGCTCCTGCAGCCTGCAGAAGTGGCTGTGCTTGCCCCACTGGTGGAAGTCAACAGGATTTTAGTGGCTTCTGGCCACTGGATGTGGCCCAAGGAGGATGCTAAAGGGAGAACATGGAGAATGTAGGATGAGCTGGAAAGAAAGGTAACACAGGGTAACAGTCAGCAGAACAGACCAGGGTGTGTGCTGGGCAAGGGTCTGTGGGGACAGCCTGTGTAGAAGGATCAAGGGAAATCCTTGTCCCACACTTGGGCTTAGCCTCAGGCTGCAATTGACCTTCCTGAGCAAGAACCACTCTTTTATAACTCAGGAGAGTTTGGGTTTGGGACTGGTTTGACAGGACCCTGGGGATAAGCTGTGCAAAGAAAGATTTCCTGCAGCTCTACAGAGCGATCAGGAGATACCAGATTTAAAAGCAGCTCGGGGTTCCTGGATACTCATTAGCAATATTACAATAGCAGCATGAAATAGCCAAACATTTTACAGAGAAGCCTAGGCTCATACGATGTGTGGAGGAAGGTGGTGTAAACCAGTACAGATGCTCTATCGTTTAATTCTAGGGAAAGTCTTTACCTGCTGAGGTTGCAGAGAGCATTTTGAGCATGCTGATAGAGTACATTTGATGTAGCAACATTTATCTGGGTTTGCAGATCAATAGACGTGAGAAACAGTGCAGCTGTCCATTGCAGAGGGGTGTTAGCAGAGATGTCACAAGCTGATAACAGAACCAGCAATGCTCTCCTTCCCACCTCTTCCATGGCACAATCCAAGATGTGCATAAATTTGCTGTGAGCGTTGTCTCCTGTGTCACAAAGGGGTCACAGTGCCGGTATCTTGCCTATCTGAGAGAAACCTCTGCTTCCTTCTGCATCTTCCCACTGACCTGCAAGGGAGCCTGGTCCAGGGCTGCTGGGGATGTTCAAGCCTCCCCAGGATGAAATGAAAGCTAGAGCCTGCTGGGGCTGGGATGTTGGCACAAGTCTTTGACAGTGGGGTCTCACTCTGGTGTCCTGCCCACGGCAGCATTTATTGTATAGGTAGAGCACAGACAAATACCAATCTCTTTGCTCCAAACCTGACACCCTAATTCCAGTTTCAACTACTTATCACTTATCCTTTATAGTGAATTTTTCCTGAGACTTATTCCTCCTATTGGAGAAATGACATCAAATGACAGCCACAAAAGGTGGTGAGGGGCTTTCTCCAGTTCTGCGAGCAAAGTACTCCTCTCCCTAGAGCACAGTCAGTTTGTTACCCTTGGTCCTGTATGTAAAGTTAATCTATTCAGATGTGTTGGATGAGGCTGCTGCAGGAGACATACACATGCTATAACTATGATTATTGCTGGTTTTAAAACAGGGAGTGGCTGTCCAGCAACCCACCCTTCGATAGAGTCACTATTACAGGTTTTATTCTTGTTAGTGCCTATGTTATAAAAAGAATACATAGCATCACCACACTAATTAAAATAATTGCTTCATGGAATTGTTGGTTTAAGGATCTTGTCCCACTCATTGACTGACTCCACTTGGCAAACAGCAAGACAAGTAATGAGCTGTGCCTTGCCTGGCTGATCCATATTCATGGCAGCTTTTATAGCCAAGGAGTCTGCTCAGTCAGGTGCTTCACGTGAAATGTTTTGCATCAGGGGCCAGATTTAGGATCTCTGATTTAGGATCAGATTTAGGATCAGGGGCCAGATTTAGGGGCAGATTTAGGACTGCCTAAAGAGCTGTGCTGGCTTTCACATGAATATAAGTTTGATCCTTGTCCAACTTCAGAGAAAAGGAAAAAAACCTCCACTTCTAAGAAAAGTGTTTTCATGAAGATCTCCAAAAGCAAACATCTCCAGTATGCACAGCAACCTGTCCTGTACACAACAGCCAGGCTTACCTTGGCTTCACAAAGCCAAACACCTTGTCCCCAAGCATCTTCTGAAATTAGACCCAAGTTTTTGAATCTCACCCACTCCAGTCGTCCTGTTGCATTCTGAGGTTTTACCGCATAAGCAAGATAAGTGAATTCATGCTCTAATTTTAGACCTAATGCCATTTGCTGAGAAGACTGCAAATGGAAAAGGATTACTGTTGGGAGTGGGAGCAAATTGCTGATAATGATGTTTGTTAGTGAAAATTGGACATAGAAGGCAAACAATCCTTGTACTTACCCTCTCATTGGGGATTAATAGCCACAACCTTGGAAGGCTCCAAAGGACTTAACTGCCTGAAAACAAGATGAGTTTGCTGGCTGCAAACAGGAGAAGCAGGTGGCTCATGTCAGTACCCCCTTTCCAACCACAAAGGGTTAAATTTCTGTATGCAGCTACTAAGTATGAGTGTGAAAAATGCACAGAGTTTGCCATCTGGCTCCTGCTCCTACTGGGTGTTTAGGGATGAAAAGGGGAACTGGGAAGGTAAATAGGGCATTGCTTGAAGTGTTGATTTTGAGCTGAGATTTCGCTCTTCAGTGCCTAGCCATATTTGTCCATCTAAATGAGTGGGATTGACTGTGTCTTCCCAAAGAAGGGGGGGGGGGGAATTAGCATGTAAACTGTGGGGGGGCTGTGCAGAGCAGCACACTGCCTAACAGCTGAGGCATATTTATTCTGGTCTGCATCCAGGAAAAGGACTCAGCCTTTCAGTGTCTAAAGCGTGTGTGCTAATGGACATGTGGTTTCTCGCAGCCCAGGGCCCCATACAGAGCATGCAGACAGGTGATATCACCATCAATATGGTGATAGGTGCTTTATAAATATATAAATATAAATAAATAAATATCTATAAATATAAATAAAATATGAATATAAATATAAATAATCTCAGCCTTAGCTGAGATTCAAAGGAAGAGTCCAAAATCTAGGGCAAGCGTCACAATGAACAGGGAGGGTCAGGCATCACTGGGAAGTGAATGCTTTCCTAGCTCTAAGTGTGTGTGTGTGTGCCACTTTTTCCTCTTCTTATTAAAAACCTCTTTATGTATGTATTTATTTTCCCCTGTTGTAGAGGTAGAAAGGAAGCAGGGGCAGAGGGGAAGGGGTGGAACAGGGACACTGCTCTGCTCGTAGCCCTCTGGTTTGTCACCTGGGCCAATGTCTGCCTTATTTAGGAGGCCAGGCCTGGACACATCCCAGATGTGCCCTCATGGCCTGCTGTGCTGGAAGGTCCCCAACATAGCCAGAGATGACACCAGTGCCATTTTTTACCCTATATTTGTGTGTGTCCCTTCACGTTGCACATGTCCCTCATTCAATCTGTAGGAAACTGAGACTCCAACCTCCTATGTTAGGCTATGAGCAGGAGAAAAAGCTGGTCCAAGGGGTAAATCAAAAGTGTTATCTCCAGTTCTGCTGTAACTGTCTTCACACACTCATCATAATGCTAAACCCCCAGGTTAGCCTTGTTCTGGGCACTGTGTTCACCTCTCTACTTGCCACACCACCTTAGGTTCACATAGCAGTATCTTGTCCTGTGAGTCCCAATCCCTGTGACTCTTCCTCCTCTGTTAAAAGGAGATAAACAACCCTTTCATGCCTAGCTTAAAAATAAGCTGTGTCTGGAAGTCATCTATTTATGCCTTTTTGGTTGTAGTTTTATTGAAAAAGCTGGTATTAACATATTTATATTTTTATTCAACAACAGTCAGCTAATTTGTGCAACACAAAGAATGCAGCCATGAACAACAGCTTTCAAAACAATCAATCAGCTTTACCAACTTTACCATCACTTACTCTACACCACTGAAAGCTCAAATTAAAAAGAAAAAGAAAAGTTGGAAACGCTCACAATGACGATGTTAACTTTCCATACATTCAAGAAACCAGGAAACCGATCTGCAGTAGAGATGTCAAAGGCAGGAACGGAATACTGGTCTTTGAAAGGTTTCTATTTATTTCCTCTATAATCACTTCATGGTATTTTGGTTGGGCATTTCATTAGTTCTATAAAGCTCCAAAGATATATTTCTTTCTTTAATTTTAACGTTCTTTTTGGTACCCAAAGCTGTAACAGAGTAAGGTACTTCAAATTAAAAACAAAAAAACTGTGGTATTTATTAAGATCTGCTTTATAATAAGTTATCTATAGAACTTGAGAATGTTAAAAGCTAAATATATGTTTTACAGTACTTCTAGCTGTAAATGCCAGTATGATCTGACAGCATTATTTTTACTTGTTTTTGAGCTGCAAAGGTTAATGGAGGAGGCCAAAAGTCAAGGAAATTGTGACACCCTTGAAGCGGTAGTTTGGCATTAACAAGTTTTCTATACAATTTACCACATTCTTAAACCTTTTTACAAGTGAGGGGAAAAGAAAAGGCAATTTTGTTAAATTTCATTCGAATAAATGTGTACATGTACTGTCCATGCCTGCTACAGCATATACTGTCTTATAAACGCTCCCAATTCCCTTTCAAATGAACCTACACATTTCATACTGTATGTTTGGTGTGTCTGGAAAGTGATGCACGTGGGTTTGTGCTTCTACACACGAAGTACACAGCATTGATCTAGAAAACTTCCAAGGTACAGAGTTCATGTGTTGTGTTGTCATATAAAAGCTTTGTTTTATTAGTTCTTGTAAGCAGATTTTCACCCTTTCCACCCAAACCAAATTATAAAAGCATGCAGATCCCTTCATTGGTACGTTCTCCATTTACCAAGAAATCAGTGCATAATGGCTTAGAGATTTATTTTTTCTGAGGAGTTTTAACATGGGCAGATTAACAGGTCACGTGACTTGTGCTCTTTTATTCGTGGTTTGAGGAGAAATCCTTTGGGATATTAATTTTTCTGCCAGAGCTATTAGGGATGCAGCAGAACTTTCTTTTACTGGATTAAGAGGACTCCCTGCCCACTGCACTGTTCCCATACCATTCCTGCATGTGCAACACCAATTGTGTGTACTTTCCCATTTATCCATCACTACTCATTTTAAACCAGTGATAGATCTAACAGTATGTATGTGGAAGGTTTGGTTGGGTTTGGAGCTTTTTTATGTTTCATATTTCTCCAGGAATAATTTTGTCTCCCAGCAGTGGACTCATTTAAAAGTGTTAAAATTCACTGACAAGTGCTGCATCTCGCGGCACCATTCCTTTTACAGTTACATTGCCTGTATTCCCCAAGGCCATGACTAAAATAACCACACTTGCAATCAACAAACGAGGGACTTTCTGAAGTGTCTAGCAGTGACATAACTTTCTTCCCACTGAAGCTGACTGTTGCCTTCAAGGACAGCACTTCTAGCCAAGGTTTCCAGAACTCCAACCCCCAGATGGCAGGATGGGTTTGTATATCAACTGCCTGGCTGTGTCTGACCAGTCTGAAGTGGCAATACCAAGTTTTTACATAGTCCTCCACGTGATGAAGGTACTTGTTATTGTTTTGAATAGGGCAAAGAGATCTATGGAGAAGAAACTACTTAAAGTAAGCCGGCTGAGTAACTATACCAGTCTGACACTTACTTGGGAAGTTGAAGCACAAAGCAATGTGAATAAATAAATAAACAAGAGGGTGTTGTAAAGAAGGGAATGGGATAGGTGAGACAGGGCAGCTTTTCACTGGCAGGGATTCTGCTTCCAGGTATAAGTGTCATGAGGCCACTCCCAGTGTGCCACATAGTCTAAAGGAATGTTGCTATTCATTCACCCAAACAGGCCTGGCTTAGCTGAAAGAGGAAAATGTTACTGAAAAAATTAATCAAGAGACTGAGGCAAAAAGCTCTAACAATGTGGTAAATGCTGTGGACTGCAAAAGCAGGCGGGGCACTGGAAGAGTATGGCCCTGGGAGCCATTGAGAGCCTTGAAAAGACTAACGGGAGCTAAGGAGCCTCAGCCCTCCTCAGGAACACTCCCAAAGTGAATAAATACCCCTGTTTGTTTAAAGGAACCAATACAGACCACAGTACTGGATTTGCAGTCGTGCCTTTTACTCATACAGTTGCAGTGATGGAAAATTAGAAGTAGTTGGCTTGCCATCAATAAAGATACAGGCTGAGGGATGAAAGGATGCAACCTACAAATCCCACCACAGAAGCCACAATTTTTTGTGAAGATCACATCCTTCTACAACTCTCAAGAGGCTGGTTTGTAAATATAGAGGGATATTGATAAATCTAGTGCATTTCTGAGTTCACTTTATCCTGAAATATGTACAGATTGTTTGTCGCTGCTATAGCAATGATGTTCTCGGTTGGGTGCCATGCTGTGTGCAAGATCTTCTTAGTAAAGTCCAAACTGTCAACACTGATGTCATCTTTCCTCCTTTTGCCTCCAACGCAGACCCTCCGGGGCTTGAGAATAGCTCGTGGTTTGCTGCTCTCTCGGGATGCCTCCAAGGTCACATCCCTCTTGGTGTTCCGGTCAAACATTCGGAAGAAGTTGTTGTATGCACCGGTCATTATCACACTGCAGGGAGAGAGAAAGAACAAGAACAAAGAGTTAAACAGCATTGTGGGAAGTCAACTTTGATGGGCTCAAGACAGCTGAGCTTTGACCTCAGAATAAGGCAGTTTCTGGCTTCAGCTAGGAAAAGGACATAAAACAGGAGTTTCCCCACTACTCCCCAGAGTGTACAGTTTTCTACCACTGTCTTCCCCTTCCCTTCTAGAGTATTCAATGAAAGGTACAGTTAACCTGAAGCATGCAGGAATGTAAGGACCACAACATCATGAGAGTAACTTCATAAGGCAATAGAAGTAATATGTCCTAAAAAGTTATTTTTAATAACCCCTCAGCTTTTTACAAGTTATTACACACAGCTACAGGTTGGGCAGAGAAGAGATTCAGAGCAGCCCTGTGGAGAAGGACTTGGGGTGTTGGCTGATGAGAAAATGAACATGGGACGGCTTCAGTGTGCGCTTGCAGCCCAGAAAGCCAACCGTATCCTGGGCTGCATCAAAAGGAGCGTGACCAGCAGGTCAAAGGAGGTGATCCTGCCCCTCTACTCTGCTCTTGTGAGACCTCACCTGGAGTATTGTGTGCAGTTCTGGTGTCCTCAACATAAAAAGGACATGGAACTGTTGGAACAAGTCCAGAGGAGGCCACAAGGATGATCAGGGGACTGGAGCACCTCCTGTATGAAGACAGGCTGAGAAAGTTGGGGCTGTTCAGCCTGGAGAAGAGAAGGCTGCATGGAGACCTCATAGCAGCCTTCCAGTATCTGAAGGGGGCCTATAGGGATGCTGGGGAGGGACTCTTCATTAGAGGCTATAGTGATAGGACAGGGGGTAATGGGTTCAAACTTAAACAGGAGAAGTTTAGATTGGATATAAGGAAGAAGTTCTTTCCTGTTAGGGTGGTGAGGCACTGGAATGGGTTGCCCAGGGAAGTTGTGAATGCTCCATCCCTGGCAGTGTTCAAGGCTGCGTTGGACAGAGCCTTGAGTGACATGGTTTAGTGTGAGGTGTCTCTGCTCATGGCAGGAGGGTTGGAACTGGATGATCTTAAGGTCCTATTCTATGATTCTATGATTAAGGATCACTCAGCTCTTCTCTTTCCCCAGAGCTTTGCCTTTTCTGACAGCTGAGATTTACCATGATCCCAGAAAAAGCCTTAAAAAGAAATTTTCATGTATTTCAAACATTTTGATACACTAATAAGATTTACTATTGAATTACGTATTGTAATGAATAATTTGAACTGTTTCAAAAGGTTGTGAAAAATGACAGAGGTTGCACAAGTTCCAGAATAAACCAATTTCCTTTCTGAGGCCATAGACCTTGCAGGTCTCAACACCATTAAAATTTGTATTTACAATGCTGCTTAGAAATAAATACATTGATAAAGAGGATTCTGTCATCTCTTCTGTGAAGTTCGAATGAAGCTTCAAGTCAGGATATATTTCTGGGTCTGGGAGAAAGGGACAGAAAACGTCCCTCGATCTGTATACAAATTACCCCATTAATCAGCTTGTAGTTTGAAATAATGGATTGCCAGTTGCTTCGTTCCCCCAGTCCCTAGGGGAGGATATTTTGTCACTAACTTTAATGAATTCAGGATTTCATCCATGGCCCCCAGGTTATTGGATTAGCATAATCATGGGTTTCAGAGCCTTGCTCGAAAGCTCATCCCCTGTGAACTTTTTCCATATGCAAAGACAGGGCCATGCTCAACTCTCCTGTCTCAGCTGCAGACAGGGAGTCTTTTCCAAATTTCCATTCTGGAAGTGGGCATCCACCCCAAACAGTCAGGTCTCCACAGGAAAAGCTGCACAGTTCCAAGACTCAGGCAATCAGGAACTATTTGCCTTTCTAGTACAGCCCAACAGAGCATATTTCACCTGCTTCGCATTTAATAAACTAAAATCCATCTCAAATGACAGTTGCTTTAGCACTCTGCTGTTGTTTCCCACTTGGGGAGAAGCTGTGTTGAGCAGCACACTGGCCAGGAAAGCACAGCACATGCAGTCATGGGAGAATTCAAAGGCATAAACTCTGCACCATACAGAAGCTCACTAGCTGATTAGATTAGATGCTCTTGGATTTAGGAGCTGTCTTACACTATGTGCACAGCCTCCAGCCAGTGTTACCTTGATCTCATTTGGGGCCATTAGGAGCTACTGTAATACAAATGAATAATGCACTGAAAATGGCAGAAGTGGGAGCTGTGCAGCTAGCTGCTCTTACCCTACAGCTACTGACAGACAGCAGCTCCGCTCACTTCAGAGCCACTGCGGGGTAACTAGAGCGGGTGAGCTGGATTTGTACACTGTGAATCACTAACAGGACTGCCAGCTCCATCCTGCTTCCATGTTTGCTGATGGCATACTGGAGTGTGATGACAGCTGATTCCACACTGAGCTTGTTACAGCTCCTGAAGCGCTAAAGAAGACTGCTTCAGATCAGAAGGGTGTAGCACAGAGACAGAGCATACACTGCCCTCAGCAACAGGTCACCTCCAGCCTTCACCCTGTCGGGAGGCTGCTTTACTGAGGCCTCCAGGCAGCACACCGCTGGCTGCTCAGTCTGGGGATGAGCTACAGAGACTTTGGCCATGTGCAGCTGCAGCTAGCCCTTGGGGTGTCTGCAGTGAGGTTTCCCTTACCTTCACCCCATCCGCAAAGGCCTGTCACAATCCTGCTTAGTAAGGCACAACTTAACATCCCCACAAGCAAAAAAACCAAGAGTCAGTGTGACAGCTTGATAAAACATACCCCAGAAGCTGCAGAAAGCCTATGGATCAAGATGAGTGCCCATTTCAGAAACTGAATCAACAGCAGTAAATCTAATGTTTCACTCCCTCCAAATCACCGTGTCTTGTCATTTACAGCTCCTGCTGTAATGGTTATTCACAATGTGAAAAAGTCGCGGCTATTTCATATCTCAGCGCTAGCACACACCGTTTGTGATTCAAACAGCCCAGCTCAGCACTGTAAGCTTTCTCCCCTCAGGCAAAACTTGGAATCAGGTTCATAACACTGGAGCCCCGTAGGCCATGGGCTGCAGAGCTGTGGTTCCAGGGCAGTGGGGAGCATCGCACTTATGAAGGCAGGAACTGTCAGGGGAGCAGTGCTCATGCAGGCAGAGTACCAGCGCACCAAATGCACAGAGTGGTATTTGTCAAGGATCTCATTTTAGGAGGTTTTGCTTGCAGTAAAACTGCCTTTACAGTCCATTTGCTTTTTAATTTCTTGAACACTCGCATCTTTTTAGAAGTCTGCTTTCTCCAGTTGGATTTGCTGCAGTTATTTTTTTTAAACATATGTAGATGACTACTTTCCATGCTCGCCCTGTTTTTCTGCAGTTTAATGGCTCAGTAAAAAATAGCATTATGTAAATGAGAAAGTGCCCATTCTTGTTCAAGGTCACAAACACAGATGGATTATAACCTTACCTGCTGCTTAAAATAACAATAAAAGAGAGTGAGAACTAGGTGCAAGCCTGCAATTTATTCCCGTTCAGGAAAATATAATGTGCAATAATGGAATGTATGCAATAAGGAGAGGTTTATATACATACATATATTAGAATAAAAACTGTAGTTGAGTACAGGAAGAGTTTGTTCTGTATTCCCAGACCCTGCTCTGCACAGCAGTGTTATGACAAGTGCTTGTACAAAACCCTTGCAAGTGAGGCTGGTTCAAGAAATCAAACAAAGCCTCTCCCCCACAATGTCTCTCATTAATTCATACGTGTGTAAGGAAGCAGCCCATAAAAGCTCTGCCTAATCACCTTCACTCCTGTTTGTAAAGCATGTTAAAAGTTGTGCTACCTGTGGTCAGAGGCACCATGATCTCAGCCATGCAGGGGTGATTAGGATGCAGAACACACTCCAGTGCATTTTGAGGAGCAGCACACTGATAGCTCAGGCTGGAGCAAAGCTGCTGATTGATAGAATGTGCCCAGCTCGAACCACCACAGCTACGGGCGGCACGATTAAAATGTAACTTTCAAAGAGGCAAGAAAAGCAAAAAAAAAAAGCAGGAAAAAACCCCAAATGGCAGTGACATGGCTGCCGCTGCTACACTTTACACACTGACAGCCTAGCTGGTGCTCTGAAAGCCATCTCTAGCCACCATTCTGTTCTTTTTGCTCTTGCATCCCCTCCAACTCTGACTCTGCCCTTTACCGCACTTTCCAGGTAGGTTTCCCTTCCCCTTTCCTTCTTTCTCCCCTCCCCTTTCTCCATTTCTCTCTATCCTGCTCTGCAGTTTTTTAAAAATACCCTGTTTCACTCTCTGCTGCTACTGAAGTATCCTCCTTAGCTCCATCCTGTTCCCTGCTCTGTCCTGCCTCTTTTGCATCACTTCATCATTTCCCTTTCTCTGCTTCCCCCCTCCTTCCCAATCTCTTCATTTTACTTTTGAAGGTCCCACTGCTCACCCTCTCTCTGTAATCTCCCACTACCTCCTGCCTTGATTACTCTCACGCATTGTGTAGCTTGCTCAGCTCTCAAGGGTTTGTGGCTTCCATCCTTCTTTCATCCTTCCATCCTTCTTCAGCCTTCATCCAGCTGAAGGCTGGAGAAATGAGCTGGTGGGAGGGTCTCCTTTCTCATCACATACAAATCACTGGCAGGGATTTGATAGTGCAGGTTGTGGCACCAGAGAGGTTGGGATGCTGGGAGATCCGCAAGGCCAGGCTGGCCATATACCAGCTTACCATGGGGTGCAGGTAAGGAGAAGCACTGCTGGTTGTCTATTTTGCAGAGCTGCTATTCTTGCCAAGGGCTGTAAAAAAAGGGTTTGCACGCACCCATGTGTGCAATCTGCTTTACAGCTGGGCAATCACAGCACAGGCCTTGATGGCCTTTTGGCAAATTCCCTACTTCACCAACCTTAAGGGCATCTGAATGGGATTACATCATTTGTACTAAACTGCAATGAGATCTTCCATAACATTTTGGGGCACTGAGATTTCATCAAACACATCAATCATGAGAACTGGCGTATCTGTCTTTCACATATCTGTTATTCCCATACTTTCTTTAGATTTCTTTATTGCAAGCCAAGCTCTTAGATGTCATCTATGCTGCACACAACAGATTTTATCGAAATTGTTCCAGTCAGCTGCCTTCCGGGATGTCAGGGTTTACCCTGAAGCTCTGGGAGTATCAGCTGGAACTAAGGCTTGCTTGAAAACCAAACCATACTATTTTCACATTGGTTTGTGCAGGTTTTGGTGTGGTTTTTTTTAAAGACCTTTTTATAATAATTTTTTGGGCTAACTCTGGCCAGGTTAGACTTCCTGGATGCACAGACATTTATTCACCTTTGGATTTCTATTGTCTGGAGTAATTCAGTTCATGTCATAGCTCACCTCCTTCACTGTTGCTCACAAGAGCAAGGAAGCCATGGGATGGTGTGACAGGACTAATGCTGGGCAAGGCTTAAGGACTGGCACACATCAGATTTAAGGATGATAGAAATACAAAGGCAGTCCAGCTAACCTGCCCCTCACTGTAGATATGGCAGCAGAACATCACTGCCTGAGGCAAGAGAGGCAGAAAGAACGAACTTTAAACCTCCTGGGGAGCATGCTGATGGAAAAGTTTGAGACACTGGATTCAGGGCTGTGGCATTGTGGTACAGCTGGCTGATATAAAACCAGGAATAAGAACAGGGGATCCCCAAGTCCTTCCAAGCTCATATTTGACATGCCAAGCTTCAAGAATAAATGATGTCCTCTAGCTCTCCAGCATGGAGCATGCTGCCAGACAGGAATAGACTGTTAACATCTCATCCACTGGGACTTGCCAATTCCGCCTGATTAGAGTGAAGGCTGACGGATATTCCGTGGAATGAATGACAGTTCAGTAGGAAAGGACTGACTGAACAGTTGTATGTGACTTCACTCATCTGCTTACAGCCTATCACTTATCATTATAGTATTCAGAAGTCTCCCTAGAAGGGTTCCCATACACTCATTGATATGAAATCTTAAAAAAAGTAATGAAGGTATTTACCGTGTAGAATTACTGTTATTTTTATCTTTTACTGGCTCTTTAACACACAAACAGCTGCAAAGGTGCTAAATTTTGTGGTAAGACTGAAATAGCAAAATTCATTTGTTTGACAGTGGGAAGAAAACAGCATCTTGCAGGTCATTATTAAAAGATATGACTATGGAAGTGAATGGAAGAACTAAATTACATTGCTGTATAAATAGAGATCACGTATTCTACATAGTCACGTAATGATGTATATACAATAAAGATGGCATGATTTTAGTGTAATATACTCAGCTAGAGATAATATGTGCTCATCTGGTTGAATCAGTGTAAGACCCCTGCTTGACTCCCCCCCTGACCACCGTTGTTGCCAAAGTACATAGTGATTAATGTGCCCTTCAGCAAATGAGATCGGCTCTGTCTGATTGTATTAGTTCCTGTTCATTGGAGTAACTGAGCATCAATCACGTTCTAATCAGAGCTCACGTACATTGATTTTTTTGTAAACAGCCTCACCATCAGGTTCTATCATAGCCCAGATTAACTCCTCAGTAATGACAAAAAATAATAAAGGATTTTCACCTAAATAATAAACACGTTTTAATTTTTAACAGCAATCCTGTCACTTCAGATTGTCATTGTAGCTTTAAAGTCCCCAAAGATAAAATTAACATGTTAAAAACTGTAGTTATTAGTTATGTAGATATGTGTATACATATATGTGCAGTATACTGTCACATACTGCAGCATCTCTTAAGAGTACCTTTTTTATTAAGTATTGCTTACCCTTAGCAGTAGTCCTTTTAAGAAAACATACATACCAAGAGGATCAAATTGAGTGACCTTGCTGTCCAAATTAACTGTTCTTTAAGAGTTACTGGTAGCCAAATATAATTTAACACCCACAAAAAATACCATCCTTGTAGTGTGTAGCAAAACAATACAATACTTATCATACACAGAAGCATGAAGCTCAGATGTTCCTCAAAAGATTCACATCAGTGCTGATATATTTGACTCTTAGAAAGAAACAACTAAATTAAAGAGAACCCTTATCTTTTGTCAAATATTGCCAGCTACTCTACTCAACAGTTTCTTACAATCAAGAGCAGCGTATTGTGTTCAGTGACGGATTTGGTAATTGTGCACGACTAGTAACGCGTCAGTGTCTTGGCAGTACAATAAATGAAGCCCTCACAATCTAATGTTCCCACTTAATAATTACTCACTGCATTGATCTTTCTGATCTGTCAAGTAGGAACAAAAATATTACGCTTACTTTAAATCCTTATATTGAATAATACTTCTATTATTACCAGGCAACTATCCAGAGACAGGTCTTACAGCACTACTGAGGACGGGAGCACTTCATTTGACTACAGGAGACTGAGTCTGGGAACAAGTGACCATCCTCTACAATGCACTGGGAATTCCCATCAAAGATAAGTGAAGTGGTTTGAAAGGATGTGAAAATCCCTGAGAGTTGGGGGCTTCTGGGCTTCAAAGTTTCACAACATCTAAATGATTTGATTGTGCTGTTCTTCTGTGCCAGATTTAGGTGGGGGACAGCACTGTCCATATTTCCAATAAATGCTTTAATTTTGGTATTTCTAGTAAGATCAAATTCAAGCAGTAACCAGTCTGCTGAGATAACCCTCTGCTAAAACACCCATTCATTCACGGGTCTGGGGGGTTCAGAGAAAAACATAAAACTTCTGTGGGTCATTCCCCCTTCCTGACCATATCAAAACCATTTCCACAACAACAGCTGGTGCCCAAGTTGCAGTCATAGCAATCTGGGAAGGATTTTGCCCAGTGTGGTCTACTGAATTCATTTAAAATGACCGGCAGTTTGTATCACAGGGGATACTCAATGCTGAGTTACTCCTTGCCAGAAAACACACTACCCTGGCATGCAGACAACAGAGATCATGGAAGAATATAGTTTTACTTGCATAATAAATGACACATGGTAAAAGTTTATTTATTAGTAAATAAGAGAGAGGGAGAAGGACTTTTGAGAAGGGCAGGTAGTGATAGGACAAGAGGGAATGGCTCTAAGATAAGAGTAGATTTAGATTAGATATTAGGAAGTTCTTTACTGTGAGGATGGAGAGATGCTGGCACAGGATGTCCAGAAAAGCTGTGGCTGTCCCGTCCCTGGCAGTGTTCAAGGCCAGGTTGGACGGGGCTTGGAGCAACCTGGTCTAGTGGAAGGTGTCCTTGCCTGTGGCAGGGGGTTGGAACTGGATGAGCTTTAAGGTCCCTTCCAACCCAAACCAGTCTATGATTCTATAAACACAGAATCTCTCCATTGGGCAGGTGCAGGAACTGAGCAAAGGAAAGCAGCCCAAAGGGAAGATGCCCCTTACACAGGGTACAGCATTAGACTTAGTCTGCATTTGTGGAACACAGGAATGGAAGAGACCTTGCTCTGAACTTCCAGGTTCAGACACTTGCATTTTAAGCAATGTCTCATATAACTGCTTTCACAAATTTCCTGAGCACCTTCATCAAAACAATTGTGCTGCTTACAACTCCACTACTCAGGACCAGGAGAGTGCTCTACACTGTCACTGTCTGAATAGGTACAAACTACCTCTAATTTCAAGGCTATCATTACCTGTTCTGTAGCTATTCGCTGTTGTGTCATTCACATCTATTTTAGCTAGATCCTCTTCCTCACGATGATATACCTACTAGAAGGAAGTATAATCTTGGCTTCTCTTTTGCTAAGCTGATCAAAAACAAACTCCTGCCCTCTCCTCTCTTTAGAGCAGCTGTTCATTAGTTCCTCCACCTTGGAGATGAGGGACAAGAAATGTGTAACTGCAGTCCATAGGTCTTTGAATAAGACCCTAACATCATGTAGTTCTTTTTCTCTGCTGGATATCCCAGCCTTCCCCATTCAAAGATCATATCTGCCTTTTTCACAGCTGCCCCACACTCTGTTTCATAATCCTTGCTCAGTTCATGGGGGCAGGCCTGCTACAAATACAATGAGATGAACTGGTTTTCCCTTTTCCAAATGAGATGCTAAGTGAGCTGAAGGCACAGTTCCAGGCCTTCAGCATGTGCCAAACCTTTGCCTCTTGGCTCATAGCATTGCTGAGCCAGGAGTCACTGTGTACCATTCAAAATTGGCTCCTGTTCTCTCTTTCACATGCATTTTGTAGACTGCTAATCCCTTCCACAGTCACCTAGCATATGAACATCTCTGTGAGTTGTTTCCAACTGATAACATGAAGGTTTGTGTCTTCTTTTAACTAAAATCTTCACCCTGCATTATACTCTTGGATTTCATCCATTTTTATTATCCCATTCCTCTCGGCTACTCAGTTTTTCCTGTACAATATTCCTACTTCCCAAAGTACTGCCATAATTTGCTAACATTACAGCATTACCACACTGCATCCTAGCTCGCACTCTCTGACTTGCTGTGCCAGTATTTCTCATTAAAATACTCAACAAGGTTTTATGTCCAAGATAAAAACAAGGAGCTCTCCTTCAGTGCACAGGGAAAGGGACTGCTCTGGTGGAGGTAGGTACCAGAAAAAAACTGTCATTTGGCAGCAGTTTGCAGAGAACCAGTGGGTGCTTGTGGCTGCCTTTCCTCGCTCCCCATTTACAGTAAATGAGCTGAATTTCTGAAGCAGCTCATGGGTAAATAGAGGATCACAGAAGCTTCCTCAGTGTGTTGGCGGGGCTGTGCAAGTTGACAGCATTCTTTTAACTTTTGCAGCCCACTTATGATTTTGGTGAAAACAGACAGAATTGGAAGGGTTTTTCCCCCTAAGGCATGAACCAAGACTAACAACGTATACACCATGCGTAAGCAGGTCAGAGGTACAACCCCACCAATATCCAAACACCTTTTATCACCTGAACCTGTGAAGATGCAAACTGTTTAGTGGTTTAGTGTGAGGTGTCCCTGCACATGGCAGGGGGGTTGGAACTAGATGATCTTAAGGTCCTTTCCAACCCTAACTATTCTATGATTCTATGATGTGGAAAATAAACACATGTAACACTTCACTTTCTGATCACTCCCCACTACATGGGCGCTCTTTTGGTAAATGAAGACAATGATGGACATAGAGATGAATTACCTGTCTGATCCATTCCATGCACATTCAAACTTGTCAAAGATGCAGTCATTTTCATAGAGGGAACACAACTTGCTCCTAAGGTAATCATGGACCTGTTTCAAAGAAAACAGCTGCTGTTATTCTTGGAATAAAACTAAATATAAAGCTCCACAACCAGCCCCCCACACTCTGCTTTATCTCCCATGTTCACTTTCCAAATATGCTGCACAGATTGGTAGCCTTGCAGAACATGCTGTATTTAAACCCTAAAGAAGCTATCTGTACTTTTCCACAGTCCAATTAACCTGGTGCTACAGAATTATTGTTGCAGGAAGGCACGAAGCATACCTCCCTCAGCAGGCTGCAGACCACCCCTCTTCAACATATTTGCTTCCTGCTTGGGTGATTTTCTCAGTGTTAGCCTAATTCCCAAAGACATTTCACCAGCTGATACCCTGGATGTGCTAATTAATGTGCAAGAAATCTAATTTAAATAGTAACAAAAATGTCATATTCCAAGATAAGCGGAGTTTTACTTGAGGCAGAAAGAACTTGGCTCTCTTAAAAGAACCTGTATGTATGGTATTGCATATATTTGGGTAAGGTATTTCAGAAGTCAAATACAGTATATTTGTAGTTGCACAGGCTGCAAAGTAGAACACTAATTTAGCCCAAGGATATCTCCTACTTGGCTGAGACTTAAAAACAACATTGTAAATTCTCACTTATATATATATTTGAAAAGCGGGACTAAGCAGCAGATCTCTCCTCTGGGCCACACATCTCTGCTGAACAAGAGTTAGAATAAAGAGACAGCTCTCATACAAACTGCTTCAATCCTTTGCTGAATTTGATTAGATTTTCCTTCTGGATGATTGGTTTCATTCCACAAGGAAATAATGAGCTAGAAAATCCCTGCCTAGACGAATTTACTAATGCAGTTTCACTCCTGATGCTTTCTTCTAGCTGTTGTAAGAACTGTAAAACAAAGACCTGTGGATGGCCTCTCAGAGCACACATACCAATCCCATAGCCAAGGGGCATAATTTAGCTCTGACATAGAGAGGTATTGGTTCTTGCAAGTCCAGGGAGACTGCTCCTGCCCATGGATGCTCAGCATCCTTCTCTGGCTTGAGGGCATAAACATTTCTTCTGGTAGCTTCTATCAGACCAGATGAGGGACAATTACCTTTCACTTACATTTTCTTTAACCCATTTTCAATAGCCAAATTGCACAGTATCCTAGGAATATTTGTAATGTAAGGTTATTAAGGATTAGAAATTTTAGTTATGGATCAATTTCCATTAATAGATGAGTGAGGACTGACTTGTATATCAACAGATGTCTTCTACAGCAATAATAGGCAAATGGCAGATAATATATTTCACAATTAAATGCATTTACCCTCATGGTGAATAATAGGTCAGAACATTTCAAGCACTGATGCAGTTTCTTGCACCCTCTGTAATTAAATCCTTTCATTTTATCTTTACTTCAAGCCTTGCTATGTTAGCAGTATAATTTCCTTTATCATCTTTGTGAGCTCCAAACCCTTGGAAGTAATAGAAAGGTTGAGTAAGGCAGAAGGAAGTAGTTGCATTTGCCGCACTGATTGTCATTTCTAGGTCTTCTTCTTGTTATCATTTTCAGCAGCCATCTGTCATGACCACTGTCACGTATACACCCTTTGCAAAGTGCATCCAAATCCACAGCTTGGAGCTGTGCCTTTCTATCACTCTGTCAAAAAGCATTTTGCAGTTCCTCCTTCAGATTTCTTACTGATCTCTTCAAGGTCTCAGGTCCTTTTTGTTGACTGACTGTCTGCAGACTTGCACTCCTGCCTTGGACAACCAGCTTCCTTTTCATGTGGACCCTAAGACTGCTGTATTTGAACACATTTAGACCCTCAGAGTGACTATAAGAAACTAAGTGGAATAAATAAATTCTCCCCTTGTTTACATGTTCATCTGCCACTACCAATTGAGGGTAAAATCAGATTTGCCTTGTCTGCTACATATAGTCCTTACCACATATGAATAGTACTTGAATGTAAACCTAATTCACTCCTAACTGATTACAAAAGACATCCGTTTCTTCACTGCCCTGTTTTAGGTCAGACCTTCATGAAATTATCTAGTAATTCTGTGCTTCAAACTGAGAGAGCAACACAACTACACAGGGAGCTATTTCACTGGAACTGAATAGTCACAATCAGAAATTGCACTGGTGTGACATGTTAGTCCAAATCCCTATGCAACAGACCCTGCTAAAAGCGGATCAAGCCATTATCAGCTATGAATGTGTTCACCTCTGGCTGTTGCTGGTACAGTTCTGCTGGGGTGATTGACCTGGCAGCATCAGAAGAGCATCCTGTTAGGTAGGGCTGCCCTGCAACATTCAAGCACTGGCCATTCCACTGTATTGCTCTTTCAGTGCTGTCCAGTGCATCATGCATTGCCTTTCTGCTTTCATGTGAAGCAAAACCAGGAGAAAATCATGTTGAATCATTGTCAGCAGATACATTTCAGCAAGGCTGCAACAGCTGCTCTATGCAATAGCATTCTTTTAGCCACAGCAATGGTAAGCAAAAGAACTTGCATGAGGAATTTTTTTTGGTGTTACTAAAATTGTAACCTGATAATGAAGCAGTACAGTTACAAACTTTGCTCTTCCTTACAGCCCTGCGGGGATATCTCCTGTTGTGACCCTCCTCATGAGTCTCACAGCTAAGTGGCTACCATGCAGTGGATGAAATGAGAAATTGAATCTTTTAATGAATATCTTTTACTCTTTTAATGATATACATGCCATCAGGATTATGTGCATGGATAATGGTCGCTTTATCTGTTGCCTTCGGGTGATCTGCCACAACAAACTTTTAGAGAGATTTCCAAGTTTATACATGAGATTTAGTTACGTGAGAGAGAAATGCCACTAAGACAAATTATTTAAAAGAGTAATTGAGAACCCTTTGCTTAAGAACAGAATTCTCTACTCTCTGCAGCTGAAAACCATGAAAGGCTGCCCAGAGCAGCTGGACTGTGTGAATCCTATGGAGTCCTGTGCTATTGGCTTCCAAAAGCCGATGAGTTCCAGATTCTTTAGCCCACTGTAACACTTAGCAATGCATCTGTGTAGCTTTTACATTCTCAACATGGAGAAACATAACTTTCTAATTGCCACCACTGTTGGATCTCAGACAGATTTAAAGGTGGCCAGCTTGTTTCATAGCTACCTACATGAGGAAATACAAGCAGATGTCAGTCAAGACAAACAGGTTGGCTTGAGCAGCTATTCCTCTCCAGGGATAAGACTGCATACTCCAATCACATACGTATAAAATAATATATTATCTAAGTTCCCCAAATCTGAGCTGTGATTCTGTTATATAAAACACAGTCTCGCCCTTATCTTCCCACTCCATTTTCACAGCATATCAACATTTCTAACACATTTAGCATTACAAGTGCTGCCATTTTCAGAGGAAAACCAATTCTGTAGTCTTAAAGGTATAGAGGCTCAGACTTTCCAACACTTACAGGAGATACACTGAAGAGTATCCACTGAAATGTAATGGGTGTACTAGATAACACTTGGGCCCACTTTGTCTACTGAACACTAGCTGATAAATATCCTCAACATCATTGATGTAAAATTTCAGTTGTTTTGACAAGACATGCTACCAAACTCTCATTACATGTTATTTTAAATCAATCTTAGCTATAATCATTGTGAACTACTGTACCACAAATGCCATTATATAGACAGAGAAAACAAGGGATCGTTCCAGTGCTGTCACAGGACTATGTCTTAGTAAGCCCTACGAGCCAGATGAATGATGTTTTTCCTGCTTTGCATACTCTTCTGTAGGTAGGTTAACATTTTTTCTCATTGTGCTTTCATAACAAGCAGTTTCTGTGTCACAGATATATTTTTCTTCTTCAAAGCAGAGTTAAAAAATGTAAGTGCAGCCTTATATTGCCAAACAGAACAGATGTCAGAGTACAAGCTCAGCTGGCTGGAGCCACTGGCATTTTGTCTGGATAATATCACAATGAATTCAGGCAACCAGATGTGTCTGTCTGGCATTCAGGAACTGCTGTGTCAGTGGTGATGTCAGGGCTGAACTGATTGCTTCTAGAACTAGGCACAAGGGAGAAATGCATAGATGAAGTTTTTAAATGAAGTTCTGAAATGACAAAGGTGTAAACTCTCAGCAGTCCCAGCGGGAGCTGAATGCTAAGAACACACAAAATCCTTTCCTCAGTTACTTTTAAATGTTAATAGCGAAATACATCATTTGAAAACAGATGCCAAAGTGAAGAGACAATTTCTCTTGTTAGAAGCATCATTACCTTCATGAACCCAATCCACAGTGAGTGCTACTCTCACTCCCCAGGCCATACACTTCCTTACTAATGCTGAAATTACCCTTTTCCAACTACAGTGATGCCACTGTGAGGATTTTAACCACAGCTCTCTTAGCTAGTTGCTTCTCAGACCAAGAAATGAGAAGTTTAGGAAAGCATTCCTAAACATCCCAGAAAAATACTGTGTTTTTGAATAGTGACCTGCTTTTATGTTGTTGCATTTCAAGATGTAGGAGATACCTACCTGGTATGTTTCTACGGGCTTCGTTTCCATGTTCAGATCCCAAACTTTGACAGTGAGGTAATCTCTCGTTAGCATGTATCTACCACTGTGACTGAATTTGACATCTGACACTGAAGAGATTATTTCTGAAAAGAATGATCTGTTACTGGGGTCTTCTGGTTCTTCATAAACTGTTGGAAAAAAAAGAAGCAAGAGAGAAATAAGAATTCTATCAAAAATTGCTCTGTTGTACAACTGAACTGTGCATTTCCTCTGAAACATGTACTTCAATGTACCAAGGAACGTGATACAGAACGACCTATATTCCATATAGATATATGCACTTAGTTTATTCTTTATATAAAAATACAAACTGTAAGCTTTAAGTATTATAATTAACCTTATAACTAGGGGTCCAAAGCATCACTTTGGGAAATGGTGTAAATACAGCAGTTAGTTGACTACAGCTACCTCTAGCAAGGCAGTTCACCTATGGTCATCCTTTCTGGGGTTCGCATGTCCTCTTCCCTGTCTTAACCAAAATTCAGGTGTCCCTGTCACACAAAAGGTGTACATGTGGTCTCACAATAGGGTTGGCATCCCCAGGAAGGGTGGTTACTCAAAGCCTGCCCTGGTTGCCAGAGCCAGCTGGCCAGTCTGCAGGCTGCTCACCAGTCATGTCTCAAGACATCTGAGACTAAACACAACAATTTTGAAAAGCAATTGCAAACTGCAATTACCTCTTCCTGAGAGGTGAGCAGAAAACAGACAGTGATTTGATTTACCATGTGCATACATGGACTGCTTGATGTGCAATTGCTGACAGTTCTGGAAATAACTAACCTCACTGTACATGCTGGTTAGCTGTTCTGTGCACTGCATGATCCAACAAGGACCACAAAATATTGCATACAGTATTTCCATAGAGGGAAATCCAGCTCCTGCAGCTAGGAGATGGTCATTCCTGCTCAACTGTAGACAATGATGCTGGATGACTTACATTGAATTGGAGGAACTTGAAACAACTGGTACTAGTGGGCTCTGCTTCATGTGTTACAGGTCCACCAAGGTCTCTCCATGGTCTTCCATTTTGGTCTTCTCCAAAATGCCTGCACTAACTCTAACCCTGCCTACAAGGTGCCTACAGCAAGTCTGTTGTCTTTCTGCAGGTATCTGTGGCCATGTGATCCAAACGATCTCTAAGGTGAACTTTCTGCTGAAGTCAGGCTTTCAGGATGTTTCAATTCTCACCAAAATCAGCGGGGTTTCGGCAGCTATGTCTAGAATATTCTTTGAAAATTGGCTATTTGGAGTGTCATTTTCAAGTCTCAAAAGCAGGTGAAGAAAAGCCATGCGATGAGACGTGAAAACATGCTGAAAGTAGAACAACTTCTTACTGTCAGTCAAAACAAAGGTTGTTTTGTAGTCCAATGGAACATTTCTCTCTCAACTAATTTATCTATGACTATGATTCAGCCTGTTGAAAGCAACAAGGTTACGGTTTCCATCAGGTGAAATAATATTCTGCTGAAAGTTAGGGGTGAGCATGTGGGCGAAATATGTGGGGTAATGCAAAAAATGATGGGCAATTTTCTTTGGGGGTGGGCAGTGGAACACAGCCAGGCGTGCACATGAGAATGAGGTCTATATTTGAACATGTACCACACATCAACATGGTAACGAACTACTTCAAAAAGGGGGAAAAACTTTTCTTTTCAGACAGGCTGTAAACGAATAACTTTAAATAGCTCTGTAAAAATTTGCCTAGACATTGTGCAAAGCAGGTATTTTGTAATTATCCTGTCAGGTTTTCAATAGAAGCCTGACGAGCACAAAGCAATTATCATTTCTCATACCTCTTCCCTTTAATCTGTCCAAACTCTGTACTTGGCTGGCAGGAATTTAATCCTCCTAATTATGATGTGAAGTTGCTATTAAAACCAGGAAAGAAAAAAATAACCAACTACACACTAACTGAACTACACCTTCATTTATAGCTGAGACATATTTTCTTGGCTCTGTGTGTCTCGTCCAACTGATTAGGAGTAATATTTGCACCTGGATACTCTGTATTTTATTAATTAATGAGATTAAACCATTTCATCCTTTATCTGCACTGTTTATTGCTTTTCTAGTCTTACCACAGTAAGTATTAGAAAGACTTAGATTAATTAATTTCAGAAACTAATGCAGGCATGAAAGCCTTGTATCATTACAGAAAGAAAGATAGTAGAAATTTTAGTAGCAGCTATTCTTTGCAGATAGTTCCTATAGTCAGCATAACCAAGCCAAGAAAATTGTTACAGGAAATTAAGCAGCAGCTCCCAATGTTACAGAGAAAGCTTAGCAAGCAGCAGCAGATGCCTGAGCAACCAGAACAAGGCACTGGCCTCAGTAAACGAGATACGGTGTTCTTGGGTCTTGGCTATTTCTGATTTAGAATTGATGCAAGGTTATGCATACACTGCAAAAAAGCATAATCTTCATTCAATTTGGCTACTGCAGGTTGAGTAATTGGAGACAGAATAGCAGTGACAGCACATAACTTGGACTTCAGTTCAGGCAAGCAATTTAAATTCAATCCTGGCTTCCTCAAGCTGATAGAAGAAAACATAGTGCTTGCCTACTGTTTGCAAAGCCAGGCTTACCAGCCTGCACTGGAACACACTTTCTGTTCACTACAGTTTAGACTTATCTTCTGGAAGCTGCTTTTATTCCAGGGGCAATCTGCACCCAAAACACCAACCTTCAAATCTAGCATACTTTTCTGTACTTAAATAAATCTTGTTAGACCAGGACTCGGAATCAGAGCTTTACTGAAATTTGATTACAAATTTTATTATACTCTTTGAATAACTTTATTAACTTCTTAATAACTAACTTTTGCCATAAAAAGGGTATTTAACTTTCATTAATATTGTTCTTGATGACCTTCACTGTGCTAATTATACAAAAGACACTAAGCTACCTGCCTAGTTGCAAACTAATGAACATAGGAAGCACAGATGGTGTGGTCTGCTGAGCTTTAACATGATACTGCTCAGACTTAAATATGACCCTCATGACAGGACTGTGGAATAGAGAAATACCATGGGGATTATGGATGGAAGCTGAGCATATCTCTGAGTAAAGCCAGTGTTGGAGAGCAGCCTCCAAGGAAGGCACCAATCCTGCCCCTTACTCCACTGGCAGATACATGGGTAAGCTGGGAAGTCTGCTTAGGGCTCCCATCAAGCTTATGTTGCACTCTGGGTGCTGCCATTGCAACTTCCCATTTATTTTGATATGGGACTGATTCCACAAACTTGAAAGCTGTACATTTTGGACAAGACATATCCAATGAAAAAAATCCAAACAACAAACTAATCTTCAATTCTCAACAAGAACTAATGGCTGACAAAAACTACTGGTACGCATGTGAATGTAACTTTTTTTACACATCTTGGTTTTTTAGTTTTAAATTAATTGCAAAAAATGTGATACTTTGAAATCCCACTGTAAAGGCCTGAAGAGAGACCAGGCAGTCACTGATAGTATCTTCCTCTTCAGCTTCGCCAGCTACCTTTGACTGCAGTACAATATTCCATTTTCCCCTAATGCGTAACTGAGAAAGAGGGATATCAAACTACCATTATCCCAACAATAGCCAAAAATAACTCAGCCTCAGAAAACATAAACCCCCATGTTCTCATAAAAGGTTTTTCTCTTTCTTTGTCCCATTTCCAAAGATGCACATTTTTGATGGAGTCATTGCTATTCTCCAGACTTCAGCACCACTGAAAATTCGTCTGTAGTTTGCCGAGCAGAGCTTTAATCACTGCAGGGTATAAATTCTGGCATATGTGAACTTTAAAAAATAATAATGCTAAAAATGGCTTATATGGTGGGTGCAGTGTCACAGTCTAATGTGGCATACAAAACTGTATTCCTCCCAAAAGCCATTGCAACAAGAAGTATACATAATTCTCTACATTATACTATAGGTCCCCAGTTAATGCCTTGGATGAATTTTCGGCATTCCTTCCACCTCCTCCTTTTCCTCTTATTTTCACCTTTTGCCTGGATCAAATAAACACACCAGCACTCAGAGAACTGCTACAAGACAGATGGTTCCAATATACAAATAGGAAGAATGTTTTTAAATACACAAAGAAGAATGATCTATTTAAAGGGAAACCAATAAGAGTATCTGAGATAATATGGGGTAGGGTTTAGAAAAGCAATCTATCTAATGTAATGAAAGTTTATCTGGAGCTACTTTTTATTTTCAAGCTGAATTTGATGGGATAAAAGAAATGTGAACTGTACTCAGTTAAACAAATCTTTCATTGCTTTTAAAAGAGAGGAACATAGAGTATAAGCTTTGGCAAAATGTTGTTATCATGACCTGAGCACTTGAGGATAACTGCAGGTGTTTACTGTGAAATGCTAGTACACAAAACGAAGAGAGAGAACTAGTAAGGGAGAAGACCCTCAATGATAAAGCTGTGTACTCCTTAAGGCATAAAGATATGAACCTTGAAAATTTCTGTTACTGCCAATGAACAGTAGAACAATGGATAAAACCAACTTTCTGCTATTACAAAGCCAAATATATTAAAAAAGAAAAGCAAAGAAGAATCATGCTGATGTATATTGTAGATTATGTGACTATCTGAGGGTAAACAAAAACAAAACCAGGGAAAACTTGGAAGATGAAAGTTTATCAGCTCCACAGATTTGGTAAGAAATTCCATCATTCACAGGATAAAATTATAAGCAGCTATAAAAAGTCCTTCCCTATAGCAGAAAAACAACGCTACTTTCTTTCTACTTATGAACAAATAATAACTTACTGAAGCTTTTTTCCTAGAGGATACTGTTTGTAGTTTGCATTCCATCCTGAAAACTTCTGGGTTTTAGAGCATTTAAGCATTGTTTCTTAGATTGAAATTCTTGGAAAACCTGCACCATGAAATAAATCTCTGTCCTCATCCAAAAACAGTTTGTAGTTAGGCTGAATTTAGGACTTATTACAGATAACCTCTGGGTTACACAGGTACACACACAATAGGTGTATTTCAACTGGACCTGGAAATACTGGACCAAGTAGTCTCTCAGTGGCCTTTAAGCTCCATAAACATAGAAAACAGATGCAGTCTCAAACCAAACAATTCATCATCTAAATTAAGTCTCTCTTCCATTTCAAATCCCACATGAAAATGGCTGTAGTACCTGATTAAAATGTACTGGGAAATGGTACTTTGAAATGTATGGAATTTTACCCATCTTTACAGACTAACCACAGCAACATGCAAAAGGAAGAACAAATATGCTCTCCTGATAGCCGATAAATACTTTTAAGACATTCTTTTGTTTTCTGGGATCCATGGTTATTCTAATTAAATGTTTCTCACAAACGTGATCCTAAGCTAAAAATCTTATAAGTGTTTTCATTATACTCTAATGTGTTTAGATGACAAATTAGCACCACTCCCCAGGACAGTTGTGATTTGCTGTACCACATATATTTCATAAAGTTTAGTATAAAAACCCCCAAAGCTAAATTCATTGAATTTATTTTAAAATACTAATCACATCCATTTATTTTAAGTCCATTACACATGCTTCAACACAGAAAGCTTTAATTTTTCTATGTAATTTAATTCAAGATATGCTCACATCTTTAGCTATGTGTAGTTCTGGTCTTATCTCTAGTGTGTTAGAGGTCTCAAGACAACAAAAAAGTTGGTAATGGCAATGACCAGAAGTATCAAGTTACTTCCATGCAGGGAATGACTAAATAGACTGGGACTCCTCAGACTAGGAAAGACTGAGGGGTTTGTAATTAAGAGTGGCATGGAACGGATGAATAGGGAACGACAGTTCACTTTGTACACTGTCTCTTCCAATCAACAAGTAGGGGTCACCAAGTGAAGCTAGGAAAGGGTAAGTACAGAGCAGATACCTTCATAGCGCACCTAATTAAGCTACTAAAGACTTTACTGAAAGATATTGTGAATGGTAAAAATCATACACAGGTTTAAAAGGAACTGCACAATTTTAAGGAAAACAAAACAAAAAACAACCCTCAAACCCAAACATCCATTTGAGTATTGTAAAATGCAGTAAGTTCACTTTCACTAAAGTCCCCAGTTTCCAACTGCAAAGTGCAGTCAAACATTTGCTGTTGATGTCTCTATTGCCCATCAGAGCCAGAATACTGGGCTAGAAGCACCTCTGGTCTACACAGGTATAGTAATTATTTTGCAGTTAATTAAAAAAAAAGAAGATATCATACAAAAGAGTACCTGAGCAGATTCTAAGTGAATCAAAACCAACTGCAGAGCTCCTTTTTAAATTCATCGTCTCTTTATACCTTTTAAAGCTTCATGGTTTATGATAACAGTTTGATTTACCAATATTACTTACTCAGTATTTCACTACCACTGAATGATTTATTGTTTGGCATTAAGGCAATCCACTCATACATTCACCTCCTTCAGAAATTCTCTTCCAAAATCAGGATGTTCTGCAAACATGACAATCTTGCCTTCATGGTCTACTCTGCTTAATATGGTTATATACACATGTGGGAATTTTTAAGTCCACCTTCATAAGCAATCTAAAATACAGGTTTTTTTATACTTCAGTATAAATATCTAACCACAATCATTTAACTTTTTATATTAGCATAGTCTGTGGTTGCTGACCGTGTTTTAAACTGAAAAAGCAGAATGTTTTTATATTTCAGTTTTCCATTTGGTTTTATATAATTCAGGTTCTGGCCACTTAGACGCCATTTTCCTCCTTTGAGTGAGAGCAAGTTTCTGAAGCTACCGCCACATGACAAGGCTGAAATTCCACCTCCTATATAGCATTCCTTTATCCAGTGACCCAATATTAAAACCAGGCTTCTCATCAATACCTCTGGAGGGTATGGCTTTTAAAAGTGAGGCCTCAAATCAATAGTTAAGGATCTGTTTTGCCATCTGCAGCGAGTTGCTGCAGCTTGTCACAAACCACAAGGGATGGTGCATTAGTGCTGGAAGGCACAGCCAGATCAATAGCTGAAGATCACTGGGGGCGAGCTTCACTACAGAGTAGCTTATATTAATGTAACTTTACCAGTGAGTTTGTTAATAGAGAGAGATGGTGCTAAAGAGAGCAAGGAAGTGATAAAAATGCAAAGCTAATCTAGAAGATCAAGCCTCTTTAAACCTCAGTCTCACAAAGACTTATGTGTGTGTTTAATGCCACATGTTGTGAGCAATCCTATGGAGTTAATGGGACATAACACTACTACTCCTCTAAAGCCAAATTCATGCGTAAGCCTTTCTGATCTCCATATACAAGGTTAGTGACAACTGGGGGGGTTTCCCCCTATGAAATAGGATTTTGAAAGAATAATGTTGGCTTTATGAGATGCTGAAAAATGGTATTTGTCACTATTAAAATATTAAGCAAACAAGACAGGAATTTTAATAGACTGAATAATTAAAGCAATCTTACAGCAATTATTTGCTTTATCTCTGTGTGGCTGGTGGAGAGGGGTTAATGAAACACCTCTTCAATCATAAATCATTTACCATCACTTCAGGCTTTTCTCTTTCCTTTTACTATTTGATAGCTGGAAGTAGGTAAATCAGGGTGGGCTTTTTTCTTCCTTTGATTTAATTTTAACATATCTTGCACAACTGGAGGAAACATTATATAGACATGATTGCATTTCTGTAGAAACACTCTGAATTTTCATTAGCCATGTTTTAAATGTCTTTATTCATCCAAACAGAGCAGAATGGAAGCTTTGGAGCTCATGCTAAAGCCAATCTTATACCAAATTTCAATGGGATTCCTGCACAGGGGAGAATCCCTTCCAGGGTCTAGTTTAGCATGTGTGAAATTGTAGTAACAGATCTTTAGTGACAGTCATAATTACAAAATTATCAGGATACAGGCACATTTTTTCACTGGGGATATAAAATCAGCAATGAATATCTGCCTTTGTAATGCAAGCTTATAAAATAAACCCAGAATTAGGATAAAGAGAACAAGACTTTACTAAAGCACAGTGAAAAATCATTACAGAGGCTCAGATAAGTTTCACTCCTGTCACATGAAACCTTGCAGATTTTGCCTGAAGTGGACATCACTTTGACAGTGGCCTCTCAATGCACAAAGGGAGAACAGTGGCTGTCTCCCTCTCAGATGATAACCTGACATGAGACCAGATGCACAAATAAAAAGCGTATTTTGGATGTAAGGCTCACATGGAAGAAAAACAAGATGTCTCTTTTCCAGAGACAATAAGCATCATTCATTTGGAAAGGCCAATATCAATTAGCAAATCCAGCAGGGATATTCTGTCACAGGCTTTTTTTGTGCATCTGGTTGTTCTCTGCTGCAAAAGAAAGATAATCCATATTCAGTCAGAGGTCTGAAAGCTGCCTTGTCTCTGAAATCCCAACCTCCTTTATATGACTCGCAAATACAATCAATTTAAATTTTAAAATTCAAAATGTTCCAAGGACATTATCCTTGATTTCTGTTTTGGCTGCTGCCACAGTTCTGAATTCTTAAGATTAAAATCAAAGGTAATCTCAAAAAAGAAACCCCAAACCATTGGATAACCAACTTGTGTTACACGGCAGACTAACAGGACAGTGGCATTTATCCTTGGAGAAGGCTGGTATTTCTTTCATGCCTAGATTTCAAATGCCAATGTGGAAAAGGACTCTCAAGGAAAAAAAGACATCACCACCAGCTTTGGGTCACAAACTAAACCTCAAATTCGCTTTGCATTGCTCTGAAGACCATTTTATGCTTGTAAGATATTAGTTATCCACCCCATGGTATTGGGAAGGCACCAGCTGAGATGCTTTGCCCCTTTCAGTAAGCGTCCAGAAAAGGTGGCTGTTAGGATTGAGTGTCATCTACAAATGCTTCTTTGGTCAAAGGGAGGGCGGCTCTAAATGGCTCTTGTTACAGATCCAGCTGTCAGAAGCTTGTGAAGTCTGTATGGAAGATGGAAAGCCTGAACTAATGGTGACAGAGCTTAACTGCACTATGTAATCCCAAAGTCTGTTTTTTAAAGACAACCACAGCACACAGAGCAATCAGCTTGAAACTCCTTCTTCTTTGGAGTATTTTGTCATAAATTTTTCACATGGGTAATGGGTAATTAGAAATATGGGTTTAGTCTACAAATACATATTAAGAAATGAACATGCAAAAACCCTTAAAGCAACATAACAGCATTTAAATAGATTACAACTTCTGAAGCATGCAAGGACTTTAAGATATTAACGCTATTACACAAATATCAATAGTAGTTATACTCAAACGACTTAAATTTCCATGTTGCGTAACTATGCAGTTTCTGTTTATCACTTAAGACTGGATTTAGTAATTCTGATGAACTACTGAAAAAGCTCTTCCTTTATATCTGATATGCGCAAGTTCAGCTTTTCTTAGCTGACTGCTGTGTTAGATGATTTGCTGTAATAGCTATATGTATGTATTTAGTTTGCAAGCTGTTTGAAAGAATATTATCTTCATGCACATTTATAAAGAGCTCTGAATATAATATTAACAAGAAAAGATCAAAATCAAATCAGCAAGTACTTGTTGCATTTCATACTGCTGTAAGTATTTTTTAGAACACTTTTACTACAAACAGTATCTTTGTCCTTGTCTTCCTTGTCACCTGAATCTCTTGCATGAGAATTTATAGAATTTGGGGTGGGGTGTCATTCTTTTATGTTTTGGATGTTCCCGGCTAACAGCTCTAACAATGATACTTCATGCAGCTGCTAGCTTCCCTTGTTTCACTGCTGTCATAGATTTCCCATACACTGCCTTTTTCTACACCGCATTGCCATGCATGTTGCCTGAATAACACCTCAAAGGTGACTTGCTAGTTTTGCCACATACACTTATTAAGAAGAAAGCTTCCATATTATTTAAATTCATTCCCTATTTCTTGCTGCTTGAGTGTGGCTTTCATATCTGTTTTAAATCTTTACCTATAACTCTACGGACTGGAAGAACACCTTCTTTATTCCTATCCCTGTAATACCCTAAATAAGCAGGGGCATTAAACTCTTCTTCCTCACCTTTCCAGAATATTTTGATGGAATTCTCTCCCACTACTTGTAAGTATATTATGTATGTATCTCTATATTATGTATGTATCACCCCAATGGTTATAGATTGGGCTTTCCTAGATATCCATTTGTAATGGCCACATATGTTTTGCTCCTGATTGCTCTCCCAGCACTGCATGATCTATTAAAGAGGTGTTATAAGAAACAGTTACAGGTAGTCTATTAGAAAAACAACACATTTTATCACACCTTATCAGTATCTCAATGACCATTTAAAGCTCAGCTGTTGATATTCTTTCAATGCCTTATGTATAAATTTTGTGGTCTGAGATTATTTTTCTAAGGTACAGTGGTCTCTATTACATCTCATCACACAAACTGGCAGCTTGCTAATAAATCTCAGCATAGGCACAAAGAATGAGAAGGTATGGAAGAAGTCTCTTGTCTCTTCCATGTCAGAGCCATGAAAGATTTGTAAAGGGAAACCTTGTAGCGTTGTGGTTACTAATGCTGAACAGAGAGATTTTGCCATTGAGCTTAGCAAACCAGAAATCTTCAAGAACACCATAATTTATTAACATCCTGTGCCAGTGGTTTACACTACAGATATTAGTATGTAATTTATTTATACAGTATGGCACAGTAATTATTCATGGCAATCTCTAGTCTTGTACAGATGGCCCTTTCCCCAAAAGCTGCAACTGTGTTTAGCCCAGCTATGAGAGATTTGGACAACAAAGGGGCTGAAAAAGGAATCAGCCCAAAAGTTCAAAAACATATGCTCAGGGTCCACATATTTTTAACAAGTTTTACATTGGCTCTTTTATCCCTAAAAATATGTATATCCATTACACTCTCAGAACAGTATCTGAAATTCAGATACTGTTACCAAGTGCAAGGTCCTACAGCTGGGTCGGAACAATCCCAGGCACAGCTACAGGTTGGGCAGAGAAGAGATTCAGAGCAGCCCTGAAGAAGGACTTGGGGGTGTTGGTTGATGAGAAAATGAACATGAGCCGGCTTCAGTGTGTGCTCGCAGCCCAGAAAGCCAACCGTATCCTGGGCTGCATCAAAAGGAGCGTAACCAGCAGGTCGAAGGAGGTGATCCTGCCCCTCTACTCTGCTCTTGTGAGACCTCACCTGGAGTATTGTGTGCAGTTCTGGTGTCCTCAACAGAAAAAGGACATGGAACTGTTGGAACAAGTCCAGAGAAGGGCCACGAGGATGATCAGGGGACTGGAGCACCTCCTGTATGAAGACAGGCTGAGGAAGTTGGGGCTGCTCAGCCTGGAGAAGAGAAGGCTGCGTGGAGACCTCATAGCAGCCTTCCAGTATCTGAAGGGGGCATATAGGGATGCTGGGGAGGGACTCTCCATTAGGGACTGTAGTGATAGGACAAGGGGTAACGGGTTCAAACTTAAACAGGGGAAGTTTAGGTTGGATATAAGGAAGAAGTTCTTTACTTTAAGGGTGATGAGGCACTGGAATGGGTTGCCCAGGGAAGTTGTGAATGCTCCATCCCTGGCGGTGTTCAAGGCCAGGCTGGATGCAGTCTTGGGTGACATGGTTTAGTGTGAGGTGTCCCTGCCCACGGCAGGGGTTTTGGAACTGGATGATCTTAAGGTCCTTTCCAACCCTAACTATTCTATGATTCTATTCTATGATTCTAGCATAGTGATATTAGACTGAATTAAAAAAGTAGAGATGCATAGCAGAACATGAGGGTTTACAGTGACTATAGTCATGACTGTTTTGGTTAAGAAATGAAGTCAATGATGAAAGGTTGAAAGGTGAGCTGAGCTAGGAGAACAGGGTACTGATCATGCATATACACCATGTGTAAAGCTACTGTAAAGAGAAATCAGATGTACAGAGAAGGTACAGAAAGACAATTAAGAAAATATTTGATTTTGTGGACTGTTTTTTATGATATGTCCTTTTTAGATTGCGATGGGCTTTATATAATTAGTTTTGTTTGCCTCTGAGTACTGTAATCAAACCACTCCAATCAGCAGTACACGGGCCTATTTTAACACTCTGGAAGTTCTACTATTGCTGTATCAATTTTGTATTGCACACATTCAGGTTCTCCATGAGCTTGACTTGAGTTCAGTGCAGCAATGCTACATTAAATGGCTATTTTCTAACTCATAGGTCTGGAAAATGGGGTTTAATCAATGACCATTAGACCTTGCACTCCCTTCTGGCATAAAAGTCCTTCTTTCATCCAGGGCTACTGTATAGTTTTAGTAAGTTATGATTGGCATTTGGCACTGAATTACAGGGGCACAGAGGCCTTATTAGCAGGAAAAAAAAATGGAAGTATTATGGAACAAAACAATTAAGTAGGACAGAATAACTCATAGCAATGTGCCAGATTGTGTCATGCTTGCATTTCACTTCATGGTATTGAATTCCCCCTGCAAGTATAAGGGGGTACAGCTAACAAAGGTAAAACACTTCTTTGCTTAGAAGATTGTCCTTAAAGGTTATTTTCTATAATTAGAGACCACATCCCAAGAGGTGGAACATGTGCACTTCTCCTTGCAGCCAAAACGCCTAGTCATAGGCTCTTCACTACATTTACTTCAGTTAAAAAAACACCTTCTGTGCTAAATCTGTGCACCACTTTTGTCTCAAATGTTCAAATGTTTTCTTCCTTCCCTCCTGCCTCTACTACAAAGAACCGCCTACCTCAAAAGATTCAAGGAGGAACCGAATGACATAAAGCTTCTTATGTGCCTCTGGCATAGAGAATTTCTCCTGAATCTCCTTCCCAATGTTTCAACATTGCAAAAGAAACTGAAGACACAATGGAAATGTTCTGGAAGTCCCAGTCCTGAAGGTAGCTCAAGCAGAGCCACCACAGTTCATTCATTGGGTTCTCAGCTCCTCATAGGAACCAGCCACAACTCACAATGCCATTGCCTGTTGATTTTCATTCTCAGAAGATCAGGAATAAACAGGCTGCTTGCAGAAGGCAAAGTGCCCAGGAAGAACCATATTCTGTCTCACCTAGTCTACAAAAAGCTGATAGCAAGATACATTTTCCTTCATCGTTTACTTTGAGAACAAAGGCAGCCTCACGTTTTAACATTTTGCTTCCTTGTTCTTATGTAGGTCTCAGGTATGAACTGTCATGAATTGGTGGCTCCGTCACATATAGGGAATGATGAGCTAAATTTTTAGGAAGGACCTTGACATTTCTAAATCCTGACAATGTTTTCAATATTTTGAAGGCAGTTTGAGTGACAGAATTTACTTGATGCATATTCAGAACAGGAGTTTTGTATTCAAAACAGTATGCTAATCTACTTAAATACTCCTCCTCCATGCATATTTCATCTGCTACAAATCATTTTTCTTTTGCTGGAGTGTTGTAGGTTCTTCACTGATCCCTGCAATAAGAACCACCACGGACACCAGTCACAGACATGACAGTTATCAAGTTCATAGGTATCTGTACAGATGACAAAAGTTTATTCCTTTTGCTGTTTTCTTTTCAACTGTGCCTGCAACCGAGAAGTTAATACGCTGAGGTATGCAAACATCTACATGCTGTCAGTGAATAGTAAGACTTTAATGACACCTGGGACACAATGAAGCAAGGACTTACGCTTGGAATGTTTGTCACAGAGAGCCGATGCCCTCATGTCACAGAGTCTCAGGGATCCTTTGCTGCTGCTGTAGACAAAGAGATTGCAGTGATGGGGATGGAACTCAGAGGCTGTAATCACTTCCGTCAGGTCCTCCATATTGGCTGGCTTTATATCTACAATGTCTGAATGGAAGTTTTATTAAGGAAAATGCAGTTTGCAGGTAAACCACTCTTAGTAAATGACTCTTACTGCCTTCTTGAAGGAAGCGTGTAAATGTCCATACATTTAATGCTTTTAGATAAATATACACTCATTTTTTTGGCAGTAGGGTGTTTTTAGTTTTCAATACCTGTCTCATTTACACCAAACTCGAAAAGCCACTACTCAGCAATGGCTTTGCAGCACATGCCATTACTAGGTCAACATTTGTCCATGCTATGCAAAGACATCAAAGGAACAGTATTCCAGGGGATACAGAACTCACCTTCATTAAAACTAACAGAGAGCAGATAGCTATATCTCCTGCAGCTGCTATTGAAATCACTGCTCTATCCCAGATAATACTGATGGGTAGGGAACAATGTACAGCTCAGATCTGCTCCCTCCAGTAAAGGCTCACTGGCTTGTATGATCGTGCACCTTGAGCTAAAAAATACACATAGCTTAAGTTAAAAGCTTCAAACAATAAATATATTTTTTGCAAAGGCAAATATGGTAAACCCAGAAGCCAGAAACACACACATATACTGATACAATTTCCTTTAGGAAAAAAAAAAACGTGCACAGTATTGCTGCTGCTATTTGAATACTTGCAAAAGAAGTATCTGAAATGGTATTCCTGGGTTTTTATGGAAAGAATGCTCACTACTGAAATCAGTCTGAATTTCTGTGACAGAGAATTGTACACCTGAATAATTAAGTGAAAATACCCAGAAGAAAATACATCAAAAATCTAGTTTCCTAAGCACAAACCTGTTAGTTGGATGACCAAAGATTATCTGCATCAAGTGTAGCAGACAAAATGCCCATCCAACACCTACATATCCACTCATACATATTACCTGCCTTAAGATTAAAAAACGGAACCCTATTAGTACATATTTGGAGGAGAAGGCCAGCCTGTGGAAAATTTCTTACAAAGAAAAAATGAGAGAGTCCCATGAGAGGCTCTAAGAAAGCAGAAGATGCCGAAGAAGGAAGTGAAAGAAGGATATATATGTGAAGCAGTACTTTAAATAAGATTGTAGATTTTCATACGGCCCTCAGCAATGTACTGTAGATAAGCCATCCAAATGTTAACAAATCCTTCGAACAAGGAGAAGAGTAACATTATCCTATTTTACTGACGAGGCTGTGCGAGAGGCAATAAAGGATTTGCATAAGATCACATGGGAAATGCATGACAGAACAAACCCAGATCTACTGAGTCCCTGTTCAGTGCCCCAAACACAAATCGTCTCAGTGTCTGGATTCCCCAAACACAAAATTTAAATCATCTGACATTCAAAATTTAAACATCTCAGAGGATAAGATAAATGAGAAAATCTGTTTTACTGATGGCAAGAGAAATCACGTATCACGATACTAAGCCTGTTTCTGTTCCCACTGTGCCCACTTCCCAAATGGAAGATCTTTGATTGATTTCTGTGGGAACAGTGTACAGTCTGTCATCCTATACTTTGATCTTTCCCCAAAATGCAGATCTGAGACCCCACATTGATAATTAAACATAATACAGAAGATTCAGAGATAATTATCTTGATGAATTTGCATAGACATATACATCACACTGATTTTATTCCTTTGCATATACCAAGTGGTTTAAAAAGAAAAATATCAGCAAAATTATTAATATCTTGTGACATTTAATAACAACTGGGAATAAATTAACGTTGCATTCCAACTGCACTCCCTCTTACTTGCACTATCACATTTGCATCCATCTCCAAGAGCCCATCATGAATAATATTAGTGAGTGAATGTTAAGATGTAGCAACATTGATTTACCACTTTTATAAAGCATCGCTAAATACTTTTGAAAATCAACAGGAAAATACAACCTTTATCCAGTTATTTGTATTTGGTGAAACTGTCTCAAGGCAGTTCTACTTTAAGTAAAAGCAATATCCTTCAAGTGACTGAACTGCTTTCAGGAGTTCAGAGAAGTTACAGTAACTCAATACAAGAATTTCACCTCTCAGCAGAGATGAATAATTGCTGAGTGATGAGAAAGATATAAAATATAAATAGAGTATGTGAAACAGTCATGGTAAGTACCATTTTTCTGGATGCTGAAGACAATATTGATGAATTTCCCTTCATTGCATGAAATGAATAACCCTGTGCTGAATAATGAAATTAAATATTCCATTCTCCTGCCAGAAAAGCAGAAAGTACTTGAAAGAGACTGCAGTTCCAGATGTGATCTAAATCTCCACTGAGAAAGAACCTCATTGCCTACCGAGGATCACAGGGAAAATGTACCACGGGCAATTCCTCAGTTCCTTAGATTTAGAAAAATTAAAACAATAACATTTGCATTGAAGTAAACAATCAAGGGAATAGAGAGTTGCCGAAGAGACTTACCCCAAATGCATTTGCAATAATAGATGGAAAAGCAGCCTTTGCTTTGACAGCTACAGAACCCAATGTATCAAAAGAAGAGCGTGTCACACAAAAGAACATTTTCCTCCTCTCATGATTTTTGCCATCTATTTGAAAACAATCAAGTACAGCTTGACATGTGATGTGTGGGAACTGTATTTAAACTAGCATGACATGGTAAGGGCAAGCATCTCCCATGAGACATTTTGCATTTCTATTTTTCCATCTTCCCTTTGTGTCTTTTCCTTCCTTTTAAGCATAACATTGCATGAAAATATGAAAAAAAAAAAATTGGAGCAGACAGTGTGCTTCAGAAACAGGCCCTTTGGTGCACTTAAAAAGCTCAAAGAAGAGGAAATCTGGCAGAAACTGATTAAATGAAAATTCTATTGCTAAAGAAAAAAGTATTCTAATGGCACAAATCTGTAGAGTCATCTCCTACACTATCCTCTACCCTTGCAATCATATCTCATGGCGGGATACCTTGAGCAGGGCATCGTCCCTCTCCCCCAGTTCATTCACATCTGAAATACCAGTCACATCTGACTCCTGTGGTTCCATGTGTCATACGGTTCAGTTTCAGAGTGCGGACAGAACAACTAGGATCAAAGCTATCTAAGAAACACTAAAGAGCTCACCACTGGCAGTGCAATAGGATATAATCATGCTGTCCTCGAAAAGGTGGTGCTCCTGTCCCTGAACAGGGTAGAAATTTCCTCTAAGAAAATGAAAAAATCTCCAGACTCCTTTGACTTCCACGCATGCTTGCAAAGAATGAGGCTTTTCAATCCCTGGTAGGTACTTGCTCTATGGGAAGGCTGAAGTGGCCTCTTACCAGTGATGGGCTGGAATGCACTGGCAATCTTTTAATTCATTGACATTAAAGCAAGGAACAGAAAATATCTTCTTGCTTGCAAAAAATAGAACAGGTCTGTCCCTCCTAACCCAACTGTTTGCCATCTAACTTACCAGATCTCCCACCTATGCTTGGCTCAGCAAAACGGGATAAAGATATGAAGAGCCCTACAGATTTTCTAGATGCTCTCCATAGCAAAATGGAAATGAAAAGTCTAGTATGCTTGGAGACCACAACGGTTATAGGTGATATTCTTGCAATTGGGTTAGTAAAACTAGAATAGAAGACCTGGAGTTAATTCTGGGAAAGGCAACAAAGATACCCTAAGGCAATGTAAGCCTTAGTTTGACTAAGAGTTTCTACATTGCTTTCCCAAAATTGTTCAAGAACAGAGAACTAATGTAGGGGAGTGAACAGGCAGGACAGGATCTGACCAAGAGGAGAAAGGAGGCTTCAGGGAGAGATCTCAGGAAGAGAAAACAAATCAGTGGGAGAGGAAGGACGGAAGAGTGTAAGGAAAGGCATGATTAACAACCTGCAATTATATGCGTTGTGACGGATAAGATCTGAGTACAAGATTCAGTTATGTGGTGTGTTTAGTTCTAATGCAGTATTTTGTGCTGCTGCTGTGGAGCTGATAGTAAAATGAGGATGACAGGAGGAAGATTTGTTCCACTGCCTCTGGGCCACTGATCTAACAGAAACATCCCCCTCTGGGAGCAGTCACTCCATAAAGTCCCTTTTAGTGAAGGTTACAAAGACGACCCTCACCTTGATCCAAAATTCACATTAATCAGACTTCTCCTCTTGATCAGCTAGAATATAAATGATCATGCCTGCTTTATGCTCATGCCAAAACGTGTATAATGAAAATGTGGAAAACGCATACGGTTCCTGCTGAGCAAAAAAGGTTCCAGAATAAGTTTCTTTCCATGATAATAGAAACATAGCAGTCTCCTCAAAACAGATTGAATTCCCTTTGAAGCAAACAGCATGCATAAAGAAATAGCTGCTTTGTCTTTCTGAAACAATCAAGGAATTCTACAAGAAAGTGAATTTTGTAGAAAACAAACTTGCAATTCACAAGCTACAGCATGTAAGGGACTGCATCTTATAGCACTATTTTGGAAACATTTATATACATTGGTCCACTGCAAGAAGGAAATAATTTTTATAGTGAGATGAAGAGTATAGAAAAAAATTGCCCTCCCTTTATTTAACTGCAATGGAGGAAAGAGGCTTTCTTTAGAAGGCCAGATATCATTTTCCATAGTAACTTCACAAAAAAAAACCACCAAATTCTCACCTTTCTCATTTCAATGTATGCTGATCTCACACGTCATTTTTACCCTGAGTGGAACTTGGGTTTTTAAGCACTTCCAAAAACAACAAACTCCAGCATAACATATATTCCCCAAACCTAGTGGCTGCCTGTGTTTTCCAGCGAGGTTTGTTCCAGCTCCTAATTTTGCCTACATCTCATAGCTACATTCCAGCCTAGCCCTAGAAAGATACACTGACAGGTAGATGAAATCAATAGCGATTCATAGTAGCTGCCAGGGCTTCAGTTTAGGTAATTGATTACTGTGGTCTCACTGAGGGTCTATACTTCTAATATAAGCATTTCTCTGAGTGGTTTCCTCTGTTAGTCATTTAGTGCACACTATTTTCATTACAAGGAAGGAACTCTGATGGTTGCAAATCAGGCCCTACCAGTTTTACACTTCCTACATGGTGGTTATATCATTCCTATATCATCTACATGGGGTTTATATCACTCCTATACCATTCACCAGCTGACGGAATTAATTCCAAATGGCTACAGTTTTCTTCCATGTTGTGTACATCACGGAGCACAGACAGAATCAGCATGCTTGGAAACATCATGATGTGATTACATCAGTCTTATTATGAAAGAAAGAAGCGAGCTTTAACCTTTAAATAACCATCCAGTTAACTCCTTTCTTCTCATTTCTAAAAGATACAGTGTCCGTTTCCACTGCTGAACAACAATTCTACAACAGGCATGTCATGACAGTAAGGACACCATTGGATAGGGTCAGGCTTCCGAATCTTTGTCTTTCAGACCTGTTGTCCAAGAATCAAGGGTTTCTGGAATGGATTGTCAATAGGTTAATGGATTTGGCCTTTTGTTCAAGTCCCAGAGTTTTACCTTAGGCAGAAAGATGGCCCACTATGTATATTCTAAGTACTCCTAATAGCCACAGTGTCAATGATTTTTATCAAACAGCATTCGCCCACTGCTCCACTAAAAGCATGTACATAGAGGTTTCATTAAAAGCCCAAGAGAGTTGCAATTACATTGTCTGCAATAAGCGTCAATGCAAGAGCATTTGACTCTTCTGAGCCACAGAAGCAGAAACTGCTGAAAAGTGTGTGCTCCTTGAAGCTGCCTTGGGCCTACTATTTGTTAATGCAAGGTATTGATCCACACCTGAAAATTACTTAGTAGAACAATGTCAGCCCAATTCTATTTTTAATTCCATGGACTTTATAACAGCCATTTTTCAGCCATCACACTGGAGTTGGGAACTCTGGCAACAGTCCCACCCTGCTGGTGATTTGCTAAAAGTATCAATTTAAATGGCTTGATTTTGATTGGCAATAAAACAAAGGTGTTTCGATGATGCCATTATGATAGTGCAAAGGCTTCTGACAGCTTTTTTTTTCTGTGTTTTTACTCATGTCAGGATTATGAGTTACAGAAAAAGTAAAAACTGCTATGGGGCCCGTTAACTCTACTTGGAAGGCCAAGTCATAGACAATTAGATGCTGTGCGAACACAGAGTAAATGCTTGTAATATAAAAAACAAGTACCAAGAGCACCCAAGGAGATTAAGTGACATTTACACAGTTCTGTGGACTTCTGAGGTTTCTTAACTCGAAGATTGCAGCCTAAGTTAGATGAAAAAGAGATGTTAGTGGGAGAAAAAAGACATGGTCATAGCTTAAGAGGCTGCAGTAGCAATAAACTTTCTAGCTACTCAGCTAGAGTAGCTAGAGCAGCTAGTAGCTTTCTAGCTACTCAGCTACAACATAGCTACTCAGCTAGAACTAGCCACAAAAGAGAATTTGGCCTTTTTAGGTAAACAAGAGGTATAAAAACTAAGCTACCGCTGAGATCAAGCTCACCCAGAGATAAAATGATATACTCAGTACAACCTCCTGTCTTATTGGTAATACAGATTTATAGGGTGTAGATAACAAGGAGGTCTGCATGCTGGAGCTGTGCTTCTTGGGCAGTGGCCTCACAATTATGCACAGTGTAATTGCACTGTCAGTACATGATGGCCTGTGTTTCCTCACAGTCTAGTATCTAAAGCTTCAGTCAGATTCATGCCTAATTTAGCTCTCTGTTTCTGCCTTCTAACACCATAAAACTTAATAAAGCATGAGGAACACATAGATGAACATTCATACCCTTAAATTGTGTTTAGGAACCAAAGTAGCACTTTTTTAACTGGCAACTGATAAGAATCAGAGTCCCTCAGCACTAAGGGACTAACAAGGTTTGTCAAAGGCTGAAGAGGAATCAAGGGACAGAACTTAGATACCAAACTTCTGAATCAGAGCTGCAACTTTTGGACTTTCCATCTCAAGTTTCATTCACAATTGAAGACACTTGACAATAGATTAGAAGTAGTATTAGGAAATATTTTCCATACATAAAGTTCAAAGCAAGAGAGTCAGAACCAGTGTCAATGTTTTAGAGATAATGAAACTGAAGAATGAAGTGGTAAAGACTTGGCAAAGTAAGTCTAAGGGCCAGCAAGAGCAATAGTTCTGGATTCTGATATAGTGGTCTTTACCCTCCTTACTCATAGTACTCCAGCACGTATTCACTGTTTTTGACTTGTTTAGTTGGTTTTGAGAGGTTCTCTTGTTATTATTACATTTATATTTTGGAGTTTTTCCCTAGAATGCAGACCAGTTTAAAGACCCATTGTGAATTTAAGTGCTCTCACTCTGATCTTTGTAACATCAGAATTACTTTGCATTCCTATTATCTCAGTAGAATAAAACCAGAAAGCAGCAAGAAAGCCCCAAGTCTCCATTACAAAAATATTACTTGAGAATCAATATATTTCAAATGTACTTAGTCAAATATAGGAAATTACTTTTACTGCCATACATTCAGTAAATATCACAGACTTTGCTGTATGCAAGTTGAAGACAAACAAATCTAATACATAAGAGAAACTGCCTATGGAGTACCTGCAACATTTGAACAATTGGTGGAAGCAAAGAATTGTAGAATAGCACTGCTAAGAAAGAGTATTTAACATGATTCAAGTTACAATCATAGAATCAACCAGGTTGGAAAAGACCTTTAAGATCATCAAATCCAACCATTGTCCCTGGACTCCCAAATCCACCACTAAACCATGTCACTAAGGGCCCTGTGTACACGTTTTCTGAATGTCGAAGCTTTCTCTTCGGTAGGCCTGTTCATACACATTGAAACCATTAATTTACTTACAGAAAAACGAATGTAGAACTAGCTACTGGAAAATTGCAATTTATTTAAGAATGGAATTTTGGGCTTGTTTTTTTAGAACAGAACGCCTGCATTTCATCTGTAGACACAGTCACATGCCTGCTTTAGTGACAACCATATGCACATTCAAATTTTGAAGAGCAAAGAAATCATTATCTGCATATACACAGCTGAGAGCAAAATTAAGTGGATGAGTCAACAGAGGAAGACCTGAATTTCTAAAAGCACATCTGCATTTTTTTTCTGTACATTACTCAGTCACTGAAAGGCTGCAAAGTCATGTTTAGTTGATGTATTTGCATATTAATTAATCATGGTTTGTCTCAAACTACTGAGGGATGCTTAACGTTACATTTGGAACATAAATACCAGAAGAGCTTCAGGTACATATAAATTATTAATAGAAGAGACTTATTAATTCACCTAGCCCAGCTTCTCTTAGGCAGTACTATTCTATGTAGTATGGTAAGCGGCACGATGTATCACATACTAGCAAGGGTTCCACAGAAAGAGTGCAACTTCAACACAATAAAGCAAGGATACATTATAAACTAAAGCAATATCATCTCATCATCCACAAACCTGCTTTTCTGAAAACAGTGAGGTACTTAAAAGAGAACTGAGAGGGATCTACTTGGTCTGCTGAATCCAGTCCCTGGCAGTACAGAGAAATGCAACATACATAACTTCCTAAAATCTATCTTAAAAGTAGCCAGGGATTGTTTCCCACAAAGAAGAGATAACAGTCTTTTCATGAATAACATTTGCACTACCAGGTAATACCATCAAGAATTTTCTTCTTGCTAATTATTAAAATCCCACACAGCTGAGGAAGATCTGCCTGTTAAAAGGCAGACGCAGAACTTCTAGCTGGAGGGTACAGGCTCTTTAGAGCATTTTGGTGGGGATTTTTCATTCCTGATGCAATTTAATCTTCCATATACCTTTCGCAAACCCCCAATACAGCAGTATTTGTACCCCAGCAGAGTAGAATAATTCCAGATTTTAACTCAAGTTACAATTCAAGTCACAAAGGACTGATTTTTTGCAGAAATTAGCTCATTAGAAGCGTCTTCTACAGCATAATGTTGTCCCCTCCCGGCATGCTTGTTTTGGAAAGAGTCAAATAAAATATATTCAAACCTCCCCAGATACTTCCGAAAAATAGCTCCTTGAAAAATACTAATAAAGGCTTGCATTCAGAATTTATACTCACATTTCTGACTGCAACTTGCACTGTCAAAAAATCTCTGAACGTGAGCAACATGGAAATGAAAATGAGGAACAGATTCAATTTTCAGGAGAAACTCCATAGTGAAAGTTTTCCAAATCATCTACATTAAAATTTATGACACCTGATTAAATCCTTTTGGCAGGACTTCTTATCTGGTTGCTTAATTTATGTGAAAGGATTTACAAAAAAGCCCATTAGTTTGATCTCTAGGCACTGAAGAGAAATACAGATTCCAAAACTTTGACACACCAAGACAATTCTGCAAAGCAAAGGGGTGCAATATTCACAGCTTTTTGCCTATTTCTCTGATGTCCTTTTAGAACACTGGTTATGGCCAAGTTACTATTGCCCTTTTTTACAGAGCATTTTTACTGTGAAGGCCCTAAAAGTGACCTTAATTAACTATTGCAATTTCACATGGAATTACACTACTAAAGTGCAGTCCTTGTCAGTGTGTATTATGACAACAGAAAAGAGAGAAATGTCTGCAGTAAGAAGTGCCCTTCCTACTTTGATAGTCCAAAAAGCCTCCACGTTCTCAGGTTTTAAAGTCTCAAACAGATCACAGGCTTTACAATACCTGAGATGACCATGTGAGTGTTTTTTGACATCTCCATTCTCGTATGGAATACCCTTTAAGCAAAAAGATTTTAGCTAATGAGCAAAGCAAGTTATGTTTTCTTATCTTTTATGCTAATTCTCTGCAAAAGATTGAGCTTTGCAAGGTTAATTTCAAGACCAAACTCACATGGGAGCAAGAGTAATTAGACTCATTTAAGAGAATTCTCCCCTCTGGCAGAGCTGATTAAATTATTTATACATTATCTTTTCGTATAATTGTACCTAGAACTGTGTAAATGGCTTTTTTGTCTAACTTTCAATAAATTCATAATACATGTTTTTCAAGTTGGATACACCACCTGCACCTGGCTCATTTTTAAAATGCTTCAATGAGAAATTAATCCGGAGGGAAACAAGCATGCAATTTAAAAGCTTCCACACTGACACGATACTGAATAAAACTCATTGACTGAAGAAATAAAATTAGTAAGACAATAAATCCTGAATCCTGTTGCCCATTTCCACAGAAATAACTTCATTGACTGCAGACACATTACAGTAAAATATGAGAGCTACTTAGCTGAGTATCAGCTCTGTGATGTGACCCTTTATCTGTAATTTAATATTGCTTACTATAGTTCCCAAGTCCCTCTTTGCCAAGGACCTAAGATTCTGGATAAAACCTGAAAATTCTAATGGAATAAACCACTAGGGTGAAAAAGGAAATCTGCTTGGTGACACTAACATTAATTTCAGCTCTACTAAGTGCTCTTTCTCTCTTTGATAGCAATAAACTTGAGAAAGCTTGAGATAATGATATTTTAAAGGGGATGGCTGGTACAAAATAGAAACTTGTTTGCTACAGTTCCAATTAAATTGGAAAGCAACTGGCTCTGTGGAGATCTGTGAAAAGACATCTTTGTGCCTATTGTAAAATTCTAAGCATCTTCTATAGTTGTGCTGCCTAGATCACTCGACAAACATGAATACAGTGAAATCCCAGTTGTGTCCTTTAATGTACTACCAAAGAGTTCTGAAATGGCTTTTACAGGCTTAGGATTTCACACTATTCTTTATCATTTGCTGCAATTCCAACCAATTTTCTTTCTCCTTTTTGCAACACACTATACAGTTTTCAAAGCCAAGAGTATTTTAATGACTCAGGCTATGTTTTTCCTTACCTCTACAGCAACAAAATAATAGGTACGGGTCTCTATTTGGGGGCATATGTATTACAGGAGACAGAGGGTTAGATAAAGAAATCCATTAAAAGGATAACATAATCACATACTTATTCATTCCGGTTGTGTATGGACAGGAGTGATAAGTAACAGAATTATGCATTCTGATTAACAAATTCATATTTTTATTAAACAATAAATCTGCAATGCAGTAATTATCCCAAGGCTATAGCTATGCTCAAATCACCTTAATTTAACTTCTTTAAAAGCAACTGCAGCAAAAGGAAGAGACTGGTCTTTGCCAAGAATGCAAAGGCCTCAGCTGTAATTAGCTTTTCACAGCCAGGCTCAACTCTTCCAATTTATTTATTTTTGAAGGATGGCTAGATAGGGAATATTTCCACAGCACTATCCCATGCCCTGAAGACACCGATATCTGACACACTAGCTATGTATTGTTTGCTTTTGCTGCAATGTACATTTGAGCAGGAGGGTCTCAGTGAGTGATTCAATGCTAAAATACTGTTTAACCAGCCCTGATATAGCTCCTTATGGCTATCAGATATGCTCCATCATCCAGTTCTCTCTGACTGGCTTAAAGTCAAATTCCCAAGATTGGAGTCAATATAAGGTGATGAGAATAGTTAAAAAGCAATTGTTTCTGACAAAAATCATAAAGTATATTCTGGCAAGCAACAAAACCAAACTGAAGTCTTGAAAGACCCACTTTTGCAAACTTAGTGATAGTTTTCAGAGGTCCCTAAATCTGGACTTAGTCTCCTAAAAGATGCTGAGATTTCTCCCTATTTCTTGAAAACAAATCACTCTTAAGGTCCTTATAGTCCCTGCTCACATAGCCTTACTGCTATAATTATTATCTGTTATTTGAATTACAGTAGTTAAAGACTGCAATTTGCAAAAGACAACATATAAAGACAAAACTGTTCCTGCTCTGAAAAAAACTTTACTCAATTATGACATTCTAGAAGAGATGATGACTAGAAGAAGTCATCATTTCTATAAGAAATAATGTTGTGTCCATATTGGACCTGAGCAGAAGCAGAATCACCAACTCAATTCCTCTTGTAGAAGCTGCATCTATATTAGTGTCTACAAAGTGACTCAAGTGATCCTAGAAATGCAGTTCTCTCTTGGCACTCTGGATTAGGGACACACATAACTTTTCTTACAAGTGAGTCTGTTGAGAGCTCATGAAAGGCTCCATTTACTATTGGGATTCTATACAGTCCAGAGAAGATGAAAACTTACAGTTACACATATTTACCTATTTACTAATTTTATTCTTCAATTGACACTAAAAACATTTCTTGTGTGATTTTAATAAAAGAATCCTTACTGCATTCTCCCTAACAGGCAGCATAAACGCACAAGAAGGATATTCCCAGCTACCACATTTCCAAAATCGTTATTCTGGTGGCCACACGAGTTATTTTGTTTAAAGCCTAAAATTCTTTACTTTATGCCACATTTAACCACAGTGGTTACAAAGAACAGGTGCCTGATGCGTTGTTTAATTACATACCCACAGAGCCAGTGTGGTCCCCAGTCTAGCACTCAGAGAATTCCTTCCTCCTTTTATGTTCTTCTTAATTATTATTTATCTAGTATTAACATCTCCAATTAGGGTGGACCCCTGCCCAATCTAAAACAGTTTAAAGAAAAATCAGGCTTTATTTGATCATTGATATCTAAGAACACTGCTTAACAGCTCCATAAAAATGAAGATTGGGTTTTACTCTGGTAAGAGCTCTCTTTCTCCAGTTTAATGTATATTAAAATACTCTTTTACAGTGCATACACAATTGTGGCATTGGAACACTGACTAACTTTCTTGTACACATAGGTAAGGTGTTGCCTATCCTGAATATTTTAACATAAAGTGGTTACTGGTCTTTGTCAAAACCATCACAGTTTGAGGCTTAATGTTACCAATATCTTATAAAGTAAATGCAAATTTATATATGAAAAAAAAACAAACAACAACAAACCAAAAGAGGCCAAAATAGATTTCACTCTACCTTTTTTATCTCCAAAAATACTGATTAAACTTACTTTAACTCTTATGTTAGCTAACAAAGATTCAGTCACCTTCCTAGCTCTTGGATCTCTTAGGATAACGCATAAACTTGGTATTTGGAAATTCAAACTATTCTAAACCCATCAGACTACAAATCTGTATCTTGATTTCCAGTGGGGTTTATTTTGGATACCATTATTTGTGAACTTCTCAGCACAATAAAGAAGTTGCCCCATAACTAAATAAAACACAAAATGTTTTTCACTTTCATGCAATCAAGGGTGTATTTCTGAGTAAGCCCATCAAAAGGAAAATAAAAGGAGAATACCAGAAACTGATGGGTCAGCACTTCAGAGAAGAAATAATGTATATGTACTTCACTGTCACAGTAGCAAAACATCCTTGTTTCCTCTTCAGTAACTACTGTAGCCAAATCAACAGTATGGTCATGCTTGCTTCCCCAAGTCTACAATAATTGAAAAAGCCCCAAAGTACTGTATGGAAGAGCCCAGCTCAAGCAACCATTTATAAACTTGATGTATTTGTTCAGCCACTTTATTGAACATAGAATTAGAACATGGAATGGAAGTAATGGATAGTGGGATCCCACTATGCAACATTCAGATTCTGGGTTGAAATTGTAGCAAAACTATTTGGCTCTAACAATCTTTGTTTAATTGAGTACAAAGAGGGGCTTGGAGCGAACAACCTCAACATTTTGTTACAACTATTTTAAAACATTTTTACTGTAAAATGCTTGAGTTAGAGCATGTCAAGCACTTCAGAGGAGGAAAGATCTCTATCTTACAATGTAATTATCACCAGATGAGAAAAATGGCAATGCAGCAAAGAACCTAAGTTAAGTATTGATACTTGATGTGAATTTTGCATATTCGCAAGTTTCATATAATATAATTTCTTTTCTTATTGCTTATGCTTTTTCCTCTACATACTGTTCTCCCCCATGGCTTTAGAAGAGAGGGCACTAGACCCCTTAGGCAGCTTTTCTAGTGGTTCACCTCAAATTAGAGTTCAATATTTATCAAAATGCACAGAAAGCTTCCAATTGACAGCACTTAGACCTGAGCTAGGTGTCAAAATCTTTATTTCTACTACTGTCAACTCTTATTTTTACTAGAAGGCCAATATTCCCCTGCTGAAAAAAAGTGGAGACTAAAGAGTGCGCTGCAGCAATCCAGAATCTAATCAGCTTGTTGGAAATAGTGTTCTTCCCTCAGAAGGACGTAGGAGTGCTTTAATTAGAAAAGCAAAGCAACCATTTCTCAATATTTACACTTTAAAAGAACTCATCAAACCACAAAAACAGGTTGCATAGTACCTCTGCTATCCTCTAGTTCTAACTTACAGACCTGGTTTTAGCTTTGCAGACACCTTCATTCTCTTTTAAAGGAGAGAGGGACAGAGTGCATGTGAGAAAAGGAGAGACCCTGGGAAGCAGAGAACAAAAGAACACAAATTTGAGTGAAAAGCTACTCAAATATTGCTAGCAGCAACTCAGACAGAATATGACTCCATGGTATAATATATATATTTTAAATACATGATACAGGTTGGCAGTATCTTTCTTGATAGAACAGGAGCTACTAAAATGCATTACACAGTTCTCAAGACAAATAACGTCTGCCATCTCCCCAAACAGAAAGTGCATGCTTAAGGAGAACAGTGCTGCAGGAGGGGGCAGCAGCAGGTTCTCACACAGTAAAGGCACTTTTTCGAGAGCACAGCAAATGCATCCCCACGCACACACACAGCTTGTGCACAGTCATCCTGGCTGAGGAATTTTTTTTATAGAAATAACTGTATCTCACTCAATAATAATAAACTTGCCAGATTACAGCTCCACAAATGCCAAGAGAACACTGCAGATTTGCTTGCAGTTTAGCACTCAAATGCTTAGCACTGCAGCGGGTAACAGGAATTTTGAAGGCTAGCTATCATCCCTAGCCTGCAGGCTGCTCCCACATCACTGTATATGACCTATGTTCAGGGGTGCAGTGGACTGCCACTGACTTGGTCTCCATCAGTGCACCGTGAGGGGTGGGATTTTTATCTATTTCTTTTCTTTTTTGTTGTTGTTTACTTCTCAACTAGTAATTTCCCCAAGATATGATGCCTAATGATCTGACTATCCATGATATGCTTCAAATACCGGAATACATTACACTGTACGAAGGCCCTACGGTGATTTGCTAATTAGCTTAACCCTTATGGGACATAGAAGAAAGAAATTTTTATTAAAACAGGATAACCCTGGACTATATTGATCTGACTGAGAAATGAGTATTTTAGTCAAGATGAGTCTCAAGATGAGTACATGCTGGAAATGGTGATGCTGTTTCCATAGCAATGCCATGACAGCCTCTGGAGTGAAATAGTGTGCTACCAGGAAATGAAGGGAGTTCAAGTGCTATGAGCTACATAGTTCTGTGAGCAATCCAAATACATTCTCATAAAGAATATTTAGTACAGCTAGATTGTCCAAAGATTGCTGCTGATGTGAAGTAAATCTTACCAGTATGCTTCCAGCAGTCCTGTTTTCTCATTCACTACACGCAAGATGACCTACCTAAAGGCTTAAGCTATGGGCAACACTAAGTCTTTTCAGACCGAACATTAACAAATACGGTAACCTTTACCTCACTTCTTTTCCAGTGAAGAATATAATCCATAATTAAGGACTTCAACTCATTCTCTGCAACACAACCAAACACATTAAACCTTTTAGCAAAGAAAAGCCTCATATGTGCTCATTATTTACCAGCTGACCTTCTTTCCCCCTTCCTTTTCTCTCACATCACCCTGCCCAAATGATACTGAGTAAATCTGCTTGCAAGTGGGAAGCAATGTAGAGAAGTCTTGCATATTCCTCATGAAAATTCACACAGCCATAGCATAAAACTCACTTGTCTGTTTTTCACCCCAGTTACTGTTTATGCTAATATGAAAGCAAACCAGGAAACCACTAATTGTTTTTTATTTGCCTAAGGCTTTACCCAAGGCAAGTATTCTGGTCAAACTCTGCAGAGCTGATTTCAAATGTTTTCAAAAGAAGACAGCATGAAAGTAAAATCTGCATTACTTTGTCTTTTTGTCTTCAAAGAAATGAACAATTTTCAGTGATTTGTAAAACTGCTAAAATAATGATTATATCCCAACTGTTCCCAAATCAAATTCGACAAGACAAAGTACTTTACTTGAAAAACACCCTAACATACCACTGCTATTCCATTCTTTCTCCAGCCTTTCCTATGCAATTTGTAAAGATGTTCAAACATGAGCTGAATGTCCAGAAACTCTACCACTGTGTTTGTTGTTTGTGTCATTGTCACAACCAGCCTCTTGGGTAAACAGATTGCAGTTCATTATATGTAGCAGTGCTGCCTCTGAGGGAAAATAGAAAGACAAATACACATCACTGCCAGATCCCTTATTAACAAACACCACTTCATCCCAAAATGGTTTATATTTATTGTTTTAAACATGTATTTCAAGGAATAAAGCCTTGCATGTAAACCAGCAAATGCTTCATTTCCATATTGCATCTATCAAAAAGATGTGAAGCAAGCATTTTCAGAACTGTCTGAGCCTCCTCCTGCCTGTCCCCTTAAGCTGCAGAAGGCACCAAGCCCAGCAACATTCATTTATAATTGAAACTGCTTGCTTGGCAGAAATTTTTCATCTTGGTGTGTCATAATTGCAACCAGGACACCCAATGTCTTTACCAGAAGCTCATCTACTTCCAGGAGAGTTTTATTTACCTGGGTATTCTATAGGACAGAAATGCAGTTTCCTTATGGGACAGATATTGAAATCTAGTGGAAAACATGCCCCTGCAATTTTTTCAAGGACTTATATGACTCTATATGGATGAAAAGATACTTGTGGAAAGACTGATGCAAGTTTAACTGCTCATTCCCTTCATCCAGTTACTTCAGTCTCCCAGTTAATTCCCCAATATGAGCAATATTCTGTAACCACTTCATATTCTCTTGGAACACCTAACTCTGTTTATCACCTATATTCTGTTTATCAAAGGATTAAGTAAAAGTAATCTGCCTGATGATCTGTTTGGACAACTGAGTACAGATAGAGTACAGATATTGTCTGAAACAGAAGTGGATACCACCTACTTAACTCAGTCTACTCCCTTGAGTACATAACGGGTACATAATGGTATTCAGCCACAAAAGTCAATGTGCTGCTACCACGGCCAACTTAGCAAGCATTGTTTGCCCCTAGCACTGATCATCCCTGACTTAGGTGTTCTCCTATCACCTGAACTCTCTTATCACAGTCCTCCCAGATGTCCATTCATGTGTATCTAAAAGAAGCAGCAATATCTGATGCCAATCCAGGATAGAAATCCAGTTATTCTGAAGTTATCCATGTAAGTATCCCAAAACCATTGTCTCAGATACAGGAAAAGAATCCTACCCTAAAACTCAGAAATACCCTTTTAATCTCCCCTTCATCACCACTCATACTAAGAAATTGAGTGTGCCACTATAAAAAGCATGTTTTAAGAGTTAAATCAATGATTTAGTCAGAAACTCTAAAACACTTTTTATCAGTAAATATTTGATGATCACAGTGTGCTAATGCTTGAAGCAGATCACAGTGGAACATGCAGGAGTAGAAACAGTAACAGCCTACACAGTTATTCAGTCTCAAATAATTTTGCTACCCATGCTGTTCCATCAAGACATACATATGGTAGGAGCTATGATCGTAAAACTAAGTCTGTTTTTCAGCTCTTTCCTAGTGTATTGCTAGAATTGGAAACATCCTTGGAGACCAAGTGCTTCTGAAGCCTGCATACAAGTGTTTTCATAAGAAAGGCAAATGAAATGTTAATCTGGTCTATGAAATTTATAGTTTTCAGAAGCGATTTCTCCCTCAATTTTTCCATCCTCAAAATAGTAGACACATTCATCTATCTACCAGCATCTTAACTTTCTGTCCTGAACCCAGGATAAACTGATCAACATATATAGAGGGTGTGAAGATAAAAACCTCTGCATAAATGCCAAGGATTATTTTATACTACCATAATCACAATATTTTGTACTGATTGCTCAAATGCTCCCATAGTTAGCCTTTTATTTTCAAGGATTTATACACATTTGGGGTTTAAAGATTAATTTGGGTATGGTATTTGTCAGAAAGCTCTCAGCACGGCAAATGACAATAAAAACTCATGTTGTCCTCATGAACTGTAATAACGGTTTGATTTTTTAAAACTCATCAGAGGCGTTTCCCCTGGCAATCCATATTTTATAAAACAGCTTTTAACACAAAAGGGAGGGCCAAAAGCAAAGGCTTATCTTGCATAAATATTTTGGAATGTGATCTGGTATCACATACAGACATACAGAGATTGCTGTGCTTGGTCTGACTCACTGTTCTGCTTTAGAAGAGGAAGATACACAGTAGAGGAGAAGACAGTAATTATGCATAAAAGTGCCCAGGACAGAGACAAGACTGGAAGGTGAAGCTACCGTGAGGAGGATACTGTCAGGAGCCATGCTGCTGCTCCCTACAGGCATGCTGGCAAACCATTTCCCCAGTCTGTGCTCTCTTACTAAAGAATGGAAGTACAGTTGCTTGGGTATTGAAGGCAGACATAGTTGGACTTTGAAGAACCCCATATAAATTCATCCTTTATGAGCAGTCATATCAAAGAGGGTACCACTCAGCTTGCCTATCTAGACAGGTAGAAAGGCAGAAAAAGAACATGAATGTGGAACCAAACTGAGGAGATATTCCCTAAAATCCCGAGTAAAGGCACTGACACTTGACCTTGCAAAGGTAGTTTAAGGACATTAAGAGTTGTTTGATTTAATGAAAATGTTCCCTGGGACACTAACAAAGCATGGGTTAAGCTCCACAGATGATACAGCCTATGAAGGAATAAATGAAAACAACCACCAGAGACAGGGAGCACACCCCATCACACTGGAGCTATCTTTTAGGAATCTTCCCCTGGCAGGACAACTTCATTTTGATGTCTAATAGTCCCTCATACAAATCTACCGAGAAATATTCTTCCAACTCCTTTTGAAACAGCTAAAAAGTAACAACCAAAGGAACACAACAATCTGAGCTGTCCCCATAACCTGTTTCTCTTCTTTCTGGTCCCTTAATATTCTGCAAAACACAGAGGACTGCTTTTCTTGGCTACATTTTCTTTTGCTTCTCCCCCAGGCTACCCTGGTGCAATGCAAGGGGCAGACTCACCGATGACTGGAACAATCCCACAAGACAGATTTCAGGATGATGCCAGCACTTGATACAGCAATAACTGCATTAATCACAGACACAGCAACTCACACAGAGCAGCTGAGCCATACCTCCAAACTGTGCTCATATCAGGCATTAGGTTCTGGGGAGCAGGATGATAGAGAACAGGGGGTATAAGTCAGAGTAAGGACTGACCTTGCAGCAAAACAAGGTGGAGTAGATTAGTGTGAAATATCTTCAGGAACAACAGTACAATCTTCTAGTCAGTTGAATAGTAACCATTCAGCTGGCATCAGTTTCCTATTTACCTGTCATTAATCAACTACAAGACTGTTATTTTTCACATAAAATTCCTTGATTTTTGCAACCTCTTAGCTTTCTCATGGCACCTGAGCATTTTCTGTTACAAATACTGCACGGATTCTGATACGTAAAGGTATATTTTAAAAACTGCAGAAAAATACTACCCCCAATGAGCAAGGAACCACAATAAAGGATACTGAAGCTCCTATCTGTGATTGCTAAATGCCAGAGGTTAATCCTGAGATCATCTGCTGACATGTATGTCTCACAGTCACTGTTGACGGATATTGAGTTGACATGATAGGTGTGACCATTAGCAAAGATTCTCCGGGGAGTGACTTCTACCATCAGATCCATAGGTTTCAACACAGGCACCTGCCAAAAAAATTGAAACACAAACCAGAAAAGGAGTGAGATTGTAAGTAATTTTTTGCTAAGATAATGAGAGCTTCAATGGTGAGCAAGCATTCAAAAACTGTGACATTAAAAAGCTTCTTCACAGTGTATGCACACTGAATTTCTCTGTGGAAAGAGTGCTGGGCAAGACCATCCCTGCCAAGGAGAAAGGGAGAGACAGGAGAGCCATGGAAAGCCAGGCAGAGCAATGGGAAGCCTGGACCGTGGGAAGGGAGGCACTGGCAGCTGCCACACAACAGCCCTGTCTCACAGCAGGAGCTATTCACTCACACAGGTGGGAGGCTCTGGCTTGGACAAGCAGTAAAGTCGTAGTATGTTGCTTCTGCTAAAGAGTTTGCTGTTAGCTGTAAATCACCTAGAGCATTTCTGTTGGTACTTGATGTCTCTTTCTCAGGAAAGCGGTGTAAAGGTTATAATCTCACCAAAGCATAATAATGAAGCCTTGGATTACAAAACCAACAACTGAATTGACACACTGTACATAAACACTCCTGGAAAAAAAGAAGACCACAGACTATCACTCATCATTGTACCCTCATTATTTCCCTCTGTCTCACTGCAATATCTTGCTTCAGTAACTAGAAACTGTCAATTTATTACTTATCAGTAAAGCAGTAAACACTGTAAGGCTGTAGTCCATGATTGAGACTATATGATGTTGCTGAACATGCAACAGAAACAACCTATCATGTATCAGTCCACAAGATAGTTTAAAGAGGAACACAGAGAAGTTAAAGCTTTTAGTTTAGCTTGCCACTAAAGGAACAAAACAATGATTCCCTCAGCCTTTGAATTCTCAGACTATAAGCAATCTGGACAGATAAATATTTCATCAATGTAGTCATCTTTACACTTTGGAGGCTTTTTTTCACAATGGACAATACTGGCTAGTATTGGAGATGGGGTTTAGTTGTTTGGTTTTAATAATAAAGAAATACTAGCATTTATACAATGTAGCCTTTCAGTTCTAACCTTTAGCTAATTTCTTCGCCAAAACACCTGAGTGAATTCAGCCATTAAAGTCCAAGAGAAAATAAGCTATTACATTATCATGGGGGTGTTGGTCTCTTCTGCCAAGTAACAAACAATAGGACAAGAAGGAATGGTCACAAGTTGCACCAGGTGAAGTTTAGGTTGGCTATTAGGAAAAATCACTTCACTTGGCAGCATTGGATCAGGCTGCCCAGAATAGTGGTGGAGTCATCATCCCTGGCGGCATTTAAAAGATGTGGCACTCAGGAACATGGTTCAGAGTTGAATCTGGCAGTATTAGGTTTACAGCTGGACTCAAAGACCTCAAAGGTCTTTGGCAACCAAAATAATTCTATGATCATATACACTTACATGAGTTCCATGACTGCATCTGAGAATGCATGAAGGGAGATTTAGATCAGATATTAGGAAAAAAATCTTCACTATGAGGGTGCTGAGGTGCTGGCACAGGGTGCCCAGAGAAGCTGTGGCTGCCCCATCCCTGGCAGTGTTCAAGGCCAGGTTAGACAGGGTTTGGAGCAACCTGGTCTAGTGGAAGGTGTCCCTGCCCATGGCAGAGGGCTGGAACTAAATTACCTTTAAGGTCATTCCCAACCCAAACCATCCTATGATTCTATGATCTGTTCAGCAATGCGGAACCGCATGTTCATTGGAGTACAGACTACTGCAAACCTCAAATAGGAGAAAATTCCTTTATACTACTGAAATAAGGATGTGACTGAAATTTGGGGTACTGCCTTTAATTCATTTGCTCTGAATGAGGCAAGAATACTGTTTAAGATTAATTACAGGTAATGCTTCCAGCACACCAGGCTGAAGAATCTTGTGTGAAAGTACATTAATTCATGCTGAGAGAATATTGTCAGGAAGAATAAAACTGACAAACTCTCTACATGTATTTGTTTTAGTCATGATACCATAAAGCGTTTGTGACCTGAAAGTGTGCAACAGATTCAAGATCAGTCAGCTAAAACTTCAATGAGAATAATTACATACTAGCATTAAGTACATATTTAAATCTTTTACTCAGCACCTATGACTGCCACGTTTGTACAGAAACAACTGGATTTGGGGCAAAGACAGCAGCTTACCTGCAGTGATGTTACTGTAGAAAGATCTTTAAGTTTCCCTTCTTCATCTTTTAAGTTGTACCCCTCTGGTCTCTTGTCTCTTTCAGTAATTTTCCATAATTTGATTGTTTTATCTTCAAAAGAAAAGAAAAACAACTGTCAGCATAGGAATTCTGAATGCGGTTACTCACCTTTCACATGTATTCCCTAAAGCAGATTCTGCACCTTAGTTTAGACAAGTCCTGTGCTAAAGTCTGGATCACTTAGTTTTGCACATCCAGAAAATGTTGCCAACAGAAAAAATACACATAGAGCACATTCTATACCTTCAAACTGAGTCAGAGGCTCCTGGCAGCTGACAGACCACGTAGAGCAAAAGCCATTCATGTATCCAACTTGGCAGTTTACAGGTGAAACAGACAAAAACCTCTCAGTGCTCACTCCTGAAGCTCAGACTGACAATTTGACTGCACGGAAATAATCTTGATATTAAAGCCAGTTTGCCAGGTTACTTATGAACAGCATGAGAAGAGCACGGAGTAGACAGACAAACCACAGATACCTGCCTAGCCTGTTGTGGGAATGGGCAGTGATAAATTGGGGTAACATCAGGAGCTCCAGCAAATGAAAGGTTGTGTGAAAATGAGACATTTCTCCCTCCTAAGGGAAAGCACTTGAGAACTGAAGGAAAAAAAAACAAACTGAGAGAACTGCATTGTAAGGGTAAGGAAGAGAAGTTGGGAGAAAAATACACTACTCTTACATGGAATGGAATTAAATCTAAACTCTCCCTTTTTCATGATGGGTGAAACATAGTATTAGGATGCCTCTACTTAGCAAAGAGCCTGTGAAGCCGACAAAAAGAAGTTTTAAACATTTCAGATGGAGTTTGTCCTTGGTTTTGTAGTAGCTGAAATGCAGATCTCCCTAACGTTGATCGTCCAGTCCCCTCTGGACATGCACCCAAGCTGCCAACCCTAACACTCCCTAGACTGAAAAAATCAATGCCAAGTCTTGTAATGAAAAAAATGTCTCCCAAACTTCCAATGGTTGTTTAAGTCATCTGCTCATGGGGTAGCCAAAACCCTTCCAAAGCTTCTGCACTTCAGTTGCCACCACAGCCTTCATTAGCCTCAGTTTCTTCATCAGGTCTGGTTTCATCCCACTTTCTTTCTTTTCCCCTCTTTACCCAAGTACACAGCAGAGAATAATTATTTTTCCAGTGTAGCTGATCCAAATGCTTCTTTCAAATGCTAATACAAATCATTTTAAAGGCAGGACATATGAATACATGAACCGCTTTGCACTTCTATGGCAACTTTAACTTTGACCTTTTTCTGTTTCAAAATCAATCCCTCTGGTACTCTGAAGGCTTTCACTATTATGCACCTACTAACAATATCAATACGTTAATTTTCAAGCAACAAAAACATTACAATTGATCAATCTACAGAACAAGAGATCAGTTCAATCCACAACTAAAACGCTCCATTTAAACATTCAATACGTTCCATTTGTATCAGTCATTTTAATTAATGGATAAAAACACATATCGGCTGGCATTTTGGGGGACTTTTGTTACATGTAAACAGTGTATTCCTGTTTATCTATTCTAAAATGTATAAATACAGCAATTGTAAGATTAATTATAAGAAAAAACACATTGTTGGACTTAACTGCTATTGATAAACCCTTCCCTTTCCTGAGTGAGAACTGTTTCATTAGTGATTGAAGGTATTGCATGCGTTGGTTTTCTTGTCTTTCATCTGCTTCTGCACTTTAAATACTCCCTAGAAATTCTGAGCATGCTTATATTTTGCAAAATATAGAACCATCTCTAAGGTTCAGTATTCATTGAGTCTCAAGGGTGTTGTGAAGTTTAAATTAATTAATGTCTGGTAAGGAGTCTCAAATCCTCAGACGAAATAATCTATACAGGCCAAATTCTGATCTACCCCATGTAGCTCACACTGAAAGTGGCCCAAATATATTCTGTGACAAAAGATACCAACGAATCCTAATAATTTATTATTATACTATAAAATCAGTTCAGTTTACAGTGCAAACCAGAAATTTGCTAGCTGCAAGCAGTGCAAATCCACAGTGGGATTTGAAACCTACCGTGGTTTCTTTCTGTTGCAATCAAAGCTTAGCTGTTGACTTGCTGGTATTGCACAAACTGGAAAGAAACCAAAATCTCCTCTGAGAGAGGTGACCTGTACAGAAACAGCCTCAGCAAAAGTTCTCCTTTTAGAAGGAAGGACAGATTTCGGCAGGTGAAGACCTGTCAACTCTCCTACAATGAGGATGAGATTTAGATGGACTCTCCCCTCATGTTCCCTAACAGGTTGTGCCTATTCCAGCAAATGTCCACCTGTGTCAGCAGGAAGAAAAGATGCTGCTTCACAGTTCTCATTTTTCTGACCAAAACTGTGCTTAAGATCCTAAACTACAGGAGAGCAAAATATCAGGAATTGCATTAAAATATAAAGCTCTGAAATTAGTAAATATAAACCAGTACTGAAGATATTTCTACAACCTGTCCAATATTAGCATGTGTGATGGCAATGCCTTCATTCTCTACAAGTTAAGGAAAATACTATTATCCTTTTTTATAGGCATGGAATTGATATACATTGCCAACGACTTCTCAGGGGTATTCTGTGAGACATCAAGGAATTCAGCATGGGCCTGCTGTATCCTAAATTTAAAGCTATCTTTAAGAGTATACCAAGAGGAGAATCTTCAGACTTCAACCCTGCTGTGCCAGGAAGATAGGAATCCTCCTTGGCACACAAAAATGTTTTGTGATTCAAACCCAAATCCAAGACTCCGCCAGTGGCACCACTTCTGTTTTCCTCACCATAAAGACGTCTGCTGGGATGCTTCAGAATTAAGAAAGGGAAAAAACAAAGACCAAAGTATTTTGCAAGGCTTGCACAGTGTTGGCTGCAACTTGATTAAGCCATAGCAACACTAAGAGTGATTATTTCTTCGTTTATCTCTTCCTGTATTTCTCAGTTTCCAAAACCAAACTTTAAAATTAAAAGGGAGATGTTTACTTTTAATAATCTGCACTATTACAGGGGTAACGGGTTCAAACTTAAACAGGGGGAGTTTAGCTTTGATATAAGGAGGAAGTTCTTTACTTTAAGGGTGGTGAGGCACTGGAATGGGTTGCCCAAGGAAGTTGTGAATGCTCCATCCCTGGTGGTGCTCTAGGCCAGGTTGGACAAAGCCTTGGGTGACATGGTTTAGTGTGAGGTGTCCCTGCCCATGGCAGGGGGGTTGGAACTGGATGATCTTAAGGTCCTTTCCAACCCTAACTATTCTATGATTCTATTAATTTTGTATCCTGCACTTGTAATAAGATGTTCTTAAAGTTGTCATAAGTAGAACAGATATTTTGACCAAGAAAAATGTGCAGCAGTAAACTCCCAAACTTTGTAAGTAGATGACTAATCTTTCAAATCACGTAGCTATAATAGATATGTTTCATTTCAAATATTGCAACAGTGTCCCCTGAAAGTCCAAAGACAACTTGAAGTTAAAGTTTCCTTTAACAAGTCCGTTAACGAAAACAGAATACAAAACATAAAATTATTTACTAATTATTAATGTAAATATTAGTTATTACTACAAATTTTAACTGGAAGCAATCATTTTGCTCTACAGCATCAATTCACAAAGTGAGATTACACTACTTCTATACCAGCAATTTTGAATTATGCTCAAACTTCACAAGAAAAAGACTTTTCTGTTAAAAATTATATCCAACATTTAAAATTTAAAATATTATTTTCATCAGCAATGATAAAGGTTGTGGGTGTCAATATGTTCAAAATGTTTCCTAACTCACACCTGAACAGGTTGGCCTCCATTCAGTTTCTTCCCGCTATGCTACATCTGCATATCCCCTCTCAGCAATACTACTGCATTTTTTAATCACTAAGCCTTAAGCATGCTAGAAAGATGAGTCAGGATCAATATCCTGGCATTATTACTACAGCCTTCCAAAGACTTGTGTAACTCCTTAGAACTCAACCATTCTAATGATAATGAATGAAAAGAAAAAGAAATTAATCCCTTATCTACATTCATTTCCACATCTACGAAGAATAACAGTTATGACAAATGCAGCAGACAAAACACTAAATCCCCTGTGAAACATAGCTGCTGAGTAAGGCAATGCCCTTGTCACAAAATGTACTTCAGGACAGCACTGCATGTTAGTAACAAAAATTGATAGTTCACTGAATGTTCACTATGGATAATCACTAGGAAAAACCCTATGGCTATGAATAAAATACATAAATAACAGATATAAGAGTCAATATGACAGTCTTGGCAAACTCTGTAAGAGAGAATTACTAAACCACTAGATTAAAATGAACAAATATATGCAGTCAGGACTAAAATGCACAAAAGCAAATAGGCTGATATGTCCTACATTCTTTCATCTATCTTACCGTTTGTTGATAAAAGTGAGTGAGCTGCATTTTGCTGTGGTAACCACTTGATCTTGTTTATTTTTTCTTCTATCTCCAAGCTCTTCAAATAATCAAATTCAGGTTCATGGCTCTGGAAAGTGCTGTAAACATTGTACTCCCCCTGATTGTAAGGCTCATTTTTACTCTGCAGAGAATAAAAACAACAAAAACATATGGTTTATGATGGCAATACATCTCCATCTCTTAGGAAAGGTGCATAGGCAGCCCTATAAATATAAAAATATTAAAAGTTTAATTTAATCTCTCATCCAAAAAGTGATATTGACAGATTTGTGTCTACAGAAATGAAATTGCCTCTAAGTATTGAAGCAACATTTAATAAAAGGCAGCATATTTGAAGAAACTTCAATTATTTAGAAAAGCTTTCTACAAGAGATACTGAAAATGTGAAACATAAAGATATCACAGCAAAGGCATTGTTTTAAATGGAATGGCTCCATCAAACAGGCAAAAGCTATTCAAATGATGTAGAAGTAAAACAAAATCAACCTTCTTTGTTCTTAGCTTAGAATTTTAGAGCTTTAATGCAGTGTTTGTTTGGATCAACAAACTTCCAAGTAAAATATCCTTACCCACATTCACTTCCTCTCCAAAGTGGTGACATTCTGTCTTACTGAATCTTGAGATCATAAACAGGTCTGTTAGCTAGATCCAATCAAAGTATTAAAAATAAAGCCAGGTTTTAGCAAGTTAAGGACTACATTGGTAGCTCACATACCTCAGGTTCCCTTTGGAATATAACAACCCGACCCCCCTTGTCACCAGTAGCCAGCAGTTCTCCAGTGTGGTTGAACTCAACTGTAGAAATAATATCAGCTGTAAGGAAAAAGAAAATAAAAAAGGCAAATTTTAGATAGCAACACAAAGCCATTAGAAATATCAAGCACTCCACAAAAATGCAACAAATGAGGGCCTTGAAGGGATACATTCAATAAATTCAACAGAAAGTCACTAATGCAAACAGGCTGCATGCCATGAGAATCTGAGGTTGCTGCACAGTGAAACAAGTGCAAACATAACGATGCAAATTTGTGTTTCCAGCACATCTGCAGTTTGGGAGTGGAGAAGATCTCTGGAGAGGTTATGTTTCAATAAGAGCGATTTCAGCCTGCTACAGAGCTTTTCTTCAGTACTGGCAATAGCAACAGCATTGGCCTCCTGCTATTTCCTCTAGCAAAGACCAACATAATGTCTCAGTCCTGTTGCATGTATTATTTATACTTCACCCTTTACAAAGGTTTTAATGTAACTTCCTAGCACGTTTTCTCAAGTATGTGTTTGAGCTAGGAGTGCAAAAGTAAAGGAGATGCAGTCCATCCTACCACAGAGGAATAAAAGCAAAATCAGAACTGCTCACTGTGCAATGCTGGCAAGAGCCCATTCAAATCATGGTTTGGTAAATCATTTCAGCCCCATGAAAATGTGCCATCAGAAGATAAAAAGATGCCAGTGTCTTCTTTTATTAATTTCCAATATCTCCCTTTCCCCAAGCAATTGCATCAGCTTAAACAAGAAACCTCATCAAAACCTCAGGCCAGTTTTGAGTACAAATTACTACACATCAGGATGAGAAGGAAGAGACTGTAGAAGCAAAAGAACTGGTTCTTCTGTTTGTATGACAGTAAATGCTAGAATCATAATCTACAGTTAATCCTACAGTATTAGCAAAATTTGAATTAAAATGCCTAGTGCAACAGTAAATTAAGAAGCCATCATATATACAATCACGGACAAATTCAGGGTATTACTCAGAGACTGCATGTACGAATCCTCTATGATGATCAGCATCCACTCATTAGGAACGTGGGCCAGATTTTTAGAAGCATCAGTAGCTAGCAGCTCCCCTTTAGGCATGAAATGCTGTGGTTTTCAAACACGTTCATCATCCATCAGTTTATACTGAGAACAATGAGCCAACAGTGGGATAAGCTCTTTTGAAAAACTAGCCCTAAATGAGTTCACTAAATTTCAAAGGAATTGAAATAACAAGTGGATGTACCATTTACTTGCTACATTTTATGAATTGAAAACATCTGTTCCCATTATTCTTTTAATAAACTTGCATTTGAGTGTGAGAAAGATTCTGTTGCCAGTAGCTCTCATCAGCAACACAGCCATCCAAAACCAGATTCTTACTGGAACATTATAGACAATTTGTCATCTAAAAAAAGGAAAACTTTACCCTATTCATGGTAAAGTAAAATACCTTTCATTTTTTTAAGAGATCTTCACCATCACATTGCTCTGTCTAAAAGACAACCAACAAAACCAAATCTGCCTCCTTTTCCCCCTCCATGCCTTACTTATATAAAGGAGGAAGGGGAATCATAAAGTATGCGTATCATTTTCTTTCTTGATGAATAAAATGTATGGATGTATAGACTTTGAGAAAAATAGAACAAGATGACTCACAATATTTTGGGTCTGAACCCAAAGCTCTCAAAGTTAATAGCACCTGATTTTTATGTGGGCTTCCACAGACTGTATTTTATAGGTAATAAAATAAAAACCCTAAAGCCCTACTCTTATTAGAGTACAGGAAGATTAGAGAGACTCTGCTTATGGTTGACAATGCTCTGGGACTTGGGATGGGTTGAGTTTGATCTAAAAAGTGGCATTATTTTTTTAATCTAAAAATCTAATCAACTTTTCTGGCACGTTCATCTGTAGTGCTTCCAGTGGGAAAACATTTCTGGGCTATTTTGTTCTTACCCTGTAAAATTCATACTGATAGTAGTTGTGGGCTCCTGCTTATAAAAGAATACCTGCATGGTTTTACTAATTTCCAGCTCTATCTTACCCCAGCCATAGAGGCAGAACTGAAGCCTCATACTGACAGTCGTTTTTAGAATGGAGTCTCCTATCTTAAGTGTGCAATGGAGGAAAAGGGTAAATACAGAGGGGAGGAATGTTGCATCTGTTAAAATACATGTGTATCTGTGTGTGTATGCATGGCATGTGTAATGCTTATGCGACTTTCTCAACAGGTCACAAAAGAATCATATAAAATAACCATGCAAAAGGAATGAATGCCACTTGAATTTGTATGCGTGAATACACTTGCTTTTGACCTGGAATACTTCCACCATGGCATGAAATACTCTTTTCAATGGTCACAATGGTCACAAAATACTGTATTGCACTTTACAGAGGGTATCAGCCAACACCCAGTAAAGTCCACAGAAGCATCTGCACAGACTTCAGTAGTAACTGAACTATGGTTATAATAAAACAGCTCTGCATTTTGTTCTTATATTGCATTTGTCATTAAAATATTGTCTGCAGTTAAGTGATCATTCCTTAAAGAAAAGCAGCTAAAGCATTAAGTATCTGTGGGCAGTGTAAGCAATGATGTTCTGAGGCAAAGTTCTCTCCCCCTCAAGGTGTTTCTTCTAGCTGTACCCCTCTTTTCTATTAGAAAAAGTAATTCTGAACTGAAAGCTACCTATTATTCTTAAATTAACTTGTTCTGAAAAAGAGCAGATCCAATATTACAACCTCGGAGGCTATGCAGCTTGCTGGTAAAAAATTATCCTTGAATTGAAAATCACTTTTATTGATCCTGTAAATAACAGCTGAAAACAACAGCAAAAATATATATAATCTTATCCAGCCTATCTGTTCAGCAGGCAAACATTAGTCATGCTGCTTTCATAAGAAAGATTAGCCAGGCTGCCTCTTCCTGAGACAGAGGAAGTAGGAAAAGAATCCATCAACAAAGCTCTCCATACCCTTCTGCAGAACATTCCCCTATATATTTATTAATGCTACAGCAGCATCAGCCACTATGGTACCATCTTGCAGATTCTTCCATTGGAGAATGGCCCCCTGACTGTGCAGAGCAATTAACTACCAGATTTCACCCTGCCCGGGATATATAAATGCTCCATAATGGAAGCGCTGATGAATTTGCATGTACAGTAAGCCCTTGGCAAGGGATGGAAGAGATGAAAGGCTCCTGTCAGCCTTCTGCACTACACGTTCCATATCTCTGATGGCAGTGCCCAGCTTTGCACTAACGAACAGGATTATCAGAGACAGAGATAATTTACCTATTAAGAACAATTATGGGTAACCTCAATGCCAACGGGCAAACATTTCCAATCAGATTACAAATCCCAACTTTTGTCCAATATTAATCTTCCTATTCCATTCTTAAATTCCCCATTTTTTTCTATGTGGAAATATATATAAACTTGGATTTGAAAGTCGCCATGCTCAGCATTTTCACTCAGTTAAAGAGCATGACTTGGACACCCAAAGTACAGACAACTGACTAAGAAAAGCAAACAAAAAACCTTCAAAATATTAAAATACTCCGGGGGGGTACACACCTGGTCATGTTTCACATCTGGCCACAGTAAATTGCTCCGGGATGTACAATACATTACAAACTTCATACCCCAGACTAATGCTACATATTCACAGAAAGACATCACACAAAGATATCTGTAGCTGATTGTACTGCTCTTCCCTCAACTTCATGAGTATTTTCCCAGTATGGATACAAACCCTCCAGCAGTCCTTCCTCTGTCATCTCAGCACAGGGTGGGATGAAACAAAGGTTGGTACCCATAGCTCAGATTAATTCTGGCCTTTATTTCACACAATCACATACTTGCAGTGTTCTAGCCTCTTACAGGATTATCTTAAGGGGGTTTAATACCTTATTCCTATACAACACAAAGGGGTCCAAATACTTTTATGATAATTAAAGCCTTATCAATATAATAAAACTTTGCAACATTTTGGGCACTCTAGCATAATTTCATGGCATTTTCCACCTACTTTACACTCAGTGAAGCAAAGTCTGAACATACTCATCTTTATACAGTCTTTTGTCAGAAACTTCAAGCAACTCTAAGAAAAACTCAACTATAATTTTCTAATTTACTAATGATTTCTAACTTTCTGGAGCTTTCCATCTGAAGGTCCTGGTATAATGTTATTTTGCATCAGAAGATCAGGAAATCAAAGAAAATTTCAAAACTGTTTCACCCAGCACAGAAATGGAGCTTTTTGGACAGCAGGAGTGAAGTTTGAGGGCAAACATCACACAAGGGTACAGTTATGATGGTTTAAGCCTAGCCAGCAACTAAGTACCATGCAGTCACTCACTCATCAGGAAAACAGGGCAAAGAAGATCAGAGAATATAATATTCTGTTGAATTGCAATATAATCCTGATAAAGAATTAAGGGATTTGGAATGAGCCAAAACACTGGAATTAACATCAGTACTTTTATTAAAAAAGAAAAAGCTGTGAAATCCTACCAGCCAGAACAGGACAGAACTTCTCCTTTCTATCACATCCACCACAAACAGCATGGCAACACTATCAGCCTGAACTGACTGAATCAGCATCTAGGTCAGGTATTTGTTGCTGTTGTGTTCCCACTGGCCAGCAGGCAATCTTGTAGTCTATGTTACCAAGTTCTGACCTGGCCTAACCTTGGTTTGTGAAATCCAATATGATCACAGCACAATCTGGCATGGCTGCAAGCAATGTTCAGTCGTACTGATACAAAAATCCCTGAGGAGCGTAATCTGGAAGAAACAACAAAGAAGGCTGCAACAAAGAGAGCCATAAAACAAAAGGACAAATGGTAGATGAAAGAGGAGTATTACGGTATCTGGAGTGAAGGGAAGGCCATCACAGTGAGCTGTGTTGTCAGAATTTAGTTTAGACTTGGGCAAAAAATAAAAGAAGGGGGTGAGGGGGAACAAACAAATGGATGGAAAGAAATTTTTAAGCTGAAGTTTCAAAGGTTTCCTCGAGCAGCTAGAAACAAGGTATGCAAACCTCAAAGCTATGAAGGTCAGAAAAATCCTTCTTTTCTACACAGATGGCAGAGACTCTTTAACAACAGAAAAAAAACCCTACTTGACGTAACAGACTCTGTAACTGGTTCACAACAGTCCTATTCACCATGCTGGATCCAGGGATTGCAGGACACTAGAAACCACCCTTCAAAATTCAAGCAACCACAACACAAAATCTCACACATCACCCTGTCCACCTTGGCTGGGTCAGAAACGTAATACTGAAAGCCAATGCATCAGAAAGCCAACTCCACTCTACTGGCAGACAAGACATTTTGCTGACTTATACACAAACTACCTGATCACCTCTCCAAGTCACCAAAATAACCCATCACAGCTGGGTAGCTATATAGGAAGGACAGATGAGAGAGAATGAGAATGCAAGTAGACATGAGAGGGAGAGAGAAAGAGAGGGCATGTGAACATGTTAAGAAGAGCAAGAGCATCAGAAAGGGTGCAAAAGAGTGTACATGAGGAGTATATGCACACACGAGAGCTTAATAAAGCATGGAAAAGCACAAGGAAATGCCACAGCAGAAGAAGAGGAAGTAGTCTGAAATGAAGGATCTACCTGCCCTTGTGCCCCTGGCAGATCTCTGACTATGCTTTTTTCCTCATTTATTGTTACTTTAAAACCTGATGGAGTTTGTGCTGCAAAATGCTGTGTTTGCTCCTCATTAGATGTATGGCAGGGCAAAACACAACAGGAATCTGATTTTGGCCAAAGTAAACTTTGGATATAGATGCTAATAGTGTAAGTGCTTCAGCAATCAGTGAAACAAGGTGATCGATCAATAACAGCATGAAATCCAGAGATGTGCGTCCACTGCACTTCATGTAGCTGTTTTCCTAATTGACCCTGTGCCTGGTGTCACTGCTAGCAAGGACAAATATATTGGAAGCAAAATCCAAACAGCCCATTTAATACCGTCAGGGAAGAACAAGGAGGCTAAATACAACATTTCTTATTGAGTATAACAATCGCTTCCCAATGTGAAATCCAAAACCACAGGGTCAAATGCTGAAAAGCTCTTGAAAGGCTACTTGGAACAAGAACACTTCAGCTGGGGATGGTAGTAAATAATAGTAAAGAAAAATAACATAATAAAATCCTGGCAAGCACTGGGCAAATCTTTCCCTTTTTCCATCTTAAATCTCCAAATTTCAGGGTTTAGAAATGCCACATATACATACCTCAGTGGCCTGCATCAGCATCAGGAGGCCAACACCATACCACTGAGTTTCACAGGTCCATGCATCCTTATGTCCTCAGGGATGAGGAAAGCACCTTCCCATTCAGAATATTTGAATGTAGGTTCAAGTGCTCACTCAGAGAGAATTTACTTGAAAGAGAATCTAAAAACCAAAGCCAAAATTTGCACCCCTTCTATGAGCACCTATGACCACTATCACTCACTGTTTCTGTCTTCACGCTTTAGTAGAGCTGGGGTTTTTCCTCCAACATTTTTTGCATGCATTTATTTTAAGAGCTTAGGAAATTTTTCCAACAGCTTTTTAATCACATGCTAATTTCTAGCTCTATTTCTCAAATTAGAAAATCAGGAAATGACACCCAACTATTGGAGCACAGTCAGTGTGAAAATAATTTTCTGCCTACAGGACAAATATGTAAAATAGATTATCTGGGTTCTGTGCTAAAAACAACACTTCATACTGAATACCAGTCACTGAGATTCAGCTTGCCATAAAGTGATTCCTCTCTCTCCCCCTCTTTTCCAACCCCCATCCCACTTCTTCCTAATTTAAAAGCTCAAAGGTTCTGGCCCCCATCTCCCTCCTGCACAGTACAAGGCCACCAGGAAAAGAGGCCAAAGAGTCTTGACCTCATACCCACTCAGTTAAATGGAACGTTTCCCACCGCTTCATTAGTAAAGAAGGTCAAGGAACATTTGTCAGATGTGGTGGAGCTGAAAATTAGGACACATTTCTCAAAATTTTGGCTACAATTTACATGCACTTCAGGTTTCTTCATGTTCAAGGTGACCTGCTTCTATCAGTCAGAAGTTACAAAGCTTCAGTCCTTAGTTTTGCAGAATGCCTAATTAACATTATTCTCCTGGCTGATGTCATCAAGTGCACTGCTTTCTGCCTTCATCAGCTGAAATACTCAGTGGACTGATAGAAAGCTTGCTAAAATCCTTTTTAATACCTATTTAGGGGCTCCCAAATAGTCAAACTGCATCACCTGCAAACTGCATCTCTCAGTGCTGTGAGACTGGCGGTCCTCCCGTGTACTAACTGGCACCACAGGGGCTGACTCAAGCCCCACTTCCAGCAAGTACCTCAGTTACCCAGGATGTCCAAAGCTGCTAAGCCGAGGAATCATTAACCCCTCCATCCTGTTCAACCTGGATAAATTGGAAAACTCATGAGAAAGCCTTTCACCTTCAGTAAGTCTAAGACGTTGGTAACACTGCTCATAGTTATTCTTACAAGCAACACTTAAAACTAAGAAAACACTGCAGATCAATCTTTGTTCTAGCATAAAGAGATGAACAGAAAGCTTATAAACTTCACAGCCCCTAAAAGCTCCTTCACAGCTTATACTGTGTAACACATGCTAGTAATTGATTCTTCTGAGATTCCTGAGGAAAAAAATGCAGCTGGATCTTTCTTCCTTCCTTCCTTTCTTTCTGAGGCTGCTGTCAGATTACAGTCATCTAAAATGATGTTTCAGCAATGGGCTTGAAACATTCCACTTCCTAAACATTAGTGCAATTAGGAAATGTGCCAGTCCACTCCTGTTACCAACCAACACTGAGGGGCAAAAAGGAAAACATCGCCATGGGCATCAAATTATGTATTTACAATTTCCAGAGCCGGGTTTAAACTGGTACTCACAGAAGGAAGCCTGCCTGAGCTGGGAGCTTCTGCTCAGCTCCATGTTCCCTCCCACCGAGGAGCAGCACAGCCTGGCTGCCAGCAAAAGACAGATTAGGAATGGTGCTGCCAAGTGTTAAAAATGCTAGGCAACCAGGTTTTATTGAGAGCACGGCGAGACCTTGAACCTCACCCTCCTTTTGGAGCACATAAATGCCAAAAATGGAAAGTGCACAGCTTATTAAAATATACTCATTTCACTTTCACTGTCAGAAGTGATTATGCTTGTGCATAATAACTGCAATGATCTACAATAAGCACACATCAAGTTTTGCTAAGAGCCTGTTATAAAATAAGAACAAAAGAAATCTCACCCATATTAACATTTTTCAATGAAAATTATTAATTTAAAATGTATCAAAGAGTAATGAAAAATCATCCAAAATTTAAAATGCAATCCTGAATAACCAGATTGAGAATTATTTCCCATGTATTACATACAAACTTCAATAGAATTTCACTGCCAGCTGGTACTGAACTACTTTCCCCCCCTTAACCGAGCAATTAAATTCCAGAAGCAAAGCTCTCAGTAATTCCATCACAGCAGTTCTCATGTTCAAAGCACTTTCCAGGCAGCATTAAACCCCCCAGCAACCCAAGGAAGTCGGTAAGGAAATGTTAGCATTCCCATTTTACACAAAGGAAGAAAAAAATGAAACAGATCCTCTAGAGTTTTTATCCAAGATCAGAGAAGCAGTTTGATTATACACATACTGAGGGACAGATAACCCACGCTGGAGCTCAGCAAAACATTTCTATTTAATAAAGCTCTTAATCACTTGTCTAGAGACTTAAATGTCCCTGTATTCAGTTCAAATGAGTATGCGTGTTGCTAAATGAATATACTGATGGAGCTCTAACAAACAAAGCCTCAGAGTGGCGTTCACCAAGGAAGGAAAAGCCCCAGTGAGCAAGCTTTTGGGTGAAGCTGGGGGATGTAATCTTAAACATCATGAAGGGCTGGAGCTAGGAGGTGGACTACAGCCAGAGCCTTTATATGCAGAGTGAGGACAAGAAAGCAGAGACAACAGCCATATCTGTGCTGGTAAATGATGGAGACCTTCAGGACATTTTGGGGCTTTGCAGTGCAATGATTCATGCTGTTAAACTACTATGAGTGGACCTTTGACAGGCTTTTGGCTGTGATAAAGTGCTCTCCCTCAAACACCTCTCTGGCATGGCTCAGAGTTTTATCACAAGCCAGGGACATTCCCCAACAGGTAACACGCACACAGCCATGATGCTTTGGAAGCAGTGGAATGCCACCCTCATAGGCAACACAGACCCCTCCATGCCAGCTGGTTGCAGCGCTCCCACACGTTCCGTTTACTCAGGCAGATATACTTAAGAGACTGCGATTCATAGGAATCGGTGGTGCATGCAGACCAGTAACACACTGTGCTATGCCAAATTATAGTAGAGTTTTCTGCTATAACTGGCAGAGGTTCGTGTTTTCCAGAGTACAAGGGGCTCTGGAGTCTATAGAACCAGCAGAAGGAAAACCAGATTTACTTTTCTCAGTCTTAATGCACAAATGGGCAGTGCTTAATGCACAAGATGGCAGTGCTTAAATCTACTCATCAGGCATTTTGACTACAGGATACATGAATAAACTATATCCAAATACTGTGAGCAACATACAGCTCTAACTTGTACATCACTGGACATCTCCTCTGAGACTCCCAGCAGTGGACCAGCAAGCTAAGGTCACACACAGGGCTTGTTTGCTGTCATGGGAGCTCAGTGCCAAGCTGCGTAGACACTCATCTAACATTAGCATCTGTTTGCTTGGCAGGCTCCAAAGGCAATTCAGCTGACAACTCTGAATTTGCCTCTAGGTCTGTCACAGGATCATATAAATGTGGGACTTCTGGGAGTGCCTAATACTTCTTTGATGAAGATCACGCACATCATAATATATTAGATCTATTCTAAGCATCCTTTGAAATGAGTGATTGTGACCTATCAGCATTATCCAGGTAGTATTGCTGGCTTAACTGGGTAAACTAAAGCTAAGCTCAAAGATCATGCACTCAGTTCTTGCTTGTACCAGGGTCTCTTCAGCAAGTTTACGTAATGATCCAAAACAAATCAGATTTTTTTTTACTGTTAACTTGGGTTGCTGCTACTGACGTAACACCAAGGGCGCTCCTAAACTGATCTACAAATGAACAGCATAACTGTTCTGTATCAGCTTCAATATCAACCCTACTGCTTTAAGGTTTCCTATGTCTGGAAATAACATAATACAAAAATTTAGTGGTGACTTACACAACTAACATTGGTCTAAAAGCTCAAAAGAGTCCTTTCACAAAAGGCCAAACTCTTCATTTTTAAATATATATGTATTCAACTAAATATATGTGAGGAAAGATGGGATTACTCATGTGCTTAAAATGAAGAGCATGCTAAATCACCCTATCATGTCAGGAACTCCCAGCCTTGAAAGATTTGAATTCTACATAGCTGGAGTGTGCAAAACCCAATGGTAAATTTGTCCTCAAATTTAAATGCATCATATATCTACAATTATTAATTTTAAGAGAGAAAAATTACTTCCAGAACAGAAGACGATGAAAATCAATGCACCTTTTCCCAGTCTGTGTCTGATAAAGAAAGTTCAAACACTGCTAATAGCCTCAGGAAATAAACGTGCCTGTTTTGTGACATTCCCAAAGGACACCAATTACATAACAGGACTAGATCAGCATATATTAGAAATGCTATGGACAATGTCTAAACCAGCAACTGCTTGATGGTCAGGCAGATTCAGATGTATTTCCTACTCAGGAATGCAGCAGCATGCAGGTAACCCAGCAGTTACGTAAAACAGCCCTCAAAGTTCTTTCCAGTCTAATAACACAATATTGTTAAGTGGGAGCTCAGACCGTTCCCACTGCTTTCACAACAGGGGATCATGGACTTCAAAGATTCATGTCTATCGTGTTTTAATGCTTAGCATGATCATCCCTTCTTCATCAAAAGGTTAAATGCAAAATACAGCTTCTGCCAGCGTACCACTAAAGCTGAAAAGTTAAAACCAAAATAGTCTGGAAAAGCAAACATCAGCAGATCAGATTTCTGTCTCCTACACAGATAGACCTAGAGGAATTTTCTAAGAAGTCTCCCCAGATCAGGGGGGGCTTCAAAGCATATGGTGATGGTTCTAAAATCTGCAGGCACCCTCCCCAGGGCCATGCCTCCTGGAGCCATGTAGTTTGAGAGCTCCTAATTTGCAGCCCACACAGATAACATTTAGACATCTAAGCCCTTGACAGAACTTCAAAGCTTTCAAACCCCCAATATCCTTGAAGCTGTGCCTTGCGCTCATGGCCAGTTGTTAAAATTCAGTCTGCAGTAATCACTGCGGTGCTCTCAAAGCCGAGCACCCTTTGCTGCAATACAGCAGTTCTGAGGCATGAGGCCAACTGAAGCCTCAAGTCTATTTTAATCCCACTATAATTAAAAAATATGGATATTTAGTTGTGATGCTCCTAAATTTTTCTTTGCATGAGGGTATATTTATTCACTGCAGAAGAGCACTGCAGAGGAATATCTAAGCTAGTGAATTGGCATCGCAGCCAATATAATGTTAGTGGGATGCTGTGCCCAAGACATTGCTGCTGTCAGGACACACAGCCACGCACAGAGCTAACTACAAAACATACCTTTTCACCATCCTCCATTAAGCAATGTTGACATATCCATTAAATACAGAACGAGGAGAAAAGGTGTTGACAGGTTTCTCCAGGGCAAAACAGTAGAGAAACAGTGGTTAGTTGTTCAAAGGACCATGATAAAGGAGTTGTTTTACGTAAGCTGGTACCACAGAGAACGTGCTGGAAAATTTGCCAAAGGCTGGTTGAGTAGAGAGTCATCACCTTCCCCAGGCCTGCACTGGTTTGCACTTGCCATCAGATCTCACACTGCAGGGAAGGGGATCAATGCAGACCCTGGCCCCATTCCTTAACCCTGGAAGAAGCTGGCTCTCTACAACAGTATCTTTATTTCACACTGCTGTCCCTAAGTGATGTGGTATTTATTAGCAAAATAATAAATAAACTTTTTACTTCAGAAAGCAACACATCACTGTACTTTGCTAGGAATACCAACTCAGACCAAATACATGCTGTGTTGTGTTTAGTAGCCTCCTATACACTTGCACAATTAGCAGCTAATTTATTTGAGAAAGAATCTTGCTTCTAAACATGCTTTGAACTAAATGGAGGGTCCATTGTGAAGCAATATCATAATAATCATAGAACAGTTAGGGTTGGAAAGGACCTTAAGATCATCCACTTCCAAGCCCCCTACCGTGGGCAGAGACACCTCACACTAAACCATGTCACCCAAGGCTTCGTCCAACCGGGCCTTGAACACTGCCAGGGATGGAGCATTCACAACCTCCCTGGGCAACCCATTCCAGTGCCTCACCACCCTCACAGTAAAGAATTTCTTCCTTATATCCAATCTAAACTTCCCCTGTTTAAGTTTGAACCCGTTACCCCTCGTCCTGTCACTACAGTCCCTAACGAAGAGTCCCTCCCCAGCATCCCTATAGGCCCCCTTCAGATACTGGAAAAGCTGCTATGAGGTCTCCACGCAGCCTTCTCTTCTCCAGGCTGAACAGCTCCAACTTTCTCTGCCTGTCTTCATACAGGAGGTGCTCCAGTCCCCTGATCATCCTCGTGGCCCTCCTCTGCACCTGTTCCAACACTTCCATGTCCTTTTTATGTTGAGGACACCAGAACTATACACAATACTCCAGGTGACGTCTCATGAGAGCAGAGCAGAGGGGCAGGATCACCTCCTTCAAGTATAAGTATACCGTAACTACTAAGTACACTTTCCACTGAGAAAAATAAAGAGGAGTTCTGTAACTGGCCTTACAGAGAGATCTAGACAGAGCATTGGGCTATGATTAATGGGATCAAATTTAATAAGTCAGAATGCCAAATTGTGCACCTAGGATGGAGCAATGCCAGGCACACATATCAGCTGGGAGAGGAGTGGCTGGAGAGCAGCCCTGCAGAAAGGGACCTGGGGATGCTGGTTGACAGTAGGCTCAACAGAAGTCAGCAGTGTGCTCTGACAGCCAAGAGGACAAACCACATCCTGGGGTGCATCAGACACAGTGTAACCAGACAGTCAAAAGCGGTGGTTTTCCTGCTGCATCCAGCATTTGTGCGGCCTCAGCTTGAGCACTGTGTGCAGTTCTGGGTGCCACAATTTAAGGAGGATGTTCAGGTACTTGAATGCATCCAGAGGATGGCAGCAAGGGTGGTGAAAGGGCTGGAAGTGATGTCCTATAAGGAGCAGCTAAGGACTCTTGAGTCTGTCTTGTTTGGAGAAAAGGAGGCTGAGTGGCAACATCCTCGCTCTCTACAGCTTCCTGAGGAGGGAAGCAGAGAGGGAGGTGCTGACCTCTTCTCCCTGGTATCCAGTGACAGGACTCATGGGAATGGTTCAAAGCTGTGCCAGAGAAGATTCAGACAGGACTTCAGGAAGCACTTCTTTAGCAAGAGGGTTGTCAAACACTGGAACAGGCTTCCTAGAGAGGTGGTCAATACCCCAAGCCTGTCAGTGTTGAAGAGGCACTTGGACAATGCCCTTAATATCATGCTGTAACTTTTGGTCAGCCCTGAAGTGGTCAGGCAGTTGGACTAGATGATTGCTGTAAATCCCTTCCAACTGAAATGGTCCTTTCTACTTTAATTGTTTACACTACAGGCCTTCTCCAGATCATAGCTGTTGCATATTGTTTTCTTGCCAAACACTAAGAGCTAGATATGAAGGAAGGCAGATATATCATTATCATTTTTTCCACAGTAAAGAATAAAGACGACTAGAAACAAAATTGCTTCCTTGGGATGCTGGCATTCAGAGGATCAAATCAACCTGCTAAATCTTAGTCTGCTGCCTTAGAATACAAACAAATTATTGCTCACATAGGTGTTCTTCAACCTGCTCAATTTCCAAGCAGAATGTGGACTTTCACATAACTGGAGCATCCTTCAATTGGAATCAACAAAAAATTGTGTAAGCAATGAATCATGAGAAATGTTGCACATGCTACCTGAATACTCAGACAAGGTGTTCACCACACGTAAGGGAGAAATACAAATTTCACCTTAAAAAACAAAATTATCATCATGGGTCCTGCCTCAGACTCTGGGGGGAGCAAGCTCTTATTTCAGTCTTCCATGCTTAGAAAACAGGCCTGAAGAAAGCAGCCAGGGCCTGCAAATTCTTCAACCTCTGTCTCTCTATGAGGGAGCTCCCAGATTATTTAAGGCAAAATAGCTTGCAGAAAGACATGAGGAAATACAAGGACACTACTTTAGGCTATCAGAAGGAGGTACATTTCTGAAGGCACAATCCACCCCCAGTAAGACCTCAGAATTTAACCTGTACCCAAGTATACTCACACATGGAAGCTGAAACAGGCAACAAAGCTTCTTTTCTCAGTGATTTTGCACAGATTTTTTTGAGCTCCTTTCAATAGAAAAACTCTTATCTGCCCACTTACATCCCACTGTTGATTGTTCCAAGAATACCCTGGGAAACCGTCTGCTATAAAATCCAACCATCAAGCAGTCACTAAAAAAGTTCCTTTTTCAGAAAATAGACATATGAGAGTCATTATCATAAAGGCCCTATTAAGAGGAGAAAAATGGTTGTTGCTCTAATGTTTCTCCTGAAGATGGGAGATTAAAAGCCTTTCAAAAGATGTCATAGTGCCTGGCCAGTCTGAGCTAAAAGTACACTAGTAGCTTCAGAAATTCAGCATCAAACCATACAAAAAAATTGTATATTTGGCAAAGGAAAACAAGCCACTATAAGCCACCCAGAAAAATCCCATGCTTTTCATCTGTTTTTTTGAGCAACTAACACGATTTAGTAGCCAGCTGGTAAAATAATGAAGGAAAGAGGCCAGTAAAACTATAAAAAGCTAAGAGGAACTGCCTTGTACTAATTAGAATCAACGTGCAGTCTGATGACACTTTATAGGCTTCAATTACCATACTCGGCAGGAAGGAGCTTTCAAACATCTGTATGATGACTATTCTCCACTGGGATGTCATTTACAGTGCAAAGTATTAAAAACAGGGACAAAAATCAATTATAATCTTTGAAAATGAGCATATTCTTTATCTGAGAGATTTGAACTTGTGTGTGGAAATTTGCTTTAAAAGGAAAGACAGAAACTGATTTGACAATGGAAAACAGGCAGCTCCCCGCCACCCCCATATCTGATTTGCACAAAATTAAACTTAAGGTTCATTAAAATCATAATTTGCATATGAAATGCAGGAACAAAAGAATATTATTATAAGTTGAGCCTAAGAAAGCAACAGCTAACCACATGCAAGGTTCAAGAAGAGGCTTTCTTTAAGTTTTTAGGTGAATATTCAGAAATACGGTTCATTGATCAGGATTACTTGGATAATTAAAGAGATGCACACACTAGGCAGGAACTCAAAATCAATCTTTTATTGCTCTAAATTGTTCTAAACAATTATTTTCATTATCTTCACACAGAAAAACACTATGCAAAAGCAATAGGGAGGGTAGGAAGCAACCAACAGCCAATAAGAATGTTACGCCAGCTGGTTCCTATTCGATACACTAGTGCAGAGGACTAAGGATTTTACCCTGTGATCAAAGGAAACCAAACTAAAGTGAAAAAATATAAGTTAACAGAGAAAAATGTAAAGATAAAATAGAAACTTTACCACTGTAAAAGGAAAAAATAAACATCAACCAAATAAAAAGGCTGTTTGAATGGATTGAAGGGTTTTTCTTATCTAGAGATTTTTCAGACCTGTCTTAGAGAATATGCTTAGAAAGGATGGGGAAGTAATGCTGAGGTTTATTCAAGAGCAAACGGGAACAGCAGTGATCAGCTGCAGAAAATGGCTAGGAAATTTGCCAGTCATTGCACCAGCATCTTTAAGTGCAGTACAAAATGGCCGTGTTAATCCGACTTTGCAGATCACTGATGTGACCAAGCACCCCGAGTATTTTGTACAGACAGTAAGATGACTATAACTTTTTCTCTTGGAGGCAAAACTTATTTGCCTTTTAAAGGGAGTTAATGACCTACCAATATAGTGCTGTATTTTAAGAGAATTTTAAAGCATGAACTAATGTAGAGTGCCGATGCTTGCTGAGTAGCGACAAGAGCATGCTATTCTCAAGCTCTAAACATTGTCTTCTAGTAATTAAAGAGGTATGAATCTAAGGTGTTGGGTTTGACCTTTAAAGTCCTAAGCAACCTGGAAATCTAGCCAAGAGAGTAGGGTTTCTGTGCACTTTCCCCCTCTTCCTTATCTCCTTTTGGTTTTATAGTGGTGACTGGAGGAGCTGTGAGTCCCCCTCCAACATTCTGTCATTCGGTCAGACAGGACCTGGCCCTATTAAACTCTCATTCAAACATTCTTATTTCTCCTGGTAGGTACCTGGGGGGAAACTAAGAGGATATCCAGGAAGGATTGTGTTATGAAATTACCACCCAGTTTTGTAATAGGCTACTATGCAGAGGAGCAATTTTAAAACAATAGCAGGATTTTTACAGTCAAGGCAGTCCAGAACACAGGATGAGATCCCAAACAGTTGCCTATAACCAAAGATGGATTTCTTAGCCTCTTCATTTCTGTGAAACGTCATGGCTGCCAATGGCGTTCTGGAAAAAGGAACTGCACAACACAGAAATGTATCGTCTATTCCACAGCATTAAAATAAAGCCTGAATTTCACATAAAAATTCAAGATAACTAGGTTAATGCAGGATGTCTGCAGCAGAATTTCAGTAGCACAGCAGTCTCTGAAACTATTTTAAGCACTAGCAACTACTTACTTAAGTAGAATCAGCAAGAGGCCATATTCCCTATTATTTGGGAATAACAAAGCTAGAACACCTCTAACAGGCTACCTAGGGATTACTTCAGCTAAATGCAGCTTTGTTATAAAAAAAGGAAAGGATTTTTTTCAGCCTGACAGCACCATAAAACCTCTTGCTCATACTGAATGACACATGAACAGAGACTGGTATTTATAATTTTCTGCTGGCTAAAGACTCATTCTTGCTCCCATTGAACTAAATGAGGCAAAACTGCCATTGATTTCAATCACATTGTCAGTAGACCTTAAAGATACTAACCATCAGCACTTATTAATATGAAATCATCAGCGGAAAGCATATTGACTAGTTGATCTAAATACTTTATCTTCATTCATCAGAACACTTAGGCCAAATGAACAAAGACAGAAAACTGAACCCAGACCAAAGGTCAGGCTGAACGTACAAATTGCGATGACTACCGAAACACATTACCAGCAGCAGCAGGATGTGTATTACAGCCAATCAAACCAATGGGCATAATATTAAATGGGAAACACACAGCACATCCCCCTTGGTTTCCCAGAAGTTCAAATTTTTCCTCAATCAGAAACATCCTCCACCTTTTAATATAAAACATGAAAAATACATTAAAATAATGGCATAGAACTGGCCACTTCTTTGCTGAAGGCCTTTAAAAATCAAAGCCAAAATCAACTTGTGACTATAAATGCTACAACTCTTGTAAAAAGCTCTTCTATTCCATTAGTATTATTTTTAACTTCAGAGAAATAATTAATGTACTATAAAGGAGGAAAAGAGTGCTAAAAATTCTGAATTTAATTATATGAATGGTATTCTATATACACTTAATTGCATAGCAGTAACACAACTACTTTCATTACTCTTTATAGCTTCAGATGCCCATTAGCACAATCCCCGAGGTTCCTTATGAATAATTAGATTAGGAAAGGGGGACTCTCTGATGAAACGCAATAGGATGTGATGCTTATGAAAAAGCACATCTTGAATCCAGATGCTGACATGACAACAACATGAAGACCTAATTTGCACATCCAAATTAATACCATCATGATGATAATATAAAAGAAAGATATGCATTTAAAATGAGCTACAGAAAATAATGTCAAAAAGAATTGAGGTACTTATATTAAAAAATATATCTTTGTGACATTCTAACCCAGTTGGAAAGGTGTAAATAGACAAAATGTCATATTCATGAGCTACTTAAGCAGACTTACTAGAATTCAATCCACTATTTGGTAACACATGGGCAAGCTGTTTAATAAATAGTTACACCCTTCAAACATGCGCAGCACTCACATAAACAGGTGAATAAATTGCATTACATTTTATTAAACATCTGTTTCCATTTGATACGCTGAATGTTTTTGTGCTGTTTGGTGCTTCTTAGGTATAAACCATCAGGAAAATTGGCAGTGATCTGTTTTTTGAAGGATCTCTACATGGGGCAAAAAAGACACAAACAAATGGGGTTTAAAAAATCTTTTGAAGAGTCAGATATTTTTGCAGCTGTCATGAGCTGTCTGTCTGCACAGCTACACACATCTGAAGAGTTAAGAAATATCTCCCTCAAATCTACATAACAGAAAATAATGGCATCTCCATAAAAAGGGAAATAGTTTTCTTCCACTTTTGTGGTTCTCCTTCACTTAAAGAGACACAAACACATGTAAACACAAGTACACTTTACAAGGCAGACTCTACTATTTGCTACTCAGACACAAAAACCGAAGAAGTCTGCTCCTCTCTCCACATTTTACAGCATGTAATGAACATGGATCCTGTTTGCCCTATGCATCTGAGAATGTGCTCTGCCAAGCTGCAGCATTAGTCTAAATGTTTTTCAATTTTTAACAAAAATCTAAATTCACATCAAGCTGGTGGGATCCCTTTAGAATACAGAAATTTTATATGTAAACTCAGAGGAAATTACTGCTGGAAAGGATATGGCAGAGACAGTAGAGGGATAAAAGTGAATAGACAGGACACAAGCAAGAGGTGTAACACTGGAGGCACAACAGTAAAGACGTGATAAAGCCACAACTGTGCAAATGTAATCATTTGAAATTTTGTTACGATTCAAGGACAAGGAAAACCTCATTAAATGAGAAAAATATATACTTGAAGCTAATGATATTCTACACTAAGCATTTAGGAATCTACTACAAAATATCACTGAGACAAGGAGATCAATAGGATTTAAGCAAGATGTACACGGTTATGCACTTACAGCTAGCAGTAATTATGAGAAAACTTACTAACTGGGACAGAAAGATATATTAAAAACAAAACAAAAATTCCATATCCTCACAACACTCACCTCAACGTTACAGAAAACATTTTTCTGGACATATGATACACAATTAGAGGTAAACGGGATGCTAAGAGGGGAAAACCAGAAAACCTTTCCACTTTGCATTTGGGAGTCATGACAAAGCATGTATTATTTTTGTACATAATATTACACTTACTACATGAACAACAAGAATTAAGGGTGCTTCATTATTCATTCTAATAAAACACTTCATTTTGAAAGAAGTTTGAAGTGTGAGCTTCTTCATTACCACATCCCAACAGCCTGCTTACTGAGATTGATCCAACACTGTTTAAATCACTAGGAGTTCCTTCCAGGAACTTCAAGGGAAACATTATCAGGACCAAAGTCTAGAGCAGAATACGTTAACAAAACAAAAAATCAAATAACCAGCAAGAGACACAGGCAACATGCAGTGAGGAAACATATGTGAGGCATAACTGAAAGCTTTTATTGGTATATGAAAGCATTTTCATAAGCTTTTGCCACTGTAACCCTCATGCTTCCTGTACTTATCTGCTTTTTTTTTTTGTCACCTCTTGCTGTGCACTGTCTAAGCTATAAGATTCTGGTGGCATGTTCGTTTTAATCACCTATAAGGCACCATACGCTCTTGTGGCACTGAAGTGAATAAATAACAAAAGGCTTTTTATTTTGAGCAGACAGAACTAACTGCTCTTGGTCATGACATATACTGTACTCACCCAAATATATGACAGCTTCAATTCAATATAGTCCTTCACTTCAAAGGCCAAATATTAATACATATATATGTATTTAAAAATCTCCTATGTGTCATCCTAAAGCCAATAGTCAACAGTCTCCCATTGCATAAATTCACAAAATACCATGCCTAAAACCAGAGCTGTCATGCTAGTTTATACTCCTCAGCATGCCTGCCTTGCAGCCTGTGCTTTACAGCAGCACTGACACCCATTCCTGGACTTATATGGTGCAAATGGATGACATTTTAGTTCCATTATTCGCTCACCTGCTTTCCTGAAGTTCTTCAATATATGCACAAAGGTTGGAAGTTCTGACCCAAAACATTCTACTCCTGAAACACCGTCAGATGATTTAGGGTGGGTTTAGCAGACAATGGTTTCTGAAGTTACATCAGCCTAGGTGCGGGCAATAATTTATACACTACTGAGAGCTAATTTAAGTCCATGTATTTCACACGGGTTTTATTGCTAACTTTTCTCATAGAACGGTCTTACTTAAAATGCATTAAATAATGCTAGAACTCATTAAAATCAGCAGGAGAAACATGTAATCTTCTGAAAATCATAAAGAACACAGATATGAACTTAGGACATCATCTCAAAACAAGATATTGTCATCCGTGGCATTAGCAAATTTAGGCAGGCAATTTCTGTGAAATAGTCTACTATTACTTAATTAGATATCAAATACCTTTGTTACAATATGTAACAAAGGGTAAAACAATTCTGGAGCAGTCCTTAAGTTTTCAGTATTTTCAGACTACAGCCAGAGGACTGATGACAGAAGATCACCACTGCTCTGGCACATGCTGTTGTTTAGCAGAGCTGGGATACCACATAGCAGGGATGTAACATGTATACTGTTAATGTAGGAGTTCTAAAAATAAACCTTTTAAAGATATTAAGAGAACATAAGAAGGACAATGGAAGGTCAGTTTTACTGCTACCTCTGTTCCCAGCTGTATTCTCTTCTTGCATCAGTCTAGCAACTTTGCATAAGAATATTTATGCAGGAGGGTTTTAATATAAAAGAGAAAAATGTAGTGATAAGATTTTCAATAAAGCTCAGCATTCATTCCTCCTCACTAGTCTCTTTATTACCCTCATTAATATTGCTCTTCTGTCTACAGACCTGTGCCTTCAAGTGCTTCCTCATCTTTAATTTCTCTCACCTGAATAGGCCCATGGGACTTATCACAAGGGTAATATTAAGTGTGTTCATATGACTCTCCAGGATTTTTATGCATCTAGTCTGTGACTTGCAGAGATCATAACTGAAGCCTTAACAGTCTTTCCCTGGGAATCATCTAAATGCATACCAACAGAGGTGCAAATTTGCCTGGACTCGTGATAACACTTCAGTCTATTTAAGTGCATTCACAGTTCTTGGTAGCAGTTCTTATTAAAAGAAACTCTTGGGAATCTATACAGTTAAATTTCCACTGAAGCCCCAGTATCTTCACAGCCACCTAGATTTTATAGTTGCCTAAACACCATGCACATTAAAGAGTCTCTTAAAGATTGCATCTTTAGGTTGTCATAATATCCCAGTTTGAAATAAAAAAGAATAAATGTGAAGTGAAAAAACAATACAAACAGAACGTGAACTAGTAGCAGTGGGGAAAGATAATTATTGTTTCCCATCTGTTTAAAGCAAAAGCAAAACAAGTGTACAAGAAGAGCCATTTCACAAGTCTTCAGCTAGATCTGGAATTTGAGGGGAAAAAAAAAAAAAGAAGTGTCAGTTGATGAATTACAAGCTTAATTACAGCTGGGATAAGACATTTGAAAACCCAAAGGAAAAATGATTTGCTGAATGTCAGTATGCTCAGATGCCCACCAGCGAGCAGTCCCTCCTCTATTCCAGGGTTTCAGTGAAGACGACATACATGTCAACCACAGTAGAAGAAACACAAACTAATGAAACTGTGTGTAAGCTGTAATTAAACTGTCTCAGTGAATGGCACTTGGGGTATTGTGAACAGATTGTACATGTTACTTCACACAGGGCTTAATGAAGCATTCCCTGTTCTACAAACTTCACCTCTTGATTTAATTAACCTTCATACCTACACACGCACCACCTACCAATCATAATTGTTGGAAAAACCTTAAATAAACTACCGTGCTTTCAAGCTACATTATAAGAGTAGCAGAGGTTCGGTTTGGCAGCTCAGAAGTTAACCACAAGCCAATTATGAGGTTCTCAGATGATAAAAACTCATATGGTGAATTTGGCCCTAAAACAGCTCTCCCAAACACAGGACTTAGTCCCTTAAAATGAAATTGCAACAAATCAGAATAAATTAATTCACAACAATAAAAACTGTTTAAGATTTCACTAGAAGAGAAATAAACATTAAAATACTAGGCTGTGGAAGACTTTTCGATATTAAATATATTGTTTTAAGGAACAAAATAGATGGCTAACAGGTTTGCAGGCACAGCTTTACACAATACAAATATATAAATACAGAAAACTCTATCACTGGCATCAATTCTTAAAAATGGAAAGGACCGCATCATTATTGCCTTAAATGTAAAACCCATCATCTCGCAGACCATAGCTGTTAAGCTTTCACAAGTTCAGGACTGAGTAAGCCATTCACACCTCCTCCCCAGGCCTCCCATTAGCCAGCATCTTCTTTTCCAGTACCACTGTGCTACACTTTCCACTCTTGCACTTTTGATCAGCTTTAGAGCCTGAATTACACGAATCTGCTGCTCTAGTCATTTACAGCAAAACACTGGGGCACTGCAAACAAATCGTGTTTTCCTGCTGACTTCAAAGGGTGAAACATGCACCAAAAAAAAACACTCATTTCATGCTTCCTCCTGTATAAAATCCTCATTTTATACTCAAAATATGCTCAGACTCTAGCAGTCAAGCCCAGATAGAAATGCAAAGGGAGGCTCTGTCTACTCCCGTCTTCTGGTGGGAACAAACTGAAGAAGCAGGTGAACAGCAAAGCCTCATTTCACAGTTTCCTTCCAATGAAAGGAAGCAAAACCTGCTGCCCCTGTAAGGAGTAAGATTCAGTATCTGTGTGAACAACAAAGCAAGACTGACACCCTTTCTCTGCTTCCCTTCCCCCACGATGAAAGCCTACATAAAATTCTTAATATTTTAATTCATTAAAAAAATCAAGTGGCAAATACTTAATGCACAAATTAGAAAAAGAGTCAGCACTGATTTACAGAATACAGGCTGCATTGGAGAAATATCAGTAAATTCTTCACCACAGCAAAGAACAATTGAAAGCTGCAGAGAGAATTTATATGAGTCTTCAAAGCCATTTTAATAGTATCTCTCATAAAAAGTAATCTGCAGAAGTCAACAAGCCTGATGCAGAGAAGGAGAACCAGTGGACAGGATAAAAACTGGCTGAGGGATGAAAGTTTGCCAAGTCCCAGAAAATAAGGAGTCCGTTCGCATTTTAAAATTGAATCATCTGTTTTTTCACCCAGCGCTAAAGACTTACATTACAAGCAAAAAGAAGTAGAAAGACCTCCCTGGAAGCCTGTGAAGCAACGCAGATTGTTACTTTAAAAGGAACAAAACCAAAACCACATACAACAAAGCAGAAAAAAAAAAAAAAAGAACAAAAAAGCAACATTTATGGTTACATTCTGTCACTCCAAGAGAGAGATTTCAAGGAGGGGGCAGAAACCTGTGTAACAGAGGCCATAAAGCAGGATTTTAAATTAACTGAGAATTCAGTCAACCTTGACAACTTAAACAGGAGGTATCAAATCTGTCCTTTCCCTTCACAAGAGCTATGCTATTCAGTTTGCATGAGAACCTCCACCAATGTCAATGTCATTTTGGCATAAAGGATAATAATAATTGTATTTATGATATATCCCTCCAAGGCAGCATGCAAGATCACTCAAGCAACTTAAAATGTGATAATACATGAAAAATTTAATACATTTTAAACCTGTACTTACTATTTTTCACCCCAGTAGAAAATTTGCAGCCACTATAAAGCAATAAGGGGTTTTGCCTTCTGCCATTTTATTGCAGTAATGAAAAGAACAAGCATTTTGCTCACTGATGTAACAAGAGGCATAGCTGAGCACATGTGCTTACCTCCCCACGCTGCTGCTAATTACTCAAGGGCCAGCATTCACCTTTGTTATTTTCTCCCCAAATCTCAGCTCTTGTGTCCTGGCTGTCTGACAGCAATTTGGACTTCAAGAAACTGGAGTATGGCCACAAAGTGCCATACTCCAGTGGGGCCAGGGACACAGAGCAGGATGAATGTTAGTGCAATTGGTGCTGAAAGGCTGGAAGAGCATTTGGTACAGGTTACAATCAGAGCCTGCTGTGGTGAAACCACAGATACTATCGGCAGATTGTCTATCACCACCCAGGGTGGCTGCTCAATTAATGCAGGGATGCCAAAGGTCCCAATCCAGTTTTGCCTCTCACCTGGTAGAAAGCAGAACCAGTGCCTTCAAACTCCCCTGGCCTAAGCCTGAAAATAGAGTTTCCAGTTCCCAAGTTGCCTCAACACAGGTAGTCCACAGAAAAGGGCTCCCTCTCCTCCTCCCATTCCCCACTCCCTCTTCTACAGCATTACTGAACAACCCAGACACTCATAAGGCAGCTCCACATAGAGCTCAGCACAAGCTCAGGAAATTCACTAAGAATCTGAACACATGTAGAGCTCAGGACCCCCCACAGATTCATAGGTTGAGTCCACTTGAACCAGAATTAAGTCAACATTGGGTGGCTTTTAAGCCAAGGCACTTCTGACTTGGATACATATGTACTTGGGGATCTGGTGTGTCAAAACAGAAGCAGAACCAATTTTGTTTAGAAACTTCTACAGGCCATGTGGTAATTTAAGAACAGGCATTCCTGTTCTCCAAGATGTAGACAATTAATAGACTCATTAACTGTGTCTGCACCAAAAAGGACCGAAAAGCGATACATCATCCAAGTCTTTGCAATCCTGGAAGCCACAGGGCAGAAACTGATCTTCTGGGGATGTCTTCTTGCACTCTCCCATCCTCACAAACTCTCCTTGCCACACTTTACGCTGCGTGAAGGTGGCTGCTAACTGCAAAGGCAAGGCTGCTGCTACCTTCACCAGAGACTCTTCACCAGACACTCACAACTTCTGAAGGGCAGTATGAGAAGCCAGGCTGCCATGGCAGAGTTTGCCACAGCATCCTTCACTGCTGTAGTCTATACACTATCACAGCCATAAAAGGTTCTGGAAGACCTAAAAAAAAAATATCAAGGAAATGATCAAAATGATAAGCATTCTTGTTCTAAGTGCTGTTTTCAGTATTGAGAAAGTAGCTATAGCTTTTACAGACATCAACATGAAGATTTGGATTCCTTAGGGTGATCACTTCCTCAAGAGTCTGAAGTTCATGTCTTGTCTGGAGTGGTGAAAGAGTAACACACAGGGTATTATCAAGGATCTATAAGCATTCTGAACTGGACAGATAGAGAATTAAGCTCATGGCAATATTAACACCCTCACGTTCTGGTAACTGCAAATGAAGGAAATCTCTCTGCAGCTATCCTGGGCAGCACGCTGGGCTTGTTCGTTTAAAGGCAGGGTAGGTGTTACCAGCTAGGACAGCCGTCTCTCTTCTTACAATACAAAACTCTAAATGAGCAACATGCCCGAGTTCAGGTACCACAGAAAACACCATGGTCTTTTTGGCTCATGATCAGACTCCTTGTTAAAGTCCAAAGCTTTAAACTAACTTACAACCCCAGTTCTCTTTTATTTGCTATTGTGACAAAACAAAGCTAATACAGCTGATGTGTGGCGCTGCAGTAAGGTTTGTTCACAGCCCTAACTAAAATGCCTTTTTCCACACTTAATGGTAGCATTATAGGCCTTGTTCAATAATTCAACCTAGATTCCCCCTTCTTGCTGTTGTTGACAACAATCACAGGTGATAGAAACAAAAGGTTTTTGTTCTTCCTGAGACCCTGAAAAATTAGGGATTGGTGAACCAAGGAGTCCTCCATTTGCTTGTGTACCATAAACATAAACCTTGGTCTAGAAAAGCCAAATCTGTATAATATGCATCACTTCAGAGTGCAACTGATGGGAGACCCTTTTACTCTGGTCTGCAATTTGACAATACAGTGCAGAGCAGAATAAAGCCATAGACTTGGAAAAGCTATTTATAGTGCATATGCCCCAAGGAGATATAGCTAATAACTAATTCATTTCACATCACATATCTGAATGCAATATGAAAACTTCCCAGTTTGTTATCAGCACAGGAGAAAAGACCCCACAGTGGCTTTCTTTAAAATAATTAAGGATTCTTTACCAAAACATTTTAATCAAACCAAGCCTCCACAGGAGCCTTTTCTTTCCCTGCCTTATATCTGTTTCCTTAACAGGTCTGTGCCTATTAAAGTTTTGATAAAAGCTTTTCAGAACACAGCAGTTTCCCAAGCTATTAAAAATGATGCTCATTTTCTGAGATAACACATTTGTTTATCAAATAGTTTCCTACAAGCTGGATTAAAAACCAATATATTATTGGTTGTATTAACAGGAACAATGCAACAAATAGAACAATCTATTAAAAAATTCAGTGAGTAATGCAACTGTAATATCTGCATATGAGGTTTTCTGTTGGCTTAGTTGTTGGCTGTAGGAAACCAGATCAGCTAAGTATTATTCCATGGCTAGATAGCTGAATATTTTATTACAAATGATTAAGAATTAAACAACAGATACAGAAATATAAGGATTTGTAGTACATTGCAGAGACATTGATAACCACATTGAGCTTCCCTTCTGCTGCAAGTGCAGCAGAAACAAAGCAAGAAGCAGACACAATGCTCAGTGCAATGATAGCCACCTAATTTCTCCACACCCATGATTTTTGCTTTCTTTTTCCCTTCTTCTACATGCTGACACCAGGTGTTATAACAGCTTGACTTCAATGAAATGTCCTAAGAACAGTGTGGTTTCAGCCAATGCTGGTGCCAAAGCTGTATCAGAAATAAACCAGTAGGAGATGCTGCAAGGAGCCCCAGCTGGCACTCCGCAAGAGCTGCTATTGCCATGGGACTGTGCTAACCCTAACAGAAAAATAAGGGCCCTTGTGAACAAAAAAGAAGGAAAAAAACAAACCCAAACCCACAAAGCCCCACCAACCCCACAGACTAACTTATGGCTCAAAGACTTAGCAAACAATGACCCACACTTTAACCTGAGCTTTCCGTTACGTTTTTGTAATTAAAAGGCAAGTTTTTGTTAACAGGTTTTATGCTTAAATTGTAATTAATTGCTAGATGAAACAATGTGAACTAAGTCCACGAATCTGTAATACAGTGCCCCTAGGGCCCCTAGTTTTTTCCTGAGTAGCATGACAACATCCTGATTTTACTTTTACGACAGCAGAAGCAGCATGATAGAATTATTTAAAACACATGTTAAACATAAACTGTAACTAGATATTGTGAGCTTACACAGTCGCTTATTTATGTAGTAGGTTTAGTGAAAATGCTGAGAAACAATAGGGCAAAATACATACATACACACACCCCTTAATGACTTAAACATAAGTGCCTTTCCTACATGGAAAGCTTCTTTTCAAAATTACCAAAGTTTTAATGGGTAAAACCTGGATAAACATACTCTAAATCCCTAATTAAATTTAACAGAAAGAATGCAGATCTCCCTTCAATAACTCTTACAGCCTTTTAGGGTTTGGGGTTTTATCCCTTTTAGCAGTGTATTTTGATAGCATTAGGAAGTACTGCTCAGTGACAGCTGACCAGCCATTTCCAGAATCAGACCTTTTTTAGCCTGTAAAAGAATACGCTACTTTCTGTGTTATTATTGTTATTATTTAGGAAATGGAGGGAAAATGATCTGAGATTTGCTCATTTTTAGGTTGGGCGAGGGCTTCTGGGGAATATTTTTGTTCTGTTTTCACTTTTGCTGTTTGATCATTTCATTGTATTTACTGTACGACATGTTTATTGACTATGTGCTTTAGTCTGAATCACTGTATTCATCAGGAAAGAAATACGTCTCCATTGCAGAGCAAGTAAGAAAAAATATATTAACTACTAACACTAGTATAGAAAGCTATATAAATTATACTGGCAAAAAGCAGGTAATAAAATTTGCAACATGTATTTACAGAGGACTTCAGGATAATTACTGAATAAAACAGCATCAGCTGCTTACTTTTTCAGAGTTTAGTCTGAGCTAGAGTATGTCCAGACTATGTGCTACACAAGAAAGTGCAAAGACTCTACACAACTTCCGCATATAGGTATCAGCTTAGTTGATTTCTAAATGCATTAAGGTAAGGGTACAACATTAGCTATTGAACGTGATTGCCAGTTTGCAATTTTTGCTCCCATGGTATTTAGCACATTGAAGAGCAAATGTGTTAGTCATTATATTAACTCTTTAATTGTGACTTCTCCCATCAACTCAAGTGGCAGATACTTTTTTTTAAGCTAATATTTAAACTAATCCTTTTTAATTGCTGCTGCAATGTAAACTCACCAATAGCGTCATTACACAAATACGTGAAGAAATAAAATCCAAAGAGAAAAGCAGAAAATACTGAAATAAAGTAACTAATACTGTATTAGATAGAACCTTCTCTATGGTTTCTTCAAAGGTCAGAATTACCTGCTTTCCCAAGGGAATTCCAAATATTTCACTTTTAACTTTCGTAAGAAAGGAGCAGTGCAGAAGTGTGTAAGTTCACTATAAAACTTGTACATTTCAAAGTCAAAACCGATAGCACTGCATCATCAAAGACATGTGACAGCACATCAGGTTTTTGGAATCTTTGATTAGGCAGGATGAGTTAGCACCATCTCCATAATGCAGAAAAGTGAAAATACCTTTTGGAAGAGCAGGAAGAGAAGGCTAAGGGGTGGTTTCCTCCTGTAGTGTATTTATAACCACCTCCCTGCAAGGGAACATGGTTACCAATCGTCCTGTCTCCCTGTGATGGACCAATACAGGATCCTGATGTGCCAGTACATCAATTTGTCAGAAGCAGCTAGAGCAGCATTAAACAGCAGCACAGCGAGCAAGTGTTCAGTGATGTTATGGTGCTGAACGTACATAAAAGCTCCCATCAGTATGCTGCTGCTGCTGAAGAACCATCACTTTAGCTGCTAACCATGTTTGCTGTGTTTTTAGATGGGAATGCAGTGAGATAAAATGAACCACTACAAAACCAAACACCATGCAACACTACTACATTCACTTCTTGTATAGAATAGGGCAGAGTAAGAACAGTCCTGTCCCTGCCCACTGGTATGAGAAACTGAAGCCTCTTCTGGAAACCCTCCATTGTGCCAAACTCATGCTCTTGCCATGAATGTCAATGAAATTTAAAGATCTGCTTATTCCTGGTTTTCTGCCCTGTCTCCTATCATGTTCCCCACTTGGCACCATTTCATCAATATAGCAAATCCATTAGGAGCATTGCTTGCACAGACATCTGACTATATGGACTGCTCTTTAAATGGATCAGAGTTACCTTCTGTATTAAAACCATGACCATATTAGTAACTGCTGTATCTCCACAGAATCCCTTTTAAAAGCTGAAAATCCAAATTAACTTTTCTTTCCTTATGCTGCAAGGTCTCTCTTAGCGCATGCTTATTGCATTAGCCCAACCAGCCGTCTCCCAAACCAACTTAACAGATTTCTCCCACTGAACATATCAAATTGGCATCCTCTCCTTCTTGCTTCTGATGACACTTATCCTTACCCTTGTGTGCTGAAGAGTTGGAGCTAATGAAATGATCTGTATATCATCATGCTTTAACTCAAGATACTATCTAATTGGATCACCTTGAGCTATTAAATATGCTTAGTTATATATTAAGACCTTTCAAATAAAGGGAAACCTTTTGGGTTAAGTGCTCAAAAACATTTGCCATGACTATTTTTCAAGATACCTTCCTATACATTTAATTAATTCACTTAGCGACTACTAAGCTAAAGTAAAATTAGCTTGTGGTTTTACAGCTGAATACAAAAGCAGCCCACAAAAGAACATGAGCAAATTTCCAAGTTTTGTTGACTTTTGAGTACTTGATTTCATCAAGCATGTTTTTCATTTAACATTTAAAACGTCCCTGTGTTTCCGGTGCTTCTAAATTCTGTAATTAGTGCCTATAAAATCCCTTTCATTTATTATCTGGAATTTAAAATTCTGTTCAGCATTTTACTACTGTTATAGTACTATCTATACTAACAGAAATCTATCATGCCACAACAGCCTTAGTCTTGCTGCAACGTGTGGTTAAGGACAGCCTGAGCCATCCTCTCTCTAGTCCTTCATCAGGGGCTGGAGAATAGCCTGTCCACATCCAGCACTGCCATAGCAGGCAGTGAACTCCAGAGCCTTACACCAAAACATATGGTTAGCTTTAATTTTCTTTGCGAGCTCCCAGATATTTCCAATGTGGTGCCTACTTTATCTCTTGTAGAAGGAAACTGAGGGCTTTGCTATTCAGAAATTATTTTGCTGGCAGTCAGAATTTCCCTAAAGATTGTAAACAGAGGAGCATGATACTTCATCATGTAAACCCACCACTGAATAACATCAGAATTTTCTAGAACAGAGAAAATGAATTTACCTCCCCCAGATGTTGAACAGATAGATATACAATAGCTATAAAGACTTATCACAAAACACTGGTGGTGAACAAAGAGGGGAAGCACTTGACACAGACCATTACAGGCCAGCTGAATGTCATCATAGATACTATCATAACCCAGCAAAAATTCACTCATCTTCCTGTTCCACTAATGATACAAACAGAAAATTAACAATTATCTGTGTGCTAAAAGTGTGACCCACTGCTGTCAACTGAAAAGATAGACATGCTCTTCAATTATTTGCTGCATTGTACTAATTAAACAGGAGAATTATGGGAACCTTTCATTAACCTCTCAGAAAGTACATGTATTTTAAAAGAACTACATTCAAGAGGAGAACCAGCTCAACAAGGCTGAACACCAGCAGCATTCATTCTTTAATATTCTTTTGTCAGACAACAGAAAACAGATGTTATGTAGCAACTTCAAAGCCATATGAAACTTGCAAATTGCACATGATCTACAGACTGCTTTATTGTGGTCAGCTGATGATTTAGAATATAGTTGGTATAGAATCTCCCTCAGCAAGATCCAAACGTGTACAAGGGACCAAATGTGCCAGTCAATCTGACCTTCCAATCATCTGAAAAAGGGTAGATTTAGATTAGGTACTAGGGAAAAATTCTTCCCTATGAGGGTGGTGAGGCACTGGAACAGGTTACACAGAGAAGCTGTGGTTGCCCCATCCCTGACAGTGTTCAAGGCCAAGTTGGATGGGGCTTGGAGCAACCTGGTCTAGTGGAAGGTGTCCCTGACTGTGGCAGCGAATTGGAACTGGATGATCTTTAAGGTCCCTTCCAACCCAAATCATTCTGTGATTCTATGATCCATTCCAGACCCCAGATGCTCTCCCAAGTATTTCATGCACTAGAGAGAAGCCACAGGAAGAATTTGTATTTGGGTACAACACCAAAACAAGGGTAAATCTCAACATTTGAAGCTGGAGGCAGCAAACAGCCTCAGCGCAACATGCAGCATGAAGGAATCAAGAAGACACATGCAGAGAGCATTCCCCCCAGTCTTTAGTTAAAAGAAAAGACAGCTCTGAAGTCTTCCAACTCAATGTCTAAACCACGTAAAATCAAGATTTTCATAGCCTCTGTGCAAGTGCATTAATATTCAATGTCATGCTCAAATAAGACAGTTTAAAAAAATGCTTAATCAGCCTTAATTTTTATGTCATGGACGATCCAAACAGAGCAATATATTCTGTTGGATACCAAAGTCTTTTAAAACGTGAACCAATACCACTACTCCAAAAACATCTTGAAACTGCTAACATTCTGTGTTAGTACAGTAATCTCCCCTATAGTTCAGAAAAGACACAGGTAGGAGACAAGATTTTCCCATCTAAAACAAAAGCAAAGAGAAGTTCTGACCTCAGAAAGCACTGAGATTGCTTGCTCATTCCAACAGCTAGCTGAGATACCAACAAAGATATAAAGAAACCTAATTATTATCTACCATTTAGAATAGTACTTTATTGATCTATTTTTTCTTTTGATGATACAGGTGTTAGGATCAAAATCTACGCTTTGTTGGACCGTAGTCTCTGATTTCATTTTATGACTGCTGAGCAAAGTAAAATCAAAACGTATGTCAAAAAAGGAAGTGGAGTTTTGGTTTAGGTTTTCACATTTTTCTTTTCCACATGTAGAAAACCCAAATAAAGTTATGCTGCCAACAGTTCCACTGTCTACCTGCCACTGAAGGCAAGTTTGTAAATCTCAGGAGAGGCTAAGTTTCCCTCCAAGCTGCAGAATCATAAGGAGCTGACAACATCAAATGCCAGAGGCAGGCCAGAAGTCTCTTTCTTTTTTGTGAACACTGATAAAAAGATAGTCCACAACAATGGGGACAAACCGAACTGTCACAACTATCCAAAAAGCAACAGAATAAAGAGTTCAAATGAGATCAAAAATGGTTAGTATACATGACTGTACCTTGGTCTATCATTTGGAAGATATAATTTATCAGTGCAAGCAGTGCAGCTTGTCTACTATACTTAGGGCTAAACCCAGATGGATTCAGTCAAGGAAATCTGAGGATTCTAGATGCCACCAGAGTCGCCTTGCGCACAAGCTTCCTTATAGCTTTCCCTAAAAAACAAAGAAATTCAAGACAAAAAAAATGGTGAAAACTTTCCTCATCTAAGGATAATTTTTCAAGCAGGAAAAAACTTTTGATCCTGTAAGTAAGCAAGCACCTTGTTCTCCCATTCACTTTCAATACCGGACAAATACTTCCTCAGTAGACACTCCCAAACTTGGAAGAGTGAAAGTCACAAGCTGCAGCCCAGATCTTTCAAGCTGCTATATTCACTTCCACCAGTGCAACCTGCTGAGACTTGGGAGAGCTTCCTCCCTCATACTCCTAACCCCAAAGAAGCAGGTACTATTTTCAGAATGACCAGGGAGGTACTGAGAGTTCCATACTGATCTAAGTCATTGAAATAATTAAGTACTTTGAAACCTCTGTAGGGTGAAACCCACTGTACAGCTGCTGAAGGAATTCAACTCAGATAAAACAGTTAACCCTTCATCAAAAACAGTTCAGCAGAATGCTTGTTGTAGGGTTTTAAGAAGCTTCAGTAAATGGAATTTAAAATGGAGACCAGAAAAATCAGTGTACAGGATACAGAGAAGAGGTGCTCTTTCTCTTTTAAAGACAGAATCTTACTAATGGAAAACAAAAACAGGGGGAAGAAGGGAAATAAAATCACACAAGCATATAAATTAAATGCTCTGTTTCAGAGAAGTAAACTGTATTTCTGTCACCAGAACATATGGAGAGAAAGTTAAGGGACCCATTTTATATTAATACTGGTATTCAAAGCAGAGCAGCCCAAACCATCAACATCTCATTCCAGGTCTGTACAGCATCAAAGACAAAATCCTTACGGATCTCTATAGAAATAGATTCTCCTTTCACTTTTCTTCAAAAGCCCTTCTTTTCTAGAAAATACATTGGAAAGAAAATGCAAGCAAGTACTGAATAGGGAAAAAAAATCTATTATGTATGTCAGGGTGATCTCAGTGCTTATTTACACATGCTTATATTTAAATTTGCAGAGCTTTGAAATTCACGAATATGAACTACTGTTTCAAAACAGGTGGTTTTCTATGGAGGCGTTTGTCATTATACAAATCTAGTCCAGACAGCAGCAATCCATTCAAGTTAGTTACTCAGGTGTGTATCTGTATGCATCCTACTCATGAGGAATTTTCCTTCTACTTATATTTGCACTATGAAAAGTTGTGCTTTTAATAAATGCCAAATCTGAATCAAGCCCCCGGTATTCTTTTGGTGGAAATGGGGCAAGTCCTCTGGGAATGAAAACCTCATATCTCTACTACAGTTTCCAAAGCATTGGAGCTATAATACTTAAACAAGCAGGGAAATGGTGTATATCACTGCTTGCAAAGGTTCAGTATAAGCAGTGAAGAGCTATCAGTACATGTATGCAACATGTAAAAGGTAAATTATGACATGCAGCAAGCCACATCTTTGAACAACAGATGTGCATAGTGCACAGACTTTTCTTTATATAAACAAATTTAATACATTTCCCATATCTTACATTGCACTTTCCTTAAAAAGGCAGAGCTCTGTTAAACAAAATCCCACCCCTTATGACTTGCCTTACAAGCTGGCTGGCAAGTAGACATGGGCAATTAGACACCAAGGGCAATTTCTAAGAGACGTCACACAGAAATACAGAAACATACATGTACTTGAATATTCTTGTCCACTTTCTGGCTCAAGAATATTAGGTGCTCAATACTTCTTCAATGATATGATCAATGACTGTGGTGCTTGAATAAAGAACAAACTAGGTTATCTCTAAACCATCTATGCCACCACTGAAAGACCTCATCTAAGCATTTATTTGCAGCAGACAATGATAGGAGAACTGTGACAAGTTGTATTTCTATCATTTCACTAGGAGCCATTTGTTGAGGTTTTCTACTTTTAGATTGCAAAACGCCATATATAAGGGATCCCCTTATCACTATATCCCCATCATGGAGTAAAGAAGCAGACCTGTCACCTAAACACTGGCAATGTGCTTATGAGCATTTCAATTTCATAATCACCTTTGGGATGACTTCCACACTATTTTTAATATCCACTATAATTACGGATTAGCATTACTTTTCATAAATGCTCTCTATACATTTTGAATGCAAGCCACCAAAAAGCTATGTCTGAGAACGACTCCCATTCTTTGCTCTCCCTCCAGTATTCACAAATTTATTTCTGGATGAAGATAAAAATCAATATAAAATATCCCACATTTATCAAAGTGCAAAACTATCTGCCATACTCTAATGACTATAATGTCAAATGACTGCTGGTCATTTGTACATATCTGTAACCTAGGATGTAGTTCTTACGTTAAAGAACACTAATAAACAATAAAAAAGTCATCTAACAATAGAAAGCTCATCTGAAAACAAAACAAGATAAAGTATCAGTGAACTATGCCATTAAAATGTATGGATACATGGGTTTTATGTACTCAACATCAGTGTCAACTAACAAATGTGAAACATCACATATATTATATTTGGCTATTGTGGGAAGAGAAGGGAAATTAGAGACTACCTTCCCCAGTCCCCCAAAGTTATATTATAACATATATAGGAAAATCTTAGGGTAAAATGCAACTGCTACTTCCAGGATAGGATGTGGTCGGCATGCACAAGAATCTACCTGGTGATTGCAGGCTCTGCCCCCTGCAGGAGTGGCAACTTCAAGGCACCATGTACCGATAAACCGCACGGCAGGTGCCAAACAAGGAAGCTAGATTTGTATTTGTAAAAGCAAAGCGAGAGTATTTTACAGCCATCAGTAATAAAGTATGACTAGAGTCACTCAAGCTTCATAGGCATAAAGTTAAAAAGTTGAAACTTGTGTTATTATGGAGAAACCTAAACAGATGCAACGGCCTCCTACAAGGTCAGGATGAACAACACTGGCAAAGAACTGCCAGTGGGAGGAAAGGCTTTGCCTTTGTGTAGGTGGATTGAGAAACAGAACTAACAAACCTCTAATCAGGAAAGACTATCCCTGAAGCCTGGTTCAGCACACCGACACCATCAACATATGGCTTCATGCATCAGCAAAACATGACTAGGCTGTCCTTTCAATGGAAATGATGCAACCTCATGAAAACTAATTGACTACACTGTACATTGGTGGGAGGGTTACAGGGAGTTACTGACCTGAATCATATTGTATAAATATGTGAAATTAGTAAAGGGAAAGCAAGGAAGACTCCAGAGTAATTGCTGGGATCAGCTGATGGACTGAACCCATCTTCTCCCATGTAGGGATGCATACTGGGTATGAACTTTATCTTATGCGTGTCAGATAACTAACACTAGCTGTTATTAGTGATTACAGTCTGGTTCGGTTATCACTTCAAGCTTGTTTTTGCAATCTATCAGAGGCAATCAGGAACCTTAATTTGTCACGATTTTGTATTAATAGAGTGTCATTCTGTAAACTGTCAGTGTTAGCCCTTTGTGGGCGCCAACAGCCATCGGCAGTGGGGAACAGATTTGGATAAAGTGGGCAGAGCTGCTGAGGGGTCCCCCTGATGCTGTTGGCACATTTTCCTGAACAAGTCAGTTGAATCACCCTCTAATCCAGCAGGACTGTTCAGTGAAGGGTTCCTATAATGGGATGCTGACAGACTGGTTGGGCACAAAGGTCTTGGCTTTCCTGGGTGTTGATACACAAATCAACTAGGGGTTGAGAAAATCTCCCCCCCTTTCACGTGACATGCTATCCAAAACCATAAACTCTAAGAGGACACTTGACCCACCCAGATTTTTCTAGGTGACTCATTTCACTGAAAAACATGGGAGATTGCCACATGAGTATGTGTTTGGCATAAATAAAAATTAACAACAGGCCTAAAAAGATTTTAGCCCATTTAGCTAAACAGTCAATGGGGAGTACTCCATGTCCCACTTACTAGGATGAAGGACTCCCACTGCACCTGATGAAATCCATCCACGGGTCCTGAAGGAGCTGATGAATGAAGTTGCTAAGGCACTGGCCATCATATTTGAAAAATCATGGCAGTCAGGTGAAGTTCCCGATGACTGGAAAAAGGGAAATATAACCCCCATTTTCAAGAAGGGGAAAATGGATGACCTGGGGAATTACAGAGCAGTCAGTCTCACCTCTGTGCCTGGCAAAATCCTGGAGCAGATTCTCCTGGAAGGCATGCTAAGGCACATGAAAATCAACAAGGTGCTTGGTGACAGCCAACATGGCTTCACTAAGGGGAAATCCTGCCTGACCAATTTGGTGGCCTTCTATGATGGGGCTACAGAACTGATGGACAGGGGTAGAGCAGTTGATGTCATCTACCTGGACTTGTGCAAAGCGTTCGACACTGTCCCACACGACATCCTTGTCTCTGAATTGGAGCGACATCAATTTGATGGATGGACCACTCAGTGGATAAAGAACTGGCTGGATGGCCGCACACAAAGAGTTGTGGTCAATGGCTCAATGTTGGCTGAGACCAGTAACGAGTGGTGTCCCTCAGGGATCTTGTCATTGTTGCTGGCATGGACACTGGGATTGAGTGTGCCCTCAGCAAGTTTGCCGATGACACCAAGCTGTGTGGTTCGGTTGATACCCTGGAGGGAAGGAATGCCATCCAGAGGGACCTTGACACGCTTGTGAGGTGGGCTGATGCCAACCTCATGAAGTTTAACCATGCCAAGTGCAAGGTCCTACACCTGGGTCGGAGCAATCCCAGGCACAGCTACAGGTTGGGCAGAGAAGAGATTCAGAGCAGCCATGTGGAGAAGGACTTGGAGGTGCTGGTTGATGAGAAAATGAACATGAGCCGGCTTCAGTGTGTGCTCACAGCCCAGAAAGCCAACCGTATCCTGGGCTGCATCAAAAGCAGCATGACCAGCAGGTCGAAGGAGGTGATCCTGCCCCTCTACTCTGCTCTTGTGAGACCTCACCTGGAGCATTGTCTGCAGTTCTGGTGTCCTCAACATAAAAAGGACATGGAACTGTTGGAACAAGTCCAGAGGAGGCCACAAGGATGATCAGGGGACTGGAGCACTCCCGTATGAAGACAGGCTGAGAAAGTTGGAGCTGTTCAGCCTGGAGAAGAGAAGGCTGCCTGGAGACCTCATAGCAGCTTTTCCAGTGTCTGAAGTGGGCCTATAGGGATGCTGGTGATGGGACGGTAGTGATAGGACAAGGGGTAACAGGTTCAAACTGAAACAGAGGAAGTTTAGATTGGATATAAGGAAGAAGTTCTTTACTGTGAGGGTGATGAGGCACTGGAATGGGCTGCCCAGGGAGATTGTGAATGCTCCATCCCTGGCGGTGTTCAAGGCCAGGTTGGACAGAGCCTTGGGTGACATGGTTTAGTGTGAGGTGTCCCTGCTCATGGCAGGGGGGTTGGATCTAGATGATCTTAAGGTCTTTCCAACCGTAAATGTTCTATGATTCTGCAAAACCCTTGATAACTAGGGAAGAGGTTTTGTTCATTCTCAGGGGGACATTACCTGCATAAAGAAAAAGAAGGGGTAGCACATAAGGCTCTGGGAAAGAAAACAAAAGCTCTCATTACACTGCTGGAAGCAATAAGGAAAGGCTACTTCAGGAGATCCTCCTATCAGCTGGGAAAGGATTGTGCCACTGTATTGTGCACACAGACAAGAAGCATTCCTAGATGAAATATTTCCTTTTTTGCCTAGTTATTTCCAAATTCAAATATGTTTTTTAACATACTTACTGTTATCAGCTGCACTGTCTAAATTTTCATGGCCTTTTAGTATGTACTGTCCTTTACAAGCCTGATTTCTAGTGATTTCTAGATGGACATTTAAACATTTTGGTTTTGGTATAGCCATGACTTTGGATAGAAATTGTTCTGTGTGAAAAAAATATCTTTTTTTTGTCCTGCTGATCCAGCTGCAGCCAGGGTGAGTAGGGGAACAACACTGCCCTCAATAAATACGAGCTTCTTAAAACCTGCAGAAGACCCACAAACGTCCATCCTCCCTTTTTGGTAGTTCACCTATCAGAATATACCTCTACCTACCTTGTCTTTCTTTTATCCTTGTATCACTGCAGCTACATATAAGCACCATTATGACTTTAAAATCCTTTTACATTATCTAGCAGTCTTCCAGAATTTTCTGATTAGCCAAACAGCAACACTAAAATTGAGGAGACAAGTGACAGAGTCTGGCAATCTCTACAACTAAATAATACCCTGTCAGAAACATACTACCAGTTAGCAACACAACAAAAACCAATCAAAAATGGACACAGAATAAAAATACCTGATAATTCTTTTGCTGGAAATTACTGATGCTTTTGGGGCAATGAAACAACATAGAGAAAGGAGTCCAGTGACCCAATTTTTACCATCATCCTGAAAACAGACTACTGTCGTAACCACTGTTTTAACATTTAGCTACGCATTAGATATATACCATAAACAGACTGTGATAAATATTTTCTAGAAATTTAAATACTCCTGTTCTCCCAACCTCTATAGATTTTCCAGCCAACAACAGCTGCTCTTTTGATTACAGCTCTAGCCTGTGTGACTGATTTCTTATTCTGGCTGAATCATCACAAAAGCAAGCCGATTGGGTAGAAAGAGAAAAAAGCTGAATACCATAGCAACTGGCTCGCAGGCTTGCTAACACGCAGGAAGGATTTTTGACTTGAACAAGAGCTACAAGTGGAAACACCAGGCCAAAAGCAGATCTGGCATAATATCAGCAACGCAACAGAACTGCAACAGTCGCTTAACTCCTCCCCAGTCTCTTCCCCTTAATACTTTTTGGGCTGCAGCAAATCTTCAGGTTCTTACTAAAATACAGTACAGGGAACAAGGAAAACGTGTGCTATGGTATTGATTCTGTATATATATCCATACAATGCTGACTCTTTGCCATAAAAAAATCAAGTCATGGAAGCAATAACAGAGCTTGAACTTCAGTTTAACCAATAATCATAACACCCATAATTACAAGGATTAAAAGTTCCTAAAGAAACTTCTCCAAATACACCTAACGACATTGTCCAAGTTAGTGATTACTTTTAGGAACACATCAAAGTAGCCAAGATATTAGTAAGAAAGACAATCACTTAATGACAATACCCTCTAAGAATTGCATCAGGTCTATAAGGAATGCATCTGAAGCAGCGTATTGCTCTGGAATAACAGTGAGAATCTGTGTTGGGTGCACAATGCAAGGTTTGGGGTGGATGAGAGGCTGCAGTGGTGGCTTCTGAGCAAAGACCACAAGCTGCCCCTGTGTTAGGCAGAGGCAGCTCCAGTCGGCTCCAAGACAGATCCACCACCGGCCAAAGCTGAGCCCATGAGTGACACTGATGGTACCTCTGTGATAACGCATGTAAGAAAGAGTGAAAAAGCTGTGCAACAGCTTCTGGGAGAGAGGAGTGAGAATATGTGAGAAATGGCCCTGCAGACACCAAGGTCAGTGCAGAAGGAGGGGAGGAGTTGCTCCAGGCACCAGAGCAGAGATTCCCTTGCAGCCCTTGGTGCAGCCTATGGTGAGGCAGGCTGTGCCCCTGCAGCCCACGGAGGTCCACGGTAGAGTGGATATCCACCTGCAGCCCATGCAGGACCCCATAGCAGAGCAGGTGGAGATGCCCTGAGGGAACTTGCAGCCCATGAGGAGCACATGCTAATCTACTCTATTTTTTAATTAGCAACAAATAAATCTGTCTCGAGTCTCTTTTACCTGATTCTTTCATCTTATTTTCCTCCCTGTTCTGCGGAGGAGGGGGAGTGAGAGAGCAGCTTGCTGGGCACCTGGCAGCCAGCTAAGATCACCCCACCATTGAGTTCTTTCATCTGAGAAAAGCATAAATCTCTCCCAGGCAACTGAAGCTATGAAGTCTTTGCTTTGAAATACATGGGCCCGTCTGTTTTAGGTCAGCTATAATAGGTCTTCAGTGAAGAATTACTGGCCTGTCTCTTCTCCACCACGTTTGGGGTGGCTTGTACTCTGGAGGCTCTATTCAATTGCATAATAAGGATCTTCACTGAGTTTGGATTTATAGGCTGGGAGAAAAGTTCTTTTTGTGCACCATTTAAGGGCATTCAAACCTGCTGTGAAGTAACAAGTCAGGAAGACCAGATACAATGCTTGCAGCACAGATACCTAAACTGCTTCTAATATTAAGGTTATTTTCTAAACCGCAGAAGTCTGAGTTAAGTACGTAACCCCACAGTATCAAATTAATTTATTTGGTCTCTATAAGCATCATTCCTGGGCTTTTACTGGCATTAAGGGCTGCTATAAGCCACTCACACCTATGAAAAAACAAATACTTTTCTGCAATCAAAATGAGGGGAAGAGCCTTGCTTTGGGTTACTGATTTTTCTGTTAATAAAACAATGAAATATGGAGCAATGGTTTTGTTAAATTTTTATTTCTTTTTTTCTTTTTTTATCTGATAAGAAATAGCCACAAAACTCTAATGGTCTTTTGTCCCTCTAATTCCCCAGTTTCACAGGGAGTTTATGGTCCCAGGACTTTTCCATCAGAGACCACAGACCTTGAATTAACAAAACATACTGGGTTTTTTTGAATGCAATGTCATTGTACTGGTAAATTCCTTGACATGTTCTACTCATGTTGCTGAAAATGGGCATATTTCTGTTTTGTCTCAGATCAGCCTAACTGCAATTAAACATTTGTGCTTGATATGCGCATGTCTCAAGGTATGTCTGTATTTATAATATATAGGATGTATGGACTTTGTTATACACTACAGAGAACTACATACCTATCTCAGAGAGGATGTCCTCTATTTTCCAAAACATACTTACTTTAAAATCACATTTTTATTTAATTCACATCCTCTAAAACAGTGCAAAATTCCTTAGTTTGGATCCATAAACAGCATATACTTATCATTTTGGTACCTCAAGCAGAAACAGGAAATGCAGGACAAAGAGAATCCAAGAAACTTAGAAAGCTACATTCAAAGTTTTAGTTGCCCTTGATTTTAAAACATGGTTGTTTCCAACCCTTACTCATCAGATACAGTGGCTTATCATAAGAGAACACTAGCTCTTTCCCATTCCTCATACTTTCAGAATGGGAATATTGGGTGAGTTTGTTTTGATATACCTTTGGTTTATTTATGGGGGGAGAAGCAAGGAATTTTTTTTTTTTACTTACACTGCAATCCAGTAATTCACACAGACAGAACATCACCTGTTTTCAGAAATATGTGAAATGGGACTCTGGTATTAGTCATGCAAGCACACTTTGTTCAAAAAAATGTTATACATATATGTATGCTGAAGATACCAACATGTTCCTTGAAAGTATGTCCCTATCACATGCAAGATCAGATTTTGTTCTCATACCAATAATTCTATTCAACTTAGCCCAATGGCAATCTATGGTTTCCCAAAATATAGTAAATTTGCTCTGAAGAGCTGATGATCTTAAGTCAGAATTCAAATAGAAGAGAGCAAGACAAGCCAGAAATACATACACTTTGGTTACCCATTCTGTGTACTTAAACCATACACACTTTTGCCTATATAAATACGAAAAATATAGATCACGGACAGTAACTTATTACAACATCAAGGTCAGACTCAAGGAGGGCTGGGATACAAAACTGTCTTTGACCTCAGCTCCGAAAGAATTTTTCCATGCTCTAAGTGGCATGATAGAAATGACAAAGGTGTAGTAGCACACCAGAGATTCAGTGACTGAAGGATGCAATGTAAGGCTAAAACCAGTGCTTGAGAAAGGATAAATGAAAAAGTAACCTAATCAGTAACAGTCATAACGATGGTTCCAGGTGTTTCTAAAACTGTGAGAGAGGACAACACAAATGTTCAGAATGCCAAACAGAATGCAGCTACACTATTGCCCTTCATTCACCTAGCAGAAAGGCACTATTTAAGCATAAATACTTCCATTGTTCTTGTCACAAAATTTCTTATGACAAAATAATTATTTCATAGACATTATTATCAGGAATTTTAAAAGAACTTGAACCACCATGGCTTTTTGTCTTAAACAAAAGAAGTCAACTGTTCAATAGCTGCATATTAGCGCAACTGATGAGTGCCTGGAAGCAACTGTCTAATAGAAGGAAACTCAGTGGTAAGACAGTAGAAACTATTCCTCCTAGTACACAGAACTACTGATACAGCTAGGGCTCAGGAAAAGTATTACAGAAGTATCAAACAGAAAAGAGGGCATCTTAGCACAAGCTCTGTACACTCAGACAAAACCCAATCTGCCTGGTTACAATCCAGTCACAGGAACACATGTAACCCATCAAACGTACAGCATACCAAGTTTTGTGTTATTACAGTGTTCAAATGTAGAACCTCATTCTTTCCCATAGTATTTAGTCTTTTGAGTTTAAAAGCGAGTTGATCTAGGTGCTTTGAAGTATTCGGCAAACTAGACAAATGTGTTTCATTGGATAATCACAGAAGAAGCTGTGTTAAACCAGGAATTCAAATTAGAGGGATCTATCCAAAAACTCTGTCAAAGATCCCCTGCGTTATACATAAAGAACAGCAGCCCCATAGATGTAGTATTACCTTCTCTGAGAAGCTGTATAGCCCATTATGAAAATGATAAACAACACTAGCTAAGTTGCCAAAGGACACCTTTAGAATTAGCAGCTAAGTAAGAATAAGAGCTCTTTATTTTACGTCAATAAAAAGTCTCCATTTACACACAGGGCACTAGTACAGAAGACAGAATCAGTACCATTTCATGCCATTTTCTGCAGTCCAGAATAAAAACACAAACAAAACAAATAGTGTGTGCACATGAGAGACAGAAAAAGGAGAACCAAAGAAAGAGAGAAAAGGCTACATGTCTTTACTTTTATTGAAAGCATTTAGGTTTGCATCATCTCTGGGACATCTCAGACTCTAAATAACAACATTTAGAAGACACGATCTCTAGGTGTGCCACTCCCTCTAGGACACAATTGTTTTCAAAAACTTTTATTCACTGCATGTAAAGTGACACAGTACAATCAATGAACTGTAGACATTTTTATCACATTTGTTTTTTGTGGCTTCCAAGGTCCATTGTCATAGGGGCTCTCTGTAACTAGCCATCTGGGATGAAAACAAAAATAAATGCTAGATATCCTTACCTCCAAGTCCATCTCCAGAATCAACCTCACAAATGCTCTCGCCTTCCATGTTGTCTTTCGGATGCAGCAGAAAGCAAGATCTTCCTCAAGTGTTTTGCTCAGGCTCCAGAATGAAGCTGGATCGACCCACTTTGCAGCCAGCAGGTGATATCTTTCAAACAAAAACATAAAAACAAAGCCATTGATCCACTTTTGCTATACAACAGAGAGGTCATTTAATTTCTCCCTTAAGCCCCACAACTTCTCAAAACTGTGTGTCAGTTAGTTCTACATTCAATATCTCAGCTCCTTATATCAATACAGTCTTTTCAGTGGGTATCTGAGGTCCTTTTTACTTGTAAATTCAATTGTCATTCACAGTATAAACCCTCCACCCCACATAAAAAGGCTGCATCAGGCCAAATTCCAGGATTATATTGAGGGGGAAAGCCTCAGCACAGGCCCATGCTTATTCATATGCCTGAGGACTACAACAGGCAATACGGAGCAACGTACTTTCCACCTACAGGATTAGCTCTGCTCTGGCATGCCGTGGGTACTGTGACACCAAACTACATTCAGGTTGCACACAACTATACAGATTGAAAGCACACAGATCATGTGGGTTTGCCTTCTTAAGACTATTCTTAAGGTCACTTTAAGTTTAGGCAGAAAGCATCTCAGTTTAGCAATGGAGCTGATTTTCAGAAGAGTGTAAAGAAGAAAAGTATAAAGATGGCTGTGGAGAAAAGACAAACCCACCTCTTGATTTATTTAAAAGAGTGACAGTAAGGGAGTAAAATCTCTTTTCCCTACTCTGAACCTGAATAGCTAGTTGTTTTTCTATTCCCCTGCTTCAGTGTAGTTAGTTTTCACGCCTCCTTCTCTTTTTGAATAAAAGAGAAATAAATCTCAATGAATTAAAAAAGAAGTACTAATGAGTCAAGAAACATCCCCCCATTGGCGCCTTTGAGAGGCAAAAATGAGACAGAAAGTAATCAAAACAGCATAGAGTTCACTTTGCAGCAAGCAGAGATCTGCCATCGAATGCTCCTGATGCAGACAGCAAAGCAAGGATGAGCTCCACCACTCATCCCCCCTGTGTAACATTTGCACTCTGATTATTTTTAAAACAAAGGAAAACAGAAACCAAAAGCCATCCAAAAAGAGGCTAATCTCTGCCACACATGAACTCAGGCCAAGAACACAGAACGTGATGAGAGAATGATGATCAAGTACAGGAACATCTAAAATCCAGTTGAGGTATCATTAGTAACCTAGAGCTAGCTGTGGAGCAATGTATTTGCTGTCTCCTCGCCAGTTTCAAATGGGCAAATATTTAATTTTTATTTGCAATTCTGTGGCCTTCTCTTTTGTCCCATAATCCTGTGTTTTACTGAGAATGAAAGGGGAAAAAAGTTCTGTTATTAACATGAACTGCACTGAATGTTCTGTTCAACAACCTTGCTCAACTTCCTATCTAAGAGAACGCAATAAACATTATAAACAAATCTGTATTCAGAGATCAAGTAAAAGAGAGTCAATAGCTCAAGTACTATGTCATTTTGGTGAGAAAAAGAAGGGCATACCTAGAAGCTCCACACCAGATGACCTCTACCTTCTTCAACTTCTTCAGGCATCTCTCTCAGCATCTGCATGTTTTTGTAGATGTTCTGGTAGTTGAGTGTAGGTGTCTGTCATGTAACAGAGCACACATAACACTGCAAAACACTGAGCAGGCTTTCCATGGAGTGACAAGTGTAGCATAGCCATCTTACACTGCTGATGCCTCTTCTTAAACTTGCATCAGCAATTCCAGGTGTTCTTCCACATGAGCATTCGTGTTTTTCAGAAGGTATGCAACTGTGGTTTGCAAAAGACTGAAGACTGAGAAAGGATCCATGAGAATGCTGATTTTTAGTGATGAAGTATCCATCACAAAAAAAGTAATCCATACATTTTATTTTAAAAGTGAAAATACTTACCAAATGAATAACTGGAAGAGAGCAGTTATAGTATCGAGCTCTGGCTGCATAGTCACACTTGAAATATGTATGTTCCATATGCTGATTTAGGATACTCACAAGAACACAGACATAGTTCTTGTTTATAAAGGCAATGAATATTGGATTTCAATGATCAAAAAAGCTCTACTGTAGATGTCACAGGATTTAGTGTTATTTTAACTGGATGAATGAGTCAGATGAGCAAATAACTGTAATTTGAGAAAGTCAACTTCTTCGTCAACTTAGACACAGGCGTTACAGAACTTAACGTGTTCATCCATCTGTAAACAAAAACGTGCATTCTTATGAAAAGCAGAGTGGGTCTCATTTTGCCTCGTAGCAACGAACTAAAAGAAATCTGCATGCCTTCATCAAAACCTGTGAGTGTAGAATAGTAAATTTCGAGACATTCAATGCATAAGGGTTGATTACTAAAATCAGATCTCAGTACTGTGAAATACTAGCATTTCAGTGCAAGGTTACTGAGACATTAAGTGAAACCAAAGTCTTCATTGCCTAGTTAGAAAATTACTATTCTTATTATTGTGGAAAACTGAGATTAAAAGAAGAGAAACAGAAGATGTGGTTTTAAATAATTTATTATTTTACATACATTCCTTGTGAAACAAATTAATTGCTCTTTATTGCATGCTTGCTGTCCCTTCCCACTTGGCTCCCATACAAATGTTGCTTTTAATAACATTTCATTCCCAGCTAAACCTTTTTTAGGGGGGAGGAGGGGCTGTTGGTGAACACAAGCCCCCTGTTGCTCTGTTCCCTAGCTATAAAAACTCTTTAATTAAAAACTGAAAGCAAAAGGATGCAGCAGTACTGAAATCTAGAACTGCTCAAATGTAATTACAACAATGGGGTAACCATAGGGTAGTATACTTAACCCAGAACTGCTTCACGCTTGGCTGCGTAAGGTTGTGAATTTACCCTTTCTGCTAGGGAGTGAAAGACCTGAAATGTTTCAAGTCACCCTTATCACAAAGGAAAAACTCCACAGCAAAGAACCAGTAAAGAATTATGTAGGACTACAGCTGTTTTAACGCAGATAGGATGCAATAATGAGTTTGATGCTTTTTAAATTATAGAGCATTTGAAATCTATAGTACCAGGACTCCTTTGGTCACATAGTTTCATTTTTTGGCAGTCTTTGCTTCCTGCTCAACCAAACCCTTTCCCCTGCTACCACCATACAGCAGGCCCCATTTTCCATGATCAAACCAGAGACTAAAGCCACCTGGGACCAAACCATCATTTGGTGCTGGTATCTGGTCCTTAATGAAAACGCTATCACAAAGGAAAAAACAAGCAATGAATATGTTTGCATGAATTCTTTGTCAGTTACTGGGGAAGTTGTTTCTGGTGTGCAGGGAAGAGAACGTGGAAGGAGGACTGGGAGGAGTCTCAGCAAGGCCAGTTGTCCACAGCTTCTGCCTGAATGTAGTGTGCAGAAGCATCCATGTTAGAGTAAGGCAGCGGTGGAAGAAAGATGAAGTCAGGAATACATAACTAGGTACTAGTTGCAGAATTCATCTTTTTTCCCTCAGTGTGGTGAAAGAAACGTCACTGCTGTACAGACAGGGGAGTGATAGAGGAACTCCTCTTATTGGCTGCTTTCTTCAGACCATGCCTGACCACACACACTGTATAGCAGGCTGCATGGAAGCTGCATATGCCATCCCTGTAGATGCCACGCAATTCCATAAACTGGAAGAACCCCCAGCCACACATACATTGGTGATCTCCAAGCTTTTTAACCAGCCCGAGCCCAAGAAAGCCAAATTAAATGTAAATGACTGCAGTCCCTTGATCTTTCTGAAATGAGCTCTAGCTGCAGATACTGGATTTTGCAGAATGATCCCCAGTAAAGCAATGGAATGCTACCACTGCAGTATATATACATTTTGATGGCAACATTTGAAAAAGCACAAATGAATAAAAAGAATATTTATATTTTCAGGGAACTTTACAAGTTTAATTTTCCAGCTGAAGTCAGAAAGATCATACCTTGCTAGATTTCACTTCCAGTGCTCAGATGACAAACATGCCAGAACTAAAATGCATAGGGAAGACCAGAGTCACTGCAGTAGCACACTTCTCTACTAATTCAAAGACCCCAGCAGCCCCAAATACAAGCTGTGGGTACACATTTTCAAACCAGATTCAACAGATTCCAACTTGAGCCCAAACTTCAAGCCTGCAGCTAGACAGACCTTCCCCAGATGTACATTGTTAACTCCTACCCATAAGTCTCAGAGGATATTTTCAGGTAGTTTATACAAGAGACTATTTATCTCCCTTCACCTCCCTCCATTCTTTTCTCTCTTTTGAGCCCACTGCAGAGGGCACAAATAGCGACAGTGCTTCCTTCCCCTTTCTCAACAGCCTTTTCTGTCATGTCTGTTGGAAACACCATTTTTTAATGTTTTGCATTGGTTATCACTGGAGAACGGTTCCATGTGAAGAACATCCTGGGCATGAGAATTAGGTGACTGCAGAGACTGACCATGCAGCTTTTAGGAAAACATCTGATGTCAAGGAGGATCCAAAAGTAGAATACCAGATTTGTAGCACTATTATGTTCTCATACAAACCTCATCCCAGGAGCAGAATTCTTCTATCTACCCCTACCAAGGCAGGGGTAGAATCTGAAAATCTGTATTACTACATCAATAGAGAGGAAGCTAATGCCAGGTCTACTTTTGAAAAGGTTCTTTCCCTCTGAGTTTACCATCAGTTGGATCTATAATGAATTATCAGTGATATATCTGTCCTGTGCCTCTGCAGGCAGCCAACCTCACACAAGGAGTCCTGCTCAACTAGTTATTTCTGCTTTCCCTCAATTTCTCTCATTTGTCATAGGAATCTATTCAGAGTTAATGAATCAGACCAAGATTCTTCATACATATTTAAGTGCTTTTCAAAAAGGAAATCTACATTTTGGCAATGGGCAGAAATCTTGTATTCAGGCATAACCATGCTTGAGTTAGTCCTGCAGTAATACCCTAACAAGAAGCCTTCCCGACTACCAGACTTAATAATCACAGTTCCTTCCTAACAAGGCTTTCAGTGAAACTGTTTCATTATTCAGAGCAAGTCTGAGTTGAATAGATTCACCTCATTTTACCACACAGCTGCATTTTTTTGAGATATCTCCATATGGAAATCTCAAGGAAGTCAAAAGGAATTACGGATATGGGCATTTTAAACACTGACAAAAATCTCAGCTTTCAGTAACTCTAAATAAGCTCCAACTCAACATTTTGCAAAAATAAGATCAAGTGCTAACAATATATCTTGCTGGGAACAGCCACGAAGGGAGATCTGTGTATTCTAATCCTGCAAAATACAGTTCAGGAAGGATATAAGAAGCAGTACCAATAGATGAATTTCACAACTTCATTCCTCCAAAAGATCATCTGAACTGGAAAGAGGAGTGATTTCTACGTCTGAGGTACTTACTTCTGCATAGTTTGGGTTTTTTTCCTTAACAAACTTTATATTTTCAAATCTCTCCATACCTGTTCTACCTGCCAAACTGTTTCACCACTCTCATCACACACAGCACTTCACTTTCCAACTGCTTTTCTTTACATTGTGAATTGTGACTACTGTAAAGAAAGTTATTTCATGCACTAGTGTGCAGCAGGGTTGACAATTCAGCCTCTATTTTAATGTAACAGAGTACCACAAAACATTTGACACGCTGGTCCATTCCTTATGGACCAGTACTATAAGGTACAATGTGAATCATGCACTGTAAACCAGGAATTCCCATCAAGCAAACACAATGCTCTCTGTTATCTTAGAAAAACAGTTTTTCCATTTGGTTCCTCTGCTAATGGCATTAACACCAACTCTGACATGTGCAGAACAACAGAATCCAAGCTAATATTTGTAAAGCCACCTGATGACATTGACGACAATCTGAAAACATGCACTACATATCATGGTTTCTGCTCTAGGCATACTAATTCAGTACTACTGAATACTAATGGAGGACAGGGTATTATATCAGAAGTATTTTCTTTGAAGATCATAGAATCATAGAATAGTTAGGGTTGGAAAGGACCTTAAGATCATCCAGTTCCAACCCCCCTGCCGTGGGCAAGGACACCTCACGTTAAACCATGTCACACCAAGGCCTTGTCCAACCTGGCCTTGAACACTGCCAGAGATGGAGCATTCACAACTTCCCTGGGCAACCCATTCCAGTGCCTCACCACCCTAACAGGAAAGAATTTCCTCCTTATATCCAATCTAAACTTCCCCTGTTTCAGTTTGAACCCGTTACCCCTTGTCCTGTAACTACAATCCCTAATGAAGAGTCCCTCCCCAGCACCCCTATAGGCCCCCTTCAGATCCTGGAAGGCTGCTATGAGGTCTCCACACAGCCTTCTCTTCTCCAGGCTGAACAGCCCCAACTTCCTCAGCCTGTCTTCATACAGGAGGTGCTCCAGTCCCCTGATCATCCTCGTGGCCCTTCTCTGGACTTGTTCCAACAGTTCCATGTCCTTTTTATGTTGAGGACACCAGAACTGCACACAATACTCCAGGTGAGGTCTCACAAGAGCAGAGTAGAGGGGCAGGATCACCTCCTTCAACCTGCTGGTCACGCTCCTTTTGATGCAGCCCAGGGTACGGTTGGCTTTCTGGGCTGTGAGCACACACTGAAGCCGCCTCATGTTCATTTTCTCATTGACCAACACCCCAAGTCCTTCTCCACAGGGCTGCTCTGAATCTCTTCTCTGCCCAACCTGTAGCTGTGCCTGGGATTGCTCCGACCCAGGTGTAGGACCTTGCACTTGGCATGGTTGAACTTCATGAGGTTGGCATAAGAAGCCAATCTCCGCAACTTAAAATTTATTATCTAGCTAGTAGGAATCAGCAAAGATTAATCAGATATACATCTTTGACATTTACACAAATTGATTGCTGCACAGTGTGGTTCTACTGTCATTAACATAAAGCACACCTTAAAAAACAAACCGCCAAACCAAAGCCTCAGAACCCACAAAGAACACCTTAAAAACACCCCCTAAACATACCTCCTTGATTTAGTGAATTTTTGGTTAACTGTCTAAATATCCCTTCAGTTTAATCAGATTTTGTTTAGACACAAAGCTAACCAAATAGCAGAATTTTTCATATTTCTAGAGGACTGTCTATTTCCAAAGGAGAGAAACTACATTCCATTTTGAAACCCACGTCTTACTGTAATCAGCAGTGATTCTAGGAGCATATAGTAAAAACAAAGGACTGATGAACATATTGATCAAAACTGCCAAAAAATGTACAGAAAATTTGATTTAAAAAAAATAAGGGAAACATAAAGAACTAACAAGAAAACCCAAACAGGTGAAATAAAAAAAACCCTTTAGTACTAGCTTGGTTTTACTGAGAAGCTTGCAGTGTAAAAACAATTTGCTTTCCTTAGGTCTTAGCTGAAGGCCTAAATTAAGCATGTAATACACACTTACAGTACTTTCTCATTTGCTGTAACGTTAATTTTCAAGACAATGTCAAGAAGCTGAATTTATGCCCAGCTACAGTTTTTATAACCAACCACGAGGAATTTAGTTTGTATGCTAGAGCAACTGTAGAAATCAATTCTTAATTTATGACCTTGCTTACCACAGCTTGAAGTCTTGCAATAAATAAATGCCTTGAGCCACAAATAAGAAACATTTGGTGAATCAGAGACAAATAACACAAATCTATACATGTATATACAGCATTAGAAAGGTCATATAAAACACAGTATTGGCTCTTTTCTTGCTCTAACATAACAATGTTTGAAAGGCAGGACACAGTAATTGGCTACATCAATACCTAGGTGGTGAACAGTTAGGAGCACCTATTTTCTTTTTAGATTACAATGTTCATCCTTTTAGAGGAATTCTTGTTGCCTGCCTGGGTTTTTTCAGTAAGGACAATTCTACAATGTTTAAAAATACAGAACCTATGAAAAAAATAGCTGTTTTCTTTGTCCTAGGATATGCAAAGTCTTTCTCTAAATGCACATTTAAGCTTCCTTCTGAACTTGCTCAGTGTTACATCACTAACAAGAAGAATAAAAACGTCAGAGCTCATGGGTTAACCTGCACTTAGTCACAACTACTCCTCTTTCTAAGCTGAATCTTTCAAATCCTCACCTATATGCCATTACTTATTTCTCACAGGAGTATAACCTAAACGAAAAAAGCACCTCATTGTTATTTTAGAATTATAACTCACAGAACATTCTTGCAAGCAAATCTCTTTTAAAAAAAACACACTTCCATTCTTGACGTATGGGACTAACTTTAGATTTTAAAATCAAGTAGTACAAAATAGCACTAGTTCAGCTAATTTTCCTTTCTTAATTGTCCCTTTCCTGTTTTGCTGCAATTCAAATGTGAATGACTGCCACTCCTTTTTATATTAGCATGATATTATTAGTTTGCACAGCAGGTGACCAAAGTAACTGACGGGAAGGTTTCCCTTATTTTAACTATAAATAAGGGATGTAATCTAATATGAAATGAAAGAATTTGGAGATTCATAATTACCCTCAGAGTTTTACATAGAAACCACATCCAGAAAAAGACTTCCTTTCTTCAAGCATAATCAAAGCTTTAGCCAAAGTAGATCATTAGGACATTTCTAATGTTACATTTTCACAAGATCCTGTAACATAGAATCATAGAATCACAGAATAGTTAGGGCTGGAAAGGACCTTAAAATCACCTAGTTCCAACCCTCCTGCCATGGGCAGGGACACCTCACACTAAACCATGTCACCCAAGGCTCTGTCCAACCTGGCCTTGAACACCGCCAGGGGTGGAGCATTCACAACTCCCCTGGGCAACTCATTCCAGTGCCTCATCACCCTCACAGTAAAGAACATGCTATGATCAGTTCTCAATGAAAGTTTTGCCATTGATATAAATAGAAAACTTATATTGAAATGCCCCTTTCTGTTCCTGCTAAAATCACAGCTGCAGCATCCTAAGGAACATAATTGTGCTCTTGTGGCTTTTGGGCATTGGTATCAGATGCCAGCACTCCCTGTAGAGGATGGAGAAAGACATCGCACCTCCTGGTATGGGGCAGAATTTGGAGCAATTCTCAGATTACCTGACCAAGCAGTGAGTATAACAGCTAACTGTGTGTAGAATTTGAAAAGACAACATACGCTCCTATTACTCTAACATCAACTCATATATATATTATGCAATGCTTTTCAGTGGAAGGACACTGAACAGAAGAGCAGATTAATCCATTTTCATTTGCTTTACTGTGTCTGCAGTAACTGCAAACCAGCTACTGACAGACAGGGGGGAAACATTTTGGGTTTATGGTCCATGGAACAGGGGGAAAGTATGGTAAAAGCATGAGGTTGAAGGAGCCAATGATAGGTCATAGTCCATTTAATTTATTTTCCACTATTTTTAACTTCTTCCTTAGTGCAAGTCATTAAAAAATTTAACAAGCCTCTTATTTTGGAACCAGAATTGTCATCTCATTTAGGAAGGGAAGATTAATTAGCAGTGAATTATACTGCTCACAGGAATCATGCTTCTTGGGAACACCCAGTCTAGGACAGCAGTACTGATGAAACCAAAAATGCCATCAGAGGAAAAGCTAGACTTACACTGAAATTACTTTGCTCATACTACTTAGTTTTACCTATAAGCACTGGCATACACAACTAAAATCCCCAAAATAACTCAGGAGACTTGAGACATCTTCTCCAAGGAAGCATCGCCTTTTGTCCTCAATGTATGTATTTATTCCAGACTAAGGGTGGAAATGATGCAGTGTTTACTGGTCAGAACTGATGTCTGGAAGTAGAGGAGAAAGTATCACATTCCAGATGTACATGATGTTTTCATACTGAAAAATAGGCTGAGATTGAGCCTACCACAGGACAGGCTAATCTTAGCAGCAGCTAAAGCAGAGCAGGAAGAACTCCGATTCCACGCAGGCTTTTCCATAGCTCAAGTGCAGGAATTATAATTTGGCAATGGTTTGTGTCTTGCTGGAAAGAAGAACTCATATTCCAAACTGAAGCCCCTCAGGTAACAGCACTTATTTTACAGGTATAAAAGCATATCCAGTTCCCAAATCTACAATGACCCCTCCACAGCTGTGTGCGGGAAGGCACAGGTATTAACACAGCCCTTGCAGAAGTGGGGAAACCATCACAGCAAACCCTGAGGAGAGGCAATCACCTGCACAATCTGGAGTAACCTTTGCTAACCTGGAGACCCTCTCCTCAGTTAATATTGACTCCCCACCCAACTCCACCTGCTACGTCCTGCCTAGCAGTATAAATCAGCTTCCATGTTACAGTCTTAAAGACAGTTTGTTCTAACTGCAGGAGAGCTGCTCAGTTAATTTGGGTTAGAGGAAATCACTTCCCCACCAACAAAACAACAAACTTACAAAACAATGTGCAGTCGCTTATAACCAATGACCCTTGCAAAACAGTTTCAAGATTCAACATCTGGGAAACACAGAAATGTATTCACTGATGGCTTTGTATCAGCATAAATGACTAATTACTTTAATCACAATGCTCAAAAGATAACAAACTTGATTTATTATAAATACAGGGGCTTGCCTTCCTTTAAAAATGACTTGCTCTGCAGTTCAGGACACAAATTGATTTATGGCACTGCTTGTAATTTTCTATTTTAACATTTAAGAATCAGTGAAAAATGAATTAAAAGTAAAGCAGAGCAAGACACATTCCCAATATAACTGTATTCAATTCCACAGCAATGCTCATACATTATATATATCTTGCCCATGGCAGGGGGGGTTGGAACTAAATGATCTTTAAGGGCCATTCCAACCCAAACCATTCTGTGAGTCTAGGATTCTTTGATTTCCCAAATAGTAAAGACACAAAAGTATTGTGGAAAACATGCAAAGAATACAAGAATAATTTGGCCAAGATTACAGAAAGAGTGAATATTCTTGCCTTTGTCACACATGACTGTTCATTATTTAGTGATGCCTGACTTGTGCTGCTGAGACCAGTTGAATACAATTCCAATCCAGTTTAGCCAGGAATAACTGAGAGAGTCATAAAAAAGTCTCTTAAAACAGATTATGAATCATTTCTGGCATAGGATCCCATCAGAGAGAGAGAGACTGAATCTGCCTGGAGTCCAGTAATGGACAAGCAGGTATCTTCACATCTGTGCTGCAAAGCCACTTAGGAAAGCACTTTGCTCTTTCATGACCCCTGCATCACCCGTCCTTCACCTCACCTCTGGGCCACGTATGAACAGACAAAGCACTTCAAGCATGTCAGGTACCCATGACAAGGCTTATAGATTTACTGCACTGCATTCACACCACATAATACAGTTACAGGTTTCTGCAGTACGGATCTTTCAAATAAATACAAAAAACATCTGTGTCTGATCTACTTACACTAAGATTAAATTGCTTAGGACTCTCTCATCCATTTTGAAGTCCTCTTAAATTTGTCCAAACAAGATGACTGCCATGGATTCCCTCTTTTGAAGAGCCCTCAGATGCTTTTTTTATATATTTTGCTGCATGGGTGAAGGGAGAACCAGCATATCAGAGATCAGAAGAAACATTTATCATAGTTCACTGGTAACCAGCAAAGTTGTCTAGCTTATCTTGAGTTTTTGGGGTAATCACTGGAGCCCCAAGATGCCCAAGGAGACTGTCACACAACTGTGTATTAGTACAGTTGCTTAGCCATTTTAGTGTTAATTATTATCACATCAACATTTGCAGAAAACAGTGATTAAGGGCAAGATAAGATTATTTCCCACTGGAAGATGTTTTCAGAGACTGGAAGATCTGCTTGATCTAACTTGAACTGTAAACTCAGCTAAACCAAACCATATTCCCCAGGGCACTGCAACAAACCCATTATCATCAAATAGACAATGGGCAGCCAGGTTCATATTACAGCTGCTTCTTGTGTTGATCAGCACAGTCACCGTGACCTTGAGTTCCCCCTGTTTTAATATATCCTCACATTGTCTCTCATCTCATACTTAACACTAATATTCTTCTGAGCAAAGCCACCTCCTTCTTGTGTGTTTACAGAACCAGTTGTGCCTAGTGACCCTCAGTGCTACCACAGTATAAATAATAAGACAGAGATGCATCTGATCATGATTTATGGCAGAGAGCTGAACAACACATTCAATGAAATCTTTGCATTATCAAAGTCAATTTTTATTCTTGAGGGTAGGGTCTTTCCTATTATATCATCATGGTTGGTATCTTCTTGGTACAAATTATCTTTCATATGAAAATGTTTTTTTTTTATTCACCTAGCTATTCCGATTATCATTATTTCAGTCACCTATCAATTCAGATTATTGTTATTGTGATTATTACCACAACCACACAAAATGGAAGTAAGAATATTATTTTCAATGGCACTTCGGTCAAATTCTATCAATCATTTCTTCCAAGCCTGGTGGCACACAAAGTCCCAGAATTCATATCACTGCAGTTTGGAAGATATCCATCAAAAGATTAGTAAAAGACACCTGTTTTGGTCTATGCTTTTGGTCCACGAGCGGCCCACATATATTCTATAACCACTCACAGACGACAAAGTACCAAACACCACTTCTGCATAGCTGCAGAAAAACAGCATGCTACTGTAGTAATTACAAAAGAGATCAGAATGTATGAGATACCTACAAATGTAACACAGGTTTCTAAGATATTTAATGAGAGTCACACAGTTCAGATAGCTCTGTGATAGCCTGTGAGAAAAGTCTTTGGAATCCGATGTCATACTACTACTCAGGTATGTCTGGAAGTGCATATATCATTTTTGAGGAATGCTGATAAAGATTGCTCATTTTCTTTCTTGGATCTTTATCTCACATTACTGGTTTCATACTTAAATGCCTTTCAAATAAAGGTGCCCTCATTCTATGAACTGAACTATCTGGAGTTCTGCTCAGTTTTTTTAATTCACAGAATCAGAGGTCAGGCAGAGGGAAGTGTTCAGGGAAAGATTTGGAACAAACTACAAAAGAATGAGAGATATAAATTCAAGCAGAATCTGACACAATTAGAGGAATTCTCATTCACAAAATTAAATTCCACTATTTTACACAAAAAGAAGCCATTAAATAGATACCTGTTGGTTAAATCTGGGTTATAAACAGAACCATTATGGCAGTGAGAGTGTAATGAACAGCGTTTACTGACATCATGAAAATGATTCCAACCTTCAAAAGTCTTTTAACTGAGATTATGTTTCAGAAGGAAACATTGTTTTGAACAGAAATCTTGTGTTACAGCTTGAATTTTAAAATGTACCACTATTGTTTCAGAGAAGCATTGAGACTGGAAGCTCACTCTTCCAGGCATTTATTTTGTAACAATCATTTAATTTCGTATTTAGTTATGTTTGACAACTCTCGTGGGGAGCTGAACACCCTCCTCTACAGCTCTGTGAGTACTGAGAGAAAAATATGAAATAACTTTGAAAATGACAGATCAGGTTCACTGGCAGCCTGGTTCTGCTAAGCTCAGCAAGAGGAAAGCTGCTCAGTATCTTTACCACTGCAGTCACTCCTAGAGGCTATTCTGACTTGCGCTTGCTGGCAAAAGTTCCTAAAGGACCATCTGCCAGCAAGAACAGTGGGGGGAAAAAGTCATTCATGTGCACACTCAAGTACTGCCAAGTCCTCCCTAATTCTCAAAACTTCTAATAGTAGAAGCTACCGCAAGCAAGATTTAAGACTTTAGTATGTCAATGTTACCTGTGTGAAGTCCTCAACATAGAAGCCCTTCACCAGAAGAGACAAAAGAGAGTCTTCATAAAAAGAGGAGGAGAAAAGTGAACAGGTAAAACAATTTATCTTTTATACTCAGAATACTATGGTTATGGTCACAGAACCATGGTGGGGGCAGTTAAGAAGTGACCAGTAAATACAACAAATATGTGCACATTAAACTTATATCTTAAAAATTGCTGCTACAGGTCTACTTATTTAACTTATTACTATATAAATCCATGTAATCCTAAAGCATTCAAACAGCAGATGCATGGCAGAGCAGCCTATGCTTCAGTAACAGAACATGCTGTTTCCCTCAATCACATTTGAAAAAAGGCAGATCAAAGAGTCAAAAATGTAAAATTAAATGCAAAACCTTATTCTGATTTAAGGAAACCAAAACAATTATATATATTTTAAATACGTGGATATATATATCTTTCACATATATATATATAAACACATTTCAAAATTAGAGCTTCATTTTCTTAGCCTGTCCTATTATATGTACCCATTCCCACCCTCACAAGGGTAAAATGTACCCTTGAAGGCATCAGCCTGCATAGAATGGCAGCAGCTGGTCTGTTCTGTTCTGGGTCTGAGCAGATGCAGCACACATTGCCAGAGTTGTCTGTACATGATGCTTTCTCACAAATACTCATAAGGCTTTTTTAATTAATCTTTTTTTCCCCTTCTTCCTTTGCTATTTCTACTGAAAGCATGGCTTTGATTAGGATTTTCATCCTCTATGGTACTGGCCAAGGAGTAAGGTGGTCCTAAGTGAGTAAACCCTACAGTTATACTATTACAGTCTCATCTTCCTTCCCCTTCACACTATTTATCTATTCATCACGCATTTTTAAGTGACATCTAACATTTAGACGATATTCAGTTCTAGACACAGTTCATGGAAATCATCACTTAGTAACAGTCAGTAACACTGAAGTCAGTGAAATGTTTGATTTCATACCAGTGCTCTCTGCCTTCTAGCACAGCACTGGATCTTCTGTGATACAGTGAGCAACAGTGATTTTTCCCTATCACTAGATGTTCAGACTAGATTTTGGGTTCACTTGGCTCATGGAACAAAAGAAAAAGACAGACTTTGCTGTTCAGATGAAGCACAGTGTAACTGGTCATAGGCACTGTTGTTTTACGACAGAATTCTAACCTAAACTGTAAGCCTCAGTCTGGGGAGAAATAAATCTGCTTACTGGCACAATTTATACAACTTTGCAGGATGGGAAAGGTTTGGGGGTTTTGTTTTTTACAGTGATTTGGTTTCTGTTGATACCAATCACTCCTTCATTCCCATTTCCATGCAGTTCTACAGCTCAGCCTGAAACTGCAGTTCAGCTGTTTCTTTTGCACACTGATACTACAAAATTCATCCTGTAAAACAGAGAATACTTTTTCTCCATCTAACATTAAGCCAGCAACTTTTTATTTATTCATGCCCTGTTCCTGTGAAAAGAAGTCAATGGGGGTGGTCAATGCGTGGAACAGACCTCTACAACACAGCCTCTTCTATAAGCGGTTTCAGTACATAGACCTTATATAACCGAGCTAACAGAAAAAGGAAAATAGTATAAATATTAAGGAAGAAAAACACCATCATGAGAGAAATACTAGAAAATAATGGTCTCTGTCAGTGTGAAACCATCAGCACTGTGGATTGAAAAATCTTGTAACTTGAAGGCAAGGCACAATTCAATTTGTCTTCAGCTTCTTTTACCCCGTGTTCCTCTGAAGTGTTCGGCTAAAGCCAGCATGAGGTCTGCTCCGAACTTGTGTCAGATTCCTCTACAAGCTGTATGAAAACACACACTTGCACCACCCACAGCAACTGCGGTTACTCCAAACAAGAAATCCCTACACCTCCACTGTGAGGTTCAAATGTATCAGGTTCATAGCACACCTGGCAGAGTCAGGCACTTTCAGCCATGTAACTAGGACAGGCGAGTACACAGGCCATAACATCACTTTTCTTCCACACAGGCATTTAGCTGAGAGGACAGAGGGAAGAAAGAAGCAGCATCAGCATTAATCTAGCAGCAGCCTCCCTGCGGGGCTCGCAAAGGTCTTCTAGTGTCCTCTGCCCATCAGGGACAGTGCTAAAAGCCATCAGACACCAGGCAGGACTGGGGCAGGAGACAACCTGGAATGAACTTCTTTCAAACAGACCTCCATGTTATTCCCAACCATCCAGAACTGGGCAGCCAAGCCTCAATTTAAAATTAAACAAAAACCCTATTAGTAAACACTAATAAAAATCTCTTCCAGTTTTCAAAAAAAAACAACTCTTCCAACAGAATAAATGTTTTCATTCTAATTTCTCTCTGCTGTTTCCATCCTAGGGAACAAACAGGACCTTGTTCTTCCAGCCTGGTCCCAAACTGCCACAATACATTGTATCATTCTCTCCTTCTTAACAGCAAAATAAGCTGCTTTTTTCTCTTCTGACAAACCCCAGTGCAATGCAAATGTCACCACATCACTCAGCACTCCTCTCACATTTCCACAGACAGGATCTGGTAGACAGTGTTACATCAAACTGTCTAAACTGCAGCCATCTTTGCTCTAAGATTCCAGCTAACATCCCAATTCTTTTTTTTTTTTCACCTGGAAGTTCAGATTAATTTTCTTGGAATTTAACCACTGCCTTTTTCATTACAGCTAAATTTTAACCAATCTCTTAAATTTTATTAAAGTGCTTCTTAAGATGTATCTGTCCTTTAAAAAAAAAAAAAAAAGACTTTTCTTTTTCCTGAAGCACATTCTGAAGTACTTTAAAACAGAACACATGAACACATTTCCCAATTTGTTTCATTTCCCTGGAAGAGCCCAAATTATTTGATCAAGCAAAAGAAAGTCTACAAAAATTCACACTTCCTGGCACAACAGCAATTAAAGCGCAGGAGAAATTCTCTATCAACTCCAAATGCACAGTAGATGAGCCTAAGAATGAAACTGCAAATGGTATTTAAGAGCAAACTTCTCTTTGCCCCAGAAAATCTCACAGTTCCAGGGTCTCAGTATTTATTCTGTGAACTTTCAATTTGCTGCATACTAAAGCAGAAAACTCTGCTTTTTTAGATTCCATCAACCTCAATACTCTTGAGCTGTTAGGTTTCACTAATCTCCCTAAGAACGACAAAACAAAAACCACTTTAAATGTGGTTTCATGGCTTATCTGACAGTTTGACTTTATGAAAACTCATTTGTGAGTTAGGTTTTTATGGATTGCAAAGGACGACAGGTACCTGTACTGTATCTGAGGCGATGATTATCAGATGGCATTCGCATGAGGCCCCTGAAGGAAGATTTACATTCTGTATCACCTTTTCATTTTTGTCTGCATATCTCAACCTGGGTTTGCAGTATTTTGACTGTTAAAACTGTTTTCAACATCTGAGTTCAAATAACCTGCTACAAGATTAAAGGCGACACTCTTGAAAGCAATTTCAATGGACTTCAATTTTCTACGCGCTCAAAATAATTAAATGAGTGAAATTGTTATTGTGGGATTTGGGCACTATTTGCTTGTTTGTTCCTTGCACAGAGACAGCTCCAAATACATATTTCCTTATTATCTGCATTACAGGAGTATGCAAAGTCTCAGGCAGCTTTGGGTTTCTGTGTGCAAACAGAAAAATGTATTTCCTGCCCTGTGAGAGTTCACAGCATTGGCAATGATTCTGCAATGAGTTCCATGCATGGCAACACCTGAACCTTTATGGATGGCATAATAATGCTGCAGATGACTGGGAACTAAATATATAATAACCATTTTTCATATACATTGTTAAACAGCTGCTGATTGATAATGATAACCTGGTCACTTATGAACTTGGCTGGACTAAAACTGCCAACCGAAAGATGAATGAAGGATAAAAGCCTCGTCCTTCATGAAACCTGGAGAGACAGGTGACAAATTCTTTCCCACAGTCACAATACTACTAAATAGTAACATGTTAGGAGCCTATGATAACTACCTAATAAATCTATGAAACCAGTTGAACAGCCTGATATCTGAGCAAAGGAGTTTTTTCCTCATAGCTTTGGCAATTTAGTGTCCCTTTTACTTACAGATGCCAGTGACAAAGTTTTGATGAGAAGGAATTTCCTCCTGCTGCATCTCAGCCATTTATTTTTAGAAGTCTGGCGCTGACACATGGAACATTTTTAACACACATCAAGTAAATGCTTCAGTTTGAATAATCTAACATTACACAGTTCCTTCCATATCATCACGCACAGCCTGACATACTCCACCCTAGCTCCAAACCTACTAGGGAAATGCCCTTCAGAAAATGCCTCCAGAAGACTGGGAATCCCCTCTGGATCATCTACATATAAATACAGATCTGTATTATCTTCACAGACAGAAAGACAAAGAAAAAAACCAAGATTTTAGCATGTAGGTTTCCCAACTGTGACGAGGCATGGTCATACATTATTCAGTGTGAACTTGAACAGTTGCTTTATCCTTGTTTGCAACCTACGCCTCCAACACATGACCCAAAATTCTGGATATGTCCCTTTGAACTCTGTTGTTATGCAGTGGTCAGTGAGAAAAATGAGTTTGTGACTTCAGACTGAAGGCTCAAACCAACTCACTATAATTCAGGAAAGATAGTTATATACCCTCTCCAAGGACTAGTTTAACTTTCCTCTACTGTCAGTCCTTGGACATAACCAGCAAGGGTATACAATCACTAGCATATAACTGGAGGTAAGGAAAAGGCAATAAAACTAAAGCTCTTAAGACAGAGATCTGTAACTGCAATGCTGAAGCCTTTTCTTATATGATCAGTCAAAGTGGGATCAACAGAATTACTTATACAAGTTAGGACTCCAGGATCAAGGTCATGAGGTTTATCCTGCTCTGGGATACTCTAGATACTATGCTGTTTTACAAGTCTGCTCCTTTAGATCACCACTATTCAATGTAAACATGCAGAAAAATCAGACTCTGTATTAGTTAGAATTCATTGAAGTCGTAATCAGAGACAGAAAGGTAAATGCAGTATGAATAAAATACAGTGTGAAGAAAATAGTGTCTTTGACCATTCTTTTGTGCTCATACTTGACAACGATTTAATTGTATTTTTGTACTTGAATTTAAAATTAAGTCTTTTATAAGAACAGTTTAATTGTGATAAGGATATAATTATCTTCAAAGCTTTACACGGCATAGAAGTAGGTTTGAGCTCAATATCTAGGAGTCCAACTCTGGACCTCTCCACAGCTTTGTCAGCAACAGTAAGAGGTTAACAATCTGCACTGCATTCAAAAGAGCTGAAAAATCAGATCCATGTCATTTATTGGCACCATGCAAACATTAAGTAAGGTGACTTATTAGTAAATATACCTAATATTATACTACCTGATGCTGCGTATTGTCATGACAAGGATACTCAAACTGTGTTCACTTAAAATGAATTTTTGGATAAGTCCCAAATTACTTCCGAGTTTAACTCGGTTACTCATTTTAACTATGAATCAAATCCTGTATCTCTTGCTAGCCTGACAAAAAGAGAAGTCAGGAACTGTTTTAGCTGTATACGGAGTGAATACCATTCTGATTTACATCCTCTAAAGTAAAAAAGGCAAGAAATCTCTTTGGAATTCTAGTTATGAAAATGAACTCTTTTTATTCTAGATCTTCTGGAACTAGTCATGAATATTGGTAAATTATTGGTAACTATCAAACTGTACTATGTTCTCTTGTTATCATACCTGTATACAAACAACCACAGAAGCAGAGTTAAACAGGCTTATGGGCCTCAAATACAAATGACAATCAAGTGGTTGCAAATCCTTCACATAGCATCTGAAGCTACAAAAGCAACTGAACATGACCTAAAAGCCTTGACAAGCCTTTGTTTCCATTTTCTCAATTGTATTTCTATATTTAAGAGATGTAAATTTAGCTGAAAACAAAACACTCATCACCGTATTTGAAATCTGTAGAGTACTTAAATAAATCCAGGTACATATATGACGATTCATTTGCCAAAAATTTGTGAGCACTCGCTATTTTTGTTGTGAAAAAACTCACATCAGTCCTCTAATGTGCTTTATCACGTATTTTTTGTTTTAGATGACAACTATCTATTCTAACTGCAATACACAGCCATTACTTTCATATAGTGTAGAATATTGCATGTCTAAATTTAGATAGGCAGATTTCATTAATTGTAAATTAATTTTAAAAAGAACATGAATTTACCAGCTTAATTGGTGTTAATATCTAAATTACATAGTAATTACAAAAAGAGAAAACGTGGAGATACGGCTTTACAACGGAAACCTAATAGTTCATTTAGATACTGCAAACCAACATTCACTATCTTATCAATTTCTGGTGCATTTCAAAGCATGCCTCCTGGTGTAGTCCTCTAAAGCTCCTCTTGCACACAAGGCTGTTTTTCTGATTCACATTTAGACCAGACTGCATTCAGTGATTCGCATGCTACGTTGTAGACGTGTACATCAAGCATTGACAACGTCTCTGAAAATAAAACAGTGCAAAAAGAAAAGAAAGATGCAAAGGTGCCATCCAACCACAAAGAAATATCAAAATGTGAGATCAGTCAAGCAGAATAATGCAACCTCAGTGAATCCAGCCCTCGCCGCTCTACGGAACATAAACTGATTATCTGTTCAAGACTGGTGGTTCATTCAAGACAAGGGGTCGGTCTCTGTCCAGCAGCCTGTCCCGCAGGAACCACTGCCTGGCAGCAATCACTGCATGGACAGAGACTCTTCCACCCACTCACCTCCAGAAGTGACCTCTTCAGAACTGGGCTGAGGAACATTGGCAGGACAATGTGGGGAAGCTTGCATTGCTGCTGCCCTTTGCTATACCTGTCCTGTGGAGAAATAGAGGACTTAATTTCCAGGGCTGCAGTGAGCATCTCCCACATTACAAGTAAAGGAAAAAGAAATGAATTTGACAATGCCTGCTTTGAACAAGTACATTTAGGGGTGTGGTGAAGAACTCCCATTTTCTACTCAAGTATTTGGGTTACTTTCACATCTTCTGTGGAGCTCCATTTGTCTGCCCAGCCAGCAAGCTGGATTCTTTGGTCCATGAGTTGATGGTGTTCTTGCCAGTTACCTATACAGCGAGCTGGGATATGACCATTGAGAATCAACTAAAAAGCATGAGTAAAATAAATAGGAAATCATGCTTAAATAAGTCTCTCAACTCTGACATGAGCAAGTACTTGCCATTGGGTAACTCTCTCCCTTCTACCTCCCTTTCACAATGGCAAGTTTCTTAGTCTGCTCTTTATACATTTCCATTACAGAAACCATTACCATACAGATTTCCTAACATAGAAACAGTCCTGTTTACTTCTTCTGTCCCACCCATTCCATAAAGGCATTACATTTTACTTCCACATTAATCTAAATAGGTTTACCTCAAGAATTGATCCTAGCAAAAACAACTTTTAAAGGAAAAAAGGAAACCTTCCATTATCCTCATGGTTTCCAGCTAGAACAACGGGTTTCAGCCACCACTTTCAGTGTGACACATAGAAATTACCTGTTGATACCAAAAGCATAGTCCTTTAAAACGAGAGGAAAAAAACCTCTATCTGAAATACATAATTCATACTTTTGAGCGTGGTGGTGATTACAATGTTTTACAATTTCAAAAGCAATTCCCTAAAGCTTTACTAAAACAAGGCTGTTTGCTTCCAAAAGTGATTCCTTTGTATCTTTCAGGAGAACCATGACAATTTTTGTTGAAGGAAATGTCAAGTTTAGACACAGAGTATTGGAAGCTAATGACCAACTATTTTATTCTGATAGGAGCATACTCTGAGTACTGACGTTCACAGGCAGGCGCAATTTCCAATGATTATTTGGAAACACTTCAGCCTTCATTACATTTGCTTAACTTTGACCAACAGCGATGTTAATCTTGAAAGTGAACTGGAAGGCAAGACAAAGCCTATACATGTGAGGTTTATACATAATTCAGAGCTGCTGAAAAGCATCGAACGTGTATCTGTAGACTCTCGCATTGCATTGGACAGTCAAAGCTTCTTAGTTCATCCTTTTGAAAGTATCATGGCAGACAAGCAAGGAGTGGAGGCTTAGCAAAGGGATTTTGCTCTACAAAACACCAGAGTGGTTCATGTCTTATAAACTAACATTTTGTAGAAGTACAGAATCAGTGTATATGGGGCAGGGCCTCTGCAACTCTGTGGTCCAGTGAACTACTGGAAGCACAACCTTGCCAAAACTGTCGATCAGGTCAGCTGTGGATTCGTATGGTAGGGTCTTGAAAACCAGAAAGGGTGGAGATGCCACAACCTCTTTGGATAACCTTTCCAGTTCTGCACTGCCCTCCTAGAGAAAAAGCTGTTCTAAGTAGCCAGTCTGAACCTCTCAAGCTGCCTATCAGTTGCTTTGACCTTACAATATCATGCACCACTACCCAGAAGTGTTTGGCTCCACTGTCTCTGCAATCCCTGTCAAGTACCTATGAACTGCTACTGAATTGCCCTCAGCCTTCTCTTCACCAGCTTCAACAAGCGGGTGGAAGAGCCAAGAAAGTGATTAGAAAAATATTGCAGAGGAACTCTATTAGGGAAAAAACAAAGCAAACCAACAAACAGACACAAGTTATCAATCACTTAAGCTCGATCTATCAGCTGGGTATATGCTGCAAACATAGGGGTAAACAGAATCGTTCTCTTATTTGGGCAGAACTGACTTATGCCTGAAACACACAGACAAAGTATGTTTTGGACTTAAGTCTGACTTTAGCCAAGATATTTGGATGAGGTATCTCCAAGAGAAATAATAATAATTGGTCACATATATTGCACCATATTCAATAAATCTAGTATTTAAATATAAACCAAGGTACAGCAAGTTGGCTCAAAAAAAAATAGGACAATGATTAATTCTGTCCTGAGCACTATAAATCAATGACCTGTTCACTTTCTAAGACAATTAGATGTGCTAATTCTAAGCACTAACAGTAAATCTGCTCCTTTTCTTTGGTTGACAAACACTAGAGGAGTATCGGAACCAAAACCTACATACTGCCTAAACCCCTCTCAGAGTCACCAAAAAGCTGCCCTTGGAAGGGCTGGCATTAGTGCAAACAGGTTTCACCCCAAACCACAACTTTTAATGTGTTTACCCTCCCTCAAATGCAAACTGGTAAAAGTTAAAACTGGGGGATGAGGAGGAAGCTACAACTGAAAGCAAGAGCTGAAACAGGCAGTATGGATTTTTGTTTGCTTTAGTAGTCCCCAAAAACATCAAATGGCAAGCATTTCACACTGTCAGGGTAACCTACTTTTGTTTCAAAAACAAGCCTTAAGTATTCAGAAACAAGCACCCCATGCACTAAATGCTTCAAAGAGCCTTTCCTTTGCTTACATCCTCCTGATTTTCTCCCAAGTTAACTATTGTTCTGAAACCTCTCCTACAGTCTGCATACTCCAAGCACTTCAAGAGGCACTTTAACCATATGGGGTATTTCTAAAATGTAGGATCACTTTCACTGTCAGGGAGAGTAGTTCATGGAATTCAAAAAGAAAACAATTTTGCCACGGGAGGAAGATATGTTCCAGAGATCAGTCCAACTCAAACAGAAAGCTATTTCATTACAAAGTTCATGCTATTTTTCACATAAGCTCACATCCTACCACCATATCCAAGCTAGAATATATCCTTCTTCCTTGTTTAAACATTGGGTAGACTCTATTATGTATATAAGGACTGTAACAGAGCTCCTGGATGTAGTTACCAGATCCATCAGAATTTTTCCTTTCAGTCCTATGGAAATCACTGTTTTTTTTACAGCTCATTTCCCTTTGAGAAATGAAGGAAACCTACCTTTCAATCTCCATGGCTGGAAAAAGTCCATTGTGTGGATCTTTACATGAATGTATCCATTAATCTGTGGCTGCAGTAGTGCCTTCCTCATCTCCATTCTTCACCCAGTGACAACATTCAGGTTGAACACAACCTTGCCCATTTCCTGCACGTGTGAGAGGACAGTACCACTGTGGACTGTAGTCCCACCTGGGTCTCCCCAGCCTGCATATACCTAGTGAAGAAAAATGAGCCTAACAATTTGAACCTACAGCTGAATCCTGTTAGTTGTCTGCCAAGAAACCCATACTTAGGTTCCAGTACCCAGAAATGACATGGCTAGTACCTGAATTTTAATGGACAGACTCCACAGAAAAAGGATTAATGACAGTTTCAATATACTATATACTATGGCTTTGCTAAGAACCTAGGATTTTTTTTATGCAAGCTAAAAGAATATTGATTTCTTTCAAGTCCACTGCACACTAAATGCAATTCCCACTGTTGATATTTGAGGTATTGGATAAAAATGACGCTTCTCCCTAAGAAAAGAGTCAACGAGTCTTTCATGAAGCAGAAATGTCTAAGGCTCTCTGGTATTTCAAACAACCCTGTCAGCTGGAGGCAGCCAAAAACTTACATTGATTCATGAAAAAAAACAACAAAGAAAATTCAATTTGATGTCACCCATGCCTAGTGTATATTCACTGTGCGCTGTGGACTGCAAGACATTGCCAATCTAGAAACATCCATAGTGATACAGTTAACAGTACAAACTCAGTGCTTCATCTCCCAGTTACAAACTAAGGGAGAACAAGAAATGGCTGTGAAGCCACAGAAGAAAAAAAAAGCCATATGTGAGAAAGTGGCTGGATCCCGAGAAACTTCAGGAGGTTACATCACAAGTGCAAAATACTGCACTTGGGGCAGAAGAGCTCCACACATCTGGCTGAAAAGCAAGTGGCAATGTAGCAGCCTGGCTGGAAAGGACCACTTTAGGTCATCCAGGTTGCTAGACTGAGTATGAGCAAACAGTGGGCGCATCTCAGCAAACCACATGCTGGGCTAATGCTACCAAGCAAACAGCCAGCAGAAAGAGGTCTATCACTGCTCAGTACTGATAAGGTTGCATTTCAAACACTGTGTCCAGTTCCCAACTTTTCCTCCCCCCAGCTGAAGCAGAAAAATTGGACAAATCCAGCAAAGTCCTAAGCACCTATGAAGTTGGTCAGGTGCATTAGGAAGTTTGGAGAGACTGGGGGAGCTGGGCTTGTTGAAGCTGAGGAGAAGGCCGAGGGCAGTTCAATAGCAGTTCATAGGTACTTGACAGGGATTGCAGAGACAGTGGAGCCAAACACTTCTTGGTAGTGGTGCATGATATTGTAAGGTCAAAAGCAACTGATAGGCAGCTTGAGAGGCTCAGACTGGCTACTTAGAACAGCTTTTTCTCTAGGAGGGCAGTGCAGAACTGGAAAGGTTATCCAAAGAGGTTGTGGCGTCTCCACCCTTGCTGGTTTTCAAGACCCTACCACACGAATCCACAGCTGACCTGATCGACAGTTTTGGCAAGGTTGTGCTTCCAGTAGTTCACTGGACCACAGAGTTGCAGAGGCCCTGCCCCATATACACCGATTCTGCACTTCTACAAAATGTTAGTTTATAAGACATGAACCACTCTGGTGTTTTGTAGAGCAAAATCCCTTTGCTAAGCCTCCACTCCTTGCTTGTCTGCCATGATACTTTCAAAAGGATGAACTAAGAAGCTTTGACTGTCCAATGCAATGTCATTCTACAGATTAAGCAAACAAATGCCTGTTCCAAAGGGCTGGATCACCGTGCCCCACTCTTTGTCACTAACAACCCAAACAAAGCACAAAGATACAACATGTGCACCAAGAAGTCTGATTCATATATCCAGAGCTAGAAAAGGCAACTCATCTCTGCTCAGCTTACTTGATTTGACCACAAGAGGTTGACAGACTCCCACAAGTGACTGAACCAAGTTATGCTAAAGTTAACCACGTTTTTTTAAGACTGATTAACTGAAGAGACTTATTCTGCATTTGACAAACAATTTCTTCCCAATAATGCAGCTGTGGTAATTCTTCAGCTACAGTCTATTCCTTGACTGTGGGCTACTCTTTGATGTAGCGCCTCAATCAAAAAAATCTGGAATGCTCTTAACAGTTATCACGACTACAGGAAAACTCCTCATCAGCTTAAGTATTTACATAAATGTTCTGCCTACAGCCTAAACCGCCACTGTGTCAGTATTACACTATCACAATATGAACTTTCTGGAAGCTGTAAAAGCATAATTTAGGGGGGCAATATGAAACTAACAAGTACAAACCCAAAAATACCGATCAGAGGAAATTACTGTTTTCCTAAGACATACATATTTTCTAAAGTTCTGGTAGTGATAACCCTGAAAAATAACTGTAACAAATTTATTTAAAACCGTGTTACTGACATTCAGGAAGTATCCTGTAATTTTTTCAGAGACATTTAATTATACCTTTCCTGCTACTCATCCATTGAAAGATCTTCTGGTTAGCATTAATTTGAATCTTCCTGCAACATAAATTAATACAACTTAGACACATATTTCAGCCCATTAAATAACAAACTGATAATGTGTCCAGGCAGTTTATTCTTGAAAGGAAGAAACAGACACAGAATTAAAACCTGAACTACAATTACTCTGCATTTCAGGAAGTTAAAAAGTAGCCTGAAGCAACATTACCTCAAAGAGAAAATCCAGACAGTAGCTTTGCTTCACGTGAAGACATACAACAATATTTAAAAGAAAACAATATGCAGCAAGGATAAATTATAAAGAAGGAGTAAGCAAAGAGGTCAAAAAAAACCCAAATGGGTTTGTACCCAGGTTATCATAAATTTGAATGTATTAAGGAAACTTGCAAAGACAGTATTAAGATCACAACATTCAACAGGATAACTTTAATAGTACCCTAAATTTAACAACTTTTATTATACGTGAGAAATTCCAGATAGGCTTCCTAACCCATTATGCAAAGGAACAAAATGATAACCCTAAATGGCTGTAGTAACTATGGAAAATGTGTTCTTTTGGTTAAAGAATAAATTTTTGATAGGCTAAATATACAGTTTGCTGGTGAACAGGAATGTAGTAAACCCTAAGAAAAATAACACCTTTAACAAATGCACATAATTTCAGCTCCCAGAGGTTTCTTCTCATGAAAGTGCAAAATGCACTTACATTTCCTAACAGTGTGTAGAAAAAATTAAGCTTTGTAGAAGCTAAGGTTTCTCAATACAGCAGTTAGGCCAAATTTCCACCTTTATCTATTTCTGCCCTAAAGAACAAAACCAGTAATGGCATTGAATCTCTGAAGATTCAGCACACTGAGATTCCCAGAAAGGTTTTTGATAAGTAATTATTTTATCCATTCTTGCACTGAGTCAGACAAACTCTTCAAAAGAAAATCCTTTTCCACTATTAGGGGTTATATACTACGTGTATATAATATAGTACTGAAGACAAAAGTAACTAAGTTTACTGTACAAAGTAATTAGGAAAAATAGATGTAAAGATTAAAATCAGGACTCTTAAAACACAAATAAAATATGTGGCTTGTATATACAGACATATGTTTTTTGGACTTACAATACATATACAGAATACAGTTATGCAAAGCCAGGCACCCTGGTCCAATCCCACTCAAGCCAGTGGCAGGTTTTTAATAGACTTCATTGGATACTAAAGCACAATTACATAAAGGCTGTAACAACCTGTCAGGATTTTACAGAAGAAATTGCTGCTCTTTGATGGAAATGCAGATCTTGGTGTCCTAACAAAAAATAAGTAGTACATTACAGTTCTTAAAATCTTCATGCAGCTTGCGTTATTTCCAGTCACTTCCAGTTCCACAGCATAGTGGTAAACTTAAAAAAGGAAACACCTCTAGCCTTTCCCTTGGTAAAATCTGGTAAAATTCCCTTGGTAAAATCCTGACCCCATTCTTCAGACATCTCTGTTGATACTAACCTATTTAACTAGGACCTTACCCAGGAAGCCTGTCGGGCCTCCTTCCAAAGTCAGACATTCCTTTTCAATAGAATGGTGTAGAGGTAGAGACTCTTAAAATTCCAAGAAGACCCTCCCCTTGCATGTGAGGATGATAGACAGATAAATAACTAACTCCAGGTCCAAGATGATTTTGAGTCACATCCAAGTCCTTTAATGACAGTAAAAGAATGGTACTAATAGGCAGTTCCAGACCTCACCCTCTCAAGATCCAATGAACATAAGTACAGAGAGCAGAAAGAAGTTGGCAAAGACTGCCACATGCATTACAGTTCTGGACGGATTTCCTTTTTTTTTTTTCCTAGATAAAGATTTCTGGACCTTGAAAAGAAGACATGATTGCAAATAAAAGCCCAGTATCACTACAATCAAGTGAAACAGCACATGACAAAAGAACAACTGTAGTCAAGGATGGAATGACCGTATTTCCATCTCCTTATTTCTCTCCCACCACAGCTTGGATCTACATTCCTGACTTTCTCCTCTGTCTGAGCAGGAGTATTACTTCCAGAGAGAGACGTGGAGAATTTAAAGCTTTGGGCCCTGAACAGAGATGGAACAGTTGCCTTCTGGCAGGAATTAAGGCTGGCATGGAATATTCACAAAAAAAAATAAAATTAAAAGATAGTCTGGAAAATGGCCAAAAGGAGATCAAAGGAACTTTAGCAGCATGAAGGCATATACCAGAAGCACATGAAAGGGAACTTCAAGGCAGACCACTAGGTTTAAGGAAGTATCTTTTGCCTGGGTAAAAGGCAGTGTGAATGAGGGGAAAATGTAAATTACACTTGTGAAATATTTAGTCCCAAAATATCTATACTCTTTTGTATAATTTCCAGACCTGACCACACGTCAGACATATACAACAAAAGACGTATTTCAGATTCAGCCCATATTTTGAAATATAAGAACTGATCAGCATATCCTTCTTCCTCTTCTTGAAGAACAACGTGCTACTGTATCTGAGATTCAGATTCTGCAAAATGCCAGCTATCTGTGAGTTAAAACATATTAAACACAGAGAAACTATAGCTCATGTCTTTTAACACATATATTGTGGTAAATATATGCAACAGGCATGCATAATTATGATGGTAAACTGAGACTTTCCAGAAACACCAATATGATGAAGTTCAACTAGAAACGGTAACAGAAGAAATCTGGAAGGATTATATAGGACACTGGCAGAACTACATAGCTTCAAATTAGGTGAGGACTCTAGTAGGACCAACCATGGCAGCACAGAGCTCATTATTTAACCCTAATTTTTTGTAACTTCATTAAAGACTTAATCTTTAAAAGTAGTATTAAGGGTAAAAAAATGTGATTGTTGTGTGTCCAATGTTGTCACACAGAGGTCTAGCAGCATCAGTGATTCAGGGGTGAATTGAGAAGCTGGCATCCTCACCACCACTGGGAAAAAGGGCAGCAAATGGACACAGACAGAATCCACATGCTTATTATACCCATGTATTTACTGGACTTCCAAAGCATTTCTGTTTAATATTAGCTTCTGCATTTAGTTTGCCTGCAATGCAGAAAGTCTCTCCTCTCTGAAGCATAAGCTAATAGAAATTCCTAAATCATTTTCTGCTCTGTTCACACAGAGGGACCTACAGAGGGGAGGCCAGACCATGGCTTCACTGAGACTCACTCATAGAACTGCAGGAACAAGATGGCTCCAGAACAATCAGTTATCCACATATGTGATCTCAGTACCCCCACGGCTGGAAAGAGGAGCTCTGGGGATTCTGAATTGGATAAAAGCTTCAGGGAACTGCTGGGTTATTGCTTTTAAGAGCTATTAGGATGAAGAGGTGCTTTGGCTCATCCCTTGTTTCTGCGCTATGCGCTGCTATTGCACTCTGTCAATAAATTCTGTCCATGATTCCACCAGAAAAGGCAGGTTTTGAAAAACAGAATGAAAACAATTAGAGGAAAATCTTCCTGTTTTCCAGCAGAAGTTTTCTCAGTGAGGCACAGAACAAGGAACAGAAAAAACAATGCGTCTTCAGACATGAGAGAGTTGGGGTTGTTCAGCCTGGAGAAGAGAAGGCTCCAGGAAGACCTTATTGCAGCCTTCCAGTACATAAAGGGGGGCTATAAAGAAAGATGTGGAGAGACTTTTTATCAGGGCCGGTTGTGATAGGACAAGGGGTAATGGTTTTAAACTAAAAGAGGGTGGATTTAGACAAGACATTAGGAAGTAATTTTTTACAATGAAGGTGCTGAAACACTGGAACAGGCTGCCCAGAGAGGTGGGTAGATGCCCCATCCATAGAAATGTTCAAGTTCAGGCTGGACAGGGCTCTGAGCAACCTGATCTAGTTGAAGATATCGCTGCTTATTTCAGGGGGATCAGACTAGATGACCTTTAAAGGTCCCTTCCAACCCAAGCTATTCTACAATTCTATATATTTTAGGCATCCCCAGTTAACAAACTGTTAATTCAAATACTGACCCCATTAACCTGTATACAGATCTTTCAAAGCATGTAAACTACAGAACTAGCGTGCTCTCCCAAGTTACTCTAACTCTGTCATGCTGCAGAATAAAACATTTTAGAATGGGTAGATGATGAATACATTAGAGAAATCAGATTTAAAGCAAGGCAAAATGGTTAATGGTAGCTCTAAAGTTAAAAGCTTTTTAAATCTTGGCAAAATTCAGATAACATTTTCTATTTAGCCTTAAAATTAAATCTCAAAAGTGTCTGGATTTACTGGATGCATTATTGTCTTGGACAATGAAGATCCATGAATGTATATGCTCTTATGCATGAACATATAACAAACGGAGATTTCTGGATCAGAGGTGACTTAGCAAGAGGAACAATATGAGCTTAGAAATATTTCCAATGATTCAGGATAAGAAACTGCTAAACTAGGTATTTTTTATAGCAAACTGTAAATTCTATTGCTAACAATAATATGCCACCCAAAATGACTGAACTCAGTCATTAAAATATAAATTAAAGGAATAGCATCCTGTGCCAACTTCAATACAACTACATCTATCAAGTCTCATCTGTAGTAGCTGGGCTGATGTTTGCTATGTGGAGTTAAAAACACTAATTCCTCCAATTTACAGCAACTTCTTGGCTTTCAGGAACAAAAATCGTTTTCTGTCTAAATATACTTACACTTAACAATCAGGAATTAATCCCTCTGCAAACAATTCTCCACATTGGCAATCTTCTTTGTTAGTAATTATTTATAACACAGAAGCATCAAAGCTTTCTGCTTTCAGATCTAATATTAGTACTATTACTACCATTTCCCAGGTACATCCAGGATAACTGTCAAACATTTTTCAATATACTTATAGTTCCTATTTCTCCCTTGCCTTCTACCATGCATAAATATTACAAAAACCTTATAGACAGCTGGTTTTGAAGAGGCTTTACAGTAAACATCACTACTATATGTCTCTACAACACAGATTAAGTGGTGCACATTAGTTTGCATGGTGCAGCAATGGGGCCCCGATGGCAGACAGAAGTCAGCACTGTTCACCACAGGCTGTACTCTCCGGGGTAGGCAGGTGTGGTGTTTCCTTCTCTGTCAGCAAGGGACAAGTCTAGAAACAGGCCAAGTTTGCTGACATTTTAAGCAGAAGCTGGACTCAGGTTGCTGGGCTCACTAGGGCCTCTTTCACCCTGGTCTCCCCTCTGCCTGTACTACCTCTACAATGGGACAGCTACCCACAGCAGCAGAGAAGTAAGGGTGGGCAGCCCAAGCTACAACATCCTCTGGAGAATGGACTGTTTGCTGCTAATAACAGCATCCACAAGCGGTTTCAAACCAAACCACAAATTAAAATACCTTGATATTGATTTGAAGGTATGCAAAAGTAAAAGAAACATTCTCAGTATTTCAACCTAACCAAAAAACTAGGAAAGGTCGATGCAAGAAACAACTGTTTGTACAAGTCACATTCTGCAGTGATTTCTGCAGGGCAGTTCAAAGTTTAAGCAACTAAAACTCTTCACTTGGACATTGTGTAAATTCTTGCAGCTAGTAAATCTTCAAGTTTTAACATAATTGGTTGATTTTCAGTATCATTACTACTAACAGATGCAACTTACTTGTTTCTAATCTAGAACCTTTATAACATTTACATAGTGCCACAAAGGGCCTCTACTCTGTATGAGCTATTTTCCTGAAATGCAAGTGGAAGCACAGAAATATTGAATCTAACAATTAAGTACATACTTGGCCCTCGAAGCCAAAAGTCATGCCCAAGTAATCAAAAATGCAGCTCATCACCTCCACATGGGAAAATCAGAAATGCAAGGACACTGCTTCTCATGCCATGGTGTAAGGAAAGTTTCATTCCAGTCACAGACCAGCTCTCACTTCCTTGATGAGCAAACACTGACATACACAGACCAAAATAGTCTGCGAATCATATAGGACCCGAAAGACAGACACTGCCCTACATACAAACTCTTACTGTCCCATCTCCCAATGCTGAAACTTCTGCACAGCTGGTTCATACTTCTAGATTCACATTCCAAGCATAAGTGGAACGAATACAGACACACCAGACAACACGTACCAGCAGCCATCCACAACACTTCTGTGAGTATAACATATACAGAAGCATAACTGTACACAACATGCACAAAATCATATTCACATTGCATTCAGTGAGGAGTACCACCACCCATATGACCATAACTTAACTCTTGGCATCAGGTATTCCAGGAATTCCTGTAAGATGTGTAATAATTCACAGCTGCCCGTTTCAAAGAGACTGCATATGTGAATTCTGCTTTGAGCTTCACTGCTGATTAAAGAGAGTGTACTTGACCTAAATCTCCCATTCAAAAGAAGACTACAGCATACATATCCGACTTCATCTTGTACTGGTTATTCCCATATCACAGATCTGCATGCAGAAAGAAAAGATATCAAAACAAGCAGGGTGTCAAAATTACCTTCTAGCATAATGAGAGTTTTGTGTGCTACCCTCACAGCCAATTTTGCCCTGTGATTACCAGTTCACTGGGCCTATTTGTTGAATTCTGCTAATTAGTTATTAGTCCTGAATTTATTAGTTGAATTTTTTTTTATCATAACGTAGAAATAAAGACACTATCAGAAATTATTTATGAAATAGTGACAGACAGAGCCTGATTTACACTATACATCTGAAAATGCTGGAAAGATTTGATACAGACCTTGTGCCAAGTTATATCATCAATTGAAACCTCTCAACATTAATAGAAGGTGAGGTTGCACTGACTGGGTAAAAGTTCAGAAATACATTACTGAAATTTACTGACCAGCTCACTGCTTGAAAACTATTTTTACTGTCTTTGAAAGACTCATTTGATGTCTTAGATTAAGGGGAAATAATATGGATCCATTAAAAAAAGAGAGAAGGAAATAAGCAGTCATTTATTTTTCACTGAACTCTGATAATCTTTATTTTTACTAGAAAAATAAACAACAAGCAGACATGGCCCAACAAGCAGAGCATGTTATGGCTGTCTTTAATGCAAGCAGTGCTATCACAGGGCAGCATTAACCTCAGAATTTATGCAAATAGTGCTCTATTGTACAGTCATCAACTACTTGCAAGGCCTGGGTTGCATAAACAAACAAAAGCACTACTAACAGGAAGAATTAAGGTGACAATTAATTAAGTTCTACTCAGACTTGAGTTGAACTGCAGCTGGAAGATAATAAACCAACTCTCAGTCCTTTACTTTCTTATGTACTCTGCTCCTAAGTAAAACACACTCAAATACCATTGTATTACGATCAGTAAATACAAAAGAAAAAGCAGTGCTATATTTTACAATACAGATCCCAGTTAAATACATTGTATTTAACAGCACAGATCCCAGACCCCTGACATATTAATAATTCACAAAAGTCACTGAACTGCATGACTCATTTTGCTGGAAGATTTTATTAGAAATTGAGTCTCTTAATGTACATTTATATTACCAATATTTGCAGTGGCAAAACACAGACTGCTGTCATATGCATTCAAGCAATGAAAATAACAGGTACAGTAGTTTTTCAGAAAGGAAACATTCCTGAGAAAAGGAGCTCTCTTACCATCTGTAAGGCTGCTTTGCTAGGTGGGGTTTTTGTTTTTGGTAAAGAACCATGAGACTTTCACAAGGAACCAGTAACACAGTACCACATTCATTACTAAAGGCAAGTTTAGTGTTAACCTAAGAACTACAGAAATAATTGATCAAGAAAGTGCCTAAATATGCCTAGATGTGCATTTAAAACCCTTTCTTGTTTAAAAAACAAAAATACCCATAACTTCCTCTACTTTTTCTGAGATAATTACCTACCTTCCTTGCCCTGACCAAAGAACTACACTTATATTAGCCAGCAAATACCTTGTCTTCTCTTAGCATATACTCCTCTACATAAAGCCTTAGTACAGTGGATGATACAAACTACAAAAGGAAAGTCTCAAAGATGCTGAAACTTGTAATGATATAGTAAAACAATGTAAGCAGCAATGATTGATTCCTTTTTTATGGCTGTAATAAAAGATACTCAGTTCTTTATTATAAAATATTCAGTGTTATTGTATTGTGTTTCACATTTTAAACTGATGTAAGAACCACATATATTATTCTCTAAACTCACCATTTAAATACATGATATATTGCTGGAATGTCTGAGGTCTACATAGAAAACGAAATAGATTGCAAGGTACAGTTTGCTTTTCACCATGATGCATACACTAAATAAATTGCTCCTACAGTGAACAAGGACACTGACTCTACCTGTGCGGTGGTGTTTAGCTTTACATTATTCAATGCTTTTGAATTGTCAGCTTCAATTAGACAGAAATCTGTCACAGAGAGAGAATTTGCATAGATCACATTTTGTGCCTGCATTTTATCTTCCACATACGCTGCACTGTTGACCCCCGAACTTCCATTTGTTAAGCTTTATATGTAGCTAAATCGAATGATAGAATAGTTGGGGTTGGAAGGGATCTTCAAAGGACATTTAGTCCAACCCCCCTACAATGAGCACAGACACCTTCCACTAGATCGGATTACCCAGAACCACATCCAACCTGGCCTTGAATGTCTCCACTGACGGCGTATCTACCACCTCTCTGAACAACCTGTGCCAGCATTTTTCCACCCTCTTTTAGTTTAAAACCATTGATTACATCCTGTCGCAACAGGCCCTGCTAAGAAGTCTCTCCACACCTTTCTTATAGGCCCCTTTTAAGTACTGAAGGGCCACAATAAGGTCTCCCTGAAGCCTTTTCTCTAGGCTTAACCCCAACTCTCTCAGCCTTTCCTCATAGGAGAGGCACTCCACCCCTCTGATCATTTCTGTGGCCCTCCTCTGGATAGTAGTTATAAATATACTCTAAACATTTCTATTCATAATGTTTCCAGTCCATATTTATCTATATATAATAATATACATAGGAATAAACTGAATATAGGCTAAACGCTGAAACTAATTGGTCTTTTTGTGCCACCCAACACTGCTGGCAGCTGAGAAAAGCCCCATACTGATACGATGACATTCTTTCGCAGCTCTGTGTACTCACTGCCATGGAAGCAGCTCAGCTGGTTTATCATGCAGCTAATATTCTAGACAGTTCTTTTCTTTTGTTAGTACGTCTTACTCATTTCTCCAGGACCTATAACACTACACAGCAACTATATAGAGCTAGTTATTATTTAGTTACTGAGTGGGAGATCATCTGTTGATGATCTATGCAAAGAGAGACAAAATTACCATCGGTCCCTGAGGGCAACCCACCAAAACCAGCACTGGATATGCATGCCTTTGCAAATGGGGAACACATTGCCACCCAGTTTAGTCACACTTGGTAACATTCCACAGGGTACATGTGTCGCTGGTGAATAATTGTCAAGTGGATGCATGACATTAAATGGGGATCCAAACCAAGTTAACTCCATGCCTTTTAAGCATGTCCTGCAGTTCAGAGTAGCCTGAAGTGCTCTCTTAAGAGGTTCTAACAGCCAGCCCATGAACTAAACCCTTCCTTGAAGAGGCAGGTATTTTGAGGAGGCTGTAACACGTTACCACTAACATGCCACTGCACTCCAGGAACGCTGCAAATTAACTCCAAAATCGCAGTCTAGGGTCAACTATCCTAATCCTATTCCTGATTATGATTTCTTCATAAGGCACTTTTGGCAAGTAAAATAGAGATGATGATATTATGAGTGCCTAACACAGGTAGTATGGAAATTGAATCTATGGAGTACTTTGAATATGTAGCTGGTACTGCACAGTGACAAGTGTTGCTGACAGTGTAATTCAGTTTGCTAAACCTATATTTTCCAGGTTTGCCTGAGTGAATTATTGCCCCATGTTGCCCACACTGGATGCTGCCTTAAATGTCTGTGCCATGCAGACCCAAGCTTCGGGTAGTACCAGTCTCATTTTCCTACATGCTGAGCCGCCCATCCAGCAGCAGGTTTGAGTGGGTGAGCAAACACTTCAGGCCTCAGTGTGAGCCAGCACAACAGCTCTGCTCTCGCCCTGCTTCTGTGGCTTCTACCAACTAAGCTGCATGAATAAAGATTACAAAGCCAGCACCGTCAGCTGGAGGGAATAAACCTTATTAATCCAAATCTTCAAGGCTACCCACAACATTTATCTGAATAGCACTGTGAATGAAAGGAGAACCAAATCCATGCACAAAAGGACATAACTATATCCTGTTTAACAAGGGGCAAAGTTATGCTTTAACAAGGTTTACCTCTGTTCATACTCAAAGAAAAAAAGCTAAGTAACACATGTGCATAGAACAGCAATGAGCAATAATTTCTATGCTCATTCCAAAACTGTTTCTAAGTGAGTTTTGTAAAAAGACAAAATTCATCAGTATTCACAACATAAATTGCTGGAGGTTAAGAGAGGAAGAGTTACTTCTTGCACTCTACTTAATAAGCTCCTCAGAAATAAGTGAACAGACTGGACTGATGGTGAGCCTGAGCCAGCAGAGCAGTATCTGTTCACTATATTCACCCAATACTCTCAGGTAGTCAGCTCTTCTTCAAATTACATTTGAGATGTTTATGAAAGAACAGTTCATAAACAGATTTCTTCTTGCCGGATGAAAACATCAGATGATTTCCCTTAACTTTGATTAATACAGACCAGAGTTACTAATTTCTTTAGTTAAGGGGGAAAAGCTCCCTAAATTTTTTCTCATTATCTGCAGAGGATTTTTCTGTAAAGGAAAAAAAAAAGTCTTTTTTCATCCTCTCTAATAGATGCTTCACATGGTTATGATTCAATATGTTTTATACTACACTGGTAATTCTCATTCTCCAAATATCACATTTAAGGAGGTTAATACACCATTAACATGATTAACTTTTTAATAGAAATTAAGCCATATGGAACCAATCTGCACCATTTGGCCATATTAATGACTAGATAGTGAAGGTCAGCTTCTGCACCTGAGCAACTTCACTGGTTTCACTTGAATTTCCAGGCCTAGACCAAAGGAATGAACCTACCTCTCTCTAGAAACTGAAAGCATAAGCAACTTCCTATTTTTTTCCCAAAATAGAGATAATCCATAAAAAGGCAGGGGTGAATCAATACACTAGGCCTGTCTGCAATCTTCCGAATGCCTTCACCACCAGAAAAGCATTTTTCTGATAAATTTGGGATCATGGAGGTGAATCACATCCCTTAATGCAGTTTGGCGAGAACGGTGAATTTTATTCATTATTTCTCTGTCAATCATTACATGTATAAATTGCAGAGTAACGAATTACAGTGCAGTTGATCAAAGGAGCAGCACTGTTTCCTATAGCTTTTTGCCCCTTCCAGCAATACAGCAATCAGACCACACAACTCGCAGTTGTGTATCAGACCCTGCGTGTCTGATCCTGAAGTCCCAAGACAGCAAAGCACATCAGTGGCCCTGTCAGTTTAACCACTAATAATGTCAAGAGAATTCTCAGACTGAAGGAGATTCTCTGTCCCCAAAAGCACACAAGCCCTTTCCCTCCTTTATCCCTTCCCCAACTCACTGCAATCTTGCCACCTCCCCTAACACACTTCGCCTGTAAGTAATGAAGGCTCATGTTTCTCCGTCCAGCCCATCTTCTTTCCCATGTTACACTGTGCTTCTCCTCTCTTCTCAGTTCTTCTTAAAGGTGTTGTGGAAATAATACGTTTTACTGACCCAGCACCTCCTGGGCAGCTGCTTTCCCGGAGCCGGGTGGAAAAGGCAATAAAGATAAAACGCAGCTCAGCAATGAATCACAAGCCTGAACACATCTCAGAGGTCATCTCTCCCATCCCTCTGCCCCACGGGAGGCTCAGCTATCCTCATGTCATTTCTTACAGACATCTCTGTCACCCGCTTTTAAAAACCTCAGTGATAGGAACTACACAAACTCCCTAGGCAATATAACCCAGTCTTCCATCACCTTCACATAAAAAAATTCAACCTTTTCTTCACAGGTCACATTTTCTAGGCCTCAGGTTTTTTCTCCATTCTTCCTTTACAAGTCTCATCAGGCCTTGCCTGCTTTCCCTGCACAAACAACTCCAATTAAAGAGGTTTCCTTCAAAAAACACTTCTGAAAGTGATCATTAAAGAACTTACTGTATACTGCTGCTGGAATTAAATTGTCTTTTCTATTGTGCAACTCTAACATAATTTGAAGATTTACAGTGACAAAATTATGCGAGCCTTGCGTGTTTCAAGTTCATTGGTTTTACTGCAGATACACATATGCAACAGGAGAAACAAGTCCAGATAGTCACTGTTGTCATGTGTTTCTGTAATGCCTATTACCAGAAACAGCATAACATCAACAGTAGAACATCAACCATCAAATCAAGGAACTTTTGAGATTTAAAAGACAATTCAATTTTTCATAGTCAAGCTAAAGCCATGTTTGATACAGATAACCCCAGTGTTACAAAATAGTGACCTATCGAAGAGATGAAATTTGACTTTGCTTGAGCAAGCAGTTTCATTAGGAACACAGCCCACTAGAGAGAGCAGAGCAAATCAGATTTGGCTCACAGTTTTCCTGTGAATTCATATGTCACCTGGTTGTTTATTGGTTTTAAATCACTAAAGAAGTAAAAGAGGAAGAGAACTGAAGCAATGTTCTAGTTAACCCTCATCTTCTTGATTATTGCTGGCTTTACTTTCCTCAGGGAATACAGAGGAAGAAAATGCACATAAAGGTCAGAAATACCCCCTTTTGTAAATGAATTTAGTCTGCTGCCTGGAGCAGTGAGGACAGAGGACACCCCTTACCAAGATTTTTAAACACAGATTCATAGTTATTCACAGACAACAACAAAACCAGTAACTTCTCTAATATACTGGATACAATATAAATTTGTATTTCTTTGTTTTAAATAGTGGATTATAAAAGCCAAAGACCCCAAAAGAAAGTCTTTGGGTTTGGCCCAAATGAAATTATTTTCCAATATAACAAAGCAATGCACTACTACCTTCAACTGCATTTCTGTATGTATGTTACTACTACACACCCTGCACTAACATATCACAGGACCAAATGCAAGCACTGTGAAAGGACTTCAGGCCTTGAAAATGAGGAGTGTTAAAGATTGTTTCATGGAGCCAATCTTTAAACAAAATTAGCATACAAAGAAGAACAAACCGGAACATACAAAGCACATTTTAAGCACTGGTTTAACTTATGTGTTCATTATGCATTTTAAACCAAGGATACCAATGAGAAATAAAAAATTCTGATGCTCTTTGAGCTGAAGGTGTCCCTGGAAAAATTTCACAGATAATCCATTCCCTCTTGATTTTCATGATCTTTTCAAAGGTGTGGCAATGTCAGATATAACAGATGTGAAGTTCCATTACAGCTGACCAACTAAGCATTCCCAAGAAACATTACACTAGTTGGAGATGAAAAGCTAACACTTTGCTACTGAAGGTTTCCCATACTTCATCTACCTCAACATCAGATGCCAACACATTTCACAATGACTTCTGATAACAGGGAAAATACAAAACAGGCCAACATTGATACTTCAGGTTTATTTTAACCCATTTCAGACAAGCTGTCCATGTGCAACCACAGAAGAACATCCAGTCCTGCTGATCCAAATATCAAGACAAAACTGAAGAAAAACCTAACACTTGCGTCAGCAGCATTCCCAAATATACTAAAAACTCCCATATAATTTTGCAAACACCCCTAATATGTGGAAGAAGAGAATATTAATTTGCAGAATCCACAAGGGATTATTTTCCTCATGTTACAAAACTGACAGACTTGAAAGTCCAAATTTTAACACAGCTGCTCATGTCCATTAAATATGTATCTGTATCTCAACATGTAGCAAGTACACTGCAGTAATTATACTGTGCTCTTTGCAGGATCTAAAGCATAAATTTCTACATTTTTAAGACAAAGTTTCTTCAAATGTTATGACACCTCAAAACATAAATCATCATTCAGGCATTAAGAAAAAAATCAAAGCAAATTGAAAAATGAACCAAAACATGAACCAGAATGCAAAGAATGTCCTAGAGGCAAGATCAGCAGTTATACCAGCCACTGGTGAGAGTGACAGTACATGGCATTTTGCATCCTTCTTCTGAAGAATCTGCTTTGTGTTCCCAGGATGGCAAAATCATCCTGCCCTTTCCTATGTCCTAAAAAAATGCCAATCATCAATAGCCAAGAGAGCATCAGTTGATAGCATTTCAGGATGCAGCATGGGAGTATTAAGTGACTGAGCATTGATCAAATCACAACAGAATCTGCAGACTGAGTCTCAAGTAGTATTGGTTGACCCTGATGTTAAGTGTGTTCATATTATATAAGCCTACACCAAAGTACCACTTCTGCTGCTGGAAAGTGCTGTTAAAACTCTGCACACACAAACATATATTCAAAGTCAAGCACCTACAAATACATTTCTCCTGTTCAATCAATCAATCTTCAAAGGGCCTAGTCTTAAACCAACTTTCTGGAAAAGAAATATGGATCAGTACCTGACCCAACCATTTCACTGGTCACAAGGTAAATTCTCTAAGCATTTAATGTGTGTCACCTGCAGGAAAATTCCTTTTTATGTAATAAGCTACCAGCCATTGAATTATTTAAAATGAAGGTACCTTTTCTTTTCTCATGTACCTTGCACATACACAGAGGGTGGAAAGAAGGCAGCAGGATTTCAAAAATTATGCTTACATGTCCCTTCTAAATGTATACTGTTCTCTAGGGAACAATCAACTCAGTAATGTCTGTAATGCTCAGGCTATAATTACAAAAATTAGATGCATAACCTTTATTACACCAGCAAACAGTTAACTTCACAGATTATTTCTCTTACTTTACTGCTCTCAAATCTTTCATCTTTTCTGTAAGTAATAAACTGCTTCCAATCTTCTACACTGCAGCTAAACTGTGCATTCAATGTCAGGTGCTGCACACCTCACTAGCAGAAACTCAGCACAATGCAAGACCACCTTCAGCCCATATAGTTTCATATACTGCCATAGCATGGCAGAATGCCTTCGGGATTTAGCAAATTCAAACAGATTCTGTTGCTACATCACATAGTTAACGCCTTGAAAGTCTCCCTGTTTAAAGAAAAAGGAAGAAAAAGAAGGAACAGCCTACATCTCCAAATATGACAGTGCATTCCTGGCATAGAAAATGCAATGCAAGAAGAGAATAATGACAGTATTTATGTTACCTTCAGTCACATAGTTGTGGTCTCGAAGAAAGCTGTGGTTAATTTTTCGTGTGTCCGTGTCCTCGCCCATTTACAGCAGGATTACTCAGCATGCCTATCCGCAGTGGACTGATAGCATCAGCAGAGGTCGTCACAAGAGCACCATCCATGCTGCCACTGCCTAGCAGAGGCGGAGAACACACTGGGCTACTGAGCACAGCATAATGAGCGCTAGAGATGCAGCACAGATTTGGGAGGGTGAATAACGATCGGGAAAGAAAAAAAAAAAAAAATGGATCGGGGGAGGAAAAGAAAAAAGTAATGGGAAAAAATCGGAGGGAGAAACAGCTCCGATAAATTATGAATGCAGAAAGCCAGTAGGGAGCTTGCGTGAAGGGAATACAGGCACTTCTCCGAGAGTTAAAGAATAACCCAATTGTTTAGTCAGGTACTCCTTAAACAAGTGCCCACGCAGAGTCTCCTCCAAGTGCCTGCTGCTGGGGATCTTGCTGGATGCTGTAAAGTGGCAATCAGCGTACTGCAGCAAAACCCGCCCGGAGAAGGGCTCTGATTGCTGTTGCTGCTACCGCTGTCATCTGCCTGTGCTGCATCAGAGCAGGCCCCTCCCCGTCAGCCGCTCACTGCCCAACCGCACAAGATCTGCATGTAGGAAAGTGAAAAATGAGACTGCAGGTAATTATTTTAGCTGTTCTGCCGGGAAGATGGGCGATGAAGAAATTAAGGGAGGGGATGAGGGAGAAAAAACTTCAAGCTGCTTTAAACGGGTTTGCATTGACATGGACCGCACACTAGCGTGCAGCCACAATTCTGTGCTAGTCGATACTGTCATATGCAGCAAAAGCAACAGTCGTTCAATGTCAGCCTGTGTAAATATGACTGAAATTGCCAAATATCTGCCTATGCAAATGGAATCATTAGAGGGAGGGCAACCACTCAGAAAAGTGAGATAAAATAAATATTATTTACCTTTCCATCTTTTCCACTTTTGTAAATAAAAGACAAATTACAAAGTATGAAAAAGATAACAGCCAGGAAAATAATCTCTGTGGCTTCCCCGTACAGGAAAGGAAAGCCGGACAAAGGGAATGTCTGCAGGTCATGGGGCTTTCTTAGACCTGCTACTTTCATTCACTGCATTGTCCCTTCACCTTGGAAAAGTAGTGTTGAAATCTGTCTACTCAGAAATAGGAAAACGAGTAAAAGAAGAAAATTGCCTACTTGCATTATAAAATAAAGCTAGTTCTTTAGTCCAAGAGGTTAATGGCTATTACAGGTTATATTACAGCAAAATTCTTTCAACTGAACGGAGAAGCAGTTCCTTTAAGCTTTCAGTATCTGTTCATGACACCGTGAACCATTTGACGCAGAAGGCACATACTCTGAAAAGGTGTAAGCACCACTGAAGTTTAGAAATTTGAATAGAAAACAAATGACTGTGGACTGAAACCTCCACTACATCATGAAAAGGGAGCATACCATCACCAATCCAATTTAGGGGAGAGAGTACAGTCCTGTGGCTTAGGCCCTGGAATTGAACACAAAAATACAATTCACTTGTCAGCATTACTACAGCATTTTGTGTAATCCTGCATGAGGGTTTTTGTCTTTCTTTATAATGAAGCTACAACATATGGTTCTTGAAGGTAAATTCAAATACATTGCTGTTACTATAAAAGGGGCATGTGACTTATCTCTATACTTTTTTCAATGTAAAAACCTGCCCAGGGATAAACATCTAATTTGGAAAAGAAAGAAGAACAGCAGTGGAATGACCTTCTTGCCTTTCTCATGGATAAAACAAAGTAAATCAGAACCATCTTCAACCTGACAAGTAAATATCATAAAATCTTCACATCTAACAAGGTGGGAAAGTAAAATAAGTTATTCAGTACTTGCACCTGAATAGAACACATTTTATTTACACATGATTTTTGTAGGTGACAACACTAGAAATGTTACTTCCGCATTGAGAGCATCAGTTAACATTGTGGTAGCACCGGCAGCCCTACAGTGCCTGCTCTGTCCCCTTCAGTCATTTGCTGCCTTTGCCCATGTTTTCCTAATTTCCAGTCTAAATCTCTCTTGGAGCAACTTGAGGCCATTGCTTATTGTCCCATTGCTCGTTACTTGGCAGAAGAGACCAACCTCCACCTCACTACAACCTCCTTTCAGGTAGTTGTACAGAGCAGTAGGGTCTTCCCTGAGCCTCCTTTTCTCCAGGCTTAACAAACCCAGTTCCCTCACCTGTTCCACATAAGGCTTATTCTCTAGACCCTTCACCAGCTTCATTGCCCCTCTCTGGACCCACTGCAGCACCTCAGTGTCTGTCTGTCTGAACACAGGATTCGAGGCGCAGCCTCACCAGTGCCCAGTACAGGGAGATGATCACTGCCCTCGCCCTGCTAGCCATGCTATTGCTGATACAGGCCAGGATGCACTTGGTCTTCTTGGCTGCCTGGAACAAAGCTGCTCATGTTCAGTTATGTCGATCAGCATCTCCAGGCCCTTTTTCACAGAGCAGCTTTCCAGCCACCCTGCCCCAAGCCTGGAGCACTGCATGGGGTTGTTGTGGCCCAAGTGCAAGACCTGGAACTTCACTTTGTTGAACCTCATACAACTGGCCTCATCCCACTGAGCCAGCCTGTCTAGATTCCCTCTGCAGACCCTTCCTGCCCTTAAGAAGATCAATGCTCTCACCCAACTTGGCGTCATCTGCAGACTCACTGAGGGTGCACTCAATCCCCTTATCCAGATCATTGATAACGATCTTAAACAGAACTGGCCCCAATACCAAGCCCTGGGGAATACCGCTTGTGATCAGCCACCAACTGGATTTAACTCCATTCACAACTCTTTGGGCTCACCCATCCAGCCAGGTTTTTACCCAGCAAACTACACCCATCCAAGCTATGAGCAGCCAGTTTCTCCAGGAGAACACTATGGGAAACTGTGTCAAAGGCTTTACTAAAGTTTAGGTAGACAACATCCATGGCCTTTCCGTCATCCACAGAGCGGGTCACCTTGTCATAGGAGATGAGGTCAGTCAAGCAGGACCTGCCTTTCATAAACTGACACTGACTGGGCCTGATCACCTGGTTGCCCTGTACATGCTGCTTGATGGCACTCCAGACAATCTGCTCCATAATGTTACCCAGCATCAGGGTCAGGCTGACGGGCCTGTAGTTCTCTGGATCCTCCTTCTGGCCCTTTTCATAGATGGGCATCACATTTGCTAACCTCCAGTCAACTGCGATCTACCTGGTTAGCCAGGACTGCTGATAAACGATTGAAAGTGGCTTGGTGAGGATTCCTACCAGCTCCCTCAATACCCCGTGGTGGATTTCAAGGTCCCAAGTTGTTCATAAACAACTTCCTTAGGTATCACATGTGGGTCAGACCATGCTTACCTTGTTTTTTCCGCTTTTAAGTTAAAAGAAATTCTCAAAAGGAGGAACAGAATGAGGATGAAGCCTTTAACAAAAACACTAGGCAACATTCCCTATGTGCATGCAAATGCTTTCCCAAGATTATGAGCCAAATTCTTACTGTGTGGCAAATATTAGTGCTCCAGTGCCTGAAGTAGGTCAGTTCACATGAGAAACATTAGCAAAATTCTGCTTTACTTTTGTAGCACAATGCAAACTTGTGAGACAATGTCTGTGGGTAACTTTAGCTGTGCCATTTTAAATGGTACTTATTATCAATCCCACCAATAACCTACATCACTTGATCTGGTCAAATACCCGGGGGGGGGGGGGGAATGAATCTTTGATCAAAAACACTATTAGGTATTCATGCTTCCACAGTAGCTCACAGTCCTACTCATAAAACAAGACTCTAATTGAGCAGAATACTGTGCAAACACAGAAATAAGAGCACCCTATCCTAAAGAATTTACAAGCAAACTATAAAACAGAAGAGCTACATACACATCATCAGAGACATTTAAGTAAACAGTGAGTCAGTAATGAGGATGAGGTCCTGGTTTTGAGCATTCTTCAAAAGAAGGTCATTTGAGATTTTATGGAGGGCAGCTACAGACAAAAACTGTATTCAAGAGGTTGAATAGTAACTACATAACAAGAATAGAGAGAGCTTAAAGGTAAAAGGAGGAAGCCTGACTAGCAGGTCAAGAGCCTTTTCTTTTTTTTTTTGCCTCCTCCTCATAGATGGAAAAAGACTCAGCACATTAAGATGCATTTTAAACAGTAAGATGTTCAGTGAAAATGTCAGTGGAGAGTGAGAGGTAAGGAGGAAAGGAAATGACAAGGAGGAAAGGAAATGACAAGGGCAGGCATGACACAGATGCCAGAAATAATGTGGGTGTCTGTAAGAAAATAGAAGAATTAAAAGGAAGACAACAAACACTGAATCTGTGCCAAGAGGAGAAAAACCTGATAGGATAGGGCGATAAAATAACTTGAGGAGAGGAAAAAACTTGTATTGCACCTTGTCAGAGTTCTGGGGAGAAGGACTGGAGAAAGGAGAAGGTAGAGAAAAAAAAAAAAAGGAAGGAGCCAGAAACTGAGGCAGGAGGCAGTCAGTACCCTTAGGAAGGAATCAAAACTAGCAAAGATACAATTGGAACTGAGAATGTACGATTTAGTAACAGTGTAGCCTAACAGTGGCAAGGAATTGAAGACCGTGAGAACAAATTTTGGCTGCACACTGTTGATCATGTTTGTTCACTGCATTTCCACCAGGAAGCTCTGCAGCATGACAGCAGGAGGAATTAGGTGTTGGGAAGGCAGCTGGTCCCGAGAGTTCCTGCGTGGCCCTGTTTACAAACACCTGTTGAACACACAGCCATCCTGCTTTGCTCCTGCAGAATCTTTTTGTTCTTCTCTTAAACACGTTCTCCCTAAGAGCTTCTATTTAGCTCTGTCAGATACTTGGACCACAGCCTTTAATAATTTACACTCAGTGTCTGAAATAGAGCATTGTCAGGCACTCCCAGCCTCCATTTTACTACCCCAAAATTCATCACTTTATCTGAATGAGAACAATTAAGCTTGAACTGCAATTGAAAGAAACAGTGGTTGAACACTTCCGTTTTTGTCTAACAAAACTTTTCATATACAAATCATTCTGTACTTTATTTCATAAAACACAATGGCTTTAAATGAAATGGAACTGAATTTGAAATTAGCACAGAACTTGAATTATTTCTGAAGAACAAGAGATTTAAAACACTGATGGTAAAACAAAGAGAAACAGTCCTTGGAAGTTACACAAATTGGTCCAAAAGCAGACTATCTTGAAACATTACCTTAATTTATTGTTTGCAAAGTCAGTGGAGGTTTTTAAGTGCTTTGACAGAATTTGCTTCTAACCATATCCTAACATCTGCCAACTAACCAGTACAAACTTTCTCATCTTGAAATACAGTAAGATAACACAGGAAATTAGCTGGCTACAGGACAAATACAACAAAATATTTAGCTAACCCTTTTAAGGTTATACTTCATTGCAATTGTACTTGCTCACCGAAAGAGAATATTTATGAGCCAGATATTCTCTCCCTTTATGGATATCTAGTTTATGTACAGAGATGTAAAACACGTAGCTACTGACTTCTCCCGTTAGGCCACCAGCAAATTAGCTTTACTGTTTATTTATTCATTCTTAATGTCCAGGACAGTAAGATTAAATGGTACAGTCTTTCCTGTTCAGAAATACTGAAGCTCACTGGCTGCCTTTCATTTAAAAAGATAAAGCAGCAAGGAATTATAATGTGATAAGCTACTCCCTTATCCTTCAATCCAACCATAGTCAGAATGGCAGAGAAAGGACTCAGAACTCAGCCAGCAAAAAGACAGCAAATCCACTCCCTTGGTTTTGAGTAGTTTTGCTTCTCACTCTTTGGGAAAGCTACTTTAAAACAGTGGTTCCTCTGCTCTCTAGTCCTCCCCTAGTAATTCTATCCAGAATGAACATTCACTCTACTCTCTAGACTAGATCTACATTGCAAATTGAAGCAGGAATACCCAAGCCACCTTTAAACAAGTTAGATCTTGGATACAGCCCAGCCGTGGTGGCAGAGACCTCAGCAGGAGCTGTATACCTTGGAGAGAAGTGGCCCCATATATGATTAAAGTAGCAATGGTACAAACGTCTTTCCACCAGTGCCTTTTTGAAGACATTCAAGTACATCTCATTACAGGATGCCTACTAGCAAAGGAAGTAATCTAATAGCTCTGTGATAGCAATGAATGTATCATAAATGACTCTTATCAGAGTTTGTCTTAAATCCCATACTTTTCTGAATAGCGCTCTTTATATTTGTCTAATAGCAAAATATAACATACAATACAGTACTACAATGTAATTCCATTTTTGATACTTTGACAACAAAACAAAAGCAAATAGATACTGCCAAAAGTTAATATAAAAAGTAATAAAAAATATCAATCACTGCTATCAAGTAAAAAGCAATTTTGTCTTACGGTAACACCTCAAAATTATTTACAATCTTTATATTGATAGCATTTAATTTCTATTTCACTAACTCTCTTGAGTTACTGTAGAGGAAATTTAATATTTAATATTAAAAATTATGATATAGCCCAACAATTTTTTAAACAAACTAATGACTGCTATCACTATTTGAAAATCCTCTATCATTTACGAAAGGGAAGTTTCTTCAACACACTACATTTTGCTCTGTTAAACTTAAAAGTAACACCTCCCCAGAAGAAATGATTTATTTTTAGCCTACAGAAAAACCTGGAGCTTGAGGAAGAAGGCAGGGCTGGGGACTGCTTCCAACTTAGCCTTTACTTTCACCTGAGATTACTCTGCTCCCAAGTTTCTCATATTGAAATATTAAATGCAAGTATATTTCAAACAAGATGTTTATGTTGGGTATCATTGCATTACATCAGTTTCATTTTATAAATACTTTATACAGATGTGAATTAACTCTTTATATCGATGTGGATTAACTGTAAGTATCCCAGCATCACTTGCATGCTGCGTCACACCTAGTATATGAGGTAGCATGTACCTTGTTACCACTGTATGGTGCTTGTAGGACACTTTCTCTCTAAAGTGATAGCCATGGTAGCATCCTCTCTGAATTACAGAGAACAATTAGGGAGAGCAACTCACCACATGTTCTACTGTTGTGTAGGGGGAAAAAACTTTTCAAGTGTATACTCTACAGACAAGAATATAAAATTGTGATGCATACAGTTTATTCACACTAACATTGTTACTGCATCCTTTTATGAACACAAAACGTAGGAAATCCATCCACACTACTGAAAAACTATGAACCTGGAAAGCAGCAACAGGTCCTAAAAAGGAGAGCTAAAAACCTTTTCGAAAGGGCTGGAAATCATGAAGGGAAGATGTTTTAGTGGCTGTTCACGATGAACAGATCACAGGGACCAGAGCACACAGTGCTAGAGGCTGCTGATGGGCGCTGTCACAACAGTGAAGCCTCAGGAGCTGAGCTGCGTTGCCTCCTGGCACTTCACCCAGCACACTGTCAGAAATGGTTTCCAGACAAGACCTATCACTCCACAGCCAGGCAAGGTAGCAATGACAAAACTAACTTCATACCCTAAAACAAGATGACCCACATTCCAAATATCTTCATAGATGTCAGGCTCTGGAGTGGGACATGAAGCCTGCTGTGACAAGAATGCCTGAAAAGAGACTAACAGAGAAACTGCAAATAAGCACATGGTGTGAAATACAAAAATGTCACTTGGAGATGCTGGAAAACCCAAAGAAATGAGGCTAGAAAACACAGATTAGAAAGTGGCCTGAAAACAAAACACAATTCAGAGCAGGGATACAGGCCATGATAGATCTTACTGAGACTTTGAAAACATGGTTGTGTGCATATTTGTGCAAGAAAGGAATTAGGAAAAGAGGGAAGGAATCCCACGAGAACAACAGTCAAACCAATTCTAAGGGTCACATACATCCCCCCCTGCACAGCAATGGACAAAAACACACATTTAAGCAGTATCCTGTTGAGGCACTTGTGTGGTCAAGACACTGGAAAAGGAAAGCACTTTCTAGAACAGCTTCCAAACACCATCATTGTGAAAGGATTAAGCTGATAAGACACAGAAATCCTAGAAACATGGAGCTTGAAGAATTTCAACAGGAAAATAAAGGAAATCAAGAGGAAAGATGGCAAAGCAGGTACAAGGAAACAAACTTTCTGCCCAAGCTCAAGAGAGGAAACAGAGGAAATTCTTTTAAACTCTATGACCTGTTATAAAATATCAGAAGCTGCCTAAGAATTTGTGTCCTGGGTTCAGCTTAAACCATGACAAGTTGTAACACCTCTAAAACATTCTTGAGACTTAAGCAAGTAATTAAAAATCAAATCAAATTAGCAGATTATATTTGCTTTCATATTAGGAGCTCTTTCTAACGCTTTGCTAATTCAGAACTCAAAATATTTCAGGAAATGATAATGAGGGAACAATTCCTGCACATGGCAAGTCTATTAAACAAAATCAACACAGGATCATTTATTATTGTCTTTGCATTCTACACAATCACACAAAGATGACAGCTTTGAAGGGAGCTTAGCCCAAAAGACTATGCTGCTCATAAGTCTGCAGAGAAATTACATGTGACAGGACATTCATCCCGAGTCCTTCTTTCCACCAATGTGTCTAATTAATTCAGATGGGCATAGTGCAAACAGCTTTTTCTCCAGCTTTACCTTACACCACAGAGTAGTTTCATATTTCTCTGGTCTATGATAACTAAGACGACACCTTCATCCGGCAATTCCAGAGCACCTGCAGACCTCAGCCATCCAAACTTCATCAGGAACTACTGCAGAACAAAAAAGCTGTTCTAGAAAATGATACAGTGCTAATTTTCTTCTTGTACATAAAATCTACTGCAATATTGTTGGTACAGCCTCAAGAGAAAGGAAATCTCTCACAACAACAAATTGCATCAACATAAACAATGATTTTGCTGTTGGCCTTTCCTCCAGATTACCCAAATATTTAAATTACTGGAGCTTCTGAAGTACAGTAAAAAATGCTGCACCTGCTGCAAGAGCTGCAGTCTCTGAAATAATACTCATTTGCTAACACAAAAGCTACAAATAAATTCAAGCTATTAAGAAAGAAAAAATCCTAACAGAAAACAACCACAAGCATTCAACAGTGTGAGAAAAAAGGTAATTTGCAAGCAGAAATGTAGATTAGAATCAGAGCAGCAGTTTGGAAGGGAGCTCAAGGATCATCTGGTCCAACCTTTCTAGGCAAGCATGACCTACACTAGATATCCCAGCACCCTGTCCAGTTGAATCTTAAAAGTGTCCAGTGCTGGAGAATCCCCCACTTCACCGGGGAGATTATTCCAGTAGCTGTCTGCTCTTGCTTTGAAAACTTTTCCTCGTGTGTCCAACCAAAATCTCCCCACGAGTAACTTGTACCCATCACCCCTCATCTTTTTCATGTGACTCCTTGTAAAAAGGGAGACTCCATCTTCTTTGTAGTCACCCTTTAAATACCGGAACACGGTGGTAAGGTCTCCCCTGAGCCTTCTCTTCTCTAGCCTAAACAAACCCAGCTCTCTCAGCCTTTCCTCACACGGCTTCCCATTACTTTTATCATCCTTCCATGGAACACCTCCAGCCTGTCCACATTTTTTTTTTTTTTTGTGAGGACCAAAATTGAACACAGTATTCCAGGTGTGTCCTGACAAGCACTGAGTGGGACAATGACATCTACCTCTGCTGTTAATGTCCTTGCTGATGTAGCCCAGCATCCCATTGGCTTTTTTCACCACAGCAGCATGAGTTAAATCTACACATTCAGCTCAGTATCACTGGCAAACTTCATCAGGGTACATTTGATCCCATCTTCCAGATCACTTACAAAGATATTAAACACTGTGGGCCCAGTATCGATCCCTTGGGGACCTCACTGGTGATAGGTCACCTGCCTGAAAAGGAACTACTTGCCACAACCCTCTGGGTACAGCAGGTCAGACAGTTCCCCACCACAACACAGATCAATTGTCTAGACACATAATGTATCAGTTTCTCTAGGAGGAGGCTGTAAGAAGCCATGTCAAAAGCCTTGGAGAAACCCAGGCAGACCATGTCCACTGCTTGCTCCACATCAACCAAGCATGTTACATTGTCATAGAAGGCAATCAGGTTCGACAAGCATGATTTGCCACTGGTGAATCCATGCTGGCTTTTCCCAGTCATGTGTTTCACCTGACTTGTGGCAGCCCCCAGGAGGATTTGTTCCATAACTTTTCCCAGGAACTGAAGTAAGCCTGATGGGTCTGTAATTTCCTGAACCCTCCTTTAACCTGTTCTTGTAGATGGGGTGATGTCAGTCTTATTCCAGTCTTCCAAAACATTCCCCAATCTCCGTGGCTTTCCCAAAGATTACTTCCCAAGACATCACAACAACATCATCCATCTCAACACCCTCTGGGGGACAGTCTCAGGGCCCATCAATTTGTAGGGGTCAAAAAAGGAAGTTTGCAAGCCATGCTAAACCCCACATTTTGAGGAGTATGAAACCCCATGCTATGTTGCAGTAAACACCAAATGCACTTAAATGTTGTTTTCCAGCCTCATACCAACAAGCAGGAATCAAACTTCAGGAAAACAGAACAAATCACAGAGGTGATTTAGTATTGGAAACAGAGAATTACAAGGTAACAACCGAGAAGACTCCCGTAGGAAGCACAAACATCAAAAGTAATCATTTTTATTGAGGCTCAAGACACAGTGAGTTCTAATTAAAGGAACACATGTTGCTTATTTTGAACTGTTTTGAACTACACTTACAAGGCAGAGTATAAGTAGAAAGTTATTAATTGATTTTACAACCTAATAAAGGACTAAGCACCTACAAAATAAGTGTTGCAATGGAAACAGCAAAGGTGCCAGGCCCCAGGCAGAATCTGGGAATGCAGGGTAATGTTCTTGGCCTATCCAGTGTGGAAACTGCCAACTCAGGAAGCTCCCTAAAATCAGCACCCTGAAATGCTAAACACAAAGGGACATACGCTCCTTTCTAGGATTTAGAGGTCTCAAACAAGATCATGAAGAAGACATGCTGGCTGATGTAAGATACAGAGCCTGAACATGATTATAGTCCTAATAGTTGGTGCCACAATATATTCCCTGACGAAACCGGGGGACACTCTTACCTTAGTACATAATCACATGCTGATAACTCATATGGAAAATGCAGTATCATTTCATTTTACTTCAAGAGAAAAAAAAAATCTGGGTATGGACATTTACATACTTCCTGCTGCAGCTGCAACAGGTGTCAACAAAAAATGCAGTATTTGTGGAACCAGAAATGATCCAACTATGAAGAACACAAATCTGTGTCTTAGTGATTGAGATGCTCACCACAGCAATGAAATTGTGGGCTTTTTGAGCTGAACTTGAAGTCAGTTCAAGGTTTTGCACTTGCAGTTACGTTATGCACAGAAGAGAAACAGTCACCCAAATAGGATCCTTAACCACAGCTGCACTCAAGTGTGTGTAAGAGGAAATTCAGCTTGGCAAAAGAGGGAAAAGGAGCCCTCATCTAACACAGGTCCAAAGGCCCCAGCATAACTTGCTGTTGGACAAGAAAGGTCTGCTAAGCAACAGCAAGCTCCAGCATGTCAATGACCACTTTAACAAAAAAAGAAGGGGAGGGGTGGCTGCTTAATGGTACAAATTTCGCTAAACTCTGCAAAACTATCTTTAACCTTACTTATAGCCAGACTGGGACTCACACAGTTGCTGAGCAAGCATAAATGCTAGGCCTTAAAATATCTACAGTCTGTAACAGAATGAATTAATTTCAACTAATGAACTGCTGAGCCAGCATGACAGAAAGACCAGAGCATGGGAAAAGTAATGCAGTAATGGTATGCTTAAAATGATTATAAATCAAAGAGACGAGACCAATGTCTTTAAGCTTCAAAAAACAACTCATTGGGGAGGGATGAAGAAGACCCTCTGTTCGAGACACTGTGCTTAAGGGTACAGTGACCAGTGATCTGAGGTCTGGAACAGAGTAGTAAAACAAGAGGTGGGTAGTCTGGGAAATCAAAGAAGTAAGTTGTGGGACATCACAGTTTTAAGTGGATAAAGGCGAAGTCAAAAGTCAACAAGGTGGGTGCAGCAGAAGAGAATCAACACTGCAGATCCCAGAAACCTGACTGTTGTAGAGACGCATAGTACTCTGAACAACCTTGATGCACCAGGAGGGATGTCCTTCAATCCCCCCATGCATGAGTGTGGGCTGTAAGGCCAAGAGAGGGGTCTTGTGTACCTTAAGTTTTGGGGGAGCTTAAATATCTGTGAGTAAAAGTGTCTAGCATAACCACAAAATTATATATAAGCTAATGAGTGTAGACTGTTCCTCATATCCAGTCATTTATGTAATCTCTTTAGTTATGGAATTCCTACATCAGCACACCCACAGCCATGCTTATCTCATCATTACCTATCTCACAGTTTGACTGCTGAGATTGCCTGCTATCCTTACTTGTTCTGATTATTCCATAGTTAAGTACCACTGATTCTTAGCTGTCATTGCTCTGCTCTGCCCGTAAATATTGCCAACCTGTGTAACTGTTAAAAATCCTGCCTCCTTGTGAAACTAGTCTCGTTCCTTGCCAGATAATGCTGTTGCACACACCCTCCATAGACACTAACCCACAGTGCCAAAACCATAATGTAAAGGAAATACAGTTGCATTTTCTGTTGTGCTAAACGCATGCAGGAAATACTCCTGGCTTGAGTTTCCAGGATAATTCCCTACTTTGTTTCAGAAACTCAGTGGACCAATGGGAACAACCTAGTTAGGTTTAGTCATTTCCACATATAGGGAGCACATATGTGAGCTTCAGTACATATATTTGTGTTTAGCACAGTTGTATTTCAGCATATTCCTAAACCCTGTTTAGGATCTAACCATAAATCCCGTCCTTACAACAGTTAAGCACTTTTTAGAATTTTAACCAGATACAATCAGATTATAAAAGATTCTTTCAAATAAAATGTGGCAGAAACCTCTAGCAGGATGCATTCTGCATAGTTCCATTTAAAGAAATTTAATCTAATGACTTCCTTGGTAACACACTTAGAACTGTAACTCCTATGACTCCTTGGAAAGTAATTAAGAGCAGCTTCTTAATTATTCATTTTATCTATAACAAACCAAGAAGATTTGTCTTTTGTTTGCTCCAATGTAACTGACAGATGTGAGCATTTCAAGTTCACCAGAAAAAACATAAATAAACCAGTAACTTAATACAACAGCATTTCAGAGAAAGCACAGTAAGCTATCTATCTATTTGTATGTATTGGTAAGGAAAACAGAAAATACAAAAGCCGTTTGACCCCACAGCTTAACTGAAGTTCTTTAACAACACTGTGGCTAACCAAATCCCTTTCTAAATGCAAGCTTTTCACTAGCTACTTGCTTATAGTGATGGTGAGTCTGAGAACACAAAGGGTTGATCTCTACTTCATATTTATAAAACAACCCTTCAGAACTGCAGTCTCTGTGGTCTCTTTTAGCCAGGCAGAAGTGGGGTTTGAGCCTGAAGGCTTTGGGGAGAAGGGCTCTCACTATCCCAAGGAGGCAGAGCCTCTTAACAACAGCTACAGCCCTCAAAGTTGGGGGTCTGGAAGCAGATGAACCAGCTTTTTGTCAATCTGACCCATCCTCCCCCCACCCCATTTTGCACAGCAGCCACATTCAGCCTCTGCATTCACTAAACTAGCTATTTTTATCTGTAGATATTTTTGATAATAAAACCATTTTCAGCTTATTCTGTTCTATTCAAGGCTTCCACAGAAAGCTTTCTTCTGTTTTTTTCCCTTCTTGCCAAAACAATTTGATAAAAGTTCTAATGCTCCAAGAATCCTGAGTCTATCACTTCTATTTACTGGGTCTCCTCTGAGCTTCAGTTCTTCACTCTCACTTTGGCAGCATGACCCTTGACCACAGACAGGGCATCCACCATAACAAGGATTTACTAAGATTTCACTTTACTGCAACTGATTTCCTACAGCCAGGTCTCCTAAATCTCAAGCTTCTGAAGGAATAGTCTTTTTGCATGAAACACTGTTCACTACAGTTTGTGAAGATGGTAAATTTGTTCTAACCTCAACTCTGCAACTGAGTTGCCCTACAGCTTGCCTGGGCTGGTAAACATCAGCACAGTTGTGTCCTGTAAGACAGCTCTGACCATTATAGGTCGCAGGGCAGATCCAGAGCTTTTACCCATACCCATCCCCAGCATCAAAAGCTGGTGATGTCCCATGAGCTACCAGGGGATGAAGAGTCACTCTCTTCCTTTCTCTTCCCCAGCTTTGGGCGTCCCTGGAATAGAACATTCTTTCAGCTTCAAGATCACTTTCCTTGTCTCTCTCTTATAATACCATTAAAACTCCAGAACACTTTTACTGTCAGACATCATGAAACATGAAGCACGAGTCATAACAGTGATTCTTCTAAATTCTGTTGCTGCCACCAGAGTTTCTACCATTAACCAGAGTCTAACCCACTCCATTTTACAGTAAAGAGCTGACTCTACTGCACTGCCTGTATCTCATTTGGGAAAAAATATCCAGTTAGAATGGATTTGCAACAAGCTTGACTTTGACCCTTTGTTTTGACTTTGGCTGCCTTTTGTTTATTTGTGAAGCACTGTAATTGTTTACATACAATATAAATTGAATCCATGGCAGGCAAAACCTGGGCTCTGCAGACTCTGTAGGTAACCTAGGGTTATAGGTTAAAAAACATTGACATCATGACAAATTGCTGTAATTTGAAGAATAATCTGAAATCCTGCTGGGACACAATTGAGTCTTTGAACCAAGTTAATGATAATAAAAGCTGACACAATAAAAATGATAAAATTAAAAAGAACACCCAGTAATACCAGTACCTCCAACGTATGACATTGATGATCCAGTTAAGGGGGCTGGTAAAAATAACATTGCTAAGTAACTTAATGCTTCATTTCCAGTTATATAAAGCTCCACTAATTTGTGGAAATGCCACCACTAAGTGCTTTTATCTTTGCTTATTTACATGCTGTTTGTCATCATTTTAAAAACATGCAGTTTTCATAATAGCTTCAGTAATGCAAGGTCATAATTCCACTTTCTGATTAGTTTGTAGGTATGCACCAATAGAGAAACCCGGCATTTTTAATGTAGTGCACCCATGATACCTTTCCCTGTATCTTTTGACATATCATAAACCAGCTGGCAACATAAAATATAAATTGGTTAGCTATAAGAACAGATGAATCATTAATTACTTAGTCTGTACCAAAATAAGAGACCAATTTGATGGTATCGAATGGCATGTGTAGCTGCTAATTAAAAACTGTATTTAAAAACACAAAAGAAAACCAAAAAACCCTCAGTGAGCATTATTTAAAACACTAATCAGAATGGTTTGGATGGAAGGAACCTTTAAAGGTCATCTAATCCAACCCCCATATATACATATATTGCTATTTAAAAGTATTATTTCTCAGAATTTAAACACATGGTTATTGAATTTTGCTCTGGCTTTGCTTCTTTATTTTTATTCTCCAACAATACCTAGCAATTATGGGTTACACCATATCATTTTAAGCAACCTCAGATTTTTATTCACTCTTCATAGTGAATTGTATCTTTCACAGGCCTCACACTTCAGATCATTCTTCTCAGCTTTGCAGGGTCAGGAGATAACATCTTCTCACAAATACAATTTACAAGACAAGTAAACCATATGCTGCTAACGTTACAAATCACATAAACCCTAAAACTAAAGCTAACACGATTCTGACATCTTTTCCTTCTGATAGTACAGTTAACAGGGGATGGGAAGTTTTCCATCAAAAATTGGCTGGGTAATATAAAAAAGGAATATAAAAAGGGAATAGGTAGATTGACAAAACCTAAGAAACCACTTGGATTTGCTTTAGAAGTGCAGGAAGACTCAGGTCCGTCCTTTGGACTGGATGCTGTGATAAACTAAAACAGTAACACCCCTGACACTTGGCTTGCTTCCAAACCCTTTCCAGCTTAATCCCTAAAATAAACACTCAAAATTAAAGACTGCTTGGTTAAGAAAGGCTATGTCTTTATTCATAATTAGCAGCCAACTGCTCCTGCTACCCTTTCTTATCATATAGAAAATTAATGCAATTGATCTACCTTTGAATGGCAAATTGTATTTATTTAATCATGGTAAATTCTGCATGGGGATCTAAAGCCACACACTCAGCCTGTTACCTTCACACAGTGGATTCTGATGGTAACAACTGGTACACACAACATCCAGGATCTTTTGGCACACTTCTGTGTAGCACAACATGTAGGTGTCTCAAGTTTTATGTTATTACTTATCAAGATGTTCATAAGCTATTTATCTCACCCTTATATTATTTGTCGCAAGATCTTGTCTTTCCTCCACTCCTCTTCACTCCCAGCAGCTTCTCAGTGACACTTGCTAAAGCAAGCATCAGGGCCAGGCCAATCAATTTTCTTCTTGGTAGGATTTTCTTTTGTTGTGGTAGGAGCCTTATCAAAGGAAATGGCTTCCGAAAGCCCATCCACAGAATAGAAATTGGAAATACTGCCCAAGCAAAAAATATGTGCAAATTAGCTTTTCATCTAGGGCACACAATTTAACCACATCACAGCTGATAGGAAAAAGCAGTGTGAAGCCCTTCACTGGTGTAAAGCACATCGAAGAAAAAGTAGTAAGACGACTGCATCAAAAGCCAGTGGGTCCCCAGCATAAGTTGACTGATTTGGTCATCTCTTCACCCAAAGTGCCACCACTGATCTCTGTTGCCCAACAGACTTCTGTTAAATTATGCAGACTCTTCATAAAGCTATTAAAGGTCTCCAGATCAAGCAGTTTAGAAGCCTTCAGTTTAAATCTTGAAGTAATGTTCCAAGAAGAGTATTTCTTCCCTAGCAAGACTGTCAGAAAAATTTCTACGGTCAAGAGCTGTGAACTGTACTCAAACAGACAAGTAATCACTATAAAAACTGACCTTGCTCTAAACACTTTGGTTTATGGGAAATAGCCCTAATTACTTGGTTTGTCAAAAAAAAGATGAACCACTTTACTCAATGCTAGTTCTCAGTAGGAATAAAAGATTCTTAATGCAAACTTATTTTAAAACTGTGCCACAACAGAGCAATTGTAATTCTATGATGCTGATGGGCACTTTGTCCTACTTTTTACACCAGATTTTGGCAGCATTCTGCACCCAAGTTTTTATCCGTTTTATCACTACAAAGCAGCACTTTACAAAAAGAGTGAGGCTCCACACCATGGACTGATCCCATCCCTTATTTCACACAGACCTTCACCAATTTCCCAAAGGACTCCCTCTTGAAGCAGACTGATTTTATAGGAATCTTGCATGGATCAGATTATGCATGATTGGGGCCCTTCTCGCTTTGTTCTTGTACAAACGAGCATCTGCTTTGGCACACTTGGCATTAATCCCACATTTATAAAATTCAAGTGTTTTTCTGGGCACATCCCCAGCTCCAAAAGAGAACCAAGATGGAATAAAGCTGTAAGAGCAGCACAGCTGCTTATTTTGAGAGTATAATTGGAAAAATTCCTACAGATAATAAGATGTAAAATTTGTAATTTCATTCCTTCTAAGAACAACAAAAACTACAACCAAGTCTGAAACACAAACTCTGTGCAGCTCAACCACACTACATGTTTTTAAAGGAGAATATCCAGTACATAAAAAACTTTTAACAAGATCTTTTCAGCACCAAATCATAATTTATAATGCAAGACAGAAAAAAGATCCCAGTAGAGCTGCATTATATTTCTACAGAAACTAATACCAACTCTGAAAAATGATGCTAAAAATAGACAACACAACCATGCAATAAAAGAGCTCATAAGTATCTTCATGTATTTGCCATTAAGACATTAGGCCATCTAAGGCTGGAGATGATCTTTACTACATAGCCAGATTCTCTCAGACCTAGCCTTCCCAACTTTCACATCTATTTCTAGACCAGTAATTATAAAAAGATCTATATTGAAGAAAATAGATATTAATAGAATATAAATATCTAATAATATAAAAAATACAAAGGAAAAATCAAAAATAAAATACACTTTAAAGCTTTTTTTAAAGTGGCACAAGGAACAGTTGAATGTACCTAATATTTTCAAGAGAAGATTTAGAATAAATAAGCAATGGAAACCTGACTCTTTCAGTAAGAGTCTTTGGATATTCCAGTGTTCAGTGCAAAGGTGAAGGACACAAGATAAATTTAGATTTTATGACCAACTCAATAACTCATTTGAACCTGGATTTACAGTTCACTGGGAACTTAATGAAAAAGCCAGAGCAAACCATGACACATTTTTGTCATGACAAGCCTGCACAGCTATAGAAAACAGCTAAACAAAAGAACTCAAAAGTTATTTTCCCTTCTTAATGCAAGCATCACAGTTGAAGAAAGTGCCTCCAGGTTTCCCAGGAATGCCTTTTGCATGAAGAAATTTTAAAGGAGAAAAGATACAGGACCTAACAATAAATAAATCATAAATTAGTATTGCGAGGATAGACAGAACACTAACCTACTAATACTGTTTATGTAGTGTCCCTAATAAACTTCCCACATTTAAAAGACAAAATTATATCTACAAATTTATCAACCCTTGTTCAAAATCAGCTACGCTTTTGGAATGTTATGGAGAAACCACTTGAATGGCACCATCAACATTAAACACTATATGGAATGTTACACATTTAAAGTACGTAGGTAAAGTTGCACATAGTATGCAACTGAACATTACCTAATATTGTAGAAAAATCTGAGCTCTTTACTGTATGCACATATTTAGGAGTTGGCTTTTTTGCCTCATCACCTAAATAGGATTGAGGAAAAGTACTTAGAAATGCAGAAATTTTAGGGACAAATCAAAAAGAACAGACCCTCAATTAACTGTCATGACTTTAAAAATACTTCTATGCCATTTATGAACTGACAATGCAGTTATAGGTGAATTTCTCACTTTCATATCATGTTAGTGAGGCTTCCAGCTCTCATTTTTAAAAATATGCTGAACTTCAAGTAAACTTTAGTCAGGATTTCAGGACATGACCCATTTTGAAGATGCACCTTACTTTATACTGAAGATGTATATTATCTAACACAATACAAATAGGTCAGTGCTTCTGTTCTAGTTCTTTCTGTTATAGCTAAAATCAGTACAGACTAAAATTAATACATACAGCAGATAAAGAAAATAGAAGTTATTACCATAGCAATACTCAAGAGATACAGTCAGGTCACAAAAACTGGAAAAAAAAGCAAAAGCACCACTTCAACAACCAATAGACGCTATGAAAGGATGAGTTTAGCAACTGTAAAAACAACTGCTCATTAAGCAAATTACCACTATACAAGGAATGGAAAAGGTGTTCAGGAAACATGTTCAAAAATACAAAATCAGTAATCCACATCACGACAGTACTATTAAAGCATAAGGTGATATACCAGCAAGCCTCTGACTTTTAAGCAGAAAATCATTTGAGCAGAAAACCAGTAACTTATATTCATAAAGCCTCAGTAACAGAAAGGCAAGGAGCTGCCAAGATCAATTGAAATCTATAAACCAAAACAGTTTATACTTAAGCCCACAAATGTAACTCAAATGCCATTTTCTTCTAGAGTTACAATATGCTCAGTAAGGCATGAAAAAGTGTTTTTTCAACATATAAATGATGCAGCAGAGGAAAGAACAGTTTTGTCATGGTTCTCAATTTTCTTGTAATCACAACTGATGTACAAATAAAATCCATAAATATTGTAAAAGTGATTATCAATTGCAAGCTAAAATTGTTGTTCCTATTATTGGTATCATGCAGAAATTTAGCATGTGGATGGTGATAGCCATGGGATGTCCTTTCTATTCTAGACAGAAAACAAGGATTCCTCTGGCTTCTTGTGCCAGCCCTTTTGCTGCCTTCCTAGCTAACTGCTCTAGGCACACACCCTCCATTTTAATTGCCAATATATCTAATGTATAAATTAATATAAAAATTCCTTACTTCCCGTTTCCATTGAAAAACATGCAAAAAGAAGAAAAGGCCTGTACCACCACCTGCATATAACCAAACTGTGCTAGTTCTTTAATATGCTTCTTTTACTGTTGCATTCCCATTCCACAGTCATTTCCTATTTGTGTCTTTCAGCAGATCAGCCTTAAGGAACAATGATATGATATTTTTATGCTTGTCAGCAACATTTATGCACCACTATCCTCTTACATAATACTGCTGTGGCATGGTAAAGTTTCCGGCTCTGCAAAGGACAATGTCAACAGGATGCATATTCATAATTTACTCTTTATTTGCAGCAGGTTCTTTTTTTTAGCAGCTCTTATTCCCTTTATTCAAACAAGATTTTGAATATGTTTGCGCATGAAAAGGTATTATTGGGATCGGCAAACAAGAACATAAAAACAGCCACATGTGCTCAAAGGCTCTCAGCATCCTGTCAGGAACAGCAGCCTCAGAGGAATACAAAGAACAGGGGCAGCATACAGTCCTCTCCTGGGCTCCAGCAATTTGTAGGTCAGGGACTACCTCAGAACACAGCTTTTGGATTTCAGTCTCTGACAGATCCTTCTTCCATGAATGTATCCAGTTGTTCTTGAGCACCTGAAAAGTACTGGCCAGAAGGTCCACAAAATGTTCTCTGTCAGAGCATTCTTAATAGTGTATTGGGATACTTACGCACAAACACTTTTAGCCTAACATATATTTATACATTTAAGTCAGAAAACAGAAAATCAGGGGGTCGGGGGGTGTTACATTTTTTGAAATTAATTTTTTTTTTTTAAATTAGTATCTCAGAGTTTAATGTAGTGTTTTTTTCAATACAAGATCAATTAGGGCATTGAAGTCTGAACATCAGTACATCACAACATTCAGTAAGAGATGGCAACACTGGAACACATGCTGGCTGTTAGCAAGAACAGCTTGCTTCATCCAGAAACATGGTATGATCAGCAGTACACCTCTGTAATGTCTGTAGGCCAGAAACACAGACAGTCTCATGTCCTATTGCACAACGGGGGTGGTTCACATCCATGTTTCAAATAGACTAAATGTGTGTACACATTGTACAGCACTTCACTTGTCAATCCTCTGGGCTACATATAGTGACCGTAAAGACTATTTTGTTGGGTTTTTTTTTCAGTTTGAAGTGCTTGAAATTCTGATAAAGTGTTGCAGCACACCAAAATCAGAGCATGATGCCAACAGCACGTGTATAAAGTAGGTCAGGCTGGGGCATACGAAGATACTGCTGGGAGAATGCTGAAGCACAGTCAAACTTGGCATGGTTAACATCTGTACTGCCTAAAGCAGATCTTGAATACACTATACCACTTGCTGTGCCTGGTTTTCTCTTGAAGGGAACTACTTCAAAAGGAAGCGCAGAAGCTAAATTATCACATCAAGAGAGCAGTGTGGGGTCAAACCAAACTGGCACCATGGAGACACTGTGGCTTTGTTTACAGTGCTAAGATAAAGAGGCAGAGTATGGGTCCGGATGCTGGTGTGCAATTTCTTTTCCTTTAAGCAGTTAATACAGCTGCCAGAATGGTTTTTGTCTTTGCAGCTAGGGCTCTCCTACCCAGTGCCTGGAAATGGCTCAGGGATAGCATGGGCCAGGGACATCAACCAGCTTCTCTCTGGGAGTAGAAGAATTGTATGGATGCAAATCTTTATGTTTCTTAGCTTCAGAGCCAAAGCAGAAGTCATGGTCCTTTCTGTTTACTAGTACTGTTTCTTAAACACAGCTCCAGCTGCACCCTCAGCTCAGCATGAGCTAGGAGCTCAAGGCAAGATCATAACCCTTCCTATACATTCCTTCCCTATACAGAAGCAAGGTCAAAGCATACCCACACATTGGTAATAGTTTAACTAAAAATAAACACACAAAGGCACACTGTTATCTATAGCAAATTAATGAATTAATTATGTGAGGAAGAAAACCCTTATGTTTCAGCACAAAAATCACCATAAAATTCTGCTTTCCCTGGATCTGAACTCCTGATGCCCTAAGACATGTCTCAAACTTGGAATACATTTTATTGCACATAAAATAGGCAATGAGTTAAAAGCAAGAAGTTAATACCTACAGTTAATACCTGTCCTTATACATTGGTGGCAGGAAAAGTAAGTTGTCGAGGATGATGTCAGCAGAGGCCGGCTTCAGAAAATGCTGTACCTAACAGAAAGCAGGTTTATTTCCCCAGTGACTACAGAACAGCAGTAAATGACTGATTCAACATTACTCAAAGTTAATAAAAGTTAATAAAAAATACACTATTTGCTTTAAAGATGACTGATTCAGTTCTCAGAGGTGTAAAATAGCAATGAATCTTTCTTTCCTCACCTAGGACTCCACAACTAATCCCTCAATATTAAAGGAAGTTTACTTTACAAACAAATTAATTTACGACTTGCTTTTAATTAAAAAAAAAAATATAAATCCTTAGTATTAAATTCATCCCTAACCTCTGGTTGGCCGTTTTGCTCCTTTGATTGTTACCACTTTTCTCATTTTGCCATGGCTTCGCAGAAAGGCTTGGTCTGAACTTCAGGCTTGATGACTGAACTTCCAAAGCATAAATAACATGAGCATTTAGCAATCCTACACAAGAGTCATAATAAAGATACAGAAAAGTAATGGTAAAAATAGGAAAACCACAACTGTGTATGGCATGAAAACTGCAAAAGTATTTTGAGAAGGCCTAAACGCATTAAAAGAAGAGGCTCAGTACCCTGAAACAAGCTTCACACGAGATACTTTGCACCAACCCAGTTAAGATTCAGGAGTAGTATCAAAATAAGAGAGAAAAATCATTGGGTTACTAGTCTTTGAAGGTGTATCACATTATTAAGAAACATTTTTCCAGTATAGTGGGGAAATACAAGAGCATTTTCAATTACTGTGTTTTAACACACATAAATTAAAAAGGCCAACAAGAAATCTCTTCCAAAAGAGAAATTACCTGCTGTGACATTTGAAACCAAGTTTTAAACAGTTGCAGAAAACAACCAGCTAATTCAAAGTCTGAAAACATAGGCTTAGAAAACTTTAGATTAGAAAAGCTTGGAATCTCCATTCTGAAAGCTTACTATCTTGCACTACATTTTCTTTTCAATTAATTTTAAAAGGTGAGAAATAACAAGACAGGAATCCAAGTAAAAAATTAAAACAGCTATAAATCAAAGGTGAATAGCACAAGGTATTCATAAAGGAAAATGGAGACACCTCCAGATATTGACCTAACTCTATCGAATACAAACAGTATTTGAGAGCTGATAACTGTTCTGTAAACAGTGTAAAGCAAATTCACAAATTCAGTTCAGCTGTTGACCGAACCAGTTTGTACATCACACACAAACCATCAGAAGATTGGGCATCTCTTAACCCATTAACAGCTGAAAACTCAAAGACTGAAAGAGTGGGCATGTAAATTGCACAGACCTCCAGAGAGCACACCTTCCACTAGAAGGCCTCCAGAGATGACACCACTCCGCTAGGGACACCTTCCACTAGAGCAGGTTGCTCCAAGCCCCGTCCAACCTGGTCTTGAACACTGCCAGGGATGGGGCAGCTACAGTTTTTCTAGGCAACCCACTAGATGTAACCTCTTCACAAGGGACAAATAATTTTCCAGAATTATTTCCCCCACTGTAGCCCATCAGTTGAGGCAGGTAGAACAGGAACAGATAGTTATGATCTCCTGCATGAAGCCTTAATTGAAGTGTGTTACCTGAGATGAACTCCTATTCAGTACAGAAAAATATTGATCAAAACGGCAGTGATTAAGGCAAAAAGATATGTGCCACTGTTAACAAGACGACAATCCCCTCAGCTAGCACAGAACTGGAACAAAATCAATAGCTATACAGTAAGTTCCCAGTGATGCTTTGGTTTGCAGTGTATGCAAGATGACAGACCAGTACATTTGCCTTAAATACTTTTCTCACAATATCTGCAAAATTCACAGCATTTCACTGCAGTTGTTCTATATAGAGAGAAACTTGGAAATGTTTTGATTTTAACAATTTATCAGAAGTGTTCATTAACAAATACTTCCCTGTATTTTTTCCTTTTTCTGTACTGTGAACACTTAGCATCCACTCTGTAATTTTTTAAACCATTATGGTACTGAGCTCTGGAACACTAAGAGCTGTGAGGAGTTGAAAGAGGAAGGAGAATGGCAGGAGAAAAATAGACTCACAGAGAATAAAGATGATGGGGATATAAAGGACCTGAATTATAAATTATAAGAAAAAAATAAAAGCTCACATAGGTAAGTAAAATATAATATACATTTGAGCCAAAGCAAACACTGCAACTTAAGTATAAAACTGTCACAATTGGAATGAAATAAAACACTTCCTAATTTGATTCCAGGAGGCTAATGCTGAAGTTGAATAAGTTTACCTAAAAATTAATAACAAGAAGAAGAAGAAACAGATTTTATATTAAAATATGTTTCTGCACAAACCTCAGCATTTTCTCTAATGCTGCCTGTCACTGTTCTCTGCAAAGAACAAGATTTCAAACACACATGCCTCCTGCTTAAGTTGGTCTGCAGGTACTGGTAAAAGAAATACCAAATAAGTAATTGTGTCCATTCTCTTCAGCCTTGACTCACCATTAGACACTGATATTCAGTGCAAAGCCTACATAATCAACATTTATTTCCAGCCAGGATTCTCATCTCTTCAGGTTCAGGCTTGTCTTTTGCAACCTTACTATTAACCTGCTCTCCCAGCAGCTCTACAAGTTATGGCTGAAAGCTTAATTTGCTATCCTAATGCTGACTGTAAAGGCAGTAAACATGGCTTCTCTCCAAAATAGCAAGATGGAAGATTATAAAGTCATAATTCCCGATCTTCTCATAAAATAACTGTCCAGGCATTCTGTTCTCCACTCGTTCTGTGGTTATCAATCTGTGACACACCACCTCATACCAAGGACTCAAGCTGTGAGGGAGGTGCCATGTCAGGTGAAAACAGAAAGACTTCCTACCTGTGTATGGTAATAAGACTGGAACAGTGCTACTAATGGGTTTGTAAACTTCTTCAAACAGGGACAATTACATTTTAAGTAAGAGGATGAAAAATTAACATGCAATTTCAGTTACCTAAAATAAGTTAAGAGTATGTAAGTAGTAACTGTATTCCTTTTTAGCTCAACCTAAATTATATTAGACTACTTCATTTTTCTGATTATATCTCCACTCAACCCTATAGCTGGAGTGAGATCCTATCATATTAGCTCTCACTGTTTTATACTGCTTCCAGCTTCCAAATATGGTGAATACCAACATTTTTGTTTTAAAAAGACTTTTGTGACTCAGTACCTCTCATGTTGCATTGCTTAAAATCTTCATGCTTCTTTTCAGCTGACACAGTAAAGACATAGCTGCTGTTTGTTCTGTTATACAGGCTGAAGCCATGCAGTCTGGGCTTTTGTTTTGTAATCACCAGACCAGGAGAATGAGAGGACAGATTTCTTTATGAATATTAGGAAAATACTTTAATTCATGCTTTCAAAGCTAAATAGGCCGCAAAAAATAAAGACCCCAGTCAGTCCCCATTTCCTCTCCAGAACCTTCTAATTAATTTTCCATAATAAAATGAAGGTTAAAGATAGGGTAATTGGCAAAAACTTTACTGCTGAAAGACAAAGTGGTCTATGTCCCCAGAAAACACACCTTGCATGACCTCTTTTCACGAAAAAAGAAGAGATCTATGAACAACTCCTGATGATTTCATTTTACTCAAAGCTCACTATGCAATACCACCCAGCTCATCTTACTTTTGTGTTTGTAAGCTTCTGGAAACACCAAGCTTTCTCATACATAACACAGCAGCCAGTCAGCACTTTCCTGAGTTCCGAATTCAGTGTTGTCAGTCAGAGCAATGCTTACGTCTTATTTTTTTCCCAGAGATTCAAAACTAACCTTTCAGACAAAGGTAATTACAGCTTTAAAAACCTTGGATAAAAGGATTCTGGAAGCTAGCTGAACTAGACATACCTAATATCTGTAACCTGTATACCCATGTGAAGGCTTCCATTTCAGAAGTCTCCAAAAAGGCCACAGGACACTAGAAATTGTGGCTATTATATATCCATTTAGTCCTGTTTCTACTCAGCACAGTTATTCTTTTGATTCTATACAGATCAATGGAAAAAAGGTACAGACTGATGAGCTGTAGCTATGCAGAGATTCATAAGCAAGCCCCTGGGTGACTTGGCCTGACCTCCTGAACACACCACACCATTTCTAGCTATGTAAACTAGATTGAGCAGGGCAGCAGGCTGATGTGTCCCTGCAGCTCCCAGTGCCACTACACTGCCCTGGTGTCCTGGGTTCAGCATCAGCAGTCATTTTTCTCCTTTTTAGTAGCTGGTGCAGTGCTGCGGTTTTGACTTTCAGCCTGGGAACAATGCTGATAACACCGATGTTTTTAGTTGCTGCTCAGTAATGTTTACTCTGACCAAGGACTTTGTGAGCCTCATGCTCTGCCAGGGAGGAGGGGAAGCCGGGAGAAGCAGAGACAGGACTCCTGACCCAAACTGACCAAAGAAGTATTCCATACCACAGCACGTTATGCCCACTATATAAACTGGGGGCACTTATCCTGAAGGAGATTACTGACGGGTCAGGCTGGGTATCGGTCGGTGGGTGGTAAGCAGTTGTATTCTCTTCCCTTGTTATTTCCCTTATCATTATTATTATTGGTGGTAGCAGTAGTGATTTGTGTTATACCTTAGTTACTGGACTGATCTTATCTCAGCCCATGGGAGTCACATTCTTTCTATTCTCCTTCCCATCCCTCTGGGAGCTGGGACGGAGAAAAGGGGGGTGTGAGCGAGTGAGCTGCATGGTTCTAAGTCACTGGCTGGGCTTAAACCACAACATCTGGGTACTTACACTTCTTACATCTATTCTTGCGAGCAAGTTACATGAAGAGACAAACCATCTATCATCCACTTCCCAATTATAAAATAACTTTTGTTGTTGTTCTGCCATTAAAACTGTCATAGAATAGCTATGTTCTGACCTATTTCTACCATCTCCCTGTCAGCTTAAGTCACCCAGTTCTACTGGAGATGCTTGGTACGGTTTTCCTAATTGTTATTTTGGGTCCTACGATCACATTTAGCTCCATCTTCCAAAATTAAAACTTTTCCTCATCAACATTGATTTAAAGATTTTCTCTATTTTTTCTGTCTTTCTAAGGAACTGTAGCTGATCCTATCATATTTAGTCATGCTATTTCTCTAAGCCAAATCTATGTCTGCTAAAATAGCTCCTCACACTTTCAATTAAGTTCCCATCTCAACTTCTATTGCCCAGAAATTGTGCAAACTGCTTTATTTTCATATTAATACCTTTAAATCAGTTATTGAAAAATATAATCTGCTACCTTCATTCTCCATGAAGCTATTAGTTGGCAGTCCCATTGAGTTAGTTTATTGCCTTGCAAATAGTTTCCAAAAGCTTTTCATATAGACAATAACTGAGTATGCAGGCAATCTTCAACAGAAGTGAAGAATTTATGATATTTTCCCATCTGTGAGGGAAAAGGCTTCAAGCAGATGAGGATAATTTGAAAGTCTTCTTATTGGTACAGGTTTCCCAGCTTTCATAACAGTGCAGGCTGAATCTACATGCTGCCAAGCGATCAAACAACTCTTCTGGACTGTTGTGTTGTAATAAAATGTTTAAAGAACCAGCCAGGCTGAACTTTCAATTCATAAACAGGAAAACATCTTCAGATCTCAACCCCAAATACCCTCCTAAAAATCAGCACTGGCTTACACAAAGGTGGCTCTGAAACGCTACAAGAGGCCTCCAGGACAATGCTGAGCACCCCACTGAGTAAAGTAAAAGCTGAAACACCTGAAATCTATCTTGTGTAATGGTGACTTGCACCATTTGTACTTTACTACTGCCTAGAGATTGCTGTGATACACCAGAGCCTTATGTGCTAGGCACCACACTAAGTAGCACTGTAAAACCTCCAGAAATGTACCCTCTAAATTCCTTAGAATGACAGTCCAGTCACTACTGCTGAGTAAAGCATAAATGTAAATAGGGCTTTGTACTTCTCACACAGAAACATGCAGTCTCTGCACGCTACAGCCTGGCAGCACCAACCTGACAGCAGCCTTAAAAGAAAACTAGCAATTTCACAGAAAACACAGCCAGATGATAATCACAACTGCGAAACAGACAGTAAGAGCCTGAGATCAGTTCCACAGGCCAAACTCAGAAAAGGAAATCAGACAGAAGATGTATACAGAGAATAAACTGGTCTCAATTATGCAGAAGATCAGATTAGAGCCCTGCACAACACAATGCTCTGCAGAGACAAACTATACATACTGCAAGCAGTACAGAGCAGTTCTTAGCCTGCTCAATGGAGAAAAACAAACCCAAATCAGGCTAAAGTGACTCTTCTTTTACAGGACTTACATCTCCCTGCAGGTCACAGTTCTGCACTATGCAGCCAAATCCTTGGTGTCCCCACACTGCCTTACATGCTATGAATCTTTACAAGAAGAGGTCCAGGTAACAGCAAACAGACCCATGGGCCATCATTAGAATGCAGAGCTGGAGTCACCAGCAAGGATTTGGTTTCATCTATCACAGCATCTTGTCTGCTGTGAGGAAGCACCACTGGGGAGAAACAGAACCCACCTACCTGGTCCAGGAAGAGCATCTTTGCAGAGGCCCCCTCACTAAACACAATGAGGTGGCTTTAAACTGGGTGGGTTTTTTAGGAAACAGAGATGAAGCGAGAGTGAGAAAGCTTTTACTGCTAGGGATAGGGGTGTGTTACAGACTTACTGACCAAGTAAGTGGAAGGGTTTTAACCACCTTGACATCTGTGGAGATGACAACACTGAACTATACTAGCAATCCAGGTTCTTGCATGGCATTTGTGACAATTTCCTAACACAAACACTAAAGGGGCTCACTACTGGTAATGCTACTAAGTCACTGTTCATAAATAGGGATGAACTGGTAGGTGAACCTTGTCCAGCGGCCTGGGTTGCAGTGACCTCAAGATGACTGAGTTGAGGACACAGAGAAAGTCTGGAAAGGTAAGCAGCAGAGTGGAGAAGGATTTTATAAGCCTAAACCTGTGCTTCTTCAAGGGAACAACAGGATAAAATCCCAAGGGAACAGGCACAACAGGAAGAGCTCCCAGGAGAGCTCCCTAATTTTTATTGTGAATTCAGGAAGGAGGGAAGCCGTTGTGCAGGAAGCCTGGTGCAGGAGTTCTGGCAGCAGGCCCACTTGGCTTAGGAAGAAGCTTTTTGATGAGCTAAAATTAACAAAAGAAGGGAAGATGAAAACAAGGAAGGCAAAAAAGGAAGAGTACAAAAGCACTGTTCATGAATTTGGGAACAAAGTCAGGGAGGCCAGAACTCACCTGAAGACAGACCTAGGGACAGACTCTTTGGATAACAAAACAACTGTAAAAGGAAGTTCAGAAAACACGTGGGTGGCACAGGACAGAACCCAGTGACAGACGAATGGAGCAAGACTCAATGTCTTTTTTGTCCTGATCTTTACAGGAAAAGCTTCTGCACATATCAGCATGCTTCGTGTGGGAGGCTGGACTACATAATGTGAATACCCCTTCAAACTACCATTCCTGTGACTGAGCCAGAAAGTCAAATAACCAGAGATACTGCAGAACTGAAGTACAATAAAGGATTTATCTTATAATCACAGCACACTCCATAATCTTTCTTATACCTGAAACTTATGCTTAGACACCTTTTAAAGAAATATTCTTGGGGGATTTGAAACGTGTCATTTACTTGCTCCAATTATAGCTGTGTATCAGTATGGGCAACCCCTTCATAAACAGTTCTGAGTTTGTTCTTTTCTGCAAATTGTAATCAGAGATACACAGACTGTCTCATCAATCAATGCAAGACTGAAGAAATATGTTGCCAGTAGACTTTAACTGCTCATAAGCACTGATTAATTTTATCCTGTTGAATTACTTAATGCCCTGTAGCACTACTGCAAAGGATAATCAAGCAAGCTAGAGCTACAGCCAGAGACAACTGGGGAAACAAGGGGGAAAGCACTGTCCTTCTGAGGTCCTCCTCACCACCAAAACATCCGAAATACCTCCCTACAGTGTGTTTCTAGATCATCAGTTGTGTCAGGTGATGCTTGCTCCCTTACTCTCTCCCCTGGGTATTGCAATGCTTCAGGAGAAAGTGTTTTTAACACTTATGCCTTGTCTGTGACAGGAAAACATAAGCATTCTTTATGCAAGAAAAGACAAGCAAAAAACATTTTGAGAAGAAAAGGTGCTTTTACTGTGTTTAGAAGGAATATTTTTGCCTTTTTTTCTTTTCCACTGAGAAATCATAAAACATTCTCATGCTAGAAAAAACAGAACATGAGAAAATTACCTAAAATGATCTTTTTTAACTTTCCATACCTGCCAAGATCTAATTATATTACTGAACTTGCTGCTTTTAAGATAATGTAATTCAAACATATCACATGTAGAAGAACTTATCTACAATAAGTCTCTGTTCTCACCTAACCTGAACCCTGGAAGAGGCTTCACCCCATCCCCTAGAATAGCCCTGCAACAGTTGTTTCACACCATCTTGAAGAGAATGGCAAGCTCCACAGCTGACAACATTGTTCCTTTAGCTTGACAGCTACTTTCTAAAATTATCCTTTCTAGTTGTTACTTAATCTTCCTACAGCCCAATTATGAAGGCATTTCTTATTGAGCACAGTATTAACTTATAAATATTAATGATATCATAAGCCTTGACTATTGAGCATGATATTGACCTGGTATTCTCCAAATTGTCATTTAAATCTATATAATGAAAATTAAAATTCTCACTTACACAAAATCCTGAAAAAAAAAATCCCATATCTCTTATAAATTAGGGAGCCGGAAAATAAGTAATACCAGATTATATTAGGAAAAATGCCTTCACCGAAAAGGTTGCCAAGCACTGGGACAGGCTGCCCAGGGAAGCGGTAGAATCACCATCACTGGAGGTATTTACAAATGTGTAGATGTGACACTTACAGACATGGTTTAGTGAAGGATTTTGCAGAGCTGAGTAATGGTTGGACTTGATCTCAAGGGTCTTTTCAAACTCAATGATTCTATGACTCTGTAACATTCTTTTTTACCTCAAGGCAAAATACATATCTACTATAGCTCAGAACCAAAGTCTATAAAGCAGAAACTATTCCAGAGATGAAACCTATTTTTCATCTATATTTAGAGTTTGATTTTATATTTCTCACTTAGTAACTAGTTTTCATTTTTTTCAGCTACTAAGAGGGATAAAGATTTGAACACTGTAATATTTATTGCTACATTTTTAGTTTCTTAAAGGAACATTCACATTTAAAATTAATTAAATCAAACAAACAATTTCTGTGAGGATCTCTAACAAACATGAAAGGACTCTTCATTAGGGACTGTAGTGATAGGACAAGGGGTAACAGGTTAAAACTTAAACAGGGGAAGTTTAGATTGGATATAAGGAGGAAATTCTTTCCTGTTAGGGTGGTGAGGCACTGGAATAGGTTGCCTAGGGAGGTTGCGAATGCTCCATCCCTGGCAATGTTAAATGTGAGGTTGGACGAGGCCTTGGGTGATATGGTTTAGTGTGAGGTGTCCCTGCCCATGGCAGGGGGAGTGGAACTTGATGATCTTAAAGTCCTTTCCAACCCTAACTAGTCTAGTCTAGTCTACTCTAATAGTGAAAACATCTGCTCTCAAATAGTCAAACTAACTCAATACTCAGAAAAAGAGATGAAATTTCTTCTTCTGTCAACATGACATAAACTCTGAAGCAGCTGCCAATAACAATCCAAGAGAAACCTATGCCCAAATCTCGTTGAAAACAGACTTTCACCCTCAGAGCAAAACAAAAAGGAACGGACCCTCTACGCCCTGTGATCCACAAACCAACTGCAAGAGAGGCCCAGACATAATTCTATTAGCAGTGAAGTCTTGAGCTTTTTCTCAACCAACACGCCCAAGTCACACAGTCATAGAATAGTTAAGGTTGGAAAGGACCTTAAGATCATGCAGTTCCAAAACCCCTGCCATGGGCAGGGACACCTCACACTAAACCATGTCACCCAAGGCTCTGTCCAACCTGGCCCTGAACACCACCAGGGATGAAGCATTCACAACTTCCCTGGGCAACCCATTCCAGTGTCTCACAGAAAAGAATTTCCTCCTTATACCCAATTTAACTTCCCCTGTTTAAGTTTTAACCCCTTACCCCTTGTCCTGTCACTACAGTCCCTAATGAAGAGTCCCTCCCCAGCATCCCTATAGGCCCGCTTCAGACACTGGAAGGCTGCTATGAGGTCTCCATGCAGCCTTCTCTTCTCCAGGCTGAACAGCTCCAACTTTCTCAGCCTGTCTTCATACGGGAGGTGCTCCAGTCCCCTGATCATCCTCGTGGCCTCCTCTGCACCTGTTCCAACAGTTCCATGTCATTTTTGTGTTGAGGACACCAGAACTGCACACAATACTCCAGGTGAGGTCTCACAAGAGCAGAGTAGCGGGGCAGGATCACCTCCTTTGACCTGCTGGTCATGCTCCTTTTGATGCAGCCCAGGATACGGTTGGCTTTCTGGGCTGTGAGCACACACTGAAGGCGGCTCATGTTCATTTTCTCATTGACCAACATCCCCAAGTCCTTCTCTGCAGGGCTGCTCTGAATCTCTTCTCTGCCCAACCTGCAGCTGCGCCTGGGATTGCTCCGACCCAGGTGTAGGACCTTGCACTTGGCATGGTTAAACTTCATGATGTTGGCATCAGCCCACCTCACAAGTGTGTCAAGGTCTCTCTGGGTGGCATTCCTTCCCTCCAGGGTATCAACCGAACCACACAGCTTGGTGTCATCGGCAAACTTGCTGAGGGCGCACTCAATCCCACTGTCCATGTCACCAACAAAGATGTTGTACAAGACCGGTCCCAACACCAATCCCTGAGAGACACTGCACGTTACTGGTCTCCAGCCGGACATTGAGCCATGGACCACAACTCTTTGTGTGTGGCCATCCAGCCAGTTCTTTATCCACCGAGTGGTCCATCCATCAAATTGATGTCTCTCCAATTTAGAGACAAGGATGTCGTGTGGGACAGTGTTGAATGCTTTGCACAAGTCCAGGTAGATGACATCAACTGCTCTACCCCTCTCCATCAGTTCTGTAGCCCCATCATAGAAGGCCACCAAATTGGTCAGGCAGGATTTCCCCTTAGTGAAGCCATGCTGGCTGTCACCAAGCACCTTGTTGATTTTCATGTGCCTTCCAGGAGAATCTGCTCCAGGATTTTGCCAGGCAGAGAGGTGAGACTGACTGGTCTATAATTCCCCGGGTCATCCATTTTCCCCTTCTTGAAAATGAGGGTTATATTTCCCTTTTTCCAGTCATCGGGAACTTCACCTGACTGCCATGATTTTTTGAATATGATGGCCAGCGGCCTAGCAACTTCATTCATCAGCTCCTTCAGGACCCATGGATGGATTTCATAAGGCCTTCTCCTCAGGGCTGCTTTCAATCTTTCACGTACCCCAATGGGCCAGGCTGCAACTCTGCCTAATTGCAATAATGAACTGTTTCTTTTCTTTGACTTTTTTTGACAATTTTTACTTTGCCATAATTTTTTCTAAGCCTGTTCTTTTTTGTTCAAACAAACAGAATTTTTTTACCTCTACCATAAAGAGTTAATTATACTTTCTTTAAAAGCTTGAATGTACTGCCAAAAAATTGAGTTATCTGTGAAAGAGAGGAGGACAGAGCTAGAAAGTGAGTTTTCATGCTGCTTACAACAAAATGTACTTGAAACAAATATTAAATAAAATTAATAAATACATTTTATCCAGATATATCTGACTAAACCAGTAATTACCTACTATATGTGGCGCATACAGATTATCTCATTTTCCTTCACAAATAGCTTTTAGGGAAATCAGTTTGCAGGGTCACCATCTAAGTCCTGAAACAAAAGCCTAGCCAAAACACCAAAGTATTTGCTCTTTACGTGAAAAAAATTGCCAATGCATTTCCTTATGCAAAAAAGCAAGCACCCTACCTACCTAAACTTACCCATGACTTAGTGAAGAATAACTGAGACTTCAATTAGTATCTATGAGGTCATTTTTTAACATCTACAGATTCAACACAGTGAACAAAGTCCTTGAAAGTTCAGAGAAGCCATGTCCTTGTACTGGAGATCGGCACGTGAGCCAGAGTTTAATATTTTTATGTAATACTTACTCTGCGAGTAACAGCTTCAACTAGACAACTGAACTACGCATTGCAGAGACCTCTGAAGACATAAGTCTTCTCCAAAGGTATCATGGTACAAGTTAATTTTATACTAGTTTAAAAGCTAGTTTCAGATATAATATTAGAGCTTCAGAAAAAGCAAAGAGGCTTGATGTATGATATCAGTACACTTACCATAAGTCTAAACCCTGCACTGTATTTAAATAGACAGCATTTGAATACTTGGCTAAATGGAAAGCACTCAAATTATGAGCAGCAGCTGCAAAAATAACAGCTGTTCTACTTACTCTTCTTTGAGGATCTGGTTAGATTAACACATATGTAACACTTATAATTTATTCATTGGTTTCTGAGTAGAAATATAAAGTAGCTAGACTGAACTATAAAAAACAGGTTAATGTAAGATCTCTTTTTAACACTTGAGAAAGAGCAATACGAACCCTTTCAGCTTGTACATGGCTTCTTCTCTTGTTTTAGAACAGCTAATTTATGCACATGATTCAATTATCACAGTACTGACAGATTAAGCCAGGAGAACACAGTCAAACACTACTTTAAGAACATCTCGATTCTCAGCTTCTAAAACTCAAATACAGAACTGTAAGACCTAAATACAAACCAACAGTTATAGAAACAGGATGGAAAGCTTTCTCTAAGAACACTCCCTTAAGCTGCTAATTAAAAACAAATCATTTAGGAGTCTGATGATTAATATCTAATGCATTGAAGTGGTTATTATGAGGAAAATAGCAGAAGTCTCCCTTAATGCCAATAGAAGCAAGTCTGAAACCATCATATGGCCTTAATATCAGCTAGACTTGCAAGAGTTTGATAAATGCTGACAGATTTTGCATTCATGTGTTATTTCTCAAATTTTTACAATAATGTGTAGAATTGGAACCAGAGATGATGGGGTTCTGTAGCAGAGACGAAACTGAAAAAGGCATTTTCCATGAAATAAGAACTCCTCCATACTTCAGTAAGTTGTTCTAAGGCAAATGCAAAGGGCTTCAGTGCACAGCAGTTAAATTTCTCTTTCATTTAATTTCTGAATTTCATTCAGTAAGGGAAAAAATAAAGCAGTACTCATCTGTGGAAGCACTCTGTTGTCAGACTGTGAGCAAAGGCCTGACAAAGAGGATTTCATGGCAAAGACACAGTGATTTTGGCTGTTAATCAGAGATACATGGCAGAGGCACCAAGGTTGTTTGGACTTTTCTTGGAAGAAGATGACTTGCAGCTCCATGTTCTATTGCCCGGGATCAGACTGAATTTCCAAATAAACATCTACAGCTTAGGTTTTTACAAATTCACCTCAAACATATTCTGAAACCACATGAAATTTTCCCAGAGTCTTCAACAAGAAGCTATGTTGTACACGTATTCTGAATTTTAGAACAATCCCCATGGAAATAAACATCAATTTTTATTAGGTTTTACTAGAACAAAATTATAATCAACTTCACGGTCCGAACACAGTTGTTTCAGTTACATATGTAACTTTTTAAGCACGTAACAAAGAAGAACAGGTAATTGTAATGCAACTTAGGCTGTATCCACAACAATGCGGTGTACAACGTGTAGAAAGAGAGTGTGGCATATGGGGACTGTCCATCACTAGTTACACACTTCGCCAGTTGGCATTACAGCAGAATCATAGAATCATAGAATAGTTAGGGTGGGAAAGGACCTTAAGATCATCCAGTTCCAAAACCCCTGCCAAGGGCAGGGACACCTCACACTAAACCATGTCACTCAAGGCTCTGCCCACCCTGCCCTTGAACACCGCCAGGGGTGGAGCATTCACAACCTCCCTGGGCAGCCCATTCCAGTGCCTCACCACCCTCACAGTAAAGAATTTCCTCCTTATACCCAATCTAAACTTCCCCTGTTTAAGTTTTAACCCCTTACCCCTTGTCCTGTCACTACAGTCCCTAATGGAGAGAGTCCCTCCCCAGCATCCCTATAGGCCCCCTTCAGATACTGGAAGGCTGCTATGAGGTCTCCACGCAGCCTTCTCTTCTCCAGGCTGAACAGCTCCAACTCTCTCAGCCTGTCTTCATACGGGAGGTGCTCCAGTCCCCTGATCATCCTCATGGCCCTCCTCTGCACTTGTTCCAATAGTTCCATGTCCTTTTTATGTTGAGCACACCAGAACTGCACACAATGCTCCAAGTGAGGTCTCATGAGAGCAGAAGGAAGTTTTAAAAATGGATTTAAAATTGTGTGGTATCCTTCATCAACAGGAATGCACAGAACTGGGTTTCTCCTTTTATGGATGAAAAGTGTTCATTCAAGTGAAAGACCACTCAATATGAGCAAGAGTTGTTGAATCAGTCTCAGTTAATTATACAGAACAGATGTACATGGAATAAGGATAAAATATCATAAAGCATCTTAACACATAAAAAATGGTGTCTATATATTAGGTATTTGAAAGCAAAGGAGCCAAATCCTTTCCATTTTCACTGAAGCAAATTCCCAATAAAGCCAACAATAGTTTCCTCGTAAAGGTTCTTAGCTATAAAATTTTCAGTTTACAGGAGGACTGCTGTTCCCACACAAGCCTCCTCATAAAATTACAATCTCTATTTCTTATTGGAAGTAGGATGAATAATGTAGTTTGGGGCCTAAAAGTTGTCTTCAAAGAAAGATAATTCTTCCCTAGCTTTATCAAGACATCATTAATTTAATGCTGCAAACCCTGGGTAGAAATCCACAGTTTGTGCCATGAAACAGGCCACTGTAAAGTCTTATAATCACCTCCCTTTTCTGTCAGTGTCTCAAAGTCTGCTGCTGTGACATCAAAGTAACAAATGACAACTTTCACCACCAGTAGCTTTCATAAATGAAATAATGAACCAAAAAGCAGAATAAATACTTCAAATATTACCTAGGGTTAAACTATCTTAGGAGTACCTTAATATTAGAGATCAGATAGATCACATGCATACCAACTGTCATCAAAGTAATCCAGCTACAGCCTCTAATTTATCTGAGGTCACTTGCTGCAGTATCTGAAGGGGGCTTATAAGGATGCTGGAGAGACTCTTCATTAGGGACTGTAGTGATAGGACAAGGGGTAATGGGTTAAAACCTAAACAGGGGAAGTTTAGATTGGATATAAGGAGGAAATTCTTTACTGCAAGGGTGGTGAGGCACTGGAATGGGTTGCCCAGGGAACTTGTGAATGCTCCATCCTGTCCTGGGTTCAGCAGTAGCAGTCAATTTTTCTCCTTCTTGGTAGCTGGTGCACTGCAGTGTTTTGCCTTTCAGCTTGGGAACAGAGCTGATAACAAGGATGTTTTGGTTTGGCCAAGGACTTTGTGAGGCTCATGCTCTGCCAGGGAGGAGGGGAAGCCGGGAGGAAGCAGAGACAGGACATCTGACCCAAGCTAGCCAAAGAGGTATTCCATACCACAGCACATCATGCCCAGGATGTAACTGAGAGTTACCCGGGAAGGACACCGGCTTCTCGTTTCTCCAGGTGGGTGGTACTGTATTCTCTTCCCTTGTTATTTTCTCTCATCATTGTTGGTGGTAGCGGTGGTGATCTGTGTTGTACGTTGGTTGCTGGATTGTTCTTATCTCAACCCGTGTGAGTTGCACTCTTTCGATTCTCCTCCCCATCCCTCCAGGAGCAGGGAAGGGGAGAGCCTCCGGGGCCGGGGGGCTCAATTGCTTCAGGCCCAGCACCACTCACTGGGAGTGAGTGAACAAGCTGTCTGGCTACTGTCTAAACCATGACAGATGTTGTGTGGGACAGTGCCGAATGCTTTACACGAGTCCAGGTAGATGACACCAACTGCTCTACCCCTGTCCATCAGTTCTGTAGCCCCATCATAGAAGGCCACCAAATTGGTCAGGCAGGATTTCCCCTTAGTGAAGCCATGCTGGCTGTCACCAAGCACCTTGTTGATTTTCATGTGCCTTAGCATGCCTTCCAGGAGAATCTGCTCCAAGATTTTGCCAGGCACAGAGGTGAGACTGACTGCTCTGTAATTCCCCAGGTCATCCATTTTCCCCTTCTTGAAAATGGGGGTTATATTTCCCTTTTTCCAGTCACTGGGAACTTCACCTGACTGCCATGATTTTTGATAGATAACAGAATTTGATAAATGATAGAACTAAGGGGAAAAATAAAACTGAGAGTACAGTTCTGCATCTTTATCCACAGAATATTACTATACCATTGAAAAGGACTGGAAAAAAGCAACAAAAAAGAATCGTTACACAAATTAATGTAAGAACTGAATAGTGTCTGCAGATAGAAGTATTGCTATAAAGACTGTTAGCCAGGAGTGGAACTGTTTTGGGTTTTCTATGAAAACAAATGTACAGATCCACAAATAGCTACATATTTTTGTTGACATCTTCATCTGCCTGATCTCTGATGACTATCAGACACGTCAGTACAAAAGACACAGTGAGTGCACCAAATAAGCAAGTCTAAAGGACTCTTCAAGCTCGACACAGCTAGAGGTTTCCCTGAAGAATAAAGGAGTTCACATTCTTCCTCCTACCAGCATAAATGGCAAGCACTTCTTTTTATTCTCTGCAAACCCAAGAAAAGCTGAAGGCACATGCCACTTTCTTAAACTAACAAACAAAAGTACCGGAGCAAAGACACACAGTGTATATAAAAAAAATAGATACAAAATAAGCATTGTGTTATATATTTGAAATAAAAAATAACTGATTTTAAAAAACTTGAAGGTTTTTCCTGATGTTTAAGACACCATGATAGCAAATTCAGACAATTGCCCTTGAAATCCAGTGTACTCAGAAATGTTTGGAGACTTAAGCCCTGAGTCTTTGCATAAAATCTAGTATGTATGTTTACACAGTACCATGCTGAGAGGGAGGTTTTAAATAATGTCTGAGTAGTGCTCATTAAAGTTACAGTTAGACCAGATTTGTCTGCATGTGATGCCATCAGGAATTGGAATCATACCAAGCAGCTGGAAGTGCTTGAGGTGCTGGGTTCGCACAGCTGCCTTTCACCTCTGGAGGTCTATGTGCACAATGCCCATCTCAGCTAGGTACAGCTATTATTGTCTGACAATGTATATACATTGTCTGACAACTGGATCTAAAGACTGACAGGATTTCATAGAGCTGAATAAGATTTTGTATGAGTGCCATCTGCATTCATTATATACAGCTTTAAGCATCACATCTGCCTGCAGAGAAATCGTGTCTTTAACAAAAGTTTAAGCTTTTATACTCAGTTAAAATGTATAATAATTGCATCCATAGGTCAACAGATCCCATTTTCTGTACATATCACACGGCCTGCAGTAGCCCATACAATCAGAATGGTGTGGGTTGGAAGGGACCTTAAAGATCATCTAGCTTCAACACCTCTGCCATGGGCAGGGACACCTTCCACTAGACGAGGTTGCTCAAAGCCCCATTCAGCCTGGCCTTGAACACTGCCAGGGATGGGGCAGCCACAGCTTCTCTGGGCAACCTGTGCCAGTGTCTCACAACTCTGACAATAAAGAATTTCTTCCTAGTATCTAATCTAAACCTACCCTCTTTCATCTTAAAGCCATTCACCATTGTCTCATCATTACATGCCCTTGTCAAAAGTCCCTCTTCACTTTTTTGTAGACCCCCTTTAGGTACTGAAAGGCTGCTCCAAGGTCTCCCTAGAGCCTTCTCTTCTCCAGGCTGAACAACCCCAACTCTTCCATCTTGTCTTCAGAGAAGTGCTCCAGCCCTCTGAGCACCTTCTGGACTTACATCAAGACTGTACTTCCACAGAAACCATGTTAGCAGTTGAGTAGGAATGTTACTATGATGGACTCACAAAAAGGTAACATTCTCTACAGGCCAACATGGGAAAAAGAAGTGGCCACAGATGCATTTCTAACTATAGTAAATAAAGAATTAAAAAGCTTGAAGAATAACAAACAAAAAAATAATAGCGTAAGATTCTATACAGGTATTTATGTAATTCAGAAAAAAGCATGTCCTGAGAAATACCAACATCTAAGAACATACAAGAACAAAACTGAAATGCAGTATCAAAACATATTTGTAGATCAAACTCTTTGCTATTTGAGACTCTGTAAAAATCATATTTTAATTATGTGCATATCTACATCTTCAGAATAGTAACCAGATTAAATTCCGCACATCTCTTGCTGTATTCTCCCAGTATCTGAAGGACACAGAGCTTAAACCCTCCCACATACTCACCTCCTACTAGTTAAGATATTCCTTCTGTACATTACATACTGCTACTTTGCTAAAAGCCAAATCACTGCACTTGGGAAAAATCAGAAAAAAAATCTCCTATTAGTTGATCAGCTGCATCAAAACAGGCTGGCGAAAGGAGCCTATGGGCCAGCACAGCACCACAGCTGGTAAAGAGCAAGGACATCCTGCACTGCAGAAGTGGTTGTGCAATATTACATTTCTGTCACCACAGCTCTTTTTCCATCAGCACATCTAATAATTAAATACATGACATGCCTGTCACGTTATAAGTCATCTGAGATGTAGCAATCAGAATTCACGTTTGAATAACATAAATCATCATAATGCAACCTAAGTCTTCTCTCTACAATCAGCTGCACAAACAGCCATTCCAAAAGGCTCAGACACTGACCTCTGAGATGTCAGGCAGTGCTGACTGCCCACTGACAAGTCTGAAAATATGATATGACAGACTCAACCATAAAAATACAACAAATAACCCTTCGGATTTTATTACTTGTCATCTACTCTGTGTATCAAAAAAGGAAAAAAATCCTAAGCAAATCTCCTGTGGGAGGATTTGAAAGCTGTGATTTAACAGACATGGCAGTATTTTTAGAAAGGAGTTATGCATGTTCTATATCCCTTAATCCCACCCCAAAGAGGGGAACAAAGACAGCAGCTACTACTTCATGGGTTTGAGCAATACTTTACAAGTGTTCCCTATAGAAAGATAGCTATTGCCTCATCAGCAAGAATTGATATGAAAAGCCAGATCTCTGCTCCTACTGAAGTCCGTGGAAGTTCTACTATAGCATTCAGCAGCTACTAAATTGACTCCCCTTAGGATAGAATTCATTACGGTTTTCTCCTTCTTTACAGAAAGCAAAGTAACGATGAATTGTTAAATATTAATTATTGCCAGACCCAGACAATAACAGAACCTTGTGACTTCATACTAATGACACAGATACTCACGGAGATTCACTGAATTTTGTAAATTAGCAATCCAGTGAAAACACAATAGGAAAGCAACATGAATTTAGGAAGTTTATCTTAAATTGTTTATGCCACGTGATAATGTATTAGTCAACGTGCAATGTTGTATCTTAATTTTCAGATCCCTGGCTCACCTTTCTAGATGTATTAAGTAGTCACCATTGCAGAATGGAGAAACTCTGTTGTAAAGTATGCCAAACTCCTGAACTTAGTAATAAGGTTCTTATTTCTCATCTAAATCCAAGCATTCATCTCTCATTTCAGTTCTATTTAGCACTCTATTAGAAACGAGTCCAAAGCCTCAAGACTGGAAGAGAAGCTAAACTTTCACAAATGAAGGCCAAATTCAGACTTTCAAAATGGTTTTAGTTGGAAGAGACCGTAAAGATCATTCAGTTCCAACCCTCCAACTTGGCCTTGCTCAACTTCAAGATGTTTGCACTGGCCCACCTCCAAAGTGTGTCAAGGTCCCTCTGGATCCCATCCCTTCCCTCCACTGTGTTAATTGCACCACACAGCTTGGTGTCATCGGCAAACTTGCTGAGGCTGCACTCGATCCCACTGTCCATGTCACTGACAAAGATGTTAAACAGTGCCTGTCCCAATACCAACCCCTGAGGGCCACCACTCATCACTGGTCTCCAGCTGGAATTGTGTTCATCATAAAACTTTGAGTGTGACCATCCAGCCAATTCCTTATCCACCAAGCAGTCCTACAGTCAAATCCATGTCTCCCCACTTTAGAAACAAGGATGTCATAGAATAGTTAGGGTTGGAAAGGACCTTAAGATCATCCAGTTCCAACCCCCTGCCATGGGCAGGGACACCGTACGCTAAATCATATCACCCAAGGCCTCGTCCAACCTGGTCTTGAACACCGCCAGGGATGGAGCATTCACAACCTCCCTGGGCAACCCATTCCAGTGCCTCACCACCCTAACAGGAAAGAATTTCTTCCTTATATCCAATCTAAACTTCCCCTGTTTAAGTTTTAACCCCTTACCCCTTGTCCTGTCACTACAGTCCCTAATGAAGAGTCCCTCCCCAGCATCCCTATAGGCCCCTTCAGATACTGGAAGGCTGCTATGAGGTCTCCAGGCAGACTTCTCTTCTCCAGGCTGAACAGCCCCAACTCTCTCAGCCTGTCTTCATACGGGAGGTGCTCCAGTCCCCTGATCATCCTCGTGGCCTCCTCTGCACCTGTTCCAACACTTCCATGTCCTTTTTATGTTGAAGACACCAGAACTGCACACAATACTCCAGGTGAGGTCTCACAAGAGCAGAGTAGAGGGGCAGGATCACCTCCTTCGACCTGCTGGTCACGCTCCTGTTGATGCAGCCCAGGATACGGTTGGCTTTCTGGGCTGCAAGCGCACACTGAAGCCGGCTCATGTTCATTTTCTCATCAGCCAACACCCCCAAGTCCTTCTCCGCAGGGCTGCTCTGAATCTCTTCTCTGCCCAACCTGTAGCTGTGCCTGGGATTGCTCCGACCCAGCTGTAGGACCTTGCACTTGACATGGTTAAACTTCATGAGGCTGTCATATAGGACAATGCCAAATGCTTCATACAAGTCCATACAGATAACGTCAGCTGCTCTTCCCTTATCCACCAATGCTGTCACCCTGTCATACAAGGCCAACAAAATTCTCATGGACTATTTACCATTAGTTAAGCCATGTTGACTATCACCAACCACATCCTTAATTTCCACGTACCTCAGTATAGTTTCCAGGAGGATCTGCTCCATGATCTCGCCAGGTACAGAGACGAGACTGACTGGCCTCTAAATTTTAAATATTATTAGTCTACTGTGAACCATGATGTCTGAATTTTACTGTATTTTTCACAATTATTGCTATAAGTTTAATACCACATAAAATTATGACATAACATAATCATGATATCTGAAATAGTCCTGTGAAAACTACAGGTCTTTCATTTGCTTTTGGCTTTTAAAACAATTTGTGAGTATTTATTCAAAACCAGTGCCTTTAATTCTGATCTTTCATGTTCATACAGTTGTTTTTATGTATTTGTATGGACCTTCCAAGTAGCTAAAGGCAATGGGAAAAATGTTAAGATGATAAACTAATATGTTCTTTAATTAAAAAAGGGCTATATGGGAAGAGAGTGTAACTTTTTCAACTTATTTCTTTAATATTCTCTTTTTCATGTTCAACATTTCTGTAAAGCAAACCACTTGCACCCAAAATTATTCTTTATTTATTTAATTTTGTCTCCCTTTTTCCCCTCACACAGACAATTCTTAGCAAGTCATTTGCCAGCAGTGCAAATGCAAACCACTAGAAACACAGGAATGCCAGAATGTACATACTCCACAACTGGTACACGCTGGGAACATCTGAAACTTTTTACCTTATTTTATTCAAAATACACAATGGATACAGTTTACTTAAGGTCATACCTGCAGTTGTCTTATTTTCTCCACACTACTCAGTATGGGGCCTGATCTCTTACATATTTTCTATACGCTTCTGTACAGACAGATTTCCATTGACTTTGGTTATAAGACTGCCTACTCTGCAATTCAGCACCCCAACCTAGATATTTAAAAAGTAAACCACGTGATTAAGGACAACACATTTAAAAGCGTGCTGCTTTTCTGAGTTACACTACAGGGACAGTGATAGATCCCAGCTCTTCAAAATGCTGCCAACATGTCTTCCAATTTCTGCAATAGAACAGACAGGGCTTGTACAGAACATATTTCTTCATTTCACTACTCCGATTTATCTGCTTAACAGGGTGAAAATTAAAACAGCACTCATCATATAATTATTGTACTACAATCCATATATATAGGGCATATAAATTAGGCTTCACAGGCAATTGCAGGGTTGATTTGGCAATTCTGAAGTGTTCTTTAAAAGGTATTCAAAGGTATAAAATTTCCAAGTTCTTAAAAAATCAAACACATTCCATCAAATGACAGGAAAGTTAATACCTTCACACATCACCTGCAACTTTGAAATTACAAGGTCTACCGGAAGATTCCCAATCTCTTGAACAAAGGAGGTCACTGTTAGCTATAGAAACTTATCAACCTTTTAATGCTTTTAATGAAAAGCTGGGCCACACACACCTTACCAAAGCATGTACTTGCTTACTTGAATGCTTACTTGAGTACTGCTTCAATTCTGATGCTAGCAATGATGCCATGCTAACTTCTAACATTGGAAATGAAGCAATACTTCAGTAAGCTACACTCTAGGCTTTGCAGAAGACTGATCTCCGAGTCTCTCCATTCCTTCTAGTAACGTCCCTGCCTGTGCTTTCCTCCCGTTCTCTGTTTCTGTTCAGGCAGCTCCAGCAATAACCACAGCTACCAGGTACTACAAGTCTCCTCCATACACTAGTTTTGATTTCCATTCCACCTGAGCTCCACAGTGCCAGACCATTCCTTCTCCCCCAGTATCCTTTTCCAAGGTACTCCTGACAGCCAGTTCCTGCTATGGGTCAAAACAGACAGGGATTCTTCCTTTACTCTACCTCCCTCCAGCAGAGGGAAAACTAATGCCATTCAAAAGAGAGACCAGAAAGTTGTAGAAATTTAATACCAAAACACACCTCTGATCCAAAACAGACCAGAACTGAAATTAGAGAAAGGTCAATTCAGTTCTGCACTGGGAACATTCACTATATACAGAGCTGCCAGAAAAGGAAGAAAAAAAAAAAGGTGGGGTGAAGGAAAGCTATCTACCCACCTCTAGCAACACTTGGATTATTTGAAGTGACATTTTTCAGAGGTTTATGTACTGGTCAAAGCAGAGTGGGTAATCACTGGGATAGTGAAGGACACTGCTCTGAATATAGGCAAATTTAGTATATTCACCTTGTCAATTTGAAGTTACTGCTTTGAAGCATGCAAGTACTAGAGCTTTTCGTGGGAAAGGATGATGGAATTCTTTCTTTTCTTAATGGACATTTTCTTGTAAGGCTTATGCTCAAAGCCAAGTAGATAGTTTTGACTAGAATTTTCTGTGAAGAATCGGCCTGAGGCAAACCCAGAAAAAAAAACAAAAAAAAAACATTACTGTCAGCCTTAATGGTTAGGAGCTGGGTCAAAGTGGGAAACTGGAAATGCAATCCTGCAAAAGTAAGTGTCTGCCAGGTTCAGCAACAGAGCACTACCAACTCCTCTGCAAAACTTCTGTCACAGTTAACCAATGTAATTCAAACATCTGTGGGGCAATTTTGACTGAGTGACAGAATAAATGATTGCAGACAGATGTAAAATACTCTGAATTCTGAAAAACTAAAGTGAAAAATTGCAAAAACTTGTCATTAATTCTTTCCAGCTAATTGTAGTGGCAAAAGAAAAAACCTAAACGAATAGAAATGACAAAAATCCCTAACAGATGGGACACTGTATTCCACACACCAACTCTCCATCTACTAATGTGACTAACAAATTAATGTCAAATCATATCTCACACCTAACAGCCCATGACATGAGCAGATGGTTTTAATCCCACTGAGAAAGACTTTCTTCTCCACTGAGAACTGTGAGGTGACATGACCATCCACGTCCATCAATGTCCGATATTCCTCTAGGAAATCCCCATCTCTGGGACCGTATGTGTATAGAGGAAGATACATACTTGAGGAAAAACACATGCATTAGTAAAGTTACACCAACCTTCTCCTCTGATGGCAGTAACCATTGAAACTACGACCCTGTTTAAAACACCAGGAACTTCTGCCACTGCACAGAAAGCAGCTCATTTTGTGACAGCCACTCAAGCCATTATCTCCCACAGGATACCCATCACCTCAAAACAAGATGAGGTCGCCAAAATCACCAGCAATCCCTGGCAGTATCAACTTGATTATTTCACTTCCCCAAGCCTAAAAGCAGAGTGATTAAATATATAAAATAACAGCATATTGCTGCACCAAATCATCCAGAAACAGTTATTAGCCAACTTGTAATGAAATTTCAGTGTCAACTTGGTGTTTTCTAGACCCTGTGTTTATTTATGTACTACTATTTGCTAGCAATAGTCCAATTTCAAGTGGAATGCTTTATTATTTTCCAGTTACCTCTCATCATCCTAATGCAGTTCTTAGTTTCCACTGAAGTTTGCCCTTATTTCAGTTCAAATACTAACACCACAACTACTAGGTGTAAGAGGATAAACAGAAGAAAATAAAACACACCCTTGTAACTACTCACACTTTAGGAAAGGCCGAAAATATTAGCTAGATACACTAGAGCAAGAAATGTCATCAGGATGTCGATGCAAGCTCACGACATGGTTCTTATGCAAAACCTACAGCCTACAGATTCGCTATACTGGAGGGGGTCTTATTTCAGCAGTATGTACAGCCTTATGAATCATAGGTTTTCAACCAGGATTCCACTCAAATTCCAGCATTCTGCCAACCCCTTGAAGAATTCCCATGATTCACAAATCCCAGTTCTCTTCCTCATTTCATAAAACTCAGAAACAGTAGCGTGCCTGTGGAAAGACTACACCAACTTGATCAGATGGCAGCCAGAATTTAAGCAATCTTTCTGCATTTGTCTATTAACAAATTGTTGAGCCACTGGGAATGTTTTGGTTTAATTTTCAGATGGAGTTCCAACTTCAGTTTATAAATTCTTACATAAGGAAACCTGTATTTCATATAAACAACTCTATTTTAAACACATGTTCAACAATATGTGTGCAGTTCATAACTAGCTTTTGAGCAGACTGAAACAGAACAGTACAAGGTTTGGGGAGGTGGTGAACTGCAGAGTGAATTCCCCCAACCCTGGCTTTGAAGTTGGCTGTGATGACCCCTGTAGAACTCTGCCTAGAAGAGATAACTGGTTCTGACAGTGCCTGTTACCTAGAGCAGATTGCTTAACTATCTGGGAAGGGCAGGATCCAAAGACTTCCCAAGAACATTTTCATATCCAGTCAGTCTTTCAGCTCTGCCCAGACTGTTCATGAAAGAGCTGATATTGTAGGCTAAGATGCAATGGAGGGCTGAGAAAAAAATCAATCTGGTAGAAACTAGATGAAGTCCAAATTAAATGTTTTGTATCTTACTGAAGAGAAACTCTAATCTTTAACCATCCCGACCCCATGTCACTTTATTTTTTTTCACAAATGACTGGTGAAATGCAGTTACACTGTGATTTTTCAAATAAATTATGAGCTATTAGCGTATGCCAGAGCCAAAAGGATTTTTTTTTCTTTTGAATAATCATAAATGCTTAATCCAGCCTACAGATGTAACAGTCACTCATGGGCATGGGACTTAATATACGAATCTTCAAACATCATGGTCTCTCTCCCCACTGGTCAGATCTGAAATGTTAAGAAACACATAGATAGTTCAGCCAACCAACTTCTGGAAAGCTGTAAATATTATTTACAAAACATTTGCTGTGCCAAGTAAGTACCAGAGCTGAAATATTTACATATTTCTCATTTCAAAACAAGGACAATTCCACCTCTTCACTAACTGTGATAATAATGAAACATATCAAGCAGGACCAAATCAAGGAATTGGCAGACTTAGCTGGCAAACAAAGAAACCAAAAGAACCTAATAGATATTGAAAAGAAACATATTCCATATGCTCTGTGATATTTTATAATGGAACCTTAAGCTATGGATGCGGTTGAAAAACAAGACGTATGACTGCATGCGGATAAGTATCTGGTTTATTTATCTTTGGTAGGCAAACAAATAGACCTTGTTAGCTGCAGTTCAGGAATGGGGCTATACAAAGATAAAAATAGAATCAGATAAAGGAAGCATGCCAGATTATATTTCACATTCAATATTACTCACTTAGAAATAAATGAAAACCCAAGAAAAAGGCAGAGATAGTAATAAAATCTATTGTCTGTACATTACAAGAAAGCAAAAACATACACTAATACAACTGGCCTCTTCAGTTTTTCATTACTACACTGTTTCAATAAGATACAAATATTAATAGACATAAAATGTGAATCTAAATACCTCTGGAAATTAAAATTTATGGCTCTCCTAGCAACTGTATCTCACACACTTGCATATATGCAGTATTGTGCATGTTATTTGGTGTGGGCTTTTGTGCTTTCACAGCAATGAGGTTGAAATATGGTTGCTGTGGGAACTATATCTTTGAATTTCTTGACTTGTGCTATCATCTGAACTCAAATGTTACATTAACATAGGTAAGCATTTGCTGTTTTTTTCCACAAAAAGGAAAAAGGAACCTATATGGATGGTTACATATTTAACTATTCTTACCAAAGAAACAACACACAACTCCATGTCTGCAAAAGTACAGAGCTCTAATTATTCTCACACTAATGCACACAAGAAACAAAACACAGCCAAAGTAAAATCTGCGAGTGAAATGCGTCAGTGTACTTACAGAAACAGTAGTATGCAAAAACCAGGACAAATGATGTCATTATAAGTCTGAGGTTTGCAATCTTCTTTTTTTTATTCAACTATTTAACCACAGGGTTTGAGCATATGTTTGCTTTCAGGCATTTGATGAGAGGAGATATATATATATATACACACACACACACAAAACTGTCAGATGCTTTGCAGCTTCTTAGTAAGCGAGTGTGCTTCTCAGGTGTGACAGGGTTGTCAAAACCAGCACTGCCCAGACCCAGTCAGCACAGGTGTTGCTCTGGGTACTTTATGAACACGCAGTAAAAGGAAGTGATTTCTGCCATAAGAGTATTGAGGACTGATATTTGACATGTAATTTAGATCACAAGCTGCTAGAGACTCACCTCAGCATAGGAGAAAGACTTACTGCTACTAGAGATGTTCTTCAGCAGAGGTGATTTGTCTCATGGTAGAATCAGGAAGCTCAAACTTTGAGGTCAGTTTCCTTGACCCAATTACTCTTTTCAGTATTTCCCCACTAGTACATTTTCTGTTTTGACATCATCAGAAAAACAGGAGTCAAGTCCTTTAACACACTTCCATATAGTTTTGGAATTGTTAGTGAACAATTATGCCTCTAAAAGCGTTAGATTAGAAATCTGAAATACCAAGTTAATATTGCAGTATTTTTAAATTGAAATAAATTGCATTGCACAATTGCTACTTCCAGAAGAGTCAACATAGGTATTGCATTTGAAGTAGGATCTTCAATTAGAGTGGAGGAGCATGAAGAACAAGGGAAATCAAAAAGCAACAGAAGTCACGAAGTTCCTGAGGCAACGTGGCACCTTTCTGAAGAAATGTCAATATAAAGCTACACTCTCAATGCTCTTGGCAGACCAGCAAGGTCTCCTTAGCTTCCACTTAGGAAAGGTGGACATTCCACTAGGACAAGTGTTCTTACGGAGCAAAATCTCCAAGAAACCCAGGAAAAGCAGTCCAAGTGAAATTATCACTGTGCTTTCCTAGTTTAGAATAGAGAAGACAGCATACACTGGAAGTAACAGCTTGCTGAGCTTAGGAATCAAAAAAAAAAAAAAAAAAAAAATCTGTTCCCATGAAAAACCTCAAGGAAAAAACCCACAGTTTGGATTTTATAAATTGCAGTGCATAAAAAATAAGAATTCTTAAAATGTGAGCTCATTCTTATTTTAAACTGATTATATCTACTTTGCACATGAAGGACTCCAAGTTAGGGTTTCTTGCAAATAAACAAAATCTGAAACACAGGCTATTTCCAGAATAGACATTCAATTTCAAAGCAAAGTTTATAAGACTTTACATACATACATGCATATACATATATATACACAAGAGCTTATAAGAGAGCCTTCAAAAATAAGACCTATCTGATGGACAAAAGCAACCACAAAAAACAACCTGTACTAAAAATTTCAAAGGTCATGAAGATTACTCAGTAAAACAGATCTAACAAGAAGCCATTAAGTTTTGCAAGAATAACACTTCTGCTTTGCATCTTTGAGCCTAGTCATAAGACAGGAGTTTATTCTGCATATGAAGAGAAGGAATATTCATAGAATTCATATCTCAAAAAAAAATTGGGGCCTATCTTTGTTTCAGGAGTCCAAGAAGACTCTACTAAATAGGGTAATTAGTCATGGTAGTTGTTTGAAATGAAAGGCACATTGCTAACCATGCTAAATAGTTTTACAACTCCCTTTTGAATGACACATGCCCTTTCTATGAATAGAACGTCAAATCAATGGCCCCTGTTAGTGTCTAGATGTAACTGTCTCTGAATGGAATATATCATCTTTAACTGCAATACCAAAATGGATACCTAAAATAATGGAACTGTCTCTTGCATCATACTTCTGAATATTTTGTAAAAATTACATAAAATGATAGGTGGGGAAAGATTTATGAGGTTAATGTTTTGCATATTCCTGCAATAAGCCCAACTGTCAACTGTACTCGCTGTGATATGAGCTGCTATAAAATGTGCTTGTAAATAAATATAGCCAAGACATCTGGGGAATGTATGCATTCTGAAAAGAAACTGTATCTGATGGAAAGCTTAAAAACATACAAATAGGTCATTAGTTTTAAGAACATACAAACATTTCTAAATATCCTGTGTTCAAACTATAATAGATCACACATGTGCAAAATATTATGTTTATAAAACAAATAGTATTTATTTATTTACCTCTTTTCTCCAGGCTAAACAAAGTTCCCTCAGCTGCTTCTCATAAAACCTGGCCTCTAAACCCTTCCCAGTTTCATTGCCCTTGTTTGGACATGCTTCAGCACCTCAAAATCCACATGAAATACACAAGGGTGATCACCCACAAAGAAGTAAACAGCATAGTGCTGTATTCACTCTTCTTGATGAAAACCAAAGACAAGCTTCATAATACTAAAAGCAGCCTCCTTAGCTCTTAATGACAAAAACCAGGAAACATATTCAGCTGAAAAAAAGACTTACCTGTTTCTCAGTATTCTGGTTACCTTAGGAAATAAAGTCACAGCACTGCATCAGTTCTTAACAGAAAGTGATCAACAACAAACCTGAAGGTATGATAGCTTTGACAAGACTTATCATTATAGCAGGTAGCAATCTTGAGTTTCATCATCCAACAAATACCAGAACCTAGCTAAATCATTCACCTTAAAATATGCCCAGAAAAGTCTGTCCTCCTTCCTATCAGTGCAAGTTTTAGTAAGTACATGTTATAATGCCTGCTCCTGGTACCTCATGGTCCTTTACTTTTATAGCTCATAAACGGTATATTAACCCACTATAAATTGCACTGCAGTAGTAAGAAAGCACATTAGTTTTGCTATTTTACTTATATATTGCTATTTTCAAAATACTATCTGTATCCACTTACTGGGACAGAAGATACACCCCTTACACAGGAAAAAACAGCACAATGGCCCATAGGCCACTGCTGTCTCAGATGGGGCTGCACTGAGGAAGGTCAGCCACCACAAAGTTCTTCCTACATGCTACAGAAAATGTACATAAACATGAATACCATGCTGCTAAGAAACATCTCTGATGAAAACAACTTGGCAGATTCAATAAAAGGACTGCAATCATTATCAAAGGTTTTAGGGCATTACAAAAATGAAATGTTTAAAGACAAATACTTAACACTAGGAGGTGAAGGAAATTAAAGACCTAAGACTCTAAGGATGTCCTTAGAAATCAGCAGACTGTGAAGTGAGTGACCAAAAAGGCATCACATGAAATCTCTGGACTCAGTCTTCCAAAAAATACAAACAAAATCCGTGAGGTTTTAAAGGAGACTTTGTTAAGTTCAAACCAGCTAGAAATTTGTGAGGTAGCTCCCTCTTCTGGATCACCAAACAATGACAAGTCAATTTAAACGGCAAGAAGCAGAATTTTGCTAGTAACACCTTTCACTATTTGGGGGTATTGCCAATTACCATTAGGCGATCACACAGACATTTATAAAGACTGTTATTTTGAGTAAGGAGTTTATATCCGAGTAGCAAACTAGGAGAGGAAGGTAGCTGAAACCCCAGAATAGCCTGATATCATTTTGGAACTTTGTCATCAGGCAGTTCAAACATGCAAAGAGTAACTGACTTCTGCTTTCAAACTCTCTGCATTTTACTGAAAATGCCTTTTACTGAAAGAACTGACAAATAAGAGTATTAAAACCAAGTCACTTTCTCACCAGTATGGCCTGCAATATGACTTCTGAAATCATATGTGCAGAAGTTAAGCTTCTGGGTTGTTATCTTTGAAACAGAAGAATCTTCTTGGAATTTCTTTCAGTTTTGACAGGCTCGTATAGAAGAAAAAACTGCACAGTAGGAAAAGCTTCTCTGCACATCAGCTATTCAGACATTATCCAAGACAGCCTGGGCAATTTCTACACGTATTTATAAACTGGAATTGGAAAGATCAGAAAATGGGTACTCCCTACCCTTATATAAAACTCAGCTCCATAATAATGACCTATAATGGAAGAGTAGGCTTTGTGAAGACCTGGTGATTTTTCTGCATCTCAGCTGGAACCACAGGCAATTCCTCACTCTTTAAATTGTCCATCACTACTCAAGCTGAATGATAATGTTTGACTGAAATATAAAAATTAGCCTAAATGGCAGATCTGTGGTCCCAATGTTTACTTCATGAGGGTTACAATTTATAACAAAATCACAACATAAATTATTGCATATTTAATGAGAAAGAGGAAGCATAAAAGATGCCCCTGTTAAATTCTGGACTAGATAACTTGAAAGCATGATTTTTCTTATTTCCTAATACCTGCATAATCAGGCATAACACAGTGTGATTTCATCTTTCATTATGTTTATGCTGAGTGCATCTTAAAGGATATGGCCAACTGAAACACCCAAGGAAATTCTGATCATTCGTGCATGGATAAAACCAAAACTGCCAGGAGTTATTTGAACAGAACTGAAAGGATCATGTAAAATGGTAAGCCTTGTAGACCTGGAAACAGTGAGAGACAGAAGGAAAAGAGCTAAGATTTGCTGTGCAGGCACCTGCTGCAAATGGCAGACTTCCAGTGGCACAGAGGGGAGACCTCTTTGCCAGACTCTGCAATAGCAAAAGGACTGAGACCCTCCCCACCATGATCCCCTTGGCAGAGAGAAGGGTTACAGAAGACAATGGGAAAGTAAAAGCAAAGCTGAGGAAACCTACAAACCCCAACTGGGTATGTAAGATATGAAAAAGGGGCAGACTGAAAGGACAGAAAAGGGATTAATGGGAGATTAGAAAGTAAAAAGGCAATTGGCTGAAGATCATATCCTGGAAACTGAGACTATGAAGGCTGTAACTTCTGGCATCAAAGAGCCACAGAACAAAACTGTACTAAACAAGTACATCATGTTAGAGGGGGGTGAGTGAAGTCCCTGAAAAGGGCTGCAAAATCTGAAAACCTGGTTAAAAAAAAAACACCTTAGTCTGTTTTTTAAGCTTCATCTAAGCAGCACCACTTTTCAGGTTACTGAAAAGGAGCCGTCTTCAGTCAGATATTTACAAAAGAAAATAATGACCAAAATGCTAACATAGTATTTGTTTTATGGTCAGATGGCACTTAATGTCTCTCAGGAGAAAACACTCTCTAGCACCCATATTAAATTCCAATAGAAACACTATGAAAGCAAGGATTTTATAAATCGTTGCAATTAAATCATCTTAATGTACTTTAATTTATTCCATAAAAAGCAAACCGACTCTTAATCAAAACACATTATGAAACAACAAATGAGAAATATACATAAGCCACTCAACTTCTCATAACAAGTACATATATTTTCCACTATTTTATTTTCACATTTTTTACAAAACCCATGCCATAAATAAACAGTAGATAAAAATATCACAAAATGGACTATTATTGTAGATAAGTATCACTTGAAGTTAAACTACTGTAAGTATAAATATAACTTCAATATACCGTAATCCTTCCTCTTTGTCTATCATGCTGAGCTTTTCACATTAAAACTCAATATCAGATTATGCAGCAACAAACAGAAGTATAATCAAATACACACATTTTCTTGTAGGGAGACGTTTACTTGGTTTGGTCCTACCCAGTCACATGTAATGTTATAATGGGAGCAAAGTTTGATGGTAACACTTCTCAGACAGGAGCCCTTTCCCCATGCTGTAGCAGCTCCCAGACATCAGTCAAAGTTAACCAACCAAATACCAACACAAGCAACTGTAAAATCAGGAGGGATGAAACACAGAGCATTGCTGAATGTATAAACAGGGATGTACGAAGTAGGACTTCATACATACATGGCATCAGAGGGTGTATCAGGGTGCACTCGAGCCCTGTGACAGACCCTGCAGTGCTGTATGCAAGCTGGTAGTGTCCTAAATATACACTGGGGTGAGACAAGGAGTATACCAGTGTCTTCCAAGAATCTTGCTTTCCTTTGAAGAAACCCAGAATTGTGAGTCACAGAAGCACAATTCACTTGACTAAATCTCCAGACTGAACTGGGAACCTGGAACTGTAAAGTGTATCTATCCAACTAAGGTCTCATGGAAACACAACATCCATTCATGGTGATCATATTTCAAAAGAAATGTTGGCAAACTGTGAAGTGTTAAGAGCTATTACCATGCCTTATTAATAAGAGATCAAGGAAAAATCAATTGTTTGCTTCAGCCAAAAAAGGACTGAGATGCAAAAGCATCTACAGATGGAGGCTTCCTATTTAATCAGGCCTTACTTGTGAAGGCATGACTCACAGGGACATTACTTTAGTTGTAAGCTTGTGTAATTACATTGCTTTTCGTAGAATTCATGTAATAATGGAAACAACAGTATTGAACCAAATCCTGACTTACTGTCTTTGATTGAGAACTATAGCTATGGAGGTAAATCTGACAGTGATTAAATTCATATTTGTAAGTTCACAAGTCTTTAGTTTCTCAAAAATGTGCATCATTCAAACATACCTATATATATACCATACAACAAAATAGTATATTATCCATCTTCTCAATCAACCTCTCTTGAAATGACTCAGAAATCAAAGACATTGTTAGAGCAGCATAAGGTAAGTAACAGTAAAGTTCACATCATAATTCATAAGGCATTTACATTAACCAGAACTTTCAGCTATGCAACAGCATCAAGTTACAAAATAGATGAGAAGAAAATTTACACTGCAAATCACTTTCAAGTCTCTGATAAGCTAACTTTAAGAAAGAAAACTTATTATTTAGGATTCAATCTTTTCATTAACCATATAGACATTCCTGAATGCAAAGCTATCGAGAATAACATAATGCCAACTTAGAATTCACAGCATAAAATATTTCAAACATGCTTTAACTTATACAAAGTTTGCAAGAAGTTAATGAGATTTAGAGTGTAAAAGCAAAGGGTCTGGAATAAGCAGTCCTGTTAACAATCCACTAGATAGTCTGGGCAAACAGTAGAAGATTTGGCTTTTCAGAAGTCCCACATCCTAAATGCTTAATAACTGGCATTCAGCTTCAATAAAAATCACATCCTTAGCTTTCATATTTCATTTTGCTAGCCTGTAAAAGGATACTCCAATACCCTTCTTCACAACACTTTTGTGAGGCCACACTTAATGTGAGCAAAGTGCTTTGAGATCTTTAGCATGAATAAAATATATTTTGCACTTAGATGTTAATTATAGAAGTGGCAATATTTGAAATAGGGTTTTGTTTCAAGGCAGCAAGGCTAAATCAAACATGATTATCTTGGCTTTGATTGTGATATTTTACTTGCTATGCTTTATTTTTCCTTGCATTTGAAATATGCAATTTTGCTTTTCTGTTATGTAAATGAATGTTTTTCATCTGACACATCTATTTTTGGAAAAAGAATAATTTTCTTTCCTATTCTAAGGCAGAAATGTTGCAGAACACCATTCTGAAGTCTAGCTGACAGAGTACTGCAGGGCCACTGCATGCATTCAATAGCAAAAGGAGCATACACATTCACTGAACTTAGGATATTAACATGCAAATATTTATCTATATAGAGATAAACACAGTAATGTTTAATATTCATTACTCCTTCTGTCTATAGGTTAGGTGGTCTTCACCAATACAGCTGCAATCACAACAGTTGTGGCCTTTCTGAAAAGCAAAAAGGACTGGGACAAAGATAGGAAAGAAAAATAAATCTGCAATGGAAGCCAGAGGAACAATTCATTTTAAGCTAAGGATTCTGGATTTTTGTTTGGCTCTGGGTAACTTAAGGCATTTCAGAGGCAAACTTCAGCAAAGGAAGAGGCGTACACTTTATCAAAAACACTGCTACGCAAGAGGTCAAGCCACGTGCCACATTGGTCCTTCCATTTAAATGTCGTCTTTCACTTCTGCAAAGTGTGTTGATTATACTGCCATGTGTGTTCCTAGTTATCAATGTCTGTTAAAGACAGCACATCTTCTGGAAAATGCATGCCATATTTGTATATAATCCTATTAACACAAACGTGTTTACTACCTGCAGATGACTTTGATTCTATAGCTCATGCGACCAAATTACACTGTTTCAGCCCTGTTTCCTGTTCTCTGCATTTCACATATTCCCATGTTGAGTAAATAAAACACATCAGATTTCCATTTAAGTCATGGAGTAAAACTGGGCATCCATAAATTGCCACTGTTAAACGGAACTGAATCCATGGCTAGCAGAGTAATTTTTAAAATTATGTCATGTGACAAAAGATGACCCCATCAAGGAAAAAAAACACCTGTTGAGAATAAAACAATCTAGTCTCAAAGCAGTGCTGCAACACTGGCATCTACCCAGATAAAGAAGGTTAAGAATGATATTCTACTCATTCAAATCTTTAAATGAAAGTAAATGCCAGCCTAAAGCTTATATTCAATATTCTATGATGCCTAAAAAATGCTGCCACTCACTCATTACACTCCCTCACACGGATGTAATTTCCACCCCCACCTATCGTCATCACATCTGGTTTGGTATGCAGTTTCTCACACACACAGAAAGACCATGGAGGCACAAAAGCACATGTTTTGTGAACTGCTTTAGTATGCAAGTGTATGTAATTACACACACTATTAAGTATATCTTGAAATATAAACCACCATGGAATAATTGTGAGGTGGAGAGGGAACCTTAGTTCAAAGCCTTGATCAAGCTGTAGTTTACTATTAGTACACCAGGGTTTAAATCACTTCTCCAACAGGAAAACACAAGACAACACAAAAATTCACATTCCACAGGATCACTGATGATAAAGCTAAAACAGACCCCAAACAGGCAGTCTTATCTACCAGCCCCTCTGCCAGATCTGTAGCTTCATCACTTCAGCATATGTTTGTGAAACAATCCTTAAATATCTGAAGTGAGATTTCATTGTCTGTCCACCCAGCGCATACCGCATTCATTCACTGTTGAGAAGCCTTCCCGAATGCCTAACCTGAAGCCAATCTGTTACAGTGTGTCACTTTTCTCAGTATTGGAAAGTTTTTCAGTCCAGCCGAACTTCCGATGCATTTTAAGCCCTTACGAACAGTAAAAACACTCCTCTCAGAAATGCTTACCACCAACAGACCAAAACATCGAGATGAGGTCCTAGCTCCACTTTAACTCACCGAAAACATACACTGAAATAGGCTCACAGGCACTGCACTATACACATCTGGCACACTGGAAAATACAGGCTGGCACCTAAGTTTAGATATTCAATGCAGAGTTTGCATTGGAGACAGAGTGGAGACAGAGGGAGACTTTCTTACCCTGCATCCAAAGGTTGATGTTTTTCTGATCACAGAATATTAAAATATAAAACTTTCTAGGTTACCTCTCTCTTCAAAGTTAAGGGGGCAAAAACAGGGCCAGAAAACTTTCCAGCAAGTACCACACAGCCTCCCTCACACCCATTGCCACCAAGGCCGTGAGGACTGATGCCACCTAGGCCACCAGCTGTGAAAACCCAACTTTTCACAGTAAGAACCCAAAACAAAACAAGCCACGACACCTTCACAAGGCCAGGCACATGTAGTGGCCACCAATGCCAGCTCTCCTCCCTCCTGCCCTGGGCCCACGCACCATCTTCCCCGCCCCACACCCCATATGGCCACCGTGTTCTACCATTGCCGATCTCACACCAGCAAGCCACGTTCCTCCACACGCTGCCGGACGGGGCAGCGGTCGAGGGGCCGCGCCCCATCTCAGCACCCCGGTACTCACCATCAGAGACCTCAAACTCGGCTGCTCCATTGAGCTGGTAGAGGCACCAATCAACCGCGCTCTCTCCTGGGGGGCCGCCAACTGGGCAGGGAGGAAAGGTACAGTCAGTCAGGGGCACCCGGGGCGCCGGAGAGAGGGCTGAGGAAGGGAGAAGGGAACGAGGAAAGGCAGGGACGGAGAAGAAGGGAGGAGAGATGGAGGGGGCAAAGGGATCGGAAGGATGAGAGGAGACCAGGGAGGGCCAGGGGAAGGACAGCGCTTCCAGATACCCTGTTTGTGGGACATGGGTGTCGCCCGCCGAAAGGCGCTCAGTGCTCTGAACTGTTATTTGCTGTGCTCCCAGCGCCGGCAGCTCGGGGCGCCTCCTCCTTCTCCCAGCGGAGCGGGCGGCGCAGGCAGGCAGCGGTGCCTCGGGGCGCTCGGGGAGCCGGGGGAGGGAGGACGGGAAGGAGGGAAGGCTCCGCCCGGAGCTCCCGGCGGAGGCGGCGCAGCCTCGCCCGGCCCCGCCGCGGCCCCAACAGGTGTGAGCGGGCTCGGGGCGGCCCCAGCAGGGCGGCGGGGCCGTGCCCAGCGAAGCGCCGCGGGCTGTCGGCGGGGCAGGGGCGGGGCGGCCGCTCTGCCTGAGGCGTGCCATGGCCACGGCGGCGGGAGGGGATGCCTCAGCCGGGCCTTCCTCCTCTGTCCGGGGTGGAGGAGCCTTCCCGCTGTTGGTAACTTCAGCCATGAACTCCCTCCCTTCCCCCCCGTCTGTGCCGTGTCCCATCGCTGCTTCCCAGCCACACGGGGCGGCCAGCCCGGCGTGTGGTGCACCAGGACTCTGGGGCGTACACCCCTGGAGAACCCACCACACCAGGGCCTGGCCAGTGTCACCCATCATAGAATCACAGAATCAGCTAGGTTGGAAAAGACCTTTAAGATCATCGGGTCCAACCATTACCCCAGGATTGCCACCTCCACTACTAAACCTTGTCACTAAGGGCCTCGTCTACGCGTTTCCTGAATGCTTCCCAGGATGGTGATTCCACCACTTCCCTGGGCAGCCTGTTCCAATACCTGAACACCCTTTTGGTAAAGAAATATATGCAGTCTAAACCTCCCCTGGCACAGCTTGAGGCAGTTACCTCTTGTCCTGTCTCCCAGCTTGCCACACCAAGCACCAGCAGCCGCACTTTCACCACAGTTCTCTTAGCATCCCTAGGCCATGAAGGTTATTTTATGGAAAAAGGCTGCAAATACAATGTATATTATCAGGGTTTATATATGCTGAAATCACTGCAGGGCTGGAGAGTGGTTTTTCGTCTGGCCCACCGACCCCTGTGGATCCGCAAACTGTACAGCATCCATGAGTGGTAAGTAAGAAATCAAAGCTGTTATCAAGCAAGCTTAAGTGCTCTGACTAGTGACCTTTATCTCCACTGGAAAAATATTTAGGGGAATGGCAAATTGTAGCTAAACCAGTCAGCTAGAGTGAACTTCAGTTAATAAATGCCTTTATTCTTATAGACATCCACCCCAAAAACATGACAGGAGGGAAATGCAAAGGTACATTACTTGTTCTGTTCACCAGGTAGCTTTCTTGGTATTTAACAATTGTGACTCCTTAGCCTATGGTTGGCAGTATCTTGTCTACACCTTCTGCCTTTTGGAGGTGACAGTGTCAGAGGCCCATGTATAACAGAGTTCAAGTCAAAGAAAGCAAATGCACCTTGTATGGGCAAATGAAAAAAACTTAAGAAATAACATAGGAGGACTATAATCAAGCCATACTAAGAGATTAGGAGCCAACAAGAGGATAAAATATCCATGTAGGCCACTGTCATGGCACAGTTACATTGGCTCTTCCATCTAGCTTTTTGCTGTTTGTGACACTGGATGTACATACAATCATAGAATCATAGAATAATTAGGGTTGGAAAGGACCTTAAGTTCCAACCCCCCTGACAGGGGTACAGACACCTCAGTCTCTACCATGTTACCCAAGGCTCTGTCCAACCTGGCCTTGAACACTGCCAGGGATGGAGCATTCACAACTTCCCTGGGCAACCCACTCCAGTGCCTCACCACCCTTACATGACGGGGAAGCATTATTTTCAGCATAAATTCTACTTGATACCTACAGTCATCCTTTTTTTACAGCAAGTGAAGACACTCCTGATACCTTTAGGTCTGTAAACTGTGGGCAGTTTGAGTCCATTTTTCCTAATAAAGGTATTCTGCTCAAATATTTATATTCTTCTCTACTGCATCCAAGACAGTGTCACACTGTGGCCTTTGTGAAAGAAGAAGGAGGGCAATTACACCTTCTGAAGAAAACAAGTTTAAAATAGGAGTACAATGTTCTGCAAACATTCTCAGCTACTTTTAGAAACAAAGCAAAACACCAACACTTAAGCTTTCCTGGGAACTTCTAAATTACAAAGACCATAATACCTTCTGGGGTAAAAAAAACACCAGTTCATTTAGAGAGCATATGTATATATATCCCCAAGCCATATGTTTGCTGGATGTGCACTAGCTTTCTTGGAACTGAAAAGGTTTAAGCTGATGATTTGAGGGTAAAAAAAAAAGAGTATCATAGATCTGTATTAAAGTAAAGCTTCATCCAGCTGCTTACAGTGATACTAACTCCCCCTAGAAATGACCTACAGACCTTGATTATTGCTCTTCATGACAGGGTATTATCATAAATAAAATTAACCTTGGCATTTAACTGTTAACTGCTTCTTTTTGGACAAAAATTTAGTCTACCATTTTGAATAACATGCTTTGGGGGGAATCCAGTTGCATTACATTTAATTGTTATAAAATGTAACAATTTTGCACTGTTCAACTCAGTGTTTGGCAGGTAAGGTAGCATGTGCTTGTTTTTTCTTTCTAAAGTGAGGGGATAGATGCAAATCACATTTATAGTGTGTGAGCTGTTTCTACAGGTATCTTGAGTATTGAGATGCGTTAATTTGCACCCAAGTGCCAGCTAGTCCAGTGAGAATGAATCTTTGGCTTTTATCAGTGTAAGTCTATAGATGGACGCTTAAGCCATTTTTGATTGTTTCCTTCAGAGAGATGACTGGTTTAACTAGGTTTGAAAATGGGTGATGCTCAATCAACACACAAACTTGAAAGTGGGAGCAGGCACCACCTTCATCTGCTGTCCTTTTATTTGGCACTGTTGGAAATGAGCAAAGAGTGTGGGAATTTTTGTTATTTCAGGATTGTAGGGTTGTTAAAAGCATGTAATTGACTCCAACTAGAACATAAGTTCTACCACAGTGTATTTTAGAGTCAAAGTTTAAAAAACAATTCAATCTGCTTTAGCTTTTAGTATCACAATGAGGTACTGGGCAGAAACTGTAGACAAAACTTCTGAGGAGATTGGGCTACATTATCCTATAATATTTTTTAATTATAGGCTGGATTTCTTCCTCTTCAGTGGGACTTCGTGCAGACACAAGACTGCCTTTTCAGTTCTCAGTACAGGTCCCACCTCTTGCTAGGAACAAGAAAACAAGTGATAAAACCAATGTAAATGGGATCAGAAGGTCAAACACATAAAATTTGACGTTGCTATAGCTCCAAAGATGCAGACAGGCATCTGTGATTAACTATTATACCTTAAAATAAAGAATTCACATTCAATTCAGAAGAATGTGGGAAAAAAAAATAAATTAAAAAAGCCAAGGATTTATAGCTGTATTTATAGTTGTCCAAGATTCAGAACTCAACATCCCTCAGGGCAATCCAGTTGTATGAGAAAACCAGCCCCAGAGTTATCAGCAGGAGCCACCAGGACCTGGGGCTGCGGTTTTAGCTGGCTCTTGCACCCTGCTGTAGGGGTCTCAGCTCCCTACAGGGCAGCTCGGGTCTACCACAGGCACCCCCTCCTGCCTCAAAATCCTCCCATTTCAAGGTAAACCGCTGTAGCTTCTTGTTAACAAAGCAGTGACTCCTGAACCAGCCGCACGCCTCCCCACCGTGCAGATGATGCCGCGGCGCGGTAGCCCCGCTCCTACTCCTTGCTCCCGCTCCCTCCCCGTCCCGAGGCCGCCGTGCCGGGAGGCGGTGCTGGGCCGGCGGGACGCGGAAGTGAAGCGGGGAGCTGGCAGGGAGCCGCCATGGGAGCCCCGCTCCTCCCGCTCCTGCTCCTCAGCCTGCTGCCTTGGGCCGATGGCAGCGGGGCGCTGCGGGCTTTCGTCGTCGCCCACAGCCACATGGACGTCGGCTGGGTGTACACGGTGCAGGTGGGGCCCTGCGGAGCGGGGCTGGCCGGGGTGGGAGCGGCGCCGCACGGCGCGGCTGCCGTCGGGGTAGGGGTGGGCCTGGCGCTGCCCCAGCCCAGCGCCTTCAGGCTTGTAAAACTCTCTGGAGTTCCGTAGTTCTGGCTGCGGGGTTCCGGCTGGTCCTGCACCACCGCCCGCAGAGAAACGTGGACATCCCTGTGTCCCCCAGGGATGCATCCCCGTCCCGACAGGTGCATCTCCTGTTGGGAGTGTGCTCGTCGTTGCGGGAGGAGGCATGGTTAGCTTGGGAACTGTACCCATGAATTTTAGGCTTATGTGTGCCTGTGTTCTGCGGGATGCTTCTGAGGGATTTCCCCCCCCCCCCCCCCCCCCCCCCATTGTTTTTTAAGGAAGACCTTCACTCTGTTTGATGTTGAGCTTTGATCCTATAGCAGATTTTCTTGGTCCTTTTGTTTATCTTCTTACTAAGCCAAAACCCCAGGAAAACTTTGTGCTGTTTCTTAGAGAAGAGAGCAGGACCCAAGCCCTTGGTGGCTGGAATAGGCTTGGAGCCTTGTCCCACAGAAGTATAGGAGCAATGTGGTTTTTGTTAAATGAGATGTGGAGCAAAATAAGTCAGGTGGGGCATTAAGACCTTTTCTGTTTGTTAGTCAAAATCCTGACTCCTTCACCACCAGTATAAATTGCTTTCATTTTATGTGAAAGATGCTGTGGATACTTCACTCACTAGTGTGAAATGGCATCAGATGTTTAAGAGTAGCTGTAATAAAAGAGACCTAATGGCTCACCAAGGAATCCCTGCTGTGCATTTATTTGTCTTCCCATTTTTGGAAAGATTAGTGAATTTCTCCTTTAATACCTCAAACTCCTACTCAGAACTTGCAGGAGAGAGCATAAAATTAATTTTTGTTTTGGGTCAGTTCGTGGTTGAAGATCTCCTCAAGGAGAAATGAAGCACATTTCTTTTTAAGAAGATGCAATTGCTTGAAGCCTCAGTGCCTGTGTTACTAAATCATAAGCATCAACAATTCCCATAGTAAAAAACCACAGAGGTTACCTGTGCGTCATTTCAAATACTTCTGTAGTAAAGTGAAACCTGAAGGTAACTTTGGAATACTGGTGTGATCCCAACCTATTTTACATTTTTGGTTTGCTTTGTAAGTAGGTTTCACAGGGGACTGACAACATACTGGTTTCTTAGTATTTCATTTCTCCATTTATAAAGTGCAAAATAAGGATTTTATTTATATTAGCATAGCAGCCTTCATTGTGTGCTGGAAATTACAGTATTGGTGGAGAATTACAGCACTGATTGTATAATAAAAATTGTTTTCTCTCAAAGCAAGCAATCTGTTGCAATCTGATAATAACAGACGTACTATAACTTACACAAGATGTGTCATCTCACTGATGTATCTTACGTATAGGAGTGAAAGACACATCATCATTGTCTAGAATGCAGTACAAAGCAGTTTTGACAACATGCTAGAAGTTAAAAATCTATATTTAAGTAGGTAAAATCTTACCTGATTGTTTATACTGGGTCACTGCTTATTGTTTCAGAGTATCTTATTAGCTGATAGAGGATGTGAACTGGAAAGAAAATGCTTATTATTGCTTGCAAGTATCCTGCTTTATGAGAACAATCGTTGTCATTCCCACCCAGACAACTGGGGCTTATAAACTTTGTGGGATTGGGTACTATCTTACTGCTTACTTCCAGCATAATTTGAGTCAGAATAAAGACTGGCTTGCCTTCATCACCAAAATACCTCAAGAAAATATTTTCAGTAAGTTTCCACATAGAATATTTTAGCGTTGTATTAAATTTGAAAGTCCTTGTTCAGCTGTTAAAATTTAGTGTACTCCACTTAACTATTAAGAAGTGAAACTGAGCTTGATGTCGTAATCATTGTACAGCTACTTCGAATTTAGAATGTATTGTTTGTAGCCAGTTGCCAGTGAAAAGTGAAAATTCCTCAGCAGTCATTGGAGTTTGACACTGTTGGGTATTAGTGAAATGTTAAAGCTATGCCCTTAGTTAAAATTTCACGTTGTATTAAGCATCTAATCATAATCTTGATTTTAAAGAACCCTTAAGAGCTGATCAAGAGATCATCGAACAAGTAGTTATTTAGATAAGCACTAGAGTATTTTAAGCCATTTGTCCTACACTCAAATGTTTCCCATTTTCTAATGACACTTCAGCATTTTTACAAAAATAGTTGGAAAGCGAGAGGTTAGGAATAGCTTATTTCTGATTTGGATCATGTCATTCCCTTCTAATGTCAAAATGCGATTATTCAGAATACCCATTAGTTTTTGGATGGGTGAGAGATCTTTCTGTCAATCACTTTCAGATGCATGTATTTTGGTGTGCATTCTTCAGCAAGTGCCAAGAGTTTAAGTAGAAAATTGTTACAGTTAGTGTTAAAAAACCTTTCAATGACATGCTGATAACTTTGTTACAAGGAAACACAGACATTGCAGGAAATCCTAGAATCTTTGCTGCTGTCTTTAGACATTCTGTGTCTCTTTGAAATTAAGTAAAGGGTAGAAGACTGGATCTGGTCAGCAGCAGTTGTTCTGGCAAGGATAAGTGTACGTTAAATATCCTCGTGTACACACCTTTAAAATAACATGATGCTATTAATTTGATACTATACCGTATCATAGGATATAACGGTGTGATAGGTTGTTTGATGGATACAGCTGTCGTGTTTGCATTCCAGTAAAAATCCATAAGCCTCATTCTGGAATACCAGTAGCTTTAAGAACAGCATAGACAGGATAAATGCACAAATTCTCACACTGGGTGTTTATACATCAGCAGTCAAAGGGTTTGGTTTTACTGTATCCTAAGACATCAAGCCAAATGGAGTTATTTTACATGACTGAAGGTTCTGGGTCTAACAGTATAATACACAGCATACATATGTGTATAACTGTATTATACTGGTAGTGCACACCCACAGCATGAAGTCGTATTTGCTCTGAAGAAACAACTCTGGTAATTCAGGTCATCAAATGAGCAGAAATGGAAGAATAAAATGTGTACATGAGTTTTTTAACTGTGTTGGTGCAAAGTCTTTTATTTCATGACAAGCAATGAGGGTAAGCTGTTTCCCAGTGCATCAAAAAGAAGGCCTGTATTGATTCCTGCTGATTTTGGGGGAAGCTGCACCATGATCTAGTCAGGTCCCCAGTCAGGACATATTTTGGAGCATAGGGGCCAACAGACTGCGCGTAATCAGAACTCAGACTTTCCAGGTGTACAAAGGAAGTGGGCAACAAACATGAGGTTTACAGTCTCTTTTCAAGCCCAATGAGTGTTCAAAACAGCCCATTTAATGTAGGCAAAACAATTTATTTTCTGCATTTTGTCTCTTGCAGGAAAGCATGCATGCTTATGCAGCAAATGTCTACACGTCTGTTGTAGAAGAGCTAATGAAAGGAAAGCAGCGCAAATTTATTGCTGTGGAACAGGAATTCTTTCGACTTTGGTGGGATGCGGTAGCCACAGATACACACAAGCAGCAGGTAAGTTGTACTAGAGCCGTGCTTCCTGCTAACAAAAAATCTGTGACCTTTTTCAGGGGACAAGGAAGGGCAAAGTGCTTCCCCATTTGCTTTTTACCCAGGTCTTGTGTAAGCTGTCTCTGAATCTGATACTTCTTGTGAAAGAAACATAACTCTAAAGGCAGTTGCAAGAGGTTAAAACTCCAGCTATAGATTAGAGCAGTAGGAGGTAGCAACCTTTGCACTGAAGACTCTTTAAACTTTGCAGTTTTTGTTTCATCAGTGACTGACTGACTTGGGGGCATGCTAGTATAAGATGTGGGTGATTCTGAAAGAGACTGTACTGATATCTGTACTGATATCTGTTAAATATCTGAAGCCTAACACTGCTCACAAGAAGGAACTTTTTTTCTTTCCAGTTAAGTACTGCTCAAAAACCTGCCATTCATAAACCAGGATGATGCAGCAAAGAGGTGACTGTAGACTCAACGTTTCTTTCCTAGTAAAGGCACTATGAAGTTTTATTTGGCACTTCTTTCCTCTGGCATGAAACAAACATGCTGAAATCAAAGACTGAGCTGGTAGCCTAACCAGTTAGTCATGCATTGCACTGCAGTGCAAGATGTTTAAGTTTTGGACCCTAAAAGCAGAGAGTATGCTGGTGCAGCTACCCATAGGTACTAACTTGGAACTCCATGGTCAGTTTTCTTACCAGGGTCCAGCCAACAGTAGTATATTACTTGCAGTACTTTATATTTCAGTTTGCTTAAAGTGCTAGATGTTTAAAGCATCATATGAAAAAAACGAAACCTCTTGTCTGGTTTTTGGGCTTTTTTAACCTTACTAAATTCTGAATCCATAACACGTGTACAGCTGATCTGTGTATGAGAGATTTCACTGTGTATAGACAGTTCACTGTTATTGTGTGGGCTCTTTGCCCATACTTGCCTGTTGCAGGACAATTTTCTTGTCGGTTTTTAGAGAACTGTACTTTAAGTCTTGGGTTGAGGAATTAAAGAAAATAGCATAGGAACTCGTTTGTGCAGGGACAGAAGAGTACGTTTAACTTTCTAAGGCAAGTTCATCTTATTTCAAGTATGTTATGCTGCTATAACCTAAATATAAAGGCCCAAGTCTCTAATATCTATTCTTGCTGTTATGTGGGATTCAGAAGAATAAGTGTGTGTCACATTTGACTTCAGTTGTGCAAAACTAGTACATATGAGTCACCCTTTAATTTTCTAGCCTAATTACTGATAATTGTTACTTTATGCATTTTTACTCAGTTCTCAAGTTACTTTGTAGTTGATTCTCTGAAAATTAAAATTATTAAACCAAATTGCTCTTATACCTGTATGTGTCAAACATTGAATCTTTAATAGTGTTTGACAGCTATGATGCTTGCTGGTAAGTGACATGTTTTTGTCATTAGCAAGTTGCAAATATTGGGCCTTGAAATTGGTTCGCTCTGGTTACTGTCCTGCTTTCTCCACTTGAGCTCTAGCATTAATGATTTTCTGTAGTACAGGCTTTCTGGTTTTAATTTTCCTATTTTATTCCTCCCCCCCCCCCCGCCTTTAGTGGTTTACTTGGAATACAGGATTTAATTTTAGTTTCTTTTGGAATGTCTGCTTCGGACTCAAATAATAGCATTTAAAACTAGTAAAAGGTACGGCCAGGTACTGAAGCTGATTTTGCAATTCAGACAGGGAGTGACATGTATTGCAGCAGTATTCAGACAGACATGAACCTCTTAGTTCTCAGTATATGTTATTTCCACAGTATTTTCTTGTGTGAAGAGTTCCTGTCACTTTACCCTGGCTTGATGCCTGGGTCTTTTAAATAGTGTAGCCGCTTCTATCTGGTTTTAGGGATGAGTTGATGTAAGTATAGTAGTAGGTGTCCCAAGGACCACAGGTATCTTCTGCTACTGTAGCAGCCTGCTGCTTGTAGTACTGCTGAATCTGTTTCCTCGGTTCCTCCTTCCTTTTGCCCAGTTCTGGTAAGCAAAAGTGGTTGTCATTAAAGACGTTTTTTTCCTAGGATTGGATATTAGTTAAATTAGTTGTATTATTTTTCTTGTTTTCACCCTGACAGTGGTTACAGAAAACTATTAAAAAAACATTTCCATGTCCCAAAGTTTGGATCACAGGTATCTTTTGGACATCCATCCAGATGGGGAATAATAGCCACAGATGCTTTTAATGTAGGTCAGGACCATTTCTGTGCTGACACCAGATATCAGTTATCTGGTCTCCCAGCATGCTAATCAGTCACCACAGTCAGCTAGAACTAATTTAGGAATGCTGAGCCCTGAAGCGTTTTCACAACATTGTGAACAAGAGAAATGATTATAATCAAAATTGACAATCTGGCATCGTATCTGAGCAGACACCGAAGGTTCCTGGGGAAATAAACATAATAGCTCTGGAACTGGCATCCTGCATGACAGATTTAAATAAATAAAAAAGGGGTGGGGGTTAAAGGACCTATTTATAAAAAATTCCTTTATATAAACTTTCTTCGTTGAAAGTTCGAGCTATCTTTGAAGTTTTAGGTAGTGAAGTAACTATAATAAAAACAGAAGACTCCCTAACACTTCTAGAAAGGGACACAAACTATTACTCACTCCCTCCAAACCACCACCCTACACTTCCTCTAGCACATTTGCTAAAAGTTGTACTTGTCAGCATACAGTCTTTCATAGCATACAAGCAGTACATGTTTGGAATTTAATACATGTATGCAGTTCAAGCATGCCTGTTTCTAGTTTAAAATGCATGCCTGTTTAAAAAAAAAAACCTTGAATAGCTGAACAAGTCATAATATATTGACAATTTTTAAACTAGGAAAAAGGGACCAGAATGAAAGTTAGCAGCGGGTTTATCAGGCAGGCAAACCTGCTACATGTGAAAGAACTATTTCTTAATATACCATTCTGTCTGTCACAAATTGAGCAACCTGTCTGTGCTTTGAAGGCAAGGCAGATGCATACAGAACAGAAGGGATATGTTTGTGGCCACAGGGTGATGGTAGACCATCTCTCTCCTAGATCCCATAAATCTCAGTTTTCAAACTGTTACAGAAGTAGTAGACTAAAGGAAACCCTGGAAGCCTCGCCGTTGCTGCTTGCATGGGTGTCCTGGGTTCAGCAGTAGCAATCATTTTTTCTCCTTCTTAGTAGCTGGTGCAGTGCTGTGGTTTTGACTTTCGGCCTGGGAACAGTGCTGATAACACCAATGTTTTTAGTTACTGCTCAAAGTCTGACCAAGGACTTTCTGAGTCTCATGCTCTGCCAGGGAGGAAGGGAAGCCGGGGGGAAGCAGAGACAGGACACCTGACCCAAACTAACCAAAGAGGTATTCCATACCTCAGCATGTCATTCCCAGGATGTAAACTGGGAGTTACCCAGAAGGGCTGACTCACTGCTTGATTAGGCTGCCTATCGACAGGTGGTATTGTATTCTCTTCCCTTGTTATTTCCCTTATCATTATTATTATTGGTCGTAACAGTAGTGATCTGTGTTATACCTTAGTTGCTGGACTGTTCTTATCTCAACCCATGGGAGTTGCATTCTTTCGATTCTCGTCCCCGTCCTTCCGGGAGCGGGGGCGGAGGGAAGAAAGCGGGGGAGTGAGCGAGAGGGCTGCATGGTTCTGATTTACAGGCTGGGCTTAAACCACGACAATGGGGCTGCATGTTATTCTCTCATCGAGCCACCCAGTGTCTTCACTAAGCCAAGACAGATGCAGCAGGAAGAAGACTTTGGGAGCAGCACTAGTATCTTCTGCTATCTAGTAGCACTAGTATCTCCATCTCTAGTTGTCTTGAGGTAGTATCCTAGACTGCTGCAGTGCAGTGTTATAGGGACATGTCTGCTGTTTAGACAGTATAAAGGCACAGTAACAGCTCTACTGAGAAACACCAGAAGTTTAGGGTCTACCTGACAGTACATCCTTTGTGCTTGCTACCTGGTTTCAGTGTAAACTGGGTAAATCAGTGCACTGTGCAGCACTTAGCACTTCACTTTCCTTCTGATAGCACTCAGGCCTTTTATCCCACTTTTGTCCTGGATGCCTTCCTGACAAGTTTTGTGTCTGGGTGATGTGCTGTGATCTGAAACGAATTTGCAGCCTTTTTGGATAAGACTGAAATGATGGTTATGCTTTGTGCCTTAATTTCAATATTGTAGGTTCATCAGTTGCTTCAGGAGGGACGACTGGAATTTGTCATTGGAGGGCAAGTGATGCATGATGAAGCTGTGACACTAATTGATGATCAAATTTTACAGTTGACGGGTATGCATGTTTGCATTTAACTTGTACTTTTCATTGTTATGACCTTGGGGGGTTTGTTTGTTTTTCATTCCTCCACCCGAAGATTGCTATTATTTTCTTACTCTTTAAGAGCTCATTAAAGCAAGTCTTACTTCTTACTTGCTGGTGGGTTATCTGTATAAAAATCTTTGCTTAAAAAAAAAACAATTCAACAGTTCTGCAGTAAGGAGAAGGGTTATTGAAAGCTGTCTTGCAGTTTAATTAATGTCAGTTATAAACTCCTTTGAAGAGCACAGCCTTTTGTGTGTGTGTGTATTTGAGAGCTTAAGGTCCTGGGAAGACAGTTATGGCAAAATTGAAGATATGAAATACTCTGGTAGAAAATAACTGGTAGCAATTAAGAGTGTAAGGAGATTGTATTGTTTAGAAACAGAAAGTCCTCTGCAGAATACAGGCTACAGAACGTCACTGAGATCATCTGAACTTAGTTGAAAGACTTGCTTGATGAAGAAACCCCCTTTTTGTAATCATGATCACCAGCCTCTGTAGAAATAGATGCATATTTCCAAGAGATGCACTACTTCCCATTTTAATCTGTAAGCTTCTGCTTCCAGCAATTTATATGTTATACTTCTCATCTGATGGTCTAAAGTGTCTTTTAGTATTTAGATTTATATCCATCTGGTTAATGAAAAAAAACAGGATAAGTCATGCCACCACTGTGCTATAGATGTCATGAGGGAATAGCATAGTTTTGGGGGCAGGAGGGGATATATTAGCACCAGCAGTCTGTCATCATTCATGTAAACCCTGCCTAGTTCAGAGCTACACTCTGGGCAGCTTTCTACATAGGAGAGTAAAGAGTCAGAAAACACATTTATCATTTGCTGAATCTGACTGTGCAGCACCACTGACATTGTTCCTCATCTGTGGGTGTTTATCAGGAGCACAGGGAGAGCAGCAACTTTTGTATCTCAGTCACCACAACACATTCTGGCTGAGAGGAAGAGAGAGGATGAACATATTTTTTCTCATCTGACTCCTGTGTTTAAAGGTTGTTATATGGGCTTAGTACACTGAACCTAGACTTCTCCAAAGAACACACTAATATTAACTGAAGACTCCTATTGTTAAATGCAAATGCAGCTTTTTCTTTCATTAAATTTAGTTGCAAAAAACATTAATTTAATATTTCATTCTGTGTGTAAACAGGTTTTTTTGAAGACAATTCAGGTTAGGTAATTTATTCAGCAGGAACAAAAAATATTAATAGATTTTAAAATTCTCATTTATTTGTCCTGAAAGCACTCCACTCAGGTTGAGTACATACAATCAGTCGTACACACAATATGTCCTTGTACTGTGTGTGGAGTTCATCTTGAGAAGGCAAGGACAGTACAGACATTTGGGATATACATTTCACGTCTCCTCCTGCCTGTTCAGCTACCCGAGTTTTGGAAGAGCCTTGCAAACTTTGTTTAAAATATGGTTCAGTCAGGAGAGTTAAAACAAACACATTTTGAGTATTTCCGCTAGAGAGTATTACCCGTAGGAAAGATGAAGTGAAAAGAGAATGCCTTGCAACCTCAGTTATTCAAATGTGATATTAAAATTTGGAATGGAGTTAGTCCAAAATAGGGAAAATGGGGTTGTATTTTCAAATAGTTCTGAGCATGATTCCAGACCTATGAAATTAAGATCAACAAATTTATATTATATTTTTTGATGAGGCGGATCCTAGCGTGATATACTAGAGTTCTGAATAAAACCTGCTGCTTAGCTGGTTGTTCTATTTTCATTTAAATGGTTTGTCCAAATTTCTTGTCTGGTCTTTCTAGTTTGGGGGTTGCTTTTTTTGAAACTCATTTCAATACAAAATTAATAACATTGGTTGGAAATAACATATTAAGATTGCAATTAACTTTTGGCTTCTTTCTTCTTTTTACAGCTGAAGATTGTATTCATATTAGTTTTGTTTACTGGATGGCTTCCTTGTCCCTTTGTTGTTGATATGAGACTCAGATTTTCTGAGAATGGGTGGTATAATTTAGGCAAACATAAATTAGACCCCAGAATGTTGTTTTTATGCAGCCTCCAACATGGCTATTAGTTTTAACCTAATCTGTATCTAAGTACTTTTTCCCAGGCCTGTCTCTAATCATAATTCCTTTTTGTTATTCATCTTCTATGATGTTAATAAGTTATACTTGCAGAGCAAAATAAATATTGTCAGTGTGAAACTTTCTGCTGTGAATCATTAAATTCCTGAAACTTTAAATGCTTTGGAAAACAGCAACAAAGAGCTAACCTTCAACTGCCTATCTGTAATAGTGTATGCCTAGTAAATTTATAAAATGAACTTACAAAAGTGTTCCTAACATAAACAAATCTTGTTTTGCAGAAGGCCATGGATTTTTGTACGAAACTTTTGGGATCAGGCCTCAATTTTCTTGGCATGTTGATCCTTTTGGAGCTTCAGCTACAACGCCAACTCTTTTTGCTCTGGCTGGTTTTAATGCTCATCTTATTTCTCGGGTTGACTATGATCTGAAGGCTGACATGCAGAAAACTAAGGTAAGAATACCCATAGAAGTGTAACCCATTACCAGTCTCTATTTACATGAAGTTAAGATAAGCATCTCTCAGCTCTATGCAAGGAAATGTGGGTATTTCTCTTCTGAAAGTGACATGCTGATTGCATATGTTAATGGTGAAATATACTGAGTCTGTATAATAATATGGTCAGGTACTGTCTTCATGATTTCTCATTAAAGATAAAATGCAATCTAGGCTGAAGAAGATGCAAAATACAGCCAGTTGGGCAAGGCTAAGTTGGTTACAGTGTTGTCATGTTTGGGACACTTATTTGTTCCTAAAATTGATAAGTCAGTTAGAGTGGCAACTAATCATGTTTTTACCAAATTCAGTTTTGTTTCTTGTTCTGCCTTCTCTCACACTGCTTCCCATGCACAGTAAATGTTTTTCTTTTCCTACCACAGTGTTGGACCCTGGTCTGTCAGCAGTTATACACTAAATTATGTGAAAATAAGGGGCTGTCACTAGTCTGAGGTAGACATTAGGCGATTTTTATGTATCTTGGGTGAAGCTCGAGTGTCTCTGAAGAAGACAACAGAACCGTAGAATATGGTGAAGCCAGGACCTCCCACCTTATGTTTGCAGTGGATTGTGATACTTCTTTTCTCCTGAAATCTTTTATGAGCTTTTAACAGTCTTTTCCCATTGGTTGTTTGGTTTTTGTGGTTTTCTTTTTTTTTTCCCTGGCACCTGACAGTCTGGAAGCTTCCAAAACTGTACAAATTCTGTTTCAGTTGATTAAACATTGATTCCCATTGACTACAGTGCAATTCAGATCACATCTGGATCTTTCTTAGTTTATAGGCGTTCAAGTCCCACTGAAACAAGTGAGGTGTATTGCCTGTGATAAGCTAGGATTACATCTGGATTTTAGCAGTAAGCTGGCAGCAGGCTGCCTCCTCTTCTCCATCAGTATGAATAGCGAGAGGCAACACAATAGCCTCCTATACATAATATGTGACCTTGCTTGGGGTACTATTGGCTGGTCTCAAGTAAGAACATCTAAAGTATTACAAGTGCTGGAAGTGAAGATGGGCAATCTGAAGTCTTAAGTTGTTAATGATGGTATTCTGTCCTTGTCATCAAGGGTAATGATTTCTTACCTTTTTTGTTTTCCAGAAACTTCAGTTTGTATGGCAGGGCTCTCCTTCCTTATCTGAAAGACAGGAGATCTTCACCCATGTTATGGATCAGTACAGCTACTGTACCCCATCTCAAATACCTTTTTCAAACAGGTCTGAAGATTCCTAAATAGACAGAAATACTGATCACTTCTGAGAGTTTATACTGGTGGAGTTTAAGTATTTTCTTTGCCTGTTTTCATTCAGCAGTATTCTACTTTTTTCTCCTACCTATAGTAGGCCAAGGAGATTCCTAGACTCTGTAGGTCTGAATCAGGATTACAAAGTATCCCCAGCTACCCACAATAATACATGGAGTTTGCTCAGTTCCTAACAATGGAATGCTCAAAAGTGGCACTACTGATAGGAACTAAAAGTACTTCAAAATAATTGACAGACTTAAGCATAATGTTTTCTAGCACCAAGAAGCTTGGAACACAGGTACAACTTTGAGGTATATATATAATGTCAGTCCTTATAAAACAGAATAAAAATGTGAAACAAATCAGTTGCTGTAAACAGGAAATGTCCAAAGCAGGACTGGGTTTCTGTTTCCCTGTCTGGAAAAATGCCAGGAAACTCAGTATTGGCTTGGCTATTGCCAATTGATTTTCTGTGGGAGATTTTCAGCATTATATTGAGCTAAGATTGTGTATATCAACTGTGTACAAACTAAAGTGACTAAAAATTTCCATTTACTTTGTGAAGAAAATCCGAGATCTTCTGAAATGTTTATTTTGATCACTGGCTTATCCAGTAAAATACTGTGTAAATGAAGTCTACTTAGGGGAACATCCCCATTGTTACAAAGCTTGCTGTTTTGTCCTACAAGTTCTTTGTTCTGTGCCAGCAAGCAGCAGGGACTTGGAAAGTTGCACAGTGCAAAAAGAAAACTAGACCTTCTCCCTGCCCCCCACACCCAAATAAACACTAAAACCCAAATACTAGCAATTAATATAAACTGCTTTTCTTTTGCTTCTTATTCCCTGTGTGTCTGCATTTTATCCCAGCACCATTTCATGTGTTTTTCCCAATTGAACAAATCCTGTTCATAGCCTGCTGCTTTCTCCTTCTACTTAGGTCAGGATTTTATTGGAATGGAATTGCAACTTTCCCAGATCCACCAAAAGATGGTATTTATCCAAACATGAGTCTCCCTGTCACAGATACTAACATCCATCTGTATGCACAAACCATGGTGTCAAACATTAAGGAGAGAGCAGCCTGGTTCCGAACAAGTGATGTTTTGTGGCCATGGGTAAGTGCCCAGTGATCACATGGGTAAGTGATCAGCATTTGCTTTGGAAGTGGCATGTGCACCTACAGCGTGGAGAGCAGGTACATGGTACTTTGTTGCTGTATGTACTGCAAAAATGCAGGTACAAATTATATGATGGAAATTGCTTTTCTAATAAGTGGGCTCCAAATGAATAATTAAGACTGATTTTTAAAAGCTAGAACTTCCTTCTGCAGTCTCCCAGTTCTTTACCAAATCTTCCACCCTACTTAATATAGAAAAAAAATGTGACAAGATTGTGAAGATTACCTCCTGCAAAACTATATTTTGCAGTACTGCTCCCCATTTTGCTCCCCTTGATTTGTGTATTTAAATATCTCTTTACATAAATGCCTAGCATAACATAACTCTATGTTAACAAAAATGATAGCATTAGAAGAAAATGTATTGCCCATTGGGTAGACAAGGTCTTCTATAACTGATTGGTAATCATTTTCTCATACAGTCTTCATATTTTAGTTAGAAACTGAAGCATAGCCCAGCTTGGTCATCCAAACACTTTTTTCAGCAATATTCTGTGTTAATTAGATCCTACATGTACACGTAGCACTGATATGCTCTCACAGGTTTTACATCCTTAGGAAACAGTAACTTTTCCTAAACTGAATGTAGAGTCTGGTTTTTAATTTACATCGATGCTGTAGGTCTCATAATTACAATATTGAAGGAGGACGTGTGTGGCTGTTTCACCACAATATCTGTTGTTGCAAAGAGAACAAATGTTTTCTGACTGGTGCAGCTCTGAGTCACTGATTTGTTTTTCCCCTGTGTTTGTGACAGTTGCTTATGTTGATTTTTATTTTTGTTCTAAGAGGGTGAAGGGAGAAGTAGGATATAATACTCTGCAGTAGTGCTATGTTGAAATGGGGAGGAAGTTTTGAATAGTACAAATAAATTCCAAACGTCTAGATCCAAACCTGCAGTTTTGCAGTAATACAAGAAAATTTCAACCTCTGACTTCCTGATTTGTGTGCTTGTGCTAATGAGTTTTAAACAAAGTAATACAAGTTTGTTATTCATTCATAATGCTATAAGGAAGATCTTTACTATGAGGGTGGTGAGGCACTGGAACAGGTTGCCCAAAGAAGTGGTAAATGCTCCATCCCTGGAAGTGTCCAAGGCCAGGTTAGACAGAGCCTTGAACAACATGGTCTAGCATGAGGTGTCCCTGTGCATGGCAGGGGGATTGGAACTAGGTGATCTTAAGGTCCTTTCCAACCCAAACCATTCTATGATTGTATGTAAAGACATAGAAATAGACACACTGTTATTCCATGTCTGTATAACTAAGCTTAGCTAGTTTTTTCATGATTACAATACTTTGGAGTATGTGGATTTATTGTTTTTTTTTTCCCCTTCAATTAAAATCAAGAATTACACACCTTCCCATTGAAATTCAGACCTCACATGTAGACTATTGGGACTTTTCTGATGAATTACGTGGATAAACAGGTATTCATTCATGATTTGAATCACCTTGTTGTGCAGGAGAAGTCACTGAGCTATGGGACAGCATAAAAGTTCAGACCTGCCTTTCTGGAGGCTACAGCAGCAGATATATTTTCTTAAGGGCTGGATCTCATCCTTGAGGCATCTTTTGGCCTGTGTGGTTGAACTAACTGTAATGTATAGCATTCCTGTGCAAAGTACTTTTCATATAGTGAGTGGATGTGATGATTGACTACAGCAGGTTCTCCTGGATATCCTTGCTCTACAGAGCTACGCTACTCCTCAGCTACTGTTTTATGTCAGTGTGAGCATCATCTAGGAGCCCAGCATGTCCCCTTCTGTAGTGCAAAGTATCTACTTTTGATGAGGAAGTCTTCTTGGATCGTGAGTTGAAAGTAGTGCTCTGTAAATGTGAAGTAGTTTTGACTGGTAAACATATTACTTCCTTCCCTCAAATTTAGTTGGAGTCAGCATTAGGAAGCCTGGTTTGCACTGGCTGAGGCACTTTTCAGTGTGTGATTTAATGTTTTAATAGCTCATTCCAGTTTGAAGTTGTTTCCCAGTTTGTGCTGTATGCATACAGAAGATCTCTGGGTTGAAGAACTTTTCTGGTTTGAAAGTGGAATATCTCGAAACATCTAGTAAATGGGGAAGTGATGGGGGATAGCCCTCTCATCTGGGAAAGAAGGGAGAGTATTTGCGTTTGAGTTCGATTGAACTCATCAGGTTCAACTCATTCAGCTCATCATCAAGGTAAAGGTTGAATTGAAAGATGGGATTGCAGAGAAAACAGAAACTCCTTGACTGTTTTTTCAAAACATCTGCTAAAACTTTTTCAAAACATCAATCCAAACTGTTGAGACCATCTTTATTTTGAAAATGATATCAGAGGTTTATGTGGCCTACACAGCAAAGTGTTGACTTCTTGTACAATGATTTCTTTCTCAAGCACAGAGACATGAAGGCATCAGTATTGGCCTTTTTATGTGGAAAAGGTTTCTTAGCATGTTATTGTGCTTCAAATCAATGTCTTTACTGTAATACTGATAACTGAAGAATACACGTGGTGCCATGGCTGAGTAACACTTTCATTTTCCTGTTTGACTGCTGTAGTTGAACAAAGTTATGCTTAGTTAAACAATTTTTTAAACACTTGCATGTGCAATCTGTGTTGAAACAGAAAGCAGAAGTTATATATAATAAATAAAAGAATAAAAGAATCATAGGATAGTTAGGGTTGGAAAGGACCTTAAGATCATCTAGTTCCAACCCCCCTGACAGGGGCATGGACACCTCACACTAAACCATGTCACTCAAGGCTCTGTCCAACCTGGCCTTGAACACCACCACAGATAGAGCATTCACAACCTCCCTGGGCAACCCATTCCAGTGCCTAACCACCCTTACAGGAAAGAACTTCTTCCTTATATCCAATCTAAACTTCCCCTGTTTCAGTTTTAACCCGTTACCCCTTGTCCTATCACTACAGTCCCTAATGAAGAGTCCCTCCCCAGCATCCCTATAGGCCCCCTTCAGATACTGGAAAAGCTGCTATGAGGTCTCCACGCAGCCTTCTCTTCTCCAGGCTGAACAGCCCCAACTCTCTCAGCCTATCTTCGTAAGGGAGGTGCTCCAGTCCCCTGATCGTCCTCATGGCCCTCCTCTGGACTTGTTCCAACAGTTCCATGTCCTTTTTATGTTGAGGACACCAGAACTGCACACAATACTCCAAGTGAGGTCTCACAAGGGCAGAGTAGAGGGGCAGGATCACCTTCGACCTGCTGGTCACGCTCTTTTTGATGCAGCCCAGGATACAGTTGGCTTTCTGGGCTGTGAGCGCACATTGAATGCGGCTCATGTTCATTTTCTCATCAACCAACACCCCCAAGTCCTTCTCAGTAGGGCTGCTCTGAATCTCTTCTCTGCCCAACCTGTAGCTGTGCCTGGGATTGCTCTGACCCAGGTGTAGGACCTTGCACTTGGCATGGTTAAACTTCATGAGGTTGGCATCAGCCCACCTCACAAGTGTGTCAAGGTCCCTCTGGATGGCATTCCTTCCCTCCAGGGTATCAACCGAACCACACAGCTTGGTGTCATCGGCAAACTTGTTGAGGGTGCACTCACTCCCACTGTCCATGTCACCAACAAAGATGTTGACCAGGACCGGTCCCTCACCGATCCCTGAGGGACACCACTCGCTATTGGTCTCGAGCTGGACATTGAGCCATTGACCACAACTGTTTGTGTGTGGCCATCCAGCCAGTTCTTTATCCACCGAGTGGTCAAGTTGTGCAAGCATACTTTAAAAGAAGCTTTAATACACAGTGTATCACCTCTCAGCTATTTGGATGAGTACTATAGTCTACTGTCATGAAGGGAGATCAGCAGCACATTGTGTGACATTTGTACTACAGGAATCTCTGTCTGGATTGTTTTGTATCACGTCATGTCCTCAGCACTTCCTAAAGCTGTAAGCATTCTTAAGAGCAGAAAATAAGAACTTCCTCATTTTTTTTGCTAAGTGGAAGAAATGCAGTCTGAAAAGAAACAAAGTTTATCTTTCCAGGCATGTATGTGTGCATTTTTCCAATTCCTACCATGAAATTACATGCTGTTGCATAATATGGTGTATCAACACACTTCTCCCTATCTGTAAGGCTTGTTGGTTATCAGCTGATCTGTGCAAGTAACCCTACCTGATCTTGACATTTCTGTAGCAAATAACTTTTATATGAGCAGTCAAGATCAAAAGAAATAGTGTTTTATCGTAGGTTAGTGTCAAAAGAGATCCTTCTAAATTACATGACCCAAAGTCATTTGGCTGTTCTGTTTTTGGAATTTCAGGGCTGTGATAAACAGTTCTTCAATGCATCTGTTCAGTACTCCAACATGGACCTGTTGTTGGATTATATTAACAAGCATTCTGCTGAGTTTGGAGTGACTGTCCAGTATGCCACTGTTGGTGATTACTTCCAAGCGGTTTATAGCAGGAATCTCACATGGGAAATTCATGACTCTCAAGACTTTCTTCCATATTCAACAGGTAATTTAAGTTCACAACTGCATAATGTCTGCCTCAAATGTACAAATTTAAAATCGTAATAAAGGGAAATAGAGAAAATGAGAAACAAAGCAAAAAAAAAAGAAAAAACAACCAAACTTCTTTTGTAACATTTATTTACAGTACAAAGCACAGTGCACAAAAACCCTGTAGTCTCTTAGGTGATCTGCAGTATTAGATGTGCATGTTATGCCTCTCCTCTTCCCCAGAAATGAGTTGTAGTAAGGACAGAGTGCTCTAGGATCCAGGGAATGGAAAGGAAACTGGCTAACTGAAAGATACCTAGAAACAGATGGATGCAGAGCCAAATAAAACAATGTCCTAATATTACTGTTCAAATGAACTGGATTATGCATAGATTAGAGAAGACATGGAGTCCTGGGTTTTGCTGAGATAGAGTTAATTTTCTTCTTAGTAGGTGATGCAGTGCTGTGTTTTGGCTTTAGCTTGAGAACAATGTATAACACATAGATCTAAGTTACTAAGTGGCTCTTACCCTGATCAAGGACTTTTCAGTCTCTGATGCTCTTCCAGTTTGGAGGGGCACAAGAAGCCGTGAGAGAGCAGAGACAGGACACCTGACCCAAGCTAGCGAAAGGGGTATTCCATACCACAGCACCTCATGCCCAGTATAGAAACTGGGGGGAGTCACCCAGAAGGGACCCCTCGCCACTTGAGTCAGGCTGGGTGTCGGTCAGTGGGTGATGAGCAATTGTGTTGTGCATCACTCGGTTTATTCCTTTCTTTATTTCCTTTTATTGTTGCTTATATGTTAAACTACACGATTAAGCCCCTACAGATGGGAAACGTGACATGACGTAATCTGCGAATGTCTGAAGGAGAAGCAAGGCAGGTAACCCAGGGACCAAAGCAGTCTGAAAGCTCTTAGGGTACTTTGTTAATACAGTGGAATAGGAGTGGTCAAAGTGAAGCAGTTGCTGCTGAGGATTTGGTGGCCATGCTCTATGTAACTCCAGGAATATTGGATATAATCTGGACTAAGTGCCCATTAATGCTGGTTATATACCATCCAGTCCTTAAACTCCAGAGCTAATCTTTTGTATAAGGCAAAGCATAGCAGGTAAGGATGGCTCATAAATTCACTTGAAAAACATGTTCCTGATCCAAGCAAAATACTAATGTAGATGAATCCCTAAAGTCTCTTGTCGGAGAAAGTCTTGTCAGTTTTGTTAAATAAAACAGTTTTAAATTCTAGGGGGGAGGAAAAAAGAAGTGTTATTTATAACTGAAGTCTCAAAAAGTAAAAATACCACCTGTATTTCTGAAATATCATAGTATGATGTGACACACATTCATTGCAGCTGCTTGTCGCTTGCTTATGTGCTGTACTATGTTAGCTCTTCGAGCACAGCTGAAAAGTACTGGGAAGATAGGAAAGATGGCATGCCATACCCAACACCCTTTCAATCATTTTTCCAAGTATATTTACCCTTTTAGGCCTCATTTAAGTATGTGGAGAGAAGACACAGCTAAGTTCTCAGTTTCTAAACTCATTAATTTGCTTCATTGCCTGGATTATCATTAAAATATCATTGGTATCATTAATATAGCTGTCTATATAATTGCAGCTGCTTCATCACATTTTTTGGCACTTGGGTTGTGTATCTCAGACTATTCTGTAACATGTCTGTTAACTTTTCAATGAATAAAAATAACCATTGCTTCCTGTGAATCATTGCATAGGCTGATCCCTGGCTCACTTGCCTCCCTTTAGGGATCATGTCATATCTAACAATTTGCGGATAAATGTATTGCTAGTTTTAACTGCTAATATCCTCTTACATCTGGGCTCTTGCCTCTGTCTTTCTGGCATAATTTACAGGCAGTAGGCAATTGCTATTAGCTTGCATAATGGCAGCACCTTGAGTGTTCCAGGTGGGTGCCCACACATGGATGCAATTTCTTCCCCAAACGGCTTACTGTGCCTAGCAATTGCAGTATAGATTCGAGTGCACTTTCTCCCACATACTGTTTTGCCTCTTGATGATTAATCCTCTCTCATTCTTTCTATGCCGTCTTATTATGAGTCACTTATTGGGCTTAGTGTCATTTCTGGCGTATGCCTTGGAAACTCAATTTTTAAATCTCAGGTAAGTATTTCCACTTTCTGCTCTACATTCATTGTTCTGTACTAGTGTGCATGTGGGACTCCTCTGCTGGTAACCTTGAGAACTGAAATGGAGTTCATTGTGTTCAAACTTCTAGCCTTTTTAGGCCAAAAATAGTTTCACCTTTAGTTTTTGAGCAAAAGATCCCATTTTCCAGTTGTTGCCTTTGATCCTTGATAGCAGATTGTTATGGTTGCATGTATGCACTTCTGAAAGCACTTTCTGCAGCTTCCCCCAAAACCAACCAAACCTCCCCACACTAAGTAGAGATTTGGAGGTTTTAAAATCAAATACTTGTTTTCCTAGTTTACTCTCTGGGGTACTGGAAATACTAACTGTTGAAATACTTTCTACTGACCACTTGAGGGCATCTTTTGATGTACTTTGAAGTGCTGCAGTGGTTTGGAGTCGTGTTACAACATCGCTGTTTCTACTCCTTTTTGAGGAAATGAAATTTGAGATAAATCCCTTTGACTAAAAGAGGGAAATGCAGAGAGATTGTATCAAGCATTAACCAAGGATTATAATCCACTTATTGATACATAATAAAATACGCTTCAGTGAAACTTCTGAAGTTGTTCTGTGCAGGTCCACAAAGAAATTTCTGCAAGCACAGGTTAACTTAGTTGGTAATGGCTTTGAATCAACAGTCATGTTACTAGGCCTGTAGTAAAGATTGTAGTTCTCCAAAGTGCACTTTTATGGCTGTGTTTCTTTGTAGGGTTAATGAATATTCCATTTGATGGAATTACAGACCAGTCAGTCTCACCTCTGTGCCTGGCAAAATCCTGGAGCAGATTCTAGTGGAAGGCATGCTAAGGCACATGAAAATCAACAAGGTGCTTGGTGACAGCCAGCATGGCTTCACTAAGGGGAAATCCTGCCTGACCAATTTGGTGGCCTTCTATGATGGGGCTACAGAACCGATGGAGAGGGGTAGAGCAGTTGATGTCATTTACCTGGACTTGTGTAAAGCATTCGACACTGTCCCACACGACATCCTTGTCTCTAAATTGGAGCGACATCAATTTGATGGATGGACCACTCGGTGGATAAAGAACTGGCTGGATGGCCGGACACAAACAGTTGTGGTCAATGGCTCAATGTCCGGCTGGAGACCAATAGCGAGTGGTGTCCCTCAGGGATCGGTGTTGGGACCGGTCTTGTCATTGTCGCTGACATGGACAGTGAGACTGAGTGCGCCCTCAGCAAGTTTGCCGATGACACCAAGCTGTGTGGTCCGGTTGATACCCTGGAGGGAAGGAATGCCATCCAGAGGGACCTTGACATGCTTGTGAGGTGGGCTGATGCCAACCTTATGAAGTTTAACCATGCCAAGTGCAAGGTCCTACACCTGGGTCAGAGCAATCCCAGGAACAGCTACAGGTTGGGCAAAGAAGAGATTCAGAGCAGCCCTGTTGAGAAGGACTTGGGGGTGTTGGTTGATGAGAAAATGAACATGAGCCGCCTTCAATGTGCGCTCGCAGCCCAGAAAGCCAACCGTATCCTGGGCTGCATCAAAAGGAGTGTGACCAGCAGGTCAAAGGAGGTGATCCTGCCCCTCTACTCTGCTCTTGTGAGACCTCACCTGGAGTATTGTGTGCAGTTCTGGTGTCCTCAACATAAAAAGGACATGGAACTGTTGGAACAAGTCCAGAGGAGGGCCACGAGGATGATCAGGGGACTGGAGCACCTCCCTTAGGAAGACAGGCTGAGAGAGATGGGGCTGTTCAGCCTGGAGAAGAGAAGGCTGCATGGAAACCTCCTGGCAGCTTTTCCAGTATCTGAAGGGGACCTATAGGGATGCTGGGGATGGACTCTGTAGTGATAGGACGAGGGGTAACGGGTTAAAACTTAAACAGGGGAAGTTCAGATTGGATATAAGGAGGAAATTCTTTCCTGTTAGGGTGGTTAGGCACTGGAATGGGTTGCCCAGGGAGGTTGTGAATGCTCCATCCCTGGCAGTGTTCAAGACCAGGTTGGACGAGGCCTTGGGTGATACGGTTTAGTGTGAGGTGTCCTTGCCCCTGTCGGGGGTTGGAACTAGATGATCTTAAGGTCCTTTCCAACCCTAACTACTCTATGATTCTATGATGCTATGTTAAACCTACATCAGGTTTCATGTAAGAAGCTGTACCATACTAGTCTAATAAATAACATATAAGTGATAACTGAAATGGTATTATGACATGTTGGATCTGTTCAACTCTTAACAGAGCCATTTCAAGCATGGACTGGGTTTTATACTTCTCGAAGCATGTTAAAAGGAATTGCAAGGAGAGCAAGTTCACTGCTTTTCGCTGGAGAGTCCTTTTTCACACAGTATGTCCAGAAACATCCAGCAGGCTCTATTTGCAAATGTAAAGCCTTAAAGCAACTTCAGAGCCTTAGATGGGCAGTTTCAGAGGTAAAGATTGATTTTTTAATTTGAATGAAAATGTTAATTGCCCACAAGCAAAGCTTTCCTTAAGAGTTTCAGCTGGAGTGTCTTGAGGTTGCTTTTATGTTTTTAGAAAAAAAAATTCCCTTTAGTAAGTCATAAGTAAAAATAAAGCAGTTCTTCAAAAAACAGTCTTGAAACATGACTTTAGTCCCTTAGCCATGCATTCAAGACATGGTTACTGGCAAATGTTTTCTTCAGCCAGTGAAAGAATATGTGGTTTCAAACTTTACATGTAATATTCTTTTCCTTAATGTTAATTTTATCATTTACAAAATGTTTTTTTAAATAATTAAAAAACTAAAGTTAGAAAAGGAAGGACAGATTGGTTTCTTCAAAGTTCAGCAGCTGAGTGATCAGCCTCATACCATCAACCATTTACAGGCCTCAGTGCTTTTGCTGGTAATAAATATTTATTCAGCTAAGTTATTGACCAGACCTTAGAAGGAAATGAAAAACCTGCCTTGCTATGGTATTTTTGCTCCATTCTTACTTTTAGTAAGTTGTATTTTTTTCCTCCAAGTATGTAACTAGTAATTTCTAAATATTAAAATAGGAATATATAGAGAGGGAAGTCTGTGTGCATCTGGTCTTTGACCAATTTGTTCTATTTATTGAAATTTGGAATAGGTAAAATGTTCAAACTGTGAATATAGCTTATTAAGTTCTCTGACTGAAGGTTAGTGGACCATGTTAATACAAATGAAAACCTGAAGTTGTCGTCCTCTTACATTGTAACCTTTCAAACTGCCCTTAAATGTAAGGTCCAGCACCATGATGGTATAACAGGCACAGAGTCTCCCAAGGTGAAGGACATGTACATGAACAACTTGATGTATGGAATGTTCAACGTAAAGAAGCTAATGGCTTCCATAATCTTTGACATGAACAATGCAAAGAAGAACGGCAAGGTCTATTCTTCTGTCTACATTAGAGACTCAGGAATACCAGGTACTTTTTACACAGCTTCTCCAATTTTACGGCTAGCTCATGAAAACTTACTGTGTTTTCCTCCAAAATAATCAACATGCTATGTACCACTTAAGTTCTGTGAACCACAGCTGGAAAATCCTGTTTGCTTTATGAGATCTGCCAGACCTGAGGCAACTCTACCCCACTGTGTGTATTAGACCTGGCTCTTAGAATCAGATCTCAACTGTAAAACAGAGGGAAGAGGTGCTGATTGGATTAATTACTAAACTAACCCTACTGTGCAGCAGAAGATTACATAGTAAGAAGTACAGTCACAGTTAAGAAATGTTCTTCCTATAATTTATTGCCAGCTTGTGTAAAACATATAAAAGAATTTTTAAGGAGTCTATGACAAAGACTGTACATTCTCTTTTACTTTGGAAACTTTTTAACTGTCAAATATAAGCAGTGTCATGGGCTGCACAACAGACTGGTTAGGCTTTTTTCAGGGTTGTTTTTAGATTAGACTTCCCATTTGATCTTCTGTATATCTCTGATAAAGTTAATACTGCATGACAATGAATTGTAAGCTGCTTATTTTCACTAGATGCATTTACATTCAACTCAGGTGTCATTTTCTGAATACATGGTCTCTTTTTGGGTAAAGAATAGAAGAATGAAGCAGAAGAGGTTTTTATGAAGTACTATAAAATGTTGTTGTTTTTTCAATCATGAACTATGACTGCAGGGTTTTATGTTAAAATTTTGTAAGATGGTTGTACCTGGACAGATCTCTCAAATGCTTTTTAATATCACATTTTAAAAATACATACTTTTAGTGACTGATAGTTTTGTCTGTTTGCCACAGGTGCCGCAGACATTGACCAGTACATTGTTGTCTATAATCCACTGGCGTGGAACATCACTACCTTTGTCAAGCTTTCTGTCAGCCTCCTGAGAATGAGTGTCTATGATGAACTGGGACATCCTGTGCCAGCTCAGGTACTTCAACTTTGTTTCTGTCTGTTGCTTTTCTTTCACTTGTCGGTTTTCACTGACTTGATCCCACCTCCTGTCAAAGTGTGGTAATGTATAGTATTACAGCAAAAACAAGTATTAGTTCAAATTGGGATTTTCCTAGTCCTCCTTCAGGTGATTATGTTTTTTTTCCTCTGTGTTCTGTTTGTCCTTTGTATGCTTGCTGTGTGTGCCTGACCCCTGCTTTTCTTTCTAAAAAATACTGTTTCCAGTAAAACCTTTTCAGTTGAAGCCCTGCGCTGTAATTGATGGTCCTATTTGGTACAATTGACAAATTGCCTTGGGTAGGAGAATTGATTGAAGAAATTTAGGAATTGAGGCTTGGCAAGTGCTCTTCCTTCTTTTGCACCACTTGTATGAGTTGAAGCGGTTCCCTATGAGTGGGAATAGGTCCTGTTGATTCCAGTAAGGTTAGGAGTTGTGCAGTGTGAATAACAAGGTGTATGCCAATCCATGGCATGAGGGTACAGACAACTGTCCTGGATTCACTGGGAAAGAGTTAATTTTCTTCTAGCAGCTGGTAGAGTGCTGTGGTTTGGCTTTAGTATGAGAAAAGTGTTGATAACACAAGATGGTTTAGTTGTTGCTAAGTAGTGCTACCTGAAGTCAACTTTGTTTCCTATGCTCTGCCAGCAAGGAGGGGCACAAGAAGCTGGGAGGAAACACATCCAGGACAGCTGACCTAAACTAGTCAAAGGGATATTCCATTCCACAGCATGTCATGCTCAGTATAGAAACTGGGGTAAGTTTCTATACTGCAGTTGGCTGGAAGCTGTTTATTGCTGCTCAGGGACAGGCTGGGCATCAGTCAGTGGGTGGTGAGCAATCGTGTTGTGCATCACTTGGTTTTCTTGGGTTGTATACCTCTCTTTCTCATTATTAGCATTAATAATATTAATTATTATTATTATCATCATATTTTACTTTCTTTTAATTATGAAACTGTTCCTATCTCAATCAAGTAGTTTTACTTTTTCCCAGTACTTCTCCCCATCCCACTGCATGGGGCTGGGGAGTGAGCAAATGGCTGCATAGTACAGTTGCCAGCTGGTGTTAAAACATAGCAGTCCTTTTTGAAACCCACTGTGGGGCACAGAGTGCTGAGATAATGACAGATCTGACCAGAGTGTGTTAAAACAAATTTATTATAAGCATTCATTGTATTGATTTAATAGTTGCTGGTCACAATATTGATTTATTTATTCTAGGAGTTGTTGCATTTGTTTTCAGGGTTATGTTACACTTCACCTGCACTACATGTTCCCTGTGGTGACGTTTATCATCCCTGGGGCCTGGGCTAAGATTGTAATTTTGTTGTGCTTCGTGGTATTGATTTATGATATGTAGAATTCCTGATCATGACACTAATCTCATATGTGTACTCAGCATTGCCATCACCTCTGTACTTTGGGAGCCATCTATTGGGAAATATTAATATTTACATTTTTCACCATTTCCCCTCAAAAGAGCCAAACTATATAGGAGACATCTTCCTACAGCTTCCTTCCTTTCTTCTCTCCTTTCCTCCTTACTTCCTTCTGACATGTTCCTTCTCCAGGCTGATTACAGTAGCGCTTGAGAGGTTTTAAGATTCTGAATATCCTTCAAACCAATTCAGCATGGTGCTGAATGTGGTTCAGGTCTTGTTTAAGGTTAAACAACTATCTAAGAATGCCACTCAGAGGTCTGCCCCAAGGATGGATAGTTACGAGTGGCAGGGTGTGTGGAATTGTTTGGACAAGTATCTAGGCCAGTGGGCACCTCCAGTGTTTTGGATCTTCCCTTCTGAAAGTGCAGAATCTGGAAAAACTAGTGAAATACTTGGAAAAAGTATATTGTTATCCTGACAGTTCCAGAGAGACACAAATCACTGCAGCGTGCTGGGGCCTCGCTCGTGCCTACTGAGCCCTGCTCAACACTCTTCTGTACTCTCAAGGGGAAAAGAAGCTCTCTGTATCTGACAACAAAACAAAAGGATGGTTGCCTGTGCTGGGCTGGATGTTCAAAGGGAAGCTGTCCTCTACACATCATGCAGTTGATGCTGTGTGGAGTAAGTGTGTCACACTGATCACACAGCAAGGTCAAACAGAAAATCACAGTCATCCAGGAATCTTGGAAGTCACCATGGACTGGCCAGAAAACAAAGATTTTGGAATATCATCAGAGGAGGTGTTGATGCATGTTGAAGAGGCCCCACAGTATAATAAATGACTAGAAAGTGAGAAGCAATATGCCTTGTTTACTGATGGGTCCTGCCGTATTGTGGGAAAGCATCGGAGATGGAAAGCAGCTGTATGGAGTCCTGGACGACAAGTTGCAGAAACTGCTGAAGGAGAGGGTGAATCGAGTCAGTTTGCCGAGGTGAAAACCATCCAGCTGGCCCTGGACATTGCTGAACGAGAAAAGTGGCCAGTACTTTATCTCTATACTGATTCATGGATGGTGGCAAATGCCCTGTGGGGGTGGTTGCGGCAGTGGAAGCAGAGCAACTGGCAACGCAGAGGTAAACCCATCTGGGCTGCTGCACTGTGGAAGGATATTGCTGCCCGGGTGCAGAACCTGGTGGTGAAGGTACGTCATGTAGATGCCCATGTACCCAAGAGTCGGGCCAACACCGGAACAACCAACAAGTGGGTAAAGCTGCTAAGATTGAAGTGGCTCAGATGGACTTAGATTGGCAACATAAGGCTGAATTATTTTTGGCCCGGTGGGCCCATGACACTTCAGGCCATCAGGGCAGAGATGCAACATACGGATGGGCTCGTGATCAAGGGGTGGACTTAACAATGGACGCTATAGCCCGGGTTATTCACAAATGTGAAACGTGCTGCAATTAAACAAGCCAAGCAATTAAAGCCCCTCTGGTATGGAGGACAATGGCTGAAGTTGGGGGGCCTGGCAGATTGATTATATCACACTGCCACCAACCCGCCAAGGCAAGTGCATGCAAAGAGCATGGCATTGAGTGGGTATATCACATCCCCTATCGTGATTTTGGGTGAGAATCATGTCTCAGTCTCTTTTCTGTCACTTGACTGATTAGTTTAATTTTTTATTATTTCTGCTTATATCGTCATTTTGCAATGTGATCTTAAATCAATTCTGTGCTCGAATTAAACTAAGATCTTTGTAATTTGCTTAGTGACCCTCTTCCCTTCACTAGAAAAGTCTAAGCGTAATCCAATTAAAAGCAGCATGGATCTACATGATAATTGAGAATTATAAGAATGTCATATTTAGAAACTTATTTTTAATTTAGTAGTAGTTACTTTTTGTAATTTAGGGCTTACAACACATGAAGATATTTGCCTTGCCAATTAATTTTCTGTAATGGAGAATTATTGTATATGTTAACACACAGGTTCAAAGCTCAGCGGAATCCCATTCTACATATGATCTGTATATTCTAGTTGCAATAAGTGGTCTGAGCTACAGAAAATACCATGTTAAACCCTTGAATGGTAAGCAGTCTGCGTTTGTTGGAAGATCTGTCAAGTACAAGCGAAAAGACCTGACTCATGCAGATCAACAAAGTCAACATTTGCTTCCTGTGGTTAACAACTGCTACCAGGTCATGTTTGACCGAAACACAAATCTAATGCACAGCATTACAGAGAGGTGAGATAGCCTGTTTGCTTTTAATAATGTTTCAGATTACAAAGGTTTTAAAACCATTTGTAAAAATAAGTTCAAGGACTGTATCATACCTTCATTCTGAGACTTCACTAATAAAATGTTCTTTATATTCTTTACAGTTCTTTCTTACCTCCAGTTCATGTGTTCTCCTTTCTACAGGGAAAATGAACACCAGCATAGGTGTGATTTCACACTATTTCTGTAATGTTGTTTACATGTTTAATCAGGCAATCAGTCTAAGGTGACATACCGCAGTATTAACTCGTAGATCAGCAGAATCTTACCTTATTTTAGAGCTAAAAAGGGTTATTAATGTCTGTTTGCATTAAAAATAAATAAGTACATATGCTATGGCTACACATTAAGCCTTCAGTAATAAAGCAAGATCTTTCTCTTGCTAAGCAGTAGTGTTTTCCAGGTTCTGTATCACTCTTCCTATGGTAAAAAACGTTTTAAAGGAAACATTTAACTGCTGAAACTCCATTTAATTAGCAGATAAAATGATGAACAGTCAAGATTTAGGTGAGATTTGGGGTTTGCAGATTTTCTATCTCAGCTGATGTGAATTGGCCCATTTTCTTCAGCTTCAGTAGACCTGTGCTGCTTTTTGCCTCCTCAGGATTCAGATTGTCAGCTATATACTGATGGAAAATTTGACCCCTCTGACATTGGCTTGTTGACTACTAGACCTCTTTCACCTTTGTGTTTATGTTTGTAATTCTGCCTCATAGACCAAGAACTTTTCATCTCTGTTTAGTTAAAATTAGCTTTAAAAGTACAGATGGGCCTTAACTAAGCACCTTGAAGTAAGTACCTTCTCAAAGTGCCTCCAGATCCCAACTCTTTCCAGGTTCCATGAGGAATATAATATGGAATATAAGGAAGAGGAAGAAAAATCTAAATTCACATTCCATTTTTTCCCATCCTGTTCTTGCAGGCAGCAAGAGCTGGAATTCAGCATGTAAGATATTCACTTTCTTCACAAGCCTGCAGGCAAGGCTGGAATGTTCAAGTTTCAGCAAATTTGCTCTGGGGTAATGGGAAAGAGGGAGGCATCAGGTCAGCTGTGGGATCTTCAACTGTGAAGCCTTATGAAGTTTAGGTGCAACAGTTGCAACCTCTGGGTTCTGACCCTGCACTGAAACTGCCTCAGAACAGGAGCAGTAGAAAAGACATGGGTGTGTTTTGCACCTCAGTCATTCCGATTTATCAGTCACTGGATTAGCACTAGCTAAAATGATTGTCAGTTTAAATTTATATGCTGGACAAAGTGATGTTTCCTGTTTTGCCAGCAAGATTCCAAGAGAGGAGCAGAGCAGATAGCTGAGGGCAATAGCATCTTAAATTGCCTTCATATGATTTTCTAAAGACTGTGATATGGAATCATGAATAGCTAAACTGTAAGCTTCAGGGGAGGAGAAGACAAAGTAGGTACTGAGCGAGTGCAAATTTTGCTATCCCATTGCCATTATATTTGTTACCACTGTTAAATATGGAAACTTGCATTGTGCTGATTTAGCTAGCTACAAAGTCAGTTAAATGAACCTGATGGTTCATTAATATGGTGCAATGTACCTCGTTTTTGTGCAATGGTGGGTTTGCATCCTGTAGCAACTGTCACATCAAAGCAACAAGCTAATGTAGGTGATGTTTCTGTCTTAAGATGTTTCTGTTTTACAGAAGTATAAAATGACATAGAAACTCCATTTATTTGCATGCTGACAGATGCCATAATGGGAAGCATTTTAGTTCTCTGCTGCCCTCATTTCCTAAATCTTATAAAATCAATTATCCACTTGGAGGAAACAGGTTTTTTTTTTGCTTACATTCCCAAACTCATTCCTTGCAGCCCAGCTTTCCATCTGTTATGTACAAAACGTAATACGGTTTTCCCTTTCTGTGGATTTACAGGGAGACTAACCAGACTGTCCAGTTGACCCAGGAGTTCCTTGAGTACCATGTGAATGGAGACACAGCGAAGGGACCAATTTCAGATAACTACTTATTTGCCCCAAATGCTTCAGCTGTTCCTGTATCAAAAGCAGTGGGATTGGAAGTGGTTTCTGGAAATCTGATGACAGAGATACGACAGTATTTCTACAGGTACAACACAATTACAGCTTCACTTCACTGGAATGTTTAATTCTCTGTAGCTATTGATGAGATTAATTCTGTGTAGTTACTCCTAAACAGCGAGCTCTGTGTACTGTTTAGGATTTAGACAGAAGGACTAGCATGTGTCTGCTAAATAGAGTGCTGAGGAAGCACCTCCTTTAAATAGCACATATTGCTGTAGGGAGGGAGGTGAAGACTGTTTGGTTGTCTTCTGTCGTCCATTTTGTAGTGCAACTTCTGATGGGATCCTGGTTTCATTCAGTGCAATGAAAATTGCAGCTAACATCATCTTACATGAGTGGAATACAGATATAATGGTTCATCTTTATAACTCTGAATATCTTGCTTATAAACAAATTACAGAAAGGAGAAACGAGTCCTACACAAGGTCACTCTGACCGCTGATGGACTAGCTACTTTTCTGTGTTAAAATTTCATCAGTCTGTAACCCCTTCACCCTCTTTTAAATCTTATTTGATTGAAGCCTTTTGCTTTATATGTCATTGTACTACAAGGATTGTAGTCGAGAAGTATGTTTGGAAAACAGCGGAATTCTCACATCAAAGTTAATGTTGCCCAGATTGAAAAAATACCTGTGTTCTGTACAAAGTAATTGTTTTGCTTAGGGAGTCATAATTATTTTAAAACTTCTTGTTAATTTTGAGAAAAACAGAGCCTCTCTAATTGAATGAATAGTCCTGTTTTACACCTGAAACACTAAAGAAAATTGTAGGGTATCGCTTACTCCAGTTGAGTATCTGTACATTTGAAAATTAAATTTCAATTAAAAATATTTGTACGTGTACATGAAATAGATAGAAAACAGGCTAGAAGGTTGTCTATGTGTAGGATCAGATCATGAATGACTTTCAAGTCTTGACATAACTGATCAAGTTCTCCACTTTATAAACTCTGCATATCTTTCTTCTCATTTTTATAGTAACGTTACTTCTCAGGATTACATATATGCACTGTATACCAGGATGTATACAGTACCGGAAGGCTATGATGGGAAGTTGCTTTGCCATAGGATAGAGCAAGAATACAGAGTTGGGCCTTTGGAATTCAATCGTGAAGCAGTTCTAAGAATGAGTACAAGTTTGGACACCAGGCAACTACTCTACACTGACAACAATGGATATCAGATTCAGAAAAGACCATTCAAAGCATACGAGAATAACACAGTGGCTCGGGTAGGCACAAAGTGTGATCTGAAGTCAGTTGTGTCTTGTCTTTGTTCTCCATTGCTGTTACCTAGGTTAGTATTATCACAGCATGATTTACTGTGTGTTTTCAGAACTATTATCCTATGGTCCAGACTGCATACATTGAAGATGATACCACAAGGCTGGTGCTTCTTGCAGAAAGAGCTCATGGTGTCTCAAGCCAAGGAAATGGACAAGTGGAGGTAACATATAAAACATATTTTTACTAGGGAAGCATAATTTCATGGCTGCTAATAATACAAGTAGATCATGATGGCTGGTTATTGTTGTGACATTCACCTTCCCAATACAGGTGATGCTTCACAGGAGACTGTGGAACAACCTTCAGTGGGACCTGAATTACAACCTCACTTTGAATGACTCTTCAGTGGTTCACCCTGTGATGTGGCTTATTTTAGGAACAAAAGCTGTCACCAATATTTTGTATTGGACAAGCGGACTGGCATTAGAACACGAGCCAGTAGTAATGTTTGGAGCATCATCAGGTAACTCATTCTGTCTCCTGTGCTGTCTTTAGCATCTGAATGGCTTGCTTGTGTTGCTCTGATTTATGCTGTTAAGTTTATAAATGCAGACTTCAAGCTTCCTGTGTGGCAAAGTTAGTATATAGAATCACAGAATAGTTAAGGAGTTAGAAGGCAGATTTAGAGCCCACTAATTACTTTGCATTAATTTCAAACATGGATGTTGTCCAAGTGTATGAAATGTTCCTCTTGTTATATAATTATCTCTACATTCAGAGGAGAATAAATTTTAAACCATATAATGAGAAGAAAATGTCCACATGGGGAATTAGAGCATAGTAGCTAGTGTGCCTTATATCAGCTTCCTGGATGCTGAGTCCTTAATGACCATTTTTAAGTTATTCTTTTAAAAATATTTGTTTGACTTATTAACTAAAACTGAAGCCTGATAGTGAAACAGCAACTTCAAACTGCAGTGAAATCTGCTTTATGGAAAGCTGTAATACACTTCTCCAGCAGATAAATCCATGCTGCTTTCTGCTCTGTATCTCAGAAGGCCTTGGAGGAGAAATACAACATCTGCTTTGCATCTGCCTTGGCAGAATAAGCAGAAATGTCTCCCACAGTATCCTAGCCAGGTTGTGTGCATGATGGATGTTTGACATTTGCCTTCTGTCTCTTTAGATGGAGGAGATAAACCAAAGCTACACAGACAGCTTCAGCAGAATTCAGTCCACAGTTCACATGTAACTGTCCCACTTAATCTTCATCTCCAGACTCTGAGCATTCCAGGGTGGAGATACAGCTCTGATCGTGTGGAGCAGGTCCACAGCATCTGCATGGGTAGGTGCCTTCAAAAGGGTAGGTGGTAGACCCAAAGAAGCTTTCTGTTCTTTCTGTCTTCTGTGGCTGGTGATGTTATTTATTCAGAGTGTTAAGTTCCTCTGTTGAGAAAGTTAATTGGACTGTATGATTTCTCTACTCAAATAGGAAAGTACTTCTCCTGCATAAGTTCATCATGCCTATTAGTGCCATTCCTCTCAACAGTGGGAGCTGGGTATTTCTTGCTGTTAGTCCTCTTGCTAATTGTAAAAAATAGGAATTGAATTCAAATTATGAGATCTTTAAAAAATGTTTAAAAGTTGGGTTTATTTTTAGAGTAAGAAAATGCTTGCATTTTGTTTTCTCTTCAAGGTGGACAGAAGAAAGGTGATGTGGACTTCAGTCGTGTCCTGCTAAGAATTAGGCACTTGTATGAAGTTGGAGAGGATCCTGTCCTGTCTCAACCTGTGATGGTGGATCTGAAGGTAAATCTAATCTTTTAAGACAGAATGCCAATAGAGGTGGTTTTGCTCGAGAGAGAGTGTCCTGGTTTCAGCAGTAGCAGTCATTTTTCTCCTTCTTGGTAGCTGGTGTAGTGCAGTGTTTTGACTTTCAGCTCGGGAACGGAGCTGATAGTGATGTTTTGGTTTGGCCAAGGACTTTGTGAGCCTCATGCTCTGCCAGGGAGGAGGGGAAGCCAGGAGGAAGCAGAGACAGGACACCTGACCCAAACTGACCAAAGAGGTATTCCATACCACAGCACGTCATGCCCAGGATGTAACTGAGAGTTAGCTGGAAGGGCTGGGAGACTGCAGGGTTGGAGGAGGTATCGGTCAGAGCTTGGTGGGGCTGGGGGGGCAAGTTATCGGTCAGCTGGTGGTGAGATGATGTATTCTCTTCCCTTGTTATTTCCTTTATCATTATTATCATTGGTGGTAGCAGTAGTGATTTGTGTTATACCTTAGTTACTAAACTGTTCTTATCTCAACCCCTGGGAGTTGCATTCTTTTCGATTCTCCTCTCCGTCCCTCCGGGAGTAGGGGGAGGGAAAGAAGGGGGGGAGTGAGTGAACGAGTTACCTGACTGGGTTTAAACCACGACAGTTCTTTTTGGCGCCCAACGTGGGGCACGAAGGGTTGAGATAACGACAGGTTTGACTGGATTAATAGTCACTCGTCACAATGCTGATTTATTGGCTCTCAGAGTTGTTCTTCTTGATCTCACAGCTTCAGAATGTTGTAACTTACTTAGAGCCGGTATTTGCTGTGTTAGTGTTTATTAAGTGTGGGGCCTGGGCTAAGGTTCTTGTCTCACTGTGCTTTATGGCAATGGCTTGTAATACGGGCGGGCTCCAGCAGCAGGGCGGGACGGACGTGGCCGTGGACTTGTACCTGGCCGTCCTGCTGCTCTTCACCGTCCTGGCCCTCACCCTACTCTCCATCTTCGTGAGGCTGCGGGGAGCCGAGGGGGAGCGGTCCCGGGAGCCGGCGGCAGCCGAACCGGCCCGGGAGAGTGGCCCCGGGGACCAAGCGGCGGCGGGAGCGGGGCCGGAGGCCGCGAGGGGACGGCTGCGGGTGGAGGAGGTCGGGGAGATCGAGGAGAGGAAGGAAGCGGCTGCCGAGCAGCGGGAGAAGGCGGCGGAAGAGCCGAGCCCCGCGGAGGAGCCGAGCCCCGCGGCGGAGACGAGCCCCGCGGCCGAGCCCAGCCCCGCGACGGCCGAGAGCATTCCCCGGAAGCCGCCCGCCGAGCCCCAGGAGGATGCAGGAGACCACGCAGCATTTCCCAGCAAGGCAGAGGAGGAAGAGCTGGACTCAGGAAAAGAGAAGCTGGCGGTGGGAGAGCCGGCAAGCACAGCGGCTACACCAGCCCCAGTGACAAGTACAGCAGCATCGTGTGAGAGTTCTGAAGGTTTTGAATGGCCTTTGGGTGTCCTTGGGACCTGCCTGCTGATTGTGATGGGGATCAGCATGTTGGCACACACACAGGCTGTGTTCTACCCACAACCATTTTGTCTGATCTCAAAAGTTAAGCAGAGTCAGGTTTGGGTCTTGTCTGGGGTTAGACAACAATATAGGGGGACCAAGAGGTTTTCCCCAAGGCTGGACAGTCATGAGTGGCAGGGTGTGTGGGACAGTATGGGCAAGTATCTAGTCCACTGGGCCCCTCCAGTGCTTTGGAAGCGTCGGAGATGGAAGGCAGCTGTATGGAGTCCCCAGCAAGAAGCTGCAGAAACTGCTTAAGGGGACAGTGAATTATTTTAAGCCTGGTGGGCCCATGGCACTTCAGGCCATCAGAGCAGAGATGCAACACAGAGATGGACTCATGATCGAGGGGTGGACTTAGCAATGGACACTATTGCCCAGGTTATTCACAAGTGTGAACACTGCACACAGTCTCTCCTGTTCTGACTGTTACAAGAGATGAAGCCTGACGTCATGGACCAGGTGGACTCAGCAGCTTTATAGGGACTGGTCCATGCACTAAGATAAGAGTATATTGAAAATGTGGGATCTGAGCATGACGTGAATGGTATGGAATAAGGGGTGGATAATGTCCTGGTTTCAGCAGTAGCAGTCATTTTTCTCCTTCTTGGTAGCTGGTGTAGTGCAGTGTTTTGACTTTCAGCTCGGGAACGGAGCTGATAGTGATGTTTTGGTTTGGCCAAGGACTTTGTGAGCCTCATGCTCTGCCAGGGAGGAGGGGAAGCCAGGAGGAAGCAGAGACAGGACACCTGACCCAAACTGACCAAAGAGGTATTCCATACCACAGCACGTCATGCCCAGGATGTAACTGAGAGTTAGCTGGAAGGGCTGGGAGACTGCAGGGTTGGAGGAGGTATCGGTCAGAGCTTGGTCGGGCTGGGGGGGCAAGTTATCGGTCAGCTGGTGGTGAGATGATGTATTCTCTTCCCTTGTTATTTCCTTTATCATTATTATCATTGGTGGTAGCAGTAGTGATTTGTGTTATACCTTAGTTACTAAACTGTTCTTATCTCAACCCCTGGGAGTTGCATTCTTTTCGATTCTCCTCTCCGTCCCTCCGGGAGTAGGGGGAGGGAAAGAAGGGGGGGAGTGAGTGAACGAGTTACCTGACTGGGTTTAAACCACGACAGAGAGCTAATTCTGGAATGAAGTACTGTGTATGCTAGAGACTCCACAAAATATGGATACAAAAATACTATCATAAGTTTAACCTTGGAGGGAAGTAGGTCTTATTTTTGCAACGCAGAAGCCGCTACTTCATATGAAGCTGCCATAGAACCAGCATGAAGATCTGCATAAATATTGGTAGAACTGGTTCTGTTGAGCTGCTGGCTGCGTAATACTTCCTGCAGTACCTTAGCCGGTGCCGAGAGTGGGATTCCGTTTTGCTGTTTCTTTAGTTATTGCAGGTTGTACCTGCAGTTAATGAAATATAGACAGGATTAAAGGAAACATTTTTTTCCTCTATAGTTATATCTGTGGGTTATTGAAACTTCAGTCACTTCCAGCATGTGCTGTGCGTTTTCACTTGTTTATTTGATTTTACATATAGAAGTAAATAATTTTATAATACATGGCAGGGGGTATTTTAAAATATGGCAGAAGCATGGGAAACAAGGTGTAGTATTTTCTTCTTTGTTTAAAAAAGTGCACTGTAAGTTTCAGCCCTTGAATGGAGAGATTAGTAGGCTCTGAACTTTGCTACAACACAGAAGAAGCCCTTAGCACCTCAGCTTCGTTTGAAGCCTGGTGATTCTGTAGTTGCTCTTTCGTTGCATGACTTAACAGATTTCTGAAGTTTCTACTTGTCTGCTTAACACATCAATACTAGAGATGAAAGTTCTATGCTGGTGTAACTGTACTGATGAGTGTGCTATTGTCAATAACTTGTGGTTTGAATGCTTGTGTTTCCTTTGCTCACAGTCTTTGCTAAAGGGATTAGGATCAGTGATGGTAGTGGAAGAGCGATCACTCACAGGCACCTGGGATATAAATACTTTGAAGCGGTGGAAATGGAAAACTGCACAACACCCCGGCAAAGGTAGGTGGAGTAAGGTGTTTGGTGTCCATATTGTGATTGACTGTGGAAACTTGATGGATAGTCTAATTAAAAATATTAGAATAATTGTGACTATTCTATGATTCTATGATTAAAAATGTTTTGTTGTTCTATGTGACAGGCCTGGTATGTGGCACAACTTGCAAGTAGTAGCGTTTAGCAAAGATTCCCTGCAAGTACTAGACTGCTGTATTTCTCTGATGGCTTGTTTTGTCTACAAGTGTTAAAAAATTTGAAATCTTTCTGGAGGCATTTTTGTCCAGCTAGAAGTGGCTACTTCATGAACTCACACTTGTAACACAGATTGATTTTGTTAGGTGCTGATGAGTTGTGTTAATCTAAGCTTAAGCCTGTGCTGCAGAAAAACAGACAGCTGCACTTAAAAATCCGCAATGTAATCAGCTTAAAGGACTGCATGGATGTGATTCAAGTTAGGGCTGGCACTCAAATGCTGTGGGTGACCTCATTTCATTTCTCATTCCAGTTGGTTGCTTGGACATTGTCCTTACAGTCACTTATATCAATATCCGTAAAAAGCTTACAGAGGTTTGGGGCTGGTCTAGGTAAGAGTTTAGAGCTCTGCTTGACCTGCAGCTAGGAACTTATGTGCTGTTTAACGACGATAAAGAAAAGGTGCATGATGGGCGGGGGGTCATTTCACATTTTCTGTGTGAGTCAGTGTGTGAGAAGTAGATGGATTGTATATTTTAATATTATGAATTGGTGCATCTTAGGCTCCATACTACTTGCAGCTTTAAGGAAGAGAACCTGCTCAAACACTAGCTTTTAAGGAAGATATGAGTTCAAACTGTTGAGATAGAATATTATGTACTTTTATTCTTCTTTAATATATTACCAACATTTTTGTGCTTTACAGGATTCTCCAAAAGCACAGAGACCTCAGGAAACTTTACAGTAACAGTTTACCCAAAGGAAATAAGGACTTTCTTTGTATACTTTCAGAGTCAATAAAGTTTAACATTACATTTCAAGAGTGAGTATGTAATAGCTTCCAATTTTTGTTTCAAGATAGGAATGATGACCTTGCAAAACATTCTACTGCTGTTAATTGAAGAAATAGTCATTTTGGAATAAACTCTAAATTTAATTAAACTGTTGGCTTGAGTTGTGGGTATTTTTGTTGGTTAATTATTTACAGCTCATTTTTTCTGAAACTTGATCAGTGCAAAAATGACCTTGGTGTTGCAGTGCAAGCATATTGCACATTTTCATGCTTGCTGTGGGTGGTTTTCAAAGTGATTGCTTCCATAATGCTTCACTGTGGAGCACTGTCAAAGTCCTATTAGTCTTACAATCTCAAGTTGTCTTTCTAATTAGTGGTGATCTCAAAAGTCTTCTCTTAAGTTTCTTTATTGTTAGAGGAGATGACTTCCAAATCACAGAAGAGTGATCTGCCAAATGGGGTTCTGTTTCTACATGCAAGGAAGAATGCCTGTTGTATTCCAGCTACTTTGTCTTTTGGGCACAATTGCAAAGTTTCTGCCTTGCTGTAAACTGAAGTTGAATGTCCCGTCTGTATTCCTTTGCCCTGAGTTCATTTAAACTGCCTTTTAAGGCTTACAGTATCCTGGTCCTGGACGTTCACTGTTGTGTTCTTGGTAAACTGGAGCTAGGCTGTTGACAGAAGATGTATTGCCACATGACTGGTAACTAATTCATAATCTGAAGCAGAAGCACCATTCTTACAACCCTGTGAACTTTTTCATACTTCTCAGCCTCAGAGGATGTGCCTAGTAGTAGCAGGAAATGTTTTATTAGCATCAAGTTGAAATTAATCATGGAGGACTGTGTTGAGAGGTTAAACTGGCAATAAGTGCAGACTCTAAGCAGATCTGATGGAGCAGCAGCAGAAGGAAACTTGGACAGTGGCGGGGTTTCCTAATAGCTGCTATGTATTTATGTCAAAAAGAAAAATTGCATTTTTCTATTTTCCTTTCTAGCTCTAAACAAGGTGGAGCTGTGGAATCTGATTCTGTTCATGTGCCATTGAGCATCTCTATTTCACTTGTTGATCATGAAAATGCACATAGCCAAAATGAGAACCAAGTCACTCACTTCACTGCAGTGATAGTGATGAATTACGCTTGGTGCAACACTGTACAAAACTGTATTTCTGACCAGTGAAACATTAAGCTGAAAGAGAAAATATATAGGTTTAAAAGAAGAGAATAGGTGCCTTTTCAATCAACTGATAATAATTCTAGCTCTAGAATCATTTAGAAATGACATTTTACTATGGTAATAGTTCTCATTTGCTTTGGCTGTTCAGCAGTGATTTCCTCCGTGTGGAGACACTGTTCAGGAACAAAGGAAACAGTGAAAAGGGCTCTCCCAGAATAGCTCTTGTGAAATAGTTATGCTGGAAGAGCTGCACTGGTGGTCAACTTTTCTGTGTAGAAAGCCTGTGTACGGTAACTGTTTTCATCTCATTAAAATCACTGTAGAAACTGTGCATTCAGTTATTGGTTGAAGAAAGGTTGTATCATATTTTCTATTGGTTATTTTTCATACTTAGCAATAATGCCAATCTAATCTGCCCTGATGCAGTGAAAGCCATTTTCCTGCCACTTTAAGCCCAAAGGGGAATTGTGTAGCACTGTAACTAGAATGCAATAAAGCAAGATGGCAGCTATTTTTTGTTTTGTTTTGTGCATGTATTAGGGAATGAAATGTGTCCAGCTAAGTAATATTCCTTGCTTGTACATCTTTTCTGATTTCCTGCTTGGGTATGCCATGTAGTACAATGTGTATACTCTGAAGGTTACACAGTGGTAGGATTACAATTCATTTTTCTGTGACTGAAGTCATGACAACAAGTCAATCATGGTAGGTTATAAAAATGGAATTGTATCTTCAGTGGGCAATTGTATGGTCAATCCCAGCCAAGCAGTAAAGGGTCCTACAGCTGCTGACTCCGGGCACTTCTTTCCCAGATGTAAGATATGTATGTTTCTAGTCCATGTTAAGTGTGTTAAGTCCTACAAAAGCCTTCTGTATGCAGGATAATATAAACAGGAATACCTCATTATCAGCTGATTTATCTGTTGGGGGGGGGGTCTACTTCCCTTTGTAGAGACTGTCTGATTTAAAAGAAAAGGGGGGGAGAGCACCACCAGAGTATTTTACCTGGAGTTGTTTCAGTACAATTGGCCACCAGGGAATAATTTGCCAGAGTCAAATCTTGTATTGCACTGGAGGCATCCAAAACTGTAAAGAACACGGCATTCCTGCTAGAAATCTATTCGTAATTTACAGAAAGAAAAGAAAACTTAACAGGATCTTCCTGTTGTAAATGCTTTCCTGACCCACACAGTCATGTGGGTGATGCACTTACCCCACCAGCAAAGCTGGCTTAAGAAATTTTGTCACCATATTTTTCGACCCGCTCAGTACTACTGTAATGAGAGTTTGTGGGGTTGTGTTGTAAAACAGTACAATGAATTAACCTAAATAAGCAGCTAAAAATAAACCTTCTTCCCAACCCATTTTTCTGTGTGCTAATTCATTTCATCTCTGACAGGATGATTTGGATTAAAACCAAAATGTCTTTCTGAGTAAATATAAGCTGCTATCAGCACTACTGAAAAGGCTTCACCTAGTTTCTGGACAAAATACTCTGCATGCTGGAGCTGCAAGCTGCGTAACTCAACACTAAATGCATTAATGTAGATATTTAAATACAAGAGAAACTAGTTTTACCCTTGAATTTAAACATGTATATTTCGTTGTTCTACATCTATGATCAGTAGTACTGAAGATAACATGAATGTCAATGCTAACAGAATTATTTAATATAATTAAATGATATCCTTAAGTATAATATTATTTGCTTTAATATATCCTTTCATTCACATGAATTTAAAGGTATTTGTTATGTCCTCAGTAACTCTAAAAGGTGATAACTAAGTCAGCTGAGTACCGTTAGAAATGGGGATAGCCTACAGCATAATCTGACGTGTATATGTGCTATCGTCTCTTCTTTCATTTTATTTGGCAATCTAACTGGAAACTACTTCTGTAAGGTAGATACTGGTGAGCAGGTAATCTGATGCATTACATTTTTGTGGCTGACAAATGGAAAGGAGCAGTGCTTTAGACTTTAAATGTGGCTGTGTCTTCATTACAAACAGTTCAGCTGTTCCAGACACCTGCCCAGTGGTGCTGGTACCTGACGTTACTTGTAGGAAATCTTGTGGTTGACAGATTTTTATCAAGTTCTTAACTGCTTCATGTTCTCAGCATGTCCTATTTGATCTTTTTAATTATCATTTAAGTTCTGTCATTGCAATTTTTATGTTATCCAGCTGAACATATTTGTGGAAGAGTTTTGTCTGGCCTGGCATTTGAAACATCTGTCCAGGGAATAAACCTAAGTAAGTTGAGAAAATGGAAGCAATGTTTTATCTTCCACTTCTCTCACCAGGCAATGTAATTGATTCTGGGTTAAAGCAAAATATCAGTATTGGAGAACATTGAGCAGCATACAGTTATCTATAATTGTAATTTTTTTTTCTTTAATAATTGAAGGCAAATAAGTTTCAACATGGCCTTTAACTTGATGACATAACTGTAGATCATTTTATTTAACCCATGCTTATCATCTTCCTGAAACAAGCCTTAGTTAATATACCCTTCAGTATCTGAAGAGGGCCTAGAAGGATGCCAGAGAGGGACTGTTCACCGGGGACTGTAGTGAGAAGACAAGGGGAAACAGGTTCAAACTTAAACAAGGGAAGTTCAGGTTAGATATAAGGAAGAAGTTCTTTACTGTGAGAGTGGTGAGGCACTGGAATGGGTTGCCCAGGGAAGTGGTAAATACTCCACCCCTGGCAGTGTTCAAAGTCAGGCTGGACAGAGCCTGGGTGATGTCGTCTAGTGTGAAGCATCCCTGCCTATGGCTGGGGGGGTTGGAACTAGATGATCTTAAGGTCCTTTCCAACCCAAACTATTCTATGATCCTATTGCACTGGTATTGCATTAATACAGCTGCACGCACAGAGGTAACAGTGGGATGCACTGCATACAGAGTGTAGTGTTCTGCATTGTTTCCCACTGATGTTGCAGGATGTTGGGACCACTTTGTGGTCTTCACTCAAGCACTTCAAACTCAGCCTTCCACCATTGCTCCTGTCAGTGGGGCTATGCTGCTGTTAAGGCAAAAGTAGCAAAGTATTTTTCATGGGAGGGAAGAGTTTAGGCAAGATTTCAGCAAGATGAAAGGTGTGATAAGGAGAGATGATAGGATTAATATTTGACATCAGTGTAACCTAAGTATAATCACTGTCTCTTTTACTTTGGATAAGAGTCATCAGGTTGGCTGGAAGAGGCTGTTGAAAACATGTACATAGTACCTAAACAAGACTCATCTTCATAAAACACCTTTAAATGAAGGATTGCAGAAGTGCAATATCTCACATGAGACCACTGCAAGTATGGAAAAGCAGTTTTCTATGTCCTATCAGCAGAGAGGCTAATCTAGTGCTGAAAGATAGCCAGTTAGGAAACAATTTAAAATTTAAAAAAGAGCTGTTCTGATTTCAGACAGAATGAATGGGCTCTAAAACAGACCCCTCTGTGGTGACAGTTTCAAAGAGTAGAGGGAAAATCTGGGTTGCATTTAGGTTTCTATTGCCCTCACCACATGAGGGAAGAGGAAGTTAAGCTACGAATCTGAGAGGCTTTCATTTGTTGTTTTGCTGATCTTCAACAAAGACACCCTGATGCAAATGCTGATAATCCTGTGTGATGATCATAATTTCAGTGAAACTTCTTTTAACAATGTGTTTTGGCTGCTTAGGTAAGTGCTCTTTATTTTGTTTGTTTTGTTTATAGTTTGCCACCTGTAATCCTTGAGCTGGGTTTAAAAACACGTATTTTCTCCAGTATATCCACCTCAAATAGACTTGTGTGCAAGATGAGGAGAATGTTAACTATATTTTTGTAATGCTGAAATCAAAATTAAGATGTGTGGGGAATAAAAAAGCATTTTCATAAAGAGATTGTTATAGAAAAAATGTAGAGGAACAAATTTGACACCCAAAACGATCTTAGGTTAAGAAGGCAAGCACTCTTTTTTTTAGACCTTTAGACTTGAATATTTATTGTGGAAAACACTGAATGTAGAATTTGAAAATGTTAAGGAGGTTTAGTTCTGGATCATGTATCTACTGAAATACAAAGCAGATAAGGTTTCATGTTCCTTATTCAATACAGATTGCACTGGTTAATACTGAAGGTGTTCAGTATAAATTAAAAAACAGAAGGAAAGAGAGGGAAAGATTAAGAGATTAAACAAGGGCAAAAGCGTTTTTTTCAGTGCTATTTTCCAGAAAGACACTGAAGTCGCAAGACTAAAATGTATTAGATGCCATTTTAGGACCATGTAGTACATCAGTGAGTACACAGAAGATCTTCATTTGTTGCACACAATGATGAAGGGCTTTAACACACCAGATTAAAAGTTTCCCTTTAGCCAGAAAGTAATTGCCATTGCTCAAGGGAGAAGTGGCTAGTAAGTAAACTGAAAAATTAATCTCATGATGATTTTACAGTATTAACAATATTTTCAATCCTGTGATTGTAGATATTAGAGCTCTAATGCTTCCTCTTGGCTGCTTTAAATCTGTGTATATTCCTCTGCTAGCTACAGGTCCCAGTAATATAACAGTCATCCAAACACCAACAAAAATGCGTCTATCAATTGGAGACTACACTGAAATCGCCTGTATTTGGGAAAAATCTGTTGTGAGATACAGAGTAAGCTGGTATCTTCTTAATAAAGAGAACATCACCACAACTATATCATCAAAACTTCTGTACGTATACAATGACACCAGTGACAGCAAGGATGTGCTGGTGATAAACTCTGTCAATATAAATAACACTGGATTTTACTACTGTGAGATAATTAGTAAAATACCTTTCTGTAAGAAAGTATGTGGAAATGGGACAACAGTGATTGTTGAAGAGAAAGGTAAGCTACCAAGAACCTAAGTGTGCCATTTAACTTATCATCGTAAAGATTCTTCGTTTTCAACTATTTTATACACTTCCTCCCTCCCTCACATCTCTCTCTCAGCGCTGTGGGTCTTAGAATGAATAAAACAAACACAGAAGGGACATGAACGGCTTTTACTGACAATTGACTTAAGCTCTCTGCCTTAATACACCCAGTGCAGTGTTTGTTTTCTTCTAGAACAGTTTGCTAACAGGAATTATTAGTTAAGGTTTACAAAATACTGTGCATCTCCTATGTATTTCACAGACAACCCAAACACAGGAGTGGCTGAAGCAATTACACTCTTACTCTGTTAAGCAATATGTACCCTTTACTAACCATTTTATCTTTTTATTAGAAGTTCTTAGTAAATTAATATGGAAGATAGAGCAGTATGTGCTCCATATTAATAAGGATTTGTGTCCACAAAGATGTGATAAAATGTTCTGTATAGGCCGTGTCTCCTTACCTTACTATAATCGTTTGCTAATCATTACGAGAGAGCTATTTAAGGTCCCAATTCTGAATTAAGCATTGAAAAGCATTAATTCAATAAGTATTCACACACAATTAAATTTTCAGCAATAGGAGTGAGGTATGTTTCACCTTAAATTATGCCGAGAATGTGACATACATAGAAAAAGTTTACCTGTTGTGTCTGTTATACAACTATCTCAAGACACTGTGAAGATGCTAATCTCTACCTCTCATTCTACTTCTCAACAGTAGAGAAAGACTAGGGGGCTTTGATAATGTTAAAGGTCTCTGACTAGACCTTTAATATTACCAAACATCACTCATATATTGACTGATCAAGTCATGGGAAGCAAACTTTCCGTTCATCCAGCACAGTCCAGTTTTGGACACTATGCTATTGGGCAACTGGTAGTCCAAAGAGAGGCACAAAAATTACCAAAGACTTAGAAAACATCAGTGATAGAAAATGAATGTAGTGTTCAAAATGGTGGGAAATTAATGTAAAAGGCTGCTAAAAGAGTTAATCTTAAAACGAGTTGGGTGAGCTGAAGCCAGACAGATCTCTTACCTGGTCTGGTAGCAATAGCCTTAAAGTACAAGCAAAAGAGACTCACATGAGACACCAAAGGGGGGGAAATCGTCAAGCTGAAGGAGCTAAAAGAGGATTCGATATTATTGTTCATCAGGCATGCATCCCTCAGGAACGGGAAAGTGTAAGTAACCTTGCCCTTGGGTGGGAGGGTTAACTGGTTCTCTGCTGAAGTCAGTTTTAATTTTCCCCACCACCCCCCCAGTGTTTTTCTATTGTTTCTTTGAACAGTACGTAACTTTATTTAAAATATATTGTTACAGAGGCTCACTCACTGAACAAGAGAGATTTGGCAATACGCGCCATCATTCCTTTCTTAGTGGCACCAGCAAGCTTGTATCTTTGCTACAGAAAGAAACAGAAACAGCGCTCAAAACTTCCCAGTGAGTGACAATATTTCCATTAACACAAACTCTCTAAGTTAGATGTTTGTTCTGAGGTGGCTGGACAGTAGCACCTGAGAGGCATCACTGAGGTGCTCCTAAGGATGAGGAATTTCAGTGTATAACTTTTGCTTACCTGGTCCTGATCTGCTAGGGACCGCTCAAACTGAGAGGAGGGATTGGATTATAATTCAAGTGAGCGTTCTTGAAGCCACTTGCCTCTGTTATTTATCTTTCCAGACTTAGACTGAAGATCTTGACTTCCTTAGGGTATTGAGAGATATCAATTCTGATAGTTTCAGACTATGAGAGCAGACTGAAAAAGTGAGAAGCCAGAACTTAGCTCTGCATTATGGTCTTACTCCTGGTAGTGGCACCCGGAAATGACATGTGAAAGAGCCAGCCTTGGGGTCTGAGCTGTTCTGGTTTAAGCTGTATTTTCTTTTTTTAACTAATTATTATTAAAAAAAAAAAAAAAGAAATGAAGATGGAAGAAGTCACAAGAAAAAACAGCAAATGGGATGGTTAGAGGACAAGTAGGGCATCTGCTGGCAGTGAGTGCAGATCAGTGTCATAAAACCTAAGGCAGCCTCCTAAGTAACTGTAGCATGAGTATTACAGTTGCAGTATGAGGCTCACTCAGCTTGTGAGCTGTCAAGGATGTAGGAGCAATACCTGCGGTTTGAGGTTTAACTTGCAAGTTAACAAACCAGGGAGAGGGGATTTAGGTGAGTGAAGTCCTAAGTTCCTATTTCAGTCACTGGATTGACACAGGTGACTATATGAACTGACCCATGTCTACTTAAGGGTGAGCTCCTCAGTTCTCTAGTTATGACACAAACTCTGTTGACCAGCTCTCCATGGCATAAAGGGTATTCAGAAACCTGAAGGTATTCTATTCCACTTGCAAGCTGAATACCCCTCTAGTGCCTGTCATCAAGACTAAGTTATATAGGAGCTCTGCACTCTTCATTTGCAGAGCTCTGGTATTTCCAGTGTGACTCTGGAAATGGACAGTAAGTAAGCAGTGACTGTAACTTGTTTTTTGCTAAGGTTCTGCACTGCTTCCTGTGCCAACAGGAGGGCATCAGGGGAAGGGAATGCTCGAGGCTGCAGAAGTTCAGGGGAGAAGTGAATCCACAAGTGGAACAGCTGAGGAAAACTCAGCTGAATGGTAAGTGGTTTATAAAAAGACTCTCACCATGAGAGGACTTCCAAAATGAGGCAACTGGGGAGTGGGAGTGCCCTGAGCAGGAAGGACACATCAAGCTGCTCTTCCTGGGAGGGCATCTTGCTACACATGAAAAAAAAACCTCATTTTTCTTTTTGTATTTTTTTAAGAAAAAACAATCTTGACAGTGACAACACTCAGAAAGAGAAAGAAAGATTATTTGTGTTGTAGGAAAGTACTGGATTCTGTTATTCAATTTAGTGACGCTCTAAAACGGTCTGCAGAAGAGGGCAGAAAAAATGAAGAATATCAATATAGAGACTGTATGAAAGAAGTAGAGAAAAAGTAAAAAAGGGCAGTAAAGTCTCTTTCCATACAATTGTTCACCAAGCTCAAAGGGCTTGGACTTGCTTTAGCTCATAGGACCATTACAGCAGACACTTTCTAAGAGCCGGTAACATACTTCAGGCAAGCTTCTTTATCCAGGCAGTTTCTCATCTCTTAATTACATTAAAACATTAAGTGGGCAAGTGAAAGAAGCCCTAAGTTAACTCTTGCGCAGGTAGGCACAACTTCCATCACAGGCAGCTGGACAGGCTTGAACAAGCCACGCAGAGGCGATGTAAAATGCTAAAGCCCATGGTCACAACTGCAACTGAGTTTACAGATTCCTGAACTCTCCTGTTAGAAAACATGGCTTTGGTCTTGATTTGGTCATGTTGGTATTGAAATCATGGTGAGAGAAAACATCAGGATGCAAGTAGTAAACCAGTAATATCTGTCTTTTGTTGTGCAACAGTCATCATTCTAGAAAAAGAAAATGTATAGCTGGGAAATTCATTCCCCATAATATGTGGATTCCCACTGAAGCTCAGAGGGAGCTTCTTCAGAGCTCCTTGCTTTTACAGGAGACAGCATATTAGAAAATATCAAAAATACAAGGCATGAGGTGGTCTGGTCATGGTAATAAAATATTCTAATTACTGGCTATAAATGGATAACTCTTCTACTTGTTAATATTTAATGACTATGTGAGAAAACAAGGCTGAGAATGAGAAACAAGCATCAGAGGGGGTGCAGTGAAGAGTTCATTAGTAGCCTTTAAATGCTCAGGGTTTGTATGGACAACCAGACTCATCCACAGGATGTGTAAATACAACTATAAAAGGTCTCGTGCTGCTTTGTAATTAGCAGCTGCTAGCCACAGAGACATGTCATGATATAAATTTGGCATTTTCTTTCATGTAACAGGATCTTTTTTTGCTACTTTAATAAAAGCAGAAGCAGTGATTTCAGTGGTATCATTTTAAATGCTAAAGTATAATTGGATCTTTTAAATCATTCAAGGCATCCAGTAGATTAGTAAAGCCAGTACATACAATGTGCATGCACACTATATTTCAGGTAAATTAAGCCAATAGTGATGAGCCCATATTATGGTGCCTCTGGAGCTGTACTCACTGCCTTTCAGTTGTGTTGCAGAACATGACTGATTTAATTTAAGGGTACTTTTTCCTGTCTGTGCTTAAGTAATCATCTGAAAAGTTCACATTAGTTTTTTATATTGCTTACACTTTTTCTCTTTAAGCTTGGAAATTCACTGTACATTCTGAGTAGGTTTGGGCACCATTTCCAGAACAGCAAACGTGAAGGTTGTGTACGCCTTTGCAAGGCCATTTACAGTCCTCACTCGATTTATGTTCTGTGTTTTTTTCCAATACTTGGGGTTGCAAAGGCAATCTTGATTCACAGAACTTGAATCAAGGCATGGATTTTATTCTCACCTGTATCATACATCATAACAATGATGAGCAATTAGGTCAGATGACAGCACATAGCTCCAGGTATCTTAATTTAGCTTAACCTGAGAGTGAACATCCCCATGGCAAAGCTGGCTGCTGTGGCTGTGCTTTTATTATATAGCACTTCTCTCTCTCTCTGGAAAGTCATCCTATGTTTCCTGAGTTGAGATGCTCACTGCATGTTTCCCAGACAGTTCTGCCAGCTCCAGGAGTATTTAGCACTTGAGGGAATCCTTGGAGCAATTGGTGATTTTTTTGTTGCTAAATTCTGCAGGTTCCAGCCCAAACCTAAGCACTGCTGTAGCATTAATGCAAACTTCCAGCTTATTCAAACATGTAAAAAGCACACTCCTGAGAAGCTCTGGTTGTGCAAAAATGCACAGAAGCATGATCCAGATTAATTGGCCGTACCTACCATGCCCCCTGTTTGATGTTCAGGCAGCAGTACCTCTGGTCTGAGCATATTTCCTTGAAACAGAGACAGTAAATCCCCATAGCAAAGTATAACTTTTGATGACAAAAAGCTACCACTTCATGACTTACGTTTTTTTATTGTTTTATGCCATGTTAGCTTGTAAATTTGATTTTATGTCAATGAGCACAGATCTTTGTGGACCTTTAAGGCAGATCTTTAATTCTTAGCTTTTGCTAAAGAACTTACCTGAAGATCCCAAATCCTACACGTGCTTAGGAAATGAAAACAGGATGACTTTTGCACAATCCAGAATAACATCTGAGTACCACTGCAGTGTACTAGTTTACTGCATAAAAAGAGCATCCCTCCAGAAGGAGCAGTGTGATAAAGCTTTTTGGAAATATTGGAGTTAAATGTTAAAGGGAATAAAAAACCTTTGAAATTTCAGATTTCATAGAACTGGGTTTACACTGAAACTTGACGTCTTTGGTATTCTAAGTGAGTACTTTGTGCCTGGTACCTAATTAACCAAGAGAATTGAATCCAAACATAGGAAGAATTTGCCTTTCAGTGTTAGTACTGAAATGCTCTTTCCCTCTAAAATGATAACTCTATGAGCCGTGTTTCTGTCTGTTCCCTTGGGCTGTACTAGATGCTTTGTCTTGAGTAAAAGGTCATTTTAAATAGACTGAGTAAAAATTATTTTGATGGAAGTTTCTTTGCTTTTTTAAGGCTGTGTCTATCCTTTATGAATAACTTGATTCTTTCCTGCAATGAATCAAAAGATGAGAAATCCACTGCAACTGTTGTATCTTGTGTAGCTGATGGGCAAATCCCACAAACTAGGGCAGTTGAAAAGTCCAGAATGAGACAAGGACTCGCCGTCTACTTTGACATTCAGAACTAAAAGGCATAAAAAATATGGCTAAAAAGCTGTAAAACTGAAAACTATGATAATTTTCTGCTGAAGGATGGATTCTGTGAGTTCCCTGTCAGAAGCATGTCGGCAGGACAGGATGCAAGAAAAAAGATTGGTTCCAAGTAGTCTCTGAATGTTTTGTCACTGACAAAATGCTGTGAGGAGCCTGTGAATTTGGAGGGCATGTTATTTTAGAAGACCAGCTTCAATTCTTCCCCCTGTATCTGGAAATAGAAGATGTGCTGCCATAGTCTGAAAAATCTTCTGGACTGAACAACATTCTCTGACAGAAGCATTTCTTCAGGCAGCCCATGTAGAAATAGCAGAAGGTAAAATAAAAGTGCATACGGTGGTAATCATTTGACCAGATAGATCACATAGGATGAAACTATCATCAGTGCTGACAATCTCATAGCCAGAGTGGTATGCCAGAAGGGTTTATATTCCTGTGGAAAAGGACTGTTAGTGGTACTTCATTCACATATGAGGAAAAATCTTCCAGAGAAAATAGTCTACTATGCACAGTGAAATGCTAGGTTTAAATGGAGCTCTCTATATTTATGTATAATTATTGCCTATCTGGTGGAGGAGGGCTGCTTGGAGGAAACTGGAGCATTAACACTTGTTTCACTTTTGCCAGCTTCAAAACTTCAAAACCAAAAAATTACTGATGAAAAATCAAACCTGGAAAGTAAGGGAAAGCTGGCTTCCAAGGTGAGCAGTATTGACAGCAAAGCTAATGGCAGTTGTCCAAGCACTGCTGAGTACTCAGAGCAGGTATCTGCAGTGTGAATGTATTTATGTACCAGAGGTATTTTGTCTTCTGTTTAACTTTACAGAGCTTCGCTGGAGGTTAGATCATATTCCCAGCAACACAAGGAGAAACAACCTCACTGTGCACAAGGCTTGTTACAGCTTGTAGCAGGGCAGTAGATGCAGATTGGCTTTCCTGGAGCCCTTAAAAACAGTTTGTGTAGTCTAAAGGTGTGACTGGCTTGCTGCTCAATATCCTGTAATGAGGTCTTTGTGGCCATACAGCGTGGCTTGTGGTCTGGTTCTCTCTACGCTATAGCAACTGCAGTTCACAACTACTGTAGCTCAGAAGTGGCTCACTCCTTGGTGTGAATCCTCTTTCCTGGGTGGTTCTGTAACCTCCCCTGGATGCTGTTCTGCAGTGAATATTCTGTTGTCAGAAATATGCTGTAATCACTGCACTGTGACTATAGCTCGAATGAGAGAAAATACTTTTTACAGACTATTTGTTACAGTACATCTCATGGTACTTAAACGTAGGTTGGATAAACCAAGAGGATTTTCTTTTCTTCCTTTTGAAGTTCAGTCACTTTGAAATCTTGGTGATTTTTGCCCTGAAATGTTATTACAGACTTGTTTCCTTTACTGTGTGGTGAAACACTGTCATGTGCCATATTGCTTTGAGGCTTACAAACGGGATTGTGGGTTTCCACAGACCCTGTATCTTTGTCCCCAGCACGAGAAAGTTGTAACCAGTAAAAGGAATGGTGACCTTCGGGCCAGGTTCCTTGGTCAAGGAAGCTTTTAGTTACACCTCCAGAGCTGTAAGTGCATGCAGTAAATTTTGGTCTTTCTATATCTTGCCGGTTACGTCTCTAATCACAATCAGGAGATGCACAGTATTTGGGGAATTGTTAAAGGCAACCACTAAATTAAGAGATTGCCACTAAACCACAATTTAATAGTCTCCAAATCATATTTTCATTAAACACTATTAGAAATTGCTGATTAAATGTGGTTCCTACTAGCAAAGAATGCTGCCTTGTTAACAGCTGCTCATATTTTGTACGCAACATAGTCATTTCCAACAGCTGAAAATTACACCAAATTTATCAGGACCTATTTTTAGCTGTGACTGACAGTGGCTAAGAGCCAGCAGAGTATTTTCAGAGCTCCTGCTGGCTGTCCTACTCATCAGTAATAGTTTGACACCTATGCATCACATGTGTTATCTTCTCTGCTTCTGTACCACTTGGGAAGCAACACACTCTTCTGTTTTTAATTCTTCATGGTTGTTTTGATAGCTTTATAACAAAAAAGAGCTCTGTAATTAATCTCAGGACTTTTTCTAGTGTCCAGTATGTTCTCAAATATTAACTGTGCATCTGTTCAGTCTATAAGGAAGCCCACCTACCTAATTACAGACCTTGAAGAGAACCCTGGGCCTTTGCTTTTAGCCAGTTTTGGGGATTATTCCCTCCTGACCAGGCTGCTGCAAACTGGTGGTTCCATTCTGGTTTAATTTGAGGTTCAAAGTCCTGTGTTAAGTGCAGGCTAACACATCCTAATTTAAGAGCAAGACTGGCACAGTGTATTCTAAAGCCTCTACGCATTCTGCCATGCTTCTAATGTCTCACCGATGTACTTTTCTCTCATAGTATCTGTGGAAGAAGAGTATGGAGCAGGTATTCCTGGCTCCGTTACACCAAGGGTCTGCAGTAGCAGGCAGGATGATGAGGCACCCCAACCAACATAGTCATGTTTGTGTGTGATACTATGACTAATGTTCTTGTGCCTGGTAACAGTGCTGTCAGAACAGCAATGACGTTGTTGTGGTTTAACCCCAGCCAGTAACTCAGCCCCGCACAGCCACTGGCTCACTGGAAGGGTGGCGGAGAGAATCAGAAGGGTAAAAGTGAGAAAACTCATCATGGATTGAGGTAAACGCAGCTTAACAGCTAAAGCAAAAGCTGTGCACAAGCAAAGCAGGACAGGGAATTCATTCCCCCCTTCCCATGGTCAGGCAGGTGTTCAGCCATCTCCAGGCACGCAGGACTCCATCACGTGTAGCAGTTACTTGTGAAGACAAACATCACCACTCCAAACATCCCCCTTCCTTCTTCTTCCTTCTCCAGTTTTATACGCTGAGCATGTGTGGGATATCCCTTGGGTCAGCTGGGGTCAGCTCTCCTGGCTGTGTCCCCTCCCAGCTCCTTGTGTATCCCCAGGCTGCTCACTGGTGGGGTGGTGTGAGGAGCAGAAAAGGCCTCACCTCTGTGTAAGCGCTGCTCAGCAGTAACTAAAACATCCCTGAATTACAAACACTATTCCCAAAACACAGCCCCATACTAGCTACTACATAGAAAATTAACTCTACCCCAGGCAAAACCACCACAGATGTTAAAATTGGTTGACTAAAATTTGTTCGAAACCAGATTTTATCTGAAGTGTTTTCTCTATACTGCTGACATCAAGAACCACTGCAGAACTGATGCTATTCTCAAAACCCCAAAAGCTCCAGCCCAACATTAAATTGACTTAAGATTGTCTTCATGCAGCTAGTTAAGAACATTAACAGCACTCCTGCATTAGGCAAGTATAACTCTGGATACAGGCTATGTCCAAGGAGAAAGTCTGATCTATGCAAACAACATGGGTTTTGTTTGAAGTGTAATCCTTGCCCAGTTCCTAGCACTGCTTGAGAAATGAAAGTTGAAATCAATACTTTGTCTGAGCTACAATATTTTTACCTACTTCTCTCTTAAGGACCTCAATCTTCAAATTGATCTCAAATTTAAGGAACAATACCACCTAAGGGGAAATTGAAGTGTCTCATGGGGTTCACAGGGTCTGTGTTTCCACTAACCTAAAGAGGATGCTATGTTGGTTTTATTCTGCCTGGATGAACTGGGCTTTCAAACCTAAATGCCATTTTGTGTGCTGCATCTATTTCAGCATCAGACTCCGGATCTAGGTATATTGCCACATTCTTTATAGTTAACAGCAGAAATAAACTAGAGAGTAAATCTATAAGATTATCAGAATTTATTTCTGGCTCATGCTCATGCTGGGGAGTTACAATGAGGGTGGCTGTAAAGAGGTTTTTGTTATCTTTTTTACTAAGTGGTCTTGTCTCAGTACTTTGCAAACAGGAATCAGCACATATGACTGACAAACGAATCCACAGATCAAAGGGGCACTAGCCAATTCCTCTGACCAAAAGAAGGACAGATGCACATGTATAAATGCTTCTCATTTTCTACATAATACAAAATACTGAGATGAGAGGAAGGATTCTGATAACTCCTACATTCCGGTAACAAGGCATTAGCTAAGGTGCTGTGGTCTGGTGCTGGGCACTGGTGGATTTTGTTGGCTGATGGGATGTGATAGCAATTAATTCCTTGTCCTTTTTCCAAAGCAGAGCCAGTTGCCAAGGCTTGGCAACATCTTATACAGCCTTATTCTATGCCTATCAAAGTTACTTCATAACTTTCTCAGAGGAAGTATTCAACTTCACAGAGGTGGAGAGGTATAGAAAGGGTAAGGTAGAGAGGGAGTAAGCTCAGCACTATTTATTTAGTCCACTATTATTTGCAGACTAAAAACAGACAGCACTTAAGTTGCCCTAAACTTGAATGACCGGCTCTGCAAGCCAGAAGTGAGGACGTATCTGTACATTGCCTGGCCTAACACAGTTGAGACCCATGGCTGCTGGGAATGCTGTGGAAATACATCATGAAAGCAAGCAATAGGTATTGCTCCATTTTTTACTTTATAGCTTTTAATTCTGGAGAGAGAATTAAAAACAACAAAACAAACACCTCTAATGAAGACAGCAGAACAAGGTCAGGTAATAGTGACAGACACTCCAAAGCCACCAGTGGTCTGATTGGGTTTGCTCAGATAGAATAACTCTCCTTTCCTAATTTAGCAGCTATAAAATATTACAATTTGTTGTTTAAGTTTCTTTTTAAATACAGACTAACCTTACCCTAAAGACTCTAGCTCTAATCTAAACAAGGACTGCTACTGAGCAAGAAAGGAAATGGAAAGAGTAGCTACCATGTCAGTCAAGTGCTGCGGAAGGGAAAAGGAGTCAATTGCCTCTGAGTAGAAACAAACACAACTGGTTTCTTACCTCCCCTTCAGGTCCACAGCATGGTAGCAAAGTTACATGAGCAGTGGGCCTGAGTGTCGCTTCAGACAGACACAGGCCACTTCTGAGACACCATAACCAGTAACTGTCACACCAATGGCTACTCTATTAAGTGCACCCAGTAGGTAGTCCATCTAGATAGATTTAAACACATTTCAAATATAAATTTTGGCCAAAATAATGCAACTTCTATAGTCATGAATTTATTTTCACAACACACTCGAGCTTCTTCTGGCTTTAGGTGAGAGCCTGTTCATGGCTGGTTCCCACCTCCAAGTCAAGGACGTTCCCAGTTCTGTGCAGGTGATTTTTCATTTCCCTGTTTGTGGAAGGCCTTCTCTTTTCTGATGCGTGAAACCTGAAGTTACATGGTCTGTTACACAAGCTTGCTCTGGTTCCCCTTTCCCACCCCACCTTTGGGTATTTCTGAGCCCATCCTGCTGATTTGCTGTCCCATTAACAACAGAATGATGTCAGTGTTTGCCTGCTGAAAAAGCCCCACTGCTTCTTATCAGCTGTGCCACCCTGTGATTACTGTCTGGGAACCAGAAGCAGCCAGCTCAGTAAAATGCGGGTGCCTGGGGACCTTCCACTTGCCCGAAATGCCTTGTAAATCTTCCTGACTGTGTATATGTATATCCCCTCATTCAACACAGAGTTCCATGCTAGCAGGTCAGCACTTCCCACTGATTCCATGTATGCATAAATTCATACTTTAGAACGTAAAAAAAAAACAGTTTTATGGGGGATGCAAAGTGTTTTTCTTGACTTGTTTTCTGCACGGGCTCTCAACACGACTCAACTTTCTCTTAGGGATTCTTTCCCTCTGAGAAACACTTCTGTACAGTAAAAGAAAAACAGTATTGCTTAGTTCATGAGAGCTGAACATGGCCAAAATAGACCTCTTTGCATACAAAGTATTTCAAAAGCTTTCTTGGTATTGGCTCAGTCGTTCTTGCATGTCTTTTCCTAATAAATAGGAACTTCCTTTAAAAGGTTCACAGTCTGTTTTAAAGTTTACAAGAAAACCATCAGCTCTCACAGCTCATTTCCTTTCCTTTTTTTCTCCTTCTTTTTCTCTTTTCTTTTTTCCTTTTTTATCTTTTTTTCTCATTATTTTTCTTTTTACTTTTCCTCTCTTTTTTCCTGTTCTTTCTGAGCATGCCATAGAACAATTTTTTACTCTCCTCACTACAGCTCAGCATGGTGGTGGCTTACATCTCAGCAGGATTTTATGTGTCAAGGTGGAGCAAATGACAGTTGAACTGCTCATGTAGGACTGGCTGGGGAATCACAGTACTCAAATCATGACTACAGCACTTGTGTAAGCTAAAATGCTAAGTTGTAAGTTAAAACTGCTCTCTTAATTGTAAGCTAGGTTGTAAATTGGGACTGCTCTGTTGAGAGCAAGATGGGCTGGTGAGGCCTTGGGGTATGTATAAAACAAGGGTAACCTCTGAAGATAAAGAAGGAGTAAGCAAGACAACTGGGGACAGTTCACCTCTCTAACCCCTCCACAGTCAACCTGATGTGAAGATAAGAAAGGATTGACCAAGAGAGATGGGTCCAGTTCTTCAAGATCAGGAACAAATCAGAACAAACTGACCTAAAACACAGTTGTTAAGTAATTCACAAGAGTCTTTTGCACAGGCACAAGCACAGAGGTCAATCAGTGGACAAGTGAGGAAGACTATCCACAACCACCAGAGACCCCTCGAGACCACCACCCAGCAAGGAAGCACATGAGTAAGTAAAATGCAAACATCACAGTTAGTTCCAGGAAATCCAGTGAATATGTGAAGCATCTCCCAGGAATATGTAAATATTCTTTTAACTTATTATGCATAAGTTCATTGGATGGATGGATGCTGCTTGTAGACTCCAGGCACACTCACCTTGGCAAAATGATTCACATGTGTGCCCAGCCCTGCAATAAAGAGTGCTGCTTCTAAAACTCTAAATTGAGTCTTAGAGAGTTTCTTCAACCATCTTTTGCAGTAACACTTGAGTGGACAATATTCAGTTACCTTTGGCTGTTGTCTCTCTGTCATTACAATTAAAAATAAAATAGTCTTGGAAGTCCTAATATCATGAACCTTAAGACTGAAGTATTAAATCCCTGTAGAGAATAGCATCCAGGAAATGACTCAGTCAAGGACTGAAACTAGACGGGGTTATTTACACTGCATTGTTCATTGATTTTACAGTCTAACATAGCTACATCTACTGCACTAATAAACGTGTTTGAGTAGCATCAATATACAATGATGAAGCATGTTTCCCATGGTACAGCTTTGTCAGACAACAGTGTTATTACCCAGCTCTCAATGTCACACAGCCAGTTAGCCAACCTTGGCCTTCTTCATCTTTCCTGCCTTTAAACTTCACTTAAACAGTATGTCAGCTTATAAATTGCAATTGTGAAATATGATTTAAGGATATTTTGATAAGTAAAGGTTAATAAAATAATGAAAACCTATAGGTATATAATTAACAGAACCTATAGGGTGTGTCACTGAACATCTGTGCTTGTATGAACTCCTCTTCTGCCTGTGCCTCATCAGTGCCTGTTTAGTCAAATCTTTCTAACTGTGCTTTGCAAAACAATGTACTATCTGCATCGTTTAATCACTAGATGCAAATAAATGTACCATGCATTGCGGAAATGAAACGACCTTTAAACCCTGTTCACAGGCTTAGAACAAGTTTTCAGAAGCAGTGCAAAGGAAAACCTTGCTCTTCAGTAAATAAAGGGTGTTGATACTCTAAGTTCAACAAACAATCCAGGACACTGGAAAATTTGAGGGGTTTGATAATTTTATCTCAGTGTGGAACATGCAATGCTTATAGTTCAGATGTTATCCTCTTGCTAAGAGAAAAATAAACTGCTTTTTGTACTGATGCCAAGATACAACATAAGAAACCCGCAAATTCATCATTTCAGGTTGTGTTTCCTTTCTCCTGTGCTTCTATTCAGATACATAACACTTTAGAGGAAATTGTCAAAAAATTTCTCATGTAACTTCCTGTACCTATTGGAATAAGGGATGAAAAGGTCTAATAGAAGTTTCCTATTTCAGCTATCCTATTTCAGGTACTCAGCTGGCTGTTGACACAAATGGCTCTTCAGAATAGAGCTGGCAAATGTATTTATTCAGACCTTTCCAAAACAGGCACTGCTGCAAAAAGCATAGGATAAAATGTATTCTCTAAGAGAAAATCAGCACAGGGTCACACAAATCTCATGTAAGCCTGAACAACTCGCCAAATGCCATCAAATATGAGTATATCTGAATGTCTTTTGAAATCTATGTGTGTGACAGTCCATGTTTGTGTCACATAAAGCATTTAAACTTTTGGCCCAAATTGGGAACACTGGGACCTTATTATAGAATCATAGAACCATAGAACAGCTAGGGTTGGAAAGAACCTTAAAATCATCCAGTTCCAACCCCCCTGCCATGGGCAGGGACACCTCACACTAAACCATGCCACCCAAGGCCTTGTCCAACCTGGCCCTGAGCACTGCCAGAGATGGAGCATTCACAACCTCCCTGGGCAAACTATTCCAGTGCCTCACCACCCTTACAGGAAAGGATTTCCTCCTTATATCCAATATGAACTTCCCCTGTTTAAGTTTTAACCTGTTACCCCTTGACCTATCACTACAGTCCTTAATGAAGAGTCCCTCTCCAGCATCCCTATAGGCCCCCTTCAGATCCTGGAAGGCTGCTATGAGGTCTCCATGCTAGCCTTCTCTTCTCCAGGCTGAACAGCCCCAACTTTCTCAGCCTGTCTTCATACAGGAGGTGCTCCAGTCCCCTGATCATCCTCGTGGCCTCCTCTGGACTTGTTCCAACAGTTCCATGTCCTTTTTATGTTGAGGACACCAGAACTGCACACAATACTCCAGGTGAGGTCTCACAAGAGCAGAGTAGAGGGGCAGGATCACCTCCTTCGACCTGCTGGTCACGCTCCTTTTGATGCAGCCCAGGATACGGTTGGCTTTCTGGGCTGCGAGCGCACACTGAAGCCGGCTCATGTTCATCTTCTCATCAACCAACACCCCCAAGTCCTTCTCTGCAGGGCTGCTCTGAATCTCTTCTTTGCCCAACCTGTAGCTGTGCCTGGGATTGCTCTGACCCAGGTGTAGGACCTTGCACTTGGCATGGTTAAATTCTGTACAGACCCTCAGCGACTACCCATCCAGGCTATTGCCTGTACCATGCTTCAAAGAACGAAACCTGAAAGAAGCAAACAAGGGGTATTGTTCACATTAAAACAACATACAGGTTAAGCAAGCCCATAGAAGAAAGCTTACCTCACTGGGGAGCTGGACAGACGAGTCGGCATCAAAACACTGCCCTCCTGTGTGCGCCTCCTATTTGTACTCTGCTTTGGTTTTACAAACAGTTGCAGTAGTCTGTGCCCTGTGCACAGAACTGCTTTTTCTGATGAAAAACAAGTGGTAAGAAAATCTTTAAGCAATAGGAAAAGTGTGAATTGGAAACCCTGGGCAGTACTGATGTGCGTGCACAGGCACAAATGCAAATAAAACACATTAAAAACCAAGCAGGTCACCATGGCAGTGCTACCACAGTGACCTTTCAGTGTGTAGAAATTCAGGGCCTGTGGTTTATCTTGTGCTCTAGCACTTTTGGAGCCGTCCTCTTGAGAACTGTGCGTCACCTGTGTTTGCAGGGGAAAATGGGTCAAGAATGAGGATACCTCTTCTGCCAGGTTACATGGCAAAGGTGTGGACACGCTGATACATCCTGTTGACTGAAGCTGATGGTCTCCCCCTCTGCCTTTATTCCTTCTTCTGCATGACCAACACTGATGCTCATGATTCAAATGTCGTAAGAATGTGTCAAGCAGACATTTTATTTTGTTAGGTTTCTGTTAGGGAGGAGTTGATTTTTCTTTAATGGCCATTTTTCATTGCCATTCACGTTACAGATGTGTATCAGAAAAGGACAAAGAAAAGTTCCTGGCACTTGACACACCAGTGGCTGTGGTTGTGTGTGCATGCAAACACCAGATGATTCTGATAGCTAGCAAGGGCCGGTTGTTTGCTCTCTTCTTTTTCCTTCTGAAGGAGCCTCACAGGTTTCAACATGCACTCTAATGTAAAAACTTCAAACTTTACTTAAACCCTTACCTACTTAATGCAATCAGATGCAGCTGTGCCTCAAGGCTGAAGTCACAGGAACAAATAGTTCTCATGAAATGTTTGGATAAAGCATACAGCCTGGGAAATGCAAAATCCCTTGTTGGGGAATGTAAGATGGAAAATCGTGTGGGGTTGTTTCAGAAAGGTGTTCAATTTCCATGTGCTTGTGATGTGTAGTCTTGCTCTGAGAGGCTGTAGATGTTACAGGACAGATCTTCCCTGGGGAAGAAGGGGCTAGGGATGTCTGGGAGAAAAGAGTTAAATGTTTTAAATTTTTCTCAGTTAAAAACCATTATTTGCTGACTTACCTATGGCATAACGTGACTGGAAACTTCAAGCATGCAAAGGTATGCCCAAAGACATCCAAACTCAGGTTTAACTCTGGGAATCCACAGTCCGGGTCTTCTGCACTTGCACCAGGTCTCACTGCACCCATCAGCATCATTCATGCATGATACCCCAGTTTGGCAGAGGCCAAGTTACCCTGCTGCTTGACCAGGAATTTTAACTTGTTCAAGCCCCATTGTAGCTGTAGCTGGTCACAGGACCACAGGTCTTCAAAGTAACCTTTTGTTTTCAATACAGCCCATTTTATTGCAAGATTTGATGCTGCATGGGGTCAATAACAAGTTGTTTCACTGTGGATCAAAATGGACTTTGATACTCGCTGTTTGCTCAAGTATCAGATTTATCCCTTCAGATATCCCCATCTGAGCAAGTTCTTTGTGGATCGGCTCTGCAAGGCTTCCTTTACTGGCCCTGGAGAGAAGGTGTTCAGCAGCCCTGCTTTAGACATCCACTACGGACTGAGTGCAAGCACAGGGGGACTAAGTGAGCTCTCTGCATGGCAGACCTGTACTTTTGATCCAATGAATCCCATCCCCAGTGTGTGCTAGTGAGTCATCTGGTCCTCTGCATGGCAGAGGGGACAATCAGTGTCTGCTCTTAGCTCAGCACAGGCAGCACCTTGCAGAGACCGTAACTATGGTAGCAAAGGAGAAGTGAGATGTTCCTCTTCCTCCCGAGCAGGCCAGCACATACTTCACTGAAGCTGGGCTACCAGGGACAAATCTGATTCTTGAGTAAACAGCTAGCAACAAAATCTGATTTCTGCTTGTTAGTCACACTGTGTATCTTAAAGGAGAGGCTGGCTGCTACTGGTGAGCAACCGGTTGTACCAGGCACGCCAGGGTGATAAAGCCTGAGTTGTGAATAGCTGTCTGCATAGAGGCGTGTACTCCAAGCAGTGCTCAGATACAGATGTTTGCTAAGGGTTAACTGTCCCTCTGGTGTGCTACCACTGATTGGATGGGACAGCTGCATAAAGAACCCCAGAATAAGACCAGTTTCCACCCTCCAAGAGAGCCCTGAAGCTGTTCCTCCTCAGAAGGAAGCCGGACTCCATCAACAGCAACATGTCTCAGCTGGAAACTGCAATGGGAATGATCATTGCTGTCTTTGACAAGTATGCAAAGGCTGATGGTGACAGGCAAACCCTCACCAAAGCAGAACTGAAGACCCTCCTGGAAAACGAATTTCCGAACTTCCTTGCGGTAAGAGAACAGTGCAGCGCTGTTCCTATGTAGCATGCAGACATGGTGTTTAGTACATCATAGGGGAAATTATATCTGGAAATAATGGGTTGTAGAAAACTTTTAAATACAAAAGTTTTTGCACAGATTGTGTAAAACTGATTCTAATTCTGACCGGGTTTGACCTTCAGAATTCACCTGCTTCTTTGCTTTATCCCTGACTGTATCAGCTCACACCATGTCACAACTGCTGTGAAGGTGGTTACATTGTCAGCAATTGAAGATCTCAATTACAGATGGAAATCTCTCTAAATACTTATACACTTACTTTCTCTAGGTATTTATACTACGTACTTGGTGTGCTCATCAAAATGATGCATAAACAGGAACAACAGACAAACTCTGAGCAACCCGTTTGCGTTTGTCTTTAATAGTAAAAGAAAGACCTGAAACAGTATTTTACAATACATGTGTATGTAATAATCTGTGTATTTAAGTAGGTTTATATATATATATATGATTTCTCTCAGTAGGTATTCAACATTCTTACTATATTATAGCAAAAGCTTTATGGCACTGCAGGTGGGGTACTTGATACAATTTAGTGTCTTTCTGTGCAAGCCAAATGAAATCACCATATGAAATCCATGCCTGCTGGATTTATGACTCAGACTAAACACAGGTGCAGTATTCAGAATAAGAACCCAGATGGCTCTGGGGGGATAGATGAAAATGGCTTTGAAATAACTGTAAACCAGTGCAGTGGTTGTGACCCAGCAGTGTCATGGGAAGTGTCCTGCTCCTGATCATGGAGATGTATGTTACCTGTAGCACTTTCACGTGCAGAAAGCCAAAACCAACAACAAAACCACAGCTCTAAGGGGGAATGAAAATCCCCCAGAAACCTGACATTGGGTCCAACTAAAGCTGAGGAGCCACAGTGCCAGACCACTACCAAATGGGATGACACTCAAAGGTTGCTCCTGACTACATTTACCTGACAGGAACCACCTTTTCCAGCTCCCCGCAGCTTCTCTTGCTGGCTCAACCTATTCCTGAAACTGCTGGGAGACCGGATTTTCCAGGAAGATCAATAGCTGAAAGTCCTCTTCTGCTCTAGTCTCCACCTCTCTTTCCCATTTTACCTATTCTAGGAAAAAAAAATAAGGCACAAAATAACATTTTATGCCAGCACTTAAGTTTAAACCAACAATGTCCTGTCTTGCAGAGCAGTGACTGCAAGAAAGAAACTGAGAATGTGTCTGACTTCACAAAAAATGTTTTATCTGCATTTTCCTGACATTTGTATCCATTTTTTTGTTATTTGCAAAATGTTCTGGGAAAGAGAGACTTTTAAATAATGACTATTTCTGCTCTCAGAATTGGTTATAGCTGACACAGCTCATGCCTACCTGGAAAGGTCTTGAATCAATCAGAGGCAGAAATAAATCCATACCACAGGACTGAAGGACTGGACTCAGTTATGAAGAGTTTCCAAAGAATAACTCCCATATGTGCATTGCAGCAGCAAATCAGAGGTTAAAATCAGATCACATATTTCACTAAATAACTTCAATATTCACTTATACAACTAAAACTGATCATAATTTGCAAAGTGAAAAGGATAAAACCCTTCAGACACATCCATCAGTCAAATCTGAGGAACTCGTTCAATTTATACTGATTTTAGTGGTGCATATATTTGAAGTGAAAGGTGAAATCACAGAAACTGAGAAACTGAGTTAAATAGATCCTGATCAAGAAGTGCTTCAGATGTCAATTAAGGCAGTAACTATTTTAAATTCCAAAAGTATATAAAATTTCATTCTAGTGCTCAGCTTCAACAAATCCCACCCGGTTGTTTCCTGTATTAGGTAGGTCTCCACTGCCACCCCCTGTTTATATTAAAAACTGCATTTTCTAAAGGCACTGGAGACAACCAGTGCCAAGAGTTAAGCCAAAAAGCCCTTATGAAAACTTCTTAAGAAAAAGCCTTCATTTTAATATACATTTTGTTAAAATCGAATGTATATATATTCTCTTTTTACTTGAATGCTGCCTTGCTTAACATCAGCCTTGGGATGTCCTGGTTTAGTCAGTTCATCAGAATTATGACAAGACTTTTCTGCTGGTTTCACTGCTGTAACTCAATCTCAGCATCTCGCTTGCTGCAGGAGCAGCCTTGCACCAAGGCCAGAGGGAGCAATCGAAGCACCCTTGCTGCTGTTTGCATCTTTGCTGGGGTAGAAAATGTTTAATGAAGCTGCAATTTGACATTTGCCCCAGGAAAGCATCATTTTGCAAAGCCGCAAACTGCCCCCGCTCCAGCCGAGCCTCCCCAGGGGGGCGGATGGGGAATGCCTGGTATTTAATTCACCTCAGGGCCTCTATTACACTGCTTTAATCATAATGAATGGTGCTTTAAACATAGAAAACATGCTTCTGCATGCAGGTGCATGACAGCTCTGAGGTGTAAGAGACCCAGGAAGGAGCACATGCTTCTGGAGTCTGTGCCTGTCCCTGTGCCATGAGGATGCTGGGACTCACGCTTGGTCCTGCTGTCACCCAGGACCCCCAGCCTGAGCATGAGGACAGCAGTGGCATGCGTTCCCATTGGAAGGATGTGTTTTTAAGGCAGCTAGAGGAGGAGATGTGTGGCTCCCAAAGAGATGGGCAGGCAGAGGTACAGCAGCCCCACATCCTGTGCTGGGTGCTGAGCAATTGCCTCAACCAAACATGGTGTGCAGGAACTCATGGTTTTATACCCAGAGATATAATGCATAAAATAACCAAAGAAGAAGGGGGGGGGGGGTAGTCTTGCTAGCAGAGTATGATAAGCTGACATTCTGGGCAGGCCTACGGCAGAGCTGCATGCAGGAGCCACTACACCCCACCACCTTCCAGTCAACTCAATCTCTATCCCCATGGAAAGGTACAACATGCCTGAGCTGGCATCAGCCTCACACACCCCAGCTGTCCCACACACACACTGATGCGGGCCTGGAGCAACAGTTCCCATGATCATGGTGTAGGTAGCGATGCTGCTGCATCAGGGTTTGTGCCGCCTCTCACCTCAACCTGCTCTTTTCTCTTGCAGTCAGGGAAGGACAAGGATGCTATTGACAAAGTCTTCAAGAACCTGGATGAAAACGGCGATTCCCAAGTAGACTTCAAAGAATTTGTCATCTTTGTGGCAGCTCTGACTTGCTGCTGTCACAAATATTTTGAGCAGAAAACTGCCAAATAACTGTCAAACTGCTCACAGTTTGACACGGAGCCTCTGTTCCATATGCTAGTGGTATGGATCCCTTCATTTCTTCCATGTACCACCATGCAGTTTGCAAGCATGCTGGGCTGCAAAAATAAATCCTACTGTGCTTACTTCCCTGTCTTGAATGTTAATTTCTGCTCCTTTGTGGAAAAGCCTGGTTTTAACAGCTCACACTAACTCGCATTGGGTAGTTTCTCTCTTTCTCTGCTTTATAAAACCCTATTCTTAGACAAAAGGCTCAATATTCATCCCACTGCAGAGGCTGCACAAGGGTAGGTGCTGCTGGAGCCATGAATCAGCTGGAGGCTGCTTTTATACAGCGGCACCTCTGGGATGCAGCCTGCGGAGCCACAGCTAACAGAGGCTGCAGCCTAACCCTTGAGTGTGCCACCACAGCTGTAATGGCCACGTCTCACCAGGGCTGTCCCTGAGCCTGTCTGGGTCCCTCAGCTGTGTGCTTGTTGCTGCCATGTGGTGTGGGCTGCTTCTTGGTTAAAAACAAAACAAACCCAAACACTTTGTTTTTTCAGCAGTTTATGTGAACCATCTCACCCAGCTCATACAACTTACTTCCTCTAACACAATAAGGCTTTTGTACCTATATAATGATACTGCTCTACCACAGAGTTGCACACAGTAACCATTTTAGTTTTAATAAACTCAAATACCTCCCTAAATAACATGCCATGATATTTCTGCCTGAAGCAAGACTAATGGCAGAAATTATTGTATCTTTACCTGGAAAATGTGTGGAGAAGTGGAAGAGTTTGATTTCAGTGGAGCAGGCAACAGGCATCAGCTGTGACTCTGCAGCTGCAGCAAGACTCAAGCAGTCTGTAAGGGTGGTGTGGCACTGGAATGGGTTGCCCAGGGAAGCTGTGAATACTCCATCCCTGGCAGTGCTCAAGGACAGGTTGAACAGAGCCTTGGGTGATATGATTTAGTGTGAGGTGTCCCTGCCTGTGGCAAGGAGTTTGGAACTAGATGATCTTAAGGTCCTTTCCAACCCTAACTATTCTATGATTCTATGATACTATCTTGGAGCACTTCACAGGTGAGCATCCCGGTTCCTTTACCTTCAGAACATTTTGGGCTATTCCTCTTATGCCAAGTCATTCCCTGCCCTACTGCCTGTGCAAACATGCTGGGCGGGTAGATGTGCCACAACTCCCTTTGCAGCCACACAATGTTTTTGCATAGAGCTCTGGCTGGAGGCCCCGGGAGATCATGAAGCACAGCAAAGGTGGGAGCAGGAGCTCTGTAAGTGCAGAGCACTTCTTTAACTGCAAACACATTCTCCTGTTTCTGCTGAAGGTTGGTAAAATGAGCTAAGTGACTGCAGCTGTGTACCTGGAGCTGGAACAAGAACTTAGTTTCATTGTGTTTTCTGAGCTGAACTTAAGCCACAGGTTCTACACACTTATAACCGTGTATAAGCATACATGTGCTTAAGTGTATTCAACTTTGGGGGAACCTGCTGTTTTGCCTTATTGGATTATTTAAGCCCTTTTTAACCATTACAGGTGTGCTGTCATTTGGCTGCTTTTGGTTCCTTAGTTTGGCTGTACCAGCTAAACACCACTTAAATCTTTACTCCTAATACCAACAGTGCAGTGTCCCAACACACTTTAATGGATGTGACTGCCAGCTGCTTTGGGAAAGGCTCTGCTCTCCTCTGCCCTGGCACTGCTGGGTCAGATCAAGGAATCACAATCTAGGGTCCGGGCTTCTCTTGGAGAATATGGCTCTGTCTCCATCGGAGGAACAACCCAAGTAAAACCTCAGAGGGTCCTATCTCCCCCATGCCGACCATGGTTGGTGTACACACCAGCACTGTACCCAGCACAGACCCTCAGAGGGATTCCCCCACCTGAAAAGCATTAAAGCCATCACTGCTACATCACTGCAATGGCTGCTGTTAGCCTGTGGTCACCATTAAATCGGACAGAGACCATACTGAATATGCAACCAAAAACTGATGAGTTTTGCCCACATTCATGCCTTCTCCCTGGCACCTTGGTAACATTATGCCTATTTTCTCCTGCATCTACACTCAGACATAAGATTTCAATGTCATTTTAAAAACTAAGGAGCCTTGACAGTACCCCACCAAATTTCAAAATGACAGCTATACATACTGGAGTATCTTAACCTATCGAAGGCATCTAAAGCTTAGATTCCCGGTTTAGCATGGACATACATACAACAAAAAGCTAATGATCAGTTATTCCTCATTCCCCAAGAGACTTCATAAACTAGTATCTGTGCATGCGAGAGGTCACCCGAGAAAGAGGAAGCCTGCATGTGTGAGCATGTCTGTCCCCTGCCAAAAGGGACAGCAGTGATTTGTTCCCATTCTAGCGCTGCTACCAGCTGAGCTCTTGCAGCCAACCATTTTGAGCCAGGGTCTGCCTTCTAGTCCCAGAATCCCTGTGGTACCCAGTCATGCTGAACAGCACTCAGAGAGCTGCTGAGTTCCCAGATGGCTGGAGATGAATTGCCTCACACATAACTATACTTGCAGAAGTAACATTACTTGCTTTATTAACAAAGCTAATATTTCTCTGCACTATCTGAGCAAGAAAAATGCTAATCATGAAAATGGGCATTTTTCTCCCAATGCAGGGATCCCAAATAGCCTTTTTTTTGGTGATTATTCCATAGTATTACAGTTGTTTAAGATATCTTTACAGCTCTAATCCAGTACATCCCTGCCCAATGGCCATTTGTGCAGCTTATCATCCACAAGCTGGCAGATTCCAGGATCACCTCCCTGTTTTGTCAAGGCTATAAATGAGCAAAGTGCTCTCCTTATTGCAAAGGAAGTTGATTATAGATTATAGAGGCACATTTCATACATTGCATACTTAGCTAGCTGGTGGCATAAACCACCCTCAGGTGAGGAAGTTGAGGGGACACCTGTCACCTGGTGTACCCTATTCTTTTACATGCTTTTTTCCTTCTCCAAGTTTATCATTGGCACCTGAAAGATTTCCTCTGCGTTGCTTCCCAAAATTCATCCTCACTGAAATTACTCTTTTTACCACTGTGTGGCACTAAATGCCTCCTTTTAATTACCCGCTGAGCCCCACATCCTATGCGTCATTCCTGAGACAGAACGTAAAGAATTTGTGTTCAGATTAAAAACCATCAGCCGTGTTCTCTAACCTCACAGTGCTTTGGTTTCTAAACAAATACTGTGTGACCCACAGCGAGCGCTCTGCTGACTGCAGTGGAAGCAGCAGGAGCCAAGAGCCAGGCAGAGGCTCCATCTCTCTGGCTTTCGGTAGGTTCAGCTGCACTAGCCCAGTCTCACCCTTGTGAAAGAGTTTCCCCTTGCTTGTAAATTGCAATCCCTTGTACAATTTCTTGTAGTGTTATTCTACATCCACCGAGATTGCTTTTAAAACACATCTCTTAAGGAGAACGCTGGTGAAAAGCTCCTGCTTTATGAGCCAAGACATTCACCTTATTACTCCGTTTTATCTGTGAGATATATACAACCGCAGTATTCAGCAGTGAGAACCATCAGGTACCCCACAATTTAAGCTTAATTCCTAAACTTCTGCCCCCAGTGTCTGAGACCCACACAATTTCCCTCACCCTCCAGTGCCATTTTGCCTGTTTTCCTGACACTGCAGATTTTCCTGTGCTTGTAGGGCTCCTGAAGCCTTGGTTTGCTCTGCTTACCTGCAGCCTGCTCACAGCAGCCTGAAGCTGCTTTGTAACCTCTCCACCTCCCAAAAGGGGTACCAACCAACTGCGATGAGCTCAAGCACCCTCACTTCCATGAAGGAAGATGGCCACCAGCTCCAGTGTATGCTGAAACAACAGGATGTTATTTTTCCCAGTGTTCCTGCAGTCCCCATCCCTGCAAACCCTTACACTCGTGCTGAACACTCATTAGGCCCTCTGGTCCCACCAGTACCCGTGGGGATACCTGGATTGCTCTTGCCCAGGAGTGCATGGATGCTGCGTGCTGCTCAGCTAACCAGAGGGAGCTCTACATGTTCAGAGCTGCAGAAAGAGGAGGAAGAAAAGGAATCTAATGGTTTGAATTTTTTTCCCTGCAGATCCTTCAAAAGCTGTAACTCGGTGATGAATATTCATTTCAATGTAATACTGAGAATTGAACTGATGACACTTCAGAGAGAAAATGATCCAGGAATAAAAGAAATTAACATATAGCTCCCACCTTACCCTAGAACAAAAGTGACTTTTCAGAATATATTATTGAACCTAAAAGCATTTGAGCAGAGTCACTTCAATAACTTTCCATACATTAATTTTCTTCCCCAGTATTATAAATTTTCACTATGAATCCACTGTTTACACAGAATATACTGTGTGTTTCCTTCCATGGGTAAACTTTTGTCATTCAAGGTTTAAGCTGCAGAGATAGAATCATAGACTAGTTTGGGTTGGAAAGGACCTTAAGATCATCTAGTTCCAAACCTGGTTTTATACCTACCATTTAACTTCAGCTCTTAGGCCTAAATGCATTACACAGGATGAGATAGTTTAAGAAACAGTATAGGCAGCTGTAAGAGAAAGGAAAAGACAACAGAAAGAGTAGCTCAGCACATACAAGTTAACAGTTGTGGACAGCACTTATTTGAATTAGTTACGTTAAAAGAAAATCATAGATGTAGGAAAAGACAGAGTAATGGGTTTAAACAAGGAAAGTTCAGGTTAGATATAAGGAAGAAGTTCTTTACTGTGAGGGTGGTGAGGCACAGGAATGGGTTGCCCAAGGAAGCTGTGAATGCTCCATCCCTGGTAGTGTTCAAGGCCAAGTTGGACAGAGCCTTGGGTGGCATGGTTTAGTGGGAGGTGTCCCTGCCCATGGCAGGGGGGTTGGAACTGGATGATCTTAACGTCCTTTCCAACCCTGACTGTTCTACGATCCTATGATATTAGCAGCAAATGATGATATGGGAAATCATCATCTGATGAGTTTCAAATTAGGGTTAAAGGCAGAGGTCAGTAAGTCGGCAAAGCAGCAAAACAGCCAATAGGTATTTTTGTTATCTCATGCAGAAAAAATACCAATTTGTGTTAACGGAAGATATTTTCTATAGATTAAGATACCCAACTATTTATAGTTGCCATTTGAGATTTGGTGGGGAGCTGCTAAGGCTCTTCAATACCTACAATGACATACTGAAATCAAATTTCTGAGCGTAGATTCAGGAGATAATAACCATAATGTTACCTAACCCTGAAGTCCTTTTGGTCACTTAAACTGTGTGTTACCTGGAAAGGTTCCTCATTATTTATTCTCATTACCAAGAATAGTGTTCATCTCCCCAGTAAACCCAGTCTGGGTCTGGAAACTGGACATTCCTCTCCCCAAGCTCTCTGAGTATCCCATGCCAACAATGGGCACCTACAGCACTTGACCCACAGTGCCAAGATCAAGCTCTTTACAAAATACATTTTAGCTGCTGGTTTCCTTATAAAAGGTGGGTGGAGGAGGAGGAGGAGGGGTTGTTACCTGTCTTTTATGCAACAGTCTCACTGTGCATAGCTCCTGTAGGAGCTGGGAAATTGCATTCAAACCTTTCCTCAGCTGAAGCCCACACATGCCTGCTGAGTGCACTGAATAGCATGAGACCCAGGGTACCTGCTGCCAGCTCCCTCCATCATGTCAGAGACCAGAGAGGCTGAGGAGGTGCATGAGAAGTAGCACATCTCTGTAGCCTGGTAGATGGCATCTATAGCCAGCACTGCAGGTGTCTGTGTCCCAAATATGCTTTAAGGGCAGATTTTGTATTTTAGTCAATAACTATTGAATATAAAATACACACCCAGCATAACTGAAAGATGCTCTTTGCCAGGGGAGTTCCCGAGCCATCAGATGGTAGAGCTACAGCCACTGCTCCAGTCATCTCTCATGGACCATGTTCTCTGCAACAGGCTTAAAAGGTCTCAGCAGAGGAGGAGAGGGAGCATCTCCTCCTCCCCCTCATCCTCTTCCCTGAGTGAGCATCTCCTCCTCCTCCTGCCTGGTGAAACAGTGTAAAATGGCAGGTGATGCTCAGCTCCCTCATGAGCAGAGTGGAAGTCCTGCTGGCACATCTCCCATACACTTACTGCTCAGCGAACCTCTTCAGTTAAAGCTAACTCCTGCTCAAACACCTGGCAGGAAAGATTAAGATCTCTATTTTGCTAAAGAGGGTCAGGGCTGCAGCCCAGGTGAAGTTGGGAGCTTGCCTGGTGGCCTCTGGGACATCACTGCTGCCTGTGTGCATGCAGTAATCAATAGACTCAGGGTTTTGGGTCCCTTTCTGACATGCCTTTCCTACGTGCTGGGAGCAGAGCCTTGGGGCTTAACACAGGTTTCTGCAGTCTGCTCACATCCTCCCACCTGGAAATTAGTCATTCCAACAGCTAATTGACTCTGCTTTTGCACATCTTCCTTCCCCAGACTCATTCCTTTCTTTTTCACTCCTAGTCAGTAATTATTTTCACTCCTGTACCAACCTGACAACCTCTGGGTCACAGCTCAGCTCCATTCTGGAAGCTGCTCATTGTCTGAAAGGAGAGAAAACTTCATTTTAAGGACACAGTTCTGCTATTCTCCAGCAGGTAATCAATAGATGCATACACCATATTATGCTGCAGGACTAGGCACCAGAATGTTCTATAAATAGGTTTGATTTTGCCTAGTAAACCTTTACATTTTACCCAAATAAATGCACTGATTTTTTTTTTTTCCTCATGATTTTATAGCTCTCTATTTAGATGCAATTGCCAATAGCATTTTCTCCTGTTTTATGACACGCAGAAGTATGTCTCTAAAGTATTAGGTAGCTATTGACTGTTGCATTCAGAAGAACAAAGGGTTCCTGAAAAGAAACAGGTAAGAAAGCTGAGCAGAGGTGCTCTGCAAGAGCCAGGAGCTTCCTCCCCAGGATGTAAGCACAGAGACTGAGGCAACCTGCAGGTCACTGCCACAGCTTTAGCCTCGCTACCTAAAAGGGTTTAAATATAGTGAAGGCTCAAAATCCCAGGATTGTGGGTTTGCTTTGGAAGCATTTTAACGTTCAGATATTTATTTTCCCTTAGTGCTGCAAAATCCTTGTTACAGTGATTATAGCTCCCTCCTCTTTCCTCCTTTCCAAAGCCTACTCTGTAATTTAAGTCTGTGGTGCTTTGACCAAGCAGTTTCAGATGAAGATGTTCTGGAAGCCACCAACACATCATAACAGTCAATTTTGTGTCTCTGAATTAACTTCCTGACCTGTGCTCACCTGGGCTGGTTCAGCCTCCCCATGCTCCCCACCACGTTTCCGATCTGTCAGTGTCAAGTTAAGAGGTTTAAAAGACTGAGCAGTAAAACCTGCAGAACAGGTAAAAGGTCAAAGACCCTGTGTCCTTTGCTGCTCTTCCTGCAGGTACTAAGAGGGCTGTCTGAGATCAATTTTTAATCTCCCATGACAAAACCAACTTCTTCCTCCCCATTACTGACTTCCCCAATGAAACAGGTGAGAGAAAGAGAAAGCCCAGAGCTGTAGGGGAGCTGGAAAGGATCTGAAGCATATAATAAACACTGTGTAAATCAGGGATGATGGTAGGTTTGTCTCTGAGAGCTGTGTAGTCAGAGGCAAAGATTGTGTCTTGCCTGGGGCTCAGCCTGGGATAAAGGGAAAACCCAGATCTGCAGTTTTAGGAATCTGGAAAGCATCTTCCAGAGCTAACTTGGAGCTGCTGCTTGATTTTGCTTCTGCAGAATGTGATCTGCACATGGAGCTGGGTTCCCAGCCTTGTGCCACATTCACAAGGATGCTGAGAGCCACACGGTCCTCAGGCTGGTATTGTTCCCAGCAACATCGCAGAGGCAAGAGGATTTTAGCCTGATTTTGGCAGGAATAAATGCAATTCCTGCCCTCCTGGTCTTTCCATCAGAAAACTGTCACTTTCTCACATCGCGAGGCAGCAGCAGATCCTCCCTGACAGCCTGCCCTTGCTAACAGACTGCAGGCACATCATCTCATCTCCTAGAGATTCAGGGGCAGGGAAAATAACAAAGGGCAGCAGAAAGCCAAGGCAATGCAGGGTGAAGCAGACCTGCAGAACAAGATGCTTCCCCCCAGCTTAATTTGAGCTCTATCCTCAGTTTTCCCTGCTTTCCACACCTTCCTCCTTCTTTTCCTTCCTGTTTTCTTCCTGTTTAAATATGAAGGAGCCTTTCAGTGGAAAGCTGCTCTGTGGTTTATTTTGTAAATAACAAACCAAAGTATTTCTCTCCTCCTAAGTCCCCCAGAATCAAGCAAAAGAACTGTCCTCTTCTTGACAGAGGAGGCTGCTATTTTGGCTCGCAGTTCAGCCAGCACAACATAGTCCTTTCTAGCGAGTCCCACACTGCTGCATAGCAGCTCAGCCTTTCAGTCCTCAGAGAATGAGCGCATTAGGAGCTGAATATAAGCAATGTTTGCTTTCAATTTGTTCAGGCTATGCCCAATTACTTTATTAATGAACTGGTTTGCAGCAGGGTTCAGATAAAACAAAGCTGTGCTTTAGGTTTGGGTTTGCAGTCCTCTCAGTTTTAGAGCAATAAAAATGAAGCAATGTTAACTTTCTTTCTGTGGGATATTGTTTGCAGAAGCATGAGCTAAAGATCTCTCTATGGGCAGCCTGTCCTCTGCAGAGCTCAGTGCTAATGAAAGCAGAAGGACAAAGAATCTGATTTTCCTGATACCTTTGATGAGGAAAGGATGGATCTGCAAGAGACAGTTCAACAGCTTTGAATACCTGTTTAATAATTCTTTAGGGATTATGAGTACGGTGCTTCCCTCCACCAAGCAAGTCCAGGGTCCATTTGGATCTCCTCCTGCAATTCCATCTTTGGATTAAGTTCTCCACAGGAATGTTTTGTGTATTCAGGAAACCTGGGGGAAGACTTTTAAGAGAGATCCAGGGCATCTCTGGACCAGTTGTCTGGGGTATCAAGAACATGGTTGTTGACAGCATCGTGCAGGCAGTGATAACTGCATGTTTTAGAGAATACTGAGGGAGGCTGCTGACCTCTGAACAGGAAAGGGACACAAGTATCACCCCCACCACCCACATCAGGACAAGGCCTTGAGAGTCTGGACAAGATGATAGGGAGGGGAGGTAGCTTTACACAGGTAAGCATGATTTTGGCCACTCAGAGATGAAAACATCCAACACATGCTTGGAAATGCTGCCTGTAGAATGCAGAAGGAATCAGTGCAGGCAGGGCCATTGCATACAGAGCAAGACACACTGGAAGGCTGCTCCCTTGTGAGATGGTGTCCAGAGCCTGCTATGACCTGGCCCCATGCCTGGATCGAGACTCAGCAATGCCACACGCTGTCCCATCCAGACTTCTTTGTAACTCGAGGAGGCGATCTTTAAACCAAAGAGTTTAGCAGTGGCTATTAGCTGCTGGGCTCTGTAACTGGTGGTGTGACCTCTGCATCTTTTGAAATCTACCTTTTCTTTGAAAGAACCATCTTCAAACAACTATAAATCTATTCCTAGTATATTTGTTGTTCTATGTACTCTGTTACTGTATTTCTCTGTCATTTCTTGGGGCTTCATATATCATTGTAAGAATAAACCATAAAAATATTTGTCCTGCCTGGGGAGAGCTAACAGATCTGGGTGGCTTGCAATAAACACCCACTTCCCGTTGAAATGTCTTTTATTTTCATCTTTGAAAATGCACACAGTACTGAAGAACAGCTAGGAAAGAACATAAGAAGCAAAGGAATGTACAGACCCGGTGTCGCACTTCATAACCACATAATCTTTTCAAAGGGCATCAAATATCAGCTATACATGGGGACCAGGAGCAGTGGCCCTCCTCCTGCCTTGCTACAGGAATGCTGATATATGGTCATCAGACAAGACGTGGACCTTGGCAGAAAGATTTTGGGATTAAGATTTTTGCTTGGAAAAACCCTCAAAGTGATTTGAAAAAAGTGCTAGGTCCCCAATTCCAGTTGATAGCAAAGAGTACCAAGTTTCACAACTGGTCAACAATATGGGGTGACAGAAAGCAATTCATGATAACACACAAAAGAGCATTAGATGCTTTGTTATAGGATATCATTTGTTCTCTATTTACATAGTGCCTTTGTTTCAAAGTACAAGTGAAGGATAACAGCAGTGAAACGGAAAGCAATACTTGACAATGAAAGCAAACAACCCATCAGCTCTGGATCTCAAGTGAGAACAATAGATTGTGCTTACAGAGGAAAAGAAAAGATCAAGGCAGCATAAAGGGAAGAAAATAGATTCCTATTGCTACATTTAGAGCTGAAATAGTGAATGACAAGGAAGTGTTATTTTGCTGCATCACCTCCAGGTAAGATGCAGAGATCGTTTCTACTTTTAGACTCTTTCTCATGTCCTCTGTTGCTACTGATGGTGCCTCAGTCTGCAATACCCCATTGTAATGGATGCTGCGAGTTTCAAATCATCTACAGAGTATGTCTACCTCACGCTGGTGTACCACACCTTCTGGGAAGCATTCAGTACTTCAAACAGTCATTCTAGCTTTGTTTTTGTCCCTCAGATATCTGAATGACCCATGCCCTTTGCTCCTCTCCTTCCCCAAAGACATTTTCCCTCAGCCTTGGCATCACCTACCCTCTGCCAGGAGAACTGGCACCCTCCATGCTCTTCTATGTGCCTTCTAGTGCTTATCTACCTTTACCTCAAGAAACAGTCTGCAGCTGGGCTATGAATCACTGCAGCACCCAGGAACACAGCAAAAGATGATGTGGAAAGAAAATAAAATACAATAAAGGACTCTTCTAGAGAGCGTGGGGATGAGATGGGGATGGAGACGATCACCTTTAGGGCGTTAAACTGAGGCAGCAACTACACTTTCTATGCAGGAAAGGATCAAGGAGAAAGGATCGTACCCCTTCATTGTTGTCTAAATAAAACCAAACTTAACCATTTCTGTATGCCATAGGGGAAGAAGTGCTCTGCACAAGCAACAGCTGAAGGACTGAAGTCAGTGGCCTTGTCCTGCAATCAGTTCTAGCTGATGGGCCAGACGGAAGTCTCTTGTCTTCCCAGTTGACCCTGGAAAACCCAGAAAGCAAATGCCTCAGGACATACAGAGTAAGACAGGGCCTTGAGATATGTGAGAGGTTCTGCAAAGACTGGCAATGGTGTCATCAGACACATCTCTGGCTTTGGCCTTCTGAAAGCTCAGGAATTAAAATCATAATTAATAGCTGTGCCAACAGGGTTTGACGCCACTTAACAAGACCCCGCCAACAAAGTCTTGAGCCTTCATTTCTTTTCCAGACTGGCTTCTGCAAGATCATGGACTATTTGCTCCACCAGGCTGGCCACTGACCTACATAGAGCAGCAAAGCTCAGTGCAATAAAGGGCAAAGCTGAAGTTCCTTTTTAAAATAATCTAAGTTTAGAAACAATTTAGATGCTGGTGGAGCTGTGTGACTGCAGAAGCTGCAGAGCCTAAAGCCAGGGCCTTAATCTGTACCTGCCAGACCCTGTGCTGATTTTGCCACTAAAAAAATCTCTGTTTAAGTTGTTAGTAGTTCTGAATGGCAGAGGCATAGATGGAGGCACAAAGAACCCATATTTCTTACTATGTAGCAGTCTCTAACACAGTATGTTGCATTAAAGAGATGTGCCCAAAAGAGGTTCAAAGTCCTGGCCTAGGCCTCCAGGCGCTAAGGCAAGATAAGTAAAAAATGTTAGCAATATCTCTCATTCTATGTCTCCAGCTGCTCGCACGTCTTGTAAATTTTCAGGACTGGGATTTTCCAGCCTGCTCAGTGTTGGTCTGACTCTGACCTTGTTGCTTCCAGCGATTGAGGCATTTGCTCAAAACAGATCCCAATATCAGCGTGCAATTTGGGACTTACAAGTACTTTTTTTTTCTACTATTATGGAGTAATATTTTCCTTGTTAAATCACAGTAACTCAGTCTTCTGACAGCCCTGAAATAGTTTATGCCAGCAGATCCTATGCATATCTTGCTGTTATTCGAAGTGGTTGATGTGTTGACCCAAGTGCATAGTCAATCCTATAATTTCTTACAATTTGTATCAGGAGATTTGAAAAGTGCTATTTATGACAAATCTAAGCAAAAAACTCCTTCCATGTGAGAAATTACTGGCCATCTATTTTGTGATCGAATGCATACAGCAAGATTAGTGATCATCTGTAGCTCAGCTGTTATTTTTACAGGGTTATCAAAGCCCTGGGGAGGATTTTGTAAAGCTATTTAGCCTGAAGGAAGGGATTAAAGAGGCTTCTCCCCATGAAACATCTGTTGTAAATGTACTTTCTAATATTTGAAGCAGAATGTCAAAATTAATCAGAAAGGGGAAGAGTCTCTTCCCTGTCCAGCAGCTGTACTCTCTGCTCAGCCATCCCACGCATGGGTCAACCCACTGTTGTTGTCCCAGCCCAAACCAGAAGCTGCCCCATCACTACAGAGCAGAGGAGTTCTTTGGATGCTGTGCCCCTCAACACCTTGATGGGATACTTCACTTCTTGCTCAAGCTCTCCTCCATTTTGCCAATTAATGAGGAACCTGGACTTGAAGTCTCTGTTACAGCCTGAAAGGCCAATCATCCATAGTCTCCTCCTCTTCATGCCCTAATTCCCAGAATCAACACTCTTGCTTTTGCCATATAGGATAGGCTAGGGTAGGATAGGATAGGATAGGATAGGATAGGATAGGATAGGATAGGATAGGATAGGATAGGATAGGATAGGATAGGATAGGATAGGATAGAACAGGACAGGACAGACTAGACTAGAATAAAAAGGACATAGAACTGTTTTAACAGTTCCAGAGGAGGGCCATGAGGATGATCAGGGGACTGGAGCACCTCCCGTATGAAGACAGGTTGAGGAAGTTGGGGCTGTTCAGCCTGGAGAAGAGAAGGCTGCGTGGAGACCTCATAGCAGCCTTCCAGTATCTGAAGGGGGGGCTATAAGGATGCTGGGGATGGGCTTTTCCTTAGGGACTGTAGTGATAGTATAAGGGGTAACGGGTTCAAACTTAAACAGGAGAAGTTTATATTGGATATAAGGAAGAAGTTCTTTACTGTAAGGGTGCTGAGGCACTGGAATGGGTTGGCCAAGGAAGTTGTGAATGCTCCACCCCTGGTGGTGTTCAAGGGCAGGTTGGACAGAGCCTTGGGTGACATGGTTTTGTGTGAGGTGTCTCTGCTCATGGCAGGGGGGTTGGAACTGGATGATCTTAAGGTCCTTTCCAGCCCTAACTATTCTCTGAGTCTATGATACTATGGGTTAGACTAGAATAGAATGGGATAGATTCGATTAGGATAGGATAGGATAAAATATTACCATAACTTGGGTACTAGCAGTTCTGATACTGATACAGGCCAAGAGCCATTTTCTATACCTTTCTTCTCTTCTCAAAGGGCTCTCTCAAGCCCACTTATCCCAGCCTCAGGATTAAACTTGTACTGTAGAACAAGGATAACATTTTTTTTCCAGCAGCAGCTAGGACTAGGTTGCGTTATGATTTTCCTGCTTATAGTTTTGCTTTCTATATGGGGGGGGAGAAGAAGATACCCAGTAATAAGCAAGCATGTTCCATAAAAAGCAATATATTTGTGCAAACTTTGGTGCTAAAGGAAGTTGGATAAAAACAAATTCTCAGTTTATTCTCCTGGTTCATGCATAGGAGATTTTCAGAGAAATTGAAGAGACCAGACTTGGTGTTCCTCATTCTCAGTGATTTTTTATTATTAAAAACCAGTCTGTTATTGGTTTGGTTTTTTTTTCCAAAGCAAAAGGAGAAGTAATTTAATTCTTCCCCTCTGTATAGGAGGAGAAGAATAATATACCCATGCTTATAGATGCTGGGCTTAGTAAACTGCAGCTTCAGGACAGTGGGGGAATGGCTTACTGGTAGCATCAAGTAGTATCCCAGTCAGAGCTGTAAGTGGCACTGATCACACTGCATTTCTGTCCTCAGTTCACCCAGACAAGTGACAGACCCTTAAAAAAAAACACATTGTCATTGTTGCTGGTGATATTCCATTAAACACCAGAAAAGGAGTAGCACAACTATGGTGGCCGGTGAATGCTTAGCAGGACATACCTGTCCTTGTCACTCTGTGCTCCCAGCTCAGGGAAAAGGGACTGAAGTGTCCCTTGGGACAATCTCACCTGCTCCAGGTGAGCTGCTGCCAGCAGATATGAATGCAGAAGCAGTGGTGAGGCAATGATGCACCTCCTATGCATGTGCCAAGAAATAATGAAGCAAGGAGTACTACAGAAAAAAACACCTAAAGCTGGACAGGAGGGAAGCACCCAGGAAGGCTCAGGACTTAGACCCTGTCGTCATCAGGGAATGGGAGAGGTTTCTTTTTGCACAGCCAGGTTGTGGTAACAGGAAGCTGAACAGAAACTTAAAAAGCTATTTCAAGCTAATATATTGAAGAGTTGGAGATGGAATTTCTAGTGCTGAGGGTGAGGACAAGGTCATAAATAAGAAGGCAGACAGTAAAACAGCAGCAAATACCTGTGCCTACTGCTATAAACTGCAACTCAGAGACAAGTTTTATACTATGGCTTGGGCTTAAAAAAGTCCTTAAGCACTTCACCTGCTTGAGGTTGTACCAGAAATCCTGGTGAATACATCCTGAAACCTGAGAGTAGATACAGTAAACAAACAAGAAGGATTTCTTTCCAAGTCAGTGAGGAAGGGGTGACCAGGCCTTTCCCATCACTGGTACACTCAGGCTACACTGCAGTAATTTGGGAGCCCACCTTCAGTGCCTTTTCAGACCTTCTAGTTGAGGATAACAAAATAGTGAAACATGTGAGCCCTTTGCTACTGAAAGCTGGAGTAAATCCAGAGTAATGTCACAGGGTCATAAAACAGCCTGTAAATAACCACTGAAAATTGGGCTGTATTGAAACCGATGATATGTGACTAAAAGAAAAGCTATCATTCGCCTCAGCCTCTGTGCCCATATCCAGGTGAGAGGCTGCCCCTCTGCAGGGATGGCCCTGTGTTCCAGTTCACTTGGCAACTGCTGCTGTAATAAGATATTTTCCCTCCAAATGAGAAAGTATTAAAAACGTGATGACAAAATGCACCCTGCATTCTGCTCATGTAATAAATCTGCCTTTATATTTAAAGACCATACTTCTTCCCCTGGCAGGACATAACTGTGGAATATTTCTTTCCTCGGAAGACACTGTACCAGCCTGATTTCTGGAGGGCCTGCAAAGGCGCAACGCAGGAGCAAAAAAGAGCAGCTTTGTGCAGGCTGCTGTTAGTGGAGGCACAGGAGGTGTTCAAGGGATGCTGATGGACTTTGCTGAAGATACTGCAACGAACGAGCCATTATACAGCTTGCAGACTCAGCTGGCTGCCAGAGCCCAAAGGATTGTTGTTTCCCCATAGTGCATGGGCTCCCACTCCAACATGCTTCTGAGCACAGTCCAAGGCATGTGAGAGCATTTATTCATGCTGAAAGACCCCTGCAGAATCTGTACAGGCTGTTGTGACCTGTTCTTAAAGCCATTTTGACTCAAGCTATTCAGATGGAGTGGGTGTATGAGAAAGAAACTAAGACAATTTCAGGTACTCCCTGCCTCTGAGGGCTGCTGCCTGGCTTTAGAGGATGTGGAGCTGCTCCCTGAAAGGAGTAACCAGAAATAACTGCAGCCTTACATGACATCTGCAGCCAAGCCTCAAACACAGATGACAAATATCTTGCCTTGAATATAATCTTGGCTTTCCTATTTAATAAAGGCATCTGTGAAATAACTCTCAAGCGGTGGTTATACGGCACCCCCGAGTAGAGCAGAACCAGGATCCATGGTGTGAATGGTAGCTGCCTCGTTCTCCTACAGTTTTTGCAAATAACTCTGGGGAGGCATGCAGAGAAGCAAAGCCTCTGAAACACATTTAATTAGATAAGCTGAATCTGCAATGTAGCATTTGGAAGCTCTCCAGGCTCAGGACGGATAATTCAGTAATCTGGCTGGGTGACAGCGGACTCTGCCGATCTATGTGTGAATCAACTGCTGCTCTTCTAGGTTTCCCTTTCCCCTCCAGCCCAGTAATACATTTGACTACTCCTCCCAGCAAAAGGTTCTACATTTTCCACATTGCCATTCCTCTGCCCTGAGACACACAAAATACACTTGCTTTTTCAGGACTGGATTTGCAGGGGTAGAGAAATGGGGATGCACAGATTACTGAGACCACTGCACTCAATGGGCAATGGGGCTATGGAGGAGATGATGACTCCCCAAGTCCCCAGTACTATGGAATTTCTGCTGCATCTTCTTCTTAACCAAGAAGCTCCCTCTTCAAGGGATGGAAAAGCGCTCTGTATATGCCCTCTGTGGCCCTCACTGGTGTTTTATTTCCCTGGAAGCAGACTGCAGAAATAAAGAAATCAAAGGGACAAGACTACAACTTTAACAAGGGCTGAGAATCTTCTTAAAGCAGCTTGAGGGCCAACCACAGTCACTGTATTCTGAATTAGCAGCACTGTGTGTGTGTGTCAAAGGGTACCCTGATGAAGAAACACAGATTATCTCTCATTTTGTCAAGCAGTATCTGGGACAAGCTTGTGCAATGTTATAATCTAGAACTCAATGCATCTGTGTCCCTTGCCCAGGTAACTGCACCCAAACTGTAGACTGCTCGCAGGTTGAGATCGATTCACTAGAATCCCAGCCACCATTGTTTAATACTGTCTGAAAAGTGCTGGAAGGCTTTCACATCCCCTGCATGCTTGTATGTGGAGGCCAAAGACAAAACCCAAGCTGGTCCATCAGGCTGAGAGCAGCAGGGAGGAGTGCAGTGAGCAGAGTGATGGCTTCTGTGGCTGGGGGGGAGAGGGAGATGGGGGCTTTGCAGGGCAATGTGTTCAGTGGAAGACAGAAAGTAGAGTCTTTAATTCTTGATGCTGCACAGCAGATTAACAGGAGGAGTCCCTGCCTGGCGTTCCCAGCTGCTGTGGAAGGGAACCCATCAGTTTGCTTACAGTGTCACCTGGAGATCTGAAATCATTTTTCTGTAGCTAGAAAATATTTGTGCATAACTGACACTGGTGATGTTGCAACCCCAGGGGGAGATACGATGAGGAAGGAGGAGCCAGGGCTGGAAATGCAAGAGACGCGCTGTGTTTGCACAGAAGGCTGCTGGTCCCCAGGCAGCCTGTCATCACTGCTGCCAGCCTCGCAGAGCAGGTACTGCATGTGTGCATGCAGGATACGGCTGAGCAACACATCTGTGCTCCAGAGGATGCTTCAGCTTCATCATGAGCAAGAATCAAGGCATGCCTCACAAATAAATAATGTTTGAATGACAGAAGATGTGAAGGCTTGTTTCAGAGGGCTTTGTGCACTGGGTTGGGTTATTATGTGTGTAATAAGGAGCAGGCAGTGACTGAGGCATTTCCTGCAGTTCCCTCCTCCCTTGTGTGAGTTCCCTGGTACTCAGGCACATATTTGCTTTCACAGAGCAATCTGGCTTTCTGCAAGGAGTGCTCATTTCCGTCTGTTCTCTTGCCTAAGTTGTGCAAAGCTGTGAAAGCAGGATTATCTTTGAGACATCTAACGCTCGATTCTTTTTGGTTGAAAAATTTGGGTTTCCATTTTGGGAAAACAGTTGTGGTGCAGCTCCATTGCAGGAGGACTCTTTAAAAGCCTGATCTCCCTTCAACTAATCATACTTTCCAAAACAGTTTATTTAATATGTCAGAGCTAAACAGAAGTGAAATACGTCATATCCATGCAATATAAATTACCTACTCAACTCTAATAGCATTCAATCCTTAGGAATTTCGTTTGTTGGTGCCTAGATCTAATAGCTGAGAACATTCTGCATAAATCTAGTCTCTTTAATCAGAACGGAACCCACTTTTTGGTAGCAGGGCAGGGAAGGGACCCTGTGCTTTGCCGGTTTTATGGTAAAATAACAGAGCAAGAAGTTACAGTTTTCTTTCTCCAGGATTCTCCAGTGAGTAGTTTTCACAACCAGTATCTTCTTTCAAGGTAAATATATTGCGGGTTGATATACGAAGCAAGGAATCTACATTGATCTCATTCTTTTAAGCTGGAAAAATCCACTGTACTAAGAAGCTAACAGGAATAGATAACTGACCACCTGGATAGTTTTCCATCATGGTTGACTCTTGCTGCCTGCCTGCTGTCCGGGCAATTCTTAAACTATAAAGGCCAGAGTGAAAGTATTATCTTTATACTGTATACATGCACTTCAGCTCAAGCAAGTTTAGCTATGGACACACAGTGACTCCATTTCTTCTAACAAATATATCATTATTCGTCTCACCAACACATACCATTATCTTTTGTACAGAACAGTCACTATCATCGCTGGTCCTGCGTGTGATCTGCCCATATATGCAACCCAAAGCAAGAAATGATGAAATCGTAAGCCAAACTAAACAGCATAAACCCCAGGTACCATAGGAAATCGGAGATTGGAAAAAAGCAATTTACAGATAACAACCTAATCATGGCTAACTTCAATCAGATCTGATAAACAGCTCCAGGAGTCACTGGTGGGACTGACAGAAGTGAACAAGCAGACAGAAGGATCCTTACTAAACCAGAACAAAAATGAATTCATCCAGGTTTGTCCTTTTAGGTCTGAGCTAAGAAAACATATACCCACTCAAATTTGGGAAGGGGCAGGCAAAAGTTCTCTAGCAGGTGGGAAGTCATGCTGATATACAGTCCTATGTCCTATTGCATGCCCAGATCTTTTCCAAAACACACCCTCTACCTGCACTCCCATTTCTACATGGGATATACAGGGTCATGAAAATAATCGGAGTGCTGGAGCACCTCCCCTATGAAAATAGGCAGGAGAAGGGAGACCTTAGAGCAGCCTTCCAGTGCTTACATAGGGCCTACAAGAAATCTGGAGAGGGATCTTTTTACAAGGGCACACAGTGATAGGACAAGAGGGAATGACTTTAAGCTCAAAGAGGGTAGATTTAGATTAGATCTAAGGAAGAAATTCTTCCCTGTGGGGGTGCTGAGGCACTGTCACAGGCTGCCCAGAGAAGCTGTGGCTGCTCCATCCCTGGCAATGTTCAAGGCCAGGCTGGATGGGGCTTTGAACAACCTGGCCCATGGCAGGGGGTTAGAACTGGATGAACTTTAAGGTCACTTCCAACCCAAACAATGTGATGATTCTGTGACAGATGATTGGTCCAAGCCTTATCTTTTGCTTTAAAGTCCTATTTCACCCCATTTAACTTATGAAGGCTTAGAGTTTCAGAAGTGCATAGGGTTACAGCGTTTCAAAGACTGTGCTGTGGCCATTTCACTCCTTTTGGGCTCCTTTGGAAATGGCCAACTGTATAGACAGAACAGTCAGAAACACAAACTGCATGGGATGCGTTAAAGGTGTTTTTACTGCTTACTCAGGAAGTGTGAATTATAAAGCAAACATTTAAGATTTTTACAGGCCATAAAAGGTGAACATTAAAGACAAATATAACATTATTGAGCAGTTTTTAATGTTTCTTAAATCCTTCCTGCAGCTCCTCTGCACCAAGACCAGTCTTGTAGTGTGAGGCCTAAAATATATTTCCCATGAAGTCTAGAGGAATAGCCTGACATCACATCCAACGTAAATGTGTAGATCAGGGAACACGTTGTCCTAGATATTTTCAGGCACAAACGTCTCATTTACACCACGATATAGCTCAGTGTCTCAAGGTTGCACCTCTAGCAGTGGCATATTCATTGAATTTGAATAGTACAGCATGATTTCAGAGAAACCACAAAGCTTTTCGGGAATGTCAGCAAACCCATATAATGGTAAAGGCTGTGTGGCACAAACGGGCAACAGTGGAATTCAGCCATCAGATCAGCCTGGTCATGGATGCAATCCAGGTTTAAAGGACAGCCTACAAGAGGCCCAAGATCCATCACAGTGAAATTCAAGGTGAGATGTACATCAGAGGAATGAAGAACTTAGTTAATATATATATAAAAAAAAATAATTCAAATTCTATCCCAATACCATGAATAAAAGGATGCTAAGAAGTTCAAAACTATTCTATGATTCTCTATGAAGAGGTACAAAGTTGCCTTAGTCTGACAAGCCTCAAACCATGATGTTTTAATAGCAGTTGGATGCTTACTATGTGCTTCCACAACAGGATAAAGTGCTATTGAAAAGGTCTCAGTACTGTTTACTGATGTATTATGATGTGGTTTAGAGGGATTAATTTATGTTTTAAAACATGAAATGGAGAGGCAGAGCTGCAAGGCAAGGTGACAACCAGCCCCCAGCTCTGACATTTTCTTTGGATACCCCACCAGGATAGCCTTAATATTATAGCCTTTCCTCACAGGTTAAACATGGATTGATGAACTGTCAGATAAACCCTACCCCTGAGCAGATCTGCCTTTCCTTTTTATCCCCCAGCTTTCACTGCCTTCTGCCTTTCCCCCTCTGATTAGATGAATTATCAAAGCATATTTCTGTGCTGAGCAGAAAACCCCATCCTAGCACAGCACAGATAGATTTTCAAAAGAACCTAATCTTGTTTTTGATGGGGTTTTTGATGAATGGAGAAGATGAAGCCCGCTACTCTGTGCAATGAGTCCACCACATTCTCCTGGAGATTAACTGATGGGTGTTCATTGCTCTGAGAAACCTCCAGCATTTTACTGTTTAAACCCAGGCTCCATCGCTATCACCTCTCTGTCTCCACTCCCTCCCCTGCACCTCCCTGCCCCCTCTCCCTGACGTCTGCCACCACCACCTTGTCCCACATCTCTCCTGCTCCTGGATCTCCTGCAGCCAGGGCTGGAGCCAGGCCAAGCATCTTGGTGGAGTTTATCAGCTCAGGAGCTGACAGCAGTATGTCTTGGCCCCCGCTGGGGCTGCTGTAGCTCACCATCAAGGTGTGCCTCTGCTGTCTGAGGCAACGTGGACATTGAGGAGCCTCTATGATACCCAAAGCTGGCAGGGACAGGCGGCACTGTTCCCTCCAGCCATGCCATTTCACATCAGGAGCCTCTGCACAAATTGCTATGTCTATGTACTGCAGTGATCTGCCAGTCAAAATAGTAGCTTTGGTCTTGGAGTCAGTATGGGGACGATGTTGCATCCAGATTAATGAGCACGCTCACTCTCAGTTGGGACAATTAACCAGGGTAGGCTGGTGGCTTAATTCAGTTCCAGAGCTGGTTTGTTGTCTAGTTATCTTGTTTGCCTCTAATTTGGGTATTTTTGCGTGCTGTCACACTACACCTTGAGACCTGGCAGCATTTAGGCCACTTCTGAAACACCACTTAGTCATTTAGTTCATCTAACCCTGTCACATTCAGCAGAGATACACATAAATACATTTAAAATATCTAGGCACAAGAACACTTCTCAGGTGGTTCAGGAATGCAGCCCACACAGCTACTTAATGCCAACCTGAGAGTGCCTGGTTGCTGCTTCATGTAGAATCACAGAATAGTTAGGGTTGGAAAGGACCTTAAGATCATTTAGTTCCAACCCCTCTGCCATGGGCAGGGACACCTCACACTAACAGTCCATGTAGACTGTGTGTCCTCAGACACACAGTCCACATAGAACCTGGACTGATGCATTGTTTGATATAGCTATCGCAAAAGTAAATCAAACTGCAGCATAAAATACCAGAATCAAATGAAAATACCAGTGATCCCCACACTACTAGTTCACGTGAAGAGGGGATGGCTGGATAGGCACACAAAAGACTGAAAATTCCCCAGAAAATCAAAGTTCAGTGACAAGCCCTGAGAACTGCTCATATTCACTTGAAAAATAAAATCCTGTCTGTCTCCCTCATCTGCTCTTGAGGAAGGAAACAAACACTTAAAGATGCACACAAAGCCTGCAAGAAGAGTTTAAATGAAGTGACTGGCTGAGAGAGTATATCTGCCTTCAGATTTACTTTCAACACAAATTCCCTCGCACTGGGCCTATAGGCTCAAGGCAGTGGTAGGAAACAAAAAGGTAGGTCTTTACTGTGAAGGTACAGTCTTAGACAAAAAAGAGTTAAAATCTGAAAAAATCAGGATAAAATTGCTCATTACTGGGAGGTGTCCCTGCCCATGGCAGCGGGATGGAACTGGATGATCTTAAGGTCCTTTCCAACCCAAACCCTTCTATGATTCTACGATTACACCTGCAGTAATCTGATTACTGAGCCATAGCCATATTTTAGTATTAGCTAGTCATCAAGGTTAGAATCTTGTTATTCCCATAATTCACCAAGAAATAATTGTATTACTAAAGACATGATTTAAAAACACATGGAATTTTCCTGGTTAGTAGAAACAGCGTAGCAGGGCCAAAATAAAAGGTTTTATTCAGTATCTTTGAGGAACAGAGAGAACCAAAAACTGTCTCTTTCATCTCTCAGAAAATTGAGCCTGTAATTAAATTGGTAGGGACTTAGTATGTATACCACTGTTGTGCACTTTATATGTATGTTAATGTGCCATTTTCTAAGTTTCCATAATTTTTATGTAGAGATGATTTACCCTGAGCAGCAGGAAATGAATCTTGAAAATTCTCATCCTTTTTTTCCACACATTTTTCCAAAGCCAGTCCCAGCTTTGCACAGACATCAGCTCGCAACCGAGAATTTTCAGTCTATGTATTTACAGAAACAGTTCCAAGTTAATGCTCAGAAGCAGAGAAAGCTGCAACAACCTTCATGCTCCAGCAAAGAGATATTGAAAACGAGCTGCTGTTAAGAATAGCTCCATTCAATAGCAAATACAGATGTCACGGGCGGGTGCTGGAGGAGGCTCGGGAAGGCAGGCAGGGTGGGGAGGTGCGATTAGCCGGGGCCCAGGCAGGGACGGGGTTATCACCACCGGGGACGCCTGCCAGGTCATGGGGCAGTATTTCTCTGAAGCGGACAATCTGCAGGAGTTAAGTCATAATAAACCAGGATAAAGCGTGTTTTCGCAAACACGGGAAGGACACAGGCTCACGCTGTGAAAACAGCTGCAAAAACTGTTGCTGTCCTGGAGTCTGACTTTCTCAGCTCCAACTTTTGGGATATTAAATTCCTCATAGGATATTTAAACAGGAAACAGTGGCCATGAGTAGAAAGTTGAGGTTGGGAGGAGGGATATTTTCAAGGGGATATAGAGTCTGGGATTTTGCTTTTACAAAATCTGGGGAAAACAGAGGAAACTGAGGGGAAAAAAGGAAGTGGACTATTTTATCAAGGTATATTCCTACATTATGGTCAGTGAAGCGGAGACGTTCGTTTCCATTTGTGCAAACCTCCAGTTTAGGGAAGTACGTGAATTAGAACAGTTTCAGAGTGAAACGTCTGGATCTCTCAGATCTTCATAGAGAACCTCAGGCACTGCTGGCACTTCCAAGATTATATCAATAACTGTGTTGCTTCACCCACCTTATACTCACTGTATAGGGTGGCTATTTTTGCCTGCAACTTTAACGCTGCCAGCATAGTGACAATTCACTATGACAGCGTATGGGGCTTCACGCTGTTTCATCTCTGCTTGGGCTGATCTTTCAGCCTAAGCCCCAGGCAGGGCTCTGGATAGCAATATGGCACATTCACTTTCAAAGCTCTATTCCATACTGTGTTGGTGCCTTCTTTTTTGTTTACAAAAGGGTTTCTATTTTAAAACCCTTTTTCCTCCTCAAATTTTAGAGATCTGTTAACAGATTAAAAACAGTTGCACATGGCCACCTAAACGTTTAACCCAGCTCCTTGTCCACTACTAAGTGACTTAGACGTTACTCATAGGCCCTTGTAGAGATCAGCAAGCTGGTGCTCACAGATCCCTTGCAGGACTAGGGCCACACTTCATGAGTTAAGAAAAGCTCTCCATGCTCAGCCATGTTTGGCTTTGGCATGTTGCTTATAAGGCCAGCTGTACTAGTAAGGGCCTGGATGTCCAATCAAGCAGAAAGAGCAAGGAGCTATCTCTGGTGTCCTCCCCTGTCCCCCAGCAGTACACATTTTTCCAGAGCCACTGATATTCTTACAGCACAGAGCTGATTTATGTCTAGTGCCTTCAGGAGCTACTGCAATGCACATACTTCATTTGATAGCAATAGTTACAGTAACACAAAGTGATAACATTTACAGAAGATCTTTCTGTAAATGACTTGTATTTGGAGAAATAAATTTCATTAGCATTTCTTATTTTCAAATGCTCAAATCTGTGAATATGAATGCTCCTGCATTTCTACAAAAACATCCTCAAGATGCTTATATTAAAGCATTATTGAACCATGGGCAAATATATAGGTATATGGGAGAAACACAGTATGAGAATTAAGGAAATACACTAAATATACTCTATCAGAGAAACACACTAAATAAATACCTGGTTTCACATTGCCTATTCAGCCCATATAACAGTCCAACAACTACATTGCCCGTGTGGATGGACCTTTCTGCTACTTTAAGCTAAGCAACACAAAGCTGAACTTAATGAGATAAAAAAGTTGAGCTTTCTAATTTCCACACGTTCAGGTACATTGAGCAATTAGCAGAAACATTTTGTGGATTAGCTTTTGCAAGCCCTGCTAGAGGGGCCTAGTGTCCTGAGCCTTGCTGGAACCGCACAGTGATGAGCTAATGCACAGGTGAAACCTGAACAGCCCATGCCTTTTGCTGCAAAACACTTTGCATGTGATAGTAGGGTCTGTTCTGCTAACTCTGAATGTTTTTAGCATCTGTAAGTTATTTTTCTGATGGGAGGCAATAAATAAAGGTGAAAAGGGCTGTCCGTTTGACCCACAGTGTTGCTCCGCAGCAGCACACACCAGCTTCGGGTGGCTTTTACGCCCAGGATTAAGAGGGATTGGGAGCGATGCCGAAGCAGCATGCTAAATCAAGGGTCAGAAACAGCTTTGCAGGGCAATTTCCCTAGTAAGATTCAAAACCAATGATTAATTCCAAGTCCAAGCAACCATTCTAATGTCCTATATTCATAATTTGTTTATTTAATCTCAGTTTTTGCACCATAAATGGTGCGGCTCAGCACTTGTTTGGATGAGCTGACAACACTGTTTCATGGCACACAAGTTCGGCTGAAAGTGACAAAGCTATCAGAAAATTTGAGAGAAGTGGATGCACATAAGTTTGTTAAACTTTGACAGCAAACGAGAAAAAAGAGGCCTTGTTTCCCATCAGAGACATCATGTCATGCCCTTTTTCTTTTATTAGGAAAGGCAATGAAGCATTTCTGCTTATGATGAACTTACTCCTGGTAGTTGTGGATACCATTAGTTTGAAATATGTATTGTTTAAAAAATCTTTATCTCCAAACTACGTATTGAACTTTGATGAAAAAGAAGACTCTAGTTTGACCTCATGAAGGGTTCAGAATTAAGGAAAGTGAAACATTCCTTTTGCTGTAAAGTCCTCTCCTTGTAAAAGCAGTGTGCCTTTTTCTCCTCATCCTTGATTCTCTGTCTCTTTGGTCCATTTCTTCTCTGCAGTCTTCAAGCACCATAAAAGCCACAATTCTCTTTTCCCTAAGTTTCTGATAATTATCTTGTACTTGTTCCTACAGTCTCTCTCCTACTCCCTTTAAGAAAATTGCCAACACTCTACAAACTGCATAATGAAGAATAATGAAGTATTTTATTGCACACTTAGCTGTAAGCACACTCCTGAATTATCTAAGTTTGATTGTGAATGAAGACTTACACTTAACCTTGCCTCAGATATATACATGGATTAAGAGTATTAGTAATATCTGTGACAGACAGAAATGTCTCCAAGTTTTCCGTAACAAGGGAGAAAACCCTGTCTTGATTTGCTCTTGAGCAGTCTCAGGAATATCTCTGTGGAATAAAAGTGGGGGTTTTTCTCTTAGCTGAAGGACAGAGCTGCATAGTTCATCATGCCAAGTCAATGTATTTATGGTCTGAAGAGCTCTCCTCGTCTCCAGACTTCAGGCTTACAGTGGAATCTAAGGTATGTAACGATGATATGAACACGATATACTTTACTGTAACCTGTGCTTCAGGCAGCTGTTAATGCCAGTCTAGCTTTCTGTAGTCTGCAGCCAAAGGAAAGTTGTCTGCAGCATATGTATAGCTTCAGTCTGCAGCATACTTACTGTGAAGTCAATGGCATGCTGAAGGAGATGCCACAGGACCAAAGAGCCATTTGTTAGCATTCAAGTTTCAGATGTTAACATACATTTGGGATCATTTCTCTGCCTAAGAAAGAAATTAATTGCCTCCCTGCTAAATTACTAGTGCAGTAGCGTCTGAAGTCTCGCACAAAGATCCAGAGACGTATTGTACTAAACCTTGTGGAAACACTGGGAAAGATCCCAGGCTCCAAAGAGATAAAAGTCAAAGGTAGCAAAAAGGTCAAAACACATAAAGGAGCAACCAAGAACTACAGTGGGAATGGAAACAGAGATACACCAACCTTCCCACAACTGCTGAGCAGATCAAGAACAGAAGGTTTTGAGCTCAGTCTTTTGGCTCCTAATCTAATCTTCTATTGTTTGCTGCTGCTTCTGACAATCTTGGGCCTTACTATTTCAATATTGCCCCAAATAATCTCTTTTTAAGTTTCTCTTATTATGCAGACCCTCAAGTTTTCAGCTTGTTTATGCAAGTCATATGCTGTTTTGTTATCTGGGAGATCATTATATTTTTCACCAGGTATAAATGCTTTCACACAGGTCAATAATTTACTACTTCCTGCTTAGTTTGTGAACACGCAACACTTATGCACATGATGTAGATCCAAAAATGTGCACAGTGAGTTTCTTTGCAGCATCTGAGTCAGTGGTTCCGGTCCTGAACTGTGAGGGAAGGGAACTAATCAATCTTATTGCTTCTCCTTGAACTGTTGCTCTCATTGATCTGCAGAAAAGAACATGGGTAATTTTTAAGTTCAGACCTTTAGAAGGCTAAGCAGTGTGGGAGGATTGCTTGGGTTTATTTACATGCAACTCTCCTCCTAAGACATCCTCACAGAATCATAGAATGGTCAGGGTTAGAAAGGATGTTAAGATGGTCCAGTTCCACCCCCCCTGCCATGAGCAGGGTCACCTTCCATTAGAGCAGGTTGCTCAAGGCCCTGAGCACCCTGCCCTTGAACACTGCCAGGGATGGAGCATTTATGGCTCCTCTGGGCAACCCATTCCAGTGCCTCGTGATGCTCACAGTAAAAACCTTCTTCCTTATATCCAGCCTAAATCTCCCCTGTTGAAGTTTTAACCCATTACCCCTTGTCCTATCACTACAGTCCTTAATGAATAGTTCCTCTCCAGCATCCCTATAGGCCCCTGTCAGATACTGGAAGGCTGCTATGAGGTCTTCATGCAGGCTTCTCTTCTCCAGGCTGAACAGCCCCAACTTTCTCAGCCTATCTTCATACGTGAGGTGCTCCAGCCACTGATCACCCTCATGACTTCCTCTGGACTTGCTCCAACAGTCCACAGGAACATTCTGATAGGATGGAACATTCTCTTAGGATGGAACATTCCCATAGGATGTTTCCTTCTGTGCACCAGTATGACATTGTTGATGCCTATGTCTTCTTTTTTGTTCTATAATGTTCACATACTTTTCTACTGAACTGCTGCTAGCAAGCCGTTCCCACCTTTTAATTATTATTTCTATTAACATTAAATGATGTTTATCAGTACCTAAATGTACCTCAACTATGAAAATACCAAGGGAAGTATTGCCAAAGGCTTCATTAACCTCATCACATATACTTACAGCTTCTCCCTATACTCTTATTTATGTGCATAAATTAGTGAAAGCAATGGCAACATGTATTGATTGTACTGTGGATTAGATTTTAATTATAACAGTTTGTAGGACAAAGACATAATTAAGTTCATGCAATATACAACTGCTGTAGGATAACTTTACTTTCTTTGCACCATTTTCTAGATAATGGTCCCTATAAAGTGACTCTGTTTTTAATCACACTGCCAAAATATACAACTCTGTTCGTAATTTAGGTGCTGGACACTAAGTACATCTTCAGTGTGGAGGTCTCAAGGCCTTTTTGGAGTACAGGGGCATCACTCATGCTTGTAAAGACATGGAGCTCAGGCATGGTCACAGCTATCACCTGCACCTGAACTTCTAATTTACAGAGCCAGCTACAGGGTGCCAGACTGAATTTGCAACTGCACACTGACAGCGGGCTTTGTGGATGAGCAAAGATAAGAAGTAGGTGCAAAATTTGCAGCAGATCATTGTGGAAAGCACAGAGTTGCTATTTATCTGCCATGAGCTCCCTGGAAAGGGCTCAAGAAACCTTCAAGGGTATTTCCTTTCACAAGAGAGAAAGTGAGCACCTCAATAGCTGAACTCTGTAATAAGCTATACAGGATTAAGCATTTCAGGGAAACAAGAAGAGCCAAAGTTCTGGAATTGGTTTTTTTTTCAGAGAAAAGCTCTCAAAAAAAACACACAAATTTGACAGTACCTGGCAAAACTGATTTATTGAATCTATTGTTGCACAGAATTACGTAAAGGGTGTAGACTGGACCACTACATCCATCTTAAAGCACACCTTGGAGTAAATGTAACTGTGGGTTCAGCTTTTTCAAACTGAAATGCAATTCGAAAGACAAGCAAGCCCACATGTGTAAAATCATGGGACTACTTTAGCATCCTGCAAACACGTTTGGAGAGAGCAAAGTTAAACATTTAAGCATGCTGATTAAGGCATTGATTCTGCAAATACTTACTACCAGGCTTAATCCCTTTGAAATGAGTGGGACTATTTATGATCAGAAAAGCTGTGCCTGTGAGTAAACACCTCTCTCAGCCCTTGCAAGTGATTGCAGGCAGTATTTTTCTCCTAGATGGACAGTGCTCACTTGTCAGCAGTCCACAACTATGAAATGACATATATTGTAATTGTGAAAATTATACAGGCCTGCCCCTAATAACAGCCTGTAGTCAGTAATTGGCTCGGTGGTGAGACGAGAAGCACTTAGTCATCCCAAGAGAGGCACGCAGGAAATGCTGGGATGAACTGTCGTAATTAGACACATATTATTAGTATTTATTAAAACACAACTAGTTACACTGGTTGTGCCTATTCTGTAGGCAGACCTTTTGGAAAGCTGAGTAATCCAGCCTCAGCCATGCAGTATAAGGCCTTGTTTACAATAGAAAGTTGTGCTGACCTACCTATATTAGTACAGTTAAAGCTGTACATCTCCAGGTTAGGAGCAGCTGCATCAGAGTAGCTTATTTTTCCTTAGCAGAAGGAAAGCCAGCAGCAGTGTACAACACCTTTGTACCAGTGCAAGCATTCATAATTTCAAATAGTTCAGTTAAATGGGTTGTAAAATTTCATATAGCTCAGATAACATAGTTAAATTGGTATATGATGTATGAAAAGACCAGGTTCTCAATTTCACAATTAAACATGAATCAATTAATCTTACCCCTCTTGCATACAAGAAGGAAGAGAATTCACTTCACAGAGTGAAAATGCCCAGTGTTTAGGATGGAACCTTTAATGACTGAGCATCTTGTGACCTAACCAGCATTTGCAACTCAGTGAAATGCAATGTATTCATTTGGTGGCTGCCTGTAGAAGTACTTGAATCAGTCTGATCTGATTCTTTGAATAGGAACTAAGACGGAATCACTACAGCTGGAGGGAGAGAAGCTGCTCATTTAAGAAAACACTAAAAGGTCACAGAGGGATAAATGTTTCTGCCAGCATTAATTTCACTATAATGTTCCAGTTTCTGATCTTGAAAATTGAAGGGCTTTTTCCATGTTCTTCCAGTTAGAGAAAGTAATGCATATATATGAATAAGAAATGACTGTGTTATGGTGGAAGCTGGTTAATACTCTCTGAAGATTTTTGTTTTCCAGTGATCACTGATGAGCATCATGGTGCTGGTGCACAGGCAGCAGAGACTGGGCTTCTGCTTGGGACCCTGCCTCTGACCTGCTGTGAAACCTTCAGTGAATCACCTTCTCTCTCTGCATCTCAGTTTCTGCCTTTACAGAATGACAGAAGGTCGATTTGCAAAGCTCTTTGAGAAATAACGATGATGAACAAGTGCTCTGTACTGGTCGGGTGGAATCGTTATTAGCTTCTATACCTTCTTTCCTTGTGCAGTACCCACTATTAAAGACAGAAATTTCAGCTTTGATTGCCTGTTAGATAATTTACTAATTTTGGATCAAAATCTGAGCTCAGATTTCAAATGAAGTTCAAAGCTTCAAAGTACTGAATGTGATTTTTCAGTTTCATCTTAGAGAAAACACAAATTATCATACAGAATACTTCAATAAAAGACATTTTGTTCCTATTTATTACCTCAAGTACCCAAATGGACATCACTGCAATGCTACCTCTCTTTGAAGATCCCCTTATTACGCATTTATAGAGAAATTGCTACAAGTAATTCTATTACCAATTGCTACCAGTAATTCCATTAGGTTGAATCACCAAGTAACCTTGTTCCTGACACTCTAACCAGACATAGCACATAAAGTAGTGAACTGAATGCATCATGCACTGGGTGGCTGCTGAGAGGGATACACTGAAAGTCTGGAATAGAGAAAATAATACACAGACATGGGATATAACAAAGCGAGCCAGGGTTTGGAGCCCATTGTTCCTTGCTGTTATCTTACTAGTAAACTTACTACAATTAAACTGAAAGAAAAAAAAGAAAAGAAAGTTTTTATTTGTATTATTACTTGGCATGTGGCACATCCTTTATAGGGACTGTAGTGATAGGACAAGGGGTAATGGGTTCAAACTTAAACAGGGGAAGTTTAGACTGGATATAAGGAAGAAGTTCTTTACTGTAAGGGTGGTGAGGCACCAGAATGGGTTGGCCAGGGAAGTTGTTTATGCTTCATCCCTGGCAGGGTTCAAGGCCAGGTTGGACAGAGCCTTGGGTGACATGGTTTAGTGTGAGGTGTCCCTGCCCATGGCAGGGGGGTTGGAACTAGATGATCTTAACGTCCTTTCCAGCCCTAACTGTTCTATGAACTATTCTATGATTCTAAAGTATCGAACGTGGAAATGAAACTATTCATATGTCAAAATATTTTCAGGATCAGAAATTATACCATAGAATCATAGAACATTTTGGGTTGGAAGAGACCATTAAAGGTCAGCTAGTCCAACCCCACTGCAATGAGCAGGGATTAGATCAGGTTGCTCAAGAGCCCTGTTCAAGGTAATCTTGAATGTTTCCAGGGATGGGACATCTACAGCCTTTCTGGGCAACCTGTTCCACTGTTTCATAAAAATTTCTTCCTTATATCTAATCTGAATGAACCCACCTTTAGTTTAAACCAACAAGTCCATGTCTTTCTCCTACTGAGGACTCCAGAGCTGGGTGCAGTACTGCAGGTGGGGTCTCACCAGAGCAGAACTGAGGGGCAGAATCACCTCCCTCAACCTGATGCTGGCCACACTACTTCGGATGCAGCCCAGGTTGCAATTGACTTTCTAGGCTGTGAGTGCTTGTTGCTGGCTCATCTCCAGCTTTTTATCCACCAGTCCTTTTCCACAGGGCTGCTCTCAATCCCTTCATTCCCCAGCCTGCATTGATACTAGGGGTTGCTCCAACCCAGGTAGAACCTGCATTTGGCATAGTTGAACCTCATGAGGTTCACAGGGGCCCACTTTCCGAGCTTGTCCAGCTCCCTCAACCTCACAACATCAGTTTGGTGTCATCTGCAAACTTGCTGAGTGTGCACTCAAGCCCAAGATCTATGCCACTGAAGAAGATATTAAACAGTTCTGGTGCCAGTATGGACCCCTGAGGGACATCACTTGTCACCATCTCCATCTAGACATTGACTACTGACTACTACTGTCTGGATGCAACAAACCTAACCCACCGAACAGTCCATCCATAAAATCCATACCTCTCCAATTTAGAGAGAAGCATGTCGTGGGGGACCGTGTCATAGGCTTTACAGAAGTCCAGACAGATGATATCCATAGCTCTTCCTTTGTCGACTGATAAGTCATTCCGTCATAGAAGGCTACTAGGTTTGTCAGGCAAGACTTGCCCTTGGACAATCTCAGGTATTCCCATATGTAAGTTCCAGGCAGCGTATTCTGTCACTGTAAGATCATATTTGGTGTCAGTTTTACTGCTACAGTTCTGTAAAGGATCAAATATAAGTAGAGATAAACTGGAATAAAGGGAACAGAAGCTAGTCTCAGCTGTTTGTATAGAAGGTTTTGGAAAACAGCTACTCTTGCTTAATTGAAATGGTCTATTTCTGTTTTACAGTGGTCTCTTTTTTGTATATGCTAGCTAAATTTATGCATATTAATTATACATTTTAATTTGAAATGTTTATTCTACAATGTTTTTGTTGATACAGGACAAAAATAATCTAAAGCATACCTTTCAATAATATCATGTGTCAAATTATTTGATCTATTTCATAAGGGACTACTCCTTTCCTTTTTTTGTATTTCCTGTATTCTTGGTATATGTAAGAAATTATGTTTATATGGCACTGAATCTTTGAATTATAATACTACATTATTTTCTGTAAGAAAGATAAAACTTCCTAGGTATGAAAATGGCTCATTCTGCAATCCCTGGTAATTGTTTCTAGTATTTAAAGACACAGTCCTGCATACCAGTGATCAGGCCCCACTGGCTTTACCAATACGAATTTTACTGAGCTGTCTGCCAGGATGCATGTCATGAAATACATGAATAGCTTTTGTTTTATTAATTGTCTGTTGGATATCATCCCAGCATCTCCCGGCCATTCCAAATCATGTTTTCTAGAAATGGGTTTGAATTAATTCTCCAAATTCAATGACTTCTCAGTTTAGGGAGGTTCAGAGGCAGGCTCTGATGTACTCCCTTCTCTTACCAATTTCCTGCCTGTGTCCCTTCATCCTCTCCCATGCAGGCACCTGAAAACACTGTGCAAATTATGAACACTTTCTAAAAAGCTCTAATTTTGCTCAGATTTGTATAAAAATTATATTGTAAACATGTAAATATGGATGATGAGAGCAGTCTAGGATCTTAACAGGTTGTGCTCTTCCTGTTTAATTAGTTGTAAATTGTATATCCTTCTGTCCCTTAACTTAGGAAATCAGGATCTCAGAACACATTTAAGGCTTAGCCTACCCTTCAGTGTTTAAAAGAGCAGCTTAACAACATGCATTCTTGAAAGAATATTTATCATGATAAACCAGTATTTCCTTGCGACTGGGACAGCCTCCAGGCAATCCACCAGAAGAGATCTAGGAGATCATGACACTGAAAAATGCATTAAATAACACTGGGACAACTTAAACACTCAACTTTTGTGAGGTCTGCTGTAGTGAGTTTGGTAGCTCCACCCTTTATATACCCTGCAGGTGACTCTTGGAATTATCTCAGTGCTCCATAACCCACATTCCCTTATCATTCACCTTCAAGAATTCAGTCAGTCTCTTGAAACATGCATGGAAATGATGTATGCTTATACTGAGAAATGCAGAGACATACCATTCAGCACTCCTGTCTGAAACAAACAGTATAATTTATGGACATGAATAAATATCAGCATATTCATGTATATTTATGGATCTCTGCTTTTACTTTTATGAACCTGTGCAACCAACTTTACAACACCAGTATTTTCTTTTTCTCAGGGGAGTAAGGAATTAGTGGATATTAACCAGCTAAATATAGATTCATCTCTGTATAGCATCTTCTCTGACATTTTGCTAACCTGAAAAATCAGCTGCATCATTGTTATTCTGTGCTTTCTGGAAGTCCACGACTGAACTGTCAGCATGCTGGAGGTGGAAAACTATTAGAACCTTTTATATACGCTATACCTTGTCAAAGTGTGGCAGAGCTCATACAGTCCTTCCCCAAAGCCTTTCCAGGCACTGGGGCTTAGAGGGTATGTATGTCCCCTTCTGGAAAAATAAATGTACCCCTTGCTGTTTAATTAATGCTTTGTCTTCAGAAGCAGGTTTTCCAATGTAATAAAAAGAAATATCTGCTATCACTTCTTGTGGACTCCCTTATATTGGAGTGTACAAATGGCTTCTTTTGATTATTTGATGTCATACGGAAAAGGGATTGAAAGTGAAAGAAACAACCCTCATGCAAGACAAAAGCAGCATACATAGTTGCATGTGGTAAAACTTTCGCAAAGAGATAATTAAAATTACGAAGCTTATTTTTTTCATTGGCATTAATTAATCTCTTACTGAGACATTTAGGCACTGCAAACAGTAAATGGTCTTGTCTGCAAATATGATACACTACCGTGGGTGTTGTGCAAGCTAAACACAGCCCACAAGACAATTCCTCTCGTACCACCACTACCATCTTGAACAACCTTGAAGCGGAGATGAAAGGAAATGACTTATTCCAGAGGTACATCCATGGTTTGCCATCACTTGGCAAGCAGAGACTGGCATATTTGCCCAACAGCAGCTCCAGGGTTAAAAAAAAGTGGAAAATGCAGACCCATGAACCTCTGAAAAGCCTCCTCAGCTGCTTCTGGAAATGTGTTTCTGCTGCAGTAATACTATCACAAGAGTCTGTAGGGAGTTCTTGCTGCTGTTCTGTGTGAGTGCAGAAATGTGCTGGCACAACCTCTAGTCAGCCCTGGAAAGGCTGAGAGCCTGGTAAGACCAGTGGAAAGGCTGAGCTTCTGCCCAGTGGAGCAGTACTATATGGTCCACTATGCGTATGATTGTACTCTTGACAGGTGATAAATCATGTCAACGTTGCTCCCTAGCTGCCATAATGTTTCCATTGCTACTACATCTATATATCTATTTATCGTGATGTTTTATCTTGTGGACTTTAAATATGATGTATTAAAACACAGTGCAGTGTAATACAAATGAAATGAGGCAAGTAACTGTAAAAGCCAAAATTAGGATACAGAGAACAATGTATTTCAAATTAAGTGGGAACGAGATTACTTGTTAGCTGAAAATAATGAGCACCTTCAGTGCCTTATGTGCATGCAAATGATAGGTGTGCCAAAGGAATATAATATCAGCTGACATTACAAAACCTACCACCATGAAAAACAAGACAAGTGCACTGGAGAACCTAATCATTACAGAATTAAAAGAAAATCCCCTGAAAATCAACAGCACAAGCAAAGAAGTATGCTGCATAAACTCAAAGCCTGGCTGCTCCAGATGAGACATGCCTCAGGTGAGCCCCTGCAATGGGATGGTGAGCCAGAAAAAGGTATGCAGTTTTAATGTTCTCTGCATCTATGGGTAAAAATAAAAATAAATTAATACGTCATGGAAGCTTGTTATCATGTCATGGAACTACAGAAAGCAGAATTGTTGATGCAGTCAATCACACACAGAATTTGAGACCAATCACAGAAAAATGTAAGCAATTATCATTGACCTTGGATGAGACCACAATCAGCAGCGAAACCAGGCAGTTATTACCTCGCAGCTGAGGGTTTTTTTGCAAAACAAATGGGGCAGTAATTTTAATGTACATTGGAAGTACTTCTTTGTACCACTAGCTTGTGTAACAGCTTTCAAAACTCCCTTGTCACAAATAATGACAAGCACTGACTGTCTAGAAAAGTCAGTTAATGAGTTTACTGGAAAGAAACTGCAGCTGAATACCTCACTTTCACTGCACATTACCAGACAGTTGGTGGTAAATCTATGAAACAAGGAACATGAAGGCTGGGGTCATACATATGGTTAACCTCATTCACAGAAGAAATACTGCACACACAGAAAATGTATCAAGTTTCTTATGGAGCTGTATCCGAACTACAGGAGTTTACCCCCTCATTTAAAAGGTGGGTGACTGTAAGGAGGGAAGCTGCCTGCTTTAGTTTGCCAGATGTGCGTATCCTGAAGAATAGAAAGCAAATAACACATTTCAGTGACAAGAGCCTATCATCTCTGCTCACTGGTCTTCCTACCAGCTTTGTAACAGCTCCAGTCTGCATGGTGCCTAAATTTTGAGAGAGCTATTGAGGTCACCTATTATCCATGGAAGAGCTTAAAATTTACCAGAGTTTCCACATCGGACAGCAAATTTTTCTGCAAAGACCTCCCCCCCCCCCCCCCTTAAACTTATCCCAAACTGAACTCTTACAGCTGTAACTGAGAAAGACGTATCTAAACACATCTCCAGAGAGCCTATTCCCACACCTAGAATCCATGAATAGCACTGAATTTAGCTCAAAATCCATTTAGTACTCCCAGCTGACATTAGCACTCCTATTCTGCCCGTGAAGCGAGCTTTGCCAGAAGACTGCTCAGAACAGCAGTGTACAGAATAGCTTAGGATGAGGTCCATATCCTCTCTCCTCTCAACTCTCAGTAACTCACTCATGAGATAGATAAAGTATTTACATTTTGCATTAGAGAGCTGGGTAAACTCTACACATATAAATGGAAATACAGTCTGAATTCCAAGACTTTTAATTTCTAGAGTATCTTCAGCAACAAGATACAGGGACTTCGGGTCCTTTTTTATATTCTTCTGGGTTCTGCCTTTCCTTTCTGACTAATACCCTAGTTGCAACAAGAGGGATGAGGAATTACCTGTATCCTATGGCATTCTACCATTTGCTCATTCCTTTGGAAAATCGGAATCAGTGGGCTCAGCTTACTCAAGACTTAAAAGATCCTAGAAAAAACATTTTTGTCTTCTGAGAAGAAGTTGCCAGAGCTACATCCTCCACTGATACCTACCTGCTTTGAAGACACAAAACAGCATTCTGGACTCTGAAGTTACATTTACAGGGACATACAAGCCAAGACCAGGGTATGGACATGAACACAGGACTACATAGTACTTCACTGTTACCACAGTTGGCCAATAACAACTGGTTAGCATCATCTGGAGACAGCACATGCCAAACACCATCCCCAACAGGAAACCTGGATGCAGTCACACTGTTTTTGAGGAGTGAGAAGAAAATGCAGCCATACGGATGTGAAGTGGGGGCCCCACATGGCCCCTACTTGCAAAAATGTCTTGGTGTCCAGAGTTACTTCTGGCAAAGCTAAACCTGCTGACTTTAGATGATTTTCAAGAGTTTTCCACTCATAAGCTCTGAGCAGTTCCCCATTTCAGCACACAGGAATCCTGGATGCCCTGGCAGCCCTGGGCAGTCAAGGCAGAGAAGCCAAGGCCTTGTGCAGGTACCTTGAATCCCTTTTTACAGGGGCTTATAGTTTTTCACTGACTGCGGAAGAAATGTTGCCATAATATTTTTTGGCATAGCAATGCTTCAGTTCCAGATATGGAAATCACTTTCATGCATAACAGTGAAGCATGGAATTTTCAGCTTGCTTCTTAATGATATCATTTCCTACCTGAAAAACTTTGCCGTGAAGTACTGCTTAATGTACAGAAGCACGTGCATCTGTGAAAGTATGCTCCCAGGAATAAAATCTGTAAAATCAAAAGACTTCAACAAGCCAGAAAGCAATGGCCTTGGCTGCCAATTCTTATTCACCACTGTGAATATTGATATTGACATTTAGGAAGAAAATATTTGTTCTGAGAAATAAACTGTTCTCTTATTGAATGATACTGCATTCTTTTTACCTCTTTAAGAAATCAAGTCCAAACAATCTATCTTGTGATCTGCAGTTGTGCCCCGAACCTGGTACCTAATCAAAACTGGTATATAATATTCTCCTCTGACACACCTCCTTGTGTAGCTTGATTAGCTTGGCCTTTAGTGCCTCCTTCTTCTGTTGTCTGATCACAGTAGGTTCATGATTTAGCACTAGCTGGGCCTATGATCAGCCTTAGAGAAAAAAAAAATGTTGCTTTCTTAGGGGAAATGACTTGTCTTCACCCCACACCTGGAAAAGCTGGCTGGGTCTAGACATTTAACCATTCCTTTATTACATGATCTCTTCAACTGTTGAAATGTGGGGAGTTTTTTTAACTTCAAGACAGCAATTTTCATTCAATCGGTTAAAGCTATGCCTCCTTTTTTGTCTCTTGGTCTTTGATACTGAAATAGTTAAAAGACACATCTATTTCGACACTAAATCCTAATGAAACCATAAAACAAGTAGTACAACGGAGGTAACTTTCTTCAGATAAGCACCTTTAAAATATAAATAGGAAATTTGCCTTGGAAAGAAAGATTGGTTTTCTCCCATTGACAAGCTCCATTGAGTAAGTTTTCAAATGAGTGTCTATCATTCAGTTAGAATTACAAGCCAAAATATCATGAAAGATATTTAGAGAGCACATGAGCATAGTTGCAAAGTACTGAAATATTAGCTACTTCTTGACAGAAAAATAGCCTTTCCTTCTCTCATGCTGCTCAATGCTTTCTATTTCAGGCGGATAGTCTTGTCAATCACACTGGCTAGAAATCTCTCCTTAGTACAGTTACAGGTTTGGAAATGCAGGTACTAGAGCTCAGCATGTATTTCCAAACCATTTTTTTCTAAGATCAAAATAGTATTTTTGGGGTTTTTGGTCAGGATTTAATACCCTTTTTAAATGTTGCTTTTGTCAAATTTGACTTTTTTTCTCTATTCTATATGAGTGCTTTGTAATGGCTGCTGGTACTAATAAGCCACTCTTAATGGTTCTTTGATATTAATGGAATTAGTTATTTTTAATGGCAGCACTTCCCAGCTTATCAGTTCAATAGAAACAGCAATGATAGAAAGTAGCAATGGCCATTTTTTCTTCTGCTCCCTCACAGATAAAAGAGTTAGTACACTCACAAAACCAGGATAAACATAAGTTTATTACAGCCTATAAATCATACATCCAGATACCCTTATCTGCCACAGCTTTCAAAACATTTTTTTAAGCATCTGAAAACATGCCCTCTTTTTGCTTTGCAGTTTCTTTACCATGGGATCAGATAAGAAAGCTTTTTTGATCAGTCAAAATCTAATGTCAAAGTGCCAGGACAATAAGCCATTAATACACAAAGGATCTTTTCTTTTACTAGGGTCTGCAACACAATATCATGTTAAGAAAATGCTGATGCATGGGATGAAAAGCCTAATTCCTTCGATGCAATTGCTACTTCAAGAACTTTATAAGATTTTCATGTGTTTCTTTCATTTTTTCTTTCACAAAGATTATTAATAAAGATGGAATGAATCTTTTAGTATATTAATTCCATAATCTGTGGTCAGATTGCCAGCTAGTTTAACATGACCAACTCTGTTTTCAGCATTTTCACTGACTGACAATATGGCCAATATCTGAAATAAACCCACCCAAAAACAGTTGGTGGAATTAGTGTGGAACAATAATTGTATTTCTGATGAGGAAGGCAAGGATTGGCTGCTGATGCTGCAGGCTACTCAAGGATGGTTAATTGTATTCATGAACTGTTTGTAAGACAGTAAGCTGCCAAAACCTCAGACATTTCCAACATGGTAATTCTGGAATGCTGTAGTAAATAGGAAAAAACAGATGTCATAATGTGTTTCATCTAGTTTAAAACTTAACATGTAATTAACTTAAGGGCTTGACAATAGCTGATGTAGCAACAAATATAATGCAATTAAATTAGTACTTCATTATGACATCAAATTCTTCTACATATGCATTAGCAAATAAAGATCAAATTTTGAGACATTGGTATATTTTACAGTGACTAAACTGGCCTTAAAATGCAATTACATGTAATACTTGCTTTGTATTTTACCACTTGGGGAAATTATTTCATTTTTGTAACACTGTACTCTCTGTAGTCTTTTCATTACACTGCTAGCGAAAGCTGTTCCTTGGTTTACTGTTTCAAATGCTGTGTTTAGGTACTTGGACTTTTACATTCATTATGTAGCATAAAGTCTTCAAATTCTTTATCTGTTGTACTGTTGTCCAAAGTGGTGTAGGCAATGATCATGGTTCTTTCACATCTTCTCCAAGTATTATGGTGGACTTCAGGTGGTCTGTTTTATGCACACAGCAGTATGTTGAGACAGACTCCTGTTCACATATTATTTTGGACTTCCCAAAGGTTTCTAAAGGTGTTATTAGGGCTTCCCAATTGTTAGTGCTGCAGGAAGAAAAAGGGTAAGAGTCTACTGAAGAATAGCTTTAAAAAAACACGTGGAGTCCCAAACAGTTCTTGTTACAGAGCAGCACTGCTTGACGTGCAGTTTCTGTGGCAGTTTCCTATGTGCAGTTTGCATTCAAAGAAAGCAAAAATACATTCTGAGGTTGTAGTGATAGAGTTGTGTTAAACAGCAGATAATTTCACTTTGAATTATGTAATTGCTTTTTCAAGTGATTCAGAGCTTCCAAACTCACCATGCTAGCGCATTCCTATTAAAGATATCGTAACCAGTTAGAGAGAATTCTGTCAGGAGAAAGGTTGAAACTTCAGCCTAATGCAGATCCTGATAAAATTTAATGTTACTTTCCATTCACTGCAGTAGATGAGGTCCTTGATGCTGACAATTAAATGGCCCTCTGATGCTGTGGGCATCTACTGCTTGCTTTTTCACTGTGCCAGGATATTATTAGGAGAGAGGGATCAGTAAAAAGGAATCTGAAACCTGATCCAGTGCTGAGGAATGCCTTTTGAAGGTGTCATTTGAACCAAGTTATTACTTCTGGGAGGTGTGAACGTTTTGCATGACTCTTTGCTCAAAACCTGAAATGGACCGTGAAAAGTAGTAAAAAAGTTACGCAAGCCTTCATGCAATTAAGCAAAGTCATTTCAAAGAGATAATTATATACTGCTGAAGCTGTCCATCAAGATACCCAATAAAACACATCAGGTATCTGTTGGGTGTTTCTTCTTTCACCTTACATGAAGTTCCATTCATTTTCTGGGTTTTAAAAATACCTATGAATTTCTGTATATATTTGAACTAGATGGTCTTTAAGGTATTTTCCAAACCAAACCATTCTGATTCTGCGATTCTTTATTTAGATTCTGCACACTTAGATGATCTCTTTTGTTCTTAAATTACATTTATTCCCTCCTGAATGTTGCTCTATCTCAATTTCTAAAATGCTGAATGGGCAGATTGTTTCCATGAAGCATTCCATATGAACAGTTTATGAAGTGTGAACAATAAAGGACTGTCTAATGGTTGCTTATCATGACTTTCAAAGTTAACTGATACAGAACCCCTGCTCAGGGAAAACTGGGTTTTATTGCATCTAGCAGGACATTTTAGGGAATATTATAAACTGACCAGTTTTAAGGAAGTAAGATGGATGGCTGGTGATAAAATGCTTACAAGCTGTGGGTATGTAATACTGAACTGAGGTGCAACTCCTCCTTCACAGCGAAATATGGTAAAATAGATACATTTTTAGAAATTTATTGGAGACCCTTTCCAGCAGGGGTCAGAATGAAAAAGGAAAACAGCAGTACTTGCTGAGGCTGAACAGCTAAAAGCACAAGTGCATCAGTCACTCAGATGTGGTTTAGCATTCTTTTCAACACAGATCATTTTGCCTTGATTTTCCAAACAAGTGCTGTCACCTCTGATGCACACCCACTGAGTTGTTCTCGCTGTGCGTAGGTTGTCACACAGAGGCAGCAAACAGGGTTCCTTTAGAGAACCTCCATCTTTGATAGCAGTTCAGAAAGGTGAAGCTGCTGATTGGAGTCAGAATGCTCTATCTATCTCTACGGTCTTCTGGAGGAAAAGTTCATTAGCTGCTTTGCATGCCAAGGGACCAGCTGTCCTTCGGCACATGAAGCAGCTCTGATTGACCAGGAGGACAAGTGGGAAATAAGCTCACAGCAGCGCCAGCATGGCATATGGTCATGTACCAGCTGTTTCTGAAACGCTTGCCAAACCCAGATTGGAATAGGGTTGGCTGTTAGAAAAATAAACCCCAACAAAAACCAACAAGCAAACAAAAAATTCCACTGTCAGGATTCTGGAGATCTGACCACAAAACCAGAATTGTCAATTTGAAATATCACTCAGCAACTACGTGGATATTCAGAGTAATCTGTCAGTGGCTCGCATGCTCTGACTTGTGCCATTAGAACACTGATGTTCTGAGTATCTGTCCTTTCCACAGAGCTTTGAGAGAGAATAACAAAAAAATAGAGAAAGGGTGAAGTAAGGTAAGTGGATTCCTATTAGTGATATACATTACTAATATACCTCGAACACATTCAAAAGACTGAATGGAGATTGATTTAAATTGGTGCCAGCTGTTATTACAGACAAATCCCAGGTGTCCCACATTTCACTGTATTTTATTTCTACCTTGAAAAGGGGAATTCAGCTTCTGAGCTCACAAACAAAAGGAGATTTGATTGCGACTGGCGCGAGTTGTATTACAGTGTTTGTGAAATGCTTCTGATAAACCAGCGGAATGACTCAGCAGAAAACAGTCAGCAGGATTTTTTTCCCCCAAAGCTTTTCAGTTCCAGCTTTTCATAACAGGAAAATAACTTGAATGGTAATTAAATGGTTCAAAGAATGACACTGTCCTTCTATCACAGGGCTTTAAGCACTGCTCTGTAGAGCTCTCCCATAATACTCCTTCAAGGTTTGGAGAAGGCCGAGCTGATTAACTGCACGCTCATATGACTTCAATTACTGCCTTGGCAGTGTTTAAGAGAATGTTGGTAGCTCATGTAGCGGCAGAATCCTGTATGGTTTAACTTTTGGGTTGCCCAAATTACGTGCTAAAGTTGTTTGAAAAAGGTGAACCCCAGATGAAGCAAAACCAAGAGCAATGCTGCTCCTGTATCAGGAAATGAGTACATAAGCTGGGAGGCTGTGGTTACTATCTTGGCTTGCATTCATGTTTCTTACGAGACATATTTTTATATGCAGGCTTAACTTGTCAAAAGGCCTAAACAGGACTTCCTCTGGGGTGGGGGAGGATTATCTTCTCGAGGATTAGCTCGGTTCCAGTGACTGAAGATGTAGTTTCCACAAAAGAAGTAGTCTTGGCCAATGTGGATGACATACTGCATTTTGGAACTCTAGGAACCACACGTTTAGCAGTGTATCAAAGGAAGAAAACCCTTATGATTATGCACAGAGAGAAAACTGACTTTAACATCTTAACATAATACTGACTTTCCTTAGACCAGTATGTGTTCACGTATTTGGGAAATGCAAGGTGCTAGTGTACACCTGAAAATGGCATTATTATTTTCCCAATTAAGAAGCTTAATTAGTACTTCAATGCACCTTCTGTCATGTTTTCAGCCTTACAGTGGCCCGTTTTCACCCATCTACTATGCTAAAAATGTTGCTCTTTCATTACTCTACAGTTGTGTAAACAGCTCTGATTAAATTGGCATTTAATCAAGTGGAATAAAATTTTCTCGGCTCCTGAGGAGCTCACCTACTTTCAATGGCATAAAACTTATAAAAGACAACTTTCCTTCCATACGAGCTCTTACTGAGGAGCAAAATAAACTTTATTCGCTCACCTTGCCCTCAGAGTAGTTAAAGGATTTCAAAAGGTCCTCGCATTACAAACACCGCTACGCTCCATCATTATCCCCCATTTCTTCCTTCGCATTCCTGCCCCGGCCCTGGGTGTTTCCCTCCCGATCGCTACCGGCAGCCCGCTCGCCCTCCCGAGGGGGCGAGGGTGGCTCTGCCGCCGCCTCGCTGAAGGCGGGAGCGAGGTGAGGCGATGCGAGGCGAGGCGCCACCTCCCGCCCCGGTGTCAGCTGTCCTAAAGGACCTCACCGCGCCCCGGGCTGAGGCTCCCTCCAAGCCCGCTCCCTCCGCCCGACCGGTGACTTTCAAACGCCCCGCCCGCCCCTTTTCTCTCGTCAGGCGCCCGGCGGGAGGGGCGGGACCCGGCCGCTCTTGTTCACCCAGGGCAAAGGGATACTTCCCCCCTTCCCCCGCCCTTCCTGCACGGCGGCCTGCCATGGAGCCGGCTCGCCGGCGCCTGGGCACTCCGGGTCTGGGTCGGCTGGGCCAGGCCGTTCCACAGCCCGCCCGGTGGAGAGCTGGGCGCATCCCCCGTCGCCTCACCGCAACCCCACGGGCCGGCCCCCTCTCCTGAGCGGCAGAACCAAACCACGCTCTGGGCGGAAGGATACGGGGCGGAGCCTGCGGCGCGGTCCGCCTGGGAGCTGAGTCCTGTTGCCGGGTGACGGAGTGGCCGGGCCCCTCCCTGCCCGTGGCGCTAGGAGCCGCCGCCGCTGCCGGTTTACGTAACGCCTCCCGGGGCAGGTCCCGGCTCCGTCCCGCCCGCCTCACTCGGGGACGGCAGCAGCGGGACGGAGTCTGCCACCTCCTCCGGCTGCCAGAGGCCCCAGGGTCCCGCTCTGCGCCGCCACGGCAGGTAAATACCCGCCGCGGGCCCGGGGAGCAGAGGTAGGGGCAGAGCTGAAGGGAGGGTGGCTGCCGCGCTCCCTGTGGCAACGGGAGGACGGAGCCGGGAGGCGACGGCGGGCACCCCCCACACACCTTCTTTCCCGCCGCCGCACTGAGGAGCGGGCGGGCTGGACCTCCGGGGAGCGCGGGTCCAGGGTGAGGAGGCCCGCGCCGACCCGCGCATCCCTCCTCTCCGCTAGCAGCCCGGGAAGAGGAGGAGTTGCGGGGCCGGGCCTGGCCGGCGCTGGGAGGACGCTTTGCTGGGACGGCGCGTCCCGCTTCTCGGCTGCGCTTGCCGCAGCGCGGCGGGAGCGTGCCGGGGGTAGGGCCAGGGGAATGAGGAGGAAGCGCGGCGGCAGGAGGAGAGGGGCCGGGGAGGGGGTGACAGGGAGCGTGAGGGGCCGGGCGGGGGGGCCTGGCTGCCGGCCGGCGGCGCGGCAGGGCTCGGGGGCGGGGCCGGGGGCCCGGCCGGGGTGCTCCGGTGCGAGCGCCCGCCTGGGAGCCGAGTACTCCCCGTGCTCAGCCAGTCCGACCCCTGCGGTCCCAGCGTCAGGTGAGCGGCTTGCGCCGGGGTGGGGGTTGGGGAAACACCGGCCTGGAGCGGGAGCCGGGCGCTGAGCTTTCCGGCTAGCTCAGGCCCTGGAGGAGAGGAGAGAGGAGGAGGGAGGTGAAGGCGGCACCCAGCTCCTACCCGTTGTGGGTGCCGGCCCGCGCCCATGTCACCCGGCGGAGCGGACGGGAGGCGGGAGTATGCGGCGTTTCGGGTCAGGATAGTGGGAGCCTAAGCCAGGCAGCCCCTTCCCCGCCCAGCGTGGCCCTGGGGTTGAAGTGATAGGGCTTCCTGGCCAGCTGCCGCCAGCACCGGCCGTGCGCGGGTATGGGCACGCCGTGACCTTTCATCCTGTGCGTGATTGTACAAAGCGGCGGCAGCTGCTGCGGACCGGCGAGCAGGAGCCGCGGCCGGCTCTGATGCCTCAGGCCTGGGCAGGAGGAAACCATCGCGGGTTGAGTTGCGGCGTTCTGGGGTCACCCGGGGACCGAGCTGGCGAGAGTCGCTCCCCTCCCGGTTCCCCCCTCCCTCCCCCCGCTTCCCAGCAGCATTGTCCTTTAGGGGCCTATTGAAGGAAAAGGCGGATAGGCTCGGGCTGCTGCTGCCGCCTGAGGAGGAGGAGCTGGGCTGATGGGAGACGGATGGGAGCACCGTCCTATGGCCGCTCGGAGCCTGGGCGGGCCCGGCAGGGCCGCAGCCGCTCGTAGGCAATGGGCGGGGGGGGGGAGGACCGGACGCACAGACACAAGGTTTGGCGAAGGTTACAGCTGAATGCAGAAGTGACACACACTGACACTTCATTCCAGCTAACTCATTCCTACCTTCTCCTCGTGTCATCTCTATTAAAAGTATACACTTATTAAGTCGTGTCATGAAACTTTGAGAAAAGCGAAAGTACAGTGTTTTTTTTCTTTTCGTTTTGCCTTTGTTTTAATTAATAATTGCAGTACCTGATACTGATCTGAAGGGTGGAAATAATATGATTTGCTTGTCCTTTCAAATAAAAGGCTTTCCTGTATTCCAGTGTTTTGTGCATATAGTAATTTGGGTATAGTTTATAGGCGTGGGACCGGAGGACACCATGGTATGCAGAATTAATTTTCCTTGTGCAAGCCCTTTTAAATCTTTAGCTTTCTACCTTTCTGCTGCCCACCGTATATTCTGTGTTCCTGGAATGAAGTGGGAATCGGAGATCAAATTGTGTTTCTTAGCTGTCAAAAGTGAGCTCATGATAATTTGGTACATAATTGTGTAAACCAAACTACTTCACTGCAGTGCTTAAAGCCCAAGTGTTGCGGGTTCCTCACAATCCATAGGAGTCTGAAATTGCCAGTTTTCTTTATTATTTAAGACAAAAATATGCCTTACAAAAGTAAATGACATGTAACTTGATCATTACTTGACATGTAACTGTACAGATTTTATTTTGTACTAATCCTCCATCTGCTGTTTCTTGTCAGTATGGATATGCTAAAATGGTATTCCTTCCTATCAATAAAGCATATCATATGGGTATCAAAATCATTTATTTTAACCATTGAGATCTAAGATGGAATGTAGGTAACTTGAATAAAATCAGTAGGACGCTATGTGTTTGTAAGGGTCTTCATTTTCAAAGACTAAGAATTATGGGGGAAATCCTGGTTTGTACACTCAGTGAAAGCATCAGCGATTTATATCCCTGCCATATTCTCCTTAGTAGATATTTCCACTGTACAGTCACAGAACTTAATCAGTTCATTAGCTTTGTGCACTGTTGTGGTAATGATTCTTTGAGACCACAGGTGCTGCAAATTTGGATTGAACACATGACCCTCCAGCTTTCCTGCTTGTCAGCAGGGGAGTCAGAAGGAAAGGAAGGGGCATCAGATCTTTATGTGTATATGTGACCCAAGAGGAAAAATTGAAGGCCTTGAATTTCACTTGTTAACTTAATATGCAGATTTCATAGTCTGCGTTCCTTGCTGCTTTTGTTATTGTTGTTGTTATTTGTTATTCTTCCAAGTA